>NC_134095.1:94056502-95396501 GCF_000715075.1 Nicotiana tabacum | reverse complement strand
TGGTATCTCTCTTGATGCCGTCGAAAGCTCTTACGCAGACATTGTTGGGTCGGATTCTTCCGGTCTCAATTTCCATTCTTTGTAGCGTGGAGAGCGGGCAAATGTCAACACCTGATCCCCCATCCAGCATTACCAGCTTGACATAGTAGTCCTCGCATTTCACTGTTAAGTGCAAGGCCTTGTTGTGTGCTGCTCCTTCCGGGGGTAAATCGTTCTTGTTGAAAGAGATTTGGTTGACGGCGAAGAATCTTTCTATCATCCGCTCTAGTTGCTCCACCGAGGTTTCGACCGGTACATATGCTTCATTCAGGGTTTTCAGCAGGATCTTTTGATGCTCGGTTGACCTCATTAATAACGACAGCATGGATACTTGCTCAGGGTGCTTGCGCAGCTGATCTATCACTTCGTAATCCGGCATCTTCATTTGTTGGAAGAACACTTCCGCTTCTTCAACACTCACGGGCTTCTTTGGAGGGAAGCGCCTTTGCGTGGCATTGTTCAGTTCTTGGGTATTTGAGTACCCTCTAACGAAAGTATTTTCTGGAAGTTCTTCCATGACCTCTTGTACATTACCAAAGTCTTTTGATAATTCCACGGCACTGTGGACGGGTTGGTCATTGGCTTTTGTGGCACGCGTCCGATAACCACTGGCTCATTCAGCCGAGGTGGTTGAATCGTCCCCCGGACCACATAGGCCCCTTTTGGCACGTACATAGGTTTTGTCTTTTTGATCCCGAAGTTCTGCGTCTTCTTGGCTTGACCTCGTGGTATGTAAAGAATTCCACCCTTTGCTGGTACCGCTTTCTTCTCCACCTTCTTTTCAGGCCTGCTCTCTGCAACCTTGGCCTCCTCCCCCTTTTCTGATTTCTGGTCTATTTCAGGCCTCTTCCCTGTGTCGACAATGGCAATTATGGCTTTCAAAGCAGGGTCGAACTCTTTGTCTTCACAAATCATGCCGATCAGCGGCCCATTATTGTGAGCGGGCAATGGATTGTTAGTCACATTCGGGATCTCTTCGTCCCTTAGCACTATTTTCCCCTGCTCTATCAAATTTTCGACCACTCTTTTCAATGACCAGCAGTCGTTTGTATCATGCCCCTCGGCCCCTGAATGATAGGCGCATCTGACTCCGGCTTTGTAAGAAGGAGATGTCGGGTTTTGCCTCGTTTGGGGAATTGGTTGCAAGAAACCCAACTGGACTAGCTTAGGGAACAATGTAGAGTATTGTTCACCGATGGGCGTGAAAGTCCGTCGTCGAGGTGGCTCCTGGGGGCGGTAGTTATTCTGCGGGGGTTGTGGGTTATAGTGGTTGCGGTAAGGAGGCTGATTTCTGGGAGGTGGAGCTGGGCCTCGGTTGGCTTGTTGTGGTGGATGGTTATAAGGTTGGGCATTCATGACCATATAAGGTTGATGAGCATATGCCGAATTTGAATGGGGGTAATAGTGTTGTGGGGCTCTTTCCGGAAAATGGGGCCTGGGATGACGATACTCCCTTGCTTCAGAGGCTGCCATAGTCGTTTCTTCTTTCTTCTTCCCCCTTGTTGTTCCTCCAGACCCGCTTTGGACGGCCTGGGAGGTTGCCCTTATGGCTGCTTGACTCAAAATCCTTCCCGTTTTCAAACCATTTTCCACCATCTCTCCAATCTTGATCGCTTCCGCGAATGGCTTACCCATGGCCGACATCATGTTCTGGAAATAGTCAGACTCTTGAGCCTGGAGAAAGGTAGTGACCATTTCCACTTCATCCATGGGAGGCTTCACTCTCGACGCCTGTTCACGCCACTTAATAGCATACTCTCTAAAGCTTTCCGAAGGCTTCTTCTTCAAATTTGAAAGAGAGTTTCGGTCTGGCGCAATGTCGATGTTATACTGGAATTGTTTTACAAAATCTCTGGCGAGATCATCCCATATATGCCATCGGGACATTTCCTGATCCATATACCATTCCGAAGCTATCCCTACTAAACTTTCACCAAAGTATGCCATTAGCAGTTCTTCTTTTCCGCCGGCTCCCCGCAATTGGTTGCAGTATTTCTTAAGATGTGCAATGGGGTCACCGTGCCCATCGTACTTCTCAAACTTGGGGGTCTTGAAACCCGTTGGCAGGTGTACGTGAGGAAACATGCATAGGTCGGCGTAAGAGACGCTCTTTTGCCCGCTCAATCCTTGCATATTCTTCAGACTTTGCTCAAGGCTTCTCATCCTTTTGGCCATCTCATTTTGTTCTACAATTCTGGGGTTCTGATCCTGCCCTGGTACAAGCTCGCACTGAGGCGGTAGAGGATTAGTACTGGTAGCGAACCTAGTTGGTTCCATTGAGAACGACGGTGCTTGGAATGTAAAAGAGGATGAGTCAAGGCTTGGCTTGTACGTCGCAGGTTGTGCCGTAGCTGGGCAAGGCGATGCAGTAAAGATGTTCATGCTTGCATCATTGGCCGACATTCGGGGATGAGGCTCAGAAGGTGATCCTGCAGAGAAGGCGGAGGTGGCTGGGTACCCAAATGGGGTAGCAGGGTAATTTATGGGAATATTAGAAGTCCCACTTGACCTGGAGAATAGTTCAGGGAATCCGGGGACGACACTTGGCGGCTCTTTCCCGTTGTTCCAGTCGTCTAGCATTTCCAACATGCGGAGCCGTAGGATTCTATTTTCCTCCGCAGTTGCGGATTCAGGTGTGAGGACGGCTAAGATTGAGCTCTCCTCAGAGACAGGGACTGTTTGGAATGGAATTTCCGAAGACATTTCCACACTTCCTTTTGACCTGGTGAAGTAAGTGTGAGTACTGCTTCTGGTCCTAACAACAGGTAGTTGAACACCTCTCATTGACCTCGTGAAGTATGAGTGCGAGGCCAGACTTTCACCAAACCAACCGTCTTTTCAAAAACCCTGAGAAAATGCTCAATGACAAACGCACGGTTAATTCTGCAGCAAATAATAGATAGTTAATCTCACGTTGGGCATGATGCACCTATACAGTTAAGTGGATTACTATATGTTTGCTACGAGAGCATGCGTCATTCCGGCATTTTTTCTCTTATTAGTTTCCCCCCCTTTTTTTCTTTTCTTTTCTTTTCTCTTTTGTTTTCCTTTTATTATTTATTTTTTATTTATTTTCGTAGTAAAAGAAATGCGACCGGATCCGATGAGGATTGCCTACGTATCACGATGCCTACGTGAATCAGATCATTACGTAGTTCGAAAAACACAAATGGGCGTAAAAGAAACAATCTCTTTATTGTTGAAACGTTCTATTACAAGCTACATTTTGCAAAAGAAAGAGCAAACTTTGAAAATAAACCTAGACTCAAAATAGACTGAAAATCACCCAGATGGAAAAACAGGCAGAAGGTACAGATTTGACCTATGAATGCATTATGGTTTTAAAAATTGGTTTCCGCGGGGCATCGTTCGGCCTCGCCGCGGTCCTAGGCGTGAGATCCCTATCAAGTTGCTCCAGCTCGTGCATAGTCTGCTTGACATAACCCATTACTGCCGAGAGGACGGTAGCGCTGGACATGTTCTCACATCGTAGACATCGTCTGGTGATGGCATGGGCAATGGCCTTGATCCTATCTCTGGTTTGCTTCTTCTCTATGAGTAGGTGCCTTATCTGATCACTACACGTCTTGAATACCTGTGAGTCCTGTATGTGCTGATCCCTCAACTGTCGCACTTCTTCCTTCATTTGGGCCAACAAGTCGTAACAGTATCTACTCTCCATTTGGAAATCCCTGGCCTGTTTAACTGCTTTAAACTCAAGTGTAGCCATCTCCCTCTTTATTTTGGAAACAACCTTCTCGTGGTCACATTTCAATTGGTTCAAACATCGGCGATGCTTATCTACTCTTGTTTCCCACTGTGCCTTGAACTCTGCTATGATGTTTTCAGATTTCTCCAAGCCATCTCGCCATTCCCTGATTTCACCTTTTAGCCCTTTTATCAGCTGCTCGTCCGATCGACGCCTTGGTTGTTTATCTGCATCCAACCTTATCTGTTTGATCTGGGCTCTGAGCATTTCATTTTCTTGAGTTAACCTGTTCCGCTCTCCCAGATCGGTAGCAATTTGCACGCTGTGCTCGTATTTCATGCCTTCTACTTGTTGCTTTAATCTGCTGATTTCGGCACAATAACCTCTTTCCTTTGCTAACCAATCCCAATGCCTTTGCGATGACTCGGTGAAATCCCTGATGTGGGGTCTCTTAGCTGGCCTTTCATGCTCGAGTTCCCTTCTATACCATGCAAGGTAACCTGGCGCCGTTTCTCCCTTGGCTCGATCCCGCACGCAAGTATCTGATTTCAAATATTGACCCTCATTCCAGATTTGGCGAATCTTTGCTTCTGGGAACTGTCCGTTAGGACTTATCTCAACTGCTTGAGTGCTTAGGTCTTCCTCATGAGGTACTGTCTGGCATCTTCCGAACTGTCTCAAAACTCGGCCGGGTGCGTAAGGTTGAATGCTCTTAAGCCCCATTAGCAAGAAATGAGTTTTAGCTGCCGACATATATAAGATCTCATCAACAGGCAACCATCCCAACGTCCATTGTATTTGGCTGGCAGTAAGAGCTTGCAAGAACGAGGTCCATGCCAGGACTCCTTTGGGCAAACTGATCTCTTTGGTTCTCTTGTAAGATTCTTCTATGCGAGTCTTTTCCGGGGAACCATGGCTCAAAATCTCGGAATGATGGCAAAGGTGCTCGGTCATCCATATCTGTAGGAGCAAGTTACAACCTTCGAAGAAATTTCCCGCAGCTTTACAAGCTGTGAGAGCTCGAAAGATGTCGGATACCACCATAGGCGCGAGAGTACTGTCACTTTGCGTAAGTAAAGTGCTGACGACCCCAGATATCTTCAAATCAACGTTTCCATCTTTCCTTGGAAATACCAGAAGACCCAGGAACATTATCATGAACGCTACCCGTTTGTGCTCGTCCCACTTCTGACGAACTCCTTTGCTGCACAGTTTGTTGATTGGATTATTGAATCCCCCTCATGACCGTACCTATCATATATAAAGCATGGGGTACAGAATCCGGCTGCCAGATCCGGGTTGTGGACTGTTCTGGGTATCTTCAATGAATCTAGGAATCGATGTGCCGTGACGACTCTTGGGGCAACCAAGTATTTTTCCCTCAAGGGAAACTCAGTATTCCCGATGTATCCGGCCATTTCTTCCAAAGTCGGGGTGAGTTCAAAATCAGAGAAATGAAAAATATTGTGCGCCGGGTCCCAATAGGTAACCAAAGCTCTTATGATATCTCCCCGAGGCTGGATTTCCAACAGACCCACAAGACCTTTCAGATATTTCTTAACCTCATTTTGTCCTTCAATACCTAGATCATTCCACCATAGCCGTAACTTGACAGGGATTTTGGTCATTATTGAAAAATTTTCATTTTGCATCGCGCTCATCCTGCACATTTATTAAGGTGATTTTAACAAAATGACTGACTCAAAAATATATATATATATATATATATTTTTTTAAAACAGAGGGGATCAAGTTTGAACACGGCCTTTAAACACTCCGGGGACGAAGATTTTAAGGCTGTGTGGGTCTATCGGATAAAAATGCTAAACAAGACCCAAAGGTGGCTATTTATGCAAAGTCAACCTTTCGGCGTCCCTTTCGGGAACATTCGGCTATTTATGACAAAACAACGTCACCCGACTTATTTATGACTCTTAAAAAATTTGAAACTCATTTTTTTTATTTTGGCTATTTTAGCAAAATGGGGGTTGAACCCGACGAGGGTTGCCTACGTATCTCACCTCCGGTGAGAATCAAACCGGCGTAGTTCGTGCATACCGTGAATAGAGAAAATAAACCTAAAAATCAAAAATAAGTATTTTTATTATTTTTGAAGAAAGATAAAGACTAAAGAAAAAATATATTTTTTGCAATATTTGGACTATCAGTCTGAATTTATAAAAGGGTACTACAAAAGAAACAACACATTTTTTTTGAATTATGAGTTTTCCATTTTTTTTTACTTTTAAAATAAATACCTTTTTTTTTTTTGATTTTGAAAGTGATTTTTTTTTATATATACCCTTTTTTAATAATTCAAACTAAGAAGACAAATTTTGTTTTTATTCTTTTTTTTCTTTTCTTTAGAAAAATTCCGGTGAGGTTTTGACAATACTTGAACATTGGTTTTATTTTCCAAAATAAGTAATTATCCCCCCACGCTGCTATTTTCCTCTTTTTTTTTTTTAGAAACCGGTCAGCATGCGGAACCGAAACAAATAAATGCGCAAAACAAATAGGATGCAGCAGGGTGGTCTTTTCAATTCAGGTTGCCTGTCCTAGACGGACCCAACCCCTGTGTTGAGCCCCCTAAGTCAAATGCAACATGATGCAAATAAACGTTCCTACTAGGGATCCGGCATGAAGTTTCGTTATACTAGGTTTAAACCTTGGTATTTGTTCTAGACTGTGTACCCGAGCGGACCACTCGAGTCGAGGAGGGGGCTACGTACCGGGGACCCGCGAGATCGTCCGGCTTTGTAACTTGTCCGACCTCTTTCTTATTTCAGGTATTGACACTAACAGAATAGGGAGTCTCGACCAACGAGCTTCTCCCCGGAGGTAAGGAGAGAGGGGTTTCGGCACAGTTTATATACAGTTCAGATAATATCAAAGCGGTAAAAGACAACATTTAGCACGTTACGCAAAAACATGTAATAAAGATCAGATAATAAAGCAAAATATAACAATTATTCTAAGCTCGAATTCTTGAACCCTAAACCAGTGGTTCTGGGTTACGTCCCCAGTGGAATCGCCAGAGCTGTCACACCTCCTTTTTGCGCGCCCGCCCCGAAGGGTTAAAATGCGCGGGTGGAGTTTTTCCAATTTAAGTGACAATGTTCAAAGTGGGATTATTTATTTAATTCAGAGTCGCCACTTGGGAAAGGTTTGGCTTTTGGTGTCCCAAGTCACCGGTTTATCTTGAATCCCAAATCGAGGAAATTTTCGACTTTTCCAAATGAAGTCTGCGAACCAGAAATTCTAAGTAAGGAATTCTGTTGACCCGAGGGAAGGTGTTAGGCACCCTCGAATCCCGTGGTTCTAGCACGGTCGCTTAAATTGTTATAATGGCTAAATATCTGATTTAAATACATGTTGTGACTTATGTGCTTTTATTAAGTTTTAACCGCTTTTATTATTATCATTTATTTTACAGAATTGCAACGTCGTGAAAATGCATCTCGAACCACGTCACAATCAATGCACCCGTGATTGTCGACACATTTGGACTTCGTTGAGATTTGGATTTGGGTCACATCAATGTGCACCCGAATTTTAAGAATGTGATTTAATTAAGCCGCGCCAACAGAGTCTAACGCGTTATTATCTTTGTAGAAGGCCATGAAATTTATTAAATGGCCTATCTTGAATTCTAAATAATTATCATTAGTTGTTGAGGGCCCCGCAATTGTTTTTTTTTATTTGGCGAGGCTCGTCTTATTATTTTTAGAAGGGTATCCTACAGTGACTACATTTCTATTATTTTTATTTCCAGAGATAGAAGAAAGGAAAGTGTGTGTGCTAATTGAAGTATATACTTCAGCTTAAACCAAACTCCTGTCAATTTTGATTGATTACTTTTAAAGTAAAAAAGACGTCATGCCTTTTACGAAAATGATTTGGTCGAATAGAAGATTACATATGAGATAGATGAAATGCAATACTTAATCCGAACATTTCTTGATTTGAACTTAACTGAACTTATTTGAACTAGGTTAAAGGATAACTGGCGAAGTAAAATGCTTTAATTTGACAAGGAATCATATACGAGTTAGCAAAATACAACGTTTAGTCTGAGCATTTCTTGTATTGAACTTAACCAAACTTATATGGACTAGTCTTACTAAAAAAAACTAAATGAAACAGAAAACAGTATTGTGTAAAGTCGAAATATGCATACTTATACTAACAGACAATTGTCGAGCTCAAATACAAAGGGGTGAAACTCAGTCGGCTATCAGTATACTCTTTTGAACTATTGAAACATAAGCTAAATCAATTTCCACAAGGCCTGTTAATATACTATGAATATTACAGCAAATGCTTGAACTTCTTCAACCTTTTTCATTTCATGCTTTCAAACTGTTTCAATTACATCAATATGAGACTTGAAATGTGTACCTGAAAATGCTGAAAGTGCAAAGGAGAAGAAGAAGAAGATGGGAATCAGCAGCAGCAAAAGGCAGAATTAACAGTAGCAGCAGGACAAAAATGCAGCAGCAATAGTGAGCAAGAGAGCAGCAGCAATCAGAACAGCACAACAGAAAGGATTCTGTTGCGAGATGGAACTAGAGTTGAAGGAGAAACAACCCGATGAAACAGCACACAGTGTGATACTCCAGACAGTCCAATTCCGGAATATACCAAATGCAGCAGAACACTAGCAATAATCTCGATTGAAATTTAGAAGAAAGAAACTGCCTAACGTATTGACAATAAATGAACTTCAGACAAACAAGACCAAGTTTCTGATTTCTTAATCTGTTTTCTCTCTTTCTTGCTCTCTTTCTATTCCTGTCAACTCTCTCTTTTCTTTCTATCTTCACAGTGTGTGTGTGTTTCTTTTCTATCAGCTCTTAAGGTCTAGAGTGTGTATTTTCTTTCCCCTCTCTTCTCTTCTCTCCCCCAGTCTATCAGATGTTTTTTTTCTCTCCTGTCTCCTAATTCTGTCCCTCTTTTATAAGCCTAAACCTCAGCCCTTTATCAGCCTGTTGGATTAATCAAATACCCCTCCCATGTGCTGCCCCTTTTCAGTTCCACTTAGCTAATTAAGTATTAACCCCACCAATATTCCCTGGCAGGCTTTCCTTTCCTATTTTATTAACTAAAAGCAAGCATGGGCAGTAGAATATATCTGACAGCATATGCTGTCAAACCATTTCTAAATCAAAAGCCCTTTGTACAGGGACCAGGCTGTGCACAATGCACATGCTGTGCACAAGTGCACATGCCATCAATTCAGATTTTAGTTACAGACCAAGCCTTAGGTTTCTAAAATCATATTAACGACTATAATTAACAGGACTTGGTTCTTAATTGATTCAGGCAAATGTTCAACAGAAGCAACTCGATTTGTTATTGTTTGGACAGTTGAAACTAATTGACGACACATGTCGACTCGACTATATTAGCATTAACACATACAATCGTAGCCAAAAATCAGACATTTAACAGTATCACATAAGGGGTTCATTTTGCAATGTCAAACAGAAAGGCCCTAAGAACTAAATGAATGACCAGTTACGGATTCAATTGAACATACATTTATACACACGCATTATGAAGAAAGAAACTGACTGAATACAGAGGTCCGGCCAAGGTGGACAATAGCAGTTCAAAAACACAAAACAAAAAAGTTTGGCCATGCGGACAGGCCTTTAACAACACACAAACATATGAACTGAAATAAAGAAAAGAAAATTAACTCACCTTAAAACAAATCAGGAAAAATCCACTGGCGTTTGGACGGACCTTCTTTAAGGTTGAATGGACTTTTAAACGAAGTGTTTCTCGGATGAGAAACACCTCGGTTAAGGTCCATTGGGCCTTAATCTCTTCAGTTTGAACAAAGCACGGAACATGCACAGGGAAAACTAGAGTTCAAAAACTTAGATTTGGGATTCGTGTTTCCCTGGTTAGATTCGGACCAAACCAAGTATGGTTTGGTCACGAGGGGGGCCTGGGGAGTGTCTGGTATGATTTCAAGGCAGATCGGTGTAGATTAGGTTCCGACTCGAATCTTCAAATGAAGATTCGAGAAGGCGGGATAGGATTCGAGGTATGTGGTTGGTAGATTTGGGTTCAGGATGTCAAGGGGGTTCTATGGTGTTAAGGGGAAGGTCACCGGCGTTCATGCCGCCGGTTTTCATGGTGGGGGATACTAGGGCGGCTCTAGGGTTTGGGGGTTGTGGTGAGGACGACGAAGGCTGGGGTTTGGATAGGGGGGGCAGGGTAGTGTTAGGAGTTTATATAGTTAGTGAGCAAATGGATCCTGGCCGTTGGATGAGATGAGATGAAGGGCCAGGATCCTTTGGCTAACCAGGGACGACGTCGTTTCAAGGATAAAGGTTTGGGGTCGGTCCGGGCCAGACGGGTCGGGTTTGTTGGTGGGTTACGGGGAATGTGATCTTGGCCGTTGATCAATTTGAGATCAACGGCCCAGATCAGACTGCAGTAAAACGGTGTCGTTTGGAAGGCCCCCTGAGGCCAGCTGGTCTGGACCGGGTTTACATGGGGTTTGGGCTGAGTTTGTTTGGGCTTGTTTTGTTTTAAAAAAAACCGGACTGGCCCAAGTCTGAAACTCCTTCTTTTTTTTTTTTTTTTTTTTTAATTCCTTAAAATAATTTGCCAAATAATACCATGTAAACATTGGACAACAATTATCACACAATTAACATTTAATTATACTAAACACTTAATGACAAAATACAATGAAGGACGCACATATTTTATTTTTCTTTTAATAAACAGATTGCTGTTCACACGACATATAGACATATATTTTTTATATTTATTTTTTTTTGAATAAAAACAACCATGGGCAAAATCAATGAATAACTAGCAAAAAATGCCACGTAAAAATCCAGCAAATGTACAGCAAAACCCAATTGCTATTATTTTGTTTCTTTTGGAGTGATTGTCGCGTAAAACAAAAATCACGTGCTCACAGCTGCCACTCTTTGTTCGGAAACACGAAGAGTTTTCGTGCAAAGATAAAGTGAGCGTGTATGAGCGATTTTTGCCTATGGACCACTCCGTACGAAGCATGTTTTTGAAAGATCTGACCGAATCTTGCTTCAAAGACTTCCTACATATCCTGGGCTAAACAGGAATCAGGTCAATATAGTTCGAGAAGTTTTGGTAGCTGGGACTACCATGGGATTGCAATGCTTGCTGCTACTGCTGTTGCTGTTGTCACTGCTACGTCACTGACCGCCTTATTACAACCAAACGAAAATTGGAAACTGAACTAACTACTTATATGCATGTCAACTGCTAGTTACAAGATTCCTATCTATGATTCTTTTATAACTTGATCTTGGGTCTTAGCTGATTCTGCTTGTAGACTCCGATCTGAATCTTGATGCTTGCGAGTTGCGGTGACTTGTTCAATCTCTGGGATACTGAGTGAGGCGCGACTGGCAGGATTCAGGACCTTAATTAAATGCTGGAGTCAATCTGCCTTCCATTTACTCCGAATCTTAGGACATCTCTCTTTCTTCTTCGATTTTGAGTTGAGACTCATCTCGAGGGTCATTTTGATCCGTGTAGCTCGAGGTTAGACCTGCGGGAAAACAAACAAACGAACGAAATTTTCTGCCCCAGTTTCAATAGGAAAATTTCGTTAATTATTCACCAGGAAGTTCATAAAATTGATGAAAGAGGATATGCATACTCAGTTCAGGGTTGGAGCCCTAACACCGGCTAGCTGGGGAGAGGTTCGGTTTGGGGTTTAAAACCCTAACGCCGAACAAAGGAAGAATTCAGTTTAGGGTTTAAAACCCTAATGCTGATTGCCTGGAAAAGCTCAGTTTAGAGTTTGAAACTCTAATGCCGGCTGAAAAGGAAAAAGTTCAGTTTAGGGTTTTAAAACCCTAATGCTGACTAAAAGGAAAATTCAGTTTAGGGTTTAAAACCCTAATGCTGATTAAAAGGAAAATTCAGTTTTAGGGTTTAAAACCCTAATGCTGATTGCATGAAAAAGCTCAGTTTAGAGTTTAAAACTCTAATGCTGGCTGAAAGGGAAAAGTTCAGTTTAGGGTTTAAAACCCTAATGCTGACTAAAAGGAAAATTCAGTTTAGGGTTTAAAGCCCTAATGCTAATTGCATGAAAAAGCTCAGTTTAGAGTTTAAAACTCTAATGCTGGCTGAAAAGGAAAAAGTTCAGTTTAGGGTTTAAAACCCTAATGCTGACTAGAAGGAAAATTCAGTTTAGGGTTTAAAACCCTAATGCTGATTGCATGGAAAAGCTCAGTTTAGAGTTTAAAACTCTAATGCTGGCTGAAAAGGAAAAAGTTCAGTTTAGGGTTTAAAACCCTAATGCTGACTAGAAGGAAAATTCAGTTTAGGGTTTAAAACCCTAATGCTGATTGCATGGAAAAGCTCAGTTTAGAGTTTAAAACTCTAATGCTGGCTGAAAAGGAAAATTCAGTTTAGGGTTTAAAACCCTAATGCTGATTGCATGAAAAAGCTCAGTTTAGAGTTTAAAACTCTAATGCTGGCTGAAAGGAAAATTCAGTTTAGGGTTTAAAACCCTAATGCTGATTGCATGAAAAAGCTCAGTTTAGAGTTTAAAACTCTAATGCTGGCTGAAAGGAAAATTCAGTTTAGGGTTTAAAACCCTAATGCTGATTGCATGAAAAAGCTCAGTTTAGAGTTTAAAACTCTAATGCTGGCTGGAAGGAAAATTCAGTTTAGGGTTTAAAACCCTAATGCTGATTGCATGAAAAAGCTCAGTTTAGAGTTTAAAACTCTAATGCTGGCTGAAAGGAAAATTCAGTTTAGGGTTTAAAACCCTAATGCTGATTGCATGAAAAAGCTCAGTTTAGAGTTTAAAACTCTAATGCTGGCTGAAAAGGAAAAAGTTCAGTTTAGGGTTTAAAACCCTAAAGCTGGCTAGAAGGAAAATTCAGTTTAGGGTTTAAAAACCTAATGCTGATTGCATGGAAAAAGTTCAGTTTAGAGTTTAAAACTCTAATGCTGATTGAAAGGAAAATTCAGTTTAGGGTTTAAAACCCTAATGCTGATTGCATGAACAAGCTCAGTTTAGAGTTTAAAACTCTAATGCTGGCTGAAAGGAAAATTCAGTTTAGGGTTTAAAACCCTAATGCTGATTGCATGAAAAAGCTCAGTTTAGAGTTTAAAACTCTAATGCTGGCTGAAAAGGAAAAAGTTCAGTTTAGGGTTTAAAACCCTAATGCTGACTAGAAGGAAAATTCAGTTTAGGGTTTTAAAACCCTAATGCTGATTGCATGGAAAAGCTCAGTTTAGAGTTTAAAACTCTAATGCTGGCTGAAAAGGAAAAAGTTCAGTTTAGGGTTTAAAACCCTAATGCTGACTAGAAGGAAAATTCAGTTTAGGGTTTAAAACCCTAATGCTGATTGCATGGAAAAAGTTCAGTTTAGAGTTTAAAACTCTAATGCTGATTGAAAGGAAAATTCAGTTTAGGGTTTAAAACCCTAATGCTGATTGCATGAACAAGCTCAGTTTAGAGTTTAAAACTCTAATGCTGGCTGAAAGGAAAATTCAGTTTAGGGTTTAAAACCCTAATGCTGATTGCATGAAAAAGCTCAGTTTAGAGTTTAAAACTCTAATGCTGGCTGAAAAGGAAAAAGTTCAGTTTAAGGTTTAAAACCCTAATGCTGACTAGAAGGAAAATTTAGTTTAGGGTTTAAAACCCTAATGCTGATTGCATGGAAAAAGTTCAGTTTAGAGTTTAAAACTCTAATGCTGATTGAAAGGAAAATTCAGTTTAGGGTTTAAAACCCTAATGCTGATTGCATGAACAAGCTCAGTTTAGAGTTTAAAACTCTAATGCTGGCTGAAAGGAAAATTCAGTTTAGGGTTTAAAACCCTAATGCTGATTGCATGAAAAAGCTCAGTTTAGAGTTTAAAACTCTAATGCTGGCTGAAAAGGAAAAAGTTCAGTTTAAGGTTTAAAACCCTAATGCTGACTAGAAGGAAAATTCAGTTTAGGGTTTAAAACCCTAATCCTGATTGCATGGAAAAAGTTCAGTTTAGAGTTTAAAACTCTAATGCTGATTGAAAGGAAAATTCAGTTTAGGGTTTAAAACCCTAATGCTGATTGCATGAACAAGCTCAGTTTAGAGTTTAAAACTCTAATGCTGGCTGAAAGTAAAATTCAGTTTAGGGTTTAAAACCCTAATGCTGATTGCATGAAAAAGCTCAGTTTAGAGTTTAAAACTCTAATGCTGGCTGAAAAGGAAAAAGTTCAGTTTAAGGTTTAAAACCCTAATGCTGACTAGAAGGAAAATTCAGTTTAGGGTTTAAAACCCTAATGCTGATTGCATGGAAAAAGCTCAGTTTAGAGTTTAAATTTCTAATGCTGGCTGAAAGGAAAATTCAGTTTAGGGTTTAAAACCCTAATGCTGATTGCATGAAAAAGCTCAGTTTAGAGTTTAAAACTCTAATGCTGGCTGAAAAGGAAAAAGTTCAGTTTAGGGTTTAAAACCCTAATGCTGACTAGAAGGAAAATTCAGTTTAGGGTTTTAAAACCCTAATGCTGATTGCATGGAAAAGCTCAGTTTAGAGTTTAAAACTCTAATGCTGGCTGAAAAGGAAAAAGTTCAGTTTAGGGTTTAAAACCCTAATGCTGACTAGAAGGAAAATTCAGTTTAGGGTTTAAAACCCTAATGCTGATTGCATGGAAAAAGTTCAGTTTAGAGTTTAAAACTCTAATGCTGATTGAAAGGAAAATTCAGTTTAGGGTTTAAAACCCTAATGCTGATTGCATGAACAAGCTCAGTTTAGAGTTTAAAACTCTAATGCTGGCTGAAAGGAAAATTCAGTTTAGGGTTTAAAACCCTAATGCTGATTGCATGAAAAAGCTCAGTTTAGAGTTTAAAACTCTAATGCTGGCTGAAAAGGAAAAAGTTCAGTTTAAGGTTTAAAACCCTAATGCTGACTAGAAGGAAAATTCAGTTTAGGGTTTAAAACCCTAATGCTGATTGCATGGAAAAAGTTCAGTTTAGAGTTTAAAACTCTAATGCTGATTGAAAGGAAAATTCAGTTTAGGGTTTAAAACCCTAATGCTGATTGCATGAACAAGCTCAGTTTAGAGTTTAAAACTCTAATGCTGGCTGAAAGGAAAATTCAGTTTAGGGTTTAAAACCCTAATGCTGATTGCATGAAAAAGCTCAGTTTAGAGTTTAAAACTCTAATGCTGGCTGAAAAGGAAAAAGTTCAGTTTAAGGTTTAAAACCCTAATGCTGACTAGAAGGAAAATTCAGTTTAGGGTTTAAAACCCTAATGCTGATTGCATGGAAAAAGTTCAGTTTAGAGTTTAAAACTCTAATGCTGATTGAAAGGAAAATTCAGTTTAGGGTTTAAAACCCTAATGCTGATTGCATGAACAAGCTCAGTTTAGAGTTTAAAACTCTAATGCTGGCTGAAAGGAAAATTCAGTTTAGGGTTTAAAACCCTAATGCTGATTGCATGAAAAAGCTCAGTTTAGAGTTTAAAACTCTAATGCTGGCTGAAAAGGAAAAAGTTCAGTTTAGGGTTTAAAACCCTAATGCTGACTAGAAGGAAAATTCAGTTTAGGGTTTTTAAAACCCTAATGCTGATTGCATGAAAAAGCTCAGTTTAGAGTTTAAAACTCTAATGCTGGCTGAAAGGAAAATTCAGTTTAGGGTTTAAAACCCTAATGCTGATTGCATGAAAAATCTCAGTTTAGAGTTTAAAACTCTAATGCTGGCTGAAAGGAAAAAGTCCAATTTAGGGTTTAAAACCCTAATGCTGATTGGCTGGGAATAAAGCTCGAGAATACTACACGATCTATTTTTTGAGTTTTCTTGTTTTAATAGAAGATAAAAGGGAGTTTTGTGGGAACTTACCTTTTGAGTGAATTTCTTATTGCTAGAATGTTTCTTGTACCCGTGTACCTTCTTTTTTGGGCGACACCCGCTTCTTGCATGGTTGTCTTGGATCATTCCTGTTTCAACTTTTCAGACAAAGAAAAATTGTTAGTTCGGAAACGACGGTTGGTTCGGTGACCTTGATCGTTCCCAATTGCTTTGTTGCGTCTCTATTTCTGTTGCGAAGTCCCGCCATTGATTTGATTCCAATGGCGAAACCTTTAGACTGCTCAGGCTTGTATTTCCGGATTCTGTGATGATTTGCCTCGTAAGGCCTTCTTTTTTTTTCTTCTTTTTGTCCCATTTTGATTGAAGGTTCTCAACGGGGATTTTATTGGAGGTGTTCTGTGGGAACTTGTACAAAAGGAAGCTATGTGGGGGGGAATATTTACAAAGTGGATTCTTTGTGCGGATTCTGTACAATGGGGTATGCTGGGTTTTTGTTTCGAAACGGGTTTCCCAGGGTTTGTTGGGGTAAGCTTGTTGGGGAATATTTACAAAAAGACTCGCTGGGGATGTGCTGATGAAATTCCAACGGGGATTTTTTTTTTTTTTATACTGGGGAGACTTTGTGGGGAGATTGTACAAAAAGAGAAATTCTGTGGGGTTTTGTACAGGGGGAGACTCTGTGGGGACTTGTCCGAAGGTGGACTTGCTGGGGAAGATTTCAAGATTTCTCTCTTTCTTCTTTACTCCGGAACACCATCAAACGTCATGATTCATCATGCTTGGGTAATCATATCAACGAGATGAGGTGTTTTCCTTCATGAGACGGGATTCCGTGCAAACAAACCATGCCACCTGCTCTTTCCGGTGTGTCCTGAACTCGGGGTTAAAATGCAAAAGGGATTCGAAAAGAAACAAAGAAAGGGGAAAACAAATCAGAAAAGGAATACCCTTTTCGGGACGAGAAAGACTTATCTGAGGAAGATAACGCTGGCTTTAAATGACATGACATGCTCTTTGGACTGGACGTCCGACCTTCCATGAACTTGCGTTTTCCTGAACCAGAACAGATCTGTGATTCCAAAACCGGTGGAACTTTGCCGAGACCTTCTTGGGGTGGCGTCATTCCTTTTCGGCCAACAGCGCCCTTTGCGGGTTTTCGCTGGCTTACCTCTCTCATTTCTCTTCCTGTCATCGCTTGATAGCACTCTTTGCGAGTTTTTACTAAACAAAGCTCTCTCATTTTGGTTTCTCTACTCCCGTCGCCTCATGGTGCCCGAAGGTTTTCACCGCCGAGACTCTCTCATTTTATCTCTCTCAATTCAGAGTGTGCTGGTCTCCCTTTGTGACGCTTATTGGTTCCCCACCATATTCGGTAATTGATTTGAAGGCTTGTGCTTGGTAAAGAGATGGTAGTGGATATTAAACTTCTCAAGTGTCCGACGTGCCCCGGTTTTCAATTTCAGGGTGAATGGGATTTTGTTGTTGGTGTGACTGAACCTCAGGGAGAGGCTGCCTACGTATCCTTTCGGAATCAAGTCAAACGTAGTTCAGGCCTCAATCAAATTTTGTTTTGTTTTCTCTTTTTTGTTTTGTAAGTGGCTCAAAAGTTGGTGGAGAGGATTGGGTAGTGTTTGGGAAATAGTGGGGGACAAACGCCTTCGCCATTTTCAACGTGTCAGGACTACTAGAGTATGATTTAGACGTAATAACTCTTAACTGCATCTGCATTTACCGCCGTGTCGGGGTCATTTCCTTCGATATCGCCTAAATACAGTGCTCCTCTCGGCAATATCTTCCTTACGATGTATGGGCCTTTCCAATTTGGAGCAAACTTTCCTTTTGCTTCTTCATGATGCGGCAGAATACGCCTTAGTACCAGCTGACCTACTTCGAAATTCCGGGGTCGGACTCTCTTGTTGTAAGCACGGGCCATCCTTCGTTGGTATAACTGTCCGTGACAAACTGCAGCCATCCGCTTTTCATCAATCAACGTCAATTGCTCCAGTCGAGTCTTAACCCACTCGTTGTCCTCGATTTCTGCTTCGACAATGATTCGAAGTGAAGGAATCTCTACCTCTGCCGGTATTACGGCCTCGGTCCCATAAACCAAAAGATAAGGAGTCGCTCCCACCGATGTGCGCACCGTAGTGCGGTACCCTAATAATGCAAAAGGTAACTGCTCATGCCACTGTCGGGAACTTTGTATTGTTTTCCTCAAAATCTTCTTGATGTTTTTATTTGCAGCTTCCACAGCACCATTGGCTTTTGGCCGATAAGGAGTGGAATTCCTGTGTGTTATCTTGAATTGCTCGCACACATCTCCCATCAAGTGACTGTTCAAGTTTGCTGCATTATCTGTAATGATAGTCGTAGGAATACCGAAGCGATAGATAAGATTTGAGTGTACAAAATCCACCACAGCTTTCTTGGTGACCGACTTGAGAGTGACAACCTCTACCCATTTCGTAAAGTAGTCTATGGCCACTAGTATAAACCTGTGTCCGTTCGAGGCCTTTGGTTCAATTGGTCCAACGACGTCCATGCCCCAAGCGACAAATGGCCAAGGTGCGGACATGGGATGCAGTTCCGTGGGAGGTGCATGAATCAAATCACCGTGCACCTGACACTGATGACACTTCCGAACAAAACTAAAGCAATCCTTTTCCATGGTCATCCAATAATAACCTGCTCGAAGGATTTTCTTCGCCAAGACATACCCATTCATGTGAGGTCCACACACACCTGCGTGTACTTTGTGCATGATCTTTCTCGATTCCTCGATATCGACACATCTTAGGAGATTGAGGTCCAGGGTCCTCTTATATAACAATTCACCGCTTAGAAAGAAACCACTTGCATATCGCCTAATGGTCCTCTTCTGATCTCCAGTAGCATTCTCTGGGTATTCTTGCGTCTTCAGGAACCTCTTGATGTCATGGTACCAAGGCTGCGTATTTGATCCCGCCTCGATTACACTGCAGTAACCGTGTCTTTCCTTGATTTGGATTTCCAAAGGATCGACGTGGGCGTTGCCCGGGTAGGGTAGCATAGAAGCCAGAGTAGCAAGTGCATCTGCCAGTTCATTGTGACACCTCGGGATATATCTGAACTCTATTGAGGTAAAGCGCTTGCTGAGGTCCTCCACATGTTGTCGGTATGGGATAAGTTTGACATCCCGAGTTTCCCACTCGCCTTGAACTTGCCGGATGATCAAGTCAGAATCTCCCATAATCAGTAAGTCTTTGACATCCTGATCGATTGCCATATGCATGCCCATAATGCAGGCTTCATATTCAGCTGTATTATTTGTGCAGAAGAAATGAAGTCTAGCTGTGGCGGGATAATGCTGACTGGTAGGTGAGATCAAAATTGCCCCAATCCCTATACCCTTGGCGTTCACGGCTCCGTCAAAGAACATCTTCCAAACATGAGCTTCCTCCGAGATCACTTCTACGGTGTTTACCTCTTCATCTGGAAAGTAGGTATCCGATGGCTGGTATTCCTCATCGACCAGGTTTTCGGCCAAATGATCTGCTAACGCCTGGGCTTTCATTGCCGTGCGAGTGACATAAACTATGTCGAATTCCGTAAGCAAGATTTGCCATTTAGCCAGTCTCCCAGTAGGCATTGGTTTCTGAAATAT
This sequence comes from Nicotiana tabacum, assembly GCF_000715075.1. Taxonomy (NCBI): domain Eukaryota; kingdom Viridiplantae; phylum Streptophyta; class Magnoliopsida; order Solanales; family Solanaceae; genus Nicotiana; species Nicotiana tabacum. The sequence goes on along the minus strand of NC_134095.1, from coordinate 95,377,285 downwards.
ATACTTCAAGGGATCCAATCTGCTTATGAGGAATGTAGTGTGGGCTTGGAGATAATGTCTCAGCTTTTGAGCAACCCATGTGAGAGCGCAGCATGTCCTTTCCAGCAGAGTGTATTTGGCCTCGTAGCTGGTGAATTTCTTGCTCAAGTAGTAGATTGCTTGTTCCTTCTTTCCGGTTATGTCGTGTTGCCCGAGGACGCAACCGAAAGAGTTCTCCAAGACTGTCAGATACAAGAAAAGTGGCCTCCCTGGTTCTGGAGGGACCAAGACTGGGGGATTCGAAAGGTATTCTTTGACTTTATCAAAGGCTTCTTGACACTCCGTTGTCCACTTAATCGCCGCATATTTCCTTAACAGCTTGAATATGGGCTCACACGTGCTTGTCAGCTGGGCAATAAACCGACTGATGTAGTTCAACCTGCCCAACAGACTCATCACGTCTTTCTTCGTTCTCGGGGGAGGTAGATCTCTGATGGATTTATCTTAGTTGGATCTAGCTCAATTCCTCTCCTGCTTACGATGAAACCCAAAAGTTTGCCCGACGGAACTCCGAAAGCGCATTTGGCCGGATTTAGCTTCAAGTCATACTTCCTTATCCTCTCGAAGAATTTCCTCAAGTCTTGGATGTGATTATCCTGCGTCCTGGACTTGACTATTACATCGTCCACGTACACCTCTATTTCCTGGTGCATCATGTCATGGAAAATGGCAGTCATGGCCCTCATGTAAGTAGCCCCAGCATTCTTCAGACCAAATGGCATGACCCGGTAACAGTAGGTGCCCCAAGGCGTGGTGAAAGCGGTTTTCTCGGCGTCCTCTTCATCCATCAGTACCTGATGATACCCAGCATAACAATCTACAAAAGACTGTATCTCGTGTTTGGCACAATTATCAACGAGGATGTGGATGTTGGGCAGCGGGAAATTATCCTTAGGACTTGCTCTGTTCAAATCTCGGTAATCTACACATACTCGAGTTTTCCCGTCCTTCTTCGGTACTGGAACCACATTCGCCAACCATGTTGTATATTGGACTACCCGAATCACTCCCGTTTTCAGTTGTTTGGTGATCTCCTCTTTAATCTTGTCACTGACCTCGGTTTTGAACTTTCGTTGCTTTTGTTGAACTGGAGGACAATCAGGATGAATGGGCAATTTATGAACCACTAGATCAACACCTAGTCCCGGCATGTCATCATATGACCAAGCAAACACGTCTTTGAATTCAAAAAGAAGTTGAATTATCGCCTCTCGCGTTTTCTTGTCCGTGTGAATGCTTATTTTGGTCTCCCGGATTTCTTTCGGGGTTCCTAAATTTACCGGTTCAGTGTCATTCAGATTCGGCTTAGGTTTATTCTCGAAATATTCCAACTCTCGGTTTATCTCCCTAAAAGCCTCTTCCGCATCATATTCTGGTTCTGGGTTCATTAATTCGCAGTTAAATAACTCATTGTGATCTGGGCGTGAAGTCCGCAAGCATGTCATATTTAAAGCCGCATTATTAGGACTGAAAAGGAAGATAAGAGGAAAAAGTAATAAAAATCAGAACAAAAGAAAGAATAGGAAAGCAATGATTGATTTTTTTTTGTATTTTTGTATATTTTCTTTGGAAAGTTGGAAAACAACAATGTTTACAACTAGGAATTCAAAACAACAATTGAAAAGAAGAAAACGTTCAAGTTATGTCCCGGAGATAACTTGTGATACAGGAAAGGTGACAGGACAGGTCTACCCGGACTTCCGTCTAATCGGGAATGGCGTGATCTCCCAGTTTTGGAGTTTGGCGTTTGGCCCCATGTACATCATCTCAGCAGTGCTCGTGCCTTCGCCTGGTTGAACCATGTGGACCTCGTAGAGCATTTCCATCATTTCCCCACATATTTCCTCGATTTCCTCAGCTGTGAAGACCTCATCATCTTCTTCTTCAGTGTACCTTGGCCTGACGAAAGTCGCATATAAATCCGGCAATGGTTGAGGCAACTTCCAGCCTTCATTTCTCCTTTTCTTTGCCCATTTTTCGTCTGCTGGAGTAGGTTTGAAACCTAGTCCAAAAGGTTTCTTGATGACTGGCAAAGTAACGGGTTCTGTTATTCCCTGAAGGGTTCGTCCAAGTCCCTTCCCTGGCCTAAATCCGTGCCGGATCATCTCTTTGGCCACCATGACCGAAGCGTTAGACAAGAAAGGCTGGGGGCAAGGTACTCCCTCTTCGTGCTGCTCTGCCAGTACCACCTCGAAAGCTTGATAGACCGTATGTTCGCTCCCTTCTCTTGGTTCAAGATACGGGATGGATGGGTCCCGATAAATGGCGTGTTCGTTTTCCCCATGGACCACGATCTCTTGGTTTTCGTACTCGAACTTCACCATCTGGTGAAGAGTGGAAGGCACGGCTCCTGCTGCATGAATCCAAGGTCTACCAAGGAGAAAATTGTAGGATGTGTCCATGTCGATCACCTGGAAGGTTACTCGAAATTCGACTGGTCCTATGACCAACAACAGGTCTATTTCTCCCATGGTATCTCTTTTGATGCCATCGAAAGCTCTTACGCAGACATTGTTGGGTCAGATTCTTCCGGTCTCAATTTCCATTCTTTGTAGCGTGGAGAGCGGGCAAATGTCAACACCTGATCCCCCATCCAGCATTACCAGCTTGACATAGTAGTCCTCGCATTTCACTGTTAAGTGCAAGGCCTTGTTGTGTGCTGCTCCTTCCGGGGGTAAATCGTTCTTGTTGAAAGAGATTTGGTTGACGGCGAAGAATCTTTCTATCATCCGCTCTAGTTGCTCCACCGAGGTTTCGACCGGTACATATGCTTCATTCAGGGTTTTCAGCAGGATCTTTTGATGCTCGGTTGACCTCATTAATAACGACAGCATGGATACTTGCTCAGGGTGCTTGCGCAGCTGATCTATCACTTCGTAATCCGGCATCTTCATTTGTTGGAAGAACACTTCCGCTTCTTCAACACTCACGGGCTTCTTTGGAGGGAAGCGCCTTTGCGTGGCATTGTTCAGTTCTTGGGTATTTGAGTACCCTCTAACGAAAGTATTTTCTGGAAGTTCTTCCATGACCTCTTGTACATTACCAAAGTCTTTTGATAATTCCACGGCACTGTGGACGGGTTGGTCATTGGCTTTTGTGGCACGCGTCCGATAACCACTGGCTCATTCAGCCGAGGTGGTTGAATCGTCCCCCGGACCACATAGGCCCCTTTTGGCACGTACATAGGTTTTGTCTTTTTGATCCCGAAGTTCTGCGTCTTCTTGGCTTGACCTCGTGGTATGTAAAGAATTCCACCCTTTGCTGGTACCGCTTTCTTCTCCACCTTCTTTTCAGGCCTGCTCTCTGCAACCTTGGCCTCCTCCCCCTTTTCTGATTTCTGGTCTATTTCAGGCCTCTTCCCTGTGTCGACAATGGCAATTATGGCTTTCAAAGCAGGGTCGAACTCTTTGTCTTCACAAATCATGCCGATCAGCGGCCCATTATTGTGAGCGGGCAATGGATTGTTAGTCACATTCGGGATCTCTTCGTCCCTTAGCACTATTTTCCCCTGCTCTATCAAATTTTCGACCACTCTTTTCAATGACCAGCAGTCGTTTGTATCATGCCCCTCGGCCCCTGAATGATAGGCGCATCTGACTCCGACTTTGTAAGAAGGAGATGTCGGGTTTTGCCTCGTTTGGGGAATTGGTTGCAAGAAACCCAACTGGACTAGCTTAGGGAACAATGTAGAGTATTGTTCACCGATGGGCGTGAAAGTCCGCCGTCGAGGTGGCTCCTGGGGGCGGTAGTTATTCTGCGGGGGTTGTGGGTTATAGTGGTTGCGGTAAGGAGGCTGATTTCTGGGAGGTGGAGCTGGGCCTCGGTTGGCTTGTTGTGGTGGATGGTTATAAGGTTGGGCATTCATGACCATATAAGGTTGATGAGCATATGCCGAATTTGAATGGGGGTAATAGTGTTGTGGGGCTCTTTCCGGAAAATGGGGCCTGGGATGACGATACTCCCTTGCTTCAGAGGCTGCCATAGTCGTTTCTTCTTTCTTCTTCCCCCTTGTTGTTCCTCCAGACCCGCTTTGGACGGCCTGGGAGGTTGCCCTTATGGCTGCTTGACTCAAAATCCTTCCCGTTTTCAAACCATTTTCCACCATCTCTCCAATCTTGATCGCTTCCGCGAATGGCTTACCCATGGCCGACATCATGTTCTGGAAATAGTCAGACTCTTGAGCCTGGAGAAAGGTAGTGACCATTTCCACTTCATCCATGGGAGGCTTCACTCTCGACGCCTGTTCACGCCACTTAATAGCATACTCTCTAAAGCTTTCCGAAGGCTTCTTCTTCAAATTTGAAAGAGAGTTTCGGTCTGGCGCAATGTCGATGTTATACTGGAATTGTTTTACAAAATCTCTGGCGAGATCATCCCATATATGCCATCGGGACATTTCCTGATCCATATACCATTCCGAAGCTATCCCTACTAAACTTTCACCAAAGTATGCCATTAGCAGTTCTTCTTTTCCGCCGGCTCCCCGCAATTGGTTGCAGTATTTCTTAAGATGTGCAATGGGGTCACCGTGCCCATCGTACTTCTCAAACTTGGGGGTCTTGAAACCCGTTGGCAGGTGTACGTGAGGAAACATGCATAGGTCGGCGTAAGAGACGCTCTTTTGCCCGCTCAATCCTTGCATATTCTTCAGACTTTGCTCAAGGCTTCTCATCCTTTTGGCCATCTCATTTTGTTCTACAATTCTGGGGTTCTGATCCTGCCCTGGTACAAGCTCGCACTGAGGCGGTAGAGGATTAGTACTGGTAGCGAACCTAGTTGGTTCCATTGAGAACGACGGTGCTTGGAATGTAAAAGAGGATGAGTCAAGGCTTGGCTTGTACGTCGCAGGTTGTGCCGTAGCTGGGCAAGGCGATGCAGTAAAGATGTTCATGCTTGCATCATTGGCCGACATTCGGGGATGAGGCTCAGAAGGTGATCCTGCAGAGAAGGCGGAGGTGGCTGGGTACCCAAATGGGGTAGCAGGGTAATTTATGGGAATATTAGAAGTCCCACTTGACCTGGAGAATAGTTCAGGGAATCCGGGGACGACACTTGGCGGCTCTTTCCCGTTGTTCCAATCGTCTAGCATTTCCAACATGCGGAGCCGTAGAATTCTATTTTCCTCCGCAGTTGCGGATTCAGGTGTGAGGACGGCTGAGATTGAGCTCTCCTCAGAGACGGGGACTGTTTGGAATGGAATTTCCGAAGACATTTCCACACTTCCTTTTGACCTGGTGAAGTAAGTGTGAGTACTGCTTCTGGTCCTAACAACAGGTAGTTGAACACCTCTCATTGACCTCGTGAAGTATGAGTGCGAGGCCAGACTTTCACCAAACCAACCGTCTTTTCAAAAACCCTGAGAAAATGCTCAATGACAAACGCACGGTTAATTCTGCAGCAAATAATAGATAGTTAATCTCACGTTGGGCATGATGCACCTATACAGTTAAGTGGATTACTATATGTTTGCTACGAGAGCATGCGTCATTCCGGCATTTTTTCTCTTATTAGTTTCCCCCCCTTTTTTTCTTTTCTTTTCTTTTCTCTTTTGTTTTCCTTTTATTATTTATTTTTTTTTATTTATTTTCGTAGTAAAAGAAATACGACCGGATCCGATGAGGATTGCCTACGTATCACGATGCCTACATGAATCAGATCATTACGTAGTTCAAAAAACACAAATGGGCGTAAAAGAAACAATCTCTTTATTGTTGAAACGTTCTATTACAAGCTACATTTTGCAAAAGAAAGAGCAAACTTTGAAAATAAACGTAGACTCAAAATAGACTGAAAATCACCCAAATGGAAAAACAGGCAGAAGGTACAGATTTGACCTATGAATGCATTATGGTTTTAAAAATTGGTTTCCGCGGGGCATCGTTCGGCCTCGCCGTGGTCCTAGGCGTGAGATCCCTATCAAGTTGCTCCAGCTCGTGCATAGTCTGCTTGACATAACCCATTACTGCTGAGAGGACGGTAGCGCTGGACATGTTCTCACATCGTAGACATCGTCTGGTGATGGCATGGGCAATGGCCTTGATCCTATCTCTGGTTTGCTTCTTCTCTATGAGTAGGTGCCTTATCTGATCACTACACGTCTTGAATACCTGTGAGTCCTGTATGTGCTGATCCCTCAACTGTCGCACTTCTTCCTTCATTTGGGCCAACAAGTCGTAACAGTATCTACTCTCCATTTGGAAATCCCTGGCCTGTTTAACTGCTTTAAACTCAAGTGTAGCCATCTCCCTATTTATTTTGGAAACAACCTTCTCGTGGTCACGTTTCAATTGGTTCAAACATCGGCGATGCTTATCTACTCTTGTTTCCCACTGTGCCTTGAACTCTGCTATGATGTTTTCAGATTTCTCCAAGCCATCTCGCCATTCCCTGATTTCACCTTTTAGCCCTTTTATCAGCTGCTCGTCCGATCGACGCCTTGGTTGTTTATCTGCATCCAACCTTATCTGTTTGATCTGGGCTCTGAGCATTTCATTTTCTTGAGTTAACCTGTTCCGCTCTCCCAGATCGGTAGCAATTTGCACGCTGTGCTCGTATTTCATGCCTTCTACTTGTTGCTTTAATCTGCTGATTTCGGCACAATAACCTCTTTCCTTTGCTAACCAATCCCAATGCCTTTGCGATGACTCGGTGAAATCCCTGATGTGGGGTCTCTTAGCTGGCCTTTCATGCTCGAGTTCCCTTCTATACCATGCAAGGTAACCTGGCGCCGTTTCTCCCTTGGCTCGATCCCGCACGCAAGTATCTGATTTCAAATATTGACCCTCATTCCAGATTTGGCGAATCTTTGCTTCTGGGAACTGTCCGTTAGGACTTATCTCAACTGCTTGAGTGCTTAGGTCTTCCTCATGAGGTACTGTCTGGCATCTTCCGAACTGTCTCAAAACTCGGCCGGGTGCGTAAGGTTGAATGCTCTTAAGCCCCATCAATAAGAAATGAGTTTTAGCTGCAGACATATATAGGATCTCATCAACAGGCAACCACCCCAACGTCCATTATATCTGGCTGGCGGTAAGAGCTTGCAAGAACGAGGTCCATGCCAGGACTCCTTTGGGCAAACTGATCTCTTTGGTTCTCTTGTAAGATTCTTCTATGCGAGTCTTTTCCGGGGAACCATGGCTCAAAATCTCGGAATGATGGCAAAGGTGCTCGGTCATCCATATCTGTAGGAGCAAGTTACAACCTTCGAAGAAATTTCCCGCAGCTTTACAAGCTGTGAGAGCTCGAAAGATGTCGGATACCACCATAGGCGCGAGAGTACTGTCACTTTGCGTAAGTAAAGTGCTGACGACCCCAGATATCTTCAAATCAACGTTTCCATCTTTCCTTGGAAATACCAGAAGCCCAGGAACATTATCATGAACGCTACCCGTCTGTGCTCGTCCCACTTCTGACGAACTCCTTTGCTGCACAGTTTGTTGATTGGATTATTGAATCCCCCCTCATGACCGTACCTATCATATATGAAGCATGGGGTACAGAATCCGGCTGCCAGATCCGGGTTGTGGACTGTTCTGGGTATCTTCAATGAATCTAGGAATCGATGTGTCGTGACGACTCTTGGGGCGACCAAGTATTTTTCCCTCAAGGGAAACTCAGTATTCCCGATGTATCCGGCCATTTCTTCCAAAGTCGGGGTGAGTTCAAAATCAGAGAAATGAAAAATATTGTGCGCCGGGTCCCAATAGGTAACCAAAGCTCTTATGATATCTCCCCGAGGCTGGATTTCCAACAGACCCACAAGACCTTTCAGATATTTCTTAACCTCATTTTGTCCTTCAACACCTAGATCATTCCACCATAGCCGTAACTTGACAGGGATTTTGGTCATTATTGAAAAATTTTCATTTTGCATCGTGCTCATCCTGCACATTTATTAAGGTGATTTTAACAAAATGACTGACTCAAAAATATATATATATATATATATATATATATTTTTTTAAAACAGAGGGGATCAAGTTTGAACACGGCCTTTAAACACTCCGGGGACGAAGATTTTAAGGCTGTGTGGGTCTATCGGATAAAAATGCTAAACAAGACCCAAAGGTGGCTATTTATGCAAAGTCAACCTTTCGGCGTCCCTTTCGGGAACATTCGGCTATTTATGACAAAACAACGTCACCCGACTTATTTATGACTCTTAAAAAATTTGAAACTCATTTTTTTTATTTTGGCTATTTTAGCAAAATGGGGGTTGAACCCGACGAGGGTTGCCTACGTATCTCACCTCCGGTGAGAATCAAACCGGCGTAGTTCGTGCATACCGTGAATAGAGAAAATAAACCTAAAAATCAAAAATAAGTATTTTTATTATTTTTGAAGAAAGATAAAGACTAAAGAAAAAATATATTTTTTGCAATATTTGGACTATCAGTCTGAATTTATAAAAGGGTACTACAAAAGAAACAACACATTTTTTTTGAATTATGAGTTTTCCATTTTTTTTTACTTTTAAAATAAATACCTTTTTTTTTTTGATTTTGAAAGTGAATTTTTTTTTATATATACCCTTTTTTAATAATTCAAACTAAGAAGACAAATTTTGTTTTTATTCTTTTTTTTCTTTTCTTTAGAAAAATTCCGGTGAGGTTTTGACAATACTTGAACATTGGTTTTATTTTCCAAAATAAGTAATTATCCCCCCACGCTGCTATTTTCCTCTTTTTTTTTTTTAGAAACCGGTCAGCATGCGGAACCGAAACAAATAAATGCGCAAAACAAATAGGATGCAGCAGGGTGGTCTTTTCAATTCAGGTTGCCTGTCCTAGACGGACCCAACCCCTGTGTTGAACCCCCTAAGTCAAATGCAACATGATGCAAATAAACGTTCCTACTAGGGATCCGGCATGAAGTTTCGTTATACTAGGTTTAAACCTTGGTATTTGTTCTAGACTGTGTACCCGAGCGGACCACTCGAGTCGAGGAGGGGGCTACGTACCGGGGACCCGCGAGATCGTCCGGCTTTGTAACTTGTCCGACCTCTTTCTTATTTCAGGTATTGACACTAACAGAATAGGGAGTCTCGACCAACGAGCTTCTCCCCGGAGGTAAGGAGAGAGGGGTTTCGGCACAGTTTATATACAGTTCAGATAATATCAAAGCGGTAAAAGACAACATTTAGCACGTTACGCAAAAACATGTAATAAAGATCAGATAATAAAGCAAAATATAACAATTATTCTAAGCTCGAATTCTTGAACCCTAAACCAGTGGTTCTGGGTTACGTCCCCAGTGGAATCGCCAGAGCTGTCACACCTCCTTTTTGCGCGCCCGCCCCGAAGGGTTAAAATGCGCGGGTGGAGTTTTTCCAATTTAAGTGACAATGTTCGAAGTGGGATTATTTATTTAATTCAGAGTCGCCACTTGGGAAAGGTTTGGCTTTTGGTGTCCCAAGTCACCGGTTTATCTTGAATCCCAAATCGAGGAAATTTTCGACTTTTCCAAATGAAGTCTGCGAACCAGAAATTCTAAGTAAGGAATTCTGTTGACCCGAGGGAAGGTGTTAGGCACCCTCGAATCCCGTGGTTCTAGCACGGTCGCTTAAATTGTTATAATGGCTAAATATCTGATTTAAATACATGTTGTGACTTATGTGCTTTTATTAAGTTTTAACCGCTTTTATTATTATCATTTATTTTACAGAATTGCAACGTCGTGAAAATGCATCTCGAACCACGTCACAATCAATGCACCCGTGATTGTCGACACATTTGGACTTCGTTGAGATTTGGATTTGGGTCACATCAATGTGCACCCGAATTTTAAGAATGTGATTTAATTAAGCCGCGCCAACAGAGTCTAACGCGTTATTATCTTTGTAGAAGGCCATGAAATTTATTAAATGGCCTATCTTGAATTCTAAATAATTATCATTAGTTGTTGAGGGCCCCGCAATTGTTTTTTTTTTATTTGGCGAGGCTCGTCTTATTATTTTTAGAAGGGTATCCTACAATGACTACATTTCTATTATTTTTATTTCCAGAGATAGAAGAAAGGAAAGTGTGTGTGCTAATTGAAGTATATACTTCAGCTTAAACCAAACTCCTGTCAATTTTGATTGATTACTTTTAAAGTAAAAAAGACGTCATGCCTTTTACGAAAATGATTTGGTCGAATAGAAGATTACATATGAGATAGATGAAATGCAATACTTAATCCGAACATTTCTTGATTTGAACTTAACTGAACTTATTTGAACTAGGTTAAAGGATAACTGGCGAAGTAAAATGCTTTAATTTGACAAGGAATCATATACGAGTTAGCAAAATACAACGTTTAGTCTGAGCATTTCTTGTATTGAACTTAACCAAACTTATATGGACTAGTCTTACTAAAAAAAACTAAATGAAACAGAAAACAGTATTGTGTAAAGTCGAAATATGCATACTTATACTAACAGACAATTGTCGAGCTCAAATACAAAGGGGTGAAACTCAGTCGGCTATCAGTATACTCTTTTGAACTATTGAAACATAAGCTAAATCAATTTCCACAAGGCCTGTTAATATACTATGAATATTACAGCAAATGCTTGAACTTCTTCAACCTTTTTCATTTCATGCTTTCAAACTGTTTCAATTACATCAATATGAGACTTGAAATGTGTACCTGAAAATGCTGAAAGTGCAAAGGAGAAGAAGAAGAAGATGGGAATCAGCAGCAGCAAAAGGCAGAATTAACAGTAGCAGCAGGACAAAAATGCAACAGCAATAGTGAGCAAGAGAGCAGCAGCAATCAGAACAGCACAACAGAAAGGATTCTGTTGCGAGATGGAACTAGAGTTGAAGGAGAAACAACCCGATGAAACAGCACACAGTGTGATACTCCAGACAGTCCAATTCCGGAATATACCAAATGCAGCAGAACACTAGCAATAATCTCGATTGAAATTTAGAAGAAAGAAACTGCCTAACGTATTGACAATAAATGAACTTCAGACAAACAAGACCAAGTTTCTGATTTCTTAATCTGTTTTCTCTCTTTCTTGCTCTCTTTCTATTCCTGTCAACTCTCTCTTTTCTTTCTATCTTCACAGTGTGTGTGTGTTTCTTTTCTATCAGCTCTTAAGGTCTAGAGTGTGTATTTTCTTTCCCCTCTCTTCTCTTCTCTCCCCCAGTCTATCAGATGTTTTTTTTTCTCTCCTGTCTCCTAATTCTGTCCCTCTTTTATAAGCCTAAACCTCACCCTTTATCAGCCTGTTGGATTAATCAAATACCCCTCCCATGTGCTGCCCCTTTTCAGTTCCACTTAGCTAATTAAGTATTAACCCCACCAATATTCCTTGACAGGCTTTCCTTTCCTATTTTATTAACTAAAAGCAAGCATGGGCAGCAGAATATATCTGACAGCATATGCTGTCAAACCATTTCTAAATCAAAAGCCCTTTGTACAGGGACCAGGCTGTGCACAATGCACATGCTGTGCACAAGTGCACATGCCATCAATTCAGATTTTAGTTACAGACCAAGCCTTAGGTTTCTAAAATCATATTAACGACTATAATTAACAGGACTTGGTTCTTAATTGATTCAGGCAAATGTTCAACAGAAGCAACTCGATTTGTTATTGTTTGGACAGTTGAAACTAATTGACGACACATGTCGACTCGACTATATTAGCATTAACACATTCAATCGTAGCCAAAAATCAGACATTTAACAGTATCACATAAGGGGTTCATTTTGCAATGTCAAACAGAAAGGCCCTAAGAACTAAATGAATGACCAGTTACGGATTCAATTGAACATACATTTATACACACGCATTATGAAGAAAGAAACTGACTAAATATAGAGGTCCGGCCAAGGTGGACAATAGCAGTTCAAAAACACAAAACAAAAAAGTTTGGCCATGCGGACAGGCCTTTAACAACACACAAACATATGAACTGAAATAAAGAAAAGAAAATTAACTTACCTTAAAACAAATCAGGAAAAATCCACTGGCGTTTGGACGGACCTTCTTTAAGGTTGAATGGACTTTTAAACGAAGTGTTTCTCGGATGAGAAACACCTCGGTTAAGGTCCATTGGGCCTTAATCTCTTCAGTTTGAACAAAGCACGGAACATGCACAGGGAAAACTAGAGTTCAAAAACTTAGATTTGGGATTCGTGTTTCCTAGGTTAGATTCGGACCAAACCAAGTATGGTTTGGTCACGAGGGGGGCCTGGGGAGTGTCTGGTATGATTTCAAGGCAGATCGGTGTAGATTAGGTTCCGACTCGAATCTTCAAATGAAGATTCGAGAAGACGGGATAGGATTCGAGGTATGTGGTTGGTAGATTTGGGTTCAGGATGTCAAGGGGGTTCTATGGTGTTAAGGGGAAGGTCACCGGCGTTCATGCCGCCAGTTTTCATGGTGGGGGATACTAGGGCGGCTCTAGGGTTTGGGGGTTGTGGTGAGGACGACGAAGGCTGGGGTTTGGATAGGGGGGGCAGGGTAGTGTTATGAGTTTATATAGTTAGTGAGCAAATGGATCCTGGCCGTTGGATGAGATGAGATGAAGGGCCAGGATCCTTTGGCTAACCAGGGACGACGTCGTTTCAAGGATAAAGGTTTGGGGTCGGTCCGGGCCAGACGGGTCGGGTTTGTTGGTGGGTTACGGGGAATGTGATCTTGGCCGTTGATCAATTTGAGATCAACGGCCCAGATCAGACTGCAGTAAAACGGTGTCGTTTGGAAGGCCCCCTGAGGCCAGCTGGTCTGGACCGGGTTTACATGGGGTTTGGGCTGAGTTTGTTTGGGCTTGTTTTGTTTTAAAAAAAACCGGACTGGCCCAAGTCCGAAACTCCTTCTTTTTTTTTTTTTTTTAATTCCTTAAAATAATTTTCCAAATAATACCATGTAAACATTGGACAACAATTATCACACAATTAACATTTAATTATACTAAACACTTAATGACAAAATACAATGAAGGACGCACATATTTTATTTTTCTTTTAATAAACAGATTGCGGTTCACAAGACATATAGACATATATTTTTTATATTTATTTTTTTTTGAATAAAAACAACCATGGGCAAAATCAACGAATAACTAGCAAAAAATGCCACGTAAAAATCCAGCAAATGTACAGCAAAACCCAATTGCTATTATTTTGTTTCTTTTGGAATGATTGTCGCGTAAAACAAAAATCACGTGCTCACACTTAGTAAGAACACAAACATAGTCCAGTAAATCCAACAACATCAAAGTACTCACAGTAAACACATATAGTAGAAGAGTAAGGAAAACATAACACGGATTAACATGTGAGTACATGAGTAACGTGTATAGTAGAAAAAGGAAGTAGAAGAACAGTACATGCATAGTAAAAGAAGTCATACGAGCATAACACAGACAAACACACATAAAGAAAGAACAAAAAGAATCAGAAAGATGCTTTTGAAAAACCTTTCAGAAACCCTAAATCGAAATTAAACGATTTTGAAAAGAGAATTTGGGGAAAACCTTTAAAAAGTTCAATAGAACACAGACATTTTCCAGATCTAAGAAAATAAGCAAGTAAAGAACCTCGGACAACTTAGGGTTTCAGAGAAAACCCTAGAAATGAGAAAGGTCTTGACGAAAGTCAGATCCTGAGTCGAAAAGACTCATATTGCTTGAACATGCCGAGGTAATGGCCGGAGAAGTCATAGATCTACAGATCTGAGAAGGATCTGAAGAGAGCCATTGAAGTCGAGCTTCAAAACCTTGAATAGTTAAGGTCTGATGGTGAGAAAGGATGAGTACAGACCATCCATGGCCGGAATACGCCATGGATTCTGGTAGAAACATGGTTGAGATAAGGTGGGAGACGATTAGGGTTTCGGAGAGGCTCGAGAGGATTTGAGAGACGAAGGGGTTCAAAGGCGGCGTCTCAGGTGAAATGAATTAGGTCAAGGGGGTTTGGGAATTAAAAAGGAAAGGGTGAATTACGACCGTTGATCAAAATAGTCAACGACCTAGATCAAAGGGGAGCCGGGTGGTTTTTTTTTAATCGGGTCAGGGGTCGGGTAATTTGGGGATTGGGCTGGTTTAATTTGGGGGCAGAATTGGGTCAAATTGAGGGCCAAAATTGAAAAGTAAAAGGGCTGTAATTGAATTAGAAATGGGCTAAGTTTTTTATTTTATAAAAATAGTAATAATAATTTTAAAAGTAAATTAAAAATACTGAGACAACAAATACTATATAAATATTAATTTAAAAATACTGGAAATAATTTTATTATTATAAAATGCTACTAATCGTGAAATAGGCTATAATTGCAATTACATGCAATTTAGCTTAAAAATACCAAATAGATTTGTAAAAAATATACAAAAATGACCTTAATTATATTTTGGTATAAATATAAGAATAAAATAAGTTATTCACCAAAATAATAATTTTGGGAATAATTATTGGATTTTGTACTGCTAAAAATAGACAATAAATTGATTTTAGAATCTTAAAATTAGAAAAAATACCAAAACTCTTGGGCATGCTTATATATGTATTTACATGCTATTTTGAAAGTGTTTTGTATATAAAAATAAATATGAAAAAATTAGGTATCAGCAACATTTATATTTGGGATGGCGTTCCCTGGGTTGGATTGGCCCTATACAGTACTTAGTGACTGAATGTCAGTGTTACATATTGCGTTTCGTATATTAAAGTTTCATCTTTAGTTAATCGACGTAGACTCGGGGATAAGATTATCTTGATGTTAACATATTTATGCTATTTATAACAAGCGATAAGTAAGTGCCATGAAGGATTAAGGGTACACGAATCAAATAAAATGAGTTTCGTTGAAGGTTGTCAATTTGGAATAAAATACAGTCCGAGCTATAATACTCGATATTTATGGACTAGTACCATACAAGGTACCATATGACCGTGATAGTATGATGTATAAAGTATATTGAAAATGAGTAATACTTTAAATAATTTGAGATAATTATAAATTATGAGGGTAATTGGTTAATTATCGGGTAACATGACATTACCTAGTTAATTAATAAATTTAGTGGATAATGATTAAATTCCCCCCCCACCCCCAACGTGGCAAGCTTTCCTAACTCTCTAAATGACTAATAATAAAGATGGATAATGTGTCACACCTTAAAGTTACACAGAGCTTTCAATGAGGGGCCCAACTAAAATAAGAATAACAATCTCAAAATATTAAAATCATTCCCTACACCTCTTATGAAAGTGTTCATGAAGCTTTAGGAAAATTTTGTTTTATATGCATGACACGACATTTATATGCACGTGCATGACATTATAAATGTTTCAGAATTTACAAAGTTATTCAGATTTATAGATGGATCTCTTTATTCTATGTTTCATACATGTTTTTTATGTATTGGTTTTCATGCCTTACATACTCAGTACATTATTCTTACTGATGCCCTATTTCTCAGGGCCTGCGTTTCATGCCCGTAGGTGCAGGTAGGCAAGTCGATGGTCCCCCTTCTTAGGATCTTTGATCAGCGAGAGTTGGCGTGCTCCACTTGATCCAGAGCTGCTTTTGATTTTGGTACGATATGTTTGTATATAGATAAATGGGTATGACATGGCTCAGTACCATCTTTGTACAGTTGTATTTATATTAGAGGTCTGTAGACAGTTATGTATCGCTGGATAGTAAGTAGCCTTGCCGGCTCGCCCCACTTTATTTACCGCATGTATATGTACATATATATTTTGGACAGGTTTCCCTCGCATATGTTATTCATGTTTATATCTTAAATGCATGCTTAAGGGTGTTCAAAAGGTAGGACTCGGCCACCTATCGCGGCCCATCGGTTTGGGTCGTGACAAAAGTGGCATCAGAGTAGTTCTGTCCTAAGGAGTCTACAAGCCGTGTGTAATAGAGTCTTGTTTATGGGTGTGTTGTGCACCACACTTATAGACATGAGGCTACAGGACATATAGGATATTATCCTCTCTTTGTATCTTAGATCGTGCGATATAAGAATTCCTGTTCCTAACAATATGTTACGTTTTCAGCGATGCCTCCAAAGACTATAACCGCCCAGAAGGGAAAGTCTGTGGCTGGTGGGACTACTAGTCGAGCGCCATGAGTTACCAGGGCTTGGGGAGAGTCTCATAGTGAGATTCCATCTCAGACTTCACATACCCCTCCCTCTCCAGAAGAGTTCCAAGGGGCACCAGCTTCGGTGCCCGTCCCTGTGCGTTCAACCCCTCAGCCAGATACACTGGGTCAGGAGATGAGATATGTTATTCAGCTATTAACCCGATTAGTAGCCGCGCAGGCTCGACGTCAGGAAGTAGGTATTGGTCATGCAGATAGGTCCGTCAATGCGAGGGTTCGTGATTTCATTAATTTGGACCATCCGATATTCACTAGGGAAGATCCAAATGAGGACCCTTAGGTATTTATTGATAGAATGCAGAGGACGTTACGGGTAATGAAGGCCACTATGACTGAGTCAGTTGAGCTAGTTTCCTATAAACTCCAAGATGTCGCAGTTAATTAGTACGAGTCTTAGGAATTGTCCAAAGGAGAGGATGCCCCTTTAGCAGTATGACAGGAGTTTATAGAAGCTTTTCTTTGTCATTATCTGCCACCAGAGCTTAGATGGGCCAAAATTGATAGCTTCTTGACTCTTCAGCAAGGTAACATGAGTGTTCGAGAATACATTCTTTAGTTTGATTCGTTGGGTAGGTATGCTCCCGTTATTGTATCTAATATGGAGGATCGGGTTCACCGGTTCGTAATGGGGTTAGAACCGCACTTGCTTATCGATTTTATGTCGGTCTCACTTCAGCCAAACATGGATATTTCTCGTATTCAGGCATACACTCAGGGTGCAAAGGAGCATACGTAGAAGCAAAGAATGGATTGTGAGCATGATAGGGCCCAGAATAAGAGAGTGAGGTCTTTAGGTCCTTCTGGTGAGTTTTGAGGTGGTCAGAGACAACAATACCCGAGTATCCAGCCTAGCCACCAGCTAGCATGCTCCCTCCGTTTGGCGGTAAGATATTTGATTGTTCCATATATTCAGGGTTTGGTCAGAATTTTAGGGCCTCAGGTTCTCAGTATAGGGGTGAGTCAAGTCAGATGAGGCTGCCCTTGCCACGATGTGCTCAGTGTGGTAAGCATCATGCTGGGCAGTGCCGTATGGGGTTGGGTGTTTGTTATACTTGTGGTTATCTGGGCCACGTTATGAGGGATTGTCTAATGAGAGGTGATGCAAGCATAACTCAGCCAGCAGAATCTGTAACTAGTTCATCATCATCAGTATGCCCCCTCTGCAAGGTTCACAAGCACCAATGAGTCGTGGTAGGGGTAGAGGCAGAGCATCTAGCTTGAGCAGTCCTCAGAACCGCATTTATGCATTGGCAGGATGACAGGATCAGGAGTCATTGCCTGATGTTGTTTCAGGTATATTATCAGTCTTCTCATATGATGTATATGCACTGATTGACCCAGTTTCCACCTTATCATATGTTACTCCGTTGGTTGCTAGTAAGTTTGGAATAAAACCTGAATTGGTTAAACCTTTTAAGGTATCTACACATGTTAGGGACTCAGTGGTAGCTAAGCAAGTATATAAGGGTTGTGTAATAATGGTTCAAAGTCAATTTACCGTAGCATACCTAATCGAGTTAGATATGGTAGAATTCGATATTATAATGGATATGGATTGGTTGGCTTCTTGTCATGTTAACGTTCATTGTAGATCAAAGATAGTCTAATTTCAATTTCCAGGGGAGCCTGTTTTGGAGTGAAAAGTAATACGGCGTCGCCGAGAGGTAGATTTATTTCCTATCTTAAGTCAAGGAAGATGATCAAAAAGGGTTGTATTTATCACTTAGTTCGAGTTCAGGATGTAGAAGTAGAGTCACCAATCATTCCGTCCATCCTTGTGGTTAAAGAGTTTCCTGATGTTTTTCCTGATGAGCTTCCAGGTCTTCCGCCAGAGTGAGAAATTGAGTTTGCTCTTGACCTACTACCAGATACTCATTCAATATCTATTCCTCCTTATAGAATGGCCCCCGCAGAGCTGAAAGAGTTGAAGGAACAACTAAAGGACTTGCTTGAAAAAGGTTTTATTAGACCTAGTACATCACCGTAGGGAGCACCTGTGTTATTTGTGAGGAAGAAAGATGGTTACATACGGATGTGCATTGATTATAGATAGTTGATAAGGTGACGATCAAGAATAAGTACCATCTCCCATAATTGATGATTTATTTGATCAGTTGCAAGGTTCCATATGTTTTTCTAAGATAGACTTGAGGTCCAGGTACCATCAGGTAAGGGTTAAGGAGGAAGATATTCCAAAGATAGCATTCAGGACCATATATGGGTACTTTGAGTTTCGTGTCATGTCATTCGGTTTGACCAATGCCCCAGAAGTATTCATGGATTTGATGAACCATGTGTTCAGGCCCTTTTTAAATCTGTTTGTAATTGTATTTATCAATGATATATTGGTATATTCTTAGTCAGAGGCTGAGCATGCAGATCATTTGCGTACTGTGCTCAGAGTTCTACAAAAAGGAAAGTTGTATGAAAATTTCTCTAAATGTGAATTCTGGTTGAACTCTGTAGCTTTTCTTGGGCATATCATTTCGGGTGAAGGCATCCGGGTGGATACACAAAAGATTGAGGTAGTAAAGACTTAGCCTAGACCCACAACACCGACGGAGGTTCGTAGCTTTCTCGGTTTGGCAGGCTATTACAGGAGATTTGTAAAGGGATTTTCTTCCCTTTCATCACCTTTGACAAAGTTGAGTCAGAAAGGAGCAAAGTTTCAATGGACTGATGGTTGCGAACGGAGTTTCCAGGCATTGAAGGACAGATTGACTTCTACACTGGTTCAGACGCTCCCAGAAGGGACCGATGGTTATGTTATCTATTGTGACGGCTCGGGCATTGGGTTGGGTTATGTACTGATGCAGCATGGTAAGGTGGTAGCTTATGCTTCTAGACAACTGAGAAAGTACGGGAAGAATTACCCGACCCACAATTTAGAGTTAGCCGTAGTGATTCATTCACTAAAGATGTGGAGGCACTACTTGTATGGCATTCATATTGATATCTATACGGATCATAAGAGCCTCCAATATATCTTCAAGCAGAAGGAATTGAGTTTACGTCAAAGGAGGTGGTTGGAGCTACTTAAAGATTATGACGTTGATATTTTATACCATCTAGGGAAGGCAAACATGGTAGCCAATGCCCTCAGCCGTAGATCTATGGGTAGCCTATAATATTTACAACCAGAGAATAGGGGAATAGCCCATGAGATTCATCAGCTAGCTAGTCTTGGAGTTCGATTGCTGGACTCAGGTGATATTGGAATTAATATTCAGGATACAACAATATCCTCGTTAGTAACTAAAGTGAAGGAATGCCAATACGAGGATCCTGTGTTAGTTTATTATAGGGATACCACCCCTCAGAAGGAGAAGACACCATTTGAGGTTACAGAAGATGAGGTCCTCAGATATCGAGGACAATTATGTGTCCCTAATGTTGCAAGGCTGCGCCGGTAGGTTTTGGGAGAAACTCACTATTCTCGTTATTCTATCCATCCAGGAGCGACAAAGATGTATCATGATATCAGTGAAGTATATTGGTGGGACGGAATGAAAAAGGATATAGCGGAGTTTGTTGCTCAGTGTCCTAACTGCCAGCAGATTAAGATTGAGCATTAAAAACCCGGTGGATTATTGCAGGCTATGGAGATTCCGACTTGGAAATAGGAAGTAGTTAATATGGATTTCATCGTAGGCTTACCTCATGCCCGGTATAATTTCGATTATATATGGGTGATTGTTGATAGGCTTACAAAATCAGCCCATTTTCTGCCTGTTAGGACTACATACTCCGCAGAGGATTATGCAAGGCTTTATATTAAGGAGATAGTACGACTGCATGGTGTCCATGTCTCTATTATCTCGGATCGACTCAATATACAGCTAACTTCTGGAGGTCTTTCCAAAAAGGGTTAGGGACTTAGGTAAGTCTTAGTACAACATTTCATCCCCAGACAGACGGACAAGCTAAGCATACTATTCAGACATTTGAGGATATGTTACGAGCTTGTGTGATAGACTTCAAGGATAGTTGGGATGATCATCTGCCGCTTATTGAGTTTGCATATAATAATAGCTACCATTCCAGTATTCAGATGGCTCCATACGAAGCTCTTTACAGACGAAAGTGTAGGTCGCCTATAGGGTGGTTCGATGTTGAGGAAACTACATTAGTAGGACCAGAATTGGTACAGTAGGCAATCGAGAAAATTAAACTTATACAGGAAAGGCTATTAGCAGCTCAAAGCTGCCAGAAGTCTTATGCGGATAATCGACGGTGAGATGTGGAATTTCAAGTTGACGATTAGGTATTCCTAAAGGTATTACTGATGAAAGGCGTTATGATGTTCGGTAAGAAAGGAAAACTTAGCCCTCGGTATACGCAAGGTAGGCCAGGTAGCATATGAATTGAGTTGGACTTGCCTTCGGAGTTGGAATATGTACATCCAGTCTTTCATGTGTCTATGCTCCGTAAAATGTATTAGAGGTCCTTCCAGTATCATGTCAATTGACGAAGTTCAGGTCATAGAGCAGCTATCATATAAAGAAACTCCCATTACTATATTAGACAGACAGATTCGAAGATTGAGAACTAAAGACGTCGATTTGGTAAAAGTACTTTGGAGAAACAACAATGTGGAAGAAATGACTTGGGAGGCCGAAGAAAACATGAAGTCTAGATATCCTTATTTATTTCCTCCTGCAGGGAAGGGTCCAACTGAGACATCACAACCTTAAGGTACATGTATGAATTCTTGTGTTGGTTATTGTCATTGGTCGTGTGAGGCCATTGTCGTTATTGATAATTGTGGTCCTATGTGGCGTTGAATTATTGAGTTTCTACCAGAAGAGTTGTTAGTACTATTGTTACAAAGGCAACTCTGCCAAAGTTATATAAATCTCGAGGAGTTGAACATTCGAAGACGAATGTTTCTAAGGGGGAAGGATGTTACATCTCGCATTTCGTACGTTAAAGTTTCGTCTTCAGTTAATCAATGTAGACTCGGGGATAAGATTATCTTGAGGTTAACGTATTTATGCTATTTATAACAAGCGATAAGTAAGTGCCATGAAGGATAAAGGGTACACGAATCAAAGAAAATGAGTTTCGTTGAAGGTTGTCGATTTGGAATAAAATACGGTCCAAGATATAATACTCGATGTTTATGGACTAGTACCATACAAGGTACCATATGACCGTGAAAGTATGATGTATAAAGTATATTGAAAATGAGTAGTATTTTAAGTAATTTGTTAATTATTAATTATGTGGGTAATTGATTAATTATCGGGTAACGGGACATTACCTAGTTAATTAATAAATTTAGTGGATAATGATTAAAATCCCCCCCCCCCCAACATGGAAAGCTTTCCTAACTCTCTAAATGACTAATAATAAAGATGGATAAGGTGTCACACCTTAAAGTTACACAGAGCTTTCAATGAGGGGCCCAACTAAAATAAGAATAACAATCTCAAAAAATTAAAATCATTCCCTACACCTCTTCTGAAAGGGTTCATCAAGCTTTAGGAAAATTTTGTTTTTAAGTTAATAGTCCAGCAAGCTTTCTCACAAAAAAGCACGTTAAAACATTTCTAATATGCAAATGCATATTGCATATCACATAAGCTACGCCCAAGCTTTTAAAAATTCTAATTAACGTGAGATTTTGCAATATTAAGGGAGTATGGTGTAATCTTTCTCAAGAAAATCGACACAAGTATGTTAAGGTTATCCCTTATTTCTTTTTGGCATGATCTATACGACACAAACGAAACGAGCAAATGCACAACTTCAATAAATTACTCTATTCGTGGAAATGCTAGGGATGTGTATATTCTTATTATCCCATAAGTCTTATTATTCTATCGTCTGTTTTTGGGTCTCAGAAAAATGCATATTTGATAAAGTTTATCCGAAAGGCATATTGAGTTTTATGGCGTTTCGAGAAAATCTTATTAACGTATTTCTTATGCATTTCATGCATTTATAAATGTACATTGACCCATGACCAGATTGCGTTATATATACGTATATATGTATATTATATTCATATGGGATACGAAAAAAAGGTTACGACATTTTATATGTACCACCACTTGATCAGTTGGTATATGTTGATGATGTTGCCCACAGTGACCGAGACGATATGATGGGATGCCCTCAGTGGCTTGATGATGTTACGTGCACCTATACCTATGCATGACATGACATTTATATGCACGTGCATGACATTATAAATGTTTCAGAATTTACAAAGTTATTCAAATTTACAGGTGTTATTCAGATTTACAAATATATCTCTTTATTCCATGTTTCATCTATGTCTTTTATGTACTGGTTTTCATGCCTGACATACTCAGTACATTATTCGTACTAACGCTATATTTCTCGGGGCCCGGTTTTCATGCCCGCAGGTAGGCTAGTCGACGTTCCCCCTTCTTAGGATCCTTGATCAGCGAGAGTTGGCGTGCTCCACTTGATCCGGAGCTATTTTTGATTTTGGTACGATATGTTTGTATATAGATATATGGGTATGACGTGGCTCAGTCCCGTCTTTGTACAGTTTTAGTTTTATTAGAGGTTTGTAGACAGTTATGTATAGTTGGATAGTAAGTAGCCTTGCCGGCTCGCCCCACTGTATTTTTCGGATATATATGTACATATGTCTTTTGGACAGGTTTTCCTCGCATATGTTATTCATGTTTATATCTTATACGTATGCTTAAGGGTGTTCAGCAGGTAGGACTCGGGCACCCGTCGCGGCCCATCAGTTTCGGTCATGACAGTTAGTTATTATATATATATATATATATTTGGGATTGATCTTCCCCTGGCTGGTTAGGCCATATACAGTACTGAGTGACTGTGCGCGAGTTGTTATTTATATTTGGGTTGGATCTGCCATGTACAACGCTGAGTATGCTGAATATTGAGCGTGATGAATGGAAATGCGAGACACAGTGAGATTGAGTACTCTGAGAGTGTGAGTACATTAGTTCATCACTGTGCTGCATTGCATTAGACATGCATACTTGATATGTAGGCATAGATAAGTATTTTTCCTCATGCCATCTGATAATGAATTTCTTATCTATCGTTAAAGTTTTTGAGAAAAATCACAGATTTCAGATTTACTCATATATTCGGTGATTTTCGGCAAAAGATTTGAGTTTTACCGTTACATTTGAAAAGAAAATATTTATTTTGCAGAATTGTATATGAGTTGAGCATTTTATTATTGAGTTATTGCTTGTGCTACTTTAAATTATATTGTTATGAGATGTTATTGGTTATTGGTGTGGACTCCGACCTTCGTACAAGCTCGTCACTATTTTCAACCTAAGGTTAGTCTTGTTACTTATTGAGTACATACATGAGGTCGGTTGTACTCATACTACACTTCTGCACCTTGCCTGCAGATTTTGGATGTTGATATGGCTGCGCGGGAGCAAGCATTGAGGATGTACCTGCAATCCAGTCATAGCTGCCCTTTTGTTTTTGGTAGCTCTAGAATTTTAATCTGTTCACATATATATTCAAACCGATGATGTATTTTATTTCACATCAGTTTTGTAAATTCTAAATCTTAGAAGCTCAAAATTTGTACTATCAGTCCTTGGGAAATGTGTTAAAGTCGGTTATGTCATCACTTATTTTATCAATAAATTTCATTTGAATTGGATTTTTTGTAAATTGGCTTACGTAACAGGTTGGATTAGGTGTCCTCACGGCTAGTTGGATTTTGGGTCGTGACAATAATTTATTTTAAAAAAAAATTAATATAAAAAAACTAATTATTACCTAACCTAACTAACTTTGTCCAAAATTACCAAGTGACCTATTGTGAGATTGTCACTTGGTTTAATGTGGAGGCTTTTTCTTCTTCTTTTAATAATATATAGATTATGTGTTGCAATTGTAAATTTATTACCTATTTGTAGGTAATTTTCACAAATTAGATTTTAAAAGAATGGTAGAAACTAGAAACAAAAAAGAAAAGAAATGGCTTAAATCGGTAAGGATAATTTGAAAAATATAAATTTATGGTGAGGATAGTTTTGTCTGCTTCTGCTTCTTGGAAGAAGCTAGAATTTTTTGCTTCTTCCCAAAAGCAGAAAAACAGCTTCTACTGGTGGCTAAAAGTACTTCACCGTCTTAGCCAAACAATTTAAATTTTGTAAAAACTACTTTTTGGAGAAAAAAATACTTTTGACCTCCCAGGAGCTTGCTCTAGTATAGTCTAAATGGAAACAATAATGTTTCTCTCATATTTAAAATAATGAACCTAATTAATGACCCATTATAGCCATAATGAATGCTAGGATCCCTGACTGAACACCAAATGATAGATATATCCATTGAATGCATAGGATACTTTAATGAACAAAAGTTTGCCGAGGATAGAAGATTTCTATAATAATGAAAGCTTCAATTTTCTGAACCAGTTTTAATAAGTACTACTATTTTTGCCAATCTCATTTTAAACGAGTGTGTTTGAGATATAGGGACTAGATGAAAAGATATGGCTTGATACACTCAACGAATTCATTGCATAAAATGGTATCTGAATTTAAACAATTAATGCTGTGTGACTATATATTTCATTTTGTATCACTTGTCCTTTTACTCTGTTTCTTCATTATTCGAGAATTCCCCATCATGTGGCGAAAAAATAATTTCAAAATATTTACAAAGGAGAAAGATGAAGAATACGGATCAAGAAAGAAAGAATTTATTTCTCTGAAAGATATTCAACCCCATTTGAAAATCCTTGTTCTTTTTACTACATCCTTGATGATTTGGTTTCTTTTTCTCCTAGTATTTTCAGCCAAAAGAATATCGAATCCCATCCGAGGATTCCTCTCAACTCATTCTCCAGTAGAATGTAAAGATAATTACTCTGTCTATATTTATAACCTGCCTTCCAAATTCAATTTTGATCTATTGGAAGATTGTAGCAGTTTGAATATCTACACAGATATGTGCCCTCATGTTACAAATAATGGAATGGGAAAGCCACTCCCTGAAATGGGCTCTAGCAGCTGGTACACCACTCATCAACTCATCGGTGAATTAATCGTTCATGCTCGAATCGAAAACCACCCCTGTCGTACAGAGGATGCAGAGAAAGCTAGTCTATTTTATGTACCTTTCTACGGGGGGCTCCATGCCTCGAGCAAATTCCGCGAGCCAAATTACACAATTCGTGATGCACTGGCTGTTGAATTAGTGGAGTATGTAGAAGAGCAGAAGTGGTGGAAGAGGAATAATGGGAGAGACCATTTCATGGCTTTTGGAAGAACTGCTTGGGATTTCATGAGGACTGATGATGTTCCTGATTTTGGTGCAAACAAGCTATTGAACATGTCCCCTGTGCAAAATATGTCTGTTCTTTTGGTGGAAAGACACCCATGGGAAGGCCATAATCAACATGGCATTCCTTACCCGTCCTACTTCCATCCCTCTGCTTTGTCTGAGATGATTGAATGGCAAGATCGTGTGAGTTATATGGATAGGCCTCATTTATTTTCCTTTGTTGGGGCTCCCCGGACAGGAAAGAAAAAAGTTGTCACAAGGGATAGAGTCATAAAACAGTGCGAGGAGTCAAGTAAATGCTTGATCTTGAAATGTGGCAAGGGACCAAGTAAGTGTCACAAGCCTAGACAAGTTCTTAACGTGATGATGAAGTCCAATTTTTGCTTGCAAGTGTTGGGCGATTCATATACTCGACGTTCAACTTTTGATTCCATACTCGCTGGATGTATTCCGGTCTTCTTTTCTAACCATACCGCGTATTCGCAATACCAATGGTTTTTACCTTCTGATCCTACCACATATTCCGTTTACATTGATTTAGAACGAAACCATAGCATAGGAATAGAGGAGGAGCTTCTCAAAATTCCAATGGAAGAAGTAGAAAGAATGAGGAGGACTGTCATACAATTGATCCCAACATTAACGTATGCACACCCTAATTCTACTTCATATGGATTTAGGGATGCTGTTGATGTCGCTCTTAAAGGACTGTCCCTGCACGTTACCTCATTGTTAAAAGCTACCTCTTGAGTAGGATGTACTACCAATAGTACTACGTTTGGAATATTGTATTTTATTTTGAGTTTAAGTTATTTATACTGTAAGAAATTTTTTACACTATTAGGTCATTCAAAATATATTTACACGTAAGTCTTCCAAAAATTTAGGATTTGTAATCTTGAAAATAAGAGAGATTAATAAATGTGACCTAATGATATAAAAATTTCTTACACTGACAATACATAACTTAAATTCTTTAATTTTTTGGACAATTCTTCAACTTTTGTGTTGTATTATATGGAGAATTAGCTCATGAGTAGTTCTTTGTATACAGGTTGGATATTTAAGCTAGTTCTTTGTATGCAAATTGGATATTTAAGAAGCTACATGCACATTGAGAAATCTAAAAATAAACAATATGGTACATTAGTGTGCTACCATAATGGTCACTCCTAACTAATTATCGTGTCCAACACACTTGATTACCTTTCATACAGAACTTTTGTGGTAAAGTTGTGATATTTTTTTCCCCTTACTTATCTCTAGAGGGTAAGTTCATTAAATAGGGGATTAGTTTTATTTTAAATCTCACTTAACAAACATAACCTAAACTCTTTGGATAATTTCAGAGACTTTTCCTCATGTTTTACTTCATAACACTAACCTACCTTGTAGTTTATAATAGTACGTTTACCTCCCTTGTTTTGAGACAATTATTTTAATATATTCATTATTAATGTAAAATATTACAATCTGACTATTTTAACCTTTTTCTAATATTAAACTCTTATAATTAATCAATTTTATGAATATTAGAGGAGTGATTCATCCATTCCCTCTGGAAAACCAAATACCAAAGAAACCCATCTTGTTTCTGAACTCGAAGATTTTTAAACCAGAATTGGCTTTTGGAAATAATTCAAGGGAAAAAAGGTAATGAAATTACCAACAAATTTTACCAGTCCCGGTACCAATGGAAGGCTTCTTCTTTGTTTGTTGGTGTCAAATAAATATATAATGAAGATGGACATCTCCATACTATCATAACAGGCAAATAGGATTGAGGGACATCTGTTTACCCTCAAAATCGGATGACGATTGAATTTGTAAGTGGTTTTAAGGATAGGTGGATTAAATAGACACAAAGCGATAAATTAAAGATGCAATTGAACTAAACAATGATAAAGTAAATTCAAATCGCACCACTTGAACAATTATAGCCTTGGAAAATCAATCACACTTGAACTGGATGCAATTCGAGCAATGTCGAGATACGGAGAACAATAGCTTACAGAAAATAATAATATACTACTTTGGGATGTGTGTCATAATGTGTTTTACAAGTAATCAGACCCCCTTTATATAGTAGGGGAGTTCTACTTTAGGTACAATTCTATAAAAGGTAAAAATCTCTTGATTTGCTGATTTGCTGGTTATTGATATGTGCCGAGATTCCCACCATAATAGCCGACTGATCACGGATATTATGGCCTTCTGTTATTTCGGTCTTCTGTTGGTCATGCTGACAATGTTTCCTCGAGCTTGGGTCAGGGTCGATTCTGGGATCACTGATTCAATGTTCTCGAGGATAGACATTCTGATCTCGAGTTCTAGCCCAGTGGGACTTGGAGTCGATCTTCGGTCCCTCACGTTTAGAGCTCAATCTACCATGTCGTAGACGAGCCCGATTTCTACTGTATAAAGATAGTCCCCTCGTTTTTCGGAGAGTAGACGACGAAAAACGATATGAGTTTCCAATTCTCACATCGATTCCCCGAGTCAGAAACGACAAAATGAACGAAATGTCTCATCAGTCACATCTTAATGGCATTAATTGCTTGTCAGTTACCGGTCGGCCACTCTTGGATGCAAACCGTTATTTGAAAACTATAAATACCTCCTTCTTCATTCATTCAAACTTTACATCCAAACCTTCTCTACTCTTGTTTCTTAGAAATCTCTACATTTTCTAGCATTTGTATCCTGATTTCTTGAGATCTTTGTAAGAACTTTCGCTTGTCTTCATTCCAAACTGTCAAGTGTATCCCTTTAACTTCCTTTTTTTCATCTTTTTCCCTCCATACTAAAAGAAATGGCAAAAACTTTCAAAATAGTTCCCCAAAAAGGAACCCCTTCTACGTCGCGGCTGGCTGCCGAGGAGACTGTTCCGCGTATTGCCACCGAGGAACCAGTAGAGGACCCCCCTATGAGCATATTCATACCCGGTAGGTGCTCGATAATAGCTGATTTTAAGGTTAAAAACGTCCCTTTGTACCCGGCCGATGTGAGAAGGTCTCGAGATATGTATGCTCGATCACCAAAGAGATCCTCCCCAGGGTAAAAAAGGATTGCAAGAAGGTGGATAAGGACGTGGTGGTTCCCGGACTCGATAAAGATATCACTACCCACGTCGAGAGATACTCAAGTGTTAACACTTATCCCTTTACATTAGGCCCATTGCACCCGGTTATCATCTATTTCTGCAAAAGATATGAGGTATGCCTCAGTCAAATTCAGCCTTCATTCTGGAGGATCGTCATCCTCTTTTGATTCTTCGTGAGCTAGATTGATGGATGCCTGTTCACCGTCGACCACCTCATGCGCCTATACAGTCTTCGACTTTTTCGGGGGGAACTGATCAAGCTTGCGCGTCGGGCTAGCAATGCCCCATTCTCGAGCATCGATGAAGATCGGGATTGAGGATGGCTAGGCCATTTTGTCCGAGTGAGGACCTCGGACATGATCCCAGCAGAATTCATGTTGTTCCCCGAGAAGTGGAACACAAAACGTAAGTAAAATCTCGTTTTTCCAAAATTGTGTTTTACTCTTTTTCAGTTTTTTCTTATTTGTGCTTGGTGGAGGTGCAGCTATTGCTCGGATCCTGAATACAGTCCCTCGACTCAAGGAGTGGGTCGAGGGTATTGTGTCACAAAAGTCGTATTCCGAGTGCGCATGGTGCAAACTTTCGAAGGGTCGGTGGGAGGCCCATTCTCATGGTGAGGTTTCCTTTCTTGAGTGAGTAATACTTGGGTCTTTTTGTGCTGTTGGGTTCTTATCTGTTTCTTTTCCCTTTGCAAGTTTGTCCAAGGACGTCATAATGAAGCCTCCATCCGTTGATGAGGATTGCCTCGCTGAGTCCTTTGCTCCGATACAAGGTGATGAGAATAAAAGAAAAAGGGCTCCGAGTTCTCCAAGCTTAGAGAAGAAGAAGACAAAAAGAAAATTGGTGTGCAAGCCCAAAGAAAGCACCAGTGCTCGAGCCCCACCCCTGGATTCACTCTACCAACTGAGGGACAAATCCAAAGAAGAAGAAGTAGCTTCTGAATCGGTGGCCTGTGTGCGGTCGCAGCTCGAGGGGCAAGGGGCCTCTGAACCAGAGAGAGGCGAGGTCGATCTACCTCAAGCTAGGTAGGCCGACGAGGATATCGTGGTTGAGGCTAATGAGGAGGTTGTGGCCAAGGCCTCCCGGGATGTGGGTAATGCTCCAAATGATTCACTCGGTGTGATCGACATCACCGAGTCGCCTTCGTTCACTGTGTCTATGTACAACAATGCCCAGACGGTGAATGGGTGCCCTAACTAGGGGACCCAAAGACCGGAAGACCCCCTTCGTGGCTTTTTTGATGGTGTGGACTCTACCAATATGGAGGACATCATTAGATTAGGTGACTTGGCGGTACCGAGAAATATTCCATCTTTGGGAATAAGTAGGCCTTCCTCGAGTCCGAAGCTAATCAACTGGTTCCCAACTCCGAACGTGGATCCTAACCGGAAGTGATCGATCATCATCTCCGTTACGAAGGATGCCCGAGTTCTCTCTACCCCCGTAGGTTGGGGCCAGTTATCTTCGGTATCTGGTGATTGAAGAGGATCAAGCCAAGATGAATGAGGTGGAAGCCCCCTGCCTATTCAACGAAGCACAACAAGCGTTAAAATGGGTAACTTCGGATGCCTCTTGACGACCTCTATTATGTACTTAGATTAAGTCGTAAATAATCGTAACTTTTTTCTTTTGTGCCTCTATACTTCATCACGAAACTTTTCTTCGATATCGAGAAGAGCTAAACCAGTATGAGGTCGAGATTCGAGGGCTCACTGAGAAGAGAGTTGCTTACAAACTTCTCAGCGAGCAACGTAAAGGGGAGGTTAAGAGTCTCCAAGCTAAGCTAGAAGTGGTTTGGAAGGAGCATGTCGACCTGGTCGAGCGGGTAAGAAGAGTATTTGAGGTTAGTGACTATGAGTTGGACACGGTGACTAACAGTCCGAATCTGCAGGTCCAACAGAAGCTTGATTAGATTGAGCAGCTTCGGGCAGAGATGGATGCAATAAAGGCCGAGGCCGATAAATGGAAAAGCAAAATGGACCGCTTGGCCTCAGAAAAGGAGACTGCTCGGGTGAAATTGGCTTCCACTAAGGTCTAGCTTTGGGCATCAAAGGAAAAGGTCGTGGTGCTGACCAAAAAGATTGAGAAGCTCCAGTCTCAGCTAAGCTCGGTCGCCTCTGATCGAGAAACTTTGGCCAAGGAGCTTGAAGCGGCCAAGTCGGTGGCCGTGGTAGTAAAAACCAATACCGACGAGATCGTGGCCCAATATAGGGCCGATGCCATGGAAGCTCAAGATCGAGCGGAGGATATCGTTGAGCACGCGAAGCGGCAATCTCGAAGGGAGGCCCTCGAGGAAATTCATGCTCGGGGTTTCGAACTTTTGGCTAAAATTAAAAGTGCTAAGGAGCTTGAGGCTGAGGCCAAAAATCTGGCTTATCCCGAGGATGATGAAGAATCCGAGGGTTTAAGAGGGTCTAAGGGTAGAGTAGACCCCGAAGGTGATGAGGTGGCCCCCGACGAAGATTAGGCCACTTAGGCACTTTACATTTTTGTATTGCCTTTTTGTTGAGGCCGTTTGGGCTCTGTAAAAATTTGTATCAAGGCCATCAGGCGTTTGTAAAAAACAATTGACATGTATAAAGCTTTTTTCCCTCCAGCAATTTTTGAGTTTTTTCCTTTGCTTTATTTTTTATATTTACAAAGATTAAAATGTCTTAGCATGAAATAGTTAGGTTATGTTCGTAGGTTCGAACAAGCCTTGTCTTTAACATTATTTTGTTTAAGGCATCATGGGGGTTCGGTGTGACCGAAAATCTTTCCCCAGCATACTTATAAAAAATTTTAGATTGTAGTTTTGCGAGGGTAGCCTTTAGAATCGGTTAAGAAATTTCAAGGCCTTGTTGTTTTTGTTAGGGGTTTCGGACGTCACCAAGCCATTTTAACATGGTCGTAGCCTTTTTAGTTCGTGTGCTGCCTAGTGGGCTTGTCACCCTGAATTATCCAGACTTTCCTAAGATAACAGTCCCCGATTGGGGATGATTATTCGAACTCGGATTAAGTTGGCCCTTGGGCTCGATACCTTTAGGGGTCGGATGTAGGAAATTCCTTTGAGAAATGCAAGAAATTTTTTAAGGGATAAGATATTTATTTGCAAGAAAGAGACTTCTTTTTATTCTTGTGCATAATAGTTATACATGTGTATATGCTTTGTGTCAGGACTCGAGCAATCTATGCGGGCATGGTTCATTTAACAGTTTGGCCCTTACAATAAATCCTATTGATCGGCACCATTCAATCACTAAGTTTCATGTTTCTTTCCTTGATAAAGTCAATATCCAAGGGTAATGCCCCCTAGTATTCAAGGTTGATCATAGAGAGAGGCCTCGAATACTATTTATGCGATCTCTGACACCAATTCATGATCGGCCTTCAATTCTAAGTTAGTACGATCCATTGTTGCCTCGTTAAAAACCTTTGCAAAAAACCCATTTGGGACAAAACCGGTCCAACGGAAAAAGAGTGCAACGCATGCTTTCAGACCTAAAATTTTGTATCGTTCCCTAATGGTTACCTGCAAGTGTTAGTTCAAAATGTAAATAAGTAAAAATAATGAGTGGGATTGTACCTTAGTAGTAATATCTCTTCAAGTAAGTTATGTTCCAGTTGTTCGGTAGTTTCTCTCCGTTCATTGTTTCGAGTTTGTACGATCCCTTACCAGTGATTTTGACAATATGATAAGGACCTTCCCAATTCGGTCCCAACTTCCCTTCACTTGGGTTCTGGGCACTTAGTGTGACCTTCCTTAACACCAAGTCCCTGATATTAAGTGTCAAAGATTGACCCTTCAATTGTAATATCTCTCGATCCGCTGCTATTGGGCAGTCAATCAGACAAGGGCGGCTTCATGCCTTTCATCCAATAGCTCCAAGCTCGTACTCATGGTCTCGTCATTTGATTCCTTGATTATATATTGGAAACTGATACTTGGTTCCCTGAGTTCGACCAGTATCAGAGCTTCGGTGCCGTAAATCAGCGAGAATGGGGTGGCCCTGGCACTATACTTTGATGTCATATGGTATGCCCACAGAATTGGGGGTAGGATTTCCTTCTATTTTCCTTTGGCATCGGTTAGTCTCTTTTTAAGGTTTTGAATTATGGTTTTGTTGGTCGATTCCTCTTGTCTGTTCCCACTAGGGTGATAGGATGTTGATAGGATCCTTTTGATCTTATGATCTTCGAGAAATTTGCTTACTTTGTTGCCGATAAATTGTTTCCCATTTTCGCACACGATCTCGGACGGCATTCCGAACCGGCATATGATGTGGTCCCAAATGAAATCGATGACTTCCTTCTCCCTAACCTTCTCGGATGCCCATGAAAGAGGGGTAACGGTTTCTATTCCCCACTTCATGAACGGCCATGATGACAAAACTGAATGCAGTAGCTCCCCTGGTTAGTGACTCATTAGAGCATGTCTTTGGCATTTATCATATTTTCGCATGAACTCCTTCGCATCCTTTTTCATGTCGATCCAGTAGTAATCGGCTCTGATTACCTTTCGAGCCAATGATTTGGCGCCTGAATGATTTTCGTAGGTGCCCTCGTGAACTTCCCTCAGAACGTACTTGGTATCTCCCGATCCCAAACATATCGCTAGTGGTCCATTGAACATTCTTCTGAACAAGGTTTCGTCTTTGGATAAGCTAAACCGGGCTGCCTTTGTACGTAGGGCCCTTGATTCTTTTAGATTCAAGGGCAGTTTCTGGTCTTCAAATATTCTATATAATTGTTTATCCAATCCCAAGTTAGGCTTGTTGAGTTTATCTCGGCATGACCTTTTTCAACTACCGATCTCATGAGTTGTACGACGGCCCCCGAGTTGAGCTCATTGTCCTCGACCGACGATCCTAAGTTAGCAAGGGCATTGGCCTTGCTATTTTGATCCCGGGGTACATGTTGCAAAGTTCATTCTTTAAATCGATGCAATGTCACTTGCAACTGGTTCAGGTACTTTTGCATTCGTTCTTCTCTGACCTCGAATGTCCCATTAACTTGGTTTACCACGAGGAGGGAGTCGCATTTAGCTTTGAATACCTCCGCCCCTAAGCTTATGGCTAGTTTAAGACTTGTAATCATGGCCTCATATTCGGCCTCGTTGTTAGTCAATTTCACAGTTATAACAGATTGTCTAACTACATTGCATGTAGGTGGCTTCAATACAATGCCAACTCTGGACCCTTTTGCGTTCAAGGAGTCGTTCATAAAAAGGGTCCAAATTCTCGAAGACGTCCTCGAGTTTACCAACAACTCTGTTTCGGCCTCGGGTATTAGGGACGACGTGAAGTCGGCCAAAATCTGAGATTCAAGGTCGATATTCAATATTGTACCTGCTGATTTCCATGGCCCATTTGGCCAATCATCCCGAGAGTTTGGGTTTATGAATTTTGCAATGGGTAATTAGTCATAACACATATAGGATGGCATTGAAAATATGGTTTCAGCTTCCTAGAGATGCTTAACAAAGTGAGCACCAATTTTTCTAGGTGAGGGTACCTAGTTTCAGCATCAACTAGAGTCCTGCTAATATAGTAAATTGGAAATTGTGTAACTTGCTCTTCCCGGACCAAGACTCCACTTGTCTCTATCTCTGATATTGCTAAGTACTGGTATAGTTGTTCGTCTGCCCTCGGCGTGTGAAGCAGTGGTGGGCTCGATAGATATCGTTTGAGTTCCTTCCAGACCCATTGATATTTTGGGGTCCATGAGAAGTTGTTCTTCTTCTTCTGTAGTGAGAAGAAACGATAGCTCTTATCAAACGACCTTGAGATGAATTTCCCTAGGGTGGCTATGCCCCCGGTTAACCATTGCATGGCCTTTACGTTGTCCACCACTATTATATCTTCGATAGATTTGTTCTTGTCGGGGTTGATCTCGATTCCCCGGTTGGATACCATGAACCTGAGGAATTTACCCCGTCCAACTCCAAACGCACACTTATCCGGGTACAGCTTCATATTATACTTCTTCAATATGTTGAAGGTTTCTTGCAAATGTTTTAAATGGTCCTCTGCTCCTAGGGACTTAATCAACATATCGTCAATGTAAACTTCCATTGGTTTTTCTATTTGTTCCTCGAACATCTAGTTTACTAGGCGTTAATAAGTAGTACCAGCATTTTTTAATCCGAATGGAATCATGTTATAATAGTACATGTCGTACTTAGTAATGAAGGAGGTTTTTTCCTTATCATCCGGGTTCATCGATATTTGGTTGTACCCGGAGTAGGCGTCAAGAAAACTTAGGATCTTGTGGTCGGCCATGGCATCGATCATGCAATTGATGTTGGGCAAAGGGAAGGAGTCTTTAGGACATGCCTTATTCAACTCCTTATAGTCTACACACAATCTTAATTTATTCCACTTCGTAGGGACTACCACTACATTTGCTAACTAATCCGGGTATTTAACCTCCCGAATGGACCCTATTTTAAGAAGTATAGATATCTCATCCTTTATGAAAGCATGTTTGTTCTCGAACTGGGGTCTCCTCTTCTGCTTGATCGGGTGGAATTTCGGGTCCAAGCTTAGCTTGTGAGTGGTTATCTCCAGCGGGATCCATGTCATATCAAGGTGGGACCAAGCGAAACAATCTATGTTAGTTGTAAGAAATTTAATGAGTTTTTCTAAGCTTGAGAGTTAACCCCAGGCCCAGGTATACCTTTCGATCGGGTAGATGCTCGATCAATATGACCTGTTCCAACTCCTAGACTATTGATTTAGTTGCGTTGGAATCATCAGGGACTATAAAAGATCTAGGAACCCCATAATCATCGTCTTCATCAGTCCCCTATTTATTCGATTGGGTCGCGGCCGGTGTCGGTAATTTCTCTTTAGCCTCTTGCTTTGTACCCAAACTCTGTCCTCTAACGTTGCGAGTGTTGATATCAAAATCATGTCTTCGACTGCAAACATTTCCTTTGTGGCTGGTTGTTCTCTGTAAATTGTTTTAATCCCTCATGGCGTTGGGAATTTTAACACTTGGTGGAGAGTCGAGGGCACTACACTCTTGTTATGAATCCACGGCCTCCCGAACTGCGCGTTGTACCTCATGTCTCCTTCGATCACATAACACTTGGCCTCTTGGATGGTCCTGAAGGCATTCAATGGTAATGTTATCTCCCCATTAGTGGTTTCACATGCCATGTTGTACCCGTTCAGAACTCGAACTACGGGCACGATTTGATCTTGTAGACCGAGGTGTTCTAAGACCCTCGATCGGATGATGTTTGCCGAGCTACCTGGATCAATAAACACATGCTTAACTCGAGATTTATTTACGAGTATAGATATTACCAGTGTATCATTATGGGGTTGTACGATCCCATAACTGTACGACCCATTCTGCGTGTTCGTCGTTGAAAGACAAGGTTCCTTCCGGTATGGAATCTCGAGTACATTTTTCCCTTGTGATAGATACCCTGGTGTGTTTCAACATTGGCCTTTGATGGAC
The DNA here is from genome assembly GCF_000715075.1 of Nicotiana tabacum. Taxonomy (NCBI): domain Eukaryota; kingdom Viridiplantae; phylum Streptophyta; class Magnoliopsida; order Solanales; family Solanaceae; genus Nicotiana; species Nicotiana tabacum. The sequence goes on along the minus strand of NC_134095.1, from coordinate 95,341,305 downwards.
ATCGGCCCCACCAATGATCATGTTAACGATGTGTTGAGGTTCTTATTGTTCGATTTGTTTATTAGAATCCCTATTCCTAAAATTGTTCTTGGCTCAGTCGCTAAGAAATTCTTGAAGGACCCGTTGTTGAATAGCAGGGCTACTTCCTCTCTCAACTGTCGGCGCCGTGAGTGATATTTGCAAATCTGGTTAGGATCCTTTTGGGCATGATCAGATTGTAGGGCTCGATGCCATTTCGTATGTTTGATGTGTCTGATAGTTGATACAATGGCGGAAACATCGACATTAAGTTATATTCCAATAACCTCGGTGCTTCTTTAGGCCCAATAGGCCTGTCAAAACCGTTCTTGTTAATGAGTCCCCGGTTGTTTCGACCTCGATCACTTCTCCGTTCACTTAGCATAGAATTCCACCTAGACCCACTGTTTCTTCGATCTCCATTGTAAGGCTAATACTGATCCCTGTTTGACCTTGGTTCACGATCGATATCTCTCTTGACTTCGTCAATGGTTATGACGGGGTAAACGGACCCATAAGGGGCCCCAAGTTCGTCATCTTTGACTCTGATTTTTTATTGATACCAATTATGCATGTCGACCCAAGTAACAGCCGGATATTCTATCAGATTTTGCGTTAACTATTTTTAAGCTACCGAGCTTCAAACATTGAGTTCCTGGGTGAAAGCTTGAGCGGCTCAATTATCAGCGTCCGGTGGCAGGTCCATCTGTTCATATTAAAACCGGGACACGAACTCTCTGAGCATCTCATTATCCTTCTGCCTTACTTTGAAAAGGTCTGACTTCCTGGTCTCGACCTTGATAGCCCCGGCATGTGCTTTCATGAAAGAGTCTGCAAGCATAGTAAATGAGTCAATAGAATTAGGAGGTAAATTGTGATACCATATCATGGCTCCTTTTGACAGGATCTCCCCGAATTTTTTCAACAGGACAGACTCGATCTCATCATCTTCTAAGTCGTTCCCTTTGATGGCACATGTGTAGGAGGTAACATGCTCATTTGGGTCGGTCATTCCGTTGAACTTAGAAATCTCGGGCATGCGGAAGTTTTTAGTGATCAGCTTTGGAGCCGCACATGGAGGGAAAAGTTTTTGCACGAACTTCTTGGAATCTAGGCGTTTCAGTATCGATGGCGCTCCCGGGATTTGGCCGACCCTGGAATTGTAGGTTTCTGCCTTCTTGTCATGTGCTTCAATTTTCTTTTCCTCTGATTCTATTCATTTTGTCAGCTCCTCGAGCATTTTTATGATCTCAGGGTTAGGTCCCGACTCGTTTCCATTCGACCTTTCTACGACCGATTCATTCTTGTGGGTGATTTTTTGGGATGGATCGGGTTCAATTCTGCTTGGTGCGCAGCTTTGGTTCTGTAACCGAGCCATCGCCGCCTGTTGAGACTGTGACATTTCGAAGATCATCCATAAATTGATCTTGTCTTCTCCATTATTTTTAGTATATTGATCTAACGATTGAGCTCCACCATGGATGTTGTTCTCGGGGTCAGTAGGCAGATTTGTATCGGTAGCCACATGCGAGTTAGCGTCCAACGGGTCCACGATTGGAATTCTATGGGATCAACAGGTGGTATCTCATTACTGGGCGCTATGTCGTTATTTTCGCCGTGGGGATCGGATTTATTGTCAATATGTAGGGGTGCCAATTGTGAGTTTGACATTTTGAGCTTTAATCTGAAATTAGAGGCACTTCAAAAAATAAGTGTAAAGTAGTGTGTTATGGAAATTCATATCAAATAACCACTATTATCCTTAGCCCCACGGTGGGCGCTAAACTGTCTGCCCTCAAACAATTAAATTTGTAAGTGGTTTTAAGGATACGTTGATTAAATTAACACAAAGCGATAAATTAAAGATGCAATTGAACTAAACAATGAAAAAGTAATTTCAAACTGCACAATTTGAACAGTTATAGCCTTGGAAAATCAATCACACTTGAACTGGATGCAATTTGAGCGATGTTGAGATACGGAAGAACAATATCTTATAGAAAATAATAATATACTACTTTTGGATGCGTGTCACAATGTATTTTACAATTAATCAAATCCCTTTTATATAGTAGGGGAGTCCTACTTTAGGTACAATTCTATAAAAGGTAAAAATCTCTTGATTTGCTTATTTGTTGGTTCCCTATTGATACATGCCGAGATTCCCGCCGTAATAGCCGACCGGTCACGGAGATTACGGCTTTCTGTTATTTTGGTCTTCTGTTGGTCATGCTGACAATGTTCTTGAGCTCGTTCGGGGTCAGAGTCAATTCCGGGATCACATATTCAGTGTCCTCGGGGATAGACATTATGATCTCGGGTTCTGTCCTGGTGGGACTTGGGGTCGAGCTTCGATCCCTCACGTTCCGAGCCCAATCTATCATGTCGTAGATGAGCCCAATTTTTATTTTATACAATGTCCTCGACTACCCTGCAACAATTTATCATCATAACATATATCAAAACAATGTATAATCATAGCGTCTCAACAGGTATTCCAAAACGAATACGGATCCCCATAAAGGAATAACATCAATACAACTGCTTAATGATGTATACAAAATCCACAAGAAAATAATGTATACAGAATCCACAAGCAGGGAAAATCTACATACAAAAGCACCCATTTACCTCAGACTCGAGGTGTGTATAGTTATACAAATAAAAAATAATTCGGGCGGGATATAGTTTGGGCAAATCCAAAATTCAAACCGAAGTTAAATTTTTTTAGATTTTTGGTTTGGATTTTCAGATTACGGATTGGATGTCGGATATAATATTTAAAACTTTTGGATTTCGAAATTCGATATCAGATTTGGTACTTCAAATTTTTTGACATCCGAAAATCCAAATTTTTATACTTTATATTTAATCAATTATCCATGTACAAATAACAATAAGTTCAATACCCTATTCATTTGAAATTATCTCATATATTCAATACCAATTACTAAGTTACTATCAAAATGTTTATTATTTGGATATAATTTTAATATTGCTAATTCTTATCGGCCTTATTAATGTCTCTGTTGTATTTTTTTAAGATGATTTCATTATTTGAATAATTTATTTGAATGATTGCAGTAGAGAATAAGGAAATTTTGAGACAACATAACATGAATACTTCATTTGGATGTTCATTTTTGTAAAAAGAAGAAACATCTCAACTTTTAGGCGCAAAAACGAAAATTCAAAATATCCAAATTAATCCGAAATCGAAATCTAAGCTTAATTGGATTGTCATTTTTTCAATCCGAGAACTGAAAATTCAAAATCAAAATTTTTATATCCAATCTGAATTGCCTGAACGCCCCTATTTGAGTCACTATAGCAAAGACAAAGAAAATCTCCTTCAAAAGAAAGGATTCCAAAGTTTGACCCTTCTTGAAGGGGGATATTTAATATGTTGTTATACTTCTTCTTTTTTGCCGCATAAGATATATGTATACGGGTGAAATCGGAAGTAATGCCTACCCGATTTCTTGATGAGGAAGACGGAATAAGGGCACAAACATACGAGATTGAAATTGAGGATGGGAGCCTTTAGTGCCAAGGGCTATAACTGGTGAACGATGTGCCCATCGTTAGGCCTGATGAAGCAACACTCCCCGAACCTAGAACAAGCTCCAAGACCTCTGAAAACATGGCAAACAGTTGCACATGACTAATAGATGGACGTATATTTGCACCCAACTGGATATCACGGTGCAGATCTCGCCTAGTATCACTTATGGATCAGTAATTAGTGAGAAAGGAGGATTTTTATCCTTTTTAGAATTGTACTAGGAATGAAACTCTCTCACTATATAAAGAGGAAGCTTTTTATTCAATAGGACACATTTTAACACACATACCAAGGCAATACAAACTCATTTCTCTACTTTCAAGCTATTGCAAAGTCCTTACTTTACATTTGTTCTTTGTTCTTGATTGGCTTCGAACCAAGGACCCAACCGAGGGCAGAAACTATTGCCCAATCCAAGTTCAAGATGGGCCGTAACGTTACAAGTGGTTTGATTATTCATTGTGTCTTTAATTCATTTACTTAATATTCTTGATTATTTATGTTGAATCTATCCGCATATTCTTAAAAAAACGTACAAATTTAATTGTTATTTGTTTTAAGGGTAAACCGTTTGGCGCTCACTGTGGGGCTTAGGATAATAGTAGTGGTTTGATATAAATATCCATAACACACTCTATTTTACGCTTGTTCTTTAAAGTCTCAATTTCAGGTCAGCTTAAAAATGTCAAATTCTTAGTCGGCTCACTTTAAAGTTGAGGCTGAGTCTGACCATCATGGCGAAAACAACAATCTGGTGCCTAGAAATGATATTTCCCTTGCTGATCCCAAGGGAGTCCCAAATGCCGATATAATCGACGCCAATTCCCATGTTGTCGTCGACATCAACCTTCTAACTGACCCTGAAAATAGCATTCGCGGAAGTCTCCGACCAACAATTCGAGAAACACCCAAGGGCGAAGGTGATGGGGTAAGCCTGCGGCTAATCTTCGAAATATTATAGGTTCAATAGGCGGTGATAGCGCAACTACAGAATCAAGGCCACACCCCTTGTAGGGTCGAGTCCGAACGGTCCTAGGAGAACACACGAAGAAACGAACAAATCACCGAGAGGTCGGGTGAAGCTGAGCCCGGGGTCAACCTTGAGATAATAAAAATGCTTGAAGCATTGACGAAGCAGGTGGAATCGGGTGTGAAGAAAATTAAGGCCAACGACAAGAAGGTGGAGAAACATAATTGTAGGGTGGATCAAACCCCGGGAGAACCCCTGATATTGAAAGGACCAGATTTCAAGAAATTTGTCCAAAAGCCTTTCCCTTAGAGCGCGGTACCAGAACTTATTCCCAAATTCCATTAACTCATTTGCTATTCTTGCTAATGGTTTTGTAAAGGCTCATGTCGGGGCCACCAAGTTCCAGACCAAAAAATTGAACCTTTTCAAGGTTAAACAAATAGACAACGAGATGCTTAGGGAGTTCGTGTTAAGGTTTCAAATGGAACGGATGGACCTGCCATTATTAACTCATGGTTAATAATTAAATAGTTCATTTCTGTTATTAACTCAGCATATGTTGAGATTACCTAGTCTTAGGGACTATGTTCCATCACGATATCCTAAGGCGGGGATTTTGGGTCATGACTATATAGATCGGGTTGCACTCCGCAACAGTATTATTATTATATATGTGGATCGGATTTCTCGTTGCAATAGAGAGGTTGTATTGTGGTTATTCTTGGTTATTGGTTTCCGCTACTGTATTGTTCTGTAAGACTAAAAAGTGATGATTTGGGGCCCTCTGTCATTTATTTCTTATTCTGGTAATCATGTAGTTTGTTGTTTCTCTATTTCGTTATTATTTTTTTCTATTATACGTGTACAGGTTTATAGTAAGTGCCTTGTGATAGCCTCATCACTACGTCATCGAAGTTAGGCTCGGCACTTACGGAGTATATGAGGTCGGTTATACTTATACTACACTGCAGCACTTCTTATGCAGATCGTTGTATTGGTCCCAGTGGCGTACAATGGTGATTGCTCGGACCCTTCTTCCCATGAGACTTGAGGTAGTGTTGCACGGCGTTTGCAGACCCTGAAGTCCCCTTCCTACCTTTATTGTTTTTTACTTTGTATCATACAATTTGTATTTCATGTAAGACTTTCTTTGTAGTATTCTAGGATCTCATGTACTTGTGACACCAGTTTCTAGGATTAGTCTAGACAATGGTTTTTATGAATTCATTATACAGTTTGAAGTATTTCCGTCTAAATTTCTTATTATTGTGTTTTTAAAATTGTTAAACGTCTTAATTGTTTAGCTAATGTTGGCTTGATTAGCAAGCCGATATTAGGCGTCATCATGCCTTGTGGTCGGGATTTTGGGTCATGACATTAGTGTAGACTATTACATCATACATTTTAGGTGACATCCTTCTCCGACCCTACATTAATACAGTATACTTTATGCACCGAACTCCCATTTCTGTTTGGAATATATATATACATATATCCCCATGTTTGGTTGGTCATGTATCTCTGTATTTAAATTCTTTTTTTTTTTAAATTTTCCACCGCAGGTCTTAGATTGGTTTTCCGATCCTTGTGTTGTAGACGTCGAAGCGGTAATCTACCTAAGCATGAAGAATCCGGTAAATGATTCTATTGTCTTCTTCTTCCTTCCTATTTCACTTTCACATTGTTTGTCTTGAGAGTTGGATTTATGTTTGTAAGTGTAAAGAATGAAAAAAAAAACTGAGAATAACATCTGCAAATGGTGATTACAGCATTTATAGCATTTAGAAGGGACATCGATTACCATCTTTGCTTCGACTTGGTTAGAAAAGTAAATTTCTTAATGCTTTGTTTTTAATTTTCGATTGAACTTGGTTAGACAAGTAAAGTTCTCAAAGCTTTGTTTTAGTTATCTTTTTTGTTTTGGTGATTGATTCTTCTATAAGAGAGCAGTAATGATATGGATTACTTGACTCTCAGCTCTCCAATCATTAGGATAGATTACCATGTATAAGAATTATGATATTAGGCATTATTATTGTGTTTATGTAGCATTATTATTGCGTTTATGTATTAGAGTGATAGAAAAAGCTAATCAACAAAGTGTTTAGTTTTTGTGATTTTGCCGAAGGGAATAAAGAGAATTCAGAAAAAGTTATTAGAGGAGTAAGAATATGATGCGTAAAGAGGATGTAAGGTAAAGATAGAGTAGCTTTATTTTCTTTTTGTTTGTTACTATTAATTTTTGCTGAAGAGAAAAGACATGTTGAATAAGGGTAGAGAAATAAAAAGAAAACGGTTAGTGGAAGGAAAGTAGCTAGTATATTTTGCAGTGTATTTCTCCCCTCATTTTGCAAAGTTTCAGTAGTTGTAAAAATTGAACATTATCGAAGAAAATATTTGAGCTAGAGCTCAACTGCCATGGCTGCATGCCATGAAGCTCAGAGAAAAAGAAGAAGAAGAAGTGAGAACTTTAGAATGAGAGAAAACATTCTCATTAATTGAGAAAGGAAAAATTAGTGCACATATATACAAGTTCCTACCACTGTACTCTACCACTTTTTGACACCAACTAACAATATAACTAACTACTTGCAGAAATAGCCAGATTCAATTCTAACAGTAATAACCTAACTAACTTTTTGCAGAAGTATCCATGGCCGATCCTAGCGATATGGCTGCTGTCACACCTCCTTTTTGCGCGCCCGGCCCCGAAGGGTTAGATGCGCGGGTGGAGTTTTTCCAATTTAAGTGACAATATTCGAAATGAGATTATTTATTTAATTCAGAGTCGCCACTTGGGAAAGGTTTGGCTTTTGGTATCCCAAGTCACCGGTTTATCTTGAATCCCAAATCGAGGAAATTTTCGACTTTCCAAATGAAGTCTGCGAACCAGAAATTCTAAGTAAGGAATTCTGTTGACCCGAAGGAAGGTGTTAGGCACCCACGGATCCCGTGGTTCTAGCACGGTCGCTTAAATTGTTATAATGGCTAAATATCTGATTTAACTACATGTTGTGACTTATGTGCTTTTATTAAGTTTAGACCGCTTTTGCTATTATCATTTATTTTTTATAGAATTGCAACGTCATGAAAATGCATCTCGAACCACGTCACAGTCAATGCACCCGTAGTTGTTAACACATTTCGACTCCGTTGAGATTTGAATTTGGGTCACATAAATGCGCACCCGAATTTAAGAATGTAATTTAATTAGGTCGCGCCTAAAGAATCTAACGCGTTATTATCTTTGGGGAAGGCAGTGGAATTCACTAAACAGTCCATCCCAAATTCTAAATATTTATTATGATCAACTATTGAGGGCCCCGCAATTTGCATTTTTATTTGGCGAGGCTCGTCTCATTACTTTAGAAGGGTGTCCTACAGTGACTACATCTCTATTATTTTAGTTTCCAGAGATAGAAGAACGAAAAATGTATGCTTAATTGAAGTATATGTTTTGGCCTAAATCAGACTCCTATCAATTTCTGATTAATTACTTATAAAGTAAAAGAAACATCATGCCTTACGAAAATGTTTTGGTCGAACAAAAAGATTACATATGAGATCGATGAAATGCAATACTTGATCCGAACATTACATACGAAAAGATTTCTTGTTGGATTTAACTGAACTTATTTGGGCTAGATTAAAGGATAACTAGCAAAGTAAAATGTTTTAATTTGACAAAAGATCATGTACGGGCTAACGAAGTACAACACTTAATCCGAACACTTCTCGAGTTGAACTTAACTAAACTTATGTGGACTAATCTTGACTAAAAAAAAACTAAATGAAACAGGAACAGTATTGTATAAGGTCGAAGTATGCATGCCTATATTAACAAACAACTACCGAGCTAAAATACAACAGGATAAACTCAGTCGAATATCAGTACATACTTTTGAACTGTTGAACTATAAACTAATCAGTTTTCATAGGCCTGTTAATGTACTATGAATATTACAACAAATACTTGAACTTCTTCAACCTTTTTCATTTCATGCTTTCAAACTGTTTCAATTACATCAATATGGGACTTGAAATGTGTACCTGAAAATGCTGAAAATGCAAAGGAGAAGAAGAAGAAGATGGGGAATCAGCAGCAGCAAGAAGCAGAATTAATAGTAGCAGCAGGACAGAAATGCAGCAGCAATAGTGAGCAAAATAGCAGCAGCAATCAGAACAGCACAACAGAAAGGATTCTGTTGCGAGGTGGAACTAGAGTTGAAGAAGAAACAAGCCAAATGAAACAGCACACAGTGTGATGGCAACAATACTCCAGACAATCCAATTCCGGAATATACCAAATGCAACAAAACACTAACAATAATCTCGATTGAAATTTAGAAGAAGGAACACTGCCTAACGTATTGACAATAGATGAACTTCAGACAAACAAGACCAAGTTTCTGATTTCTTAATCTGTTTTATCTCTTTCTTGCTCTCTTTCTATTTCTGCCAACTCTTTCTTTTTCTTTTCTATCCTCACAATGTATGTTTCTCTCTTCTGTATGTCTCTCCCTGTATGTATTTCAAACTCTCTCTTTCAAAACTCCTCACAGTGTGTTTTTTTTTTCTTTCTTTTTTTTTTAGGTCTCCTCCTCCTCCAGATCTCCTTCCCTTCTATATGTTTATCCCCCCTTTATAAGCCTCAAAACTGTCTCTTTTAACAGCCTGTTTTCAGAACATCACAGTACCCCTCCCATGTGCCTTCCATTTTCAATTCCAACTTTAGCTAATTAAGTATTAAACCCCATCAACATTCCCTGGCAGATTTAACTTTTAAAAGGTTTAAATACTTCTTTAAACTAAAGCCAAGTATGGGCAGTAGAATGTATCTGACAGCATATGCTGTCAAATTGTTTAAAACTTAACAAAGACCTTTATGCAGGCCACAGGCTGTGCACAAAGCACATGAGGTGCACCAATGCACATGCTGTGCACGAGTGCACATGCCTCCCAATTCAGAATTTAAACCAAACATCCCTTTTTACATTACTGATCAATTCAACAGCTATAAGTAAACAAAAACTGGTTCTTAATTGACTCAACACATGCTTAGCAGAAGTAAGTCGATTTGTTATTGTTCGGACAGTTGAAACTAATTGACGACACATGTCGACTCGACTATATTAGCATTAACATACTCAATCGTAGCCAAAAATCAGACATTTAAAGTATGGGACACATGACTCGACTTATACTGATTAAACAAAATTATACTTCGAGGAATCAGTTAATCAATACAAATTTGGAACACAACCAATACACATGCCTTATCAGAATAGGAGGGGTTCAAACAAACACAGTGGTTCAGGCAAAGTGGACAAACAGAAGTTGGTAAAATTAAAACAAATATGAACAGACTTTTAAAAACAAATCACACGGACTAAAACAAAAAATAAAGAAAAGAAAACAAGACTCACCTCAAATCTTTGAAAAATCAAAACCTTGACTCGGATTCGGACAGACCTTTCTTAAGGCTGAATGGACTTTAATCGAAGTGTTTCTCAGATGAGAAACACTTTGATTAAAGTCCATTAGACCTTAATCTCTTCGGTTGAACCGGTATGAACCAGTGACGAAGAACTACAAAAATTTCCAAACCTCAGATCCAGGATTCATGCTTCCCTGGTCAGATTCGGACCAAACCAAGTATGGTTTGGTCACGAGGGGGTCTGGGGAGTGTCTGGTGTGAAGCTGGGGTTAAACTGTGTAGATCGAGTTTTGACTCGAATCTTCAAATGAAGATTCGAGAAGGTGGGGAGGGATTCGAACTACAGGGTTAACAGATTCATGTTCAGGAAGGCAAGGGGATTCTAGGGTGTTAAGGGGAAGGTCACCGGCGTTCATGCCGCCGGTTTTCATGGTGGGGGATACAGGGGCGGCTCTAGGGTTTGAAGGGGATGAGGTTGAAGACGAAGGCTGGGGTTCGGATAGGGGGGGCAGGGTAGGATTATGGGCTTATATAGTTAGTGGGTGGACGGATCTCGACCGTTAGATCAATTTAGATCTACGGTCTGGATCTGATGGTTAAGTGGAACGGTGTCGTTTCAAGTGTTGAGGGTTTGGGTTCGGTCCAGGTGTGAACGGGTCGGGTTCCTCAGTGGGTTGTGAGGAAGTGATCTTGGCCGTTGATCAATCTGAGATCAACGGCCCAGATCACACTGGACCAAAACGTCGTCGTTTGGACGTCCTGGGTATCAGGTGGTGTTGGACCTGGGCAGGCTTGGGTTTTGGGCTGTTTGTTTGGGCCAATTTTGTTAAAATTGGCCCAAGTCCGGAAGAAGAAAAGGGACCTTTTTTTTTATTATTATTTTTTATATCTTTTCCTTATTTATTTTAAAAACAAAACTAAACAAAAAATCAAAAATTAAATACTCACTCAATACAATTATTCGCACACACACTAAAATATTTCAAAACAAGTAAAATCAAGCAAAACAAAAATCACGGACAAAGATGCCTGTTTATGCCTTTCTATTTAAACCATGTTACGGTTCAGATTATGCATGACACGTACACATTTTTTAATTTTGTTTTAATAAAGTAAATAAATAAAAATGGGCCAAAGTCACAAATAAATCAACAAGGTGCCGCACAAAAAAAAATCCAAAAATTGTACAGCAGGGCTAATTATTATTTTTTATTTCTTTTTGGAGCGATTGTCGTGCGAAACAAAAATCACGTGCTCACAGCTGCCCCTCTTTGTTCGGAAACTCGAAGAGTTTTCGTGCAAAGATAAAGTGAGCGTGTATGAGCGATTTTTGCCTATGGACCACTCCGTATGAAGCATTTTTTTTAAAAGATCTGACCGAATCTTGCTTCAAAGATTTCCTACATATCCTGGGCTAAACAGGAATCAGGTCAATGTAGTTCGAGAAGTTTTGGTAGCTGGGACTACCATGGGACTGCAATGCTTGTTGCTACTGCTGCTGCTGCTGTCACTGCTACGTCACTGACTGCCTTATTACAACCAAACGAAAATTGGAAACTGAACTAACTACTTATATGCGTGTCAACTGCTAGTTACAAGATTCCTATCTATGATTCTTTTACGACTTGATCTTGGGTCTTAGCTGATTCTGCTTGTAGACTCCGATCTGAATCTTGATGCTTGCGAGTTGCGGCGACTTGTTTAACCTCTGGGATACTGAGTGAGACGCGATTGGCAGGGTTCAGGCCCTTAATTAAACGTTGGAGTCAATCCTCCTTGCATTTACTCCGATATCTCGGGACATCTTCTCTTTTTTCTTTTTTTCTTTGATTCCGAACTGGGACTCATCTCGTGGGTCATTTCGATCCATGTGGCGCGAGGTCAGACCTGCGAGAGAAAACAAATGAACGAAATTTTCTGCCCCAGTTTCACTAGGAAAATTTCGTTAATTATTCACCAGGAAGTTCATAAAATTGATGAAAGAGGATATGCATGCTCAGTTCAGGGTTGGAGCCCTAATACCGACTAGCTGGGGAAAGGTTCAGTTCAAGGGTTTAAAACCTTAACGCCGAACAAAGGAAGAATTCAGTTTCGGGTTTAAAACCCCAATGCTGATTGCATGAAAAAGCTCAGTTTAGGGTTTAAAACCCTAATGCTGGCTGAAAGGAAAAGTTCAGTTTAGGGTTCAAAACCCTAATGCTGATTGCATGAAGAAGCTCAGTTTAGGGTTTAAAACCCTAATGCTGGCTAAAAGGAAAATTCAGTTTAGGGTTTAAAACCCTAATGCTGACTGCATGGAAAAAGCTCAGTTTAGGGTTTAAAACCCTAATGCTGGCTAAAAGGAAAATTCAGTTTAGGGTTTAAAACCCTAATGCTGATTGCATGGAAAAAGCTCAGTTTAGGGTTTAAAACCCTAATGCTGGCTGAAAGGAAAAATTCAGTTTAGGGTTTAAAACCCTAATGCTGACTGAAAAGGAAAAGTTCAGTTTAGGGTTTAAAACCCTAATGCTGATTGCATGGAAAAAGCTCAGTTTAGGGTTTAAAACCCTAATGCTGGCTGAAAGGAAAAATTCAGTTTAGGGTTTAAAACCCTAATGCTGACTGCATGGAAAACAAAAAGCTTAGTTTATTTAAAACCCTAATGCTAGCTGAAAAGGAAAAAGTTCAGTTTAGGGTTTAAAACCCTAATGCTGACTGCATGGAAAAAGCTCAGTTTAGGGTTTAAAACCCTAATGCTGGCCAAAAGGAAAATTAAGTTTAGGGTTTAAAACCCTAATGCTGATTGCATGGAAAAAGCTCAGTTTAGGGTTTAAAACCCTAATGCTGGCTGAAAAGGAAAAAGTTCAGTTTAGGGTTTAAAACCCTAATGCTGACTGCATGGAAAAAAAGCTCAGTTTAGGGTTTAAAACCCTAATGCTGGCTAAAAGGAAAATTCAGTTTAGGGTTTAAAACCCTAATGCTGACTGCATGGAAAAAGCTCAGTTTAGGGTTTAAAACCCTAATGCTGGCTGAAAAGGAAAAAGTTCAGTTTAGGGTTTAAAACCCTAATGCTGACTAAAAGGAAAATTCAGTTTAGGGTTTAAAACCCTAATGCTGATTGCATGGAAAAGTTCAGTTTAGAGTTTAAAACTCTAATGCTGGCTGAAAGGAAAAAGTTCAGTTTAGGGTTTAAAACCCTAATGCTGATTAAAAGGAAAATTCAGTTTAGGGTTTAAAACCCTAATGCTGATTGCATGAAAAAGCTCAGTTTAGAGTTTAAAACTCTAATGCTGGCTGAAAGGAAAAAATTCAGTTTAGTGTTTAAAACCCTAATGCTGATTAAAAGGAAAATTCAGTTTAGGGTTTAAAACCCTAATGCTGATTGCACGAAAAAGCTCAGTTTAGAGTTTAAAACTCTAATGCTGGCTGGAAGGAAAAAGTTCAGTTTAGGGTTTAAAACCCTAATGCTGACTAAAAAGGAAAATTCAGTTTAGAGTTTAAAACCCTAATGCTGATTGCATGGGAAAGCTCAGTTTAGGGTTTAAAACCCTAATGCTGGCTAAAAGAAAAATTCAGTTTAGGGTTTAAAACCCTAATGCTGACTGCATGGAAAAAGCTCAGTTTAGGGTTTAAAACCCTAATGCTGGCTGAAAAGGAAAAAGTTCAGTTTAGGGTTTAAAACCCTAATGCTGACTGCATGGAAAAAGCTCAGTTTAGGATTTAAAACCCTAATGCTGGCTAAAAGGAAAATTCAGTTTAGGGTTTAAAACCCTAATGCTGATTGCATGGAAAAAGCTCAGTTTAGGGTTTAAAACACTAATGCTGGCTAAAAGAAAAATTCAGTTTAGGGTTTAAAACCCTAATGCTGACTGCATGGAAAAAGCTCAGTTTAGGGTTTAAAACCCTAATGCTGGCTGAAAAGGAAAAAGTTCAGTTTAGGGTTTAAAACCCTAATGCTGACTAAAAGGAAAATTCAGTTTAGGGTTTAAAACCCTAATGCTGATTGCATGGAAAAGCTCAGTTTAGAGTTTAAAACTCTAATGCTGGCTGAAAGGAAAAAGTTCAGTTTAGGGTTTAAAACCCTAATGCTGATTAAAAGGAAAATTCAGTTTAGGGTTTAAAACCCTAATGCTGATTGCATGAAAAAGCTCAGTTTAGAGTTTAAAACTCTAATGCTGGCTGAAAGGAAAAAATTCAGTTTAGGGTTTAAAACCCTAATGCTGATTAAAAGGAAAATTCAGTTTAGGGTTTAAAACCCTAATGTTGATTGCACGAAAAAGCTCGGTTTAGAGTTTAAAACTCTAATGCTGGCTGGAAGGAAAAAGTTCAGTTTAGGGTTTAAAACCTTAATGCTGACTAAAAAGGAAAATTCAGTTTAGGGTTTAAAACCCTAATGCTGATTGCATGGAAAAGCTCAGTTTAGAGTTTAAAACTCTAATGCTGGCTAAAAAGGAAAAAGTTCAGTTTAGGGTTTAAAACACTAATGCTGACTGCATGGAAAAAGCTCAGTTTAGGATTTAAAACCCTAATGCTGGCTAAAAGGGAAATTCAGTTTAGGGTTTAAAACCCTAATGCTGATTGCATGGAAAAAGCTCAGTTTAGGGTTTAAAACCCTAATGCTGGCTAAAAGAAAAATTCAGTTTAGGGTTTAAAACCCTAATGCTGACTGCATGGAAAAAGCTCAGTTTAGGGTTTAAAACCCTAATGCTGGCTGAAAAGGAAAAAGTTCAGTTTAGGGTTTAAAACCCTAATGCTGACTAAAAGGAAAATTCAGTTTAGGGTTTAAAACCCTAATGCTGATTGCATGGAAAAGCTCAGTTTAGAGTTTAAAACTCTAATGCTGGCTGAAAGGAAAAAGTTCAGTTTAGGGTTTAAAACCCTAATGCTGATTAAAAGGAAAATTCAGTTTAGGGTTTAAAACCCTAATGCTGATTGCATGAAAAAGCTCAGTTTAGAGTTTAAAACTCTAATGCTGGCTGAAAGGAAAAAGTTCAGTTTAGGGTTTAAAACCCTAATGCTGACTAAAAGGAAAATTCAGTTTAGGGTTTAAAACCCTAATGCTGATTACACGAAAAAGCTCAGTTTAGAGTTTAAAACTCTAATGTTGGCTGGAAGGAAAAAGTTCAGTTTAGTGTTTAAAACCCTAATGCTGACTAAAAAGGAAAATTCAGTTTAGGTTTAAAACCCTAATGCTTATTGCATGGAAAAGCTCAGTTTAGAGTTTAAAACTCTAATGCTGGCTAAAAGGAAAAAGTTCAGTTTAGGGTTTAAAACTCTAATGCTGATTAAAAGGAAAATTAAGTTTAGGGTTTAAAACCCTAATGATGATTGGCTGGGGATAAAGCTCGAGAATACTACACGATCTATTTTTGAGTTTTCTTGTTTTAATAGAGGATAAAAGGGAGTTTTGCGGGAACTTACATTTTGAGTGAATTCCTTATTGCCAAAATGTTTCTTGTACCCGTGTACCTTCTTCTTTGGGCGACACCCGCTTCTTGCATGGTCGTCTTGGATTATTCATGTTTCAACTTTTCAGATAAAGAACAATTGTTAGTTCGGAAACGACGGTTGGTTTGGTGACCTTGATCGTTCCCAATTGCTTTGTTGCGTCTCTATTTCTGTTGTGAAGTCCCGCCATTGATTTGATTCGAATGGCGAAACCTTTAGACCGCTCAGGCTTGTATTTCCAGATTCTGCGAGGATTTGCCTCGTAAGGCCTCTTTTTTCTTTTTGTCCCGTTTTGATTGAAGGTTCTCAATGGGGATTTTATTGGAGGTGTTCTATGGGAATTTGTACAAAAGGAAACCCTGTGGGGGGAATATTTACAAAGTGAATTCTTTGTGTGGATTCTGTACAATGGGGTATGCCAGGTTTTTGTTTCAAAACGAGTTTCCCAGGGTTTGTTGGGGTAAGCTTGTTGGGGAATATTTACAAAAGGACTCGCTGGGGATGTGCTGATGAAATTCCAACGGGGATTTTTTTTTTTTTTATACTGGGGAGACTTTGTGGGAGATTGTACAAAAGGAGCAACTCTGTGGGGATTTGTACAGGGGGAGACTCCGTGGGGATTTGTCTGAAGGCGGACTTGCTGGGTAAGATTTCAAGATTTCTCTCTTTCCTCTTTACTCTGCAACACCATCAAACGTCATGATTCATCATGCTTGGGCAATCATACCAACGAGATGAGGCGCTTTCCTTCATGAGACGGGATTCCGTGCAAACAAACCATGCCACCTGGCCTTTCCGGTGTGTCCTGAACTCGGGGTTAAAATGCAAAAGGGATTCGAAAAGAAACAAAGAAAGGGGAAAACAAATCAGAAAAGGAATACCCTTTTCGGGATGAGAAAGACTTATCTGAGGAAGATAACGCTGGCTTTAAATGACATGACATGCTTTTTGGACTGGACGTCTGACCTTCTAAGAGCTTGCGTTTTCCTGAACCAGAACGGATCTGTGATTCCAAACTGGTGGCACTCTGCCGAAACTTTCTTGGGGTAGCGTCATTCTTTTTCGGCCAACAGCGCCCTTTGCGGGTTTTCGCTGGCTGACCTCTCTCATTTCTCTTCCTGTCATCGCTTGATAGCACTCTTTGCGAGTTTTACTAAACAAGCTCTCTCATTTTGGTTTCTCTACTCCCGTCGCCTCGTGGTGCCCGAAGGTTTTCACCGCCGAGACTCTCTCATTTTATTTCTCTCAATTCAGAGTGTGTTGGTCTTCATTTGTGATGCTTATTGGTTCCCCACCATATTTGGTAATTGATTTGAAGGCTTGTGCTTGGTAAAGAGATGTAGTGATACTAACTTCTCAACTGCCCGACGTGCCTCGGTTTTCAATTTCAGGGTTGATGGGATTTTATTGTTGGTGTGACTGAACCTCAGGGAGAGGCTGCCTACGTATCCTTTCGGAATCAAGTCAAACGTAGTTCAGGCCTCAATCAAATTTTTTTTTTTTTCTTGTTTTTTTTTTTTTTTTTGTAGAGAGGATTGGGTAGTGTTCGGGAGTAGTGGGGGATAAAACCTTCGCCATTTTCAAATGTGTCAGGACCGCTTGGAGTATGATCTAGACGTAGTATCTCTTGACTGCATCTGCATTCACTGTTGTGTCAGGGTCATTTCCTTCGATATCACCTAAATACAGTGCTCCTCTCGGCAATATCTTCCTTACGATGTATGGGCCTTTCCAATTCGGAGCAAACTTCCCTTTCGCTTCCTCATGATGTGGCAGAATACGCCTCAGTACCAATTGTCCTACTTCGAAATTCCGGGGTCGGACTTTCTTGTTGTAAGCACGGGCCATCCTTCGTTGGTATAACTGTCCGTGACAAACTGCGGCCATCCGCTTTTCATCAATCAATGTCAATTGCTCTAACCGAGTCTTGACCCACTCGCTGTCCTCGATTTCTGCTTCGACAATGATTCGAAGCGAAGGAATTTCTACCTCTGCCGGTATTACAGCCTCGGTCCCATACACCAAAAGATAAGGAGTCGCTCCTACCGATGTGCGTACCGTAGTGCGGTACCCTAATAATGCAAAGGTAACTGCTCATGCCACTGTCGGGAACTTTGGATCGTTTTCCTCAAAATCTTCTTGATGTTTTTGTTTGCCACTTCTACGGCACCATTGGCTTTTGGCCGATAAGGAGTGAAATTCCTATGCATTATCTTGAATTGCTCGCATACATCTCCCATCAAGTGACTGTTCAAGTTTGCTGCATTATCTGTAATGATAGTCGAGGAATACCGAAGCGACAGATAAGATTTCAGTGTACAAAATCCACCGCAGCTTTCTTAGTGACCGACTTGAGAGTGATAGCATCTACCCATTTCGTGAAGTAGTCTATGGCAACCAGTATAAACCTGTGTCCATTCGAGGCCTTTGGTTCAATTGGTCCAATGACGTCCATGCCCCAAGCGACAAATGGCCAAGGTGCGGACATGGGATGCAGTTCCGTGGGAGGCGCATGAATCAAATCACCGTGCACCTGACACTGATGACATTTCCGAACAAAGCTAAAGCAATCCTTTTCCATGGCCATCCAGTAATAACCTGCTCGAAGGATTTTCTTTGCTAAGACATACCCGTTCATGTGAGGTCCACACGCACCTGCGTGCACTTCGTGCATGATCTTTCTCGCTTCCTCGATATCGACACATCTTAGGAGATTGAGGTCCGGGGTCCTCTTATATAACAATTCACCTCTTAGAAAGAAACCACTTGCATGTCGCCTAATGGTCCTCTTCTGATCTCCAGTAGCGTGCTCGGGGTATTCTTGTGTCTTTAGGAATTTCTTGATGTCATGGTACCAAGGCTGCGTATTTGATCCCGCCTCGATTACACTGCAGTAACCGTGTCTTTCCTTGATTTGGATTTCCAAAGGATCGACGTGGGCGTTGCCCGGGTATGGTAGCATTGAAGCCAAAGTAGCAAGTGCATCTGCCAGTTCATTGTGACACCTCGGAATATACCTGAACTCTATTGATGTAAAGCGCTTGCTGAGGTCCTCCACATGTTGTCGGTATGGGATAAGTTTGACATCCCGAGTTTCCCACTCGCCTTGAGCTTGCCGGATGATCAGGTCAGAATCTCCCATAATCAGTAAGTTTTCGACATCCTGATCGATTGCCATATGCATGCCCATGATGCAGGCTTCATACTCAGCTGTATTGTTTGTGCAAAAGAAACGAAGTCTAGCTGTGGCGGGATAATGCTGACCGGAAGGCGAGATCAAAATTGCCCCAATCCCTACACCCTTGGCGTTCACGGCTCCGTCAAAGAACATCTTCCAAACATGTGCTTCCTCCGAGATCACTTCTGCGGTGTTTACCTCTTCATCTGGAAAGTAGGTATCCAATGGCTGGTATTCCTCATCGACTGGATTTTCGGCCAAATGATCTGCTAACGCCTGGGCTTTCATGGCCGTGCGAGTGACATAAACTATGTCGAATTCCGTAAGCAAGATTTGCCATTTAGCCAGTCTCCCAGTAGGCATTGGTTTCTGAAATATATACTTCAAAGGATCCAACCTGCTTATGAGGAATGTAGTGTGGGCTTGGAGATAATGTCTCAGCTTTTGAGCAACCCATGTGAGAGCGCAACATGTCCTTTCCAACAGTGTGTATTTGGCCTCGTAGCTGGTGAATTTCTTGCTCAAGTAGTAAATTGCTTGCTCCTTCTTTCCGGTTACGTCGTGTTGCCCGAGGACGCAACCGAAAGAGTTATCCAAGACTGTTAGATACAAGAAAAGTGGCCTCCCCGGTTCCGGAGGGACCAAGACTGGGGGATTCGAAAGGTATTCTTTGACTTTATCAAAGGCTTCTTGACACTCAGTTATCCATTTAATCGCCGCATCTTTCCTTAACAGCTTGAATATAGGCTCACACGTGCTTGTCAGCTGGGCAATTAACCGACTGATGTAGTTCAACCTGCCCAACAGACTCATCACGTCTTTCTTTGTTCTCGGGGGAGGTAGATCTCTGATGGATTTTATCTTAGTTGGATCTAGCTCAATTCCTCTCCTGCTTACGATGAAGCCCAAAAGTTTGCCCGACGGAACTCCGAAAGCGCATTTGGCTGGGTTTAACTTCAAGTCATACTTCCTTAATCTTTCGAAGAACTTCCTCAAGTCTTGGATGTGATTGTCTTGCGTCCTGGACTTGACTATCACGTCATCCACGTACACCTCTATTTCCTGATGCATCATGTCATGGAAAATGGCAGTCATGGCCCTCATGTAAGTAGCCCCAGCATTTTTCAGACCAAATGGCATGACTCGGTAACAGTAGGTGCCCCAAGGCGTGGTGAAGGCAGTTTTCTCGGCGTCCTCTTCATCCATCAGTACCTGATGATATCCAGCATAACAATCTACAAAAGACTGTATCTCGTGTTTGGCACAATTATCAACGAGGATGTGGATGTTGGGCAGCGGGAAATTATCTTTAGGACTTGCTCTGTTCAGATCTCGGTAATCTACACATACCCGAGTTTTCCCGTCCTTTTTGGGTACTGGAACCACATTCGCCAACCATGTTGTATATTGGACTACCCGGATCACTCCTGTTTTCAGTTGCTTGCTGATCTCCTCCTTAATCTTGTCACTGACCTCAGTTTTGAACTTTCGTTGCTTTTGTTGAACTGGAGGACAATCAGGATGAATCGGCAATTTATGAACCACTAGATCAACACCTAGTCCCGGCATGTCATCATATGACCAAGCAAACACGTCTTTGAATTCAAAAAGAAGTTGAATTATCGCCTCTCGCGTTTTCTTGTCTGTGTGAATGCTTATCTTGGTCTCCCGGATTTCTTCCGGGGTTCCTAAATTTATTGGTTCAGTGTCATTCAGATTTGGCTTAGGTTTATTCTCGAAATATTCCAACTCTCGGTTTATTTCCCTAAAAGCCTCTTCCGCATCATATTCTGGTTCTGGGTTCATTAATTCGCAGTTAAATAACTCATTGTGATCTGGGCGTGAAGTCCGTAAGCATGTCATATTTAAAGCCGCATTATTAGGACTGAAAAAAAAGGAAGATAAAAGGAAAAATGATAAAAATCAGAACAAAAGAAAGAATAGGAAAGCAATGATGATTTTTTTTTATTTTCTTTGGAAAGTTGGAAGACAACAATGTTTACAACTAGGAATTCAAAACAACAACAAAAAGAAGAAAACGTTCAAGTTATGTCCTGGAGATAACTTGTGACACAGGAAAGGTGGCAGGACAGGTCTACCCGGACTTCCGTCTAGTCGGGAATGGCGTGGCCTTCCAGTTTTGGAGTTTGGCGTTGAGCCCCATGTACATCATCTCAGCAGTGTTTGTGCATTCACCTGGTTGAACCATGTGGACCTCGTAGAGCATCTCTCTCATTTCCCCACATATCTCCTCGATTTCCTCAGCCGTGAAGACCTCATCATCTTCTTCTTCAATGTACCTCGGCCTGATGAAAGTTGCATATAAATCTGGCAGTGGTTGTGGCAACTTCCAACCCTCATTTTTCCTTTTCTTTGCCCACTCTTCGTCTGCTGGAGTAGGTTTGAAACCTAGTCCAAAAGGTTTCTTGATGACTGGCAAAGTAATGGGTTCTGTTATTCCCTGAAGGGTTCGTCCAAGTCCCTTCCCTGGCCTAAATCCGTGCCGGATCATCTCTTTGGCCACCATAAACGAGGCGTTAGACAGGAAAGGCTGGGGGCAGGGCGTTCCCTCTTCGTGCTGCTCTGCCAGTACAACCTCGAAAGCTTGATAGACCGTATGTTCGCTTCCTTCTCTTGGTTCAAGGTACGGGATGGATGGGTCCCGATAAATGGCATGCTCATCTTCCCCATGGACCACGATCTCTCGGTCTTCGTACTCGAACTTCACCATCTGGTGAAGAGTGGAAGGAACGGCTCCTGCCGCATGGATCCAAGGTCTGCCAAGGAGAAAATTGTAGGATGTGTCCATGTCGATCACCTGGAAGGTGACTCGAAATTCGACTGGTCCTATGACCAACAACAGGTCTATTTCTCCCATGGTATCTCTCTTGATGCCGTCGAAAGCTCTTACGCAGACATTGTTGGGTCGGATTCTTCCTGTCCCAATTTCTATTCTTTGTAATGTGGAGAGTGGGCAAATGTCAACACCTGATCCCCCGTCCAACATTACCCGCTTGACATAGTAGTCCTCGCATTTAACTGTTAAATGCAAGGCCTTGTTGTGTGCTGCTCCTTCCGGGGGTAAATCATTCTTGCTGAAAGAGATTTGGTTGACGGCGAAGAATCTTTCTGTCATCCGCTCTAGTTGCTCCACCGAGGTTTCAACTGGTACATATGCTTCATTCAGGGTTTTCAGCAGGATCTTTTGATGCTCGGTTGACTTCATCAATAATGACAGCATGGATACTTGCTCAGGGTACTTGCGCAGCTGATCTATCACTTCGTAATCCGGCATTTTCATTTGTTGGAAGAACACTTCCGCTTCCTCAACACTCACGGGCTTCTTTGGCGGGAAGCGCTTTTGTGTGGCGTTGTTCAGTTCTTGGGTATTTGAATACCTTCCAATGAAAGTATTTTCTGGAAGTTCTCCCATGACCTCTTTACCTTTGTACATCACCAAAGTCTTTTGATAATTCCACGGCACTGTGGACGGGTTGGTCATTGGCTTTTGTGGCACGCGTCCGATAACCACTGGCTCATTCAGCCGAGGTGGTTGAATCGTCCCCCGGACCACATAGGCCCCTTTTGGCACGTACATAGGTTTTGTCTTTTTGATCCCGGATTTCTGCGTCTTCTCAGCTTGACCTCGTGGTATGTAAAGAACTCCCCCTTTTGCTGGTACCACTTTCTTCTCTA
Source organism: Nicotiana tabacum (assembly GCF_000715075.1). Lineage (NCBI taxonomy): Eukaryota > Viridiplantae > Streptophyta > Magnoliopsida > Solanales > Solanaceae > Nicotiana > Nicotiana tabacum. The sequence continues at coordinate 95,319,014 of NC_134095.1, read as the reverse complement.
CCTTCTTCTCAAGCACTGTCTTTATAGTTGTGGCCTCTTCCCCCTTTTCTGGTTTCTGGTCCATTTCGGGCCTCTTCCCCGTGTCGACAATGGCAATTATGGCTTTCAAAGCAGGGTCGAACTCTTTGTCTTCACAAATCATTCCGATCAGCGGCCCATTATTGTGAGCGGGCAATGGATTGTTAGTCACATTCGGGATCTCTTCGTCCCTTAGCACTATTTTCCCCTGCTCTATCAAATTTTCGACCACTCTTTTCAATGACCAGCAATCGTTTGTATCATGTCCCTCAGCCCCTGAATGATAGGTGCATCTGACTCCGGTTTTGTAAGAAGGCGATGTTGGGTTTTGCCTCGTTTGGGGGATTGGTTGCAAGAAACCCAACTGGACTAGCTTAGGGAACAAAGTAGAGTATTGTTCACCGATGGGCGTGAAAGTCCGCCGTCGAGGTGGCTCCTGGGGGCGGAAGTTATTCTGCGGGGGTTGTGGGTTATAGTGGTTGCGGTAAGGAGGCTGATTTCTGGGAGGTGGAGCTGGGCCTCGGTTGGCTTGTTGTGGTGGATGGTTATAAGGTTGGGCATTCATGACCATATAAGGTTGATGAGCATATGCCAAATTTGAGTGAGGGTAGTAGTGTTGTGGGGCTCTTTCCGGAAAATGGGGCCTGGGATGACGATACTCCCTTGCTTCAGAGGATGCCATAGTCGTTTCTTCCTTCTTCTTCCCCCTCGTCGTTCCTCTGGACCCGCTTTGGATGGCCTGGGAGGTCGCCCTTATGGCTGCTTGACTCAGAATTCTACCCGTTTTCAAGCCATTTTCCACCATCTCTCCAATCTTAATCGCTTCCGCGAATGGCTTACCCATAGCTGACATCATGTTTTGGAAATAGTCAGACTCTTGAGCCTGGAGAAAGGTAGTGACCATTTCCACTTCATCCATGGGAGGCTTCACTCTCGATGCCTGTTCACGCCACTTAATAGCATACTCTCTAAAGCTTTCAGAAGGTTTCTTCTTCAAATTCGACAGAGAGTTTCGGTCTGGCGCAATGTCGATGTTATACTGGAATTGTTTTACAAAATCTCTGGCGAGATCGTCCCATATATGCCATCGGGACATTTCCTGATCCATATACCATTCCGAAGCTATCCCTACTAGACTTTCCCCAAAATATGCCATTAGCAGTTCTTCTTTTCCGCCGGCTCCCCGCAATTGGTTGCAGTATTTCTTAAGATGTGCAATGGGGTCACCATGCCCATCGTATTTCTCGAACTTTGGGGTCTTGAAACCCGTTGGCAGGTGCACGTGAGGGAACATGCACAGGTCGGCGTAAGAGACGCTCTTTTGTCCGCTCAATCCTTGCATATTCTTCAGACTTTGTTCAAGGCTTCTCATTCTCTTGGCAATCTCATTTTGTTCTGTAAATCTGGGGTTCTGATCCTGCCTGGGTGCAAGCTCGCACTGAGGCGGTAGAGGATTAGTGTTGGTAGCGAACCTGGTTGGTTCCATTGAGAACGATGGTGCTTGGAATGTAAAAGAGGATGAGTCAAAGCTTGGCTTGTATGTGGTAGGTTGTGCCGTAACCGAGCAAGGCGATGCAGTAAAGATGTTCATGCTTGCATCAGTGGCCGACATTCGGGGATGAGGCTCAGAAGGCGATCCAGCGGAGAAGGCTGAGGTGGCTGGGTACTCGAATGGGGTAGCAGGATAATTTATGGGGACATTAGAAGTCCCACTTGACCTGGAGAATAATTCAGGGAATCCGGGGACGACACTTGGCGGCTCTTTCCCATTGTTCCAGTCGTCCAGCATTTCCAACATGCGGAGCCGTAGGATTCTATTTTCCTCCGCAGTTGCGGATTCAGGTGTGAGGACGGCTGAGATTGAGCTCTCCTCAGAAACAGGGATCGTTTGCAATGGAATTTCTGAAGACATTTCCACACTTCCTTTTGACCTGGTGAAGTAAGTGTGAGTACTGCTTCTGGCCCTAACAACAGGTAGTTGAACACTTCTCCTTGACCTCGTGAAATATGAGTGCGAGGCCAGACTTTCACCAAACCAACCGTCCTTTCAAAAACCCTGGAATACTCAATGACAAACGCACGGTTAATTTTGTAGCAAGTAATAGATAGTTAATCTCACGTTGGGCATGATGCACCTATACAGTTAAGTGGATTACTATGTTTTCTACGAGAGCATGCGTCATTCCGGCATTTTTCCTCTTATTAGTTTTTCCCTTCTCTTTTTTTTCTTTTCTCTTTTGTTTTCTTTTATGTTTTTTTTTATTTTGCAGTAAAAGAAATGCGACCGGATCCGATGAGGATTGCCTACGTATCACGATGCCTACGTGAATCAGATCATTACGTAGTTCGAAAAACACAAATGAGCGTAAAAGAAACAACCTCTTTATTGTTGAAACGTTCTATTACAAGCTACATTTTGCAAAAGAAGGAGTAAACTTTGAAAATAAACCTAGGCGAAAAATAGACTGAAAATCACCCTGATGGGAAAAACAGGCAGAAAGTGCTAAGATACAGATTTGACTTATGAGTGCATTATGGTTTTAAAAGTTGGTTTCCGCGGGGCATCGTTCGGCCTCGCCGCGGTCCTAGGCGCGAGATCCCTCTCAAGTTGCTCCAGCTCGTGCATAGTCTGCTTGACATAACCCATTACTGCCGAGAGGACGGTAACGCTGGACATGTTCTCACATCGTAGGCATCGTCTGGTGATGGCATGGGCAATGGCCTTGATCCTATCTCTGGTTTGCTTCTTCTCTACGAGCAGGCGTTTTATCTGATCGCTGCATATCTTGAAGACTTGAGCATCTTGTACATGCTGATGCTTCAGTCGCCGTACTTCCAACTTCATCTGGGCTATTGAGTCATACCAGTATCTGCTCTCAATTTGGAAATCCTTGGCCTGATTAGCTGCTTTGATCTCAAGTGCAGCCATCTCTCTCTTTATTTTAGCAACGGTTTTCTCGTGGTTGCCTTCCAATTGATTCAGGTATCGATGATGCTTATCTGCTTTTGTATCCCACTGTGCTTTGAGCTCTGCTATGACGTTTTCAGATTTCTCCAAACCATCTTGCCATTCTCTGATCTCGCTTTTTAGCCTTTTATCAGGTGCTCGTCTGATCGACGCCTTGGCTGTTTATCTGCATCCAACCTTATCTGTTTGATCTGGGCTCTGAGCATTTCATTTTCTTGAATTAACCTGTTCCGCTCTCCCAGATCGGTAGCAATTTGTACGTTGTGCTCGTATTTCATGCCTTTTACTTGCTGCCTTAACCTACTGATTTCGGCACAATAGCCTCTTTCCTTCGCTAACCAATCCCAATGCCTTTGTGATGACTCGGCGAAATTCCGGATGTGGGGTCTCTTAGCTGGCCTTTCATGCTCAAGTTCCCTTCTGTACCATGCAAGGTAACCTGGCGCCGTTTCTCCTTTGGCTCGATCCCGTACGCAAGTATCTGATTTCAAATATTGACCCTCATTCCAGATTTGGCGAATCTTTGCTTCTGGGAACTGTCCGTTAGGACTTATCTCAACTGCTTGAGCGCTAAGATCTTCCTCATGAGGTACTGTCTGACATCTTCCGAACTTTCTCAAGACTCGGCAGGGTGCGTAAGGTTGAATGCTCTTAAGCCCCATCAATAAGAAATGAGTTTTAGCTGCAAACATATATAGGATCTCATCAACAGGCAACCACCCCAACGTCCATTATATCTGGCTGGCGGTAAGAGCTTGAAAGAACGAGGTCCATGCCAGGACTCCCTTGGGCAAACTGATCTCTTTGGTTCTCGTGTAAGATTCTTCTATGCATGTCTTTTCCGAGGAACCATGGCTAAAAATCTCGGAATGATGGCAGAGGTGCTCGGTCATCCATATCTGTAGGAGCAAGTTACAACCTTCGAAGAAATTTCCTCCAGCTTTACAAGCTGTGAGAGCTCGAAAGATGTCGGATACCACCATTGGCGCGAGAGTACTGTCACTTTGCGTGAGTAAAGTGCTGACGACCCCGGATATCTTTAAATCAATGTTTCCATCTTTCCTTGGAAATACCAGAAGGCCCAGGAACAATATCATGAATGCTACCCGTCTGTGCTCCTCCCACTTCTGACGGACTCCTTTGCTGCACAGTTTGTTGATTGGATTATTGAATCCCCCCTCATGACCGTACCTATCATATATGAAGCATGGAGTACAAAATCCGGCTGCCAGATCCGGGTTGTGGAATGTTCTAGGTATCTTTAATGAATCTAGGAATCGATGTACCGCGACGACTCTTGGGGCGACCAAGTATTTTTCCCTCAAGGGAAGCTCAGTATTCCCGATGTATCCGGCCATTTCTTCCAAAGTCGGGGTGAGTTCAAAATCAGAGAAATGGAAAACATTGTGCGTCGGGTCCCAATAGGTAATCAAAGCTCTTATGATATCTCCCCGAGGCTGGACTTCCAACAAACCCACAAGACCTTTCAGATATTTCTTAACCTCATTTTGTCCTTCAACACCTAGATCATTCCACCATAGCCGTAACTTGACAGGGATTTTGGTCATTATTGAAAAATGTTCATTTTGCATCGTGCTCATCCTGCACATTTATTAAGGTGATTTTAACAAAATGACTTGACTCAAAATATTTTACGGAGGGGACCAAGTTTTGAACACGGCCTTTAAGCACTTCGGGGACGAAGATTTTAAGGCTGTGTGGGTCTAAAAATGCTAAACAAAACCCAAAAGTGGCTATTTATGCAAAGTCAGCCTTCCGGCGTCCCTTTCGGGAACATTCGGCTATTCATGACAAAACAGCGTCACCCTATTTATTTACGACTCTTTTTATCGTTTTTTTTTTCAAATTAGAAAACTCAATATTGCCAACACGACCTTTCAACGCCTCGGGAACGAAGACTTTAAGGTTGTGTGGGTCAACTGGACTAAACCTTAAAAATGACCCAAAGGTGGCTGTTTATGCAAAGTTAACCTTCCGGCGTCCCTTTCGGGAACATTCGGCTATTTATGACAAAACAGCATCACCTGACTTTGTTATGACTCTTTAAAAATTTGAAACATATTTTTTTTATTTTGGCTATTTTAGAAAAAATGGGGTTGAACCCGACGAGGGTTGCCTACGTATCTCACATCCGGTGAGAATCAAACCGGCGTAGTTCGGGCTATCGTAAAATAGGAAAAAATCGAATAAACCTAGAAATCAGGAATGCGTATTTTTTACATTTTTGTTTTTTGAAAAGAGATAAAGATTAAAGAAACTATTTATTTTTTATATTATTTTTTTTTAGGAAAAATTTGGACTATTAGTCTGAATTCATAAAAGGGGTACTACGAAAGAAACAACACATTTTTTTAATTATGAATTTTCGATTTTTTTTTTTTTACTTTTAAAATTGATAAAAGAAAAATTTTATATTTTTTTTAATAACTATCAATAAATAAGACAGTTTTTTTTTTTAGAAAAATTCGGGCGAGGTTTTGACACTACTTGGACATTGGTTTTATTTTCCAAAAATAAGTAATTATCTCCCCTACGCTGCTATTTTCCCCTTTTTTTTTAGGAACCGGTCGACATGCGGAACCGAAGCAAATAAATGCACAACACAGATAGGAATGCAGCATGATGGTCTTTTCCATTTCAGGTTGCCTGTCCTAGACGGACCCAACCCCTGTGTTGAGTCCCCTAAGTCAAATGCAATATGATGCAAATAAATGTTCCTACTAGGGATCCGGCATGAAGTTTCGTTATACTAGGTTTATACCCTAGGTATTTGTTCTAGACTGTGTACCCGAGCGGACAACTCGAGTCGAGGAGGGGCTACGTACCGGGGACCCGCGAGATCGTCCGGCTTTGTAACTTGTCCGACCTCTTTCTTATTTCAGGTATTGACACTAACAGAATAGGGAGTCTCGACCAGCGAGCTTCTCCCCGGAGGTAAGAAAAAAAGGGTTTCGGCACAGTTTATATACAGTTCAGATAATATCAAAAGCGGTAAAAGACAACATTTAGCACTTTCATGCAAAACATGTAATAAAGATCAGATAATAAAGCCAAATATAACAATTATTCTAAGCTCGAATTCTTGGACCCTGAACCAGTGGTTCTGGGTCAACAATCCCCATTTGAGTCGCCAGAGCTGTCATACCTCCTTTTTGCGCGCCCGCCCCCGAAGGATTAGATGCGCGGGTGGAGTTTTTTCAATTTAAGTGACAATATTCGAAATGGGATTATTTATTTAATTCAGAGTCGCCACTTGGGAAAGGTTTGGCTTTTGGTGTCCCAAGTCACCGGTTTATCTTGAATCCCAAATCGAGGAAATTTTCGACTTTCCAAATGAAGTCTGCGAACCAGAAATTCTAAGTAAGGAATTCTGTTGACCCGAAGGAAGGTGTTAGGCACCCACGGATCCCGTGGTTCTAGCACGGTCGCTTAAATTGTTATAATGGCTAAATATCTGATTTAACTACATGTTGTGACTTATGTGCTTTTATTAAGTTTAGACCGCTTTTGCTATTATCATTTATTTTTTATAGAATTGCAACGTCATGAAAATGCATCTCGAACCACGTCACAGTCAATGCACCCGTAGTTGTTAACACATTTCGACTCCGTTGAGATTTGAATTTGGGTCACATAAATGCGCACCCGAATTTAAGAATGTAATTTAATTAGGTCGCGCCTAAAGAATCTAACGCGTTATTATCTTTGGGGAAGGCAGTGGAATTCACTAAACAGTCCATCCCAAATTCTAAGTATTTATTATGATCGACTATTGAGGGCCCCGCAATTTGCATTTTTATTTGGCGAGGCTCGTCTCATAACTTTAAAAGGGTGTCCTACAGTGACTACATCTCTATTATTTTAGTTTCCAGAGATAGAAGAACGAAAAATGTATGCTTAATTGAAGTATATGTTTTGGCCTAAATCAGACTCCTATCAATTTCTGATTAATTACTTATAAAGTAAAAGAAACATCATGCCTTACGAAAATGTTTTGGTCGAACAAAAAGATTACATATGAGATCGATGAAATGCAATACTTGATCCGAACATTACATACGAAAAGATTTCTTGTTGGATTTAACTGAACTTATTTGGGCTAGATTAAAGGATAACTAGCAAAGTAAAATGTTTTAATTTGACAAAAGATCATGTACGGGCTAACGAAGTACAACACTTAATCCGAACACTTCTCGAGTTGAACTTAACTAAACTTATGTGGACTAATCTTGACTAAAAAAAACTAAATGAAACAGGAACAGTATTGTATAAGGTCGAAGTATGCATGCCCATATTAACAAACAACTACCGAGCTAAAATACAACAGGATAAACTCAGTCGAATATCAGTACATACTTTTGAACTGTTGAACTATAAACTAATCAGTTTTCATAGGCCTGTTAATGTACTATGAATATTACAACAAATACTTGAACTTCTTCAACCTTTTTCATTTCATGCTTTCAAACTGTTTCAATTACATCAATATGGGACTTGAAATGTGTACCTGAAAATGCTGAAAATGCAAAGGAGAAGAAGAAGAAGATGGGGAATCAGCAGCAGCAAGAAGCAGAATTAATAGTAGCAGCAGGACAGAAATGCAGCAGCAATAGTGAGCAAAATAGCAGCAGCAATCAGAACAGCACAACAGAAAGGATTCTGTTGCGAGGTGGAACTAGAGTTGAAGAAGAAACAAGCCAAATGAAACAGCACACAGTGTGATGGCAACAATACTCCAGACAATCCAATTCCGGAATATACCAAATGCAACAAAACACTAACAATAATCTCGATTGAAATTTAGAAGAAGGAACACTGCCTAACGTATTGACAATAGATGAACTTCAGACAAACAAGACCAAGTTTCTGATTTCTTAATCTGTTTTATCTCTTTCTTGCTCTCTTTTTATTTCTGCCAACTCTTTCTTTTTCTTTTCTATCCTCACAATGTATGTTTCTCTCTTCTGTATGTCTCTCCCTGTATGTATTTCAAACTCTCTCTTTCAAAACTCCTCACAGTCTGTTTTTTTTTTAGGTCTCCTCCTCCTCCAGATCTCCTTCCCTTCTGTATGTCTATCCCCCCTTTATAAGCCTCAAAACTGTCTCTTTTAACAGCCTGTTTTCAGAACATCACAGTACCCCTCCCATGTGCCTTCCATTTTCAATTCCAACTTTAGCTAATTAAGTATTAAACCCCATCAACATTCCCTGGCAGATTTAACTTTTAAAAGGTTTAAATACTTCTTTAAACTAAAGCCAAGTATGGGCAGTAGAATGTATCTGACAGCATATGCTGTCAAATTGTTTAAAACTTAACAAAGACCTTTATGCAGGCCACAGGCTGTGCACAAAGCACATGAGGTGCACCAATGCACATGTTGTGCACGAGTGCACATGCCTCCCAATTCAGAATTTAAACCAAACATCCCTTTTTACATTACTGATCAATTCAACAGCTATAAGTAAACAAAAACTGGTTCTTAATTGACTCAACACATGCTTAGCAGAAGTAAGTCGATTTGTTATTGTTCGGACAGTTGAAACTAATTGACGACACATGTCGACTCGACTATATTAGCATTAACATACTCAATCGTAGCCAAAAATCAGACATTTAAAGTATGGGACACATGACTCGACTTATACTGATTAAACAAAATTATACTTCGAGGAATCAGTTAATCAATACAAATTTGGAACACAACCAATACACATGCCTTATCAGAATAGGAGGGGTTCAAACAAACACAGTGGTTCAGGCAAAGTGGACAAACAGAAGTTGGTAAAATTAAAACAAATATGAACAGACTTTTAAAAACAAATCACACGGACTAAAACAAAAAATAAAGAAAAGAAAACAAGACTCACCTCAAATCTTTGAAAAATCAAAACCTTGACTCGGATTCGGACAGACCTTTCTTAAGGCTGAATGGACTTTAATCGAAGTGTTTCTCAGATGAGAAACACTTTGATTAAAGTCCATTAGACCTTAATCTCTTCGGTTGAACCGGTATGAACCAGTGACGAAGAACTACAAAAATTTCCAAAACTCAGATCCGGGATTCATGCTTCCCTGGTCAGATTCGGACCAAACCAAGTATGGTTTGGTCACGAGGGGGGTCTGGGGAGTGTCTGGTGTGAAGCTGGGGTTAAACTGTGTAGATCGAGTTTTGACTCGAATCTTCAAATGAAGATTCGAGAAGGTGGGGAGGGATTCGAACTACAGGGTTAACAGATTCATGTTCAGGAAGGCAAGGGGATTCTAGGGTGTTAAGGGGAAGGTCACCGGCGTTCATGCCGCCGGTTTTCATGGTGGGGGATACAGGGGCGGCTCTAGGGTTTGAAGGGGATGAGGTTGAAGACGAAGGCTGGGGTTCGGATAGGGGGGGCAGGGTAGGATTATGGGCTTATATAGTTAGTGGGTGGACGGATCTCGACCGTTAGATCAATTTAGATCTACGGTCTGGATCTGATGGTTAAGTGGAACGGTGTCGTTTCAAGTGTTGAGGGTTTGGGTTCGGTCCGGGTGTAAACGGGTCGGGTTCCTCAGTGGGTTGTGGGGAAGTGATCTTGGCCGTTGATCAATCTGAGATCAACGGCCCAGATCACACTGGACCAAAACGTCGTCGTTTGGACGTCCTGGGTATCAGGTGGTGTTGGACCTGGGCAGGCTTGGGTTTTGGGCTGTTTGTTTGGGCCAATTTTGTTAAAATTGGCCCAAGTCCGGAAGAAGAAAAGGGACCTTTTCTTTTCTTTTTTTTTTATTATTTTTATTTCTTTTCCTTATTTATTTTAAAAACAAAACTAAACAAAAAATCAAAAATTAAATACTCACTCAATACAATTATTCGCACACACACTAAAATATTTCAAAACAAGTAAAATCAAGCAAAACAAAAATCACGGACAAAGATGCCTGTTTATGCCTTTCTATTTAAACCATGTTACGGTTCAGATTATGCATGACACGTACACATTTTTTAATTTTGTTTTAATAAAGTAAATAAATAAAAATGGGCCAAAGTCACAAATAAATCAACAAGGTGCCGCACAAAAAAAAATCCAAAAATTGTACAGCAGGGCCAATTATTATTTTTTATTTCTTTTTGGAGCGATTGTCGTGCGAAACAAAAATCACGTGCTCACAGCTGCCATGATAAATAATTACAACACAAGTTCAAGTTCTAATCTTAACACCCCCCCCCAAGTTGGAGGGAGGTTCTCATTTCCAACTTGTGAAACAATGAAGAATATTTGATGCCCGTCAAGGATTTGGTGAGTATATCTGCTAGCTGGTTGTCTGTGTGGACATAGTGTAGAGAAATTAGCCCTTTAATGACCTTATCCCTGACAAAATGGCAGTCGACCTCTATGTGCTTTGTTCGTTCATGAAACACTAGATTTCTCGCAATGTGCAAAGCTGTTTGGTTATCATAGTAGACTGGAATGGGAAGAGTTAAGGGTATATTTAGCTCCTCCATAAGTTTAGATAGCCAACAAGTTCTGCAACCACGGTGGACTTAAGGACACGGTGGACTGTTTCTTCGATTTTCAACTAATTGGACTGTCTCCAAGTAATACAATATAACCGCTAACTGATTTTCTAGTCTCAGGGCACGTTGCCCAATCTGAATCACAAAAGGCTCTTAATTTATAATCTGCACTATTTGATAGGAAAATCCCCAGACCAGGATCACCTTTCAAGTATCTGAGCACATGCATGGCAGCTTTGAGATGAGAATCTCAAGGACTTTGCATGTATTTGCTAAGATGTTGGACATTGTAGGCAATATCAAGTTGTGTGTTAGTGAGGAAGTTTAGTTTTCTCACTAGCTTTCTGTATTGAGTGGGATCTGTGAGTAAGTTACCTTCAGTGGTTTTCAACTTTGTCAAGGGATCAAGTGGAGAAGTCATGGGAGTGCAGTGTGAGCACTCAAACTCTTTAATCAGATCATTTGTGAACTTTCATTGTATGATTATTACTCCATCATGCTTATATAGTATCTCCAATCCTAGGAAATAGTGTAATCTTCCCAGATCCTTTATTTTAAAAGTCTCATGTAGGAAAGTCTTCAATGCCTTGATTTCCTTCATATTTTTTCCTGTCAAGAGAACATCATCCACATAGACTGCTATAAAAATAACTGACTTTCCTTCCTTCTTGTAGAAGAGAGAATAGTCTAGCATAGAGTGCACATATCCTTTAGAGCATAGAGCCTCTGTCAACTTAGCATACTACTGCCTACTTACTTCAATCCATACAAATATTTGTTTAGCTTACATACCAAATTCTATTTTTCTAATAATAGTCCTGGTGGCACTTGCATGTACACTTCTTCATTTAAATCTCCATGTAGAAAAGCGTTGTTCATATCGAGTTGAAAGATTTCCCAGTTCTTCTTTGCTGCAATACCAACCAATGCTCTTACAATAGTCATATTCACTACCAGTGAGAAGGTTTCAGTGCAGTCTATCCCTACTCATTGAGTGTAATACAACTAGCCTAGATTTAAATCTTTCAATACTTCCATCTGCCTTGTGTTTGATTTTATACACCCATTTACAACTTATTGTTTTCTTTCATGTAGGCAGTGGGACAAGATCCCAGGTATGATTAGAGTAGAGAGCATCAAATTCCTGGTTCATGGCATGTTGCCAAGCAGGTATAGCTGCTGCCTCTTCATATGACTCAGGTTCACAGTCAATGGAAAACTTTTAAATTAAATGCTAACTATTGCCACTTAGAGAATTTAAGGATATAGGTTGCAAATAGGGTACATGTGTGTGAAAAGAAAAAGATTGTGAAGGTGAGCTATGATCAATGGTGTAATCTGTTCCCTAGCATTGGTGCTGAGAGTGTGCACATTGCAAATGTAGTCTTTCAAATAACTAGGAGGTTTGAGTGTTTTTTGAGGTCTATTGTGAATTAGGATTGTATTTTGTTCAGAATGTGTTGAATTTGGTGAATTATTTAAAAGAGGTTGTTGTTGGTCCTGTGGGTGAAAGCTAGGCTCAGGTGATATGTTGGAGGTTCTATTCGGGCTGGAAGAATTTTGGTATTCTGGTGAACCAGATTCATGAGTGATAGCATCAGTATCATTGCCAAATGAAAGTTCAGGTGACATTGGTTGTTGATGTGGATTCTCACTATTACTGTCACACCTCCTTTCTTACCTACACCCCCGGAAGGGAGTATATAAGGGAGTTTTTTTCCAACTTAAAGTGACAATCGAAACGGGATTATTTATTTAAATTCAGAGTCACCACTTGGGATAGTTTATGGTGTCCCAAGTCACCAGTTCTAATCCCGAATCGAGGAAAAGATTGACTCTGTTTAACAGTCCGCGAACCAGAAATCCGGGTAAGGAATTCTATTAACCCGGGAGAAGGTGTTAGGCATTCCCGAATTCCGTGGTTCTAGCACGGTCGCTCAACTGTTATTTTTGGCTTAACTATCTGATTTTAAAAATATTTTAAACCTATGTGCATTTTAACTTTATCCGCTTTTATCCATTTTTAGTAAGAAATTGCAACGTTATTAAAACACGCCTCGAATCACGTCACATAAATGCGCACGTGATTTTTGACATATTTTAACATCGTTGAGATTTGGATTTGGGTCACATAAATGTGCACCCGAGTTTAGGAAAGTAGATTATTAGAATACGCGCCTAAGCAATTACGCGTTTGCACTTTGCGAGGGCCATGGAATTTGCTAAATGGCGCGCCTCAAATTCTAAGGATTAAAGCAAAGTCTAATTAAAATGAGGGCCATTGACTATTATTATCTAACATGGCTCGCTTCACTAGTTGGAGAAGTTTAATTATTCCACATTAATGGGTAAGGATTCTACTACGGTTCAATTTAAGAGACTACATTTAAAATAAGAAAGAGGCGAATGGTTTTTAGAGTTAAAAATTTGGGCCAGCGTGAGGCCCAACAACCCATGGTCGTGAAGCCCTCTTGAGTCAACAACTGACTTCAGTCTAGGCTGGGCCCAAAGGAGCCCAAGTCGAAATAAGGCAGCCTCAGCAAAAGATGAGATCCTTGGTTCGAATCCACAGACCAACACAGGAAGTTGATACTTTGCAATTCATTTCTTTTAAGATAATCAAACAAAAGGGAAACAAGGAACGTTCAAAGCATTTTTTAGGCGTTCGTGCACACCACTATTCTGACAGCCCAAACGAATTACACAACTGAGAGAGGTCTAGCACAACTAACACCATTTATCATGATAGAATGCAGAATATAACTAAATGACTTTGTTACACCAGTTATACGTTCAGGTTTTCACAACAGTTCAAAATCAGACTTAGTCAAACACAATGCATCCAATGAACCAGAACAAGAAGATTCAGAAAGACAACAGAGATAAAACTATAAATTAAAGAGTTGATGCTAGGCTTCGAACTTCTATTTTCCATTTCATTCTTCCAATTTTCACTTCACAATCAACAAGGTTGCAGAATTGTGTACCTGGATGGGGAAAAACAAAGAAAATGGTAAGGAATGCAGCAGTAATAGTAGCAAACAGCCCACATCCAATCAACCCAGCAATGAAACAGTGAGATTCCTCAGAAGAGACTCAATAGAGCAATGAACCAACCGACAAACTAAACCAAGCTCTTTCTAAACCCAAGCTCAACTCATTTTATCACCAGATTCTTAGTTTTTCAGAAGTTTTCTAGGAATTTTAAACCAACAGAGTGATTCAGAGAATTAAAACCAATAAAAAAATACCAACTCCATTGACTTTCAGCAATTGAAAACTAAGAAAATCAAAGAAGGATTTCAATAGAACAGTAACTTTCTATGGATATCTTAGCTATTTTAAGTTTTCAGATTTTCAGAGTATTCAAAAGCTCTTCATTGAGTGAAGGGAAGGTTTCATTTATAGTAGGGGAGGGTCTGTGGTGTGCCTTCCATGGCAAGGCAATCGAATTGCCCAAAATACCCCCACAAGGCATCTTTTAAAACTGAATTCTGGATAGCTGTCCATTTCTTTCAGATATTTTCATCTTTCAGCCTATTTTACTAATGAATTTGGGCAGTTGTCCATCTAAGAAGCCTCCCAATCAGTTATTGAAAGATTCCCCAAGTTGGACAATCCCCAAACTACCCATTAAGTTTCTGATTATTCAATTATCCCCCTTAAAGTACTGAATATCTACAAACATAAACAAACAAAGAACAAACGAGCAAATACCTTGAGATGGATCGATAATAGATAAAATATAGGACTGGGAATGCACCTAACAACTATGAATCACATTAAATCAAGAGGACTTGGTCTATCACAAGAACCCCAAATGGGATTTTCAAAATGCTAGAAAACTTATAAAACATGCTCGAATGACCCACAACGAGTACACCTGAACCTTTGAATTATACTTAGATCATTTTCACATAAACATAAACTCGGAAAAAGCCATTGGAATAAAAATCAATGCATATGATGAACAACACTAACTAATCTCAATGATTAAGCACCATGATTAACCAACAAATTTGAAATGAAAACTATGGATTAAACTAAACTAACAAACCCCTTTATGAAACTGATTTTGTGATAAAATAGGAGTGACCTTTAAAATGAGGAACAATATATTTACGAATGGAAAAACAACTTGAAGGAATACTGAAAGAGAAAACAAAAGAAAAGAAAAAAAATGAAGGGCGAACAATGAAACCTTATCAGAACCAAAATTTTGTTAGAAGGAAACCTGGACCTGGGTTCGTATGAGGCTGGCTGGACTCCGGATATGGTTGAAGAAGGTTTGAGACAATGAACCACGTCCATATGAATCCATTGCTCCCATTGAGATTGAGAGCAAATGACCCATACGGGTATGACCCATTTGAAACACAGTATATCCTTGGGCTTTTCTTCTTCTTCTTTTTCTTCCCAGATTTCTATTTGAAATAGCTCCAATCTGATGGGTCTTTGAGAAAATCAACATGATATGAGAGGTGAAGGGAGCAAGGAGACGACCTAGTAAGGTTTTGGGTAGGTTTGGGCGAATTAGGGTTCTGACAATGACCTTAGATCCGAGATTCGAGGGCTTTCGGGGATATTCGAAAGAAACCAACATGGGATTTGAGATGGGGAGGTACTTGTGGTCACTTGGTGTTGATTTGGTGGGGAAAGGGCTCGGCGCCGCCATGCAGGGGGTTGGGAATTCTAGGGCGGTGACTAGGGTTTGAGACTTCGATTCGAAATCAGAAAAGTTGGGGTTCGATTTGAGGGAAGAGGGGTGCGGATTTGGGATATGGAGATGGAGGAAGGCATTTGGTGTAAGTTTGGTAGCGGTTCATGGTGGCACCGCCAGAGGAAGGTGGTGGAATTTTGAGGCGGCTCAGTTAGGGTTTGTTGGGGGATCAGTCTCTGAAAGAGACGAGATGGGGGGTAATGGTGTTCGGACATATATATACCAAGAAGACCCTAGTTCCCAGCCGTCTGATTAATCAAAAACAACGCCCTAGATCAAAGGGCTTCAAAACGGAGTCGTTTGGGTCAGGAACGGGGTCGTTTGATTACGTGGTAGGGAGACCGGGTTTGGACAAGTTTTGGGTTGGGCTGACCGGATTTTAAAGGGGAAGGGTTTGGGCTTAGAAGAAATTTGATGGAAAAGCCCAAAAAATCCAATTTCTTATTATTTCCCTTCTTTTCTTTTCCAATTTCAAATCTTTTTTCTTCTTCTTTTTTTCAAATTAAAAATAAAAATCACGTGCTCACAATTACTACTGACAGAGGGACTAACAGCATCAAAATGACTCATATTAGGCCCTATGTGAGGAGAAGTAAAAGATAGATGTTCATATTTAGATGCTAAATCAGTGTGCCTTCCATGTAATGCAAAAGGGAAAATTCTTTCATGACAAGTCACATCTCTTGAGACATGAATTTTCTTTGTGGCTAGGCTGAAAACCTTGTATCCCTTCGATCCAAAATGGTATTGTAACGATCCGGCCAGTCGTTTCATGGGTTATATCTCTGTTTTTCCCATTTTCGCTTTCTTCTGTGTTCTTCCACTGTGTTTTATCTTATCATGTTGGTTGATTCGGGTCCGGAGTGGTCTTGGAGTGGAATGATGCACTTAGCCTCCTACTTAGAAGCTTAAGTTGGGAAAAGTCAACTGGATGTTGACTTATGTGTGGACGGTCTTGGAATAGAATTCTGAGAGTTGGAGTAGCTTCGTAGGGTCATTTCCGACTTGTGTGCAAAATTTGAGAATATTTGGACGAGGTTTGATTGGTTTCGGAGTTATCTGTGGAATTTATGAGTTTGGAGTTCTTAGGCTTAAATCCGAGATTTGATTCAATGTTTGGTGTTGTTTTGAGTGATTCGTAGATTTGGCTAAGTTTGAATGATGTTATGGGACGTGTTGGTATGTTTGATTGAGGCCCCGAGGGCCTCAGATGTATTTCGGATAGTTATCGGAGGAGATTAGCTGTTGAAACAGGTGTTGGGTTGCTGAGGGGAGTTGCTGGTGTTTTAGGGGGGTTATCTAAAGTTGAGAATGCGGATTGCACTAGAAATTTGTGGTAAGCGATGCGTCTTCGCGGGGGTGGCAGAATTTCGCGCTCAGCGGAGCAGGCTGGCGTGGACAGCGGTATTGGAGGTGCAACCGCAAGTGCTGGAAATTTTTGTGGCCGCGGCGAAAAATTCGTGGACAACGGAGTTAGTGGAATGGAGGCGTTTGTTTTTGCGCGGTCAACGAAGTTGGGATCCCGGTATTGCACTATAAATATGAGATTCAGGGTTTATTTTCATATTTTGACCTACAGAGCTTAGGCTTTGGCGATTCTTCGAAGGTTTTTCAAGAAATTCATCGAGGTAAGTGCTTCTAACTCGGTTTAGGCTTAAAATACATGAATATATCATGGAATTAATCATTTGATTAGATATTTGGGATGAAAAATTTGGGAAAATTTTGTGGAACTTCATAAAATGAACTTTTGAGATTTGAAAACTGATTCGAAGTCTGAATTGAGGGAAACTAGTATGGTTAGTCTCGTAATTGAATGGGTTAACGGATTTTGTGAGTTTGGTCGGATTTTGAGACGTGGGCTTGTGGCCCATCTTTTGAGTTGACTTTTGGTCTTAAGCGTAGCATTTTCTTATGGGATTGATTCCTTTAGCTAGTGTTGATGGTATCGAATTGTTTATGGCTAGATTTGAAGTGTGTGGAGGTTGATTTTTAGGGGCAAAGGCATCGCGGAGTAGGGTTTTGTCTTGGTGGTAAGTAACGCTTCTAAACTTGGTTCTGAGGGTTTGAAACCCCGAACTATGTGCTATATGATGGCATTGAGGTGACGCACATGCCAAGTGATGGGTGTGCGAACGTGCACCGTGAGAATTGTGATCTGGTTCATTCCATGGCTCCAATTAGTAACTCTATCTTGTTGATATCTGTGTTTCTTTATGTGATGAAGTAAATGGTATGTAAATCATGCTAGGTATCATGCTATAGCTTTACGCAAATACTGTTGGGACCCCTAGTGGTCGTTTCTTGTTGTCATCTCATTGATTTCATTGATATTCTGCACCTAGTCATGTCCATGCATTTCATATCACATCTCAGTCTCAGCTGTTATTTATTTGCACATCATATCATTGTTCTGGGCTAGTTTTCATGGCATTGTGAGCTCGTGGGATAGACTGGAGAGTGATGACTGAGTGAGGCCGAGAGCCTGATTATAAGTGACAATTATGGGTTGGGCTGCATGCCGCAGTAGATTATTGATTATGCCTTCATTGGCTTGTTACAACGCTTGGTACGTAGGAGACCCTACGGAGTTTGCACACCCACAATAGGCACGATTGATTATATTCAGGGATGGATCTTCCCTTGGTATGGAGATGGATCTTCTCTATGAGGCTGGATTGGCCAGTTCTTCGGTACTGGAGACTGATGGTCTGTGATATGTATATATTCCGGGATGGATCTTCCCTGAGCCTTGTGAGCCATATATAGTACCAAGTGGTTATGAGATTGTTATTATTATTAACTGGAGATGGATATTCTCCATAGGCTAGATGACCTTCCTCAGTACTAAGTGACTGTTGTCAGAGATGTATATATTTCGGGGTGGACCTTCCCTGGGCTGTGTGAGCCATATACAGTACTGAGTAGATGAACATTTGAGATTGTAGGAATATGAGACACTTAGTATGGTACATTTCATACAGCATGTGCATTGGCATGTAGATGTAGCAGAGTTACTCTTCTTTACCTTGTTCATATCTGCTCTGTTTAACTGTTCGAGCTGTTTTTTAACTGAAAGCATGCCTACGTTTCTGTACGCTATTACTGTTATCTTTGATGAGGTTGAGTTCATCACTACCTTTCAGTCCATAGTTTGGACTTGTTACTTACTGAATTGGTGTACTCATGTTACCCCCTACACCTTGTGTGCAGATCCAGGTGATTTCGATCCCGGTGGCAGTCATTGATCGAGGTTGCAGGTGTTGGAGATCGTTGAGGTATCTATATGGCGTTCGCATATCTTATCCCTCCTTCTCTATTTTAGTTGTGTGTCAGTTGTTTTCAGTGGACATTGTAGTAGACTATAATATTTCTCTAGATGCTCATGTACTCTGTGACACCCTGTTTTTGGGCTAGTTGTTTTCGTATTATGAATTATGCCTTATGTTTTTTAAACAATTTACTTAAATTATAAATGTGTTTTTCCGCAAATGTTCTAAATTCTAGTATTGCGGTTTGGATTGCATTGAGTTGAGACTAGCCTAGTTCCACGATAGGCGTCATCAAGATGGGTTGAGTTTGGGTTGTGACAGGTATCCTATAAAGACATATGGGTTCATCTTAGTTCAATCTTATCTTTGTGAAGTTTTAGGTTTGGTGGAAAGCATAGACATCCAAAACTCCTAAGATGTGAATAGTTTGGTTTCTTCTTATATAGAATCTCAAAAAGGCATTTCCCTTTGAGGGATGAGGATGTCAATCTGTTGATCAGATATGTAGAAGTTAAAATGCACTCTCCCCAGTATCTTATAGGTAGTTTGGACTGGTATAATAGTGCTCTTGCAATTTCAAGGAGGTATTTATGTTTTCTTTTGACTATACCATTCTATTGAGGACTATATGGACAGGTTTTTCTGGTTTATGATCCCCTTGGCTTGGAAAAACATGGATGTTTTAGTGTTCACAAACTCTAGACCATTATCAGTTTTGATGTTCTTTATTGAAGTATTGTAGTGGTTTTGGAACATTGCAAAGAAAGCTTTTTGACATGTAGGGCATTGCTTTTGCTAGTCAAAAGGTGTGTCCAAGTACATCTACTATAGTCATAAACTAGGGTGATGAAATATATGTGATTATCATGAGTTGGTGCATGATAAGGACCCAACATATCTACATGAAGGAGTTCAAATATTTTGGTGGTGGAAGTAGTTCTTTCTGGAAATGGAGATCTATTCTGTCTGTTCATAGGACAAATAGAGCATAGAAAAGGTTGTTTGCTTGCAAAGGTTATAGGTATAGAATTGATAAAGATCCACATGACTGTCATTAGATGTGTATGCACTACACATTGAATCTATTTTGTTAGGAGAATTTTTATTGGAATTCAAAAGAACTTGTACACTTTTATTGTCACAAACATGAGAAGGAATGGATGCACTAGGTGCAGAATCACAGGAATGGTTTTGACAGTGTACATTATTGATACTATGACTACCTGAGATGGATGTACTAGGTGCAGATTTGTGTGTGAGTGATATGATAGAAGAACTATTCTTTCCTTTTGAATGGTGAAAGTAGAGGCTGTCTTTGGCTTTACCAATCTCCATAGGCCTCCTTAGTGAAAGGCCCTATAGAAGGATACATGAAAATTTAGTGAATATGATGATGTAATTAAGTTGAACTGTCAATAAGTGTACGGAGATTAGATTGAATTTGAAACTAGGCACATATACGACTCTTTTTAGGGTAAATTGAGAACTGAGAATGACATCTCCAACTATCGTCATCTTTACTTTATATCTATTTGGCAAAGAGACTAAAAAGGGTAAACTAGAGTTTTGATGTTACTCAATGAGGCTTTGTTATAAGTCATATGGTTAGTGGCTCCTGAGTCAAGAATCCAGGAGTCAGCATTTTCTTTGAATCTTTCATAAGACTATTTACTGGGTTCAACAGAAGTGGTACAAGCAGTCATACCTGCAAAGTTAACAACACCACCAGTCATGTTGATGTTTCCTTAGTTGTCTCCATTGTTTCCATTTTTGAAGCTTTCCAAAATGCTCAGCAGTTGCACATACTATTCCTTGGTCAATTGTTGCATGATTCTACATTGCTCCTGAAAATCTCCCCCTTCATAACCAGTCATGTCGATGTTTCCTGAGTTGTCTCCATTGTTTCCATTTTTGAAGCTTTCCAAAATGCTTAGCAGTTACCCATATTGTTCCTTGGTCAATTGTTGCATGGTTCTACTTTGCTCTTGAAGATCTCCTCTTTCATCTGTCATATTTGTCCCATTGCCAGTTGTGTCAAACACATTTGCTGCCATTTCCCTTTCCCTATTACCATTGTTGTACTTTAAGTTTTGTGGATAACCATGAATTTATGACACTTATCCTTAGTGTGTCCTGGTCTTTTGCAGAAATCACAGAATGGCCTAGGTCCATTTCCCATATAACCTCTTCCATAGCTATTGTTCCCAGAAGTGCTCATGTGTTGATTGTAGTTTGTTCTAAAATTGTTGTTTCCTGGGCCATTAGCATTCAATGATGCAGACTCAATTACTAATTGTTGATTGTGTGGTTTAACCTCTCTTTGCTTCTCTTCTTGTATGAGAATAAAACAGGCATGTGCAATGCTTGGGAGGGGGTTCATCATCAGTATACTCCCTCTCACGACAGTATACACCTCATTTAACCCCATCAAAAACTGTATCAATCTTCTGTCTTACTCAGCCTTGTGCATATTAGCCTTAGCTCTGCAGATGCATTGGCAGCTACACTGTGCATATGCATTCAATGTGTTGAACTCTTCCCACAGCTTCTTCATATTTGTGTAATAGCCTATTATATCCAGAGTTCCTTGACTCAAATCATTGATTTCTTTCTGGAGTTGATAGAGTTTTGCACCATTGGTTTGATCATACCTATCTTCTAATTCCTGCCATAACTCCTTTGCATCACTCACATATTGTAAACTGTCCGCTAGGTCTTTTGAAAGGGAATTCAAATCTACGAAGTCACCATATCATCATATCGTTCCCACTGATCAAAGGTTGCATGTCCAATTACTGGTTTCTAATACTTCCCTGTTATGAAGCTAACCTTATTCTTCACTGAGAGGGCTATAAGTACACCTCTCCTCCAGGATCTATATCATGTGCCATCAAAAGCTATAGGTACTAACATAGAACCTGCACTCTCCGACGGATGCATGTATAGGGGACTTGAAATATCTAAAGTCTCTTTGTTTACAGGATCTTCAGCCATTGCTTAAACTACAGATCTCGATTGATTAAAGCGTGAATCGAAGACAGAAAATCAAAATTCAACAGAGAACACTTCGAAAACACTTAAAGTTTCTATGCCTTGTTGCAATCAGATAGGATCACAGCGAAAATGCAATTTCGAACAGGATTTCACAAAGAAAAAATTGATTGACTATTTCGAAGAAGACCTAGAATTTCAATTGTGCGTTGAAGAGAAAACGAGAAAAGAGATCACGAATTACCTCAGTAGATAAAGCCTAAGATCCGATACCATATCAAAATTGAACATTATCGAAGAAAATATTTGAGCTAGAGCTCAATTACCATGGTTGCATGTCATGAAGCTCAGAGATAAAGAAGAAGAAGAAGAAGGTTCGAGAACTTTAGAATGAGAGAAAACATTCTCACTAATTGAGAAAGAAAAAATTAGTGCGCATATATACAAGTTCCTACAGCTGTACTCTACCACTTTCTGACACCAACTAACAATATAACTAACTACGTGCAGAAATAGTCAGATTCAATTCTAACACTAATAACCTAACTAACTATTTGCAGAAGTAGCCATGGTCAATCCTAGCGATGTGGCTATTAGTTAAATAATTACAATGTAAGTTCAAGTTCTAATCTTAATAATAGTAGTGTTTGAATGTATGTTTATGAGGTTTGAATGCTATGGCAATATCTTTATTACTTCATAAATTTCTATGTTGTTTCTTTATATTTAACTTGCATATGTGAATTGATTTTTCTTTCATTGAGAGAGAATGGTTTAACCTGCAAGTTGCAGTATATATATTTGTAAATTGAAAAGTAATATAATACTTTGTGAATGACCGCGTGATTATTTTTCTAGAAAATCATGTGAAATATCACTATAGAAATAATTTTCTATGCATAGTTCTGTCTCTCTCATATTTCCTTCTTAGACTTAGCACTTTTTAAATAGAGTTAAAGTCCTTGACAATTATATTTCTCATACGTTTTCAAGAATTAAATCTCCCTTTGATAAACATCATCAGTATCAGTCATGACCGACTTGCATATTAGAGAGTTCCCACTTTGATACTTGTCAGTATGATGCAAAAATAATAGAGATGTTGGGACGGAACATGAATTGTTCACATCATATAATGAGGTTTACAGCAGTTTTGATGCATTGTTTGCAAAAAAAACCTCGTGAGGGAAATCTATGCCTATTTTTTTGACAAGTCATTTGCTATTCAACATAGAGGCCAGACACAATCTGGAACTGGAAAGATAATTGTAAGAGGACTTTATAGTATTAATATTTTGATGCTATATGTTTCATTAGAAAAAGAAAAGACAAGAAAGAAAATAATGGTCTTGACCAATTTCAAAATAGGATTGTGAAGCCTCTCACTGTATGGTATATTTGTGTCATTATAATTTTTCAATGTTTAGTGGCTAAAAATAAGGTAAAGTTGCAGAAAGATTTTTAAAGCTGTAAAATTACTTTTTTTTAATTATAGAAGAGTAATTTTTCATCTATTTTATCAAATGTGTTGCTTAATAGATGTTGCACTTGGAATTAAATTTCCAATCCTTCCTCTTTATATCATGTTCTTCAGTCTAATCTAGCGTCTATTGATGAAAATACGAAATGAGGAAATAAAAAAAGTTGTTTTCTCTATGCATCAAAATAAGTCCACTGGTATTGATGGAATGACTCCACTATTTTTCCTGCAGTTTTGATCATTAATTTCTCATGATGTCTGTTTGGCAGTAAGGTGCTTTTTTGAGACAGGTCAACTTTTACCCATTTGGAATCAAACTTTGATAATGTTAGTACCAAAATTAAAAATACCTACTACAGTGAATCACTTTAGACCTATTAGTTTATGCTCTACTTTGTATAAGATTATTACAAAAATTCTTGTGAAACGCATGAACCCTTTGATGCCTTTACATACTCTATGAATCAAGCTGCCTTTATTGAAAAAAGATAAATTATAGATAATATAGTGTTAGCACGTAAATTTATGGGATTGCTAAAAAACAAAAGGAAAGGAAAAGATAAGTTAATGGCCTTAAAATTAGATATGTCTAAAGCATATCGTGTGGAATGGCCTTATATCCAGCAGATGATATTAAAAATGTGTTTTCACTAGATTTTTATAAATTGGGTATGACTTGTGTTATGACTACTTCTTTTTTGTTTAACTTCAATGGAGAGGTTAAGGGCTGTGTAAAGCCATCTAGAGGATTAAGGCAGGGCGATCCTCTATCAACTTACTTATTCTTAATATGTGTTGAAGGATTATATGCTCTATCACACTCGATTAAACAATAAGAAAAGTTAAAAGGACTCACATTAGGGAGGGATAGTCCTTCTGTTTTACTTTTATTTTTTGCATGTGACTCATTTATCTTTTGTAGAGCTGATAAGGATAGTGTTGCTACGATTAATAAAATTTTGGACATATATGCAAAGTGCTCAGGACAGATAATTAATTTTGAGAAATCTGCAGCCTTTTTTTAGTAAGAATAATATCCAAATGTGTGAAAGGGTGATGTATTTAGGATTTCATGTTGTTGTGGGAAGATCTAAAAAAAGAAATGTTGACATTCATAAAGGATAGAATTTTATCAAAAATAAAGGGTTGGAAAGGAAAGTTTTTAAGTCAAGCAGGGAAGGATGTTTTATTAAAGTGTGTTTTAGCTGTTATTCCCTCATATTCTATGTCTAGTTTTCAAATACTTGATGGGCTATGTAAGGAAATCACTAGTTTATTTTCAAATATTTGGTGGGTACGAATGATGATAAGAGAAAATTGCATTTTGAAAAGTGGGAAAAACTATGTGAACCAAAATTTAAAGGGGGGTTAGGCTTCCGGGATTTAAAGGCTTTTAATATGGTTTTTTTTAGCCAAACTAGCATGGCGAATTCTGATTGAACTGGATTTGTTAGTTTCTCAGGTCCTTAAAGGTAAATATTTTCGTAATGAATCTTTCTTACAGGCACCGAATAATAGATCTACATCTTGGGTATGGAAAAGTATTTTGTGGGGGCGCGATCTTTTAGGTAAAGGTGTTAGATGGGATGTTTCAAATGGTAAATCTATGAGAGTATGGAGAGATCCACGGTTGCTAAGAGATATCTCTTTTTACCCCGTTAGTATGATGAATGGTATTGCTACAAATCTGAAAGTAACAAAACTTATTGATGACAATATTAACACTTGGAATATCCAGATTTTGAATACTTTATTTAGCCAAGATGACGTAGAATTTATTTTAACCATTCCAATTTCTTCTGTAGGGGGCAATAATCGACTGATTTGGTATTTACTAATAGCCCGTTTGTCCAAGCTGCAAAAATCAACTTATTTTGAGAAGTGCTTTTTTTCAAAAGTGTTTTTCTCAAAAGTACTTTTGGTGAGAAGCAGTTTGTGTTTGGCTAATTAGTTTGAAAAGCACTTCTGAGCAGCAATTAGTGTTTGGCCAAGCTTTAAAAAACTGCTTCTAAGTGTATTTTTCTCCAAAGTGCTTCTCAAAAAAGTGATTTTGGAGAGAAGCTACTTTTTTCTGCTTCTCCAAAACTGCTTCTGCTTCTCCTCAAAAGCACTGTTTTCCTTCCAGAAGCTTGGCCAAACACCTCAAATTGAGGTCAAAAGTGCTTTTGGCAAAAAAAAAATACTTTTGGCCAAAAATAAGCTTGGCCAAACAGGCTATAAGTCAGGTAAATACGAAGTGAAGTCTGATTATTATCTTGCAAAATTGCTCCTTATAAATGATAGAAGTTTGACTAATCGGGCAGAAGGTAGTTCTCATGTTTTCCCGAAATTTTTTTGGAACCATGTATGGTCTTTAAATATTAAAAACAAGCTCAAATATTTCTTAAGGAAGTGTGTCTTAAATATATTTCCTGTTAGGAATATTATTATAAAAAATTCACTTTATGGATGACAGCTGTCCTATTTCTGGCATGGAACCTGAAACTTTAGAGCACATGTTCTTTAAATGATCTAGGTCAATCAATGTGTGGGAAATGAGTCCGATTCATTGGCCAAATTTGCATCTTATTTCTGATTCTGCTACGTGGTGGTATAAATTAGTATTAGACACCAAAATATTCTCGGAAGTTAATACCTTATTGTAACTGATAGTATCTATTTTATGGATGATTTGGAAGGCTAGGAATGATTATATTTTTACTTCAGTGATGTGGAGTGAAAATGATACTTTATCTAAAGCATTATTTGATTTTAATGAATTTATAGTTGCAAAGGAACACGTTAACACTACGAGAGATGCTTCTACTAACACACCTTTACTAACTCTTTCTCCAAAAAAAGTGTTGCTTTATATAGATGCAGGTTTGGATTAAAAAACTTGCAACGCGAGTATTGGAATGGTAGCCTTAAAGGCTAATGGTAACGTGTTTTATGCCTATAGTAGTGTAAAGATTCGATCGGTCATTTTACTTTCTAGAACCTCATTCCCCTAAATAAGACTCCTCGTATGTGCTTTTACTGTTTTATGACTTGCGGGAATAGTTAGTTCTGGATTTGGAAGGGTTCGGGTTTGAAATGGGAACACTTGGTTCCTTAAGGTTGGCAAAAAGAGCTAAGTTTGACTTTGGTTAATATTTTAAGTAAACTACCTCAGAATTGGGTTTTTACGGTTCTATTAGGTTTGTATGATGATTTCGGACTTGGGCGTATGTATGGATCGGTTTTGGATGACCTGGGAACGTTTCGGCGCCTAAAATTGGAAGTTGGTATTTTGGGGTAAATTTCTTAAGTTTGAGTCGCAGTGGATTTTTGTGTTATCGACGTCCATTTGGGATTTTGAGCATTGGAATAGCACTGTATGGTGATTCTGGACTTAGGAGTGCGATCAGATATGGATTTGGATGTTCATAGGCCATTTCGAGGTCGTTAGGCGAAAGTTAGAAATTTGAAAGTTTTTGAGAAGTTTGACCGGGAGTGTATTTTTTGATATCAGGTTCGGATTCTGATTTCGGAAGTTGGAGTAGGTCTATAATGTCATTTAAGACTTGTACGCGAAATTTGGTGTCATTCCGAGTAGTTTAAGTACGTTTCGGCGCATTGGGAGTCAATTAAAGAACTTGAAGTTCATGCTTTGATTTAAATTGGTTTGGGTGTGATTCCTAGTTTTGACATTGTTTTATACATTTTGAGAGTTCGAGCGAGTCCCTTTTTTTTATTTCAAACCTATTGGTATGTTCGAGCGGGGCCTCGGGGGACCCGGGTGTTAACCGGACGAGATGCTGACCGAGTTTGGACTTGGGAGTATCAGCAGAAGGTTTCAGCTTCTGGTGTAATCACACATGTGGAGGTCCAACTGCAGGTGGGAGTTCGCAGAAGCGAGCAAGGACCCGGAGAAGCGGCCCAGGAAGGGCAACCCAGGTATCGCAGATGCGCTCCACCATTCGTAGAAGCGGGACCGCAGAAGCGGGATCCCGTCCGCAGAAGCGGAGCCAGCCATCCTGGGCTAGGACCGCGCATGCGATGGCTTTTTCGCAGGTGCGGTGCCACAGATGAGGCCCCACGTCCGCAGAAGCGGAAATCGCTGGAGGCAGAGCCTCATTTGATACGAGACTTAGGCATTTTTGGCTCATTTCTTACGCTTCTTAAGGAGATTTTGGAGCTAGTTAGAGAGGGATTTCACTAGCTAATTGAGGTGAGTAGTTTCTATCTAATATGAGTTAAATACATAGTTCATGGGTAGATTTTAACATGTAATTAATGAAAATAGTGAGTTTAGATGAAAAATCTAGGGTTTTTGGTAAAAATGAGATTTAAACACGAAAATTATTATGGAATTTAGTGAAAATCATATATTTGAGTTCATGAGGTTATGGGTAACAACTTTCTTCAAAAATTTCTGGAATCCTGGCACGTGGCCCCGGGGTGAATTTTAGGAATTCTTCAACTGGGGTTGGGTAATCACTTTACTAGTTAGGATATGAACTTTTGAACATGTATTGACTATTTTATATAACATTTGACTAGTTTCGAGTCGTTTGGCACCGAATTAAGGGTTTAAAGCACAATTGTGGACCGGAAAGTAAGCTTTGAGACGAGACAAGTTCCTTTTCTAACCTTGTAAGAGGGAATTAACTCATAGGTGAATTGACTTAATATGTGCTTCTATTTGTGGGGGCTATGTACGCACAAGGTGACGAGAGTCCGTGCGTAGCTACTAATTATGCTTATGCCCGGATAGTTTAGGACCCAAATCATGTTATACTTGCGATGTTTGCACCCTACTTGTTAATTTACGTGCTTAAATCATATTGGAATTTGATGAAGAAATTGTAGAAGGTCGAATTTCATTTACTTGAATTTTGGACGGATTACTTAACCGTTAATAAAAATTTGGTGCTTCTTTGAATTAACCTTTTAATAATCTTTGAATCGGTTGTTTATTATGTATCATCTCTTCTTATGGAATGGGTCGAACGCCTCGGCAGTAGAATAGATGCATCTATGGTCCGTATCGTTCGACCCTCTGCAGTGCACACAGTTTATATATTTGTATGTTGGATCGGGTCGTACGACCTCGACATAACTCGTGCGTAATAATATTGGAGCCTAATTATACTTGATATTGTTTCATTGGCTTGAGAGGTTAAATCGTTAAATGATGAAAATTTACTTGAAAATTATTATCAGTAAAAAATTGTTTGTTTATTTCTTGTTATTGAGTTTTATAGTTTCATTATATAGCCCATGTTTACTTCGAATTTTTATTATTTTATTGTTAGCTCATAGTAAGTATCGGGGTCGACTCTTCGTCACTACTTCTTCGAGGTTAGACTAGATACTTACTGGGTACATGTTGTTTATGTACTCACGCTACACTTGTGCACTAAATGTGCATGATCTGAGGCATGTGCTTAGGGATATCAGTCCGTCGTGCATCCTTGATTCCACGAGACTTTGCAGCGAGCTGCCTTCCGAGCCCGTTCTGTAGCAACCGAAGTCTTCCTTTTGCTTTTATTTTCTTTCTAATTCACTTCAGACGGTAGTGTAGTATTATTTTGTATATTCTACTAGTAGCTCATACACTTGTGACACCAGGTCTTGAAAAATTAAGCTAGTAGACACATGATGATATTTGGGTTATTTTACTTATCTCATTTGCTCATAAAATTATTTATCTTTCTAAATTGTTAAAAGAATCAATCGTGTGGTTAGTTCACTATTGGCTTGCCTAGCGGTAACGTTGGGCGTCATCACAGCCTATAGGAGAAATTGGGTCGTGACAGGTAGTCCAATCTATTTTGTTGGAAAAGACATAATAGCTTAAGCGTTGGCAATAAGAAAAGCAATCCAACTGGCAGTGAAGTATGGTTGGAAAATTATAAATATCTTGTCTGATTCTTTAACAATGGTCCAAATGCTTAATGAAAGCATAAGTCCTTCATGGGAGGTTAATAAATTTGCGAAGATATTTGGGCACTTAAGCAATATTTGACTGATGTATCTTTTAAGTATCTAAGTAGATGTCTTAATACTTGTAGCCATAAGTTAGCTAATTTTTCCTTCTCACTATTTAGTGAAGTCTCTTGGTTTGACAAGTTTTTTCGTTTGGATTGTCAACGAGACTTCATCTTATTTTGTACCGGTAACTATTGGGTCACTTAAGCAATATTTGACTGATGTATCTTTTAAGTATCTAAGTAGATATCTTAATACTTGTAGCCATAAGTTAGCTAATTTTTCCTTCTCACTATTTAGCGAAGTCTCTTGGTTTGACAATTTTTCCGTTTGAATTGTCAACGAGACTTCATTTTATTTTGTACCGATAACTATTGGGTTTAATTAATGCATATTCTATATCCCAGGAAAGAAAAAAAAGAGAGAAAAATACGCACAAGATTTTTGTATCATGTAGAACCATTTATCTTCCCTTAAAATTTTGTTTCCTAGACTTCAAAGAAAACACAATAACTGAAAAATGATCAAATTAGCAATTACATATTGGGTGTGGTTGGTATAAAGCAAAATAATTTTCAGAAAATGTTTTTCAATTTTTTCATGTTTGGTTGGCTTAAATATTTTGGAAAATATTTTTCTTATGAACTCATTTTTCTCTAATTGGAGGAAAATATTTTACTTATCAAGAGAAGGGAAAACATTTTCCAAAACTCCTTCTCAACTTTCCCCACTCTCACCAACCCCCACACCCCACCCACCCAACCCCACTCCACGCCCACCCCCTGCCTTCCCCCCCACCCCCCAAAAAAAATATTTATTTTATATATTTTTAGTTTTAGTTTTTTCATCTTTCGGTTAAAATGTTTGAAATTTTACAAGTTACAAAGTTATGAGTTCGGAGATTTATGTGTTTGGAAGTTTAGGGGTTCGAAAGTTTAGCGGTTCGGAAGTTTATTAGTTCGAAAGTTTATGGCTTCATATTTATTGTATCAAAATTATTTATGAATACTCTTAAGAAGTTATTTTCCTTAATTTGCGCCAAACACCAAAAAATAAATAAAATTACTACTTATTTTCCAAGAAAGTATTTTCTTGAAAAATATTTTCCTTTATACCACCCATTGTCTCTTGATTTTACTGGAGAGTTTCGCTGCAAATCTGCGATCGAACATTTTATTACAGTTTTCAATAAAATAACAATTACAATTTACAGCTATATTAACAACCATAACACTTATCCGTGTTACTTATCCGTGTTATAGGATAATTTTTTCTCTAAAAATGAGTATTTAAATTAACCTCTCATTGAGAGAAGAATTCTTCGAGAACTCTGTAATTATGAAACTTAAAAAGTAATGAATGCTTTATTTATTTTGATTTGATTTTCTGTTTGATGTTTTCATATGTATTTTTTGTTACATCTTATTATTTTTTATTTTTGGCATTATAAATTTTTGTTTCGTTTGTATCAACTAAATATAAAACAAAAGATATTTGACTGGTAGATAAGTAAATAAAAGTTATAAGTGTGTATTAATTTTTATTTATTATTAATAAAAGACACCACTAAACACAGAGCTTAGTGGCATATTAAATAAATAAATAAATAAATAAATAATGTAGAGCATTGAATTGCGAGGCAAGAAAACGTATGAGGTAGTGAAATGGTGGAGGAGTTGAAAACGTGTTTGTGGGAATTCTCTGCCACGAAGTCTAAGCCCCACCCCAACCCCACCCCACCCCACCCCCCAACTCACCCCCCAAAAAAATGAAGAAGCAAACTGCCACTACTATTTTATGCATC
This sequence comes from Nicotiana tabacum, assembly GCF_000715075.1. NCBI lineage: Eukaryota > Viridiplantae > Streptophyta > Magnoliopsida > Solanales > Solanaceae > Nicotiana > Nicotiana tabacum. The sequence goes on along the minus strand of NC_134095.1, from coordinate 95,288,292 downwards.
AGCGGACAAGATAAAATAAAAACAAATTAGAAATTGATGTGAAATCTTCAATAACCTACTGTTTAGATGTATTAATTAAACAGCCGTTTTCTTTAGAAAATTAGGCAGTGACTTCAACCATAGAGCCAAACAGAATTTGGCCATATTGCACTCTTCTAATTCTCCAAATCTCTCCATGCTTGAACAACTTTTCCTCTTCCATGGCTCTAATCAAAGATAGCCCCAAAAAGAAACAGCCCAAAAACAGCTACTTTCTGAGATGCTATGGATTTCCCATTAATCAAGAAAAGCTATCTTCTGATAAAGTCAAGAGAAAACAGAGCTCCTGCTTCTCTTTTAAGATATTTCAGAGAAAACAATCGCCGGCTAAAACTGTTCCAATTGACACAGCCACCACCACCGCCGCCGTCAAGGTTGGAGCTGAGAAATTGAACACAAGTGGAGATATTCATGTGGTGAAGTTGGAGAAGAAGGTTTCTGTTAAAAGACAACAGCTGCCGACTGCAACTACTATTAACGTGCCTGATCAGGTGCCGGTAACCCGTCAAACCATCCATTTTAACAGGTTTAATAAGGTATGTTTTCGTTTAAGTATATGTTTTGGATAATAAATTTTTTTTCCTTCGTAAAATTAAATTTGGAAATTGTATGCTATATATACTTAATGAAGTCATACTAAAAACATATATTGGATGAGTTCAACATCTGCTAATTACCTTAAAGATCAAAGTTTTATACTGTCCTGTGACTTCCAAAGTTGTATCAAATCCTAGATTGAAATCAAAATTAACGAAGTTTGTATTAAAGCACCGGTGATTTAGCAAAGTTTCATTTCCAATTAAAACAAAAAGGAATCTCATTTACCTATTTTGGACGTTGATCTTACTCTACTTGTTTGTTGTTTCTCTTTTCTTTTTCTTTTTAAATTTTTTTTTGGGGGGGGGGGGGAGGTGGGATGATGCTGAAACAAACTCTACAATTATAGGTATGAATTAGAATTTTTTTTAATTAAGGCTCAAACCATTTTAAGGATTTCACGGTAAACATAACAACTTGTTTTCATAAATATCTTCTAGTTTTATTTCATATAAAGTTATTTAAAGGTGAGAAAATTTTAAAATTTTAAGAGATGCTAATAGATTTAACGATACCTAAAAAAAAGAAGCAGTCCGGTGCTCGGCTCGAGCCAAATCACAAGGTATATTGTACGTAATCTTTCCGGTATTTCTATAAGAGGCTGTTTTCATAGCTCGAACTTGTGACCTCCTGATCACGTGACATCATCTTTACTAGTTACGCCAAGGCTCCCATTCATATTTAACAATATCTATGATTGAAAAATAACTTAAATATTTGACAATGTCGGACTTGTTCGGGTATATTATAAAGTTGTTTCTACTGTGTATTGTGACATAATAAAACAAGAATTAAACTCTTTCACCTACAAATAGTGGTTGACTTTGTACTACGAGCGATTCATTTCGAATAACTAAACATTTATTTCTAATATAAATATAAAACCATATATATAAGAAATCAAATAAAAAGGCCATAAATTTAAGGTATATTGACGTCTAAATTTCCTTTTTAAATCAACAGTTAATACGAATAAAAACTACTACTAACTATAAGTAGGTAATGTAAATATTAACTCGACTACGTTTAAATCATCCAACCATCATATTATAAACTGCACTATTAGCGGCAATAGATATATAGTATTTGAACTAGCTAGTTTGTAGTTTTAAGATATTAGTTCTAATAGCTAAGCTGATTAATTCCTCATTAACAATTTTGTGCCTGATGAGACTTTTCTCTTTATAATATTTTATTTTTTAGCTTATTCACTAAATAATTAAATAATTTGTGTACTTTTTGAAAAAATTGACGCCATTTCTGCAGACCAAGTATGATAAGCATCAGGACATCATCCTCGGGAACAGCAAAAAGTTGGATGACTTGCAACATTCGTCGTGCCAAAACGGATTAATCAGAAGCTTTACAATTGCAAATAATGATAATGCAAGCAACCTTGTAATTGGTTCACCACAAGACAAGCATGAGATCAGCCGAACAGTTTCTCTGCCGCCACCAAAGCTGAACAAGCAACCAACGCCAACGCCAACCAACAGAGACAAAGTTGATGAAGAAAAAGACACGACATTTAATAAAGGCCACTTTGACTCCGTTATCGGGATGTCAATATTAATGGTGACACTAATTATAATGTTGTTTTGGGGCAAGTTTTGTGCCATTGTTTGTACCTCTGCATGGTTTTATTTTCTCCCTAGATTTCGTGCCAAGAATGAGCTCGTAATTAATGGTGGCAACCTCGACGTGAATTCGAAGGAATATAAGAAGAAGGTGGTGTTGAATGGGTTTCTTGAGAGAAACCATCGAAATTATGTTGGATCTTAATGGTTTTGGATTTTGTATCTGCTTTCCGTTTTTGGGGTAATGTATGTTTTTCCCAAAATCCTTTTTATTTATCTTTTTGTTTCTTTCTTCATTTTGGATGGAAGAAAAAGAGCCGGAAAAGGAAAACAAAAGAAACAGGATAGGAAAAAGGCGTAAAGAAAAGGAGAAACGCTTCTTTTTTTTCCGTTGAGACGTATTTTCTATATTTTTTTTTCATGGAAAGAGTGTTCCAATATTTGAAAAGGGTTAATGTAATTTTTTTTGGGGCCAAAATCCTTTTAGATTTTCTTTTCGGGTGAGATATTTACCTTGAAAGTACAAACTGTTTGTCTGTAATACGGTATAATTAAATTTATTATATGGTTTATAGACAAGCGAACTGATTTGATTCAAAAATGATAGAGAAATAAGACAAAAATAAGATTTAGCGATCGAAATTGTAGAAGATGACAAGTCTGGCTCCGAGCGCAATGTCACCGAGGATAGAAATAGAAGCAATGAACTAGAGCAAATAAAGTTGTTTAATTGAGAGTAAAATATAGCATATGTTTCTCCAAGAATATGCTATTTATAGCTATACCTATGGAAACAAGATCCTAGGATCAAGCCCTGTTTAAATGATAATAAAGGAGTCATTGATGAATATGTAACAGCAGGCCATAAATACAAATATTTTATGTAACGATTGCTCATTTAATGTTAGAGAATATTCTCTCATTGAATATTATCTGATGACAAATGCTTGATCTGCTCTTGTTGACTACGCTCCCTTCGCGATTTATCCGATGTCGATTGCAGTTATTGTTCCCGATACTGGTTGTTATTTGACTCGCCTTTACCTGTTTTCGGTTCCATGTGTCATGCTATTATTCGACCATTTATTAAAGCAATTTTACCCCATACAGATAGCTCCCCTGCTTTCCGGTGACATATCTTTGTGTTCCAGTAAGTTGGTGAAGATTTCCTTCTTGGCGGGAAAGTTCCTGAACAGTCTCTAATGCTTGAAAGGACGCACGTCTTCTCGCACTTAATACCCCGAACATGTATTACCCCACGATTTAGCAAATATTTTCGTCGGTTTTCGAGGTTATCATGATCACGATTTTTGTAATCTATAACTTCACTTCTACTCATCATTTTACTTCTTTTACTTCCAAAATTTTCGGAAGTCCTTCTTCTTCTCTGCACCTTTCTGCTTAGAAAATTTTTCATCTTCTTCGACTTCCTCAGCAAAAGCTTTACTAACCCTTTATTATCATGGCTTCTTTCAATGCACCCTGTGAAAATTCTGGCCTTCTCTTCGATGGAGGCCCAAAGAAAAATAAGAACGTGATGTCGATTCTGAACCTCCCACTGTAAACACCACTATATCAAAAAACATCAGTACTATTAATGACTTACAAGAGAAGGCCCATTCTATGTCTTCACGAACTTGGGCTGTTAGTAGGTATCCCTCCTACATTCGCCCTTCTAATATCCCCGTCGTGAAAGAGGACTACAACTATCCTAATATTGACATTCTCACTCCGGATATGATAGAGCGGGTTACCTTCACCAAGGGTTTTTTACGTATATCTACTCGTACCCCTTTACCTTAGGTCCGTTCTCCGTAGGTCGGATGCAGGGCTCGACCCCATAAGTTTGGAGTTTTGCCACCGGTACCGGGTCTGCTTAGCAAAAGTAGGCCCATCCATATGGCGAACGGTGGCTTGATGTTACACTCCCATATTTTCATACGTAAAAGTACGTCGTAAGCAAACCGATGTAAGAGCAAAAATGAGTTCATATTTGAAAGTATATAAAGTAAGGTAATCATGTTAACATGGAAGTTACAAATATTTAAGATCATGAACAACAAGTACCAAGAGGGTTGGAAAGATCAGAATCTAAATGAATTGAAGAAAATAAGTTTCGTCGAAAGTCGACAAGTTGGGAATGTTATAACCCATACCTTTGGGGTGAGACTAGGGTGCTTAACATGATAAGAGGGTTATGTTATGAGTTATTTCATGTATAATAGTCATGCGTTAAGTATGATAGTCAAGCGAGTTATGGAATAAAAGCCGATGAAGGTCGTCACAAGTTAGGTTCATAATTTTTACTAGAACTTTGGTCTAATGTCACTGAGCTTTTCTCCTAATATACTTAAGGTCCACCCATCAAATTTAAGATCTATGAGTCGATTTTAGTTTTTGATTGGTTTGAAATCAATTCGGGAGAATGATTCTTAGATAATAAGCTTTAAGTTGGAAGAATTGATCAAATTTGACTTTTATGTATTTGATCTCGGATCGGAATTTTGATGGTTCCGGTAGATCCAGATGGTTATTTTGAACTTGGGGGTATGCCCGAATTTGCATTTATATGTTTCTAGAAGGTTTTGTTTATAATTGGCGAAAGTTTGGCAATTGAAGGTTTGGAAAATTCATAGGTTTGACCAGAAGTTGACTTTAATGCTATCGTGTTCGGATTGTTGTTCCAGTAATTGGAAATAGTTCATTAAGCTTGACTTGAGGTGAGATTCATGGTTTTGATATTGTTATGTGGGATTTAAGGCCTCGAGCATGTCTGTATTATGTTTTGGGACTTATTGGCATGTTCGGATGGGGTCCCCAGGTGCTGGGGTAAGTTTCAGATAAGTGCTCGTTTTTTATGTTTCGACGTCATTTTTTCAAAAAAAAAAATGGTACCACATTAAGAAAATGAGCTCCAAATTCTATTTTGATTAAAGTATCAGATCCTTATCATAATTACGGAGTCATATAAAAAATCGTCGAATTTGTACATCATATGAGGGAATTATGGTCATTTTAGTGTCATAGAAGAAAGATGGTACTGGTGCTTCGCAGATAAAAAGTTGGGTGCGCATCTGCAACCCCGTAGATACTAAAAATGGCCCACAAAAGCGGAAATGACAGTTGAAAAACCGCAGGTGCGGATTTTTGGGCGCAAAAGCAGAAATCCCTGTGTATAAAAAAATCATACTGCATTCTTTTGATATTTTGAGAATATCTTGAGTTCTAAAGCTCCGATTAAGGTGATTTTCTCGGCGTTCTTCTCATATTTTCATGGGGGTCAGTATCTAACCTCAATATTTGTATTTTAAACATGATTATAGTAGTTCATTTGTGAATTAATCCATATTTTGATCGAAGAATTGGGGAGTATCAAAAACTTTTCTAAAGTGAATAATTGAGTTTTGGACATCGATTCGAAGTCGGAACTGGATAAAATTAGTATGGTCAAACTCGTATTCAAATGGGTTATCGGAGTTTGTAAGTTTTGGTGGGTTATGAGGTGTGGGTCCAGGTTGACTTTTTGGTTGACTTTGAGTATTTGATTAAAGATTTGACCTTTATCACTTGAGTTTGTTTCTCATGGCATTATTTGATATATTTGAGTTGATTTTGAGTAGTTTTGAGCCGTTTGGAGGTTGATTCGCATAGGATGGTATTTTTAGAGTGTATTTATGCTTGCTCGGTAGTTGATTTGGCTTGTTCGAGGTAAGTAACATATCTAAAACTTGGATTTGAGGGTAATTAACCCTGAGAATTATGTTATATAAGATGTATTCAGGTGACACACATGCTAGGTGATGGGTGTGCGTGCGTGCACTAGGATGTTCACGATCTGAGTAGACTCTAGACTATTACCAAACTTGATTTACAATTGTAACGACCCGACTGGTTGTTTTGATCTTTTGTACTTTGCTAGCCGGTTCTCGGGCATGTCTAGCCCCGTGTGATGTATTATGACTTATGTAAATCGTCGGTTTTGGTTTTAAGGTAATCGGAATGAATTTGGGAGAACAGTACTCAGTTTAAAGCTTAAAAATATTTGAAAGTGACTTATTAGCATATGATCTCAGATTGGAATTATTATGATTTGGTTAGCTCTGTTAGGTGATTTAGGACTTAGTAGCGTGATCGGAATGTGTTTTGGAGGTCCGGAGTAGATTTAGGCTTGAATTGGCAAAATTGGAATTTTGGCGTTTTCCGGTTGATAGGTGAGATTTTGATATAAGGTCGGAATGGAATTCCGAAAGTTGGAGTAGTCTGTTGTGTTATTTGTAACGTGTGTGCAAAATTTCAGGTCATTCAGAGGTGGTTTGGTAGACTTTTTGATCAAAAGTGAAATTTGAAAGATTTTTGGAACCTTAGGCTTGAATCCGATGTTATTTGGTTGATTCAATGTTGTTTGAGGTGTTTTGGGGATTGGTGTAAGTTTGTTTAGTGGTATATGACTTGTTCGTGCTTTTGGTTGAGGTCCCGGGGGCCTCAGGGTGATTTCGGATGGTTGATGAGAAGTTTGGAGTTGCAAATTTGCAGCTGAGTTTTCTGTCATAACCGCACCTGCGGCTTGGGGACCGCAGGTGCGAGCCCGCAAAAGCGGAAGTGAAGTCGCAGATGCGGCCAAGAGAGGGAAAGGCAGGAATCGCTGAAGCGGAACTTTGGGCGCACCTGCGATGGCGCAGGTGCGAGTATATGATCGCAGGTGCGGTGGCTGGGCGGATAAGTAGAATCTGTAGATGCGCACCTGGGACCGCAGGTGCGGGTCCGCAGGTGCGGTAATTGGACCGCAGATGCGATTTTGCTGGGTCAGAACATATAAATTTCACCCTTCGCGATTTTGAGTGGGTTTTCACCATATTTCATTCGGGAGAAAGCTTTGGAGAGCAAATTGAAGGGGGAATTCAAGAAGGTTTCTTAGAGGTAAGTTCCTTGGTACCTAAACTCATTTTTATGATGATTTTTAAGGTTGTAAGCTTGAATTATATGGGAAAATCAGTAGCAAATTGGAAGTTAGGGCTTGAAAATTGGAGACCTAAATATTGGGATTTGAGGGGTCATTTGTGGTCGGATTTTGATGTATTTGATATGTATGAACTCGTGAGAGTGTAAGGATTCTAGTTTTGTGATTTTTATCGGAATCCGAGACATGGGCCCGGGATCGGGTTTGGCCAATTTCGGGATTTTTTATGTAAATTAGTTATTTTCGAGTGGGCTTTGTTCCCTTAACATATTTTGATGGTATAAATCTGTATTTGGTTAGATTTGGAGCATTTGGAGACCAAGTCGAGAGGCAAGGGCATTGCGGGCTAGATTTTGGACCGGATTGAGATAAGTAATGATTGTAAATATTTGTCCTGAGGGTATGAATACTCGGATTTCACATCGTTGTGCTACTTTGAGGTGACACGCACACTAGATGATGAGTGTGAGGTCGTGCACCGTTAGGGATTGTGACTTAGTCTGTCCCGTATGACTGTTAAGTCACGTATTTGATTGAGAATTATTTGATATCATTGTGTTTTGGAAATTACTACCATGTTTTGGGCCGAATGCCATATTTGGGCCTTATGCCAACTGTTTTGGACCCTTAGAGGATTTTTACTATTATTCCTCACTGTTTTGGACTTCATATTTGTACTTAGTCATGTTGTATTCTACTGTTTTCATAACTCAACCATATTTACTCCGTTTTGATATTTTAAATGATATTTTGGGCTGAGTATCATGTTTTACTGTTGCCCGAGCGGCTTGAGATATTTCTGACTGAGTGAGGCTGAGGGCCTGTGTTATGAGGATACTGTGGGATCGGGCTGTGTGCCACAGTAGTGTTGTACTGATTTATCATTTTGAGGCCGAGGGCCTGATTGGTTATGCCATGAGGTGGATTGATATAAGGCCGGGAGCATGTTTGATTATGCCACAAGATGGCTTGTTATTGCACTTGGGCCTTAAGGGGCCCCTCCCGGAGTCTGTATACCCCCAGTGAGCGCGGGTACCCAGTGCGAGTGATATGATGTAGCCCGATGGGCTGTTCTTGATCCATGTTTTGCCCGAGGGGCGGTTCTTGATTTATGTTATGCCCAAGGGGCTGTTACGAGTGATTGTGAGGTAGCTCGAGGGGCTGCTTTTGTTGATATTATGCTCGAGGGGCGTTTATGGTGCATGTTTTGCCCGAGGCGCTGTTCGCGTTTCTACCATTTTTACTCACTGTTTTATCTCTCGTATGAAACTATTGAAAGTTGTTTTAAAAGGTTTTTACCGAAACTGAGCATGATTTTTACAAAGTAAATGATTTCTATACTGTGTTGAAAATGGCATGCATTTGTTGTAGCGTTTTGACGTGGTTTACGTGTTTTCTTATTGCTCAGCTTTCATTTACTTTTATTACTTACTGAGTTGGCGTACTCACATTACTCCATGCACCTTGTGTGCAGATTCAAGTATTTTTGAACCCGGTAGCGAGTGTTGATTGCTCAGTGGCAGAGTTATTGGAGTTAGCAAGGTAGTTGCCCGACATTTGCAGCCCCTGCTCTTCTCCTTTTTGTATCCCTTAGATTACTTTTAGTATATTTTCAGACCTTAGTAGATGCTCGTGACTTGTGACACTCCGATGTCGGGCTTGTGTATTTATTTCGTATTGTTCATTTAGACTTACATTATGAGATATCTGATTAATTAAAAGCTTAAAAATGATTGTTATTGATTAAATAGTTAATTCAGGAGTTGTGTCGGCTAGCCTAGTTTCACGATAGGCGCCATCACGACCGAGTCGGTCAAAGCTCTAGGTTCATAGGAGTCATGAATCACAAGACAATTTATTAGAGTCTCGCGGATCAGTACAGAGACGTCTGTACTTATCTACGAGAGGCTATGTAACTGTTAGGAAAATTCCACTTGATTTGATTTCCTTGTCGTGCGAGATTTTGATATCACAATTCTAAACTTCTATCTTCTATTCTCTCACAGATGGTGAGGACACGTGCTACCAGAGATGATCAGGCACCCGCGCCCCCTACTGGAGCTGTCAGAGGTCGGGGCCAGGGTAGAGGCTGAGGGCACGCACGTGGTGCAACTAGAGCACCCTCGTGAGCTGACATCGAGGTGCCACCAGCTGTTCCAACTGGAGTATAGGCACCTGATACGCCTACTGCTACTACTACTCCAACACTCCAAGAGACTCTTGCGCAGTTCATGAGCATGTACGCCACTCTGGCTCAGGCAGGGTTGCTTCCCCTTGCTGCAGCCACATCTCAGGCCGGGGGAGGAGCACAGACTCCCACCGCCCGCACTCCTGAGCAGCGAGTGCATGTTGATCAGGTCCCAAAGATTATTCCTGTACAACTTGGAGTCCCAGATCAGCTCGAGGACAGGGCAACGGTTTCCGAGGATGAGAAGCTGAGGCTTGAGAGGTTCAAGGAGTATAAGCCTCCTCTATTTAGTGGTCTAGCATTAGATGATGCTCTGGGATATCTAGATGAGTGCCACTATATTCTCCGCACCCTGAGTATATCCGGATCGAGAGGGGTTTCCTTTACTACCTTCCAGCTTCGAGAAGGCGCCTATGAGTGGTGGCGCACCTATGAGTTAGACAGTCCGGATGAGGCAACTTCCCTGACTTGGACTCAATATTCAAATATGTTCCTGAGAGAGTATGCTCCTCAGAGCCTTAGGGACGTATGATGCGCAGAGTTTGAGCATTTGCGCCAGGGTACTATGACTGTCTCGGAGTATGCTGTCGTTTACACTAGCTTGGCCAGACATGCCCCAACCTTGGTTTCTACTGTTCGCGAGAGGGTTCACCGGTTTTATTGAGGGGCTTATTCCCAGTATCAAGTCTAGCATGGATCATGAGTTGGAGATGGATATTTCTTATCAACAGGTGGTGAGCATTACTAGGAGGATAGAGGGTATGCATGCTAGGGATAGAGAGGAGATGGAGGCCAAAAGGTCTCGAAGAGTCGGGCCATTATTCTGGTGCCCGTGCTCCAGACGCAGTTCCTCATGGTAGGGGTTATATGAGTCGCCCCGTTCATTCAGCTCTTTCAGCAGCCAGTGATATTCCAGCTCCCCTTAGGCCTCAGGAGCCTTATTATGCACCTCCAATATCTAGTGCGCCTCCTGCATGGGGTGCTTTCAGTGGTCAGTCCAGCAGACTTGGCCCGAGCCAGTCATAGCCACCACGTCCTCCCAGAGCTTGTTTTGAGTATGGTGACACACGCCATATGGTGAGGGATTACCCTAGACTTAGGAGGGGTGCACCTCCACAGATTTCTCAGACACAATATGTCCCGCAGAGTTCTCAGACTATGGTTACAACTCCAGTTGCTACCCCACTTTCTCAACCAGCTAGAGGTGGAGGTCGGGGAGGTAGAGGTCGCCCTAGAGGGGGAGGCCAGGCCAGATATTATGCCTTTCCTTCCTGTACCGAGGTTGTCGCCTCTGATTCTGTCATCACAGGTCTTGTCCTGGTTTGTCATAGAGATGCATCGGTTTTATTCGATCCAGGCTCCACCTATTCTTATTTGTCTTCTTATTTTTCTCCGCATTTGGGTGTATCTTGGGATTCTTTGAGTTCCCCTGTTTAAGTGTTACATATCGCGTTTTTGTATGTTAAAATTTCATTTTCAGTTAACCGGCGTAGACTCGGGGATGAGATCATCTTGACGTTAACGTACTTACGCTATTTATAACAAGCGATAAATAAGTGTTATGGAGGATAAAGGGGTACGCGGATTAAAGAAAACGAGTTTCGTTGAAAGTGGACAATTTGGAATAAAATACGGGTCGAGCGATGATACTCGATAATTATGAACTAGTACCATGAAAGGTACCATATGACCACGGTAATATAATATATAAAGTATATATTGAGTATTTTAAAAATAAATAGAATTTTAAGTAATTTGTGGTAATTTTTAAATTATGCGAGTAATTGATTAATTACCGGGTAACAGGACATTACCCAGTTAACTAATAAGTTGATAAAAAAATTAATGTCCCACCCCCACCCCACGTGGCAAGAAGCCACAACATTGGAAATGACTAAGTAATCACTGTTGCCAAATGGCTAATTATGAAGATGACTAAGGTATTAGTTACATTTAAGTCTTAGCAAATAAGACTTAGTAAGTAATTCATTAGGAAACCCCGTTCTGTATTTGGTTTCAAACCAAAGACATTACAAACAGAATCATTTGTCCAACATTCAAATCCATAGCAAAGTCTCATCAAATTCAGAAGCAGAAACCTTATTCCTTCCAAACCAAAAACGTGATTCATTCCAAAAAGTTCAAAGAACCAAAAGCAAATTCGTCCATGAATTTCTACGAAGCAAGGGCAAATTTCTCTCAATCAATGAAGGTTTTCCAACGGAGTATTAGACAGAGTTTTCCCTACTCTAGATATGTTAAGGACCTCCCTTCTTTCTTTTGACATGGTCCAAATTATACTGAAGAAACAAGCAAATACACAGTTTCCATAAATTACTCTATTCATAGAAATAGTAGGGGCGTATATATTCTTGATTCCCCATAAAAAATATTATTATCTTCTGTTCATGGGTCTCAGAATAATACACAGTTGAAAAAAATTTATCCGAAAAGAATTTTGAGATTATTACATATTTTTCATACATTTCACTCATTTATACATATGCATTGACCCATGACTAGATGGCGTTATATATGCGTATATATGTAAATATATGTATATGGGATATGGGAAAAGGTTACGGCGTTATATACGCACCACCACCTGATCAGCTGGTATATATTGATGATGTTGCCCACAGTGGCCGAGACGATATGATGGGATGCCCTCAATGGCTTGATGATATTATGTACACCCATACTTATGCATGATACGATATTTATACGCACGTGCATGACATTATAAATGTTTCAGAAGTTAACAAAGTTATTCAAATTTAAAGATGTGTTTTTGTATTCCATATTTCATCTATGTCTTTTACGTACTAATTTTCATGCCTTACATACTCAGTACATTTTTCGTACTGATGCCCTATTTCACGGGGCCTGCGTTTTTTGCTCGCAGGTGCAGGTAAGCAAGCTGACGGTCCCCCTTCTTAGGATCCCTGATTAGCGAGAGTTGGCGTGCTCCATTTGATCCGGAGCTGCTTTTGATTTTGGTACAATACATTTGTGTGTGTATATATATATATATATGTATATATATATATATGGATATGACGTGGCTCAGTCCTGTCTTTGTACAGTTATGTTTCTGTTAAAGGTCTGTGGATAGTATGTCTAGTGGGGTTGTATGTGGCCTTGTCGGCTTTCAGTTTTGGATGTATAGTTGTCTATAGCAGCCTTGCCGGCTCGCCCACTATATTTTGCATGTATACGTACATATGCCTTGATGACAGGTTTCTTTCACGTATGTTAATTTCGTAATACAGCAGACATTATTCAGGTTCATATCTTAGACGCATGCTTAGAGGTGTTTGACAGGTAGGACTCAGGCACCAGTCACGGTCCATCAGTTTGGGTTGTGACAAAAGTGGTATCAGAGTAGTTCTGTCCTAGAGTTGTCTACAGACCGTGTCTCGTAGAGTCTTGTTTATGGGTGTGTTGTGCACCACACTTATAGATAGGAGGCTACGGGACATATAGGATGTTATCCTCTCTTCTTATCTTAGATCGTGCGATATAAGCATTCATGTTCCTAACAATGTGTTACGTTTTCAGCGATGCCTCCAAAGACTATAGCCGCTAGTATGGGTCAGAAGGCTATGAAGGTATTAGAAAGAGAGATAAGTTATACTATGGATTCAGACTCATCGAAGATCATGGGTTCTATTGAGGAGGATCCATCCGAGGATCCATATAAGTCATCCGTTCGAGTTGTTTCGACCACTCCGACAGTAGATGAGGTGAGAGGAGTTCCGACATCACCAAGGCCCTTAGTTTCATAGCCCGTTGATCGGGGTATGAGGGGAGTAGTGCATGGATTGGCACAGCTGGGATTCCCTAAGGCTCAAAACTATGTCAAGGTATTTGAGGACACTAGCTCTTCTGAAGTTCAGGATAGTCCACAATCTTGGGAGTCCGTCAATCAAGGTTCGTCGGTGTATGTTATGGGATACGCAGAGGAAGAAGATAGTAGTCGGGCCAAGAGGAGGAAGGGTAACTGATAAGGTGATAGTAGGCTATATAGTTGATATTTACACCTTAATATGACCATACTTCGTTGTTGTTTTATAGATAAATTGCCAACAAAAATGCTCTAAATAGTGTTCTTTTGTTTAGCAAAGAATATTATATGAGAGGAAGCAACATGGAGTGTTTTGGAGGTGATAATGTGAAGAAAAACGCCCACTCGAGAAGTACCCGAACACAAAGAAGCATAAATGGCCTGGGCAAGAAGGCCACCGCGACCGCGGTGAACCGCGGTAGATTAACAACGTAAGGCAGAAAGGTTAGCATTCACCGCGGTCGACTGCGGTGCACTGTTCACGCTACTGGAAAGTTTGAGAACCAAAGTATAAAATCGGGGAAACTTTTGTAAAACCCTTATATGCTTTAGAAACTCGCCCAAGATGGGGCTAAGCTGATTTTTAGACTACTTTTGGAGGCAAGAACACGAGTGAGAAGATCAACCAAACATTAGAGTTTTTCTATTTCCTTTTAATTCTTGCAATTTACATTATGAACAATTTAGTAGTTTTCTCTTATTTTGTTATGAGTAGCTAAATACTTATCTAGGGTTGATGGAACCAATTGTTGGTTGAAGTTTTGACTCAAGTTGTTATAATCGAGCCAGATTTATGATATGATTGTTCAACTACATTTTGTATGGTGATTAATTGAATGGGCCCTTGATTAATCGTGTCTAATTACCTTATATTGCTTGAGAAAGAGTATTAGGTTAGACAGCTGTTGAACAACACCACTTTTGGGTAATTGAAGAGATTCATTACTTGAACTTAAAAGTAGGTTTAGAGATAACAAAACTTTGGTGAGATAATTTAGAGTTGCACACATATTGTCAGCTAGAGTAGTTCGAGAGAATGCTCTAGTAAATTATTATAGTTGATCGAGAGATAATTACGATAACCCATAACTCTTAATTCTCATAGAGTATTACAACGAGATTATAGCAGAAGAGTCAAGACCTAAACTAGCAATTGGGGAAATTACTGCCCTAGACCTTTTTTTCCATTGAATTAACTTTGTTTTAGCGTACTATTGTTATTAATAGTAGTTGTAGTAGTTAAACAAAACCCCAATCTTTATTGATCAAAAATCTTGCATCTAGAGATTGATTGAGTTGATAATAACATTGCCGTAGAGTGTAATAGATAGGTTAGTTCCCTGAGGATTCGATTCCGGACTTAAAACCGGAATATAATCCTCCCAAACACAGTGAATGCAACAAGGACTGACTGGGCAAAGAAATTGGATGATGCATTGTGGGCGTGCTGCACAGCCTTCAAAACCCCAATTGGTATGTCACCGTACAAGTTGGTGTTTGGCAAGGCATGCCACCTCCCAGTTGAGCTAGAGCATAAAGCACTTTGGGCATTGCGGTAGTTAAACTTAGACATGGAGACAGCAGGGACTAACAAAATCACTGGGTTACATGAACTCGAGGAATTCAGGTTCCAAGCCTTTGAGAGTGCTAGATTATACAAAGAAAAGGATGAAATTAATGCATGATAAGCACATCTTGGATCGAAACTTCAAACCCGGAGATCTAGTGTTGTTATACAACTCGAGATTGAGATTGTTCCCAGGTAAGTTAAAGTCCCAATGGTCAGGACCCTTCAGAGTGGAGCAATTGTTCTTAAGTGGAGCTGTAGAGATTGAATCAGAAGATGGGACAAATAGGTTCACAGTAAATGGGCAAAGGTTGAAACATTACCTTGGAATGGCTGAAGAAAAAGGGAGGAGTAGTAATCACTTTGGAAGAGCCCCAGTACGCGAATGAGGAATGATGATCAAATGCTTCCGTCGTGACGCAACGTTAAATCAGGCGCTGCATGGGAGGCAACCCACGAGTGTTGTTGTTAGTGTGTTAATAAAAAAGTGCTAGCACCGCGACCGCGGTGAACTGCGGTGGAAGGAAAACATTCTGCCTCGAATTTTTCATCTCACCGCGACCGCAGTAAACCGCGGTGAGGCGTAAACTTTCCGCCTCAAGATTTTAAACCCACCACGGCCGCAGTGGACCGCGGTGGGTACCAGGTATTTTAATTTTTTTTTTTTTGCATTTTTTCTTTTCTCTTTTCTTCCTCTTTTAATTTCAAAACCCAAACCCCATCCCCCCTCTTAAACCCAAAATACCCGATCCCCTCCCCCAAAATTCAATCTCTCCCTCTCTCTAAACCCTAACCACCCAAATACTCTCTTCTTCTTCTTCTTCTTCTTCTTCCCTCATACTAACATCCCCCACCTTCATTCCTCTCACTCATTCTTCAACTACGGTATGTTCCTCACCTCTTCCCTCTTTTTTCTTTGGTATTGTGTTGTATTGTGTTGTAGTTTATGTAGTTTTATGTTGTGTTGGGATGTAATTGTTGGTATATTCGTTTTCTTCTTGTTTTTGCTTTTAAATTTCGTTTTTGAGTTTTATTGGTGAAGGGGTTGTGCATTGCATGTTTGAAAAGGTGTTTATTGGTGGGTGATTGAATGAAGTGAGTGTGGGGTGTGTGGTGGGGTAGTATACTTGATTGGGGAGGAGCTTTGATGTACCCATGAGGGCTATATGTGTTTGGATAGTGCCCTACTCACAAGGTGTTTGGGAAATTTCCCAAATAGAGATATAAGGAGCTATTGTGACATGGTTATGGTGAAGTTTGAGTAACCATCCATAGTCACATATTTTGCGCACTCACTAATAGGTGTTTCGTTGTATGACAGGTACAATGAGTTCTTCCAGGAAGAGACGAAACACCGGACCCTCCACTAGTGGATCGGGAGGCTCCTCACGAGCTAGGAGCCAAGCCAGTGCACCTCAGTTCAATAGCACTCAGGTTGTATCCAAATCAGCGGAAGATAGGTACAACCAGAAAGCAGCTAAGAAGTTACAACCTGAGGTGCACATTGATCGAACAACTTTGGAGGTGGAATTCCCCAATATGTTTAATGAGTTGAGGCAGTGTTAGCTGGACATCTTCTTCGAGGTACCGGAGGAGGCTAATGTTCAACTAGTAAGGGAGTTCTATGCGAACTTGCCAGAACATGAGAATGGGGTTATGATGGTACGCAACACCCCGATAAATGCATCCCTCGACACCATCCGCAGGGTATACATACCGCCAGTGTTTAGGGGTGAATTTGATCCTTATCGTACTTTTAGCGGCACACAGGCCTTGTAGGGAACTCTTCTCGATACTATCTGTGTGTCGGACGGAGAACACCTATGGATCAAGCACAGGATTACTCTCAACTCCCATTGTCTGAATTGGGAGGCTAAGTATTGGATCACCATTGTCAACAGTCGATTGTTGACATCCAGCAACACAACAGATGTTAATTTACCACGAGCGCCCGCAATCCACTGTTTCATGTCCCACAATGATTTTGATGTGGCCCGGCTCATCCATGAAGAGATGTTCATTAGATCACCTGAGCTAACCAAGGGCCACTACTTCCCTTCACTGATCACCCGGCTGTGCCGTATTGCTAGAGTCTCTGAAGAGCCTCGGGTTGATGGGAAATTGCCACTAAAAGCCCCGTTCCAGGCAAGAAAAATTGGAATTGGACGAGAGCCGATGGTGAATGTTGATGACTCTGATGATGATTCAGTTGATGATGATGATGATGATGCTGAGGTAGCTGCGGTTCCTCCTCCTCCGAGAGTTGATGTGGCAGGCCCATCATAGCTACGCCGGAGCACCCGTATGGCAGCTTTGGAGCAGGATATGGCTGGGTTGCGTACCTCAATCACTGATTTGGGTGCCCGTGTTGATACGGTGGCTGAAAGGCAAGTGAAGTCAGAGAAGAAATTCTTGGGCTGGTTGAGAGTGCTGGGACGTGCGTGCAACGTGAACCCAGACACTGTCTCCGATCAGGAGTG
This sequence comes from Nicotiana tabacum, assembly GCF_000715075.1. Classification (NCBI taxonomy): domain Eukaryota; kingdom Viridiplantae; phylum Streptophyta; class Magnoliopsida; order Solanales; family Solanaceae; genus Nicotiana; species Nicotiana tabacum. The sequence goes on along the minus strand of NC_134095.1, from coordinate 95,271,040 downwards.
AGCCTTTAGGTAAGTTCCTTAACCTCACTGTTCTTTAAATTTTTAATCCATGGGGACATGTCTTCATTTTAAGTGTGGGGTGAGGGATACTTCATTGTATGTTTGTAATTGTAACAATTGACTGTTTGATTTTGCTTGTTTTGTCTTACTTTGATTGTTTTGATGTAGAGTAATAGTTCATTAGGAAAGCTAAAATAGTAAGTGACTTGTCTCGACGACGGATCTCTTTCATCGGGGTTCTTCAGTGACTAAGTCGGAAAAAAAAATTGGAATATGGAGACTCTTCCTGATGACGGATTCTTTAGACAATTTTCTTGAGGGAAGTTAGTCTAGAGAAAAGACCAAAAAGATTTTTTTTTAGGTAGTGTAGTAACTCCCCCTTGGTTTTTCTTTAGGCCACGGTTCTTTTCCAAGGGTTTAGCTTGAACCGGGTATAAGTAGTTTTTATTTATTTTTGTTCTTTTTAGTTTTAGAGTAGGACTAATGGGCTACGAGCTAAATTCGAAGGAAAACCCTTAGCGTTGATACACCTGAGGACAATAGACACTAGAGTATAACGCCTAGCTTCATTGATTGAATCCTGTTAGAGTGCCTTAAAATTGTACGTTTGTATCTAACTTGAACACTCAAAAGAGATTGTCTTGACAAACCAATCCGGAGTGAGTCATGTGCCATGTATGTGTGAGTTTTACTGTGTTCCATGCTTCATATTTGATGCCTAAAACTTGCCCTGTGTGTTTGCAAAGTGAAATAGTAGTTTCTTTCAGTTTTAGAAGTGATATAGGCATTTCTTTGTTGAGCCAAACATATAAAGTAAACCCACCTGAATGCAATACATCTTAGTTAACCCCGTTGAGCCTATAAGCCTATTTCTTTGGCAACCACATTGCGAACCTTACCCAATTGTTTGAATAGCTTACCGTTTGAACCCTTTTACCTCCCAATAAGCACTTGAATAGTAGTGAAAATATGCAAAAGCAAAAGTGTAGGGTGATGGTTTGGTTTTTGAGGGGAACCATTGAGATAGAGAAAAGGTGTGGAATTTTGAAGCATAAAAGAAAAAGCAACACGAAAAAAAAGTAAAAAAATATGGGTTATAAATAAATATAATGGTTAATAAGTGGTGGATTGTACAAATTGCACCTAATGGATGAGGATGTTTTAAACAAATAAGGTGGAGTGTTTGGTTGGCACAACTATGATCTTTAAGTTTAATGTAATTGTATTAAAAGTGCTTAGGGAGGTTAGTCACTATATCTAAATATATCCTACCCGTCCCTTAGCCTACATTACAACCAAGTAAAGTCCTATTGATCTTAGACTGAATGGGCTCAATTAGTAAAGTATTACACTACGGGCAAGCCTATGGTGCATCTTTGTGGCATGTGAACGTTCTTTCTGAGAGTGAGTGAATTTTGTCTATCTAAGTTCCTGCTTGTTCTAATTATCATTATATGTGGAACTACTCTATTGTGTGATGTGAGGGCATGTGATTCACAAAGGAAAGGTAAGTCTTGACTCTTGTATAGAGTAGTTTGAGTAAGTGCAAATGTTGCATGGTACAAAAGGTTTGACTCTTGAGGTAAAGGTTGTTCACTACTAGGTGCAACTTTTGTAAAATGTTCATGGTGTTATTCATTAAGGGAAAAGCTTAGGGAAGGAATTTTGATGGAGTATGGTAGATTGCTCGAGGACTAGCAATAAATTAAGTGTGGGGTGTTGATAGTAGGCTATATAGTTGATATTTACATCCTAATATGACCATACTTCATTGTTGTTTTATAGATAAATTGCCAACAAAAATGCTCTAAATAATGTTCTTTTGTTTAGCAGGGAATATTATATGAGAGGAAGCAACATGAAGTGTTTTGGAGGAGATAATGTGAAGAAAAATGCCCACTCAAGAAGTACCCGAACAAAAAGAAGCATAAATGGCCGGGGCAAGAAGGCCACCGCGACCGCGGTGAACCGCGGTAGATTAACAACGTAAGGCAGAATGGTCAGCATTCACCACGGTCGACCACAGTGCACTGTTCACGCTGCTGGAAAGTTTGAGAAACAAAGTGTAAAATCGGGAAAACTTTTGTAAAACCCTTATATGCTTTAGAAACTCGCCCAAGATGGGGCTGAGCTGATTTTTAGACTACTTTTGGAGGCAAGAACACGAGTGAGAAGATCAACCAAACATTAGAGTTTTTCTATTTCCTTTTAATTCTTGCAATTTACATTATGAACAATTTAGTAGTTTTCTCTTATTTTGTTATGAGTAGCTAAATACTTATCTAGGGTTGATGGAACCAATTGTTGGTTGAAGTTTTGACTCAAGTTGTTATAATCGAGCCAGATTTATGATATGATTGTTCAACTACATTTTGTATGGTGATTAATTGAATGGGCCCTTGATTAATCGTGTCTAATTACCTTATATTGCTTGAGAAAGAGTATTAGGTTAGACAGCTGTTGAACAACACCACTTTTGGGTAATTGAAGAGATTCATTACTTGAACTTAAAAGTAGGTTTAGAGATAACAAAACTTTGGTGAGATAATTTAGAGTTGCACACATATTGTCAGCTAGAGTAGTTCGAGAGAATGCTCTAGTAAATTATTGTAGTTGATCGAGAGATAATTACGATAACCCATAACTCTTAATTCTCATAGAGTATTACGACGAGATTATAGCAGAAGAGTCAAGACCTAAACTAGCAATTGGGGAAATTACTGCCCTAGACCTTTTTTTCCATTGAATTAACTTTGTTTTAGCGTACTATTGTTATTAATAGTAGTTGTAGTAGTTAAACAAAACCCCAATCTTTATTGATCAAAAATCTTGCATCTAGAGATTGATTGAGTTGATAATAACATTGTCGTAGAGTGTAATAGATAGGTTAGTTCCCTGAGGATTCGATTCCGGACTTAAAACTGGATTATATTTACATCGACCGCTTTGTCCTTTAAAAGGCATAGTTGGGCGTTATCATAAGGACATAAAGATTCCTCTTCAAAGTGTATCCGATTGAGGTTCTTATATAGGACGAGGCAAGGACCCTCTACTATAGACTACCTCTAAGTGTCCATTTTTGGTTAATGAGTTCCACCTCTTCTTGGAATATTACCAAGTCAGGGTTCTAAATGTGTTAGGTTGTTTTATGAGGACGTAGGGAGCCCCGTCCCGACTTGTATATATTATGGTTATGCCTACTTAGAGGTTTTGCACACATTATCCTGTATATAGTTTTGGGTATGACATGTATACGGCCTAGTCGACCCCTATGTATATAAACCTTTTTTCTAAATTAATTATGCGAGTTAAGTTTTAATATTGTTACCTATATATACGGATCATGCTCGAAATGACCTGTGATAGATTTGATAATAAACAAGGATAAGGTACGTGGTGTTCGGTTGGGTAGAACTTGATATTGTAATGGGTATGGATTGGTTGGCCTTTTGTTATGCTAACATCAAGTGTAGATCAAAGATAGTCCGATTTCAATTTCCAGGGGAGCCTGTTTTGGAGTTGGAAGGTAATTCGGCATCGCCGAAACGCAGATTTATTTCTTATCTCAAGGCAAGGAACATGATCAGTAAGGGTTGTATTTATCACTTAATTCGGGTTCAAGAAACGGAAGTAGAGTCACCAAATATTCAGTCCATCATAATGGTTAGTGAGTTTCCCGAATTTTTTTCCGATAAACTTTCGGGTCTTCCGCCAGAGCGAGAAATTGAGTTTTCCATTGACCTACTACCAGATACTCATCCAATATCTATTCCCCTCTATAGAATGGCCCCCGCAGAGCTGAAAGAGTTAAGGGAACAACTAAGGGACTCGTTTGAAATAGGTTTTATCAGACCTAGTACGTCACCATGGGGAGAACTTGTGTTGTTTGTGAGAAAGAAAGATGGTTCCTTGCGAATGTGTATTGATTATAGGCAGCTGAATAAGGTGACGATCAAGAATAAGTATCCGCTCCCGAGAATTGATGATCTATTTGATCAGTTACAAGGTGCCAAGTATTTTTCAAAGATAGACTTGAGGTTTGGGTACCATCAGGTAGAGGTTAAGGATGAAGATATTCTGAAGACTACATTCAGGACTAGATATGGGCACTTTGAGTTACGGGTTATGTCGTTCGGTCTGACCAATGCCCCAATAGTATTCATGGATTTGATGAACCGTATGTCAGGGCTTTTATTTAGATCTGTATGTAATTGTATTTATTGACAATATATTGGTATATTCTCGTTCAGAGGCTGAGCATGCAAATCATCTGCGTACTGTGCTCAAAGTTCTACAAGAAGGGAAGTTGTATGCAAAATTTTCTAAATATCAATTCTAGCTGAACTCTGTAGCTTTCCTTGGGCATATTATTTTGGTTCAAGACATCCGAGTGGATACACAAGAGACTGAGGCAGTGAAGACTTTTCCTAGACCCACAACACTGTTGAAGGTTCGTAGCTTCTCATGTTTGGCAGGTTATTACAAGAAACTTGTAATGAAATTTTCTTCTCTTCTAAGCACCTTTGACCAAAGTGGTATGTGTTGTCTTGCTTGCTGTTCCGGAATAACATAAGGAAATCTATGGTGCAAGTAGGTTGAAGAAAGGTTGCGAATAAGTATAAATAGATATGTGTAGGTTGCAAGCTAAAGTATGGTAGAGCGACAAGGTTCTAGGAAGACAGGATGAATGATAAGAAAAGATGAGTGAAAAGGTGGCGAGAATGGATAAGTCCTTGGGGTTAAGCTCATGAAAGAGCTGATAGTTTCTCTAAGTTATAGAAGGCTCAATATGTCCTGAAAGAGCTTAAAGGAGTCTAATACTAGTAACATTTAGAATAGATGAAATACTACCCTAATAGTAGGATAAGGGCGTAATTGTGATGAATAAAGAATGAAGTTTGGGCCTCCGAAGAGGGGAATTTCCTGAATTCTAAAAAAATTAGGATACCAATGTAAGTTAACTCAGAAGGGAAATAAGTTTCAATGGACCAATCCTTGCGAACGGAGTTTTCGGGCATTAAAGGATAGATTAACTTCAGCATCGGTTCTACCGCTCCCAGAAAGGACCGATGGTTATGTTATCTATTGTGACGTTTCAAGTGTGGGATTGGATCGTGTGCTGATGCAGCTTAGTAAGGTTGTAGCTTATGCTTCTGGACAACTAAGTAAGCACGAGAAAAACTACCCGCCTTATGATTTAGAGTTAGTTGCGGTGATTCATGCACTAAAGATGGGGAGACACTACTTGTATGACATTCATGTTGATATCTAAACGGACTAAAGGAGCCCCCGGTACATCTTCAAGAAAAAAGAATTGAATATACTTCAAAGGAGATGGTTGGAGTTACTTAAAGACTATGACATTGATATTTTATACCATCCGGGGAAGGAGAACGTAGTAGCTGACGCCATCAGTCATAGATTTATGGATAGCATGTCTTATTTACAGCCAGAAAAGAGGGGAATAGCCCATGAGGTTCATCATCTAGCTAGTCTTAGAGTTCGTACTCAGGTGACATTGGAATTACTCTTTAGAATACGGCAACATCCTCATTAGTAACTGAAGTAAAGGAACGCCAGTACGAGGATCATGTGTTAGTTCATTATAGGGATATCACCCTTCAGAAGGAGAAGATACCGTTTGGAATTACACAAGATGGGGTCCTCAGATATTGAAAACGATTGTGTGTGTCTAATGTTGCAGGGATGCATCGGCAAGTTATGGGAGAAACTCACTATTCTCGTTATTCTATCCATCCAGGAGCAACAAAGATGTATCATGATATCAGGGAAGTGTATTGGTGGGACAGAATGAAAAAAGATATAGCAGAGTTTGTTGCTCAGTGTCCTAACTGTCAGCAAGTTAAAATTGGGCATCAAAACACCCGGTGGATTATTGCAAGCTATGGAGATTCCGACTTGGAAATGGGAAGTAATCAATATGGACTTCATCGTAGGCTTACCTCGTACCTAGCGTAAGTTCGATTCGATATGGGTGATTGTGGATAGGCTTACAAAGTCAGCCCATTTTCTGCCTGTTAGAATTACATATTCCTCAGAGGATTATGCGAGGCTTTATATCACAGAGATAATATGATTGCATGGTGTCCATGTATCTATTATCTCAGATAGAGGAGCTCAATTTACAGCTGACTTCTGGAGGTCCTTCCAAAAGGGATTGGGGACTCAAGTAAGTCTTAGTACAACATTTCATCCCCAGACAGACGGACAGGTTGACCGTACTATTCAAACACTGAAGGATATGTTACGAGCTTCTATAGTATACTTCAAAGGTAGCTGGGATGATCATCTGCCACTTATTGAGTTCATATATAATAATAGTTACCATTCCAGTATTCAAATAGCTACATACGAAGCTCTTTATGGACGGAACTGTAGGTCGCCTATAAGGTGGTTCGATGTTAGGGAAACTACGTTAGTAGGACCAGAATTGGTACAATAGGCAATCAAGAGAATTAAGCTTATATAGGAAAGGCTATTGGCAGCTCAAAGCCATCAGAAGGCTTATGCAGATAATCGACGACGAGACTCGGAATTTCTGGTGGACAACTGGGTATTCCAAAAAGGTATCACCGATGAAAGCTGTCATGAGGTTCAGAAAAAAAGGAAAACTTAGCCGTCAGTACATAGGACCATAGAGGATCATACGGGAAACTAAGCCAGGTAGCATATAAGTTAGACATGTCTTCGGACTTGGAGTCTGTACGTCCAGTATTTCATGTGTCTATGCTCCGTAAATGTATCGGATATCCTTCCAGAATTGTGTTAGTTGATGACATTCAGGTCACAGAGCAGCCATCATATGAAGAAACTCCCATTGCTATATTAGACGGACAGATTCGAAGATCGAAAACTAAAGATGTAGCTTTGGTGAAAGTACTTTGAAGAAACAATAATGTGGAAGATGTGACTTAGGAGGCCGAGAAAGACATGAAGTCTAGATATTCCTAGTTATTTCCTCCTCAAGAGAAGGATCTGACTGAGATGTCATAATCATAAGGTACGTGTATAAATTCTTGTGTTGGTTATTGTTGTTGGTCATGTGAGGCCATTGTCATTATTCATAATTATGGTCCTGTGTGTTGTGGGGTTATTAAGCTTCCACGAGGAGAGTTGGTAGTGGTGTTGTTACAGAGACGACCTTGCCAAAGTTATATAGATCACGGGGAGTTGAACATTCGAGGATGAATGTTTCTGGGGGGGGAGGATGTTACATCTCGCATTTTCGTACGTTAAAATTTTGTTTTCAGTTAATCAACATAGACTCGGGGATGAGATTTACGCTATTTATAACAAGCGATAAATAAGTGTTATAAAGGATAAAGGGGTACACAGATTAAAGAAAATGAGTTTCATTGAAAGTGGACAATTTGGAATAAAATATGGGTCGAGTGATAATACCGGATAATTATGAACTAGTACCATGCAAGGTACCATATGACCACGGTAGTATAATATATAAAGTATATATGAAGTATTTTAAAAATAAATAGAATTTTAAGTAATTTGTGGTAATTTTTAAATTATACTGGTAATTGATTAATTACCGGAAAACAGGACATTACCCAGTTAATTAATAAGTGGATAAAAAAATTAATATCCCACCCTACCCCACGTGGCAAGAAGCCACAACATCGGAAATGACTAAGTAATCGTTGTTGCCAAATGGCTAATTATGAAGATGACTAAGGTATGACTTACATTTAAGTCTTAGCAAATAAGACTTAGTAAGCAATTTATGAGGAAACCCCATTCTATATTTGGTTTCAAACCAAAGACATTAGAAACAAAATCATTTGTCCCACATTCAAATCCATAACAAAGTCTCGTTCAAATTCAGAAGCAGAAACCTTATTCCTTCCAAACCAAAAACATGATTCGTTCCAAAATGTTCAAGGTACCAAAAGCAATTTCGTCCGCGAATTTCTATGAAGCAAGGGCAAATTTCGTTCAATCAACGAAGGTTTTCAATGGAGTATTATACGGAGTTTTCTCTACTCCAGGTATGTTAAGGCCCTCCTTTTTTTCTTTTGGCATGATCCAAATTATATTGAAAAAATAAGCAAATACCTAGTTTTCATAAATTATTCTATTAATAGAAATAGTAGGGGCGTCTATATTCTTGATTCCCCATGAAAAATATTATTATCTTCTGCTCGTGGGTCTCAGAATAATACACAGTTGATAAAAATTTATCTGAAAGGAATTTTGAGATTATTACGTATTTTTCATACATTTCACTCATTTATACATGTGCATTGACCCATGACCAGATGGCGTAATATACGCGTATATATGTAAATATATGTATATGGGATAGGGAAAAAGGTTACGGCATTATATACGCACCACTACCTAATCAGCTGGCATATGTTGATGATGTTGCCCACAGTGGCCGAGACGATATGATGGGATGCCCTCAGTGGATTGATGATATTATGTACACCCATACCTATGCATGGTACGACATTTATACGCACGTACATGACATTACAAGCGTCTCAAAATTTACAAAGTTATTCAGATTTAAAGATGTATTTCTGTATTCCATGTTTCATCTATGTCTTTTACGTACTAATTTTCATGCCTTACATACTCAATACATTTTTTGTACTGATGCCCTATTTCACGGGGCCTGCGTTTTTTCCCTGCAGGTGCAGGTAGGCAAGCTGATGGTCCCCCTTCTTAGGATCCTTGATCAGCGAGAGTTGGCATGCTCCATTTGATTCAGAGCTGCTTTTGATTTTGGTACGGTAGCTATTTTTGACTTTGGTATGATACGTTTGTATATGTATATATGTATATGGGTATGACGTGGCTCAGTCCCGTCTTTGTACAGTTATATTTCTATTAGTGGTCTGTAGGCAGTGTGTCTAGTTGGGCTATATGTGGCCTTGTCGGTCTTTAGTTTTGGATGTATAGCTGTCTATAGCAGCCTTGCTGGCTCGCCCACTGTATTCTGCATGTATATGTACATATGCCTTGATGTCAGGTTTCCTTCTTCGTAATGCAGCAGACATTATTCAGGTTTATATCTTAGACACATGCTTAGGGGTATTTGACAGGTAGGGCTCAGGCACCCGTCGTGGCCCATCGGTTTAGGTCGTGACATTATGTTTCTACTCCTGTTGGAGATTATCTTATTATGGACCGTGTTTATCGGTCGTGTGTGGTTGCTCTTAGTGGTTTTGAGACCAGAACCGATTTATTATTGCTCAGCATGGTAGATTTTGATGTTATCTTGGGCATGGACTGGTTGTCTCCCCATTATGCTATTCTTGATAACTTTTGATTTCAAACCCTCGAAATGTCTTGTACGTGAGGTGATGAGTACGTACTTGTGCTAATTGTTGAAAATCCGGTTTTCATTAAGTAACTATAATCATGTTTCCTTTCCTGTTTACACTACTTGTGATTTGAGCTTGTTGTTAGTTTAGGGAAGCATGTCTAATTGACTTAATTGCTTTAATTGCTCAAACTGCCTTATTTGGATTATGTGCAGCATGCTAGGCTAGAAATACCTGTTTTACCTTGGTATGGAAATTGAATTGAATTGTGTATTCTTCATGTTGTTGTTGTATGTTTACCTTGGGACTACGAGACGGTATCCCCGGAGATCCCCATGCGTGTTTACTTTGGGAATACGGATCGGTATTTCGGGAGATCCCCACACTCTATGAGTTGGACTACGGGACGGTATCCCGAGAGATCCACTGGAAATTTATATTTGGTACTATAGGGCGGTATCCTGGGAGATCCGCGGTTGTTATCTCTGTGTTGAGTTGTATTCCTTCTGTGATTATTTGTCTCTGTGGTAGCTGTTGTTGTACTTCCTCTCCTATGTTATTACTTACTATTGCACTTAATTATGCTGTCTTATTATATACTGTTATACCTTGTATATTATTTAACCTCAGTAGGGCCCTGACTTTCATCATCACTACCCGACCGAGATTAGGCTTGGCACTTATTGAGTACTGCTGTGGTGTACTCATGCCCTTTCTGCGCATGTTTTTCATGTGCATATCTAGGTACTTTGACTCAGTCCTACCACTCTTGAGGCAAGGCGATTTTTCCCAGAGATGTCGAGGTATATCTGTTGCGTCCGTAGACCGAGGAGTCCCTTTCTATTCTCTCTTTAAGTATTAGTCATTCTATGTTTTCTTTTGTTAGACATTCTGGAGTTAGATACTTATAGACATTCAAAAGCTTGCGATTTCTTGATATTCCGGGTTTTGGGAAATATAGTTCCAGTTTGAGAGTAGTATTGTATATGCCGAGCGGCATCTTAAATATTTCATTTTGATATTTTTCTATAGTTTGGGCTAGTTTTATTCTGTTGTTTTCTGTTTCCGCAATTTGTTAGGCTTACCTAGTCGTAAAGACCAGGTGCCTTCTGAGGTCTAGAAAGAGCTGGAACACCACTAGCTGCTAGAAGAGCTGAATGAACGGGGCGACTCATATAACCCCTACCATGACGAACTGCAACTGGAGCACGGGCAATAGAATAATGGCCCGACTCTCGAGATCTCTTGGCCTCCCTCTCCTTTCTATCCCTAGAATGCATACCCTCTATCCTCCTAGCAATGCTCACCACCTACTGATAAGAAATATCCATCTCCAACTCACGAGCCATGCTAGATCTGATGCTGGGAATAAGCCCCTCAATAAACCGACGAACCCTCTCGCGAACAGTAGAAACCAAGGCTGGGGCATGTATAGCCAAGCTAGTGTAACAGACATCATACTCCGAGATAGTCATAGTACCCTAGCGCAAATGCTCAAACTATGCACGTCATGCATCCCTGAGGCTCTGAGGAACATACTCTCTCAGGAACATATCTGAAAACTGAGTCTAAGTCAAGGAAGCTGCCCCATCCTGACTGTCTAACTGTGACACCCCGATGCTGGGCTTGTGTATTTATTCTGCACTGTTTATTTAGACTTACATTATGAGATATCTGATTAATTAAATGCTTAAAAATGATTGTTATTGATTAAATGGTTAATTCAAGAGTTGCGTCGACTGGCCTAGTTTCATGATAGGTGCCATCACGACCGAGTCTCGTGACAAGTTGGTATTCGAGCGAGAAGAGTATTGGGTATTGCTCGGCATATGGCGTATCGGTTATGTCCCTTCAGGTTTATGTAATGTTATGTCAATTGCTTCGCCGTGGTTATGATGATTTGCTTTGGTTCTAAACATCAAATTGCGCGTGGTTGTCGATTTTGAGCATAGTGTCTTGAGGTGTTTCATGTGGACCAGTGTTTGGATAGGGTCACGCATTGAAGTTATGTGGAGGTATGACCCTTCGCGTTAGATTCGTGTGTTATGTTTCTACGAGGTATAACGGGTTCTCAGCATTGTGTGTGGTGGTACTAGTGAGCTTGCGGTACAGCTCTCTCATTTGAGTCATTTCTTTCATGATTTTAGTACGTTCGGATTGTTGCTTATTGGTGTGCGGATTGCACGAGTTGTGGCTTTAGATTGTATTGATGTGTCATGTCACCAAAGTAGTTATGTTGGATTAGATGAGATTGTTAGGATCTAGAATGAATACAAACGGATTTGGTTTCAGCATGTTGGAAGGATAATATCGATATTCAACTCAGAAATTTGCTATGGTCTTTGTCAAAGAAGAAGTGGCTTCATGAATAGTTTACCTGTGGAATGGTTATGACTTTCTACGTGTTTCATTTATCATTGGCAGTATACGGAAGTGTTGGAATGAGTCTTTATTTGATAAGAGGTTTATTATCGATATTCGGTTGTTCTGAGCAGTGACTCGGATCAGAAGTTATCGGTACGAGAGTTTGAGCTATGTGGTATATCATATAATTGCATATGAGGTTGCAGGTATGGCTTGTTACAGCTTGTTCGGACTTATTCAAAGCATAGATGTGAGATTTTGATCTTGTAGATGATTTCAGAAGTGGAAATGTAGTTCTAAAGTTTATGGGCTAGGTTGGATTGTGAAATTTCAGTTACATTGTGTTATCAGACCTATATGAGATAGGGTGATGTGGCATCACCCCCGGGTATGTGCATGGTAAGGTTACACAGTGATTTGATGGTTTTTGGAACAACTTTGGGCACGTTCGAGGACGAACGTATGTTTAAGTGGGGGAGGATGTAACGACCCGACCGGTCATTTTGAGCTTTGTACTTCGCTCGCTAGTTCTCAGGCATGACTAGCCCCATCTGATGTATTATGACTTATGTAAATCGTCGGTTTTGGTTTTCAGGGTAATCAGAATGAATTTGGGAGAACAGATCTTAGTTTGAAGTTTGAAAAAATTTGAAAGGTTTGACCAAGTTTTGACTTGTTAGCATATGATCTCGGGTTGGAATTTTTATGATTTGGTTAGCTCCGTTAGGTGATTTAGGACTTAGGAGAGCGATCAGAATGTGTTTTAGAGGTCTAGAGTAGATTTAGGCCTGAATTGGCGAAATTGGAATTTTGGCATTTTCCGGTTGATAGGTGAGATTTTGATATAAGGTTCGGAATGGAATTCCAGAAGTTGGAGTAGGTCTGTTGTGTCATTTGTGACGTGTGTGCAAAATTTCAGTTTATTCGGAGGTGATTTGATAGACTTTTTTATCAAAAGCGGAATTCGGAAGATTTTTGGAACCTTAGGCTTGAATCCGATGTTATTTGGTTGATTCGAGATTGTTTGAGGTGTTTTGGAGATTGGTGTAAGTTTGTTTAGTGGTATATGACTTGTTCATGCTTTTGGTTGAGGTCCCAGGGGCCTCGGGGTGATTTCGGATGGTTGATGAGAAGTTTGGAGTTGCAAATTTGCAGCCAAAGCTGCTGAGTTTTCTGTCATAACCGCACCTGCATCTTGGGGACCGTAGGTGCGAGCCCGCAAAAGCGGAAGTGAAGTCGTAGATGCGGCCAAGAGAGGGAAAGGCTGGAACCATAGAAGCGGAACTTTGGGCGCACCTGCGATGGCACAAGTGCGAGTATATGATCGCAGGTGCGGTGGCTGGGCGGATAAGTGGAATCCACAGATGCGTACCTGGGACCGCAGGTGCGGGTCTTCAGGTGCGGTAATTGGACCGCAGATGCGGTTTTGCTGGGTCAGAACATATAAATTTCACCCTTCGCGATTTTGAGTGGGTTTTCACCATATTTCATTCAGGAGAAAGCTTTGGAGAGCAAATTGAAGGGGGAATTCAAGAAGGTTTCTTAGAGGTAAGGTCCTTGGTCCCTAAACTAGTTTTTATGATGATTTTTAAGGTTGTAAGCTTGAATTATATGGGAAAATCAGTAGCAAATTGGAAGTTAGGACTTGGAAATTGGAGACCTAAATCTAGGGATTTGAGGGGTCATTTGTGGTCGGATTTTGATGTATTTGATATGTATGAACTCGTGAGAGTGTAAGGATTCTAGTTTTGTATTTTTATCGAAATCCGAGATGTGGGCCCGGGGGTTGGGTTTGGCCAATTTCGGATTTTTTAATGTAAATTGGTTATTTTCGAGTGGGCTTTGTTCCCTTAGCATATTTTGATGGTATAAATCTGTATTTGGTTAAATTTGGAGCATTTGGAGACCGAGTCGAGAGGCAAGGGCATCGCGGGCTAGAGTTTGGACCGGATTGAGGTAAGTAATGATTGTAAATATTTGTCCTGAGGGTATGAAACCCAGATTTCACATCGGTGTGCCACTTTGAGGTGACGCACACGCTATATGACGAGCGTAGGGTCGTGCATCGTTGGGGATTGTGACTAGTCTGTCCCGTATGACTGTTAAGTCGCGTATTTGATTGAGAATTATTTGATATCATTGTGTTTTGGAAATTATTACCATGTTTTGGGCTGAATGTCATATTTGGGCCCCGTGCCAACTGTTTTGGACCCTTAGGGGATTTTTACTACTATTCCTTAGGGGTGGGCATCGGTCAGTTCGGTTATGAATATTATTGGTTTTGCCTATTGGTTATAAAGATTTTCAATGTATAAAATAGTTTCGGTAAAATCAGTGTTCTTAAGATCTTCTTTGTTCAAACGACTAGCAGTAACTCTTTATACATTGATATCTACTTTTTTACTCTAGTACATAATTATATATATAGATTAAAAAGTTTATTAGTTATAAAATACAAATTTTATAACAACTGACACAGGATAACTTTGTTACAGCTCAACAATTAAAGCACATGACAAATCTCACTTTAGCTTTCAAACAAACTAAGAAAAATCCAGAGCCAGAATGCTTTCAAACAAACTAAGAAAAAAATGAAGATGAAGCAACTAAAAACTTACACGGAGAATCAAGATGAATCTGAAGAATGTGGTTGAGAAATGCGATGAAGAGTGAAGTGAAGATGCGACTGAAGAATCTGATGGATCTGAGAAATGAAGTGAAGATGCGACTGAAGAGTGGAAGAAAAAAGCTGAGAAATGCGACTGATGCCGGCCTGAGTCTTGACGGGATGACTAGTGAGAGCGTGATGCGACTGAGCTGGCCTGAGTCTTGACAGACTTACTGATGAGGGCGTGAAGCGGAGAAACTAAGAAAGAATAGGGAAATCAAAGAGTGAACTATGAATTATGAAACCCTAGTATGTATATACTTAAGGGTAACCTAGTAAATTAGTTAATCCTTATTGGGTTATCGATTTTACCCAATAACATAATTGCCAAACCGAGCCCGAACCGATAACCCAATAAAAAAAATTTAACCCATTACTAAACCGTTAACCTAATAACCCAATACCGATAACCTAATAAATAATTAACAGTTCGGGTTATCAGTTTTACCTGATATATGCCCACCCCTACTATTCCTTACTGTTTTGGACTTCATATTTGTACTCAGTCATGCTGTATTCTACTGTTTTTATAACTCAACCATATTTATTCCATTTTGATTTTTTAAATGATATTTTGGGCTGAGCATCATGTTTTACTGTTGCCCGAGCGGCTTGAGAAATTTCTGACTGAGAGGCCGAGGGCCTGTGTTGTGATGATACTGTGGGATTGGGCTGCGCGCCGCAACAGTGTTATACTGATTCATAATTTTGAGGCCGAGGGCCTGATTGGTTATGCCACGAGGTGGCTTGATATGAGGCCGAGAGCCTGTTTGATTATGCCATGAGATGGCTTGTTATTGCGCTTAGGTCGTAAGGGGCCCCTCCCGGAGTCTGTACATCCCCAGTGAGCGCGGGTACCCAGTGTGAGTGATATGATGTAGTTCGACGGCTGTTGTTGTTTCATATTGTTGCCCGAGGGGATGTTCTTGATCCATGTTATGCCTGAGGGGCTGATTACGAGTGATTGTGAGGTAGCTCGAAGGGTTGATTCTATTAATATTATGCCCGAGGGGCGGTTTATGGTACATGGTTTGCCCGAGGGGCTGTTCATGTTTCTATAATTTTTACTCACTGTTTTATCACTCGTATGAAACTATTGAAAGTTGTTTTAAAAGGTTTTTACTGAAACTGAGCATGATTTTTACAAAGTAAATGATTTCTGTACTGTGTTAAAAATGGCCTGCATTTGTTATAGCGTTTTGATGTGGTTTACGTGTTTTCTTATTGCTCAACTTTCATTTACTTTTATTACTTACTGAGTTGGCGTACTCACATTACTCCCTACACATTGTGTGCAGATTCAGGTATTTCTGAACTCGGTAGCGGGTGCTGATTGCTTAGTGGCAGAGTCATTAGAGTTAGCAAGGTAGTTGTCCGACGTTCGCAGCCCTGCTCTTCTCCCTTTTGTATCCCTTAGATTGCTTTTAGTATATTTTCAGACCTTAGTAGATGCTCGTGACTTGTGACACCCCGATGTCGGACTTATGTATTTATTCTGCACTGTTCATTTAGACTTACATTATGAGATATCTGATTAATTAAAGGCTTAAAAATGATTGTTATTGATTAAATGGTTAATCCGGGAGTTGTGTCGTTTTACTCACTTGATTATTTGAGTTATGATTCATGTTAAAAATCATGTTTCGGTTATGTACTTATTTGGTTAAGATGTTGTTGGGGTTATTCTTGTTGTTTTGAGTTGTATGTTGTAATTGCGGTTATTTACTCAGTCATGATTCCTCATTTGCATGTCATGTCTCAATCGTTGTACATTAATTATTTGCTACATCATACATGTTGTTGTTTTCCATATGTGGTACTGTTTGGTCTGAGTTCTATGAGATTGTGAGCCCTTGAGACTTGAGAGGTTTGTTGACTGATGTGGGCCTTAGAGTCGTGTTATGAGAGTTATATGGATCGGGTTGCACGCCGCAACATGTCTTATTGGCTATTGAGTGATATATGGATTGGATTGCATGCCGAAACAAGCATTACTGGTTATTGAGTGATATATGGAATGCCGCAACATGCCTTATTGGCTATTGATTATTATTTGGATCGAGTTGCACACCACAACTTTCCATATTGCTTTTAATTAGCGCTTGGGCAGAATCCGCCCTTCCGGATTCTGACATGCCAGTAGTGTGCGTAGGCACAATGATATATACATGTACTTTGGTGAGAGGCTTTTTAGCTAGACACCTATACAATGCTGAGTGATTGTGCGTGTGATGGTGATGGGCATTTGAGACAAGCACCTTGAGTATGCTAAGAGTGAGTGTACCTGATGATTTCACTGGGATATAATTTACTTGGCATGTATATTGACATGTAGGCATAGAGACGTAATTTTTCATCATGCTACTAGTAAATGAAAATTCTTATTTGATGTTGGAAAATTAGAGAAACATAGTTCTTTTGATAAACTCATGTTTAGTTCATTTTCAGTGGTAAGATTTGGATTTTGATTGTTATACTTGAAAAGCATGTCTACTTTTCCTTAACTATGAACGAGCTGAACATAATATCTCTTGAGTTATTTACCTTGTTGTCCTCATTATATTATTACGAGTTGTTATTGGCTATTGATGTCAGGCATTGACCTTCTTCCGAGCTCGTCACTGCTTTCAACCTGAGGTGAGATTTGTTACTTATTGAGTATATGGGGTCGGTTGTACTCCCACCACACTTCTGCACCTTACGTGCACATCTTGTAGCTGATAGTGATGTGTATGGCGGAAGACGGCATTGAAGATGTACCTGCTTTCTGGGTATAGCTACCACATGTCGTTGATAGTATTAGATTTTAAATTCTATTTATATATATTCTAAATAGATGTTGTATTTATTTTCATACCATATTTGCAAATCTAAGTCTTAGTAGCTCATGACTTGTACTACCAATCCGTGAGAGTTTGTATAGAAGTTCAGTTATTTTAATCATTGACTCATTTGTGTTTTATTGAATTTCATTTGGCTTACCTAGCAGGTCGGGTTAGGTGCCATCACGACTAGTTGGATTTCGGGTCTTGACAGGATTAATAGTTGAAAAATACTTAACTTGGAAACTAATTTTTAATTTTTTCCCCTCTCACGACCACATGAGCATCCAAAGCATGAGGCTATCAAATTACTAAGTTCAAGAGCAAAATATTGTGACTTATTTAAACGCCTAACCAAAAATTGTTAAAGCCCGTTTCGATTAGCTGATTGTAAATAGTTGATAAGCCTGAAGTGTTGAAAAATATTTATAAGTGTTGAAACTGATTTTTTTTAAATAAGCATTTACGTGTTTGGATAGAAGTGTTGAAACAAATAATAATACGCAGTTGATATATTTGGTAAAAAAAGTACTGATAAGCTGTTCTTTTATTAAAATAACCAAAATACCCTTTAAAACCTTACAAATATTATAAATTAAAAAAATTCTTTGTAAAGAAAAGGATGAATAAAGAATATGGAATGAAGAAAAGTTAGGAAATTTGTTTTGGGAAATGTATTTTGTGAATTAAAAATATTATTAAGTATAAACTAGTAAAATTCTTGGTAAAACTAAAAGTGCTTATAAGCTGAAAAATCGTAAGTTTGGGATGATCAACTTATGACTTATGGTTTGTTTTAGCTTATAAGTAATTGACTTATAAGTACTTTGGGTGTTTACCAAACAAGCTGTTACAACTTGTTTGGATGGTTGTTACGTATTGTTTCATAATATATCGTATTATATTATATCGTTTTGATATATACAATGTTTAAATAGATTGTATTGTTTGTTATTGTATTGTTTGCTAACGTTTTATGATGTCATGCACCAATAATATAAAGAATAAACCTGCAATATTATAAAGAAAAAATAAGGTACGAGATAAAATTATTATATAAAAAGGTAGGATAAAAGATAAAATAAAAATTATTTAATAATTAAAAAAAGAAGAGGAAATTAAAAGTGGTACTATTTATAAAAGTTAATAACTTTGTATTTAAAGTAAGAACACATAGCCCGTTTGTCTTAGCTGAGTTAGAGTAGTTGATAAGCAATAGGTGCTGAAAAGCACTTTTAAGTGCTGAAACTGATTTAAAAAATAAGCAGTTATGTGTTTGGATAAAAGTACTGAAATTAATAATAAGCAATTGAAGAATTGGGCTACGAAGAGTTTTGTTTTAAAAAGAAGTATTTTAGGGATAGAATAGTAAATATTTTGGTCAAACCTAAAGTGTTTATAAGCTGAAATTTGATAACTTAAGGGACACCAACTTATGACTTTTGGCGCACTTAACTTATAAGCACTTTTAATTTAACAACAAACCAAAAATTACTTATAAGCTAGTTTAACCAGGTTAAAGGTTAACCAAACACCCTCACAATTAACATCCAACCAGCTTATAACCCTCTAAATTACGTAAAACCCCACACTTCACTCTTCGTATCCCAATCCAAAATCCACTGAGGTTTCAATCCCAAATCCCAGCGAAAGAACGATGCGCAGCCTAATTGCTCACAAACTTTGGAATGGAATTAGCAGAAGGCCTTTGAATCCAAATAGTAGGAGATGGTACGGGCTAATACCGATGGTGATAGAGCACTCTTCCCGTGGAGAGAGGGCTTATGACATATTCTCAAGGCTGCTCAAAGAGCGCATCATTTGCATCAATGGACACATTAACGATGATACTTCCCATGTTGTCGTTGCTCAGCTTCTTTTCCTAGAGTCCGAGAATCCATCCAAGCCTATTCACATGTACCTCAATTCTCCCGGTGGCGCCGTCACTGCCGGTTAGTGTTTCTGTGTGTGCGTTTTTTTTTTTTTTTTTTTCCATTTCTCATCTAAAAACAAGATTTTCTTTTGTTTTAGTTGATTATATTTTGCATATTTGAAAACTACTTGCTAACATAACCCCTTTTGTCGGATGTCATTTTGGAGTGACATACTCTGGCCAATGACTAACTTTAAATAGAGTTCAATTTTCAATATGATGAGGAAAAGAAAAGGTAATAGTGTCAATATATGCACCTAAATGTTGTACATTTTATCCTATTTGGATTTTGGTATTGTGATTATCAAGGGCGAAATGATTAATAACTAGCTCTCTGTTTCTATGAATAAAGCTTGACAAATACTTTTATTTTGGTGGTTTTGTTTGTCTCTATTTTCTTCACATGATAATAAGTAGGCTTGGCAGTCTGCATTTTGCTGTGTGTGGTGCATTCAGTTCAATTTATGATAGAAGTTAAGATTATGTTTTTCACCTTTCGGTTAACCTTTATATTTACTTATCATGATGAGATTTGGTAGCTCATTCTTGGAGTATGCTGATTGTGTTTGAATGTAAACTCAGAACCATGTCATTGTGCTCCTGTCGTAACTTTCTCCTGTTCTTTTGTATAGGTCTTGCTATCTACGATACAATGCAGTACATTCGATCTCCAATTAATACTATATGTCTAGGTCAAGCAGCTTCAATGGCATCCCTTCTCTTAGCTGCTGGTGCCAAGGGTGAGAGACGATCTCTTCCTAATGCTACAATCATGATTCATCAGCCTTCTGGTGGATATAGTGGGCAAGCTAAAGATATGACAATTCACACAAAACAGATTGTTCGGGTATGGGATGCACTGAACCAACTATACTCCAAGCATACGGGACAACCAGTGGAAATAATTCAGAAGAATATGGATAGGGATTATTTCATGACCGCTGAAGAAGCCAAGGAGTTTGGAATAATTGATGAGGTTATTGATCAAAGACCAATGGCTCTGGTAACTGATGCTATCGCTAATGAGGCCAAAGATAAAAGTTCAAGTTAGAATTTGTGGTAAGACTGAAGCTTTTCTTCCCAAATTTGTAAACGCGCAGACACACATACACACATGCAACAAGAGAGAGTAAAAGGCTAGAGCCTATAATAGTGATTGTAGTTTTCTAGGTAATATTTGGATAAAACATATAAAAATCACCTATCGAAAAGGAAAACAATGCATCTGCGATGTACTTTTATGCTTGTATATCTTTGTGTTTATGCTGCGTGTATAACTGATGTATGTGGAAAGGATAATGTTGTCTTTGTAACAATCGCTTAGAAATTCTCAGGTTTACTTACTGGTGTAAGTACTTGTGTTATGAGTTAATGTCTCAGTTCTTTGTTTTCTCACTTTTGACTTTATTAAGTTTATGAAATGCAATATAAGATAGACAAGTAAAAATGAGATGTATACTATGATGATTATAGGTATAAGACACAAGGTTCTCTTAAGTACATTCTTTAAGCCTAAAATCACTGTTGTGTATTCAGTCTAACAGTACTGAGGGCTACTGCATTTTTGCCTATGCCCTTCAGTTAGTTTTGGACTAATATGACAAGTCTTAGATGATACTGAAAATCTTAAAAATTGTTTCCTTGAAGACACCCGATAGAAAATTCTTAGCAATTTGCTTAACTGAATTCTTTTTCCTTCCATTAGAATCCTTTCCTTGCTCAGATTTGTCTAAGGGAAAGAATCAGGTTTGAGTTGTCATTCTTTTTCTGTAAGGTAAATGAGAAAACGTTTCTTGTGCTTATGCAACAGTAAATGTTGAACAGGTATGTAGCTAATCCAAGAATTCCATCGGCTTGCATATACACACCAAGCTCTTGCCCTATCTTGCATCGCTTCATCTGGCACCAACTTCGCAACACATGCATGATACCCCTTCCAAATGTTTAAATCTAAAGTTTTGTTCTCATTGTTTGTGTAAAACAATCTGGGTTTCAAAATATGCCCTGCTGCATGTAAAGGTTGATGAAGCTAATCATCCCACCTTTTATCAATGATTTCAAACACTCTCTCATATTTCCTCCTATCATGATCAAATGCCTTCTCAATAGCTTCTTTAGCTCTATCCATGGCTTCATAAATGTATCCCATTGGTGTTTTTTTTCCCCATCCACCAAACAAAGTACAATAACCAAAGGATTACCAACTTTAAGTGCTTGAACAGTGTCATTCCAAAGGATTAGCGACGAGGCCTCACTTCACAGAAGCGAGAAGCGAAGCGCGAGCTTTTTTGCTGTGAAGCGCAATTTAACACATAAATAAAAAAAATAAAATAGGCATAGATAAATGGCTAAGAACTCATTAAAAATAACATATTAAGCAAATGTTTCAATTCTTGAATCAAGAAGCAAATAATAGATACTAAAACTAGATAGTGAATAATCCTCAAAAGTCATAACATATTAAGCAAATGCAAAACAAAATCACAAAAGGAGCAACATCCTATTCTTCAACAAGATCTCCAAACTCTTGAAGTGTCATCATGTTCGAGTTATTATATTGGTCATCTTCTTCATCAGAGGCTTCATTAATTAGGGTTCTACTTGTACATGTACTTGTACTTGGAGATACTCTTTCTTTGGTCCTTAAAGTACTTCCCCTAAAACCATAAACATTCTCTTCAACTCCACTTGCCATAGCAACATGACCAAAAGTGAGACCTTCTCCTTCAAACACTTCTTCTTCTTCATGATTTTCGGGGCCTCCGGTTAACCATTCATTTGCTTCATCAATGTTATCCAATAAAATTGGATCAATGATATTGCGAGCTTTGTAACGACGAGCCAATGTTCTATTATAT
Organism: Nicotiana tabacum; assembly: GCF_000715075.1. Lineage (NCBI taxonomy): Eukaryota > Viridiplantae > Streptophyta > Magnoliopsida > Solanales > Solanaceae > Nicotiana > Nicotiana tabacum. The sequence continues at coordinate 95,249,087 of NC_134095.1, read as the reverse complement.
TTTACGAACACGAGATCATTGAGTTTCTTTAGCTCAAGCCTGTTCCTCTTCTTAGTATGAATCTGCATAATAAGATGTAGAAAGTAATTAAGAGGAGTACTTAGGACAATTGAGATAAACTTTAATTTAGTAATAATGTAATATAGCTTCTCACATGTTCATAAATACTCCAATTTCTCTCGCATCCGGATGAGCTACAAGTTAAGCTTTGAACTCTAATAGCAAATTGTTGCAAGTTTGGAACTTCATAACCAAATTGCATCCACTATTCAACTGTAGAAGTATTATTTTAGAAGTTAATAACTTGAAAGTTAAAGCTCTAAAGAGTAAAATAATTGAAAAAAGTTGCTCACTTGGTGCCAATTTGGTTCTGCCTCTAATGGCCGAAGCTAATCCAAGAATTCCATCGGCTTGCATATACACACCAAGCTCTTGCCCTATCTTGCATCGCTTCATCTGGCACCAACTTCGCAACACATGCATGATACCCCTTCCAAATGTTTAAATCTAAAGTTTTGTTCTCATTGTTTGTGTAAAACAATCCGGGTTTCAAAATATGCCCTGCTGCATGTAAAGGTTGATGAAGCTGATCATCCCACCTTTTATCAATGATTTCAAACACTCTCTCATATTTCCTCCTATCATGATCAAATGCCTTCTCAATAGCTTCTTTAGCTCTATCCATGGCTTCATAAATGTATCCCATTGGTGTTTTTTTTCCCCATCCACCAAACAAAGTACAATAACCAAAGGATTACCAACTTTAAGTGCTTGAACAGTGTCATTCCAAAAATATGGACCAATAATAAATCTCGCAACTTCTTTCCCAAGAGCTTCCTTTGCATAGATACTCTCACTCCATTCGGTTGACAAGAACAAGGTTCGCAAATTTTGCTTTTGTAGGTAAAAGCTATGCAAGGTCAAGATAGCTGTTGCGAATCTTGTCTTAGCCGATTTCACCAAATTTCTTTGTTTTGTGTATCTTCTCATCATGTTCAACAACAACGGCCTTTGACTAATGTAAGAATGTATCTTGATTGCCTTAGCAAAAACTGTAGGAAGTCAAATTTCATAGTTAATAAGTATAAGCAATTAACATGAAGGTTAAAAACTTAAAATAGAAAATAAGAACCACTTGTTCACCGATAGAATATGGGGCTAACTTGAAAATGTCACCAAACACCAAGTTGATACAATGTGCAGCACAAGGAGTCCAATAAATATTTGGGAAAACTCCTTTCAACATGTCACCCGCTTTTTTATTCTCACTTGCGTTATCAGTAACAACTTGAACCACATTTTCCGGTCCAACTTTAAATATTGTCTTCTCAAACAAGTTGAACATTTTATTGGAATTGGTTGAGGAGTCACTAGCATCATAAGATTCAAGAAACATACTACCTCTCAGAGAATTCACCAAAACATTAATGACCATTTTTCCATTTTTTGCAGTCCATTTGTCCATCATAATGGAACAACCATAAATTTTCCATTGCGCCTTATGCTCCTCGACAATCTTGTTGTCTTCTCCACCTCCTTTTTTAGACAAGGAACTCTTACTTCGTGATAGGTAGGGGGCTTCATTCCTGGGCCATATTGGCCTACGGCCTCAATGAATTCACCAAAACTATCGGTGTGATTCACAGAATTAAAAGGGAGCCCCGCATCATACATCCACCTTGCAAAAGCATCTACAACATGCTCCCTTAAACTCTTCCTACAAGAATCTAAGTCAATAGCTTCACCCTTTCTCTTTTCATTTTGTTTTTGTGAGAAGAAAAGATTAAGAGGACCTTTCACATTGCTACCGACAGTGGATGATCCACTTCCACTTGTTGAATTCTTTCTTTGAGATTTAGAGGGAGATGGCCTCATTATATTATTGACTTCAACGTCATCCTCATCCATTTGACTATCTTCATCAAGAAGATTAATCATAGATGCTCCATGGCTCATTGGATTTTTAACTCATTTTTTTTTCTCAACATACTCTCTCATTTCTTTCTTAATAGTATCCGGAACACTTGGACATTCTTTGACATCTCTAAAACCACCGATTAGATGTCTCTTGTGACGATGTATTCCACCGTTATAAATTTTTTGACAAAAGATACATTGCACTTTTGAGTTATTATTGCCAACTGCAACTCCATACGCCTAAGCTGGATCTCTTTTTTGGCTTGATGCCATTGAATAATCAAATTAAATTTACTACAATCAACAACAAAAAAAACAATTAGTTCACTGATAAATTGCAGAAAACAGAGCATAAAGCAGCATAAAACAGAGCACTTTTAATAACAGAAGAAGAAGTCGTTTAGGGCAAGAAATGAGCGCTTAAAAAGTGAAAAAAATTGAAAGAAGAACAGAAGAAAAATAACAGAAGAAGAAGAAGAACATAATAAGAAGAAGAACAGAATAAGAAGAAGAACAGAAGAAGAAGAAGCTTACCGAGATCTGGAGAAGAAGTCGTTGGAGCAGCAGTGGTCGTTGCTGGAGAAGAAGTCCTTGAAGAGCATATGTTTTGGTAACAGATGGTTTATTTGCCAAATTTTTTTAAAAAAGCCCTAGCTGATGCCTTCTGCTCGCTTAAGCACGCTTTTTTCTCGCTTTTTCTACCGGCTCGCTTCTCGCTTAAGCGAGAAAAGCGCACGCTTTTTGAATGTGAGTCGCCTTTTTAACAGAAAAGCGCTAACCCTGCGCCTCGCGTCGCTTCATCGCTTAAAGCGAGAAGCGAGCGCTTTTAATAACACTGTTACGCGAAAAATCCCTGTTACACATTTTCTCTGCATGCCTCCTTTTACACACCTCATCTATCATTTTTCATTGGAAAAACAAGTTACCAGCCCCAAAAAATGCATGCAAGGGTTAAAAGTCTTCCAAATTCCTGCTCTTTGATATTTTAAAGTGTTTTATTATCTTTTTATCCACTTATGTATTTTTCTTTTCTTTCTATTTTTTTTCTTTTCCTTTTCTTTATTGTTAGAGTGGGTTCAATGAGGTCTAGGTCCTTTCTCTCTCCCTTTTTAAGAATTTTTTTATCCCTGTGCATTTCCATTTGTACCACTAATGCAGATGTTTCAACTTCATTAGTTTAATTGTTTTTGAAGAAACACACAATAAGAGGACAAATGCTTCCTCCAGAGAATGAATGGTCAAACTTATTAGAATCTGATCCCTTACAAAGTCAAGATCAGATCGAAGCCCTATTAATGCCAAGACCATTTTTATCCTTCTTGTTGTTCTTGCGCAGTGATGTGTTACCGGATAATGGCGTGAAGCATCAAACTCATCTTTTAGGATTTCTTGCCCTAAATAACTTACAATATCTTGATGGTTCTGCTGGAGGTGAACAATATCTGAAACTTCTTTATATATATGTTGCAAATCTTTTATGTGTATAGTTTTAGCATGGCCCAAATCTTGCAACAAGTATTATAAGATTGAAATAAGTTAAGCAATTTAGGGTCAAAAGGATTCCACAAGTTATGCTGCACAGCTGTGCATCCATTTTTTTCCAATGAGCCCTCTCTGTGGCAACGATATCACTTGCATTCTTAACTAAGTGATCATTGTAGCCTTGGCCCATAAACTATAACTCGACCGAGGCTGACCAAGACATATAATTACCACTACCTTGCAGTTTCACATTGGTAATAGTTGGCGAACTTGAGATAGATGGAAAAAGAGGTTTGATGTCACCTGTGATTGAGGAATCACCTCTCTCTCATTAGTTTGCTTAAAAAATATCTAAGCCAAGGATTCAAAGTATTGTGGTAGAAAAGAAAGAGGTGAAAGATGTGCGCATCCTTAAACGGTTACTGGAATAGTGGCTGCCGGAAAAAAGACCCCGAATATTTGTTGGAAAAGCTGCCGGAACAGTCACAGGGGCTCTGATACCGTGTAAAGAAATAAAAGAGTGTAAAGACATAAAAGAGAAAGAAGATAAATTGGAGGTTATGTTTTGTTCTTTGAGCATCATCAGAATTTATAGTGTTATAATACAATTACAGTTGCACTTAACCCATTTAATTCCTATCTACTAAATCATACAAAGTCATACACAATCTTAACATAACATTTATCGACCTACCAAATCATTCATTCTTGTCCAGTTTGGTGCTCTGGGGGTGGAAACAACAATCAAACTTTTAATAGTTGATTTCATGGGAAAACATGGTTTTGAATTTTGTACTCAAGGATCGCTAGACGTTTTTCTGGAATATCGTATGGTTTCTTGTAAATTGTTAGATAGCTTCTCAGTTTGTATAGGTATGTTACATTGCATAGTCCTTTTTGTATTTGAACAATTTATACATGCATTAGAATGTTGAATTTTAGAGTCACAGTGAAGTGTTGGAAGAATTGAGCTCTTGAGTTTAATATTCTCATATTTGGATAAACATCGAATGTATTGTGATACTTTCCCGCATTGGACAATGTATGTCTCGTGTCTAACACCTATAATATGCGTCTCGTGCATTCATCATATTATCAAGTCATCAGTATATTTCTTCTCTTATCAGTTTCTCATATCATATTAGAGTTCTATGATTTTGGTAGAGAGTCAAGTAACTTCCGTCTATCGGCCTCATGTTGCCTGTTCAGTCAATTTTTTTCTTCCTTCTTTGTGATGACTGCTTTGGCGAGACTGTGCATTGTTTCTGTACCAGCTCCACTTTCCATACCTCTTTGCTGCAATCTTATGGTTGCACCACACCTCTTTTGTCATCGCTCTAGCAGCACTGTGCCTTTTTGAGGCGACTGCTTCTGAAACACTTCTTCATGACGACCTGTTTACCATGCTTCTTTTCTGCAACTACTCTAATGGCGTCATATCTCTTGGTGCCGGTAAACCTCTTTCTGATAATCGTTCAGACGGTGCTGTCTTTATTCCCAGCCGTTGTCTAGGAGCAATTCTTTTGACAAGGTTCTGGCATCAGGAACTTTTTTTCCGGTGACTTTCTAGCATGTTTTCCGGCAATATTTACTTTGTTTTCGAAATAAACAAAATCACATTTTGATGGACGTGTCAGAGTAGGGAGTTAGAAGAGTTAAAGTCTTAGATTTATTCACATTGGACAAAATATTTATCACCTTTAAATAGTTATGCATTGTATTCATCATGTAAAGACATCAATATCTATTCTGTTTCTTATTTTCTCACAACAGCGAAGGTATCTCCTTGCTGCCAGCAATCTTAATACCAAAATTTAATACCAGTAAAACATGAGTTTTATACCTCAGCATTCCCACCCTAGTGGCAGTTTCAAATGCACCAGACAGTCACAACTTTCATAAATGCTTTTACAAACATTGCTAGGGACATTAACATGATACTTTTGGTTGAAAGCTGGTCCTGCACATGTATGAGGATAACTTCCAAATAAGATAAAACCATTGTGCTATGTTTCCCGGTGGTGGGGGGGTGGGGGGGATAAGTAATTAAAATCATTGTCATGTCTTACTATTCCAACGATTTAAAGCTGAAAGGTGTTTCCTGGGATAGCATCAACAGATGCCAAAGGAACTGCTGTCCTGGTTTCTAGAGCTCTATTTGTTTTATTTCTAATTTGTTAACCGAGGATGTTTATCTTGGTTATTGCAAATCAATTAGTTTCTTCATGGAATTACTGCCATTCATAGTCATATTGGACGTAAAAGGCAAGTACTAGTTATTTTGACAGGAAAACTTGAAGATGACCTGTGAAAGGATCCAGTGGCAGCAGCCCAAGGGCTTTGGTCTAGTGATAAGAGCACAACACGTGATGTGTGAGTTAGGCATACGTCAGAGGTGCGGACCTGTCACAAACAAAAATCCTGGAATTTAAGTGGAGAGAAGGGCAGAGGGGCAGACCTATTACTACCGAGTTTTTGAACCGCGCCTCAATTGCCCTCGGGGATTACTCGGTTGTTTAAAAAAGAAGGAACTTTCCTATAAAAAGAAGGATACACAAACAAAAAGATAAAGGGCAAATCGAAGTCGTCCCAGGGAACATTTTGGTTTTAATTGTTTGAGAATAAGTGGCTATTGGGACGAGAAATCACTCTTTCTACCAGTGGCAGTTGAAAATTGATGAAACTTGAGCACTGTGATATCCACTTTACTTGCGGTCCATTTCTCTTAGCACATATTTGCAGACTGGTAACTGTTTATCGATATATGGAACTAAGAGGCACACTTCAGGTATCGGTTAATACCTTGAATTGACTTCAGCTGAAAAGATTACTCTCTTCATTGTTAGTGGCTTTCAGTCTGCCGAAGCTCCATTTATGGATGCAGGAGTTTATCTTAGGTATGAAAGCCTTCCAGCTGTAGGTTTTGAAATTGAATATTCTGAGAATAATATCTTTAGAGAGGAGATAGAATATATGGATGCACGAATACGAAATGTTGATGCTCAATTTTGTGTTAAGGTTTCTTTTTGGAGTGAGGAGCTTTATGCAATGTGGTTGGTTCAAATCCAGGTCATATTTAAGTTTGTCATGTTGCCAATCCTAAAGAAAGTATACTGATATATTCGTGAGAATTCTGATTTTTTTTCAAATTTTCTGTACAACTCAGTTTTTGAAAAATGTGCACTTGATCGGAAGGAGCAGAAAGGGAGCTGTACTGGGGAGTTGTAAATTAGATGCATCTTTTAACTCCAATTTTGAATCCCCACCTAAATAGTTGCTGCTGAATAGGTGGAACCGAAAATTCCCTTGTATAAAAGATAAGGAAGCAACTGTGCAGGATTTGCTTGGTGATGTTGTAAACCTATTACCTATCTTAGGTTAAACTGATATTTCTGCCAGAGTAGAGTAGTCGATAGTTCCAGTGAATTGTGGCTTCTGACGCATTGACCTTTTAGGATGATGAAACTTGAGTGTTAACAAGTCCACTTTATGTTGAATAGTGGGTCCAGCTTACCAAGTTTTGGCCTTATAATCTCATAGGCTTGGATAGTTTTCTGTCTTTGAAAGTCTTTGGGGCCACAAAAGTCTTCTCTAATTATTGAAGACTGGTCATGCACTCTGTAAGGTTTTCTGATCAATTAAAGAACACTTATGTGTCATATTATTTTGACTTGATCTTTTCAAATTTTACATTAAATCCTTTTTGCTGGAAAAGCTTGAACTAGATTTTACATTAAGATTTGCGCACTAGCAGGCAGACTTAAGATAGTTCACTCTCTTTTTAAATATATTTGTTTGCCTGATAATAGTTATACAAATAAGTGCCTGCTGCTAGCACTTCAAAGCCTCCTCAGGCCTCGATTCAGCTGCTTGAATTGTAAGCAGATCAATGTGTATTAGTGAAGGCTGAGGTTGCTTTCCTCTCTTCACTTGATTTTGGAAAATCAATCCCGTCGTGTTAGTGTGATTAAAATGATGATAAATGATTATTCTGGAAACTGGTATTCTTTATGTTAACGGAACGAACTCATATTTGAAAGTACATCTCATTTCGCGTGTCATGTTTTGAGTATATCAACTTCACAGTGGATCTCTCCTTGACCTCTCCATGAATGTTCTTGCTTCACTTAAGTCGTTTCTTTTTAGTTCAGATGCTGCAAAGTATCAACCCCTCTCCCAGACACGTAAAAGAAAAAGATAAAAGGCTGCAGAAGATAATTTGTATTTGATCTCCTTTTGCTGCATTTCGTTTATCGATTATTCAACTAGAAACATGAAAGTAGTTCTGTTCCAGTGCCTTCTGTAGCTGAATATGTTGCCTGAGAAACTCACAATCTTTTTCATTTGGATGTAGGGATCTGGATCCTGAGTTGATATTTGAGAACTTTCATGGGACATTTTGCTTATGGAGACTGACATCAGTGTTTTCTTCGACTAGTAATAAGAAGGATGATTTTCAGCAACATAAATCATTGTTCATTTTTTGTGTAGAAGCGGGGAAGACTTGTTGCATAAAATTCGTGTTAGGATTTTCACTTTGAGCTTATATGCTATAGATATTATTTGTAGCTACTCATGATAAATTTTTCTTATACTCGGCCGAGATGTTATTTAACGCTTCTTTTCATAAAAAGAACTTTGGTGTGTACTGGAAGCTAGCTTGTTGTGATTCCTGCGTCGATCAGTTTATATGGCATATTTGTTAAATTGAAGTCGTTGCTTATGGATGTATTTATTTGAATATTTCTCTTTGTTCAAACCCATTTAGACAGTGCAGAAGAATAATGATCTACTGTCATTCAAAACAATGCAGGCAAAATTAAATACCACTTTTAGCTTTAAGCAACTAATTTGTACTCTTTTCCCTGCGTTAAAAAATGAAACGATAAAGGAAAACGTTTTCCTCGAGTTGAAGAGGTTATTTTTGTTTTGGAGCAAGATACAACAGAATAAAGAAATTGTCGTACTAGTGCAAGGGCTAATTAAAGGAAGGCAGCAATATGGAGTTCAAGTTTCAATCAATCAGGACAAAGGTGCTATGAATGGGAGGGTGTCGATGCAAGCTGATCAAACCCTTCGGATTCTTAGAAAACTTTAATTGAAGCTATTGCATGAGTTCTTGGGGAGGTCTTTAAAGGCAACAAGAAGGATATTGAAGCACCTACAGTTGAACAATGATTAAAATAAAGACAAGTGATTAATTCTTAGAAGTTTGTGTGCAAGGTTATAGCAGTTGCATCTGAAGCCGTACGGAAGATGAACGAATCCTATGTATAGGGTAAAATATGTTCATATTAAATACTCGCATGATAAAGCGACACGTAGAGCTGGAGATAGAAGTCAATCACGTCTGAAGGCAATGATCTTGTTTGTTCTCAAAGGGAGTGGTGTTCATGAAGGCGAAATAAATGTTTGTCACCTGGTAGCATTTAATGGAGAATATTTTATAGCATTAAGTATATAGTCCGTTACAGACAATATGACATTCACTGCCTACAGTCACACATTCTTCAATAGCCCTCATAATTGTCATTTTATAAAGACTTGATCAAAGGACCTTGTTCCCTAGGCACCACTATAAATAGAGATCTCAACAACTATTGTAAGGACACGAATTTTCTAACAAGCTAGTACTATACTTTGCTCAAAAGCTTAATACTATTTTATCCTTTTGCTCATTAATATTGTTCTTACTGCCTTCGGAAGCTCTGCTCCCGGAACCAAGATTTCTGTACTTTTATCTCGATTTCAAGGTTAAGTCTGACATTCTTGTTTAATTTATCTATCATTTTAAGGTCAAATTGATTCACTTGTCTATAAACCACGTATAAATTTAATTATACCGTTTTATGGGTAAACAATTTGGTGCCCACCGTGGAGCTTAGACAGTTGTGATTGAGTTGATCCTTGCATCTATTACTAACTCGTTTGATTATTTGTTCTTAGCAAAAATCATAGAAAATACAGATAACGATGTCAACATCGCACACAATGTTGAGGCCCAAGGAAATCAGCTTCAGCACGGAGATTCAATCAGTGATACCTGTAACGAGTGGGATGAGGTATCGCCGGTCCACGGTGCGCAATATCCGCGTCATGTTCGAGAAGCAACTCCTGATGATGCTGAAGACGAGCACGTCGTTGAAACAGTAAGAATCTTGAGAGAGCAACAAAAAGCCATTATGGGCCATCTCTCACGATAGGATCAGGTCATGACGGAGTTGAAGCAGGCGTTGTCAGGTGCTTCCAACAACGCGAATGGATGAGGTCTAGTTCCTCCCAGTGCTACCGCAAATCAAACAACGCAGAGGGTCGATAACAACAACCCGAGGGGCGAAGTCAACTTCGACGGGGCCGGGGGGACGGTAGTGGATCCGGTAGCAACAACGAGAATGATCCCTTTAAAACCGAACACATGCGGTTTATGAGCAAAATAAATGCCCAAATGGATCAAATTCCAGGCGCATCACCAGTGTTGAAAGGACCGAACTCAAAGAAGTACACCCAGTTTCCGTTCAAACCAAGCGCGACACCAGAGTTGATTCCGAAGTCGTTCAAAATGCCAGACATGCCAAAATATAATGGGACTTCGGATCCTCAGGAGCATATCACCACCTATATAATGACGGTGAAGGGGAACGATTTAGCTCCCCATGAGATTGAGTCAGTCTTACTGAAGAAATTCGGGGAGACCCTCACGAAGGGGGCCCTGACATGGTATTCGCTTTTGCTCGAGCACTTTGTAGATTCCTTCGAGATGCTCACAGCTCCTTTCATGAAGGTCCATGCCGGGACCGGGAAGGTACATGCCCGAAAGGCCGACATATTTAGGATTGCACAAGGAGAGTCTGAATTGCTGCGGGAGTTCGTGACCAGATTCCAAAAAGAAAGGATGCTACTCTGGTCCGTACCAGACGAGTGAGCAGATGAAGCATTCACTAAAGATCTGAATCCGAGAAGTTTCTGCACTTCCCGAAAATTGAAAGAAAATCTGCTCGAGTTCTAGGCAATAATGTGGGCAGATGTTCACAACCGATACGAGTAAAAAATAAAAATTAAGGATGATCAGCTCAGTTTCCCGACATCAACCAAGGGTCGGGACCGGGAGAAGAATAAAGCTAAGTCAAAGGATGATTTCGACACAGATCGACGGTCTTCAAGAGGTCGATTTTTGCCCTATGAAAGGGCCGAAGGACGTGGTAAAGGTTTCCGATCGGCGAATAGATTCGCTACTGATAGGAGAGCTGATCGTGGCTGAAATAACAGGTCATTGCAGGACAAGAAGTTATCAGATTCCCTAGATTCCTCCTATCCCAAGCTTTCCGAATACAACTTCAACGTCAGTGTAGTGGAGCTAGTATCGGCTATGAGGAACATTAAAGAAGCACGGTTCCCGAAGACAATGAGATCCGATCCTAGTCAAGGTGATCCTAATTTGTGGTGCGAATACCAATTGACCAACGACCACCAGACAGAGGATTGCCGACATCTGTGCGAGGAAGTGGCGACATTACTAAAAAATAGCAATCTCAGAGAATTCTTAAGTTATCGGGCTAAAAACAATTACGGCCACAATCGGGATAACGTGGAACCTTCAAAAGTAGGAGAAAATCCTCCACATTTGACGATCAACATAATTTTTTGGGGGAACGAGATTAATGATGCGACATTTTCGGCGATAAAAAAGATGAAGGTATCAGTGATCCACAGTAAGAGACTCCGGGAAGTCATTGAGGACGACTTTACTTTTACGGAGAAAGACATAAAGGACTACTGCTGCCACACAATAATGCATTGGTAATTTCTTTAAATGTCTTAGATTTTAAGATTAAACGTGTTTTGGTGGACCTAGGAAGTTCTGCCAATATAATTCATTGGAGAGTGCTGGAGCAAACCAAGCTCACCAGAAGTATCATTCCGGCCACAAAACTCCTCGCTGGGTTCAACTTAGCAACTGTGACAACCCGAGGAGATCATGCTGCCCACAAATGCCGAGGGGGTGATGAAGATGACCCTTTTCAAGGTGGTGGATGACAATATGGGCTATAATATTATCCTGGGGAGATCGTGGTTGCACGAGATGAAGGTTGTGCCGCCAACATATCATCAATTATTGAAATTCCCAACTCCCGAGGGAATTAAACAAATAAGAGGTGGTAACGGCAGCAAGGGAGATGAACGTGATCTCAGTTTCAAGTAGCAAAGTGAAAGAGCATGCATCATAGCCGAACGAAGTCAACCAGGGGGGGAGTCATCAGAATCCTATCAAGTACCGAGATATTTCCTGGTACTAGAAGAAATGGACGCAAAAAAATCCACAGCAGAAGAAGTTGAGCAAGTCGCATTGTTCGAAAAGTTCTTGGAGAGGAAGTTCCACATAGGGATAGGACTAAAACCCGAGGTCAGGGATGGATTTATCGAATTCCTTAAATTTAACGTTGATTGTTTTGCATGGTCGCATGCGGATATGATAGGTATCCCGCCAGAAGTGGTCGTGTACAAACTAAACCTGGATCCTAACATCTTTCCGGTAATATAGAAAAATGTCCTATTGCCGAGGTCAAAAACAAATTCATCACAGAAGAGGTAACTCGATTGCTTGATATTGGTTCAATCCGAGAGGTAAAGTATCCCGACTGGTAGATAACATAGTAGTAGTAGTTCCAAAGAAGAATAATAAATTTCGCATGTGCGTAGACTATAAGGATTTAAATAAGGCGTGCCTAAAAGACTCGTTCCCATTGCCAAATATTGATCAAATGATTTATACGACGGTCGGGCACGAGTAAATGAGTTTCCTCGATGCTTACTCCTGGTACAAACAAATCAAGATGAACTCGGAGGATCAGGAAAAAACTTCGTTCATCACGAATTTTGGCACATATTGCTATAATATGATGCCTTTCGGGCTAAAGAACGCCGAAGCCACTTATCAGCGGCTCGTAAACAAAATATTCGAGAAACAAATAGGGAGGACCATGGAAGTTTACATATATGCTATGCTGGTTAAGTCTTTGAACGCAGGTGATCATCTTAAACACCTGCGAGAAACCTTTGACATCTTAAGGAAGCACAACATGAAGCTTAACCCCGCTCCTTGTGTCACAAAGGGGGATCGAGGTTAACCCCGATAAAATTAAAGCCATCGAAGACATCCCAGACCAGCTACCAAGTGTGAAAGAGGTTCAAAGGTTAACAGGGAGACTGGCTACTTTGAGCAGATTCATTTCTCGATCTTCAGAAAAATGCCATCATTTCTTTTTACTACTCAAAAATACGAACAACATCGAACGGACTCCAAAATGTCAGTAGGCTTTGAAGGATTTGAAAAGGTATTGGTCAAGTCCTCCATTACTGTCAAAATCGGAGGAAGGTGCACAACTACTGATCTACTTAGCGGTCTCAGAGGTAGTGATAAATGTCGTGTCACGACCCAAATCGAAGGGCTGCGATGGGCACCCGGTACCTTACTCAACTGAGTGCCAACGTAACATATCTTTCATATCACACCATCATGGGTAAATGGGCCAGAAGGGACATCATGAGATAACCAGAATAAAACATAAGGGAGTGCTAGACATAGGACGACCCAACATGATATAGAAACTTATACATTTGACATATGGGCCTATAAGGCCAACATACTTATTTGTATACTCAAAACATAGGCTGACGAGGTGATACAAGTATCCATATACATGACATCCATCTACAAGCCTCTAAGAGTACATAAACAACATAAAGGTCGGGATAGGGCCCTGCCATACTAATCAATACATGTCCAAATCATACTGACCAAATAGGCAACTTCGGAGCAAGTAGAGTGCACCAACACCTTCCGCTAAGCTGATAGCCTACTATGAGGACTGTCAATATGTCTATCGATACCTGCGGGCTTGAAACACAGCGTCCCCAGGCAAAGGGATGTTAGTATGAATAAAGTACCGATTATGTAAGGCAAGAAAGCATAAATAAGAACAATAATGTAAATAGAGATATAAGAGATACAACCTATAACATCTGAGTGCCTCAAAGGGATACTGACATGAAATGCATGATACATATATATACATAAACTTTTAATAACATACACCTATGTGGGCATCATCATCATCATCATCATCATATCATACCCGGCCTCGAAGAAGACTCGGTAAAAACGTACCCAACCATTATAAGGCTCGGTAGAATCATACCCGACCACGTGGAGCTCGGTAAAACCCAACTGATCAGTGGTTGCACAATAGGTGCCATACCCGACCAACTATAGCACGACTCGATAAAGTAAAGTAGATACATATATATAATGCATGTTGGACTCGTGGAATCATGTTCTAAACCTTTCGGAGTGACGTATAGTCGTTGCACCTTCTATTAACGTTATGGACATCATATCAATATGAACCTCAATAGAATTCAAGCATCATACATACATGCTTAGAATAACTTTATAAGGAAAGAATAACATGGATAACCTTAGTTGCTAGGAGTAGATCCGTCATGAAATAGTGTATCATTTATGTTCGTTTCACTTTAGATCATGCCAAAAGAAATAAGGAAGTGCCTTAACATACCTTAATCACGTCGAGTCCTTAATACCTTCCAATCAACACTTCAAATAAGTCAACTCAACCTATCATAGCATAAGGAGATTCAAAATCAGTGTTGAGCAAATGCTAAGTCTGTAACTTAAGCTAGCAGCTCGTTTACGTAAATTCGGGCAGCATCTCCCCGGTAACAAATGCCTCCTCCAATATCATAGACCAACAACATCAACCACAGAAATCCAGCAACATATAAATATCAATAACAAGACACCATATAACAACAACATGTCACAACTACTTCACGACGAACGGCAAGCTCCGATATGAATCCATATAACCCATATCACCCCTTATAGACTTCTTACATTAATATAACATTATCATTAACGTGATAATAAAGTCATTCATCAAAGATTCCATCCTTATACCATACATTTATAACAAAGGAAACAATCCCCAACTCCAACTATCTTCAATTAGCAACTTTATTCACTAGTTCATGTCTAATTCATCTATTTAACTTAATCAATATCAAGATAACCTGAAGCACATGCAAGAACACAATACGCATACATACTACAGTAACTTCAAGTCAAAATCCTAGTTATATTTATCTTACAACAACTCTCAATGGCAATACAACACCATAGAAGTGACTTAAGTTAATCCAAGTATTATCTTGTAGTTTATCATCATATCAAATTAACCAACATACAAGAAAGATTAAGCATAATTAGTAGGATGTTATAATCACCTTAGATAGTAGCACCAGCTTGAAATTCCAGCCAAATACAACCCACAACTATCCTCAACGATAACCCAACCTCAAAGAGGTGTTGTTCTTCACTAGAATTAACTTTTGATGTTGGAATATGGTGTAATCCATTTGCAAGACTTGAAATAACCTAGGGTTGATATGAAAACCATGGGAGAGTATTTCACAGAACTTAAACCACTTAAAAAAACCTCTCACAAGAGCTGGAACCACCCAAAAATCAACAACAACAAGAAGAACAAGAAACTTACTAGTGCAACGGGATTCCCGACACTTGATTTGTGTTGTTTGCCCTTTGTTTGGGTCTTGGATCATGAGAGAACATTGAGAGAGTGTTTTGAGGTGACTAGGGTCTAAAGAAACTGAAAAATAATGAGTTAAAATGGGGTTGAGGCATCTTATATATATCAATATATCTCAACTGCCTATGTGGGTCCCATAGAGTGCTGCTTGGCGCAATCTCGCGAAAACGCGAATATCTATCTACTTCGATGTTGTATTGATGAAAGGTTTAATGAATTAGAAACTAGACTTGTAGATATTCAATTTAGTAGCTTTATCACCCCGTAATTCCAAGTATACTTGGAGAAAAACTCAGCTACATTTGACCTAATTTTCAGCACATTTATGAATGTAACCTGTGATAACCTTTGCTAACTTTTGTTCCACAACTCTCTTGACGTAAAAACGTAATACACGACTATCATACGACTAATATAAATCATAAAATAACCTTCTTATCATGTTAATCACCCTAGTCTCGCCCCAAAAGTACATGTTATAACATTCCAAACGTGTCGACTTTCGACCGAACTTATTTTCTTTAATTCTTTTAGCATCTAAGCTTTCCAACCCTCTTGGTACTTTTTATTCACGATATTAAATATTTGTATCCTCCAAGGTAACATCATTAACTTACTTTATCTACTTTCAAAGATGATCTCATTTTCGAGCGTACATCAATTGACTTATGTCGTACTCTCACGTACGAAAACATGTGGTGTAACATTATTCTCCCCTTTGGAACATTCATACTCGAATGTTGACTGATTCTTTTATCAGTCTCATAACCATAGCTCTTACGAATGCTTTAATATTGTCCTTGACATCTAGTAAACTATTCTGTAAATAAATCCAAAGGCCAGGGTATTGCCCCTTTTAGGCCTCTTTCTCATACTGTTGTTACCTTCTGTCATGCAGCCTCTATTACTTTGTCCTTATTTGTGTGCCTATGTGACTCTTCTATCATTTTTCCTCCATTTTTTAGCCAATATCTAGGCCTCACCTTGTGAATATATATAGAACTATGACAAGTTGTCCCTTGGTACTTTGTTGAACTTGTGACTATTGATATATCTTGTTTCATAGCCTCAATTATCTATCCTTATGGATTTACTACATCTAGGTAGGTCATACTATACCATAGCACTTACTTCAGTTTATTATTACTGAGATATGCTACCCAACTCTAGCTTATTCTCTTGTTGCTTATCCTATATGTATAAATCTAAGTCCTTTAATGCTTCCACATTACTGTTCATCTTAAGAATGACAGCCTAATCTCATCTCATACTTTGGAACTTTTATCCATCTATTAGTGATTCACCTTAATGTTGATCTATAATCTACCACTAATAACTTGAAACCTCTTACGTAATACAATGTCACTAGGGCTCACGTTGCATCGGGGAAAGTTTGAAGTGATTTTCCTGATCCACCGAGGGACGATACTATACTTCAATAACCGTATTTCATAGCGTCCTAACGTGATTCATCTTATGGGGGTATTCTAATGATTCTACTACCAGGGCAACATTTCATCTCTTCTAATTGCTCCTAGTCTTAGACACCTCCAAGTTTGTTTAGGCTATACTAAGATTTTTATAACATACGGATACCATCTGCTTTCTTGTTTGATGGGCTTAATCCCGAGGTCTTACCTATTCTTGTCACCTTCTAACTCACCTTTTCTTATCCTTACTCCCATCTACTAAAAATCTTGTCACTTTACCATACTTTAGCTAGCAAGCTACACATATCTATTTATACTACTCACAACTTTTCTTTAACTTGCTAGCACCATAGATTTCCTTTCGTGCCTTCTCAGTTGTCTTTAAATGTAAGCAATTACTTCTCCTGGTCGTTTTGCCACTTACTGCATGAATGCTTGGCTTATCTTAGTGCCCACGAATACTGGAATTTCTCATAACTCATATGATCTTAAATATCACTTTTGATTTTTACTTCCCGTTCATTAGCCACGATAAGTGCCACTTTTTTATGGAGTGTATACAATATTGTAGTGAGACTGTTGTTACAAGATCATTTCTTCTTCAAGTTACTATACTTAGGTTGAAGCCTTCTCCCTTATTTCCTCAGCTAGTCTTTCGTGGTAGTACTTAGGGAAGATCCTCTGACTCCTGTAAAGCTGCAACCTTATTATACCGTATACCCGAAGAAATTTTTGATGTTCTCTCTCACCTATAATTATCCTTAGTTACTTATCTCCGCGTCCTTGTGCTCGTAGGGTTGCTTTTGAATTGAATTTTTGACTGTCTTCCCAGTGGCACCGTCTTTTATTTTTGTAACACTTATATGATACCTTTAACAACCCCAACTCCTATTTAAATATTTCTCAAGGATTACGACGTCATATCTACGAGACTGAATTCACTATCTTGGGGTTCACTACGTGTATCTTGCACAATCTGCTGATTTGTCTGTATCCTCTTGTCTAGCCATAATTAGGCTCTTCCGAAATCAACTACTAACTACTTGTTGGTCCATTCTCATATCTATATTCTACATAATCTCTCTTCGATTATGTCCTTTGTCTTAACTTACCCCTCGCAATAGATCCTTATGTATGAAGTGTTCATTTGCACTTATTTATCAATAACATCTAGTGGTGGAACCCTTACTGCCACTTCCCGGCATCGTGGTTGCATAATGTTCTAGAGTCCTATCATATCCGTAGGATCTGAATAAATGATATCTCATTTCTTTCGCCTTTCCACCATATTCTTCCTCTACTATTTCATAGTTACCTGAACCACATATCTCCGACTTAATACCATATCACACCATCTTCCCCCTTAAGGGAGTACTAACATTTAATGCTATAAAGATTTACCTATAAATGTTTTACCGCTTCATCTTTGGTATCTTTTCACATATTCACGGACTCTTACTTGCCTTGTATTAACCCTTCTATACCAGGGATAACTGAATTTCTTACGCACGAAGGTGACACCCAATGTAACTGGCACACTTAGTCCCTTAAGTTTAACTCTGCACACAGTGCTTGCTTTAGGGAAGCGTCTTCCTGAATGACCTTTAAAAGTTATTTTATTGTTTTCCATTCTATTATTGCTGGAATGCGATCTCTGAAATTATCACAATGTTGATTATTATTAAATCCTCCGGTCCCTAATTCATGTTCGGTTTTATCTTGTTTACTAGACCATACTAATTTCTGTTACTATAGGGGGTCTAACTTAGCCTTGTGGTAATCATGTTTGAGTCGCCAACTCATTTCTCGAAATGAGGATATAACCTCTGGCTTATACTCTTTTATTGTCTCAAAGCCTGTCACCTCTTGTCTTTTCCTTCACTTGACTATAGACTCTGTCATCGTGTCATATTTTGGTTTACTATTATCACCCATTTATCACATCTTACTCATAATACTTCTTTTACTCTCTTCTTATTCTCCTGCTAATATTTTTGTCTATCATCTTATTCTGAAAACTTTAACAAAATATTCTTTCGCTTTTAGCTCCCCTTCCTCCATCTCACTGGCTCTTCGGGATGCCTAACATTCTCTATTTGTTTTACTAGGGGAAGGAGTCATACGAAGGTAAATATTTATCCTTTCTAGGATTTCGCTGCCTATCTCCAGAAATTTCTGAACATACTAGTATTCATATCTGATCGACTATTCTAAAGTGCACCACCTGGATGTCTCACAAAGAGAACTGATACCATATTTTCACTATCCTCCGTAAATGTTAGCTAATGATAACAATCCATCCACCATTTTGGGTTACTCTAACCCAGATGGATCCTGATATCCCACTCTTCTCTTAAGCTATATCTGTTAGCTCCCATAGGACATAACTAAAGATAGATGTGGCCAATTGTACATACCTCTGTTACTGTTGAAGGTAAATCAGAATACTTATATTTCTTTGCCTGAATTGTAGAAACTGATAATCTTCACTAATTGGGTACCTCGTACTCTTCTTCACCTCGCTTCTTTTATTTGTCGAAACTTGTATCTACCTTTTGATTCTCTCGTTACTTTTTACTATATGAGTGGATAGATATTCATGCCATAGGGATCCTTATAAAGAAGCTTACACATTTTAGTATACTCATGATCAATAGAAGACCTCACATTTACTCATCATAAGCGTGATATAAAATCGAGTTCCTCTGACTCAACTCTTCCACAACCATATTCAATCTCTTACCAACTGTCTTTCTATATGAAGGTACCGTTGTATTATGAATAATAGAATTTAGGAGTTTAATTTCTTACAACTGAGCTCTACCACACGATCTAGAATAAGAAGAAAGAGTGACAGTCCTAAATGCCTTGTAGCCTCCTGCTTATAAGTGTGGTGCATAACACACCCATAAACAAGACTCTACTAGACATGACTTGTGCATAACACACATAAAACTGCTCTGATACCACTTCTGTCACGACCCAAATCGGAGGGCCGCGATAGGTACCTGGTACCTTACTTAAACGAGTACCAATATAACATATCTTTCTTATCATACCATCATGGGTGAATGGTCTAGAAGGTCCATCATGAGATAACCTGAATAAAACAAAAGGGGGTGCTAGACATAGGATGACCCAACATGATATAGAAACTTATAGATGTGACATCCGGGCCTATAAGACCGACATGATCATTTGTATACGCAAAACATACGCCAACGAGGCCATACAAGTATCCATATACATGTCATCAATCTACAAGCCTATAAGAGTACATAAACAACATAAAGGTCGGGACAAGGCTCCACCATACCAATTAATGCATGTCCAAATCATACTGACTAAATAGGCAACTCCGGAGCAAGTGGAGTGCACCAACACCTTCCGCTGAGCTGATAGCCTACTAGGAGGACTGTCAACCTGTCTATCGGTACCTGCGGGCATGAAACGCAGCGTCCCCAGGAAAAAAGGAACGTCAGTACAAATAAAGTACCGAGTATGTAAGGTAAGAAAGAATAAATAAGAATAGTAATGTAAAGAGAGATATAGGAGATACAACCTGCAGCATCTAAGTACCTTTGAGGGATACTGACATGAAATGCATGATACATATGTATAAATACATAAACCTTTAAAACACGCCTTTATGGGCATCGTCATCATCACATCGTACCCGGCTTCGAAGAGGACTCAATAAAAATGTACCCGACCATCATAAGGCTCGGTAGAATCATACCCGGCCACGTAGAGCTCGGTAAAACCCAACTGATCAGTGGTTGCACAATAGGTACC
Organism: Nicotiana tabacum; assembly: GCF_000715075.1. Taxonomy (NCBI): domain Eukaryota; kingdom Viridiplantae; phylum Streptophyta; class Magnoliopsida; order Solanales; family Solanaceae; genus Nicotiana; species Nicotiana tabacum. The sequence goes on along the minus strand of NC_134095.1, from coordinate 95,228,839 downwards.
GTACCTGGCCGACTATAGTGCGGCTCGATAGAGTGTATATATATAATGCATGTTGGACTCATGGAATCACGTTCTAAACCTTTCAGAGTGACGTATGGTCATTGCACCTTCTATTAACGTTATGGACATCATACCATCAATATGAATCTTAATATAATTCAAACAACATACATACATGCTTAGAATAACTTTATAAGGAAAGAACAACATCTACAACCTTAGTTGCTAGGAGTAGATCCGTCATGAAATAGCGTATTGTTTATGTTTGTTTCACTTTAGATCATGCCAAAAGAAATATGGAAGTGCCTTAACATACCTTAACCCCATTGAATCCTTAATACCTTCCAAGCAACTCGTCAAACAAGTCAACTCAACCTATCATAGCATAAGGAGATTCAAAATCAGTGTTGAGCAAATACTAAGTCTGTAACTTAAGCTAGCAGCTCGTTTACGTAAATTCGGGCAGTATCTCCCCGGTAACAAATTCCCCTCCAATATCATAGACCAACAACATCAACCACAGAAATCCAGCAACATATAAATATCAATAACAAGACACCATATAATAACAACATGTCACAACTACTTTACGACGAACGACAAGCTCCGATATAAATCCATATAACCCATATCACCCCTTATAGACTTCTTACATTAAATAACAGTATCATTAACGTGATAATAAAGTCATTCATCAAAGATTACATCCTTATACCATATATTTATAACAAAGGAAACAATCCCCAACTCCAACTATCTTCAATTAGCAACTTTATTCACTAGTTCATGTCTAGTTCATCTATTTAACTTAATCAATATCAAGATAACCTGAAGCACATGCAAGAACACAATACACATACCTACTACAGTAACTTCAAGTCAAAATCCTAGTTATATTTATCTTACAACAACCCTCAATGGCAATACAACACCATAGAAATGACTTAAGTTAATCCAAGTATTATCTTGTAGTTTATCATCCTCTCAACTTAACCAACATACAAGAAAGCTTAAGCATAATTAGTAGGATGTTATAATCACCTTAGCTAGTAGCAACAACTTGAAATTCCAGCCAAATACAACCCACAACTATCCTCAATGATAACCCAACCTCAAAGAGGTGTTGTTCTTCACTAGAACTAACTTTTGATGTTGTGGTGTAATCCATTTGCAGGACTTGAAATAACCTAGGGTTGATATGAAAACCATGGAAGAGTATTTTACAGTACTTAAACTACTTAAAACAACCTCCCACACAAGCTAGAACCACCCAAAAATCAGCAACAACAAGAAGAACAAGAAACTTACTAGCGCGGTGGGATTCCCGACACTTGATTTGTATTGTTTGCCCATTGTTTGGGTTTTGGATAATGAGAGAACCTTGAGAGAGTGTTTTATATGTCTAGGGTCTGAATATACTGAAAAATAATGAGTTAAAATGGGGTTGAGGCATCTTATATATATATATATCAACCGCCTTTGTGGGTCCCATAGAGGGCTGCTTGGCAGTCTCGCAAAAATGCGAATATCTCTCTACTCCGATGTCGTATTGACAAACAGTTTAATGCATTAGAATCTAGACTAGTAGATATTCAATTTGGTATGTGCATCACCCCGTAATTCCAAGTATATTTGGAGAAAATCTTAACTATATTTGACCTAATTTTCAGCACATTTATGAATATAACCTGTGATGACCTTTACCAGCTTTTGTTCCACAACTCGCTTCACTTAAAACATAACACTTGACTATCATACGCCTAAAATAACTTATAACATAAACTCCTTATCATGTTAAGCAGCCTAGTCTCACCCCAAAAGTACATGTTATAACATTCCAAACGTGTCGACTTTCGACGAAACTTATTTTCTTCAATTCGTTTAGCACCTAAGATTTCCAACCCTCTTTGAACTTATTATTCACGATATTTAGTATTTGTAAGCTCCAGGGTAACATGATTAACTTACTTTATGTACTTTCAAAGACGATCTCAATTCCGAGCTTACATCAATTGACTTGCAACGTACTCTCACATACGAAAACATGAGGTGTAATATGTTGTATAGTCTGTGAGGACGAAGGTATGCAATCTCCTATTTATTATGTTAGTAAAGTTTTAACGGGAGCAGAAATTCACTACCCATATTTGGAAAAATTGGCCTTAGCTCTCGTAGTCATCGCTCGAAAAGTTAGGCCTTATTTCCAATATCACCCAAAAGCCTTGGTGACCACTTTTCCCTTGTGGAATATTCTTCACAAACCTAAACTTTCAGGTAGATTGGCCAAGTGGGCCATCTAAATGAGTGAATTTGACATAGACTATAAACCTAGGACTGCCGATTAAGTCACAAGTTTTGGCGGACTTTGTGGCCGATTTCAGTATGGGAATGTTACCTTTGGCTACCAAAGAAGTAGTGATGGTGTCAAAATTGACATCAGAAGTTTGGACCTTGTTCACGGATGAAGCTTCCAATGTGAAGGGGTCTAGGCTCGGCATAGTGCTAACCATGCCCTCGGGGGAAATCCTAAGGCAGGGCATAAGAACTGTTCCTCTGACTAACAATGACGCAGAGTATGAAGCTTTGATTGCAGGATTCGAGCTGGCTTAGGGACTGGACTCCAAGGTCATAGAGATCAAATGCGACATCCAATTGGTAGTGAATCAGGTCTACGGGATCTTTGAATTCAAAGAGGAACGCATGCAACAGTATATAGTGAAAGTCCATGCTCTGCTCGTTCAATTCAGGGAATGGTCAATTGCGCACATCCCGAGGGAGAAAAATGCATATGCATATGCACTAGTCAATTTGGGATTGTTCATGGAAATGAAAGGATCAAGCTCTGGTACGGTCGTACAGCTTATGCATTCGGTATTAGACGCAGATAGCTATTACGAGGTAAATGCGACCAATTTAGTCTAGGACTGGAGAAATGAGATCATTGACTATCTCGAGCACAGACAATTGCATGAAGATCCTAAGGCATCTCGGGCACTGCGCACTAAAGCAGCTCGATACAGCTTCAAGGGAGGTCAATTGATTAGAAGATCTTTCCAAGGCCTATTGGCCCGATATCTGGGGGTTTCCGAAGCCAACTATGTCATGAGAGAAGTCCATGAAGGGATCTGCGGAAATCACACAAGCGCGGATTCCTTAGTTCTAAAATTAATTAGGATAGGATATTACTGGCCTTGGATGAGCAAGACGCTAAGGCTTATGTATACAAATGTGATAAATGTCAACGCCACGCACCATTGGTACCTCAACCAACAAAAATACTTGTCCCGTCCCTTTTTCTCGCTAAATCAGGTTTCAACACATGAAAACTCTTTTAAGGAAGGTGTTAAAAGAGAAGAGTCGCCACCTAACGAGTTTGAGGTGCGTTAGGGCACCTATTTGTGAATGACTCTGATTTAACCAGTTTGCATCACCAAAGATCGGGTAAGGGATCGAAATTACCTCGAAGAGAAAGTGTTAGGCACTCTTCAAGGTCCACAACTGTGGAGCCCGACCAAACTCGAATTATATAAATTAGTCTATGTGATCAAAGACAAAGAAAACAAAGAGCTTGGGAAGTTCATTATTAAACACAAATAATTGATTTAAAGACAAGAAAAAGAGGGGGGGTCCTAAATTTTTTAGCCTAAAGGATCGCCCCGTGCAACATAAATAATACTTCGTAACTCCCTCAATATGAGGTGTTACTTTTATTATTCAGCGGGCACAGACTATCATCTCTTGCTACCCGATTACTATCTTTAAGTTGTTACCTAAAGCGCATTAGTTGATTCTAAACCGTGCCTTATGTGTGCACTACCTGTCCCATGCCTATGGTCCAGGAGACGTTTGGACCTCTATTTTGGGTGGTTCTAGACTTAACTTAGGTTGCTCAAAATGAGAAAGCTAGGCGACATACAAAACAAGTTGGACTTCATGTAAAAAACAATTAAGGGCTCAAGTTAGCTTCCACACTTAGACAATAAATGCACACGAACAAATTAGGCATTTGACAATTCCAGAATTTAGACGAGTTAAAGTCATTAAGCCCTATAGACATGGTATCTATGTGACCTTGGAATTCAAACATACATGCAGTTTCAGATGTAAGGTGTTATTTTAGAGGCATGCTTTCTGAATAACTATATATTTCAGGGAATCTGGTATTGCGTACTGATTACTAAAATTATGGATTATAAGTGTTTAAACATTTTGACATGATATCTAGGTGCAGTAGTTGGCAATGATAACCATGGAAGATATTCAGAATTACTTAGTTTGATCCTATAGGCATGATTTCTAACAGTGGCAACGAACAATGTTTGAAAGTTCAATATTAACACTTAAAAGCGAGTGGGATTATCCTATAGGCAGGATTTCTACGATTAGTGATTGAAACTGGTTTTATCTCCTATAGGCATATCTCCTAAGTGAGTAATTATAATAACAACACATTAACTAATTAAGACTCTATAGGCATGATTTCTAAAATGAATATTTGTAGAACTAATATAATCCTATGATCATGGTATCTAGTGAATATGCTGCAATTTAAAGATTGATCATTTTATTTCCTATAGGCATGATATCTAACAAACATGTAGAAGCAGAATATGTTAAATGAATTAAACGCCTATAGTCCTATATGCAGGTTATCTAACACACATAGAAGCGGAATATATTCGAGTAAATTAAACACCTATAGGCAGTGTTGATACCCAATTTTTCCCTTATATATTTTTAAATATACATATATACTTCCAAAATAGTTTATATGCATCACCACTTGATTTTAAGACATATACAAGTATTTTTTATAATTTACTATAATTTAAAGGAGTTTTAAATCAATTTATTCCTATATTTTACTATATAAATATTCGTTAATTGCATCACAAATTATTTTTTATCATTTAATTTCATCATTTATACCTAGATTAGGTTTAAATACTTTAACATATTTATCATAAATGCATTTGCATTTTTAAAGGCTAGAATTGCACATTTTGCAATAATAGCCCATATATACTTGTAATTGTCATATTCATGCAAAAAATAATGTTTTATATTTTTACAGTGTTAAATAATTGTTGTTAACCATTTTATATGCACAAATAATATTTTTACTATTTTATTTGTCATTTTACAAATTATTGTATTAATTAAAAATAAGTATTTAAAATCTGGCCCCATTTTTAATTTAATTTCGGACCTAAAGCTACCCAATCCAACCCAATTACCCCAGCCCAACTACTTAATACCTAGCCCAATTTTGCCCAGCCCAAATCAAATAATACCCTAACCCAGTACCCCTTTTTACCCGACCCAAATTTCCCCTTTAATCCTGACCGTTGATCTTTCAAGATCAACGACCCTCATTCGTCCGTCCCTTTTTAATTAACCTACCCTCCCCAAACCCTAGCCATTTCTTACCAAACACCGCCCTTAAACTCTCTCCTCTCTTTATCTCTGAAACCCTAACGCCGTCACCTAATTTCCTTCTTCGATTCCAACAGGATATGGAATCCCTTGATGATTTTCTTATCTTTTTGGTCCTATCTCGATACTTGCTACTTGATTATGGTATAACCTAATAGCTTGCCTAACATGGCAAGCCGATTTCCCTATTTTTGGACCAAATCTGGTTTGAATCTTTCTCCTTTCTTCATCTATGTTCATTCTTCATCTTTTCGAGTACGAATCTCCGAGATTTTCTCTAATCTTTGTTTACTCTAAAGCTGGGGTTTATATCTTTTAAGATATGTTAATATTTCGTTCTTATTTTTGTTAAAAATTTCATCTATGTTTCCGTATGTCTACCTATGAATATTTTTCGCGATTTTCGTTAAAACGTTTTCCGCCTAATTTATTTTGCCTTAAACTTAGGGCTTAGATCTTTTAAGATCTGTTCTGGTTCTATTTTTGTTGAATAACTTCTATGGTGTTTCTGTGTATCTATCTAAGTGCATCTCTATATGATTTTTCATAGATATTTCTGACTAATTTTTACTTACCCTAAACTTAGAGTTCTCAAATTTTCTTAAATCAGACCAAAATTAGTTTGACTCTTTGATACTTAGTGCTATTCGGTCTATATTCATCTTATATTATTGCTTTTTGTATATACTGGTACTATAGTTTTCCTTAATACTAGGGTTTAGAACTTTTACTGATTTTTCGATACTCTTTCCTTTCTCATACGTGACTAATATCTTCCTTATTTCTGTTCAATCTACCATGTTTTCTTTACTCATATACCTTATTTTGCTTTGATAGTGATTGTTAATTGATTCCATATGATATTTTCCTTATTCTAAGTGTTACTCGCCTAATTACACACCATTATTCCCTGTTAATTAACTGAACTCTGTACTATTTGTCCTTAAACTAGACTTCAATTGATTCTGTGATTATTTTCTTCCCTTGTTTATGTGTGTTTGATTGCTTCCTTTATTTGTTCACTTAGTTGAACACTATTTAAACCCTTCTCCTTGTCCCATTTAAAACAAGACTGGTACTCTCATACTCTCACTAAAAACTTGGTTCTTTCACTCTGATTTTGTGCTCATTATTTCTGGTTTTGGCTGGCTGAAAGCCAAGGCCAAATTATTCTGGAACTTAACTGTTGTGTCATATTTACTTGCTTTCTTACTTAAATAGTATGCCCTAATCCTTTGTAATTTCATTCTCTATGCTTTGTTCGCCTACCATGTTTTAATTCCAAGTATGATTCTGCCATCATTATGTGATTCTGTGATCTCATCCAACCCTATGAGTGACACTGTTAGTTTAAGATTAACTAGTTTGAATGATGTGAATCCTCTTATAAGTTAACATAATGTCTAAATTTGTTTCATGCACTAGTTGTTATTCTTATACTTGTTTTGAACTTAGTATCCCTATAATATTGTTACCATGAAATTGGTTTATTAATCCTAGCTCTACAGATTTTTGTATGGTTACGTAATTCATGTGTCTGGCCAACTTAACTATTTTGCCTAATTGCTTCTATGATTAAACAATAGTTGTCTTAAATGTCAGCATGCTCCCTAGTATTACTAAGTCTCTCTTCTGAATCAACCTGTTTGAAACTAGGTGCTTTGCAAACTTTGTTGTTTTCTTTCTGAATGCAGTCATGTGTTTTAAACCCTGTTTCTTCTGAAATCAAACTGTTTTAAAACCATATTTTATGTATTGATTTTAAAACCCTCACTCTTAGTCCCTTAGGTTCTCAACCACTCTAGTGTGAGCACTGCTCAGGATCCACATGAGACTCCTGTGAACTCTGACATATTGGAGACTGGTTTTCCAATCTCTTATGAGCTATCTTCTGAATGCATGGTTCTGGTGTGAGTATTGCCCTGGGTCCCTGAGGCCTTTGGGAACTTTGACACACCGAAAACCTGGTTCTAATATGCTATGGATGAATCACTATGTCGTGCCTCAAAGTTGTTATGGTTGGAAGGCCTGGTTCCCAGGTTTATTTGGGCCTAATGAAGGCTCCCTATAGTGTCTCATTACTATTATGTAATTCATTTTCTATTCTGGTTTGTAATAACTTTGTAATAACATATTCTGGGGATATCTGAGTAGAAATCCTGCCTATAGGATTTAGTTATGCTATCAATTCTGTTCATTTGGTAAAAACTGTATGAGTTCTATTGTTCTTAGAAAACCGACCTATGAGATTTTCATTGATATTGTTAATTCTGTGTTTGCATATTAGAAGTCCTGCCTATAGGGTTGATACTAAAATGCATATTAGAAGTCCTACTCATAGGATCTTTCAATTCAACAAATGTGCATTAGCAATCATGCCTATAGGACCTTGATGTTTGATTTGATCGATTTTCAGGCAATCTGCATAATTTCTGCCCATACACAACTCGTAGAAATCATGCCTATAGGATGAAAAAATCAGTCTAGAAATCATGCCTATAGGATTTAAATCAATTCAGTAGTAGATACCATGCCTATAGGACTAAAAACAATCTCGAACCTAGAAATCATGCCTATAGGATTTAAGTAAGTACAACAGTTAGAGATCATGCCTATAGGATTCTATAAATTGATTCTGAATACAATCGCCCTTGGCAATCACTTAGGCAATATACTTCTAGGATTTAATAACTCTGGATTTATGATTGTGCTGTATTACTGCCTGAACTGCCCAGATTATGCTGAATAAAAATCAGTAGGCAAATAACAGGTTAACACCCGCCTTAACAAAATTTCCTCTATCTTTCCGCATAGATATCATGCTTATTGGATTGTTTAAGATCGATAAATATTGTTAGTTAATTGCGTGCATTTGCTGTTTATGTGCGGAGGTTAATGTGAGCCCTTATTTGCTTCATACTTGCAAAATCCTAACATGTTTTGTTTGTCACTTAGTCTTTTACATTTTGAGAAACCTAGGCTTAGTCTAGAACTATCCCAAATAGAGGTCCTAATACCTCCAGGGCCATAGGTAAGGGACGGGTAATGCATAGATAGGGATCGAACTAGAATCAATAAGAGAGTTTTAGGTAAGAACCTAAAGATAGTAATCAGGTAGCAGGAGATGATAGTTTGTGCCAGCTAAATTATATGAGTAACACACCAACACAAGGGAGTTACGAAGTATTATTTATGTTGCACGGGGAGATCCTTTATGCTAAAAAATTTAGAACCCCCATCCCTATTAAATATTCATCTCGCTTCTTTATTAGACTAATTCATAAGTTCGGCCGGGACCCACCGTTGTGGATCTCGAGGGGTGGCTAACACCTTCCCCTCAAGGTAATTTTGAGTCCTTACCCGATCTCTGGTGATGCAAACTGGTATAACATGAGCTCTTAGTGAACTAACACACCTTAATCCGTTAGGTGTCGACTCTTTCATTCCCAATTCCCTACCCTCTCAAAAAGGAGTTGCCCCAGAAATGTCGAAACCCGATTTCACTAGAAAAAGGGGGCGCAACAGCATGGCGACTCTACTGGGGACATCTTTAGGCTCTTACTAACGAACTTGTTTGTGAATTAGTCTTTAAGAATGTCTTTATTATTCCGTTAATACTTGTACACCCCTTCCCACTCTATGTGAATTAATTTTCCTATCTTCATTCATTTATGATTTCTCTTCCCTGTTTTATCACTTTCTACTATGGAAACTGACTTGTCTCCTTGTTTTTCTTTCTTAAATGTCTTTACAATTATTAAATACCGCATTTTATCATTATTCATCATGCAAATACTTGACAACATGTTATTTTCTTTTGCATAACTGCACGCTCAACATCATATTCCACTCGTGCGTACTAATACTATAGCGGCGCTTGATGAGTGTCCGCATCTTCCTAAAATCACCCTTTAAATTTGGAAAGGCTTATTTGCGATAAAACTAGTTGATCAACGGTGCAGTCGACAGTTCCTTGCCTTTCCCTCTCAAGTTGTTCGCTTGAGGGTACCAGTCTAGACTTCTATAGAAACCTTACTCTGATAATAATTGTACATGCATCATGATCAAACCTAGCCTGGGTTAATATGTTGTCCACATAATAACCCTCTAAGAAAGACTTGTCCAAAGTCCATCGAAATTTTCATAATCCTAACGGGCACAACCACGATATGTGTATTTTTTGGAGAGATAAATGCCGACATGCTAATCGTTAATGTGTAAGTAGTCTAATCCGGAGGGGGGAAGAGTCTAACTCTGTTTATTTTTGCAGAAAATGAGGCACAAAGTTCCTAGGTTCGGCATGGTCCGAAGTATACCACAGTTTTTGTTAGATTGGTTGGAAAACCTTTCGCCAAGTGATAAAAATCACGTGAAAAAGGTTATTGAAAATTTCCTTTCCTTATTGGACATCCAACCAAACAACATGCTGATCGAGGCTGCTACTATATTCTGGGTCGGAGAAAGAGTTGTATTCCATTTTGTATAGAAATGACTCCTCTTTTGGAGAAAATAGGAGGATTTCCTGGATTACCATGGGATAATCCCGGTTTACTAGTACTGAAAAACTGCACTACCAGGGGATTTCTGAAGATGATGGGTCTGAGAAAGAATGATGACTTGGAGTGCCTGAAGAAGTCCTACATACCCTTCGACTTCCTCTATGAACGATATGGACACAACAAATCTTACCGTATCTTTCATGATGAATTCTCCATCACTTCCCTAGGTTGGACTCATCGTAGGGTTTTGGTATTCATCATCTGCTTTCTAGTATGATAGTATTTCCAAGCCAAGGGGACAAAATTCACACTAGGTTGGTCATGGTCACCAAAAGCTTTGATGGAGGGAATTGAGAGGCAAACCTATACTATTGTTCCGATGATTGTAGCAAACATATACCGGGCTCTGGATCATTGCAAGAAAGGTTTCAAACATTTTGAGGGTTGTAACTTGCTACTGCAGATTTGGTTGTTAAAACATCTTCAGAGGGGTCAATACCGCCAAGAGTTTCCACGGAGACCATGGAACGATCACATAGCTTTCCACCATCATAAAAGAATGACCGTTATCCCAGACAGATTTGCACAGCCCGAGAATGCTACAGAATGGGCATAGTTATTCAGCAATTTGACCGAGGACTAGGTTTACTGGATGTTCGAGTGGCTCCCTACTACTAAATTCATCATCAGATCCAGGGAAGTTCCGCATTTGGTATTGATTGGGTTAAGGGGAATATCCTATCAGGGTTATGAGACAAGCTGGTAGAAAACAAGTCATGCCACGAGTCTCCAAAATGAGTCATTACAGAGTATATTTTTAGGATGATGCCATTCCATACAAATGTGAGGCCCAGCACATGTGGCATTTGATGATTATCGTGGAAAAGGATACCATCGAGCCAGATCGTTATCACGCCGGTCATGTGTACTTCTACCCATCATGGTTAGAAGATAACATAGCAGGAATGATCGAGCCAAGGATTGGTCAAGGAAACAGAGTCATAGATGAGGTTGCTGAAGCACAAGTGAAATATGAGAGGCTGCGCAAAAGAGTCCTTGAGTCAGAAGCTAGGCATTTGGAACAACATAAGTTAGATATGGAGTCAATTAACGAGTTGAAGGAAATTGCTACAAGGTTGACAGAAAGGTTGGAATATTTGGAGTAGGGTCTAATGGAACTGGAAGGGAAGATAAGGAAAAGGGTCGTAGACTGTCAAAATGCAGAGGGCAATGAGGGAGGACACCTAGCAAGGGCATACCTACTTCTAGACGTGCACGACATGGGAATCTGATTGACGGAGCCAAGAGCGTCAAATATAGGGAAGGTCCCTCTGGGACCAAGTAGATTAGGTTTATCTGTTTTGAGTCATTTTGGAATTCGAATGTAATAAGGCAGATGCCATTAGCAACTCATTTATTTATCGTCATTTTTAGGTTTGTCTTATTTATTACATTAATGAAATAAAGCATTTATCAGCACTAAATCTCTCCAATTCTACTTGTTGCTAGGCTTACCTCGGGCATAACGAGGTTCCCAAAATTAGGACGAAAATTTACATTCCCGCAATACGTGTTTAAATATTGCAAATGCTTTTCAGATCCTTATAGGCTTGTTTACCTTTTTGCATTTTTCTTTATTTTGATTATTCCCGTTCCCCAAGGTTGGTTCGCACATACTAGCATCATCAACATATCACACCAGATCTAGAGGCCTTCCATCTCCTCCTTCTCCAAGTAGTCCAAAAGGCAAGGGAAAAGCTAAGATGGATGACATGAGCGGTATCCAGAAAGAAAATGATGCGCACGTGGAAAATGTTGAAACTTCAGACGGTCGGAGTACTCCGGCCCAGAATGATTTGGTCCTATGATTAGAACAGAAAATACTAGAATTACAAGGGGAACTTGAGCAGGTCCGCAACTTGGCAAACCTCTCCCTCACCCTAAACGTCCCAGACATTAATCAACAAAATGCCTAAAACCCAGCACCTCCTCAAAATACACCAAACCAACATCCACAAAAACTCCCGCAGCCCATCAATACGCAACACCTCCCCAAAATCCTAATCCTCCACCAATACCCACTCCTCCTCAACACCAACATCTTCCTACTCAATATCTACAAACCACTTACCATACTCCTCAGAATACCCCACAACCTATCCCCGACCCGCAAAATTCAACTAATGATCACCACTACACTCCAACCCTGGCAACCACCAAAATAATCCCATATACATAGAAACCTTACCCCACTCTACTCAGCCAATCTCGTACACTCCAGAATCTGCCGAGAAACACCTGCTCATTAAGAACATGGCGGAGGAGCTCAGGAAGCTCACAAGCCGAGTCTAGGGTGTTGAAGGAGGCAAAGGAATTGAAGATCTGAATTATGAGGATCTATGCACTTAGCTAGGCGTGAAACTGCCGGAGGGTTACAAACCTCCTAAGTTTGAGATGTTTGATAGAACGGGTGACCCAAAGGTACATTTGAGAACATATTGTGATAAGCTCGTGGGAGTTGGGAAAGATGAAAGGATTTGCATGAAGCTGTTCATGAGGAGTCTCACTGGAGGCGCCCTATCTTGGTACATAAGTCAAAATCACAAGAAATGGGTCAATTGGGTAAACATGGCATCAGACTTCATGGACCGATTCAGGTTTAACATAGAGAATGCATCGGATGTCTTCTACATATAGAATCTCAAGAAGAAACCAACAGAGACTTTCCGTGAGTATGCTACTCGATGGAGGTCAGAAGTTGCAAAGGTCAGGCCAACACTAGATGAAGAGCAGATGAACAAATTCTTCGTCAGGGCCTAGGATCCACAATACTATGAAAAGTTAATGGGTATCAAAAATCACAAATTCTCTGACATCATCAAACTCGAGGAAAGGATTGAAGAAGGGATCAAGAGTGGGATGGTAACCAATTTTGAGGCATTGCAAGCTACGAACAAAGCATTACAATTAGGGGGTATATCGAAGAAGAAAGAAGTAGGGGACGTGATGGTGGCCCAAGGTCCAAAATATCCACTTACATACCAAACACCTCCACCCACATACCAACCTTCACCTCCCAGATATTCTTAACCTGTCACCGCCTATCACACTTATAACACCCATCCAGATTATTACCATTCACCTCTAACCCGTCAAAACTATCAAAAACCCAGACCCAATTTCGATCGCAGGCCGCCCAGACAATACACCCCTATTGCTGAACCCATCGACCAACTATATGAAAGATTGAAGGCTGCAGGATATGTTACCCCTATTCCTACTATTGCCATGGAAAACTCCTCCCAGTGGGTCAACCCAAACAAAACATGTGCGTACCATTCTGGCATGAAAGGGCATACTATTGATGAATGCCACACTATGAAAGACAAGATTAAACCCTGATTAATACCAAAGTCATACAAGCAAAGGAAGCCGCACCAAATATTCGCAACAATCCCTCCCAGATCATAGGGGTGAAGGAGTAAATGTGATAAAAACTGATGAAGAATGGGATCCTGAAGGGTCGATTGGGCTTATTCGGGAAGGTGATGACCCTAAAACTGCAGTCACACTCACTCCTATTGTGGTACAGGTACAACCACTGGTCGAAGTTGAAGTAGCCACATCACTCCCCTTTGAAATTGAAGTAACAACACCTGCAACTACACCTACTCCATTTGAAGTAGAAGTATCCACACCCTTCATTGTGATGGTAGCATCCGCACCACTTTTCAAGTCCAATGCCATACCTTGGGATTACGTTGCCAAAGCTAGGAGAAAAGGAAAAGCAAAAATGGAAGAATACGGTGCTGCACAGGGGATGACCAGAACTTGAAGGATCTATACACCCAAAAATTTGGGAGGAAGCTACTACCAAGCAACCCGTCATTGAAACTGGTCCAGATGATCTCTGGAGGAAAGTATAGGCAAGATAATACTTTGTCGTCGATCATCTGAACAAGACTCCTGGCCAGATATCCATCATGTCATTGCTGCAAAATTCTGAGGCACATAAGAATGCTCTGATGAAGGTGTTGAATGAAGCTTATGTGCCTAACAACATCACCAATGAGAGATGGCCAACATGGTAGGGCAAGTACTAGAAAGCCACAAGATCACCTTCCACGAAGATGAATTACCACCTGAAGGACTAAGTCACAACAGAGCACTACACATCACAGTACAGTTTGAGGACAAATTCATTGCTAGAGTCTTAATAGATAGGGGTTCAAGCCTCAACATTTGTCCATTGACTACTCTGAAAAGGTTTGGTAAGGATTTCCATGAGATACGAGCAGGAAGTGTGAATGTGAAGGCATTTGATGGGTCTCAAAGGGCCAAAATTGGGGAAACTAACCTTTGTTTGCCTATGGGCCCGACTTGATTTGATGTTGAGTTTCAGGTATTAGACATATCTACTACGTACAATCTTTTACTGGGATGACCTTGGATACATGCCGCTAGAGTTTTGGCTTTTACGCTACACCAGGCTGTGAAGTTTGAATGGAACCATCAGGAGGTAATCATTCACGGAGATGGAAGTAATCCCATTTAAACCAGTCAAACTGTCCCGGTTGTCGAGAATAAAAGAAAGCTGGGTGGAGAAACTTATCATCGCATCAAGCGTGTCAATGCAATTGAGAAAGATAAATGGTGGAGTAGCAAAATAGAAATCATACTGGCGTGGTCAAGGTATGAACCCAGCAAAGGGCTTGGGAAGAAACTCCAGGGCATTACTAACCAATACAGTTGAAACGTCATGGTAAAAATTTTGGGCTCGGATATCCGTATACATAGAAAGAATATGATGATTGGTTGTCACCATAACGTGGTCCCTATTACCCTCTTGAGCAGCCAGTGCCGCATCTGAGTTAGACCTTTCATCAGGCCGATACAATATGGGGATCTGAAGAAGAGGAAGCTTTGGCTGGGCTAAGGAACCTATTTCTAGAAGACGAAGACATGGATGTGATAGTTGAAGAGGAGGAGTAGGAGGAAGACCTTACCATTCAGGCGGTGGAGAGTGGAGCATTTCTCAAGAACTGGACCACCACGCCATCAAGGGCCAGATGAGTCTCGGGGTAGCATGGCTACTAATGCTATTTGAAAAAAAGTCTTATTGAGCATTTAGTTTTTTTAAATATCTTCCTTTCAGTATTTTATTTTTTTGGAGTCATTCAGATGATATTTTGTTTAACATTTCAGCATTTATCAAATAATTTGATGTTTTATTATCGTTATCTTTCATATCTTTCTTCTACAACATTACTATTTCTCACCTTGATGAACCAACGACTATGACATGTAATGAGACAATGCAACATAAGGATAGTGACTCGGAAGAAGAGGATGAGATACCTAAGGAAGTTATCAGAGAAGTTGAGAATTTTGAGAACAAACCTAAGTCCAACCTGGACGAAACTGAGGCAATCAATTTGGGAGATTCTGAAACCATCAAAGAGACTCGCAAATTTTGTCAAGGATCGTATTATTTGTCAGTTCGGGGTTCCCGAGTCCATCATCACTGATAATGCTGCCAATCGCAACAATGATCTGATGAAAGCCATGTGTGAAACTTTTAAAATCAAGCACAAAAATTCCACACCATACAAGCCTCAAATGAATGGAGTCGTGGAAACTGCCAACAAGAACATCAAGAAGATACTGAGGAAAATGGTAGAAAGTTACAAGCAATGGCACGAGAAGTTACCATTCGCCTTATTGGGATACCGTACCACAGTCCGCACATCAACTGGGGCAACTCCCTATTTTCTGGTTTACGCTACCGAACCTGTCATGTCCGCCGAGGTAGGAATTCCTTCTTTAAAGATCATACAAGAAGCTGAACTCAGTGATGCAGAATGGATAAGGAGCCGCTATGAGCAACTAGCCCTCATAGATGGAAAAAGAATTAATGTAGTGTGTCATGGTCAGCTTTATCAGAACAAAATGTCTAGAGCCTTCAACAAAAGGGTCAGACCAAGACAATTCACACCAGGGCAGCTGGTGCTGAAGCGAATCTTTCCACATCAAGATGAAGCCAAAGAAAAGCTTTCACCCAATTGGCAAGGGTCGTATATGGTTCATAGGGTACTAACAGGAGGAGCACTCATAATTTCAGAGATGGACGGAGAAGTTTGGCCAAAACCTATCAATTCAGATGCAGTCAAAAGATACTATGTTTAGATTATTTACATTCCTTTATTTGATGTAACAAAACTACGGTTAACCTGATTCTCGTTTAAGAGAGGATACGTAGGAAGCCCTGTGGGTTCGGTCACATCTTAATAAAATCCTCATCTTCCCAGAACTAGAAACTGGAGCAAAATTTTGAGGAGGACCCTCAGAATTCCGGAGCAAGTCCAGCCGACATCATCATGTGTAAGATAGTCAGAAATCGGTAAAGTAATTGGGGCACTTCTCAAAATTTTGGAACGGATCCAACAAACTTCGTCACATGCAGGATAGCCGAAGGATCACTTACTAAACCGGGGTAGAATTTTGAGGAGGACCCTCAAAATTCTAACGCAAAGAAGCTGCAATGTCTCTAAAAGTGTTGCAGTCATTAGTTCATCTAATTTACTTGATATTATATACCACTATGTTTTCTAAAATGATTCTATTTCATCAATAAGTGCATATTTTTTTGAAAACTTTATTTCTATGGCAGCCAGGTGTTACCAAGGTAACTCGAACAGGGTCTCCAGAGCAAAGCAAAGCAAAGCAAGCAGACAAAGGCACGAACCAACCTCCCCCACAAAACTCACAATTTTTCTTTGAATGCAGGGACAAAGAATAACCACAAGTACGTGCGCCTTAAAATCATTACCTACATAACAACCAGACCGCCAAGCGCAAATATATCTCCAGCTAAGAAATATTCTACTCCTATTTGCTATTTGCCCATTGCATGAGACTAAGCCCTATCTCAAATCTTGCATGAGGCTAAGCCATGCCTCCCTATTTGCATAAGGCTAAGCATTGCCTTCTCTTTGCATGACACTAAGCCCTGTCTCAAATTTTGCACGAGGCTAAGCCCTGCCTCCCCATTTGCATAAGGCTAAGCATTGCCTTCTCTTTGCATGAGACTAAGCATTGTCTCCCCAATCGCATAAGGCTAAGCATAAAATTCTCTTTTCATGAGACTAAGCCTTGTCTCAAATCTTGCATGAGGCTAAGCCCTACCTCCCTATTTGCATAAGGCTAAGCATTGTCTTCTCTTTGCATGAGACTAAGCATTGTCTCCTCAATTGCTTAAGGCTAAGCATTGCCTTCTCTTTGCATGAGACTGAGCCTTGTCTCAAATTTTGTATTTTCCTCCCTATTTCCATAAGGCTAAGCATTGCCTTTTCTTTGCATGAGACTAAGCCTTATCTCAAATCTTGAATGAGGCTAAGCCCTGCCTCACTATTTGCATAAGGTTAAGCATTGCCTTCTCTTTGTATGAGACTAAGCATTGTCTCCCCAATTGCATAAGGCTAAGCATTACCTTCTCTTTGTATGAGACTGGGCCTTGTCTCAAATCTAGAATGAGGCTAAGCCCTACCTCCTCAACTGCATAAGGCTAAGCATTGCCTTCTATTGCATGAGACTAAGCCATGTCTCCTCTTCCTGTGTAAGGCTAAACTCTGTGTATATGGTAAAATTGGAGGGTCCAATTTTCCATCGTTACGACATCTCGAAGGCTCAAAACCACGGTCGAGTTTCATCCCTCGGGGGACATCGATGATCGACCTCGGAGCAGTATAGACCGACGAATATAGAGAGAAAGTTGGGAGTTCCTGAGGTACACAACTAGGGCTGACAAAGTCTAGTGAGCTAAATTCAGACCCGAATCATGGCGTCAACTAGCTGTCCCATCCCCATATCTTTGTAATAAATGCACTTGTACTATGTTGGGATTCCTCCTCATATATAAAGGGGATCCTTGTCATTTTTTAAATATCTGTTGCTCAATACCAAACACACAAGAACACTCTCTCTGCTCTCTAACACATTATCTTGATCTCCTTACTCCATGTATTGCTTATATTTATTGTGTTCTATTTATTATTTATCATTTATTGCTTATTATTGGCCATAAAGGGCCGCCATTGATTTATTATAACTGTTAGTTGCCCCTCGATAGCTCCCAACCAAGCTTCAGACTCGACCCCAAGGCCCTCGAATAGGCAAGCTCGAGGCTCCGATTATTGATCATTCGGTTTGGTTATCACCTTGCTTTCAAGCTCTTATCTCGTTTCTAAGTCTTTCACATAGCACCAACTGTTTAACAACTAGCATAAAAATAGATCACGTATTTTTAGAACCACTAAATCAAATTTAATTGTTATTACCATTTTCACGATAAACAGTTTGGCGCCCACCGTGGGGCTAAAAATAATAGTGATTATTTTCTTGATGGTTTTACTACACAACGCAAGTTATTTTTCACACTTTTTCTTGCCCAAGATTTTTGATTTCAGGTCAAAATGATTGACTCAGTAAACAATAATCTCGAGAACCATGGAGAGAATGGTGTGGATGTTCCAGGTGTTGGTGTGCCACCACGAAACCCTGAAAACGCACCAGATTCAATTCCCGTGGATGCAGTCTCATGCGATGCTAAACACATCGATGTAAGCTCCCACACCAACATGAGCATGCACCAAGGAGAGCAACAAGAAGCTCAAGAAACCCCGGCTCAGGAAAAATGGGAGGTTAGCCTTCATGTTGTTTTTGAAATATTGCAGGCACAACCGCTAGCGATTGCTCAACTGCAAAGCCACCAGAAAACTCCCAGCACGGTAGTGCCGGGGACGGCTCCCCCAGCCGAGCAGGCGCCAGAGAGATCAAACAACAATGGGTCGGCAGCCTACCTCGTCATCGTAAAGATGCTCAAGGACCTCACAAAGAGGATCGAATCGGGCGAGAAGAAGATAGAAGCCAACGACAAAAAGGTCGAGACCTACAACTCCAGGTTCGACCAAATTCGGGCGCACCCCTGATCCTGAAAGGTGTGGATTCAAAGAAGTTTATACAAAGGCCGTTCCCAGAGGAAGCGGCTCCAAAACCCATTACAAAGAAGTTCAGAATGCCAGACCTTCCGAAATACAATGGAACCTCTGACCCCAATGAGCACGTTACTGCTTACACTTGTGCAGTGAAGGGCAATGACCTAAAGGATGACGAGATCAAGTCCGTCTTGCTAAAGAAGTTCGGGGAAACACTTTCGAAAGGGGACATGATGTGGTATCACAACCTAGCTCCTAACTCTATAGACTCATTTTCCATGCTGGCAGATTCTTTCATAGAGGCACATGCCGGTACTATCAAAGTAGCAACAAGGAAATCCAACGTCTTCAAGATCAAGCAGAGGGAGAACAAGATGCTGTGAGAGTTCGTATCTCGCTTTCAAATGGAACGAATGGAACTACCACCAGTCTCCGACGACTGGACAGTACGGGCCTTCACTCAAGGTCTGAATGAACGAAGCTCGGTGGCTTCGAAGCAGCTGAAACAAAATCTGGTTGAATGACGTTCACAAACGATATCAATCAAAAATTAGGGTCGAGGATGACCAACTGGGAGCCCCCTCGATCTCGGTATACCCAAGCAGACTTCTGGCAAAGGAGCCAAAGCCTAACAAATAAAGGTACCGGCCATACACCAACGACAGGAGAAACGCCCCGAGGCATAACATACCCTGCAATGACCAAAGGATGTACCGAGGCCAGAATTTTCGGGCACTCGTCAATAGAGCCAGATTTGATAGGCACACAGGGCCAACGGAGGCAACTCGCTTGTTAGAATACAACTTCAATGTCGATATATCAGACATCGTGTTTACCATCAGTAAAATCAGATATGCCAGGTAGCCTAGGCCTGTGCAATCAGACCCTTCGCAAAGAAATCATAACTTAGTGTGTGAATTCCACAACATGCACGGTCACAGTATCGAGGATTGCCATCAAATCCGAGAAGATGTAGCCAGACTACTCAGTAAAGGTCACCTTTGAGAGTTCCTCAGTGATCGGGCCAAAAATCAATTCCGGGAAAGAGAGTTAGCCAAGAAGAACGAAACGAATGAGCCACAACATGTCATCTATGTGATCTTGGGAGGCATCGATGCCCCACATGAGCCCATGATGAGAAAAACAAAAATATCCATCACCAGAGAAAAGCAAACTCGGGGATACATACCCGAGGATGCTCTAACATTCAACGACGAGGACATCGAGACCTTGTCTCAGCCTCACAGCGACGCACTGGTAATCTCTTTTCTCGTAAATACATTTCAAATTAAACGTGTATTTGTGGATCCAGGTAGCTCGGACAACATTATCAGGTCGAGGGTAGTAGAGCAGCTCGTACTGCTTGACCAAATCGTACCCACCTCTCGAGTGCTCAACGGATTCAACATGGCGAGCGAAACAATGAAAGGGGAAATTACCCTCCCAGTCAACGTGGACGGCACAACCTTTAGTCACTTGTGATGAGGACGTGACACGGTCCCCTGCTTTGTTTAGTCGGGAATAGTTGAGAGTGTAGCTTGTTATCGCTATTTTACTATTTGCTTATCCTTTGGCTCCTTTGAAGGTGGAGGTATCGGTGTTGGGGCCACATCGTGCACCATGAACATTTCTCTCGCCGCCTGCTGTTCCCCGTAGACGGTCTTAATCCCATCCTTCGCCGGGAATTTCATCATTTGATAAAGGGTGGATGGTACTACTCTCATGCAGTGCATCCATGGCCTTCCAAGCAAGGCGTTGTACCTCATGTCTCCCTCGATGACATGGAATTTGGCATGTTACATATCAGGGCTCGAAACATCCCTGACACATTCTACACTAAGGTATAACCATCTCCTTTCTCTTTCAGTTACATTCTACATTGACCTGAGTGCAAGTATCCGATCAAAATGGCCAAAGCACTCTCCAACTCGAAGGCCTTAGGTTTCAAAAGCATGCGTTGCACTCTTTTCCTTTGACCAGGTTTTTATCCCAAAAAGGGTTTACTGGCAAGGTTTTAATGGGGCAACATCCATATGCTACCTAAGGAAGACTCAACAAGTATTCAAGGCTTCTCTTGCAATCAACCTCGAACACTTGGGGGCATCCCCCGGAAGGTCACCTACTCGGAGAAGCCAAACGGTCGAACGAATCATGTTCGCATAGAACAACCAAGCCCGTAACAGCAAAAACATGTATACTTATACCAAGTAATGAAAGGAAATCGACATTTTTTTCAAAAACGGCTCCTTTATCAATAAACATCCCGAACACTCGGGGACTAGCGTCAACAACTCACAATAATGCAGCCCCCGGGTCGGAGCTTCGAGCTCGTAAGCCCTCAATGGGGCAACAACAAGAGCACAAAATAGCTCCAGAGCCAAAAAATGTCCCGAACACTCGGGGACTGGCGTTGAAAACTCAATGCCACATGACCTCCAGGTCAAAAATTCTGAAATCGTAAGCCCTCAATGAGGCAATACCAAGTTTACAAGTAATGGCTCCCGGGTCAAGAAACTCTCAACGACTCAGGGACTGCCGTCAATCGCCATCTCCATCAACTTATCAAAGCCCAAGGCCATAAGACCACATGCGGGCAGCCTCGGTCTCATAAGACTTGTACAAGGCAACAACAAAATTTGTAAGACATCAAGCAAGGCATGAACCACACATGTACCAAGTGACAATATCTATAAGACCTCAAGCAAGGTATGAACCACACTTGTACCAAGTGACAATATCTATAAGACCTTAAGCAAGGCATGAACCATACTTGTACCAAGTATCCAAAACTATAAGACCTCAAAGGCATGTAAAACTTGCAAGACCTTACTAAAGGCATAAACCCGTTCTCAAAGTTTAGGCTATATATCGAACTTGTAAGACCCCTAAAAAGGAATACCCTCGATATAGATGCCGAAACTACTTCACTCGGGACTTAAAGGCTCCGGCCAAACATGAATAACTACGGTCACAAGGTTGTACCAGCCAAACTAATGCGACTCGGGGATGCCCAACCGTCGCTATAAATCACAGGCTTTCAATTACTTGAAATATACTTCGGAAGAATCGGTTAAACAGGCTACCCTCGACATAGGCAAAAGAGCTTCGGCCATGTCAGCTCCTAAATACTGGCTTCAAGATACTCAGCCTCCGAGCCAAACCTCCCAAGGTGCTCGATCATCGCCATATAACGACTCACAATCGAGGTTTTTTATTAAATCGTCGAAGAGTTAGGCAAACATTATTCAAAAAGTCCTTAACGAGGGAAAAATAAAGCCTATATTAGAGGTCGCATCGACCCAAGACGTAAGAGCCACTGTCGCCAGCCCATATAAAAGTTCGCATTGACCCAAGGTGTAAGAGCCACTATCACTAGCCCACATAAAAGGTTGCATTGACCCAAGGCGTAAGAGCCATTGTCGCTAGCCCACATAAAAGGTCGCATCGACCCAAGGCGTAAGAACCATTATCTCCAGCCCACATAAAAGGTCGCATCGACCCAAGGCATAAGAGACATTGTTGCCAGCCCACACAAAAGGTCACAACGACCCAAATGCGTAAGAGCCAATGTCGCCAGCATATGCAAAAGGTCGTACAGACCCAATGCGTAAGAGCCTAAGGGCCAGCTCCAAATTCAAAAACTTGAGGGTCGAATAAGCTCGAGTCGATACCCAACTAGGAGACTGAACCTAAAATAGTTAACTAAATATGCCTAAAAGCACAAGCATAAGAGCTCAAACGCCGGCTTACATTGAAAGGTTGCATCGACCAAGTGCGTAAAAGCCTACGGGCCAACCTAATGAGCCCCTGGTCCATACCACGAATCTAAGGATTCCTCTAAACTTAAAGACCAGTTCATCTGGCTAAAATCGAGGCAAATAGGAATGCAGGAGAAACAAAACCGTGAGGTTTCCTCTTTATACATACATGCGAAAAAAATACAAGCTCCATTTACAACATACTTTGAAAGTACTATGTACAAAATCAGAAAAGGAAATCTACATCCCCCTTGGGGACTATGGCCCATCGGCCTCATCCTCGCTATCCTTGGCATCGGACAGAAGTGACTTAGCGCCACGTTCGTCTGCCTCACCCGCTTCACCTCTTCTGAGAGGTCAAAGCCCCTCGCATGAATCTCCTCGAAGGTTTCCCTACGAGACTTGCACCGAGCATATTCCTTGCTCCTGCCCTCACGATCAAGAGTCCTTCTCAGCTCAGTTTGAGCATCGGCAGTGTCCTTCAAATAGACCGCCACTTTCTGGTCAGCCTTAGTTCTGCTCATTGCAGCTTTAGCCCGAGCGTCCACAACCTCGGCCTTTATCTTCAAAATCTCAAACTCGAGCTTCGTAATCATATATGTTCAAATCAAGCTATTATCACGAGCTAAGCGAAGTTGAACCTCAAGGGCAAAAGCTTTATCTAGAGCACCCTTCTCCGCCAAAGCCTGAATGTCCGTGTGAGCCTTTAACTCATCATTCTCGCGCCTGGCTCGGCCAACATCATTCCGAAGGCACTCTAGATCCTCCATCCTTTTTTGCAACTGAAATAAATGAAACATGAGTCTCAGGAGCTAGAAGAAGGAACACACACTCCCTCGGAACAAAAATTACATGTCCCTTCAGGTAGCTCTCATAATTCAAGCTCCGACTCACCTCATACCGTAAGCATGCCAACTCGACTTCCCTTTCGTCGCAAAGGAGACTAAGGTATTTCTCCCCATCCAAGGCCTTCCGCAGCCTGGCTTCACGGCAAAGCAGCTCAGACTTAAGCTTGTCAAAGGCCTTTAAAAGAAAACTCAATAAGAAAGGGAAGACGCGAAACTCAAAGGGCCTGTGCCAAAAATCACCAGAGAATGAAGCCGCTAAGCTTCCTTGAAGGTCGAGCGCACATCTGCTAGTATGTCTCCCTCATCCCCAGAAGAGCCGACCTAGATTTGGATACGATCTCTCGGTGTATACGATCCCGAGTTTTGAGTATCCCTCGAAGTACCTTTGACGGAAAAAGAAGACGGCAATGGAGGAGAAACTGCCTTTCCAATACCAGAAATCATGGGTGAAGTAGGCTCAGTCAATACATCCTCTCCAAGCCCCCAGTTTGGGTTCGTTTTGCTTTGAGCACCGTCGCCCTGCAAAGGCATTTCTTGCTTGTTGTTATCATTCTTTAGCCCGGAATCTGGCAATCTTTCTCCCTCTCCTAAAGGGTATGACCTCGATTTGAGGGACTCCCCAATTCCTATGATGACAAAGTTAGTACGCAGAAAGAAAAAGCACCTTTCCGAGAGAAAAGGGGGGAGCGAATCACATAGAACCTACCGTGGTGTTTTGCCTCCTACCTATCATTAGATAAAGCTCGCCACTAACACTCATTGTAAGTCGAGTGGGTCGCCAACTTCCGAACCCAATCTTTCAGATCGGGAACCTCGCCCGGCATTCACGAAATCGCTGTAGAAAATGAAAAGAAGGTGCATTTACAAAGCCAGCCTTCACCATAAACAAAACTAAGAAGGCACGAATGTACCACTTACGTGTAAAATTCCATTCCTCATGAAATGGCAGAAACTCCACTAGAATAATATCGACATTCAATATCCGAACAAATCAGCTCATCCACCCCCGATTTCCATCTTTTTCGTTGTCAACAATGAAAGGCATAGTGGATCAGTATCGCAGGGTCAGTAGGCCTCAATTATAAAAAGGTCGATATAGCCTGATGAGGTGAAATAGTGAATTCAAGACCTGCGTCTTCGGCAAAGAACCTCATCATCAATACTATCCGCCAAAATGACCGGTGAATCTACACCAAGATAACCTGGTACTTTCGATAGAAGTCGAGCACAACCCCATCAACGGGGCCCATCGTAATGGGGTACATGTATACATTCAAAAATCCCTCGGCATGGTCCATGTAGCTCTCCTCCAGGGAAACTACCCCTAATGCTACCTTTTCTCCCCCATCCACAAGCCTTCCTCACTAACTCAAGGTGCTCCTCCCCTATTAAAGAAATGAACTTCGAAGCATATTTCCGATAACCTCAAATGTTGGGGGTCTTTTTTGATGGGAGATTCCCTCCCAAAACAAAGTGCCCAGAGGTAGAGCTCCCTCCTATCGTGCCCCCTTTTTCCTCCGCAGGGAAAGTTCGGGTTTCGACATTCATGGGGGAAATAACTTGTTTCCTTTTGGGAATTAGGTATTTGAAGAGTCGACACCTAACGGATTATAGTGCGTTAGGGCACCCAGAGTGATTAACTCTTGGATTGGTTTGCATTCCAGAGATTTAGGGTAAGGACTTGAAATAACCTTGAGGGGAAGGTGTTAGGCACCCCTATCGGTCCACAATAGTGGGTCCCAACCGAACTTATACTTATGAACTAGTCCTTTAACACATAATTACAAATAAGAGCAGGTCTGGACATTACATGACTCAAACAATGAGACAAAGGAAAGACTTGAAAAAATTGTGTTCATATAGAAAAAATATAAGCCAAAAGGGTTTTGGGAAGGAGGGGTCCTAGGTTGGTTAGCCTATAGGATTACCCCACACAATATCCGGTAAACACTCCTCAATGATGGGCTACACGTGACATTAGCGTGTAGGCATCATATCCTATTCTACCCAAATCCCTCCCCTTGGTCATAGCCTAAAGCGTTCTAGTAACCTTGACAATGTCCTATGCGTGCACTACCCGTCCCTTCCTCGTGGCCCTAAAGGTATTTTAGGACCTCTAAATCTGAGCAGTTCTAGACAACCCCTAAGGTGCTTGAAAAGGAAAAAATTCTAGGTGACAGGCAAGAACGCATAGGACTTAATAGATAAATGCAGAAAGAAGCAGTTAAGAGGCCCAGATTTACCTCCACAAGTAATGCACATAAGCAGCACGTCTCAAACACAAACATGAGCAGTTTTTATTAGAGAAAAGACCTAAACAGGATATCTAAGTGGATGTCAATGAACAGAAATATGCAACTTTGTATTTTATAAACTCGATAGTAAGGTCCTAATCAGTTTTCTTACTGATTTTAAACCTATAAGTCGTTAAGCAGTAAACACAAACAAAAACAGTTCTCCAATTTTTATTAGATTGATTACCTAAGGCTTGCCTAGGCGTAGGATAATGCACAACAGTTACCAGAATTATTAAAATAGTTTAGAAGTTATTTTACCTAAAGTATGTTGTTCTAAGTGTTGCAAACATACAGAGATTGTGACCAGTTTTACTTAAACGGGATAAATGTGATATTGTTTCCTAAAACAGGGTATCTAACATGCACATATAAAATGCAGAATGATTTCAGGATATGCAGAATTCCTAAAGCATGATTTCTAAATGCCCAGAAAGTTACAACATGATTTGAGGATGTGCAGGAGCAACAGTTTTATGTTAATGCTGCTATTTAGACTAAAGCAGGATTTCTAAGTGATAAAAATACCGTCAAATGAGATGCTGAAATAGTAAACCTAAGAACATAATATCTAATGCATGACATGCTTGGAATGTATTGGTCCTAAACATGGATTCTAATGCACATATAGGAAATGTAAACCCAAAGCATGGTTTCTACGCATTGATATTGGTAACATATATGACTACCCTCCCCTTTTCACTAGCCAACCCCAATATTCGTTTACAATAATTATTACAAACCAATATTGAAATGAATTACATAAATAAAGAAAAATAAGAAGTTGCACTATAGGGAGCCTGAAACATGCCCAGATTTCCAGAACCTCAAATGCCCAGATTGTTTCATAGCCTTTCTCATATCCGGGTGTGTCAGAGTTTCCTAAGGACCTCAAGGGATCCCGGGCAGTGCTCACACCCAGATTTCACAACCATAACTGAGTAAATGCAGTGTAGAAGAGCCAACTCCAATGCATCAGAGTTTAGAGGGATCCAGTCACACATTGGAGAGGTCAAAACATAAGGACCTAAAGTAGTGTGAAAGTGCTTGACATAGTTTTGAAAAGGTTTGAATGAAAATAATGTTGAAAGAGACTCGGTTGAAATAGTTTTATATAATAAAGAGAGTTGCTCAGTAAAATAGTTTTTTGACAAGAGTTGTGGAATCAAATAAACAACAGACCCAACACAGAACCAAAACAGGTTCTGCAACATTCAAAGAACATCCTTCACACAGGGGTAATGGGAATTAGGGACATATAAAGCATATGTAGTGAACATATAATAAAAAGAAGTGCACATAGCTACAGAATTAGAAGTATTCCAGGGGGGTTCATGGGAATGGGGTACAACATGAACTTCAGAATTAACACAGAACCAAGTAACTTAAGGTACAAATTGTTTTGCCAAAGAAAGGTTCATACTAAAACTAGATAAACATAAAAGAAACATATTGTTTTTGAAACTTGAATTGAAATTAGAACATACCACTAAAGAAGATAGTAAACACAAAGTGGAGGACAAGAGGGCACAATAATTAGCCTTGGCTCACAGTCGGCTAATTCAAGATAGTAGCAAGTAGCAAAGAAAGAAAGCAGAAAGCTTTGAGAGTGAGAGATAGTTTTTTGAACCAATGTGTTCGAGTGTTTGTGTTAATGAGAGAGTATGTATATATAGTTTGAAACTAGGTAGAATAATAAGGTAAGAGTCAAAGTCAAGCAGTAATTATGCGGACTCAGAATCAATCAGTATAAAATCAATGTAAGTACTCCTCAATTAAGGGAGTTAACTTTAAACGATAAAGATAAATAAGGAAAGAGATCACATAAGACTGGAACATAGCACATAAGGAAATAGTTTCAGGCATAGTAAGTATAGAACAAGTAATTAGGCTAGGTTCAGAAAATCTAATTAAGAAAATTACTTAAGAATCGATTGACAACATAGTCGACCAAAAAATAAGGCAAGAAAATATATTAGAGGTTGAAAATCAGTAAGAAAATTATCACAAGAGATTAGTGAAAGGTATCAATTACAGGAAATTAGGGATTCAATCAGGAGTAGTACTGATTAAGGGGAGATTACCACAAGTCTCTATGCATACACGGAATAAACACATAATAGACAAGAAGAGGCAAAAAATCAGAAACCCTAATGAACACAGTAGTAAAAATCACATAGAATCAGGGATTCAACAAGAAAAAATAGTAATAATTAGAGGAATTGATAGAATAAACATAATATAAGCGGAAGAAGCAAAAAATTAAAAACCCTAATGAACATAATAGGGTAAAATTGTAGAAACGCAGAACGTTCATGAGAAACAAGCACACATACGAATCAAATCATCAGAGACAGACTTAGAACACAGGATTAGAACCAAGGGACTTAGGGTTTTAACATAATAAATGAGATAAAAGGGGAAAAACATGAATAAACGTTTAAACATAGTGAAAATCATAGATTAATACTTAAATCAGAAGGAAAAGCCATTTTGAAAAAGGGTTAAGAAACCCTAGTTTGAAGATGAAAAGGCATTTTGAAAAATCAGAGAGATTTTTAAGAAAACAGTAAAGATAACTCAAAATATAGTCAGATCTGTGGTAGATATGAAGAGTCAAGAGATGAGTTAGGGTTTCAGAGAGAGATAACCTAGAGATAAAGAGATTCCGACTTAGAACCATGGATCTAGCCGGAAAATATAAAGATCTTACTCGGACGGCCAAGGGTGGCCTGAGAACGGCATGAAAAAGCCATAGGTGTGAGTTGAATAGCCTCTGGTCCCCTTGAGGACCTCAAGGTAGTAATAATCCGATATGGGGGGAGCCACGGAGGCTAGGGGTGGTGGTGGAACCACCATTGTTACCGGCGAGCCAATGGCCGGTGAGAGGAAAGTAGGGTTTAGTAGAGAGAGCTTGAGAGAGATGAGAGGATGTAATGGTGGAACAGAAGAGAGAATGAGAGAATGGGAATGAGGGCTTAGGGGGTAGTCTTTTAGGTTAATTATGGTATGGGTGAATCTGGTCCGTTGATCAAAATTGATCAACGGTCCAGATTAAACAAGAAATTGGGTCGGGGGATTAATGGATTGGGCCTGGGATGTTTGGGCTGATTTAATTGGGTTTGGGGTCTAGTTTAATTAGGCCATAATGGAAATGAAAGTAGGCTATTTGTTAAATACCCAATTAAATTAATTAAAATAATTTGTAAAAATAGCTAATAATCACAAAAATGAATTTCATGCATAGAAAATAATTTAAAATGATTATTTAGTATTTTAAAATACAAATGACTAAATTTTGGGTAAAGATGGTATAAAATTATATGATTGGGCTTGCAAAATAATTTGGTTTAAATAGGACTATTTGACTAATTATGAAATAATTTGGTTTAAATAGGACCCTGAATAATAAATTAAATCAAGAAATGCTTTTGAAATCATTTGTAATGCCATTTTGTAATTATTATTTGAAATAAAATGTTGGGTAAATTAATAAAAATATAGAAAAATTATGGAAAAATACCAATTGCTATTAATGCATGATTTTGAAGGTATATATGTAATTTTAAAATATTTTGGGGAAAAATTAGGTATCAACAGCTGCCCCTCTTTACCTGGGAAGGCTGAAAGAGTTTCGGGTAAAGAAATAATGGCCAATTTCGACCGGGCGGGATATTTTGAAAGGAAGAGGCCGGACTCCGGTCTTTGAGTGGCCTACATATCCCTGGTTTTATAGGAATCAAGCCATTTGTAGTTCTGGATTCATCGACGGAGTATACCGGTAACAGACGCAACATCTAGGGTTGGATGAATGAACAATTTTATGGAAGAGGTTAGGTTTGATATGGTCGGGAGAACTGGAGCCGGATCGCTCCTGCTGGGATAGTTGTTTCTCGCCCGGTTACCTGCAAATAGAAGCAATACAAGCGTATACTGTGCATAAATTTAAATATAATGCAAGTTCCCGTTGGACTATGAATGTTGTCTTTGGACGGTTAAGGATGACGTCCTTAGACCATGACGTCCTGGGCCATGAATTGCTTGATGAGAGATTTGCAGGCCATGAAATGATGTTCTCGGGCCATGAAGATGGTGCCTCCAAACTATGACGCCTTTGAATAATGATATGCAAAATTGAAGGATCCTTAGGCCATGGCATAGTGTCTTCCGGCTATGAGGATGATGCCTTTTAGACTATGACGCCTTCGGATAGATTGGTGATATTTTAGCCCATGATATGCAGTAATGATGTTAACAAGACAAAGCTTAGTCTTGTGAAATGGAGGGCAGAGATTAGCCCGATCGAAAAGCAAATAGATAGTACTAGAAAGAGCAATATTTGTGCGAAAAGGGATAGCGCTTAGTCCCATGCAAATGGGGAGGCAATGATTAGCCTCATGCAAATATGGAGGCAAGGATTAGCCTCATGCAAATAGGGAGGCAAGGTTTAGCCTCATGCAAGTATGGAGGCAAGGTTTAGCCTCATGCAAGTATGGAGGCAAGGATTAGCCTATGGTGCCTCCTAACTTTGATGCCTTTGAATAATGATATGCAAAATTGAGGGATCCTCAGGCCATGGCATGGTGTCTTCCGGCTATGAGGATGATTCCTTTTAGACTATGACGCCTTCAGATAGATTGGCGATATTCCAGACCATGATATGCAGTAATGATGTTAACAAGACAAAGCTTAGTCTTGTGAAATGAAAGGCAGGGATTAGCCTCATGAAAGTAAGGAGACAAGGATCAGCCTCATGCAAGATAGGAAAGCAGGGATTAGCCTCATGCAAGATAGGAAGGCAGGGACTAGCCTCATGCAAGTACGGAGGCAAGGATTAGCCTTATGCAGAGAGCAGGTAGAAAATAAGAGTAGTGTATGTCTTAGCTGGAGATACATTCGGTGTTTTATGTCCTGATTGATAGCAAAATTGTTACGTATATGTATTTGCGGATGTTATTTCCATGTTAGATATGCCTGTGTTCAAAGAAACATTGTAAGTTTTGTGGGGGGGAGGGGGGGAGAGGTTGGTTCGTGCTTCGTTTGCCGCCCTTGCTTTGCTCCATCCTGAAAGCCCCTTTCGCGTTCCCCTAGGTAACACCTATTTGTTATGGAAATAGAGTTTTTCGAAAAATACACAATTACTGATGAAAATAGAGTTATTTCAGAAATATATTGATACATTTAGATAAACTAGTGACTGTAACATGTCTCAAAGGCATTGCAGCTCTCTTATGTTGGAATTTTGAGGGTCCTCCTCAAAATTCTGCCCTAGTTTAGTAGATGATCCTTCGGCTGTTTGCGGATAATAGGCCTTGCTGAATCTTCTTCGGAATTTTGAGAATCCTTATCAAAATTCTGCCCCAGTTTCTTAACTGATTACTGACCGTCTGACACATGTTGGCATTAGCTGGACTTGCTCCGGAATTTTGAGGGTCCTCCTCAAAATTCTGCCCCTGTTTCTGATCTTGGAAAATGGAAATTTTATTATGATATGACAGAACCCACAAGGCTGCCTACGTATCCCCTCTTAAACGGGAATCAGGTCAAGCGTAGTTCAATTACATCAGATGAGAAAATGTAAATAATCTAAGCATAGTATCTCTTGACTGCATCTGAATTGATTGGTTTTGGCCAGATTTCTCCATCCATTTCTGCAAGTATGAGTGCTCCCCCTGTCAGCACCCTGTGAACTATGTACGGACCTTGCCAGTTGGGAGAGAATTTCCCTTTGGCTTCATCTTGATGTGGGAAGATCTTCTTCAGCACCAACTGACCCGGTGCAAATTGCCTTGATTTGACCCTTTTTGTTGAATGCTCTGGACATTCTATTCTGATAAAGTTGGTTGTGACACACTGCGTTCATCCTCTTTCCATCTATAAGGGCCAGTTGTTCATAGCGGCTCCTTATCCACTTGACATCGCTGAGTTCAGCTTCCTGTATGACTCGTAAAAAGGAATCTCTACCCCGGCTAGGATGACATCGTCAATACCATAAACCAGCATGTAGGGAGTTGCCCCGGTTGATGTGAGAACTGTAGTGCAATATCCCAATAAAGCAAAATGTAGCTTCTCATGCCATTGTTTGTGGTTCTCTACCATCTTTCTTAGTATCTTCTTGATGTTTTTGTTGGCGGCTTCTACGACTCCATTCATCTGAGGTCTGTAGGCTGTGGAATTCTTGTGCTTAATTTTGAAAGTTTTACACATAGTTTTCATCAGATCACTATTGAGATTGGCGGCATTATCAGTAACAATGGACTCGGGAACTCCGAATCGATAAACAATTCGATCCTTGACAAAATCTGTGACGACTTTATTGGTTACAACTTTGTAAGATGCAGCCTCTACCTATTTTGTGAAGTAATTAATGGCTACCAGAATAAACCTGTGTCCATTTGAAGCAGTGGGATCGATCGGACCAATGACATCCATTCCCCAGGCGGGGAATGGCCAAGGTGAGCTTATTACATAGAGCTCATTTGGCGACACTTTTATCATATCAGCATGCACCTGGAATTGAAAGCACTTGCAAACATACTGGATGCAATCTGTCTCTATGGTCATCCAAAAGTAACCGACCCTAAGTATCTTCTTAGCCAAGACAAAACCATTCATGTGTGGGCCGCAGGTCCCAGCATGTACGTCCTCAAGTAATTTAGAAGCTTCTTTTGCGTCGACATATCTTAGTAGACCTAAATCAGGAGTTCTCCTATACAAGTTTCCTCCGTTGTGGAAGAAATGATTGGACAATCTCCGGAGTGTGCGCTTCTGAGTGTGATTTACATGCTCCGGATATTCTTCCTTTGACAAATACTCCTTGATGTCATGGAACCAAGGCTTTCCATCTATTTCTTCTTCAATATGACCATAATATGCCAGCTGATTATGGATCCTCACCGGAATGGGATCAATATAATTCTTATCTGGATGTTGTATCATAGATGATAAGGTGGCCAATGCATAAGCAAACTCATTCTGAATTCTGGGCACATGTCGGAACTCTATCTTTGTGAACCTTTTTCTTAATTCTTGCACATAGTGCAGATATGGCAATATCTTGGAATTCTTGGTGGCCCACTCTCCTTATACCTAGTGCACAAGCAAATCTGAATCACCGATTACCAGCATCTCTTGAATGTTCATGTCAACTGCCATGTTGAGCCAGGCTTCATACTCTGCCATGTTGTTGGTGCAGAGAAATATGAGTTTAGCAGATACCGGATAATGTTGACTTATTTCTGATACCAAAACTGCTCCAATGCCTACTCCTCTGAAATTTGCAGCTCCATCAAAGAGCATCCTCCAACTGTCATATGCTTCGGTAATGTCTTCTTCTACAAATGATACTTCTTCATCAGGAAAATACGTCTTCAAAGGTTCGTATGCTCCTCCCACCGGATTTTTAGCAAGGTAATCTGCCAATGTTTGCCCTTTGACCGCCTTTTGAGTTATGTAGACGATATTGAACTCACTTAATAGTATCTTCCATTTGGCCAACTTTCCAGTCAGCATGGGTTTCTGGAATATGTACTTCAGAGGGTCCATCCTGGATATGAGGTATGTAGTGTAGGCACAGAAGTAATGCCTCAACTTCTGGGCTGTCCAATTCAAACCACAGCAAGTGCGCTCTAGCAGAGAGTACCGTGCTTCGTAAGGTGTGAACTTCTTACTTAAGTAATATATGGCTTGCTCTTTTCTTCCTGTCTCGTCATGTTGTCCCATAACACATCCGAAGGCTCCATCTAATACAGATAAATAGAGTAGCAAAGGTCGTCCTGGCTCTAGCGGGACCAGAACTGGTGGTGTGGACAAGTACTCTTTGATTTTGTCGAAGGCCCTATAACAATCCACTGTCTATCTTGTTTCGGCATATTTCCTCAGCATTTTGAAGATGGGTTCACATATGACTATGGACTGTGCTATGAATCGACTGATGTAGTTGAGACGTCCTAAGAAGATCACGTCCTTTTTGCTCTTAGGTGGTGGTAACTCCTAAATAGCCTTGACTTTAGACGGATCCAGCTCGATCCCTCAACGACTGACGATGAATCCTAATAATATTCCTGCGAGAACCCCGAAGGCACACTTTGTGGGATTTAGTTTCAAATTGTACCTCTTTAGCCTGTCAAAGAACTTTCTCAGGTCCGTTATGTGATATGCAGCCCTTTTGGATTTGATAATAACGTCGTCTACATACACCTCTATTTCTTTATGGATCATGTCATGAAAGATAGTTGGCATGGCTCTCATGTAAGTGACACCCGCATTCTTCAGACCGAACGACATTATCTTGTAACAATATACACCCTAAGGTGTAATAAAAGCTATCTTCTCTGCATCTTCTTCATCCATCCAAATCTGGTGATAACCCGCGAAGAAATCTACAAAGGATTGGAGTTCATGCTTGGCAAAATTATCGATCAGGATGTGTATATTTGGCAGTGGGAAGTCGTCCTTGGGACTTGCTCTGTTTAAATCCTGATAGTCAACACATACTCTAACCTTCCCATCCTTCTTCGGAATTGGCACAATGTTAGCTAACCAGGTTGGGTACTCAACCACCCTGAGAACTTTGGCTTTGATCTGCTTGGTAACTTCCTCCTTGATTTTCAGGCTCATGTCTGGTTTGAACTTCTTGAGTTTCTACTTTACTGGCGGACACATGGGATTAGTGGGCATCTTGTGAGCAACTATGGACGTGCTCAAACCGGTCATGTCATCATATGACCATGCAAAAATATCCTCATACTCTTTTAGGAAGTGAATGTACTCTTTCTTCTCTATTGGTGACAAGTGAATGCTAATGCGAGTCTCATTGACGGTCTCGGTGTCTCCCATATTTACTGTTTTAGTCTCGTCCAGATTGGACTTAAGCTTATTTTCAAAGTTTTCAACCTCCCTGACAATTTTCTCGGGTATCTCATCTTTTTCATCTGAATCACTATTCTCATGTTGCGTTACGTCATTACATGTCACAGTCACTGGTTCATCAGGAAAAGTAATAATAACGTTGTAGAAAGGAAAAGTGTAAAGATAGTAGTGAACAATAAAGAGCAAATGCATTTGATTAAAACTGAAAAATCATCTGGACAAAGTACGGCTCGATGAATCGAGCATTTATTTTGAAACAAGTAAATCTTAAAGCAACATTATGTGAAATCTTAAATGCCTAGAATGGCTATAGAAGTAAAATCTGCCAAGCTACCTAGGGACTTGGCGGGCTCAGGATGGTGTAGCGGTCCAATTCCTGAGAACAACTCCCTTCTTTACGGTCAGAATGGTGAGGCCTTATTCCTCCTCCTCCTCAATTATGGCACTGCAGTCCATGTCTTCATCTTCCAAGAACAAATTCTTCAACCCAGCTAGTGCTTCCTCTTCTACAGTCCCCCATATCGTACCAGTTTGGTGAAAAGCTTGTTCTAAGTGTGGCACTGCGTTCTCAATATTCTCCTTTCAGATACCACTTAAATCTTCCATTTTTGTTTTTCCTCTGCCTTTTTTATTGCTTGGAGGAGGAAGAGGTAGAGGGTTCTAGATCTAGTATGATATGTTGATGAAGCCAGTATGAGTGAACCAACCTAAGGGGATGAGAATAATCAAAATAAGGAAAGAAAAAAAAGGTAACAAGTTAGTGAAGATTCTGAAATGTTTGTAGCATTTAAACACATATTGTGGGAATGTAAATTCGTGTCTTGATTTGGGAGCCTCAATGTGCCCAAGGTAGGCCTAGCGACAAATAAATTTGGAGAACTTTAAATACCAATAGATGCTTCATTTAGTAATATAAAAATAGACTAATCCCAAAACGACACTAAGATAATAAAAATAAGTCACTACTAGCACTTGGCCTTATTACATTTCAAGAAAGCAAATAAATCTAGCCTATTTGGCCCCAGAAGGACCTTCCTCAGGCTTAATTCTCTTGTCGATCAAATTCTCCAGCTCGTGTAAGTTCATCAGTAAGAATGCCTTTGCCAAATGTCCTCCTTCGTTCCCCTCAGCGTTCTGGTAGTCGGTGACTCTCTTCCTCACTTTTCCTTCCAATTCCATCAGACTATATTCCAAAAATTCCAACTTTTCGCTAGACTTGATGGCCCTCTATTTTCATTTATTGATTTGGTCACTTGATGGAAGATTCCTCCACAGTCTAGTAAGAGTGAGGGTGTGCTAACCATACCGAAGTTGGGCACCTCGTTCCTCATTTTCTGCAAAACAAAAAGCGTTAGGCCCTTCTCCCTCACCAGACTCGACTATTTATACATTCATGATTAGCATATTGGCATTTAGTTCTCCAAATTAATGCACAGAACGTGGTTGTGTCTGTTGGGATTATGAATACCCCGGTGGACTTTGGATAAGGCTCATCTCAAAGGATTATTATGTGGACAACATAATTTATCCGATTAGATTTGACCATGATGCATACACAATTTCGATCAGAGTAAGGTTACTATGGGGATTTAGACTGGTTCCCTCAAGCGGACAACTTGAGGGGGAAAGGCACGAAACTGTCGACTGCACCGTTGATCGACTGATTTTACTGCAAATAAGTCTTTCCAAATTTAAGGGTAATACATAGGAAGAGCACAACCACTCATCAAGCATTGCTATAGGACTTGATACGCACAAGTGGAGTATGATGTGGAACATGATTTATGCAGCAATTAATAGCATGTAGTCAGGTATTTGCACGTAAGAAAAAATAAATGCAGTATTTAAATAATTGAAATACAGTTACGGAAAAGGAAAACAAAGATACAAGTCAGTTTCATGAATAAAAAAACATAAATGCATAAAATAGGCAGTTAAATTCAAATAAGGGGAAAAAGTACAGGGTAAAATATGCTTGGACTAATTCACAAAAGATAAGTTCGTTATGGTAAGAGCCTAAAGGTATTTCCAGCAGAGTCGCCATGCTGTTGCGCCCCCTTTTTTCCTCCGTGGAGAAAGTTTGGGTTTCGACATTCATGGGGGAAATAACTCGTTTCCTTTTGGGAATTGGGTTTTGAAGAGTCGCCACCTAACGGACTATGGTGCGTTAGGGCACCCAGAGCAATTAACTCTTAGATTGGTTTGAATTATCAAAGATTTAGGGTAAGGACTCAAAATAACCTTGAGGGGAAGTTGTTAGTCATCCCTCTCGGTCCACAACGGTGGGTCCCGGCCGAACTTATACTTATGAACTAGTCCCTTAACACATAATTACAAATAAGATCAGGTTTGGACATTACATGACTCAAACAATGAGATGAAGGAAGGACTTGAAAAATTGTGTTCATATAGAAAAAACTTAAGCCAAAAGGGTTTTGGGAAGGAGGGGTCGTAGGTTGGTTAGCCTATAGGATCACCCCACACAATGTCCGGTAAACACTCCTCAATGACGGGCTATACGTGACATTAGCATGTAGGCATCATATCCTATTATACCCAAATCCCTCCCCTTGGTCATAGCCTAAAGCGTTCTAGTAATCTTGACAATGTCCTATGCGTGCACTACCCGTCCCTTCCTCGTGGCCCTGGAGGTATTTTAGGACCTCTAAATCTGGGCAGTTCTAGACAACCCCAAAGGTGCTTGAAAAAGAAAAAATTCTAGGCGACAGGTAAGAACACATAGGACTTAATATATAAATGCAGAAAGAAGCAGTTAAGAGGCCCAGGTTTACCTCCACAAGTAATGCACATAAGCAGCACGTCTCAAACACAAACATGAGCAGTTTTTATTAGAGAAAAGACCTAAACAGGATATTTAAGTGGATGTCAATGAACAAAAATATGCAACTTTATATAAACTCGACAGTAAGGTCCTAATCAGTTTACCTACTGATTTTAAACCTATAAGTCGTTAAGCAGTAAACACAAACAAAAACAGTTCTCCAGTTTTTATTAGATTGATTACCTAAGGCTTGCCTAGGCATAGGATAATGCATAACAGTTACCAAAATTATTAAAACAGTTTAGAAGTTATTTTACCTAAAGCATGTTGTTCTAAGTGTTGCAAAGATATAGGGATTATGACTAGTTTTACTTAAACGGGATAAATGTGACATTGTTTTTACATCATTCATAACTAGTAGTTTAAACTAGGTGTGACTGAGCGAGTATGAACGAGATCCTAAAACAAGGTATCTAATATGCACATATAAAATGCAGAATGATTCAGGATATGCAGAATGATTCAGGATATGCAGAATTCCTAAAGCATGATTTCTAAATGCCCAGAAAGTTACAGCATGATTTCAGGATACGCAGGAGCAACAGTTTTATGTTAATGCCGCTATTTAGACTAAAGCAGGATTTCTAAATTATAAAAATACCGTCAAATGAGATGTTGAATTAGTAAACCTAAGAACATGATATCTAATGCATGACATGCTTGGAATGTATTAGTCCTAAACATGGATTCTAATGCACATATAGGAAATGTAAACCTAAGGCACGGTTTCTACCCATTTATACTAATAACATATATTACTACCCTCCCCTTTTCACTAGCCAACCCCAATATTCATTTACAATAATTATTACAAACCAATATTGAAATGAATTACATAGATAAAGAAAAATAAGAAGTTAG
This sequence comes from Nicotiana tabacum, assembly GCF_000715075.1. NCBI lineage: Eukaryota > Viridiplantae > Streptophyta > Magnoliopsida > Solanales > Solanaceae > Nicotiana > Nicotiana tabacum. The sequence continues at coordinate 95,190,437 of NC_134095.1, read as the reverse complement.
ACTATCGGGAACCTGAAAATAGGCCCAGATTTCCAGAACCTCAAATGCCCAGATTGTTTCATAGCCTTTCTCATATCCGAGTGTGTCAGAGTTCTCTAAGGACCTCAAGGGATCCCGGGCAGTGCTCACACCCAGATTTCACAACCATAACTGAGTAAGTGCATTGTGAAAGAGCCAGCTCAAATGCATTAGAGTTCAGAGTGATCTCATAGGGATCCCTAAGCAGTCACACATTGGAGGGGCCAGAACTTAAGGACCTAAGAGTAGTGTGAGAGTGCTTGACATAGTTTTGAAAAGGTTTGAATGAAAACAGTGTTGAAAGAGACTCGGTTGAAATAGTTTTATATAATAAAGAGAGTTGCTCAGTAAAATAGTTTTTTGACAAGAGTTGTGGAATCAAATAAACAACAGACCCAACACAGAACCAAAACAGGTTCTGCAACATTCAAAAAATAGCCTTCACACAGGGGTAATGGGAATTGGGGACATATAAAGCATATGCAGTGAACACATAACAGACAAAAATGGACATAACTACAAAATCAGACGTATTCTATGGGGGGTTCATGGGATTAGGGTACAACATGAACTTCAGAATTAACACAGAACCAAGTAACTTAAGGTACAAATTGTTTGGCCAAAGAAAGGTTCATACTAAAACCAGTTAAACATAAAATGGAACAGAGTCACATTGAGACATACTACAAAAGGTGGAAGTAACATTTCATAAGCATGTTGATCCTAATGGGGTAGTAGATAACATAAATAGATAGAATAGAAAGCATCTCAACTACAGGTTGCACAACAAAACCATAGATAGAAACATATTAGAAACAGGATGAACTGAAGTAGTAAAAGAAACATATTATTTTTGAAACTTGAATTGAAATCAGAACATACCAGTAAAGAAGATAGTAAACACAAAGTGGAGGACAGGAGGGCACAATAATTAGCCTTGGCTCACAGCCGGCTAATTCAAGACAATAGCAAGTAGCAAAGAAAGAAAGCAAAATGCTTTGAGTGTGAGAGATAGTTTTTTAAACCAATGTGTTCATGTGTTTGTGTTAATGAGAGAGTATGTATATATAGTTTGAAACTAGGTACAATAATAAGGTAAGAATCAAAGTCAAACAGTAATTATGGTGACTCAGAATCAACCAGTAAAATCAATGTAAGTTCTCCTCAATTAAGGGAGTTCACTTCAAACGGTAAAGACGAATAAGGATAGAGATCACATAAGACTGGAACATAGCACATAAGGAAATATTTTTAGGCATAGTAAGTATAAAACAAGTAATTAGGCTAGGTTCAGAAAATCTAATTAAGGAAAGTACTTAAGAATCGATTGACAGCATAGTCGACCAAAAAATAAGGCAAGAAAATATCATAGAGGTTGAAAATCAGTAAGGAAATCATCACAAGAGATTAGTGAAAGGTATCAATTACAAGAAATTAGGGATTCAAACAGGAGTAGTACTGATTAAGGTGAGATTACCACAAGTCTCTATGCATACACGGAATAAACACATAATAGACAAGAAGAGGCAAAAAATCAGAAACCCTAATGAACACAGTAGTAAAAATCACATAGAATCAGGGATTCAACAAGAAAAAATAGTAATAATTAGAGGAATTGATAGAATAAACATAATATAAGCGGAAGAAGCAAAAAATTAAAAACCCTAATGAACATAATAGGGTAAAATTGTAGAAACGCAGAACGTTCATGAGAAACAAGCACACATACGAATCAAATCATCAGAGACAGACTTAGAACACAGGATTAGAACCAAGGGACTTAGGGTTTTAACATAATAAATCCGATAAAAGGGGAAACATGAATAAACATTTAAACATAGTGAAAACATAGATTAATACTAAAATAAGAAGGAAAGGCCATTTTGAAAAAGGGTTAAGAAACCCTAGTTTGAAGATGAAAAGGCATTTTTGAAAAATCAGAGAGATTCTTAAGAAAACAGTAAAGATAACTCAACATATACTAAGATCTGTGGTAGATCTGAAGAGTCAAGAGATGAGTTAGGGTTTCAGAGAGAGATAACCCAGAGATAAAGAGATTCCGAATTAGAAGCCTTGGATATAGCCGAAAAATATAAAGATCTTACTCGGACGGCAAAGGGTAGCCTGAGAACGGCATGAAAAGGCCATAGGTATGAGTTGAACAACCTCTGGTCCCCTTGAGGACCTCAAGGTAGCAATAATCCAGCATGGGGGGAGCCATGGAGGCTAAGGGTAGTGGTGGAACCACCATTGTTACCGGCGAGCCAACGGCCGGTGAGAGGAGAATAGGGTTTAGTAGAGAGAGCTTGAGAGAGATGAGAGGATGTAATAGTGGAGCAGAAGAGAGAATGATAGAATGGGAATGTGGGTTTGGGGGGTAGTCTTTTAGGTTAATTATGGTATGGGTGAATCTGGTTCGTTGATCAAAATTGATCAGCAATCCAGATTAAACAAGAAATTAGGTCGGGGGATTAATGGATTGGGCCTGGGATGTTTGGGCTAATATAATTGGGTTTGGGGTCTGGTTTAATTAGGCTAGAATTGAAATGAAAGTAGGCTATTTGTTAAATACCCAATTAAATTAATTAAAATAATTTGTAAAAATAGCTAATAATCACAAAAAATAAATTTCATGCATAGAAAATAATTTAAAATGATTATTTAGTATTTTAAAATACAAATAACTAAATTTTGGGTAAAGATGGTATAAAATTATATGATGGGACTATAATTGCAACGCTATTGCAATTATAGCCAATTTGGCTAATTATGAAATAATTTGGTTTAAATAGGACCATGCATAATAAATTAAATCAATAAATGCTTTTAAAATTATTTGTAATGCCATTTTGTAATTATTTATTGGAAATAAAAAATATAGGAAAATTATGGAAAAAAATCAATTGCTATTACTGCGTGATTTTGAAGGTATATATGCAATTTTAAAATATTTTAGGGAAATTGGGTATCAACACTTTCTCCTTGCCGAGTTTTCCCTGACGTAGCATCCATGGTTATGATAAAACGAAGAAAGGGGAAATGAAGACTTGGGCGAAGGCTTTGAGTTAAAAGAAAATTGGCGCAAGAAAGGAGAACTCTATGAAATAGGATAACTATTCAGAATAGCGGAATCTCCAAAAGGACGAACACAACCCTATATATGGGAAAAGCGGCGACCACTTGCGCTCCTCAAAAGCTGTTTAAAAATAATGGCTAAAACTTTTGTCGCTTCGGAAAGATATGCCCGTGGAACCACCTCGGTCATTTCGTAATCGTGTCATACATTCGACGCCTTCATACGACGTTTCGGGGTTGGAGATCCTGCATCATTGCAAGTCCCGAGATGGTACCCGATCTCGAGGACCTCCATCAAAAAGAAGTTAGGCTCCAGGAAGCCATTGGCATCATTGCATGTCCCGAGATGGTACCCAATCTCGAGGACCTCCAACAAAAAGAAGTTAGGCTCCAAGAAGCCATTGGCATCATTGCAAGCCCCGAGATGGTACCCAATCTCGAGGGCTTCTCTCAAGGAGAAAACAAGTGCTAAAACTCTACTCATATGAGCTTGGCCTCGAGGTACTATCTAAACCCGAGTAAACCCTCATCCGAGATCGATCTACAACGCCTTGAGTCTATCTACACTAAATTCAAAACAAGTATCCAGGTGGCCCAAGTTTGGGCAAACCCCCACTCGGGGACTGTTCTCGAAAGCCTAAAGGTAGTCTATATTCTCGGGCTTCCGAGCAATCCCCCCTCGAAGATTATCGCAGGGTCTAAAGGCTAAGTCTCGGTGTGAGGGTTTGAAGCCCTACTCTCATTCAACTCGAAGTCAGGGTCCCGACGACCCAAGTTTATCAATCCAATCCGGGCTTGATCCAAGGAATGGCAAAGGGTTCTGCGGGGAGCCGTGTTAATAAATCAAAAGTCAAAAGAAATACTCACACTCAGGCTCGATATTTTCACCAATCGGTGGGGTCATACACTCAGATTCTTCACAAGCGTAGATAAAGGGAAATATAACATACATCAGAGACAAATTGAAAAAACATCTTTATGTTCATAAGCACTTGATTACAAAAGCCCATGAGGGGTCTTTACATATGATTACAGAAGCCCACGAGGGGTCCTTACACAAAAACAGAGAAGCAAAAAGGTACACATATAGTAAAATCCAAGAGCCTAATCTGTTCTCAGGGATGCATCCTCAGCAGTAGTATCTTCGATCACCACCTCCTCGAGGGTCTCACCTTGGTCCTCCAGAATGATATCTCCGAGGGAGAAGATGAAGAAGAGGAAAGTGACGTGGAAGAAGCATAAAGGGATGGAGAAGTGACTCGGTGAAAAATTTAGCTAGTATGGGTTTCACCAGCACTACTATTGTGAAGTCAGTTCTCGAGACGTTACATCGGTGCGGGATGCAATAGTTAGTAGATAGTACCACCTCACTCCACGGAAAGAAAAATGAGTGAGGCGATGTACCGGGTAGTCGGGGGAGGTGAGCAGTGATGTACAGTCCGAACACCCTCCTGAGCAGCGGTGTAGAGTCCAAACATTTTCTCGAGTCAAAAAAAATCAGCGCCCCTATCTCCTCGTCTCGAGCTAACGACGACAGCAATAACGACAACAACAACAACAATAACAATAACAACAACAACAACAACAACAAGAAGAAGTTGGTGTAATCTCGCTCGGTAAGGAAGAGCCTCAAAAAAAGGCCATGGCATAACTAATGAGAACACCGTCATGCAACTTTGAGACTACGGGCCTTAGACATGGGAAATGACAATGGATGAGGATGGAGAGAAGAAAGGGGTGAAAGGCTGATTGAAAAACTTTTGAATGATGAATTAATTACAGGAGACTCCCATTTATAGAAAGAGTGGTAGTGCAACCGACGGCGCCATCAATGTCTTTGAAAGACGTACCGGCAGATGCAATCAATGCATTTTTGGGAGCTGAACCGACAGCGACATTATCGCTTTGAAGAATAAGAATCGGTAGTGCATTGAATGATTCTGGAAAGATGAAATGAAGGGACATTTCGATCATCACGAAGGCTTGCGTCATCAGTATAACCTCATCACGGGAAATTCGAAAAGCTGGTTATCAAGGTCGTTTCTTATCATTCTACTCTAAAAAATGCGGGGACTATCTATATATGGTAAAATCGGAGGGTCCAATTTTCCATCGTTACGACATCTCGAAGGCTCAAAACTACAGTCAAGTTTCATCCCTCGGGGGCCATCGACGCTCGACCTCAGAGCAGTATAGACCGACGGATATAGAGAGAAAGTGGGGAGTTCCCGAGGCACACAATTATGGCTGACAAAGTCTAGTGAGCTAAATTCAGACCCGAATCATGGCGTCAACTAGTTGTCCCATCCCCATATCTTTGTAATAAATGGATTTGTACTATGTTGGGGTTCCCCCTTATATATAAAGGGGATCCTTGTCATTTTGTAAACATCTTTTGCTCAATACCAAACACACAAGAACATCCTCTCTGCTCTATAACACATTCTCTTGATCTCCTTGCTCTATTTATTGCTTATATTTATTGTGTTCTATTTATTGTTCATCATTTATTGCTTATTATTGGCCATAAAGGGCCACCATTGATTTATTATAACTGTTAGTTTCCCCTCGATAACTCCCAACTGAGCTTCAGACTCAACCTCGAGGCCCTCGAATAGGCAAGCTCGAGGCTCCGATTATTGATCATTCGGTTTGGTTATCACCTTGCTTTCAAGCTCTTATCTCATTTCTAAGTCTTTCGCATAGCACCAATTGCTTAACAACTAGCATAAAAACAGATCATGTATTTTTAGAACCACTAAATCAATTTAATTGTTATTACCATTTTCATGGTAAACATTCTGCCTTTCCTTGTCTAATGCCGAATGCTACTCTACTTGAAATCTAGCACTATTTTACCTTTTTCGGGACTAAGCTCTGTCCCGATCATGTACAAGACTAAGCTATGTCTTGTTATTCTCATATGCATCACCATGTCTCTGTCCGAAGGCGTCATAGTCTGAAGGCATCATCCTCATAGCTTGAAGACACCATGTCATTTCTTGAGGATCTCTCAATATTGAAAATCATTATTCAAAGGCGTCATGATTTGGAGGCACCATTCTCATGGCCCGATAACATCATCTCATGGCCTGTGAATCCCTTATCTCATGATTCATGGTCCGGGACATCATCCTCACTGTCCAAAGACAACCTTCATGGTCCAAAGGGGATTTGCATCATGTTTAAGTTCTCGCAGTAACCCATATATATTTGCACACATCGTGTTTTAAGTTTTGCTGGTAATTCAGGAATTAACCGTTCCTCAAATAGGAGTAACCTTCGCTCCGGTTTCCGCTCATACCATTTATACCCTGCCATTATTTCAAACGTAGCCGACTCCCATCAATTACTCGCCTTTACTCTATGATCGTTCAGATATCTGCCATGTGATACATCCGTTACACTTCAGATTCACATTCATAACTCCATATAAATTCATTCGATACTATCCTTCCCAAAAGTACCCTTTCCAAAACATACGACTATTCCTATAACAATTCCATCGGTTTCATTCACCGTTGGGTCCAGAACTACACACGGCCTAATTCGTGCAGGGATATGTCTGCAGCTCAGAGATCGGGGTGCAGCCTATATTTTTAAAAATACCGATTCGGTCAAAATCGGTCATCATTTCTTTACCCGACAACTCTTTCATCCTTCTCGGGTAAAGAGGGGCAGTTGTTAATACCCAATTTTTCCCTCATATTTTTTAAATATACATATATACTTCCAAAATAGTGTATATGCATCATCACTTGGTTTTAAGACATATACAAGCATTTTTCATAATTTTCTATAATTTAAAGGAGATTCAATTTATTCCTATATTTTACTATATAAATATTCGTTAATTGCATCACAAATTATTTTTTATCATTTATACCAAGATTAGGTTTTAAATACTTTAACATATTTATCATAAATATATTTGCATTTTTAAAGGCTAGAATTGCACATTTTGCAATAATAGCCCATATATGCTTATAATTGTCATATTCATGCAAAAAATAAATTTTTATATTTTACAGTGTTAAATAATTGTTGCTAACCATTTTTTATGCACAAATAATATTTTTACTATTCATTTTACAAATTATTTTATTAATTAAAAATGGATATTTAAAATATGGCCCCATTGTTTATTTAATTTCGGACCTAAAGCTATCCAAACCAACCCAATTACCCCAGCCCAACTACTTAATACCTAGCCCAATTTCGCCCAGCCCAAATCAAATAATACCCTAACCTAGTACCCATTTTTACCCGACCTAAATTCCCCTTTAATCTTGGTCGTTGATCTTTCAAGATCAACGAACCTCATTCGTCCGTCCCTTTTTAATTAACCTAACCTCCCCAAACCCTAGCCATTTTTTACCAATCACCACCCTTAAACTCTCTCCTCTCTTCATCTCTGAAACCCTAACATCGTCACCTAATTTCCTTCTTCGATTCCAATAGGATATGGAATCCCTTGATGATTTTCTTACCTTATTGGTCTTATCTCACTACTAGATACTCAATTATGGTATAACGTAATAGCTTGCCTAACATGGCAAGCCGATTTCCATATTTTTGGACCAAATCTGGTTCGAATCTTTCTCATTTCTTCATCTATGTTCATTCTTTATCTTTTCGAGTACGAATCTTCGAGATTTTCTCTAATCTTTGTTTACTCTAAAGCTGGGGTTTAGATCTTTTAAGATCTGTTAATAGTTCATTCTTATTTTTGTTAAAAATGTCATCTATGTTTCCGCATGTCTATCTACGAATATTTTCGCGATTTTTGTTAAAACGTTTTCTGCCTAATTTATTCTGCCCTAAAATTAGGGCTCAGATCTTTTAAGATATATTTTGGTTCTATTTTGGTTTAATATCTTCTATGGTGTTTCCGTATATATATCTATGTGTATCCCTATATGATTTTTCACAGATATTTCCGACTAATTTTTACTTACCCTAAACTTAGGGTTCTCAGATTTTCTTAAATCGGACCAAAATTAGTTTGACTCTTTGATTTTTAGTGCTATTTGGGTCTATATTCATCTTATGTTATTGCTTTGTGTATATCCTAGTACTATGATTTTCCTTAAAACTAGGGTTCGGAACTTTTACTGATTTTTCGATAATCTTTCCTTTCTCATACAGGACTAATATCTTCCTTATTTCTGTTCAGTCTACCATGTTTTCTTTATTCATGTACCTTATTTTTCCTTGAAACTGATTGTTAATTGATTCCATATGATATTTTCCTTATTCTAAGTGTTACTCGCCTAATTACACACCATTATTCCCTGTTAATTGACTGAACTTGTACTATCTGTCCTTAAACTAGACATCAATTGATTCTGTGATTATTTTCTTCCCTTATTTATGTGTGTTTGATTGCTTCCCTTATTTGTTCACTTAGTTGAACACTATTTAAACCCTTCTCCCCTTCCCCTTTAAAACAAGACTGGAACTCTCATACTCTCACTAAAACCTTGGTTCTTTCACTTTGATTCTGTGCTCATTATTTCTGGTTTTGGCCGGCTAAAAGCCAAGGCCAAATTATTCTGGAACTTAACTGCTGTGTCATATTTACTTGCTTTCTTACTTAAATATTATGCCCTAATCCTTTGTAATTTCATTCTCTATGCTTTGTTCGCCTAGCATGTTTTAATTCCAAGTATGATTCTGCCATCATTATGTGATTCTGTGATCTCATCCAGCCCTATGAGTGACACTGTTAGTTTAAGATTAACTAGTTTGAATGATGTGAATCCTCTTATAAGTTAACATAATGTCTAAATTTGTTTCATGCTCTATTTGTTAGTCTTATACTTGTTTTGAACTTAGTATCCCTATAATACTGTTACCATGAAATTGGTTCTTTAATCCTAGCTCTACAGATTTTTGTATGGTTACTTAATTCATGTGTCTGGCCAACTTAACTATTTTGCCTAATTGCTTCTATGATTAAACAATAGTTGTCTTAAATGTCAGCATGCTCCCTAGTATTACTAAGTCTCTCTTCTGAATCAACCTGTTTGAAACTAGGTGCTTTGCAAACTTTGCTGTTTTCTTTCTGAATGCAGTCATGTGTTTTAAACCCTGTTTCTTCTGAAATCAAACTGTTTTAAAACCTCCCCCTACCTATTTTATGTACTAATTTTAAAACCCTCACTCTTAGCCCCTTAGGTTCTCAACCACTCTAGTGTGAGCACTGCTCAGGATCCACATGAGACTCCTGTGAACTCTGACACATTGGAGACTGGTTTTCCAATCTCTTATGAGCTATCTTCTGAATGCATGGTTCTGGTGTGAGCATTGCCCTGGGTCCCTGAGGCCCTTGGGAACTTTGACACAACGGAAACCTGGTTCTAATGTGTTATGGATGAATCACTATCCTATGCCTCAAAGTTGTTATCGTTGGAAGGCCTGGTTCTCGCGTCTATTTGGGCCTAAAGAAGGCTACCTATAGTGTCTCATTACTATTGTATAATTCATTGGCTATTCTGGTCTGTAATAACTTTGTAATAACATATTTTGGGGATATTTAGTAAAGTTGGGGGGCTTTCTTATTTCCTTTTGCTAAACTGGGTAGAAATCCTGCCTATAGGAAGTCCTGCTTATAGGATCTATCAATTCAACAAATGTGCATTAGCAATCATGCCCATAGGACCTCGATGTTTTATTTGATTGATTTTCGGGCAATCTTCATAATTTCTGCCCACACACAGCTCGTAGAAATCATGCCTATAGGATGAAAAAATCAGTTTAGAAATCATGCCTATAGGATTTAAACCAATTCAGTAGAAGATACCATGCCTATATGACTAAAAACAACCTCGAACCTAGAAATCATGCCTATAGGATTTAAGTAAGTACAACAGTTAGAGATCATGCCTATAGGATTCTATCAATTGATTCTGAATACAATCTCCCTTGGAAATCACTTAGGCAATATACTTGTAGGATTTAATAACTCTGGATTTATGATTGTGTTGTATTACTGCCTGAACTGCCCAGATTATGCTGAATAAAAATCAATAGGCAAACAACAGGTTTTAACACCCACCTTAACAAAATTGCCTCTATCTTCCCGTATAGATATCCTGCCTATAGGATTGTTTAGGATCGATAAAGATTGTTAGTTAATTGCGTGTATTTGTTGTTTATGTGCGGAGGTTAACATGAGCCCTTATTTTCTTCATACTTGCAAAGTCCTAACATGTTTTGTTTGTCGCTTAGTCTTTTACATTTTTGAGCAACCTAGGCTTAGTCTAGAACTATCCCAAATAGAGGTCCTAATACCTCCAGGGCCATAAGTAAGAGACGGGTAGTGCACGCATAGGGATCGAACTAGAATCAATTAGAGTGCTTTAAGTTACAACTTAAAAATAGTAATCGGGTAGCAGGAGATGATAGTCTATGCCCGTTGAATAATATGAGTAACACCCCAACTCGAGGCAGTTATGAACTATTATTTATGTTGCACGGGGTGATCCTTTAGGCTAAAAAATTTAGGACCCCCCATCCCTATTAAATATTCCTCTCGCTTATTTATGAGACTAATTTATAAGTTCGGCTAGGACCCACCGTTGTGGACTTTGAGGGGTGCCTAACACCTTCCCCTCAAAGTAATTTCGAGCCCTTACCCGATCTCTGATGATGCAAACTGGTATAACATGAGTTATCTGCTCTAGGTGCCCTAACACACCTTAATCCATTAGGTGACGACTCTTTTAATCCCAATTCCCTACCCTCTCAAAAAGGATTTGCCCCAGAAATGTCGAAACCCGATTACGCGAGAAAAAAAGAGGGCGTGACAGGCAGGATTTCTACCCGTTTCATGCAAATATTAAAGTAGACTCATTTTCCTAATTTCACTAACACCCCAATTGTTATTACAGAATTATTACAGGCCCAATAAATGAAATAAATTACAAATTTATAAAATAACTATAGTAGGCCTTAGACATGCCCAAAGTATACCCGGCCAGGCCAGACCTTCAATTTCAAATCCACATAGTTTCACACCAGCCTAGAAAATAGTAAGGATCCAGTAGCCATCAAAGATCAGAAAACAGCCATGTACACAAGCCCATTGGCTTATTCAGTAAGTAGAAAGGGGAAAAGTTGAGCAATGAGAAAAATGGAAAAGAACCTTGGACCCTAGTGTGTCAGAGTTCCTAAGGGCTTCAAGAACCCACGGTAGTGCTCACACTAAGGAGGTTAATAGAGGAGATTCAGGGATAGTGCAGGTTTCAGTATCAGGGGGAATGATCAAAGACCCAAATCCTAGTGTGTCAGAGTTTACAAGGGCCTCAAATGGACCCCGAGCAGTGCTCACACTAGGGAGGTTAGTAGCAAGAGCCTTGATAGCCTTGGCTTTCAACCGGCTAAGACTAAAGGGTTTAGAATAACATAAGTGATAATAAGGGAGAATGGACAAGAGATGAGGGACAAAAGTGGGGAACACACTTAAGTAGACATAGCCATGGAGAGCAACTAATCAAACAGGCCAGCAGGTTCAGTAGGATTTCAACACATAGGAAAACACCACATAGATAGCCACACATTTAAAGAGTTGTGGGAAAAGAAACAAGTTTACGGGATTAACAGTCATGTCACTAAACCAATTAAGACTTAAGAGGTTCAAATTAAGCTAAACATGCATCCTAGGGTTATGCTAATTATATTTGGGCATGATAGATAACATATTTTGTGATAAACACTGGAAGAAACAGGGTATCAAATGAACAAGGGATGGACTAGAAAATATATTAGCATAGAAGCATGATCATAGTCAAGAGAAAATAGTTTTAATAGAAATTGCAACACATTGTATATGCAGAACAAACATTGCAAGGACTTAGAATAGTGTAAGATAGCAAACTCATACCAAGTATCACATATGGGTATTCTGGGATTGTCAGAATAGACTAAACAACTAGAGAAGATCTAAATCATGTCACAAAATGGTTCAAGCAGGGCATGGAAAAATAAGTTGAGGTAAATGTTAAGATCTTAATCAGTTACTAATGAGGTATGGGGTTCAAGTGAGCATGTTGAGTCACAAAATAGCAAGTGAACATGTCTTAATTAACACAACCATTCTAGCATTCATTATAGAAGTTAAAGATAAAACAAACAAGCATGATTAGGGAAACATCCAGACACCCTTGCACTCAGATTACCCAAATTAGGCTTGGGTAAATACAGAACTAGTAGCATTAGGAGGGGAGTCAGATGCTAAAAGACTTAGAACAAGGTAGAATTAATAGAATGATGTGCAACAGTAATCTAGAAAACATATTAAGCCAATAATTTCAGAGGTGAGAATTACGCAAATCAAGAACACATAGGGATAAACCTGCAAGAGTCCAATAGCTTACCAGTTAAACGAACAACAAACAAAAACAAAAGATTCACAAGAGTCCAGAAGAGTTCGAACAGTAGATCCTCTATGGCCTTGGATTTCAGCCGGCCACCACAAAACAAAAAGCGAGATAATAAAGAATTCACATAACAAAGCCTCAAGTTTTTAGTGAGATTATATTGATTAAGGTCGGTCCTCAAAGGGGAATGGGGAGGGGTTTATATAGTAGTAGAAATTAAATACCCAAACAAGGAAAATCATAAAACCAATACGAGAAAGGAAAGGACATCACATGCAATTGAAAATCAGCATGGAAAAGAGAAAAATTTCAAACCCTAATTTTAGGGAAAGTGAAAATTGGCAGAATCTAAAATAAAAAATCAAACACCACACAGAATAGGACGAATATAGATAAAATATCACCCAAAATCAGAGAATCGAACCAATTTTGGTTCAATCTAAAGAGATCTGAAAACCCTAGTCTTAGGGTAAGTAAGAATCAACAAAAAATACATAGATATTCGTACTGATAATAGAACAAAGGATGAATATAGACAGAATAACATAAAGGTCATGGATTTGAACCGATTCTGATTCGATTTTGGTGAGATTTGCTTGCTATTTTTAGGCAAGCACCATAAGAGAGTAATCAGTACCAAGAGGAGGCCATATATGGCAAGCAATAACAGTCGAATCCCATGTCTGGTGGGATTAGGAGAAGAATTTGAGTGTGAGACGGCAAGGGTTTAGTTTAAGAAGAAGAGGGATGAGAGCATATGAGGGCGGCGGGTTGGATAAAATGGTTAGGGTTTGGGGCGGAGGGGGTTTAGTTAATTAAAAGGGGAGAAGGGATGTGGGTTGTTGATCTTGAAAGATGAACGGTTGGGATTTAAAAATGAACGGGCCTGGTTAAAATAAAACGGGTACCGATTGGATTGTGGGATTGGGCTAATTGATTTGGGTTGGGGGTAATTTAGTCTAGGGTATTAAGTGTTAGGTAGTTTTAGGTCCGAATTTGTTTTTTTATAAAAATAGGCTATTATTTAAATACACAAAATTTAACAAAATAATTTATAAAAATGCTTTAATAAATAAATAAATAAAAATGTTATTTATACAATAAAATGATTAAAAATAATTATTTAGCATTATAAAAATATAGAAGGCTATTTTGACACAAATAGTATAGATAAAAAGTAATTATATATGAATATAGGCTATTATTACAAAATTAGGTAAATAGCTTAAAATGCAAACATAATGATACGAAATAAAGTAAAACATATTATCAAACATATATGAGGATGCGCAATAGTAATGTGAATGATTAATTCATCACAAAGTAATTTAAAGGAATAATTAATAATTATTCAAGTAATTAAACTGCAAAAAAATCAATTTAAAGCTCTAAAAATTATGAAAAATTATAGAAAATGCATGTATAGGTTTATAAACTAAATGATGATGCAAATATGATATTTTAAAAGTGTATATATATAATTTAATAATATGAGGGAAAAATTGTGTATCAACAGCTACCCCTCTTTACCCGGGAATGATGAAAGAATTATCGGGTAAAGAAATGATGACCGATTTTTATCGAATGGGATGATTTTAAAACTAGAGGCTGATATCTGATTCCTGAGTTGCCTACAAATCCCTGATTTTACAGAATCAGGCCATGTGTAGTTTTGGATCTAACGGTGAATGAAACTGATGGAGTTGCTATAGGAATGGTTGTACGTTTCGGAAAAGGTTCTTTTGGGAAAGATAGTATCGGATGGATTTATGCGGGTTTATGAATGTGAATCTGAAACATAACGGATGTGTTATAGAGCAAGTATCTTAATATCCATAGAGTAAGAAGCGGGAATTGATGATGGTCGGTTATGTTTAAAACATTTGCAGAATGTGAACGTTATAAACGGAAACCGGAGCGAAGGTCTCTCCCATTTGAAGAACGGTTACTTCCTGGATTACCTTCAAAACATAAAACACGATGCATGCAAATATATATGGATTTTTGCGAGAATTTAAACATGATGCAAATTCCCTTTGGACCATGGAGATTTTCTTTGGACGGTGAGGGTGATGTCTTTAGACTATGATGTCCCGGGCTATGAATCATGTGATTAGGGATTCACAGGCCATGAAAATGGTGCCTCTGAACTACGTTGCCCTTGAATAATGATGTGCAATATTGAGAGATCTTCATGCCATGGCATGGTGTCTTCCGGCTATGAGGATGATGCCTTCTGACTATGATACCTTTGGACAAAAATGGTGATATTTCAGCCCATAAAATGCAAAGACATGATGATGGGTCATATAAGCAAAACAAGACAGATCTTAGTCTTGCATAAGACTGGGACAGAGCTTATCCTCGGGAAGGCAAAATAGTGCTAGATTTCAAGTAGCATAGCATTCGATATTGGGCAAGGAAAGGTAGAACTTAGCCTTATGCAATTAGGGAGTCAATGCTTAGCCTCATACAAGAAAGGGAGACAATGCTTAGTCTCATGCAATGAAAGGCAATGCTTAGCCTTATGCAGTTGAGGAGGCAGGGCTTAGCCTCATGCAAGAAGAGGAGACATGGCTTAGTCTCATGCAATGGAAGGCAGTGCTTAGCCTTATGCAATTAGGGAGGCTAGGCTTAGCCTCATGCAAGAAGAGGAGACAATGCTTAGTCTCATGCAATGAAAGGAGGTGCTTAGCCTTATGCAATTAGGGAGGCAATGCTTTGCCTCATGCAAGAAGAGGAGACAATGCTTAGTCTCATGTAATGGAAGACAGTGCTTAGCCTTATGCAATTGAGGAGGCGGGGCTTAGCCTCATGCAAAATGGAGACAATGCTTAGTCTCATGCAAGGGAAGGATAATGAGTGATAGTAGAGTATTTTCTTATCTGGAGACATGTTTGCGTTTCGCAGCCTTTGTCATTATGAAGATAGTGATTTTGATATGTGTATACTTGCGAATACTCATGTTATGTTCATTGTGCATGCTGTTGATACCCAATTTTTTTCTATATATTTTTAATATGCATAAATACTTTCAAAGTAGCATACATATACATATATAGGCATGCACAAGGTTTTTTATAATTTTTCTATATTTTTAAAGATTTTAAATTAATTTATTTCCTCCCTTTTTACTCATAAAACCCCCAATAATTATCCCTCAAATGATTGTTGGGATAATTCAATCATCTACAACAACAACAACAACAACCCAGTGTAATCCCACAAGTGGGGTCTAGGGAGGGTAATATGTACGCAGACCTTACCTCTACCCCAAGGGGCAGAGAGGTTGTTTCCAGGAGACCCTCGGCTCGAAGAGGCAACAAGAGACACTATATTAGTACTATCAATATACTCATAATAAAACAACATAAAATACCATAAAAACCATAACATAACATAAATACCATAAAAAACAAAGTAACAGCAATATAAGAGATATAGGAAATACGAGAAAGATGTAAGGTATTAATACACAGAAGATAAAGCACATCATCAGTAGTTGATCAATAGCATTCTAAGACTAATTTCTAACTGGCTAGTCTCACTCTAGTGCGCTGTAAAAAAGACATCACAATTTCCCCTAACCTACAACCTTAATGCTCGATCTCCACAATTCCCTGTTTAGGGCCATGTCCTCAGTAACCCTAAGTCGCGTCATATCCTGCCTGATCACCTCTCCCCAATATTTCTTAGGTCTCCCTCTACCTCTCCTCGTACCCACCACCGACAGTCGTTCACACCTTCTCACCGGTGCATTAGTGTTCCTCCTTTGAATGTGCCCGAACCATCTGAGTCTTGCTTCCGCATCTTGTCCTCCATGGGGGCCACCCCCACCTTCTCTCGAATATCTTCATTTCTAATCTTATCCTTCCTTGTATGCCCGCACATCTACCTCAACATCCTCATCTCTGCAACTTTCATCCTCTGGATGTGTGAGATCTTCACCGGCCAACACTCGGTCCCATACAACATAGCAGGCCTAACCATTGCCCTATAAAATTTACCTTTCAGTAACAGTGGCACTTTCTTGTCACACAGGACTCCCGTCGCTAACCTCCATTTCATCCACCCAACCCCTATACGGTGTGTGACATCCTCGTCGATCTCCCCGGACCCCTGAATAAACGACCCCAGGTACTTGAAACTACCCCTCTTAGGGATGACTTGAGAATCAAGCCTCACTTCCACTCCCGCTTCCGTCGGCTCTGCCCCAAATTTGCACTCAAGGTATTCCGTCTTCGTCCTGCTCAACCTGAAACCTTTGGACTCAAGGGTATGTCTCTAAACCTCTAACCTCTCGTTGACGCCGCGTCGTGTCTCGTCGATTAGGACTATGTCATCAGCAAATAGCATGCACCATGGCACCCCCCCCCTGAATATGATGCATTATAGCATCCATCACCAGGGAAAATAGGAAAGGGCTGAATGCAGACCCTTGGTGCAACCCCGTAATAACCGGAAAATAATCTGAATCGCCTCCTGCTGTCCTAACCCGAGTCTTAGCTCCATCATACATGTCCTTAATCGCCCTAATGTAGGCAACCGGGACCCCTTTAGCCTCTAAGCATCTCCATAAGACCTCCCTAGGAACCCTGTCGTACGCTTTCTATATTTATGCCAAAATATTATTAAAATATTTTTTGTGCATTTTTGCATATAATTGCATTTTTAAAACTAAATTGCATTTTTATGACTGCTCGTTTCTTGTTTGAGTTTCTGTGACTATCTTGCCTCAAATATGTTCTTACTGAGTTTTTAGCCTAACTTATACCACCTCTATGTGCTTGTGTTCGTCTTGACTGTTCAAGGCTCGCTTCTTTCTTTCAGTTTTGTTTAACCTGCATGTTTGTTATGTCTGGTTATTCTTATCTTACTCTATTTATATGCTGAATACTGAATCATGACTCTCTCTTTGATTGACTCTGAGCTCCCTATTTCTTGGCTTGATTTGAAAACTTCCCTTTAGACCTTCGATTCTCCTATTTAAACCTGGTTTATTCGCTTATTTATGGGAACCCATGTTATTCTTCTTAAATCAATAATTTCGAGTCCTTGATTCACTGATTTGCTATATGCTGATTTTTGATTATTTCCATATTCCGCAACTTTATTTTGTTTTCTTATCTTATTTGGTTAACCGAGTATTTTACTGATTCTGCACTAGATGTTTCCTTAATTGGACTCTTATGTACTTACCCCTAATTGTCTATTTTGTACCTGATACCCTAATTGATTTCTTTCCTTAAATATTTTTTGTCCATTACCATTGGTTGATTACCCCTTAATTAAAGGAGTACTTGCATTGATTTGATTCTGATTAGTACTTGGTTCCATAATTACTATACTATTGTGATTCTTGCCTTATTTTTACCTAGTTTCGAACTACTATATATACATACTCTCTCATTAACACAAACACATGAACACGTTGGTTCAAAACTCTCTCTTACATAAAAGCTCTCTTTTGCTCTATTTTCTCTGGTTACTTGCTATTGTTCTAAGTCAGCCGGCTGCAAGCCAAGGCTGATTACTCTACTCTCTTGCTCCTCACTTTGTGTTTACTACCTTCTTTACTGGTATGTTCTGACTTCAATTCAAGTTCCAAAAATAATATGGTCATTTTATTACTTCAATTCATCCTGTTTCTAGTCTGCTTTTACTTATGGCTTTGCTGTGAAACCTGTAGTTGATATGTTTACATTATTAGCAAGTTATGTACTCCCCTTCCTTAGGATCAGTATGAACATGTCACCCCCTCTATGTAGTCTGTCTCCATGTGATCTTGCTCTATCTGATTTCTGGTATGAATCTCCTTGTAAAGTAGTCTACACTCCTAAACTTGTATGAGTTTGGGGATTGATTTTAAATTATGTTAATCCTACACTGAACCCCTTAAGCATTACTGGTTCTGTGACTATGTCTGATCAGTGTTTCTGAGCATATCTGTACCAATTCCAAAGGCTTCTGCATGCTATATGTTTACCATTATGTGCTTTACCAGGCCCCAATTCCCATTTACCCCTGTGTGAAGGCTTATGATGCTAAACCTGTCTTGGTTCTTTGTTCTATGTGTGATGTTGAACTTGTTTTGGTCTTGAGGTTGGTCTGTTGTTTGTTGATTGCCCTACTCTTTTCAAAATTGTCTCATTGAATAACTCCTCTATTGTTTTACTAAATATTTTAAACAAAACTTTTTTAATACTATTTTCCCACCAAAACCTTTCAAACTGTGTCAAGCACTCTCACTCTACTCCTAAATCATTAGGTTCTGCCCCCTCCAGTGTGTGTACTGCCTTGGGATCCTCTTGAGAACCCTCTAAACTCTGGCACACTGAGGTTGGCCCTTCCACACTGCACTTACTCAATTTGGTTACAAAGTTTAGGTGTGAGCACTGGCCGGGATCCTTGAGATCCTTAGGGAACTCTAACTCACCTAGACAATGATATTGTCTATGAAATCGGCATTTGAGGCTATTGGAGGTTTTGGGAAATCACTTGGGCCTGCTTCAGGCTCCTTATAGTGTAACTTCTTCTTTTTCTTTATCTATTTATGAAATTCTTTCATATGGTCTGTAATAATTTGCAAACAAATATTGGGGTAACTAGTGAAAAGGGTGGGTAGTTACATATTTGTGGGGTAATACGGGTAGAAACCATGCCTATAGGACTTTATATTTTTGCTATGCTTTCCTTTCCATGTTAGAAATCATGCCTATAGGTCTCAAGTGGATCCAATAATAGAAATCATGTTTATAGGTCTTAAAATCAACTTCACAAGTAGATACCACGCCTATAGGATATGGTCCAATTCAACTTCTGTTATAACAAGTGTTTACATGTGTTTTAATTTGTTATCATGCCTGCAAGTTTCTAAAAAATTGGTTTTAAACAACTAGATATCATGCCTATAGGGAACAACACCAGAAATTTTGCCTATAGACTAAAATCAGTTTAGTTTAAATAAGTCAATCCAGTTCTTGAGTAGTTTGCTTCGAAACTAGTCTAACTAACGGTTTGTTTTTCCTGAAATGAATTATCTCCAATACTGCTTTAATTAACTATTAGAAAGCATGCCTATATGGACTTAAGAGTCAGTTTTAAAATCTGGCCCTATTTTATAAAGCGTAGTTATCATTATTCTGCATGTAGGCAAGCCTATAGGGCATTTTCAAATTCTGTAACTCTGAAACTGTTTCTGTTACTTAATTTCTTTCTGATTTTAACAGGCTTTAAAAATCAGTAGGCAAATTGATAGGGCCATTACTTCTGGGTTTATGTAATAAACTTCCTATCTTCTGTGTCTTGATATTCATTTAGACATCATGCTTCAGGATATTGTTTAACAAGAGGCCCTTATTTGTGTTTGGGTCGTACTGCTTATGTGTATTGTTTGAGGAGGTAAACTTGAGCCTCTAATTGCTCATTTTTTGTCTTATGTGCTAAGGTCTTAATTGTTCTTGCCTGTCGCCCTAGTATTTTCACCTTTAAATCTTAGGGGTCTGTCTAGAACCACCTATAGGTAGAGGTCCTAAATTTCCTCCGGGGCCATTAAGAAGGGACGAGTAATATCACGCAATAGAGATCGCTGACCAACACGCGCTTTAATGACCACTAAGGGGGAGGGAAGGGTAGATATGGGATATGATGACTACACACTAATGTCACGTGTAGCCCCTCATTGAGGAGTGTTTACCGGACATTGTGTGGGGTGATCCTATAGGCTAACCAACCTAGGACCCCTCCTTTCCCAAAATTCCTTTTTCTATTTAAAACCTTTGTTTTATATGTATACAACTTTTTCAAAATCTTTGCCTTATTATTTGAGTTATACAACTTGCTTTACTTGCAAATTATTTGATCCAACTATTTATTTATAAATGGACTAATTCATAAATATAAGTTCAACCAGGACCCACAGTTGTGGACCAAGAGGGGTGCCTAACACCTTCCCCTCGAGGTCATTTCGAGACCTTACCCTAATCTCTGGTAATGCAAACCAATCCAAGAGTTAATCAATTTAGGTGCCCTAACGCATCATAACTCGTCATGTGGTGACTCTTCAGATACCTAATTCCCAAAAGGAAATGAGTTATTACACCCATGAATGTCGAAACTCGGATCTTCTCTCCGCGAAGGGAAAAAAGGGGGCGCGACACCTGCATCCAAAGAAAAATTGTGAGTTTTGCGGGGAAGTTGGTTCATGCCTTCTCTTGCTTGCTTTGCTCTAGAGATCATGTTCGAGTTACCCAGGGTAACATCTGGCTACCATAGAAATAAAGTTTTTGAAAGAACATGCAAACACTTTGATAAATATAGTGATTTATAAACATAATAGTATGCAATATCAAGTAAATTAGATGAATCGATGACTGTGACACTTTAGATACATTGCAACTTCTAGTCACTAGAATTTTAAGGGTCTTCCTCAAAATTCTGCCCCAGTTTAATAAGCGATTCTTTGACCGTTCTGCATATGACGAAGTTGGCTGGACTTGCTCTGGAATTTTGAGGGTCCTCCTCAAAATTCTGCCCCAGTTTCTGAACACGGGGAAAATAAAGATTTTATTAAGATGTGACCAAACCCACAGGGCTGCCTATGTATCCCCTCTTAAATGGGAATCAGGTCAAGCGTAGTTCAGTTACATCAAAAGAAGAAATACAAACAATCCTAAACATAGTATCTCTTGATTGCATCTGAATTGATAGGCTTTGGCCAAATTTTTCTGTCCATTTTTGCAAGTATGAGTGCTCCTCCTGTTAGTACCCTATTAACCATGTAGGGCCCTTGCCAATTAGGTGAAAATTTCCCTTTGGCTTTATCCTGATGCGAGACATCTTCATCTGACCCTTTTGTTGAAAACTCTGGACATTCTGTTCTAATAAAGTTGACCATGGAATACCGTATTCATTCTTTTCCCGTCAATAAGAGCTAATTATTCATAACGACTTTGTATCCATTCTGCATCACTGAGTTCTGCTTCTTGTATAATTCTTAGAGAAAACATTTCGGCTTCGACGGGAATGACAGTTTCAGTACCGTAAACCAACATGTAGGGAGTTGCTTCAGTAGATGTGCAGACTGCGGTACGATATCCCAATAAGGCGAATGGTAATTTCTTGTGCCATTGCTTGTGGTTGTCTACCATTTTCCTTAGAATTTTCTTGATGTTCTTGTTGGCGGTTTCCATGACTCCATTCATTTGAGGTCTATATGTTGTGGAATTCTTATGCTTGATCTTGAAGGTTTCACACATAGCTTTCATTAAGTCGCTATTGAGGTTGGAGGCATTGTCGGTGATGATGGATTCTGGTACCCCAAATCGGTAAACAATACGATCCCTAACAAAATCTGTGACGACTTTCTTGGTTATAGCCTTGTAAGATGTAGCCTCGACCCATTTTGTGAAGTATTTTATGGCCACTAAAATGAACATGTGCACGTTCGAAGTGGCAGGCTCGATCGAACCGATGAAATCCATTCCCCAAGCGGCAAAAGGCCAAGGTGCACTTGTTGCATTGAGTTAATTTGGTGGTACCTGTATCATATTTGCATGTATTTGGCACTGATGACACTTTTGAACATACCTGATGTAGTCCGCTTCCATAGTCATCCAAAAATATCGTGCTCTCAATATTGTCTTGGCTAAAACAAAACCATTCATGTGTGGTCCACAAGTTCTGGCATGTATCTCTTCAAGTAGTTTGGAAGCTTCTTTGGCATCAACGCACCGTAATAATCCTAGGTCTGGAGTCGTTCTGTACAGAATTCCTCCACTTTTGGAAGAAATGGTTGGATAATCTTTGGAGTGTGTGTTTCTGAGTATGATTTGCATGCTCCGGGTATTCTCCTTTTGCCAAGTACTCTTTGATATCATGGAACCACGGATTCCCATCCGTTTCTTCTTCAACATGAGCGCAATAAGCTGGCTGATTATGGATTCTTACTGGAACAGGGTCGATGAAATTCTTGTCCGGGTGCTGTATCATGGAGGACAAAGTGGCTAATGCATCTGCGAACTCATTCTGGATTCTTGGAACATGTTTGAACTCTATCTTTGTAAACCTCTTCATCAGCTCTTGCACATGATATAGATATAGTAATATTTTGGTATTCTCCTAAAACATGATGTACGAGAAGGTTTGAATCACCAATTACCAGAAATTCCTGGATATTCATGTCAAAGGCCAAATTAAGCCCCAAGATTCATGTCTCGTATTCTGCCGTATTGTTGGTGCACGGAAATCTGAGTTTTGCGGATGCTGGATAATGTTGACCCATTTCTGACACCAAAACAGCTCCAATACCCACTCCTTTGAAATTTTTAGCCCCATCAAAGAACATTCTCCAACCGTCGTAGGTTTCGGTGATATATTCTCCTACAAATAATACTTATTCATCGGGAAAATACATTTTCAGGGGTTCGTATTCTCCTCCTACAGGATTTTCTGCAAGATGATCTACTAACGCATATCCTTTGACCGCCTTTTGAGTCACATAGACAATATCAAATTCACTCAACAGTATCTGCCATTTCTCTAGTTTCCCTGTAGGCATGGGTTTCTGGAAAACATATTTCAGAGGATCCATCCTTGATATGAGATATGTGGTATAGGCACAGAAGTAGTGCCTCAATTTTTGAGCTATCCACGTTAGGGCGCAATAGGTGCATTCCAGCAAAGAATACTGTGCATCATAGGGTGTGAAATTCTTACTCAAATAATATTTAGTCTGTTCCTTTCTTCATGTCTCGCCGTGTTGTCCCAAGACATAACTGAAAGCACCATCTAGTACAGACAGATAGAGTAGCATAGGTCTGCCAGGTTCCGGCGGGACCAGGACTGGTGGTGTGGACAAATATTTCTTGATTTTATCAAAAGCTTTATGGCAATCTTCAGTCCAACATGTTGCGGTATCCTTTTTTAACATTTTGAAAATTGGCTCACAGATCACGATCGGTTGTGTTATGAAGCGGCTGATGTAATTGAGACGCCCTAAGAAACTCATCACATCTTTTTTGCTCTCCGGAGGTGGAAAATATTGGATAGTTTTAACCTTTGACGGGTCTAGCTCTTTTCCTTGGCGGCTTACGATGAATCGTAATAACTTTCCAGCAGGGACCCCAAAAGCACATTTTGCGGGATTCAGTTTCAGATTATACTTTCAAAGTTGATAAAAAAACTTTCTCAAATCCGTTATATTATTTGTGCCCTTCTTGGATTTGATGATAACGCCATCCACATATACTTCTATCTTCTTGTGCATCATGTCGTGGAAAATGGTTGTCATGGCTCTCATATAAGTGGCCCCAGCATTCTTTTGACCAAATGGCATCATTTTATAGCAATACACTCCCCATGGTGTAATGAAAGCTGTCTTTTCGGCATCTTCTTCATCCATATAGATCTGGTGATATCCCGTGAAGCGATCCACAAAGGATTGGAGTTCATGTTTGGCACATTTGTCGATTAGTATGTGTATGTTGGGTAACAGGAAATCATCTTTGGGACTTGCTCTGTTTAAATCCCGATAGTCGACACATACTCTGACCTTCCCATCCTTTTTTGGGACTGGCACGATGTTAGCCAACCAGGTAGGATATTTGACCACTCTAAGAACCTTAGCTTTGATCTTTTTGGTGACCTCCTCTTTGATTTTCAGACTCATATCCGGCTTGAACTTTCTGAGCTTCTACTTTACAGGCGGACACATCGGATTGGTAGGTAGTTTATGAGCCACTATAAAGTGCTCAAACCAGTCATATCATCATAAGACCATGCAAAACTATCTTCGTACTCTTTCAGGAAACGGGTGTACTCTTCTTTCTCTTATGGTGACACATGAATACATATGCGAGTTTCTTTGACTGTTTTAGAATCTCCCAAATTGACTATCTCGATTTCATCCAAATTGGACTTAGGCTTATTCTCAAAATTTTCCACCTCTCTGACAATTTCCTCAGGTATTATATCTTCTTCTTCTTCTTCTTCTTCTTCTTCTTCTTCTTCTATTTCCTCTGAATCACTATCCTTATGTTGCATTATCTCATTACATGTCACAATCGTAGTTCATCAAGATAAGTAATAATAATGATGTAGAGAGAAAATGTAAAGGATAATAATAAATACTAAAATAGCAATGCATTAGATAAATCTTGAAAACATTAAAACAAGTACGACTCGATTACTCGAGCAATTATTTCAAAACAAAATACGTGTAAAACAAAATACTGAAAATGTCTTAAATGTTGAAAATTGCTTTTAAAAATAGATCATGCTAATTGCCAGGCTACCCAGGAACTCGATGGGCCCGGGATGGTGCAGCAGTCCAGCTCTTGAGAACAACTCCCTTTCCTACGGTCTGAATTGTAAGGTCTTCCTCCTTCTCCTCCTCCTCCTCCTCAACTATTGTATTGCAGTCCATGTCTTCATCGTCCAAAAATAGATTACTCAAGCCAGCTAAAGCCTCATCTTCTTCAGATCCCTATATCACGTCAGTCTATTGAAATGTCTGGTGCAGATGCGGTATCGGCTGTTCAAGAGGGTAATAAGGACCATGCCATGGTGGCGACCAATTCTGATACTCGTGCCAAGTGTATTCACACCCCAGCCCAAAAGTTGGGTCATGGAGCTTTAGCTGTATCGGTTTGGTGATCCCTTGGAGATTATTGGCGAGACCCTTGTTGGGTTTGTACCCTGTCCATAAAAATATGCTTTCAATCTTATTACTCTACCATTTATCTTTCTCAATTTCATTGATGCGCTCGATGTGATGGTATGTTTCTCCACCCAACTTCCTTCTATTTTCAACAATCGGAACAGTTTGATTGGTGTAAATAGGATTACTTCCTTCCCCGTGGATGATTACTTCCTGATGATTCCATTCAAATTTTGTAGCCTAATATAGAGTGGAGGCTACAGCCCTAACAGCATGTATCCAGGGTCAACCCAACAGTAGATTGTATGTGGCGAGTATGTCCAATACTTGAAATTCAACATCAAACCAAGTCAGGCCGATCTGCAAACATAGGTTGATTTCCCCAATCGTGTCCCTTTGGGACCCATCGAATGCTTTCACGTTCATAGTTCCTGCTTGTATCTCATGCAAACCTTTACCCAACCTCTTCAAGGTAGTCAACGGACAAATGTTGAGAATCGAACCCTCATCTATTAGGACTCTGGCAATGAATTTGTCCTCAAACTGTACCGTGATATGCAATACTCTATTGTGACTCAGTCCTTCGGGCGGCAATTCATCTTCGTGAAAAGTGATCTTGTGGCTTTCCAATACTTTCCCTACCATATTAGCCATTTCTCCACTAGTGATATTGTTGGGTACATAGGCTTTGTTCAACACTTTCATCAATGCATTCCTATGCGCCTCAGAATTATGTAGTAGTGATAGAATGGGTATCTGAGCAGGGGTTTTGTTCAGATGATCAACCATAGAATAATCTTTTGCTTGCACCTTTCTCCAAAGATCGTTTGGGCTAGTTTCAATGATAGGCTGCTTGGGAGCGGCTTCGTTACTTGTTCCTCCCAAATGCTCGGGCGTGTAAACCCTATCGGTCCTGCTCAAACCTTATGTTGCACCGGTTTCTTTCTTTTTCCCCTTTCCTTTCCTTCTTGCCTCTGCAGCATAGTCCCAAGGTATGACATTAGACTTAAAGGACGATGTGGGTGCTACTACCACGGTGAAGGGTGTGGTCACTTCCACCTCAAACGGAGTTGGTGTGGCAGAGGGCACTGTTAGTTCAACCTCAAACGGAGTTGGTATAGCTACTTCGACCTCAATTGGTGACTGACTTTGCCCCACAATAGGTGTGAGAATGACTGGAGATATTTTATGTTCATTCCCTTCACAAATGAGCTTGATTGATCCTTCCGGATCCCATTCTTCATCCGTTTCTATCACATTTACCCCTTCGCCTCTGTGATTCAGGAGGGGGTTGTTGCGAATATTTGGTGGGGCCTCTTTGGCTTGTATAACCTTGGTGGAAATCAACATCTGGATCTTATCCTTCAAAGTGCGACATTCATCAATAGTATGACCTTTCATGCCCGAGTGAGAGGCACATATCTTGTTTGGGTTAACCCACTAGGAAGAGTTTTCCATAGCAATAGTGGGAATAGGAGTGACATAACTGGCAGCCATTAGTCTCTCATACAATTGATTGATGATTTTAGCAATAGGAGTGTATTGTTTGGGTGGTTTACGGTCGAAATTTAGTCTGGGTTTTTGGTAGTTTTGGCAAGCTAGTGGTGGTGAGTGGTAATATGCTGGTTGAGTGTTATAAGTATGGTAGGTGGCAGTAGGTTGCTGGTATCTAGGGGTGAAGGCTGATATGTAGGTGGAGGTGTTTGTTATGTAAGAGGAGACTTCGGACCTTAGGCTACCATCACTGCCCCTACTTCCTTCTTTTTAGAAATATCGCCTGACTGCAAGGATTTGTTTGTAGCTTGGAGTGCCTTAAAATTTGTAACCATTCCATTTTTAATTCTTTCCTCTATTCTACTCCCAGTTTGATGATATCAGAGAACTTATGGTTTTCAATGACCATCAATCTTTCATAGTATTGTGGATCTTGAGCTCTGACGAAGAACTTATTCGTCTGTTCTTCTTCTAGCACTGGCCTTACCTTTGCAGCTTCCGACCTCCATCGAGTAGTATACTCGCGGAAGGTTTCTATTGGAATTTTCTTAAGATTTTGAATGTAGAAGACGTCTGGCGCATTTTCTGTATTGAACCTGAACCGATCCATAAAATCTGATGCTATGCTTACCCAGTTAACACATTTCTTTGGGTTTTGACTGATTTACCAAGACAGGGCATCTCCAGTGAGGCTCTTCATGAACAGTTTCATGAGGATTATTTCATCTTTACCAACCCCTACGAGCTTATCACAATATGTTCTCAAGTGTACCTTCGAATCACCTGTCCCATCGAACATCCCGAACTTAGGAGGTTTGTAACCCTCTGGTAGTTCTACATCCGGCTAAATACACAAATCTTTATAATTCAGATCTTCAATGCCTTTATCGCCTTCAACACCCTAGACTCGACTAGTACGTTTCTTGAGCTCATCTGCCATATTCTTGATGAGTAGGTCCTTCTCGGAAGATTCGGGTATGTATAAGGTTTGTTGTGGAGTGTGGGGTAAAGTTTTCACATATATGGGGTTGCTTTGATGGACTCTAGGAATTTGGGCATAGTGGTGGTTATTGGTTGGGTTTTGGTGATCAGTGGTAGGTTGTGGTGCATTTTAAGAAGTGTGGTAGGTGGTGGTTTGTAGATACTGAGTCGGATGGTGGTGATGTTGTGGAGGCGTCGGTACTGGTGGAGGGTTAGGATTTTGAGGAGGTATGGCATACTGATGAGGTGTGAGAGGAGTTTTTTGGTTTTGTGTGTTTTGGGGAGGTGTTGGGGTTTGGGCGTTTTGTTGGTTGACATCTGAGACATTCAGGGTAAGGGAAAGGTTTGCCAAGTTCTGGACCTGCTCAAGTTCCCCTTGTAGCTCCAATATCTTCTATTCCAACCGTAAGACCAAGTCATTCTGTGTCAGCGTACTACAACCATCCGAAGTCTTGACATTCTCTACATGCATAGCGTTGTTTTTCCTGATACCGCTCGTATCATCCATTCTGGATTTTCCCTTGATTTTAGGACTGCTTGGAGGAGGAAGAGGTAGAGGACCTCTAGATCTGGTATGATATGCTGATGATGCCAGTATGCACGAACCAACCTTAGGGGATGGGAATAAACAAATAAAGAAAAGAAGAAAACAAAAAGGTAAACAAGTCAGTAAGAAGTATTAAAAGGATGTTTGCAATATTTAAACACATATTGCAGAATTATAATTTCGCGTCCCAATTTGAGGACCTCATTGTGCCCGAGGTAGATCTAAGCGACATATAGATTTGGAGAAAATCGATGCCAATAACTGTGCCATTTTATTAATATGATAAATGAACCAAATCTCAACTAAAACGACAATAATTATAAAGAGTCACTAATGGCATGTGCCTTATTACAACCGAAGTCTAAAACGAGTCTAGAAAGAAAGTAAAAATATCATTCCTAATCTATTTGGTCCCATAGGGACCTTCTCCATGCTTGACCTACTTTGCTTCATCGATCAGATTCCCCAGGTCGCGTATGTCCAATAGCAGATATTCCCTTGCTAAGAGCCCTCCTTCATTTCCATCCATGTTTTGATAGCCTGCAAACCACTTTCTCATCTTCCCTTCAAGCTCCATCAACCCATGCTCTAATCCAGTCTTTCTGTTGACTTAGTAGCAATTTCTCTCTACTTGTTGATTGCTTCCATGTCCACGTTATGTTGTTCCAAATGCCTGGCTTCAGACTTGAAAACCCTTTTGCGCAGCATCTTATATTTGACTTGTGCTTCGGCAACGTTGTCTACAACCATATTCTTTAGATTAATCCCTGGCTTGACATCCCCCTCTATATCATCTACCAACCATGATGGATACAAGTACACATGGACGGCATGATATCGATCTAGCTCGATGGTATGTTTCTCCACAATGACCTTTTGATGCCACATGTGTTGTGCCTCGCACTTGAATGGAATGTCGTTCCCCTGGAAGTCTTCTTTTTACTGAACCATTTTGGAAACTCGTGGTATAACCTGCTTTCTCCAAGCTTGCCTTATAACCCTTATGGGAGCATAAGGATAGATCCCCCTCAATCCGATTAGCACTAGATAAGGAGTATCTCTCAACCTGATGATGAATTCACTACTAGGAAACCACTTGAATATGCAATGTACTTTGTCATTAGTCAGATTGCTAAAGAAATGTGCCCAGCTCACAGCGTTTTTGGGTTGCACAAACCTGTTTGGGATAAAAGTCATTCTCTTCGGATAGTGATAGGCTATGCGGTCATTCCATAGTCGTCGTGGAACTCTTGATGGTATTATCCTCTATGAAGGTGTTCCAACAACTATACTTGCAGCAATAGATTGCAACCCTCGAAATACATATACCCCTTTTTACAATGATCTAAAGCCCAGTACATATCAGCCAGAATCATACGGATAATTAGGGCTTCTTATCGGGCAGATTGGGCGGTTATTTACTCTTAACGGTTTGGCTTATCAGTTATAGGCTTTTAAATGTATTAATCCACTAGCCACCCGATAAGATATCGGGCAGATTGGTATTGCTTTAGCTCTTATCGAGCGATTTATCGGCATAATTCAATCTATATTGCGTGCATTAAACTGTATTGCGTGCATTACATCCCAAAGTAGACTACATTAACACCTATTGTTAACGCCTAACATATGCCCAGTGTTAACGCCTATACATCAGCGTTAGAGTCTTAGAGACACAGATGGATTCTAATTTAATCCTAGAAAATGCAATACATGAAAGACAAGTTGTATTAGCCTCAGAATGCTTACTTCAGATGTTAGCACTAATATACATTTTCATTATTGTGTATTTTAACACAAAATCCAGTTAGACTTAATAGGAAATAAGCAAATACACCGGAAGCCATACCGAACTATGGGGATTCTGAATGTTACCAATGATTTGTGATGGTTAGTTCATAGCTCTAGACTTTAATCTAGGACCATCAAAGAGACTGAATTTGTCAAAAGAATCATTGTGTATTATATATATATATATATATATATTCTTAACGGGTTAACGGATTATCCGTTAAGAAAATTGAATAATCCGCCACCAAACCGATAAGCCGTTAATAAAAAAATTTCAATCCGTTCCCCGTCCGTTAAGCCGTTAACCCGATACCAATAAGCCATTAAGCTTCGGTAAGTCGTTAATAAAAAAAATTCAATCCGTTCTCCATCCGTTAAACCATTAACTCGATATCAATAAGCCATTCGGTTCAGTTT
Source organism: Nicotiana tabacum (assembly GCF_000715075.1). NCBI lineage: Eukaryota > Viridiplantae > Streptophyta > Magnoliopsida > Solanales > Solanaceae > Nicotiana > Nicotiana tabacum. Next base: position 95,160,073 of record NC_134095.1, on the reverse strand, counting down.
TCGATTTTGGTTCGGTTTTGAACACCCCTACGGACAATAGTGTAAGTTTGCCCCCTCAATCCCCTCCATTAAAGTCTTAGTGACCATAGCTAGGCGAGTGTGGGTCCTTTCTCCTTGTATTGGAAATACCATCATCCCCAGAAAACAGACAATGAATACAAAAACTTGACGGTGAGTCCAACCCAAAGAAGTGATGGCAAACTCATCATAGTAAAGGCGGTATGACTTGTTGTGCCCATAACGCTCATAAAGGAAATCGAATGGTATGTAAGACTTCTTCAGACAGACTAAATCAGTATTTTTCCTGAAACCTATCATTTTCAAGAAACCTCGATGAGTGCGGTTTTTCGGTACCAACAAACCAGAGCTATCCCATGGGAGCCAAGTGAAACCTCTTATTTCTTCTAAAAAGAGAGTCATTTCTATGTCACCAAAACGAAAAATGACTCTCTTCTCATCCCAGAACATGGTGGCTGCCTCAATTAATGCATTGTTTGGCTGAATGTCTAACATATATGGTAAATTCCCGAGGACTCTTTTCACATGGTTTTTATCACTTGGTGCAAGATTTTCCCACCAATCCAACAGCAAAGGTGGGATATTTCGAACCATGCCGAACCTGGGGACTTTGTGCCTCATTTCTGCAAAACAAATAGAGTTAGCCCTTTCCCCCTTCGGATTTGGCTATTTGCACGTTAATAATCAACATATTGGCACGTTTTCTCCATATAATGCATAGACCGTTATTGTGTCCATTGGAATTGTGAAAATTCCGGTGGACTTTGGACAAGGCATGACTTAGCGAGTTATTACGCGGACATAGTTCTAACTCATACTAGGTTTGGACATGATGCATGCACAGTTAATACTAGAGTAGGGATTTCTAGAATAGTCTAGACCGGTACCCTCAAGCGGACAACTTGAGAGGGAAAGGCGCGGAACTGTCGACTGCACCGCTTATCGACTAGTTTTACCATAAATAAGCCTTTTTCAAATTTAAAGTGTGATTTAGAAGAGCGTGGACACTCATCAAGCACCACAATGGTATCAATTACGCACGAGTGGAATATGATGTGGAGCATGATTTATGCAAAGATAAAACAACACGTTGTCAAATATTTTGCATGATGAAAACAGTAAATGTAGTATTTGAATGAAACATAAAGACATAAAAAGAAAGGAAAACAAGGAAGAAGTTAGTTCACGTAACATGGAAATTGTAATAAAGTAGACAAGGGAGTGAGAGTAGGGAGAGACATGATGTAGCAATTCTTAAAAAATGTCTAAAGGAAAGCACATATTATGACCAAATTTAGCAGAGATTTGAATTCCAATAAAGGGAAAACGAGGAAAAGGGTGTACAGGTAGCAATAAAAAGGGAAACGGGAGTGGGATATTCATGTAACAACAATAATAAAGATACATTTATCAGAGAAGACTAATTCATATAGACCAAGTTCGGTTATGGTAAGAGCCTAAAAATATCCCCAACAGAGTCGCTATAATGTCGCGCCCCGTTTTCTCGCGAAATCGAGTTTCGACATGTGACAACTCTTTTAAGGAAGGTGCTAAAATAGAAGAGTCGCCACCTAACGGGTTTGATGTGCGTTAGGGCACCTATTTGCGAATGACTCTGGTTTAACCAATTTGCATCACCAAAGATCGGGTAAGGGCTTGAAATTACCTCGAAGAGAAGGTGTTAGGCACTCTTCGAGGTCCACAACTGCGGGTCCCAGCCGAACTTGAATTATATGAATTAGTCTATATGATCAAAGACAAAGAAAACAATGAGTTTGAGAAGTTCATTATTAAACACAAATAATTGATTTAAAGACAAGATGGGGGTCCTAAATTTTTTAGCCTAAAGGATCACCCCGTGCAACATAAATAATACTTCATAACTCCTCAAGATGGGGTGTTACTCGTATTATTCAGCGGGCACAGACTATCATCTCCTGCTACCTGATTACTATCTTTAAGTTGTTACCTAAAGCGCACTAGTTGATTCTAAATCGCTCCTTATGCGTACACTACTTGTCCTATGCCTATGGTCCAGGAGGCGTTTGGACCTCTATTTTGGGTGGTTCTAGACTTAACTTAGGTTGCTCAAAATGATAAATTTAGGTGACATACAAAACAAGTTGGACTTCATGTAAAAAGCAATTAAGGGCTCAAGTTAGCCTCCACACTTAGACAATAAATGCACGCGAACAAATTAGGCGTTTGACAATTCCAGAATTAAGACGAGTTAAAGTCATTAAGCTCTATAGGCATGGTATCTATGTGACCTTGAAATTTAAACATGCAGGCAGTTTCAGATGTAAGGTGCTATTTAGAGGCATGCTTTCTGAATAACTATATATTTCAGGGAGTCTAGTATTGCGTACTGATTACTAAAATTAAAGATTATAAGTGTTTAAACCTGTAGACATGATATATAGGTGCAGTAGTTGGCAATGATAACCATGAGAGATATTCAGAATTACTTAGTTTGATCCTATAGGCATGCTTTCTAACAGTGGCAACGAAACAGTGTTGAAAATTCAATATTAGCACTTAAAAGCAAGTGGGATTATCCTATAAGCAGGATTTTTACAATTAGCGAATGAAACTGGTTTTATCTTCTATAGGCATATCTCCTAAGTGAGTAATTATAATAACAGTACATTAACCAATTAAGGCCCTATAGGCATTATTTCTAAAATGCGGATTTGTAGAACAAATATAATCCTATAATCATGGTATCTAGTGAATATGTTGCAATTGAAAGATTGGTCATTTTATTTCCTATAGGCATGATATCTAGCAACCATGTAGAAGCAGAATATGTTGAACGAATTGAACAGAGAAGTCCTATAAGAAGGTTATCTAACACACATAGAAGCAGAATATGTTCGAGCAAATTAAACACCTATAGGCAGGATTTCTATCCGTTTCATGCAAATATTAAAGTAAACCCATTTTCCCAATTTCACTAACGCCCTAATTGTTAATATAGAATTATTACAGGCCTAATGAATGAAATAAATTACAAAGTTATAAAATAACTATAGCAGGCCTTAGACAGGGCAAAAGTATACCCGGCCAGGCCAGGCCTTCAATTTCAAATTCACATAGTTTCACACCAGCCCAAAAAATAGACAGGATCCAGTAGCCATCAAAGATTCAGAAAGTAGCCATGTACACAAGCCCATTGGCTTATTCAGTAAATATAAAGGGGCAAAGTTGAGCAATGAGGAAAATGGCAAAGAACCTTGGACACTAGTGCGTCAGAGTTCCCAAGGGCTTCAAAAACACATGGCAGTGCTCACACTAGGGAGGTTAATAGAGGAGATTCAGGGATAGTGCAGGTTTCAGTATCAGGCAGAATGATCAAAGACCCAAATCCTAGTGTGTCAGAGTTCACAAGGGCCTTAAATGGACCCCGAGTAGTGCTCACACTAGGGAGGTCAGTAGCAAGAGCCTTGATAGCCTTGGCTTTCAGCCGGCTAAGAATAAGGAGTTCAGAATAACATAAGTGATAATGAGGGAGAATGGACAATAGCTGAGGGACATAAGTGGGGAACACACTTATAACCTAAAGCAGACATAGCCATGGAGAGCAACTAATCAAACAGTCCAGCAGGTTCAGCAGGATTTCAACACATAGGAAAACACCACATAGATAGCCATACATTTAAAGAGTTGGGGGAAAGAAACAAGTTTGCAGGATTGGCAGTCATGACACTAAACCAATTGAGACTTAAGAGGTTCAGATTAATCTAAACATGAATCCTAGGGTTATGTTAATCAGTATTTGGGCATGATGGGGAACATATTTTGTGATAAACACTGGAAGAAACAAGGTATCAAATGAACAAGGGACAGACTAGAAAACATATTAGCATAGAAACAGGATCATAGTCGATAGCAAATAGTTTTAATACAAATTACAACATATTGTATATGCAGAACAAACATTGCAAGGACTTAGAATAGTGTAAGATAGCAATCTCATACCAAATATCACATACGTATATTCTGGGATTGTCATAATAGACTAAACAACTAGAGAAGATCTAAATCATGTCACAAAATGGTTCAAGTAGGGCATGGAAAAATAGGTTGAGGTAACTGTTAAGATCTCAATCAGTTACTAATGGGGTATGGGGTTCAAGTGAGCATGCTGAGTGACAAAATAGCAAGTGAACATGTCATAATTAACACAGGTGATGTTTTAAACGTCAATACCACACAATAGGGAGGGTGATTTATGTGGTACCCAATTTTCGCTTAACTGAACTATAGAAGGACATGGTTCTTCTATGTTTCCAACTACTAGTGTTTGCGGAATAATAAATAAAGAAAATAAAGAACACAGATATTTTTACGCGGAAAACACCTGGCTCAAAAGGTGAAAAAACCATGACCTACTACTCAGTAGGATATTCCCAAACTTCCACTAAAATCACTAAGCCAAAACAGCATTTACAAAACTCTTTGTAAACCTAAGGATTAACTCTAATCCCGTTGTGGAACACAGCCTCATCTGTTGCGACAACTTCAAGTTAACTCTAACTTGAACACTCTAGGTACCTAATACAATTGTTTCTATGTAAGCTGAGAGGTACAATGTAAAATCACCTACTACAATTGAACTAGAATAAAAGATAGACACTTGGAACTGGTTCTTCTATCTTGTTCAAGTAGCTTCAGGATTGCACACTCGAATCACACATAAATTGCTTGCAAAATCGCCTTGCTCTTTTGCTCTCAATTTAAGTTTAACTTCTATGTATGTGCATTACCTGTAAAAGAGAAAAACACTGATATTTAATGGGTTAGTAATTAGAGACTGACTGGGATTCAACTGCTACTCTTCTATCGTAGAAGAGTTAAAGGTGATCTCAAACTCCAACACTATCTTCTTCCTAAACTGTGTTCTCTTCATGTATGGAGTCTTTCTCTCCTTATCCAATATGCAACCTTTTCGATCAGATCAGGAGATATTGCTTCTTGATAAGTTAGATTTATCTCTTTCACGTGCATCTCATATCTACAAGTTGATCATGAATGTGCTTCACAAGATGGATTTAGTCCATGTCTGAGTTCTTTTGTCAATCTTCAAAACTTCACATGTTCTTGGGCCAACAACAGGCATTCTAGCATTCATTATAGAGGTTAAAGATAAAACAAACAAGCATGATTAGGGAAACATCCAGACACCCTTGCACTTAGATTACCCAAGTTAGGCTTGGGTAAACACGGAACTAGTAGCATTAGGAGGGGAGTCAGATGCTAAAAGACTTAGAACAAGGTAGAACTAACAGAATCACGTGCAAAAGTAATCCAGAAAACATATTAAGCCAAGAATTTTAGAGGTGAGAACATACACAAATCAAGAACACATAGGGATGAAACTGCAAGAGTCCAGTAGCTTACCAGTTAAACGAACAACAAACAAAAACAAAAGATCCAAACAAGGAAAATCATCAATCAAACACAAGAAAGGAAAGGAATCAGTAAGGAAAAGAGAAAAACTTCAAACCCTAATTTTAGGGAAAGTGAAAAATCGGCAAAATCTAAAATAAAAAATCAAACACCACACATAATAGGACGAATATAGACAAAATATCACCCTAAATCAAAGAATCGAACCAATTTTGGTTCTATCTAAAGAGATCTGAAAATCCTAGTTTTAGGGTAAGTACGAATTAATAAAAAATACACAGAGATTCGTACCCATAATATAACAAAGGATGAATATAGACGGAATAGCAGAAAGGTCAAAGATTTGAACTGATTCCGGTTCGATTTTGGTGAGAATTGCTTGCCCTTTTTAGGCAAGCACCATAAGAGAGTAACCGGTACCAAGAGGAGGATGTATATAGCAAGCAATAGTAGTCGAATCCCATGTCTGGTGGGATTAGGAGAAGGATTTAAGTGGGAGACGACTAGGGTTTAGTTGAAGAAGAAGAGGGATGAGAGCATATGAGGGTGGCAGGTTGGATGAAATGGTTAGGGTTTTGGGGGGTTTAGCTAATTAAAAATGGGAGAAGGGATGTGGGTCGTTGATATTGGAAGATCAACGGCTGGGATATAAAAATGAACGGGGCGGGTTAAAATAAAATGGGTATCGACCGGGTTGTGGGATTGGGCTAATTTATTTGGGCTGGGGGTTATTTGGGCTAGGGTATTAAGTGTTGGGTAGTTTTAGGTCCGAATTATTTTTTTTAAAAATGGGCTATTAGTTAAATACACAAAATTTAACAAAATAATTTATAAAAATGCTTTAATAAATAAATAAAAATGTTATTTATACAATCAAATGATTAAAAATAATAATTTAGCATTATCAAAATATAGAAAGCTATTTTGACACAAATAGTATAGATAAAAAGCAATTATATATGAATATAGGCTATTATTGCAAAATTAGGTAAATAGCTTAAAAATGCAAACATAATTATAAAAAATAAACTAAAAAATATTATGAAACATATATGAGGATGCACAATAGTAATTTTAATGATTAAGTCAACACCAAAAAATTTAAAGAAATAATTAATAATTCTTTAAGTAATTAAAATGCAGAAAAATCAATTTAAAGCTCTAAAAATTATGAAAAATTATAGAAAATGCATGTATAAGTTTAAAAATATGAGAACAAAATTGGGTATCAACACTATTACACTCGGTTTTGTCGCCATGGACATTCATGAAGTGGGGAAAAGATATAGTCGGTACGCTGCCACCGGCCCCCAGTAAGGTAAGATTTCCTTTGATTTTAATTGACTATTTTCTAAGTGGGTTGAAGCAGGTCCTTACCAGAAAATCGGCAAACGCGAAGTAGTAGATTTCTTGTGGGAGAATATAATTTGCATATTTGGAATACCAAAAGAGATAGCCTGCGACAACGGGCCACAGTTTATAGGAGCAAAGGTCACAAATTTCCTTGAAGACGTAAAAATCAAAAGGATCACATCATTACCATATCACCCTAGAGCAAACGGGCATGTAGAATCAACAAATAAGATGATTATCCAAAATCTCAAAAAGAGATTGGAAGCAGCCAAAGTTAAATGGACCGATGAGCTACCAGGAGTACTATGGGCGTACCCAACAACGGCCAAATCAAGCACTGGTGAAACTCTTTTCACTTTTATGTACAGAGTAGAAGCCTTGATCCTGGTGGAAATAAGAGAACCTGCCTTGAGATATTTTCGGGCGGACGAACAAACAAACAATGAAGCAATGTTTGTCAAATTGGAGCTACTCGATAAACTACTTAGCGCACATAAGGATGGTAGCCCAAAAGTAGAGAATGGAAAGATATAACAAACGAAGAGCTAACCTTCATTATTTCAAAGAAAGAGACTTGGTTTTAAGGAAGTAACTTAGAACATTCGGGAGCTCAATGTAGGGAAGCTGGGTCCAACGTGGGAAAGCCCCTACCAGGTTTCAACTGTCACCGGGAAAGGGTCATACGAATGGGAAAATCAAGACGGAGTAAAGTTGCCAAGAAACTAGAATGTGACATACCTCAAAAGGTATAATTCTTGACGAACATCGCCTATACTGAAAGTATGTGCTGCTCTCTTTTTTCCTTCGTCCAGTTTTTGTCCCAATTGAGTTCTTTTGGCAAGGTTCTTAATGAGGCAGCAACGGAAATCATACTACGAAGAAAAATTCATCAACAAATATAAGACCTTAAAATGACAAGGCATGCATACAACGGATCACTACAGATCGGTTAGATAATCTTTTGCTCAGTAGCAGAGTTCCTTCCGGGAAGTAAAATTGCTATCGGGCTAAGGGTTACCCGACCATTCACAAGTGAAAACCACTAGGGGTTGTTTGATAGTCTTTGGTTCGATAACAAAGTTCCTAAGGGAAATTAAAATTTTCTATCGGGCCAAGGTTACCCGACCGTTTACAAGTGCAAGACACTGGGGTTGTTAGATGGTCTTTGGCTCAATAACAAAGTTCCTAAGGAGAAGTGAAGCTTGCTACCGAACTAAATATTATCTAACAATCCACTAGTGAAATCCTCAAAGGAGCAAGACTTTCAGAGTTCCAATTCGCATTCTTCGCATTCAAACAGTGGGGGAATATGATATGAGGATACGACAACAATGACTGTCACATCGACCGGGAACGCAAAACCAGGAAATAAAATTGCATCATCGATATCAGGGACTATGTGGCTAGCCCCGTAGAAACAAGTTGTACAAGTTAGCCATAAGTAATGGCAATTTCTTTTTAGCACAACGAATGTTTATGTACTTTTGAAAATGGAAGGAATAAAGTAAAGTCCTTTTATTTTTATCTTTTGTTCTTGTTTGAACGATGAATTAATCATTTGAAAGTTAAACAAGTACTTCAAATGCTAGTGTCGTAATGAATAGGAGATGTCCTCTTCAAGAGAACTGTAAACATAAGAGGGCCCTCTCTTATAAAACGCTCATGGTAAAGGGTTGATTCTGGAAGAGCTTATTCTAGGAATCCAAATGCTCTCAGGGAAAAATACACCCGAAGCCTTGCATAAGTTGACGCAAAGAGAAAATTTTGCGCAATACTTAAGCGAAAAGTACACAAAGACAAAATCTTGCACGATACTTAAATGAAAAAATACTTCTATTCACAACAGATGTGCTAAGCAGCACAAATACAAAGGAATGAAAAAGAAAATAAAGGAAAAATCTAAACTACTGCACCCCCAAAATATGGAGAAAGAGAAGCATCTGCGCCCCTGGGAGAAGTAGACGGATCAGCCGCCGGCTCAATATCTTGGCCTTCAGCATCATCTCCTTCAAGTTCATCTTCAGTTCCCGAGAACTCAGAATTGGAGCTAGAAGATTCGGTAACATCAGGATGGACTGGAAGATCCCTTCCAGCAGTTGTCTCCAGTTCAAGGGCCTTAGCGATTTCGACATCGAAGTCAATGACGCTCATTTTGGCCTCTTCCAAAATATTTCTCTTCATGTTATACATAAAATATGTTTTTTCAACAATGAGGGAAGCCGCTCGCGCTGAAGTTCTTCTTTAAGATGGTCAACCTCAATTGAAAGGTTATCCCACTCTGATCTAATGGCTCGGAAGCTGACATCGAGGTCAAAAACAATGGAGTTGAAAACTTACTTTATTGTGCTCTATGACTCTTTTATGTCTCTCTTCCAACCGAACATACTTCTCCTCGGCAGTAGCAACTTCTTCAGCTTTGGAGTTCAAGGCCGCCTCCAAATTATTCGATCTTTTAGTAGAGGCAACCTCGTGATGGGATGTAGCAAGAACGACATTGTGGACCTTGACCCACTTTGCCGTAGCTTCTTCAAATGGTACCCTTAACTGTGCGGTATCTTGGCTAAGGGTCACTACTTATTGCTCACTCCACTACAACCGAGCCTCCAATTCAGCGGCCTCAGCAGCTCGTGCTTCAATTTCGGAAGGCGGACAGCAATCTGATCTCGCTTAGCCAATAATTGATCTCATGCAATGGTAAGTTTTTATTTGTCAAGGATCAACCGCTGAAGACCCTCGAAAGCAAGGAAGTTAGCCTGCAAAATATAAGTACAAATTAAAAATGATAGGTTACAAATACTTTGGTCATAAGTACTTTGCTTTATATTTTGATGATCTAACAAAATTACTACCAAATCCAGATAAGGAACTTGTTACACATTTACAAGACCTTAAGATCACAAGGTTCCATGTTGGGATCCAGCATGGGATATGATTCAACTCTTCATATTGGAAGGAATAGCTGAGGGAACAGGTCTCTACCAGTTCCCAAGGAGACTGTACTAAGTCAACTCTCCAGCTGGAAAGTTACTTCCTGCAAACCCTATAGTATAGGAACACTACAGCGGTCAAACTTTCTGTGGAAGGCTTTTTACCTACCTTGCTTACATCATTGTATCTGAGGTCATACATGTATTATTAACATCAAGGGAGGTAAAACACATTCACTTGAATACTTAGAGATTTCACAAAATCTCACTCATGTGATCATCCAGGAAGTAACTCTCAAGTGCAACAAGAACAAAGAACAAAATAACTACAAACCAGTTCCCACATCAAGTTATTGTATGTCCTTAGTTGAGTGTAACATTGTAATAGTTCTTCAATTGTACTTCCTATCTAGCTTGTTTAGAAGCATTCTGTAGGAAATTCTTGTAAACCATAAACCTGTGTGTTTGAGTCTTGGCTAGAGTTAGTCAAGTTGCAAAGTCTTTGTAATAGAGTTATTACAAAGTGGCTTGTAATAGAGTAATACAAGTTAGTGAGGAATTAAGAGGTTAATTCCTAGGTTTCATAGGTTGTAATCTAAATGTTGCTCAGTAGTGAAGTTGAAATCCTACAAGGGTAGGTCATGATTTTTAATCCCGTTGAGCTGGGAATTTTCCACGTAAAATTCCTCTTGTCATTTATTTACTGCAGTGTATGTGTGTACTGTTGAACCTGATGGCGAACCCAGTTCTCTATAGAGTTTGGTGGACCCTTATATTCTATCAAAAAACCCTTGCCAAAACAAATATAGAAGGAATAACCGAATGAAAAAAGATCATACTGCTACTGCATTATGCATGGAATTTTTCATCAAACACTCTCGAGAGAGAAATTGTATTTTATTCATGTCCCTTTCCGAAGCCAAAGTCTTCAAATAATTAGCAAGTTCCACCGGACGGGACAGCAGATGACATCCAGTAGAAATTGAGAGGGTAACACTCCTCTTCCTTTGGGGATCATCAGAGGGGGCAGAATAGTTTTGTCCTAAATTCCCATGAACTGGGGATTGGGTAAGAGGGACATCCTCCTCTCGGACGACAGCGACCACTAGAGATGATGTAGCAGTTGTTGGTGGCAAAGGCAGTGTTGACGAAAAAGTTGGTAAAGCTGTTGGCATTATAAGTTGCGAAGCAGCTGCGACAAAAGAAGTGCTGGTCATTGGTTTCTCACCAATCGAAGGCGGAAAAGACCTGATACCCAACCTCTCGTTACAGGGACTGGCGATTGGGACTCGGAAGCGAGAGTTAGCATCTTCCACTATATGAAACTCCCCCTAGAGCGCTGGGACGTTGTCCTCGGATGGAGTAACTAACTCAACAGATTGAGCATTCTATTGAGCTGATGAAAGTCGTCGTTATCTATGTAGAGAAGCCCCATCATCACTAGCTCATCCATCATCATCGATCACCACGGTGTCTATGTCCGGCTCGGGCGCGACGCCCGTCACCATAGTGCCCATGGTTGGCTCAGGTGACACACTCTTTGCCATTTTATTTTTACCCCCGTCCCCAAAGGAACAACGCCTCTTTGGTTTCTTGTTCTCCGGCCGAGGACTCTGAGAAGAAGTATATGCACCGGAAGCAGGCCCAGTGATACCTGTTTGGGTAAAAGCCTCATACAGCAACCTTGTTGAATTAGGCAAAACATCCTCCTCGGGAATGGCAACAGACCCCTGTGGTAAACCTGAATTCAACGAGAGAGAAAGGTTAACCAACTTTTCATTACAAAAAGTAAAAACCAGCAACTTCTTCAGCTTTGGAGTTCAAGGCCGCCTCCAAATTATTCAATCTTTTAGTAGAGGAAGCCTCGCGATCGGATGCAGCAAGAACGACATTGTGGACCTCGACCCACTTTTTGGTGGCTTCGTCAAATTTTACCCTTAATTGTGTGATCTCTTAGCTAAGGGTCACTACTTCTTGCTCGCTTTGCTGCAACCGAGCATCCAATTCAGCGGCCTCAGCAGTTCGTGCTTCCAATTCTGGAAGGCGGGCAGCAATCTTATCCCGCTCCGCCAATAATTGATCTCGTGCAAAGGTAAGTTTTTCTTTGTCAAGGGTCAACCGCTGAAGACCCTCGGAAGCAAGGAAGTTAGCCTGCAAAATATAAGTACAAATTAAAAATGATAAGTTACATGTACTTTGGTCATAAGTACTTTGCTTTATGTTTTTATGATCTAACAAACTTACTATCCAGAACCAGATAAGGAACCTGTTACATATTTACAAGACCTTAAGATCACAAGGTTCTACGTTGGGATCCAGCGTGGGATATGATTCAACTCTTCATAGTGGAAGGAACAGTTGAGGGAACATGTCCCTACCAGTTCCCGAGGAAACTGTACAAAGTCAACTCTCCAACTGGAAAGTTGCTGCCTGCACACGCTACAGTACAAGAACAGTGCAGCAGTCAAACTTTATGTGGAAGGCTTTTTACCTACCTTGCTTACATTATTGTATGTGAGGTCATACATGTATAAATAACATCAAGGGAGGTAAAACACATTCACTTGATTACTTAGAGATTTCACAAAATCTCACTCATGTGATCATCCAGGAAGTAAATCTCAAGTGCATTAAGAACAAAGAACAAAACAACTACGGATCAGTTCCCACATCAAGTTATTGTATGTCCTTAGTTGAGTTGTAACTTTGTAATAGTTCTTCAATGGTAATTCCTATCTAGCTTGTTTAGAAGAATTCGTAGGAAACTCTTTGTCATGACCCAAACCGATGGGCCGCGACGGGCACCCGGTACCTTACTCAGCCGAGTACCAACGTAACGTATCTTTCTTATTACATCATCATATACACATGACATATGGGCCTAATAGGCCAACATGATCCTTTATAAACTCAAAACATAGGCCGACAAGGCCGTACAATCTTTCACGTACAAGACATATATCTACAAGCCTCTAAGAGTACATAAGTGTCACAAAGGTCGGGACAGAGTCCCGCCATACCAAACAATAGACGTCTAAATCATACTAACCAAATACGCAGCTCCGAAGCAAATGGAGCGCACTACCATTTTTCGCTGAGCTGATAGCCTACTTGGAGGGCTCTCGACCTGTCTATCAGGACCTGCGGGCATGAAACGCAGCATCTCCAGGCAAAAAGGACGTCAGTACGAATAATGTACTGAGTATGTAAGGCACATAAATAAATACATAGGAGACATGGAAGACATATGGAGTACATGACTCAACCCGTAAGCCTGAATAACTTTGTAAATCATAAATTACTTTCAGCTTCGTAATGTCGAATATGACTTGTGTGCAAAATTTGAGATAACATCATCAGCCTCTGAGGGCATCCCATCATATCATATCGGCCACTATGGGCAAAGTCATAATCGTATACCAGCTGATCAAGTGATGGTGCGTATATAACGCCATAACCATTCTCATATCCCGTATATATATTCCCCCCTTTAGTCTTTTTGCTTGTATCATGACCTGCGGTCGAATTCTTCCTAATCTCGCAACTGTTGTTACCTCCTGTCATGCAGCCTGTATGACCCTGCCTTTGTAAGTGCACTTATGCGATTCATCTTTTCTTTTTCCCTTTATCTTTTAGTCAATCTCTAGGCCTTACTTTGTATATACAGGGCTTAATAGGATGCCTCTTTAGGCCTCTATAGGCATATTGAAGTCCTTTGTTTGATACTTTGTTGGATTTACGAATATTGCTATATCTCATCGCATAGGTCCATTTAACCATCTGTATGAATTTACTATCATAACTCTTACATTAATTTATCGCTGCTGAGGTCTGCTACCAAGTCCCAGCTCACTCTCGTTGCTCATTCCATATGTATAATTTAAGTCCTTTAATGCTTCCTCATTACTATTCATCCTTAGAATGACAGCCTAATCTTATCTCGTACTTTGTAACTTTTGTCCATCCATTGTTGATTCACCTCAATATTGATCTACAATATACCACTGATAACTTAAACTTTTATGTAATATTGCTGCTAGGATTCACGTTTTATCGGGGAACATCTGAAATGATTATATTGATCCACCTGGGGCGATACCCTACTTTCATAACCGTACCTCACAACATCCCAATGTGATTCACCTTGCATGGGTACTTTAATCCTATCCAATTCATAAGATCTGTTTCTTTTCTTCATTGAATCATTACTCAATCAAAGGCCCAAACATCATTTTTTTTATCTATCACCATTACACCCTCATTGTACTATCAAGGCAGCATTCCATCTTTTCTAAATGTTACCAGTCTTAGACTCCTTTTGAGTTCCTTCAGGCTATACTGAACTTTCTATAACTTTAGCGAAAGCATCAGCTCTTCTTGTGTTCATGGGCTTAATACCGAGGACTTATCCAATGTCGTCACCTTCTTACTCACCTTTTCTCATCCTTATTCATATCTTCCTAAAACCTTGTCTCTCTACCATACTTTATCTTGCAACCTAAACGTATTCATTTATACTACTTGCAACCTTTCTTCAACTTGCTTGCACCATAGACTTCCTTATATTATTCTGGAATATCAAGCGAGACGTCATATCGTCTCTAACTATTCTATACTCTTTTAACTACACCTTGTACACCTTATAGTCATGTAGTACCTTGTATGACACTAGTCCATAAATACCGTGTATTTTAGCTCGGGCCGTAATTTATCCCAAAATGCCAATCTTGGACGAATATTCGTTTACTTAGAATTTCTTCCCCTCTCACCTTTACGAATTTATTCATCACTTACAATCCTTATAATCTCCAAATAATCTTTTACTTGGACTGATGTCAATTACCTTACGACAAATTCAATGTAAAATACTGCAGGGTGCAACATCGTCGTAACTTAATACTGCGAAGTCTGACATTACCGTAATGTAATACTGCAGGGTAGAACACTATCGTAACTCAATGTTGCTGGACGTAACATCATCGTAATATATTTCTTCATAGGGTGACATCATCGTAACATATTACTACAGAGCATAACATTGTCGTAATATAATATTGTGGGACGTAATATTGACGTAACATTGCGGGGCGTAACACTCTTGTAAACCTTAAACCTGTGTGTTTGAGTCTTGGCTAAAGTTAGTCAAGTTGCAAAGTTTTTGTAATAGAGTTATTACAAACTGGCTTGTAATAGAGTATTACAAGTTAGTGAGGGATTAAGAGGTTAATTTCTAGGTTGCATAGGTTGTAATCTAAAAGTTACTCAGTAGTGAAGTTGAAATCCTACAAGGGTAGGTTGTGATTTTTAATCCCGTTGAGCTGGGAATTTTTCACGTAAAACTCCTCGTGTCATTTATTTACTGCAGTGTGTGTGTACTATTGAACCTGGTGGAGAACTTGGTTCTCTATAGAGTTTGGTGGACCTTTATATTCTATCAAAAAACCCTTGCCACAAGAAAGATAGAAGGAATAACCGAATGAACAAAAATCGTATCGCTCATGCATGGCATTTTTCATCAAACACTCGAGAGAGAGAGAGAGAGAGAGAGAGAGAGAGAGATTGTATTTTATTCCTGTCCCATTCCAAAGCTAGAGGCTTCAGATAATTAGCAAGTTCCACCGGACAGGACAACAGATGACATCTGGTAGAAACTGAGAGGGTAACATTCCCCCTCCTTTGGGGATCATCGGAGGGGGCAGAATAGTTATGTCCCAAATTCCCATGAACTGGGGATTAGGGAAGAGGGACATCCTCCTCTTGGATGACAGCGACCACTAGAGATAACGTAATAGTTTTTGGTGGCGAAGGCAGTGTTGGTGAAAAGGTTGGTGAAGTTGTTGGCATTATAGGTTGTGAAGCAGCTGCGACAAAAGAAGTGCTGGTTGTTGGTTGCTCACCAATCGAAGGCAGAAAAGACCCAGTACCCAGCCTCTCAGTACGGAGAATGGCAATTGGGACTCGGAAGCGAGAGGTAGCATCTTCCACTATATCAAACTCCCCCTAGAGCGCTGGGACGTTGTCCTCGGATGGAGTAACTAACTCGACAAATTGAGCATTCGGTTGAGCTGATGAATGTCGTCTTCATCTATGTAGAGAAGCCATATCATCACTATCTCATCCATCGTCACCGATCACCACGGTGTCTATGTCTAGCTCGGGCTCGACGCTCGTCACCATAGTGCCTACGATTGGCTCAGGCGACACACCCTTCGCCTTTTTATTTTTACCCTCGGCCCTAAAATAACGATGCCTCTTTGGTTGCTTATTCTCCGGTTGGGGACTCTGAGAAGAAGCACATGCACCGGAAGCAGGCCCGGTGATACCTCTTCGAGTAAAAACTTCGTGCAGCAACCTCGCTGCATCAACCAGATTAGGCAAAATATCCTCCTTGGGGATGGCAACAGACCCATGTGGTAGACCTAAATTCAACAGGAGAGAAAGTTTAACCAACTTTCCATTACCAAAAGTAAAAACCAGCAACTTCTTCAGCTTTGGAGTTCAAGGCCACCTCCAAATTATTCAATCTTTTAGTAGAGGCAGCCTCGCGATCGGATGCAGCAAGAACAACATTGTGGACCTCGACCCACTTTGTCATAACTTCTTCAAATTGTACCCTTAACTGCGCAGTCTCTTGGCTAAGGGTCACTACTTCTTGCTCGCTTTGCTGCAACCGAGCCTCCAATTCAGCGGCCCCAGCAGCTCGTGCTTCCAATTCTGGAAGGCGGGGAGCAATCTGATCCTGCTCAACCAATAATTGATCTCGTGTAAAGGTAAGTTTTTCTTTGTCAAGGATCAACCGTTGAAGACCCTCGAAAGCAAGGAAGTTAGCCTTCAAATTAGAAGTACAAATTAAAAATGATAGGTTACAAGTACTTTGGTCATAAGTACTTTGCGTTATGCTTTGATGATCTAACAAACTTATTATCTAGAACCAGATAAGAAATCTGTTACATATTTACAAGACCTTAAGATCTCAAGGTTCCAGGTTGGGATCCAGCGTGGGATATGATTTAACTCTTCAGAGTGGAAGGAACCGCTGAGGGAACAGGTCCCTACTATTTCCCGAGGAGACTGTATGAAATCAACTCTCCAGCTGAAAAGTTGTTGCCTGCACACGCTACAGTACAGGAACAGTGCAGCGGTCAAACTTTCTATGGAAGGCTTTTTACCTACCTTGATTACATCATTGTATGTGAGGTCATACATGTATTATTAACATCAAGGGAGGTAAAACACATTCACTTGAATACTTAGAGATTTCACAAAATCTCACTCATGTGATCATCTAGGAAGTAACTCTCAAGTGCATTAAGAACAAAGAACAAAACAACTACAGACCAGTTCCCACCTCAAGTTATTGTATGTCCTTAGTTGAGTTGTAACTTTGTAATAGTTCTTCAATTGTACTTCCTATCTAGCTTGTTTAGAAGCATTCTGTAGGAAACTCTTGTAAACCTTAAACCTGTGTGTTTAAGTCTTGGCTAGAGTTAGTCAAGTTGCAAAGTCAAGGTAATAGAGTTATTGTAAAGTGGCTTGTAATAAAGTATTACAAGTTAGTGAGGGACTAAGAGGTTAATTCCTAGGTTTCATAAGTTGTAATCTAAAAGTTTCTCAGTAGTGAAGTTGAAATCCTACAAGGGTAGTTCATGGTTTTAAACCCCGTTGAGGTTGTAATTTTCCACGTAAAATTCCTCTTGTCATTTATTTACTGTAGTGTGTGTGTGTACTATTGAACCTGATGGAGAACCTAGTTCTCTATAGAGTTTGGTGAACCCTTATATTCTATCAAAAAACCCTTGCCACAACAAATATAGAAGGAATAACCGAATGAACAAAGATCATACCGCTACTGCGTTATGCATGGCACTTTCATCAAACACTCGCAAGAAAGAGAGGGATTGTATTTTATTCATGTCCCTTTATGAAGCCAGAGGCTTCAAATAATTAGCAAGTTCCACCAGATGGGACAGTAGATGACATCTGGTAGAAATTGAGAGGGTAACACTCATCCTCCTTTGGGGATCATCGGAGGGGGCAGAATAGTTATGTCCCAAATTCCCATGAATTGGGGATTGGGGAAGAGGGACATCCCCCGGCCCCAGAGGAACAATGCCTTTTTGGTTGCTTGTTCTCTGATCGGGGACTCTGATAAAAAGCACATGCATCGGAAGCAAGCCCGATGATACCTGTTCGGGTAAAAGCCTCTTGCAGCAACCTCGTCGCATCTGCTGGATTAGGCAAAACATCCTCCTCGGGGATGGCAACAAACCCTTGTGGTAGACCTGAATTCAAAAGGAGAGAAAGGTTAACCAACTCTCCATTACAAAAAGTAAAAACAAGATGAGTTCAACCTACTGTGATTTTTGGCCTTTCACCCATATTTAAGGGCTAGCTCTTTCCACGTGTGGGTCTCGGGCGTAGTGGCATCAAAAATCTTCTGGACCCATTTGTCCAAGCCTTTAACCCTTGGTGGTGTCCACCGAGTTGCTGAAATAATGAAAGAAGAAGGATCAGTAACAACGTGGGACGATCTTTAACCAGAAGAAAAAATAAGCGACGAACTTACGAGTACTGTTCCATAGTTCAGGAAAGGATGGAGTCATGGACGAAACAATATCCCTGGTGGAAACTACAACGAATCTCTCCATCCACCCATGGTCGTTGTCATTATCCATGCTGGTGAGCAAATCATGGTAACCACGTTTGATAAAGTTTATCATTCCCCCACGGAAAATCTTGGGGAAATAAACGTTCATCAGTCGAGCTAGGGATAACTCTTCCCCCGTCTCCTGGCATAGGTGCCAAAGACAACAGATATTCCGCCACACAGAAGGGCTCACTTATGCCAAGCAAACTTGGTAACGAAGGAAAAACTCCAAGATAATGGAGTCAAGCCCCCATTCAATGAGAACGGGCCCACAATAAAGGGATACGTATAAATATACGTAAAATCCTTCTTGTAGAAGGTTACTCGCTCTGCCAGATCAGGAGCAATGATGTTCAAATCTTGACAACCAAAATCTTCCTTCACAGCAAAGATGCTAGAAGAACAGATGGAAGAAGGATACATGCCAACAGCCCATGTTCGGGGGTTAGCAGAAGGGTACTTCTCTTCGAAGTCCTTAGTTGTAATAAGCTTTATGGGAATGATGGTGCTCACCGTGGGAGGAGTAGCATCATCAGCACTTTCTTTATTTTTGAAGCACTGGAATTTCTGGAAGAAGAGGTCATTCTTATCAAAAGAGAATAAGGGTTTTTTCTCTGAAGAAAAAGGTTAGTGGAAGTGGAAAACAAGTATGAATTGAGTAAAGAGAGCTTGAGAGAGTTTGGAAAATTGTGAAGTGTAAAAGGAAAAGGTTGATGCTAATAAGTAAAGGAATAGGTATCTAAAATCGTAGCCATAATTACCTCGATAACTAGCAAAAGTGTTTCTGAATCGCGGGATGACGCGTGTTCGGGGCATTAAATACGGAGAAACGTACGTCTAATCAACCGTCAGAAACTTTTCAGAGGGGTTTAGAGAATTTCCCGCCAAGAAAGGTATCTTTACCAACATCTCGTTAACACAAGGTTATGCCACCGGAAAGCAGGGGGCTATCTGTATAGGGTAAAAATATGTTCATATTAAATACTCACATGATAAAGCGACACGTAGAGCCGAAGACAGAAGTCAACCAGGTCTGAAGGCAACAATCTTGTTTATTCCCGAAGGGAGTGGTGTTCATGAAGGCAAAATAAATGCTTGCCACCCGATAGTATTTAATGGAGAATATTCTATAGCATTAAGTACATAGTCCATCACAGAGAATATGACAGTCACCATAACCTCTCGTCCCTAGCAATGAATACGCTCGATCCTCCGAGCTATCTCCATAGCTTGGTGAAATGTATCTCTGGATCTTGGGCCGTTGAAATCCTGATACTATAATTTATACCCTCAATAAGTCACCTCACTCTCTCAACCTCGGTGGAGATCAAGATAGCAGCATGACGAGACAATTTTGTGGATCTCGCCTCATACTCAATCACAGTCATGCTATCTTGCTGAAGATGCTTAAACTGGACTCTTGACTCATTACTCATGGTGTGTGGGATGTACCTCTCAAGGAGAAACTGTGAGAAGTGAGCCCAAGTAAGAGGAGTCATGCTGGTCTGCCTAGCTCATAAGTCTACTACTATCTCCTTGCATCTCCTCTAAACTAAAATGTAGTGAAGTCTACTCCATTTTCCTTTAACAAACCCAAGTTGCGAAGCATCTGGTGGCATCTGTCTAGAAAGTCTTGGGCATCCTCTGAAGCACTAAACTTAAAGTGTAGAGGAAATAACATCTGAAACCTCTCCATCCTCTTCTGCTCATCAGAAGATATAGCAGGCATAACCATGAGTCTAGATGCTCCAATAGGCTTCTCCGAAGCACGAGTAGATGAGGTCTAAACTTCACCTCCAGACTGAGATGCGGTTGGGGCCACTGGAACCACTCTAGCCTGAGTCAAAGCATCGATAAAACTGACCATCTTGGAAATAGCTTCCTGGAATACGGGTCAGCAACAAAACACTCTATGTGAAGAGTGGAAACTGGGGCCTCAACATGATCATCAACAAATTGATCCTATGCCTGATCCGCAGGTGGATCCATTGATACAGCCTAATATGCTTCTGCGACAACTAAGCTCGCATTTGCGAGCTCGCATCTGCGAGACTCTGAGCCTCAGTCTCCCTCGATTCTGCAACCACAATAACATATTTTTGACATCACATGTGCGACAAAAATCTACAAGTGTGATCCTCACATGCGCGACCAGTGTTGTGCTTTTGCATTCTTCTAGCTCAAGGCCTACCTTTGTAGGTGCGGTCCAATCCATCACAGATATGACTTTACACCTATGCACCATACTTTTGCAGGTGCGATGCGCCAGTACCAGCAGTGGTCAACAATCTCTAAATGGTCCGAAATTATTTCGAAACACACCCAAGCACCCTGGGCCCGTAATCTTACCAGCAAGTCCTAATACCTCATCCAAACTTATCCAAATGCTCAAAATACAACAACTAACATCAAAATCAAGAATAAAGATCAAAAATCCTTCTCTTAACTTCTAAACTTTCCAGTTTTGCCAATAGGTCCGAATTACACTTAGACATTTCGGATTTTAACCAAACTTTTCACACAAGTCCCAATCATCTATGTGAACTTATCTGAGGTCTCAAAACACTAATTGTATTCTGATAACATCAAAGTCAACTATCAAAACGTACCAACTCTCACATTCTTCAAGTTGTCAACTTTCGGCAAATAGATCCAAAACCTTCTAGGAACCTCCAAATCCAAATTCGAACATGTATACTGATGAAATTGGAAAGCCCGATTTCACAATCATTATGTCCTTTCCTTGAGGGCCCGGGAGCACAGCTCAAGTTTTCGACCTCGAGGGTTCTTTATACCCGACCTCGGTGCTGCATGAGTCAACGATTATAATGGATAAATGGGAAGTTCCGTAGGTAGGTGGTCCTAACTGACAACACATGCAAGAATAGTACCAGTTTGTACCAGATTGCTAAGTAGTTGTACCAGCTACTTTACTTTGTAATAAATATACATGTACTATGTTGGGATTCCCTCCCCCTATATAAAGGGGATCTTTACTGTTTTTTTGCACACACGATATACTACTCATAACATTCAATACAAGAACATTCTCTGCTCTCTAACTTAAACATATTCTCTTGGTTTCACTACTTACATTTATTGCTTACATTTATAGTGTAGTATTTATTGTTCTTCATTTATTGCTCATTGTTGTCCATAAAGAGCTTTCATCAAAGCTCTCAAAACTATTAATACCTCATTAGCCGTTCATAGCTTAGCATCGAGCTCGACCTCGAGGCCCTTATAGTTAGGCTCGAGGCCCCGATTCTCAACCGCTCGGTTTGCCTAACGCACTATTTTCAAGTTCTTATCCTATTTTCTAATCTCATACTTAGTATCTACTGCCTAACAACTAGCATAAAAACAGATTATGTATTTTTAGAACCACAAAGTCAAATTTAATTGTAATTACCATTTTCAAGGTAAACAGTTTGGCGCCCACCGTGGGGCTAAAATAATAGTGATTGTATTCTTGCTGGTTTACTACATAACGCAAGTTATCTTTCACACTTTTTTTGTCCAAGGATCTTCGATTTTAGGTTAAAATGTCTAACTTAGTAACATGAAAACAATGGCCTTGAGGACCATAGGGAAAGCGGCGTAGCTATTCCAGGTATTGGTGTATCACTACAAAACCTTGAGAGTACACCAGAACTGATCCCCGTGGGTACGGTCTCATGCAATAACCAACTCATTGACATCAGCACCCACATTAACGGGGATGCACACTTAGAAAATCAACGGGAAACTAGGGAAAATCCCGTCCAGGAAGAAAGAGAGGTAGACAGCAGAAACAGAGCGGGAAAACCTTAAAAAATTGTTCACATGATCATTGGGGGGACCGACATCCCCAAGGGGCCCGTGATCAAATGGGTAAAAGTGTTTGTTGCAACGGAAGTGTCAATTCGGGGCCGCATGAACGAAGACATCCTTGCATTTAGCAAGGAAGATTTCGAGACCTCGACTCGACCGCATAAAGATGCGCTGGTAATTTCTTTTCTCTTCAATAACATTCAAATTAAACGTGTACTCATGGATCCAGGTAGCTCGGCCAACGTAATCTGGTCGAAGGTGGTAGAGCAGCTCAAACTGCTCGATCAGGTTATACCTACCTCCCGAGTCCTCAACGGCTTCAACATGGCCGGCGAAGCTACGAAGGGGGAGATCACCCTCCTGGTCAACGTGTCCGAGGCAATCCAGGACACCAAATTCCATGTCATCAACGGTGACGTGAGGTACAACACATTGCTTGGAAGTCCATGGATACACAACATGAGGGCAGTACCGTCAACTTTATATCAAATGATGAAGTTTCCAACAAAGGACAGTATAAAAACAGTACATGGAGAACAGCATGCGGCAAAAACATGTTCGCGGTCCACTGGAAAACATCAGATTCTATACACTCTACTTCGGAAGAGCCGGGAGGCAAACATACCCCCGAGGATGATGAGGAAGATTTCCTCGCTCCCCGAACCTTCGTTGCCCCCGAAAAGTCGGACGCAACAAAGTCAACTATTGAAGAACTAGAGCAAGTTGTTTTGATCTAACATATCTCAGATTGGAAGGTATACCTGGGAACGGAACTAACCCCTGAACTTTGGAAAAAACTCATTCAATTTCTTATTGATAACATTGATTGCTTCGCTTGGTCCTACATAGATATGAAAGGGATCCTGCCGGAGATAACAACCCATCGACAAAGTGTCGACCCCAGATTCAAACCGATAAAGCAAAAAAGAAGACCCCAGTCATAAACAAAACATGCATTCATCAAGGATGAGGTAACAAAATTCCTCAAAATAGGGTCTATTAGGGAGGTAAAGTATCCCGAATGGCTGGCCAATGTAGTGTAGTTCCCAAAAATATAAATAACTTAAGAATGTGCGTAGATTACAAAGACTTAAATAAAGCATGCCCCAAGGATTCATTCACGTTGCCTAGCATCGACCGTTTGATCGATGCCACGGCAAGTCATGAAACCCTCACTTTTCTCGATGCCTACTCGGGGTATAATCAAATTCAGATAAACCTCGAGGATAGGGAAAAGACTTCGTTCATCACAAAGTACGGTACATACTGTTACAATGTAATACCTTTCGGGCTGAAAAAACGCAGGATCCATGTACTTGTGCCTAGTTAATAAAATGTTCGAACATCAAATAGGCAAATCTATGGAGGTTTATATCGATGATATGCTAGTTATGTCCTTATGTGCAGAGGACCATTTGACCCATTTGCAGGAAACATTCAACATCCTCAAAAGCTACAACATGAAACTCAATCCCGAGAAATCTGCCTTCGAAGTGGGTTCGGGAAAATTCCTAGGCTTCATGGTGTCAAATAGGGGAATCGAGATCAACCCCGACAAAATCAAGGCCATCGAAGAAATCACTGTGGTAAACAACGTGAAGGTCGTGCAACGATTGACGGGGTGGATAGCAGCCTTGGGCTGATTCATATCGAGATCATCAGACAGGAGTCATCATTTCTTCTCCTTTCTCAAAAAGAAAAACAACTTCTAATGGACTCTAGAATGCCAACGCGCCTTGGAGGAGTTGAAGCGATACCTGACTAGCCCACCTTTACTCCACACCCCGAAGGAGGATGAAACATTGTATTTATACTTAGCCGTATCCGAGATAGCGGTAAGTGGTGTGCTAGTTCGAGAAGAGCAAGGTATGAAATTCCCTATTTATTATGTAAGTCGGACCCTGGGAGATGCTGAAACCAGGTATCCGTACCTAGAAAAATTAGCCCTTACATTAATAAGCGCATCACGGAAATTGAAACCTTACTTTCAATGCCATCATATTTGTGTTTTAACAACATATCCTATTCGAAGCATATTGCATAAGCCCGAATTATCGGGCCATTTGGCCAAATGGGCCATCAAACTCGGGGGATTTGATATCGAGTATCAACCCCGAACGGCTATCAAGTCCCAAATCCTGGCTGATTTCGTGGCTGACTTCTCGCCCTCCCATGTGCCCGAGGTAGAGAAAGAACTTTTACTAAAAACAGGCATATCTTTCGAGGTGTGGACCCTATCCACTGACGGCGTCTCGAACGTAAGATGATCTGGGCTTGGCATAGTCCTGAAGCCGCCTACGGGCGACATAATCAGTCAATCTATAAAAATTGCAAGGTTGACTAACAATGAAGTCGAATATGAGGCTATGATTGCAGGTCTGGAATTGGCCAAAGGCTTAGGAGCTGAAGTCATTGAAGCAAGATGTGATTCCCTCCTGGTAGTAAATCAGGTAAATAGGAGCTTCGAGGTTCGAGAGGACAGGATGCAAAGAAACTTAGACAAAATTCAAGTCGCATTGCACCGCTTCAAAGAATGGACTCTGGTCCACATACCTCGAGAGCAGAATAGCGAGGTTGATGCCCTCGCAAACCTGGGATCATCTATCGAAGAAGATGACCTACTCCCCGAGGTCGTTGTCCAGCTATCCAAATCAGTGATCGAGGAAGGTCACGTCGAGATCAACTCCACTAGCCTGACATGGGATTGGAGAAATAAATACATCGATTATTTAGAAAATGGGAAGATACCCGTGGATCCAAAAGAGTCGAGGGCCTTGCGAACCAAAGCAGCCTGATTCTCGCTCGATGAAAATAGAACTCTGTACAGAAAAACCTTTGATGGTACCCTAGCAGTATGTCTGGGACCGGGGGATACTGATATGTGCTTTGAGAAATTCACGAGGGCACCTGCGTAAATCATTCAGGTGCCGATTCTTTAGTCCGGAAGGTAATCAGAGCATGCTACTATTGGGGCAGTATGGAAAAGGATACCAAAGAATTCATCCGTAAATGCGACAAGTGCTAGAAATTTGCCCTGATGATTCACCAACCCGGTGAGCAGCTGCATTCGGTCTTGTCACTATGGTCATTCATGAAATAGGGGATGGACATCGTTGGGCCTCTACCAATGGCACCAGGTAAAGCAAGATTTATTTTATTTATAACTGACTACTTCTCAAAGTGGGTGGAAGCGCAGGCCTTCAAAAAGATAAGAGAAAAAGAAGTCATTAACTTCATCTGGGACCACATCATGTGCCGATTCGGAATTCCTTCCGAGATAACATGTGATAACGGGAAGTAGTTCATCGGAAGCAAAGTAACACAGTTCCTCGAGGATCATAATATCAAAAGAACCCTATCGACACCCTACCACCCGTGTTCTAACGGTCAGGCTGAATCTACAAACAAGACCATCATTCAAAACTTAAAGAATAAGTTGGAAAGTGTTAAGGGAAACTGGAGAGAAATATTACCCGAAGTACTGTGGGCATATCGAACAACTCCAAAATCAAGCACATGAGAAACACCTTTCTCTCTAGTATATGGTGCTGAGGCTCTAATACCGGTAGAAGTCGGGGAGCCAAGTGCCAGATTCTGACACACCACCAAGAGCTTAAATAACAAGGCCCTAACTGCGGCCCTCAAACTATTGGATGAAAAGCGAGAAGTTTCACTGGTCGAAATGGCCGCCCAAAAACAAAGGATCGAAAGGAATTATAATCGGAGAACAAATCTCTGACATTTTGGGGTCGGGGACTTAGTCCTAACGAAAGTCACCCTCAACACCCGAAACCCTAATGAAGGAAAGCTAGGCCAAAATTGGAAAGGATTGTACTACGTCCTCAGAGTGATCGGCAAAGGGTCCTGCAAGCTCGGTACTGGAAGGAGAACAGCTTCCAAGCAATTGGAACATATCAATGCTCAAACGTTACTACTGCTAAGGTGTCCGAAGGAAGATGCCAAAATGCCCTCGGGCCTTCGAAGATCTCGGTTTTTAGAGCATGCGTTGCACTCTTTTCCTTCGATGATTTTGTCCCAAGAAGGGTTTTACCGGCAAGGTTTTTTACGAGGCAACACATATATGCTACCCAAGGAAAATTTCACAAGTATTCAAGGCTTCTCTTCAATCAACCTCGAACACTGGGGGGAATCCCCCCGGGAAGATCACCTTCCTGGAGAAGCCAAGATGAGCCGAAAAAGGTCTCAGTAGGAAAATGATATGTCGGGCCAAATGGCCGAACGAACCATGTCCGCATAGAATAATTGATCCCCTGACGGCAAAAACATGTATACTTGTGCCAAGTAATCAAAGAATATCTTCTCCTCCATCAAAACATTTTACGTTTCAAAGAAGTACTCCATTTTAACAAAAAATGGCTTCAGATCCAGAAATTTCACTAACACACGGGGACTGACGCCAAAAACTCGAGGCCACATGACCTCTAGGCTAGAAACTTTGAGCTCGAATGCCCTCAATGAGGCAACACCAAGTTTACAAAAAGAATGGCTCTAGAGCCAAAAACTATCGGCGTCTCAGGGACTGTTGTTGACTGTCTTCCCTTCGAGCAATCAGTAACTCAAGACCGTAAGACCCAAGCAGGCAATCTCGAGCCCGAAATCCCCCCATGCGGCAATACTAGGAAATGTAAGACCTCCACGAGGCATTATCCACAGTGTAAGATCTCTCTAAGGCAACACCGAAACTGTAAGACCTCAAGCAAGGCATGAACCATACTTGTGCCAAGTAACACATCTGTAAAAACTCAAGCAAGGCATGAACCATACTTATAACAAGTAACTTCTCTATAACACCTCAAGTAAGGCATGTTAAAATTTGTAAGACCTCACAAAAGGCATAATCCCGATCTTAAGGTTATGGCTATATATCCGAACTTATAAGACCCCTAAAAAGGCATACCCTCGATATAGACGCCAAAACTACTTCACTCGGGGACAGAAAGGTTCCGGCCAGACATAATGACTACGGTCACAAGAATGTACCAGCCAAACTAACGCGACTCGGGGATGCCTGACCGTCGCCATAAAATCAAAGGCCTTCAATTACTTCGAAAATACTTCAAAAAGAACCGGTTAATTAGGCTACCCTCGGCATAAGTAAAAGAGCTTCGATCATATCAACTCCAAACAAAAGGCTTCGATACAATTCAGCCATCGAGAAAATCCTCCCGAGGTACTCATCCATTGCTACATAACAACTCACAATCAAGGTTCTTATCGAGCCGTCGAAGAGTCGGGCGAACATAAAACTTCAAAAAATATTTAGTCATGGAAAAATAAAGCCTACTTAAGAGGTCAAACCGACCCAATACGTAAGAGCCACTGTCGCCAGCTTAAAACTAAAGGTTGTACCGACCCAAAGCGTAAGAGACACTAATGCCAGCTTACATTAGAGGTCGTACCGACCTGACGTAGAGCCTAAGAGCCAGCTCAAATTTTGAAAACTTAAGGGTCAATGAGCTCGAGTTAAAATTTGTCTCGAAGACTGAGCCCAAAATAATTAACTAAAAGCCTAAGGGCAAATGCGTAAGAGCTACCTTCATCAGCCTATATCAAGAGGTCGTACCAACCCAACACGTAAAAGCCATTGTCGCCAGCCTAAAAGGACCTCAGGACCAATTAAAAGTCACACCAACCCAACAACCGGCCCAAAAAATCTCAGGATCGGTTTCTAAACCTAAGGGCTGATAAACCCGAGTCGAGAACCTGACTCGGGGACTGGGCCCTGAACGGTCGACCTTCGGCCATCTCGAATCATTCAGCAATAGCGAAAACCCAAGGATCTAACCCAAGGTCCAAAATCTCGGACCAATTGTCAAAAACCATCACGGATTATTCCTAAAAGGCAAAGGAAAAAAGAGAAATGATGAAAAACAAAAATATATATTGCTCACAAGGGTACATTTACAAGGCCTATAAAGCCCTTACAAAGGAGAGATTAAATAAAACCCAAAATCTACCATCGGGTCTATGCCTTCGATGGCTCCCTTAGAGGTTGTGCCCCGACGGTTCCGGCCATGGCCCTAGGGTCTTCAATGGCCTCTTTCCCTGCAGGTATTCCACCTTCATTCTCGTCATCTCCTGAGCCACTTCTCGACACACCTTCAGAAGCAAGCAGGGCAGCAGCTTTCTTCTCTAGGGTCTTCACCCTCTCAAGCTCGGTAGAAAGATTAATGCGCCCTGCGTGTATGTCCTCGAGAGTCCACCTCCGAGATTCTAACCGAGCATGTTCCATGGCTCGGGTCAATATCAGTTCGGCCCTCTTGGGCACTCTCCTAGATTAAGCATTTATTACAACGGCATCCTCTTTGTGCAAGGATAAGAGCACCTCGGCTTCAGCTTTGATCCTGGATAGCACAACAACTAACTCATTATGAAGACCTCGATACTTATCACTCTCCACCCTCACATCATAAAGTTGATGCCCGATTAATGTCATTTTTCCCTGGAGGGCATCCCTCTCAGAAACTATCTCACTCATGTGTCGTTTGAGTTCGAGAATTTCGGAGTCTCTATCTCGGAGCTCCTCCCTTATTAGGGCATCTTTCTTCTCAGACTGCACAAATCAGATCAAAGGTGTCAAAACGTTGAATTCTAGTGAACATTCAGACAAAAGCAAATGGAAACTACGTAACCTGCTCAGTGAGATGAGTCTTCTCACGCTCCTAGCGAGCCACCTCATCTTGAAACCAGGCAAAGGTCTGATTATAAAGCACCCTGGCCTAGAACCATGAAAGAGGCAAGTTAGAAAGACGAAGAACAGAACGACAGGCAAAATTTCAAGAACTATATGTTCACAAAGCATGTCCATCTCACTGAAAATAAGTGAGGCATCGAGCTTAGGGAATTTCTCGGGCGCAACTAAAGGCCTTTCAAGCATATCTTTATCTCTGATGGGTACCCCCATATCGGAAGGATCTTTATTCTGGATATTCCGTGTTTCCTTAGTAGGCAAGGTCGATCCCGAAGGAGAATCATTCACGTTAATAACACCGACGGGATCAATCGGGGTTGTCTCTTGTCCTCGAAGAGCTTCAGAATAGGACTCCTCCGGACCGCCCGTCAAATGCGCCTCAACTCGAGCAATATTTTGGTCGTCAACTGGCTCAAGGACATTACCCAATGCCTCTTCGATGGCCTCTTCAGCCCGAGGATGGACAATGACACCACCAAGTTCCAACTTGGAAGCCTCTGTCTCGTATAAGGGGCGATCAAGTTTTCCCCTCCCTCGGACGCAATCGAGGAATCATTTTTCTCCTCGCCTTCAGCTTCGAGACTCCCCACTACTACCAGAGTTAAGGCTGCTGAATCAGCTTTAGGTTCTTCCATTTTGATCTTCTTGGGTTTCAAAGGCTTAGTCAATTGTTCCCTTCATCTTTTCTTCTCTTCGTCGGATCCTGGGGTATCCGCTTTACCAAGTTGTTCTTCCCTCATCAGGGGGACCTCCCCCAGACCTACACAAAGGCAAAATATAAATATAGGAAATGAGGGCACTGTCGGCAGTAGTTCTGATAAGAATTATAATTACAGCAGAAGTAAAGGCTCACCATGGTCCTTGGCTTCCCATCGAGCTTGGGACAGATCGCGCACACGCGCTCAACGAATGAACAAATCGAATCCAGCTAGTTGACCCAGCTCGAGAGGTCATTAACCGCATTAGGGTACACGGCAATAGCTGCATCAGCAGAAGAAGTCAATTCGTGGGAAGATGTACCCAAAGAGAAGCAAGAAAATATTTAATTAGCACATCTACTTACGTTCCATGTTCCACTTTTTGGGGAACGGCATCCTGTCCGCTGGAATCAGGTCCGAAGTCCTAACTCGGACAAAGAGGCTTATCCATCCTATATTCCTAACCTCCTCGGTGCAAGCAAAAAGGGCTCTCGAGGCCCGATAATGGAGTTTTATCATGCACCCGTGGAAGAGTCGGGGGCTATACATTCTAATTCGGTGGTCGAGAGTGAAGGGCATCTCCTTAATCATGCTTGCATAATATCTGGTCATATAAACAATGCGCCAGAACAAAGGATGAATCTGACCAAGGGTTACTCGATATTGTTTGCAGAAGTCGAGGATCACAGGGTCTATTGGAGGCGAGAATGGCTCCATCGGGCCAAGGGTAAATGGATAAGCATACACGCTGAGAAAGTCAGCCTTCCATGTCGTTATGTCCTCCTCCCGAGAAGGAATTTTCACAAGAACTGCGTCCCCCTAGTGACACTCGACCTTCACCCTTATGACGTTTGTTACTGAACTTACATATTGGGACACGGGATCGCATCACCCCGGCTTCGAAGAAGGTTTCTCGGTCTTGAAATCAGGGGTTGTTTCAAAAGTTTCTGCTCTAAACAAATACTATCAATGTCTAAGTTTGTCATCATCAAAAAGGGGAAAATTGATGGGTTTTCAATGTCTTTGCCTTATGCTTCTTATGTTTTGATGATCTAACAAACTTATTGTGAAGATCCAGATAGAGAACCTGACACACATGGTATACATTTCAAATGAATAATGTCTAGTCTAATCTCCAGCAAATGAACGAACAACCTCAGAGAGGAACACAATAGGGACCTGGTGACCTGGTCCCTTAGGGTTCTCCGACAAATGTACAAGTTAGTGACTGTCCGCAACCATTATAAAGTGGAACACAACAGGGACCTGGTCCCTTAGGGTTCTCTGACAGAAGTACAAGGCAATTGTACAGCTGGAACGTAACAGCAGAAAGTGACTATCTCGCAACTGTTACAAAAGAGGAACACAACTAGGACCTGGTCCCTTAGTGTTCTCTGACAGAAGTACACAAAAGTGACTGTGCAGCAGTCACTTCTCATTGGGAAGAAGCGTGTACCAAGAATTGACATCACTATCTATTGTGATGTCTTTTGTGATATAACAAGCTGGTGCAAGGCACAATACGTCACTTGTGCATTCAGTGATATTCTCTCAAGTATAACAGTGTTCATCCGGCATTGAAGTCACTGGTGTGTCAAGAACAAGAAGACAACTCCACTAAGGATCAGTTTCATAATGAGTTTATGTATATCCGTAGTTGAGTTGTAATCTTGTTAATTTTTCTTCATTGTATTTCCTAGTTTGCTTTCTTAGAAGCTTTGTCTTAGGAAAAAACAAAATCTGTAAACTTCCGAGTTTATGTTGTGACTAGGATTAGTCATAAGTTAAAGTCTTTGTAACTAGAAGAGTCACAAAGTGGCTTGTGGTGAAAGCATCTCAAGTTAGTTGAAGTCTTTGTAATAGGGTTATTACAAAGTGTCTTGTAATAGTGAGATTGCAAGTTAGTAAAGTTAAAAGCCTACAAGTGTAGGTCGTGGTTTTTTGATCCCCTTGTGTGGGATTTTTCTACATAAAAAATCCCTTGTCTTCTTTACTTACAATTTTATTAGCATTCTCTGCTTAACCTCATAGAGGACCAGGTACTCTACTATTTGGTGGACTCATACATTATAACAAGAAGGCACATCTTCATGAGGAACAGAGGTGTAAGTTTTCGCCATTCTTGTTAAAAGGTTTCAGAGGAGAAATGAAAATTTCGTTTCAAAAAAAGAAAACATAGGGGAGAGGTAGGAAGAACTCTTTTGAGGGATTGGTGGTGCAGTGGAAAATAAGGAGCGAAAGAAGAAGTATTTATAGAGGTCTAACACAAACGTTGGAGTAGGCCAAAGGACAGCCAATCGCTGTAATTAATTCAAAGGTTCTTAAAGGCTGTGTGGACGCGACCTTTGGACACCTCATCTTGTCATATCAATCTCTCGATAGGGCGTGGCTATCGTCGAGATAGAAGTATCGAAGGGTCAGAAATTCGAGAGCGTTTCTTATCGTTTTACTCTAAGAAACGCAGGGACTATCTGTATACGGGTGAAATTGGAAAGCCCGATTTCACGATCATTATGTCCTTTCCTTGAGGGCTCGGGAGAATAGCTCAAGTTTTCGACCTCGAGGGTTCTTTATACCCGACCTCGGTGCTGCGCGAGTTAGCGGTTATCATGGATAAACGGGAAGTTCCCTAGGCACGTGGTCCTAACTGACAACACCTGCAAGAATAGTACCAGTCTGTACCAGATTGCTAAGCAGTTGTACCAGCTACTTTACTTTGTAATAAATACACATGTACTATGTTGGGATTCCCTCCCCCTATATAAAGGGGATCTTTACTATTTTTTTTTGACACTCACGATATACTACTCATAACATTAAATACAAGAACATTCTCTGCTCTCTAACTTAAACATATTTTCTTGGTTTCACTACTTACATTTATTGCTTACATTTATAGTGTTCTATTTATTGTTCTTCATTTATTTCCCATTATTGGCCATAAGAGCCTTCATCAAAGCTCTCAAAACTGTTAATCCCTCATCGGCCATTCATAGATTAGCATCGAGCTCGACCTCGAGGCCCCATATAGTCAGGCTCGAGGCCTTGATTCTCAACTGCTCGGTTTGCCTAAACGCACCATTTTCAAGTTCTTATCTTATTTTCTAATCGCATACTTAGCATCTACTGCCTAACAACTAGCATAAAAATAGATCACGTATTTTTAGAATCACAAAATCAAATTTAATTGTAATTACCATTTTCAAGGTAAACAGAACAAGTGCCTAAGTCCAAAATTATTATATAAACCTATTGGAGTCATCAAATCACCAATCTGAGGTCGTCCATTTAAAAGTCAAACCTTGATCAACTTTTATAACTTAAGTTATCCAAAATGGAACTAAGTGTTCCAATTCACTCCCAAACCTTTCTGAAATCAAACCAACCATCCCCGAAAGTCAAAAAATTAACAAACAAGTATATGAGAAGCGTAAAATAGGGTAAAGGGGCTCAAATATACAAGATTGTCGTCCGGGTCATCACATTCTCTCTCATTTTCTCCTTAAACCCTAATCCATTTTCTTTGCAATTTTACATTTTTGCCAGTTATCATTGTTTAAGGTTATTCCAACGAATTAGTCTATAACCATAATTAGTTTGAGCATAATTAAATACATAATCCATGGATTTGAATTTAGATTTGCCTCTACCACAACATGCACCTCATGTCAGGTGGTTCCAATTTCATCAACTTGTATATCAGCATTTTTCAATGCGGCAATGCGGTCCTAATAATCCTACTACTCTTACTTGGATCATGTTAATGAAGTTGAAATCATTCATTAGTGAGCTATGATCTTGGATCATTGTCTCAAGCAAAGCTACAAGGACAAGTTCATTGTGTGTTGAACTCCTAGCAGAATCATGACCTTCTGATTGAGATAACTCTACATGGCCAGAGTGGGGATCATCACCACACCATATTGGTAAAGAGTTGTATTGGATAGAGTTTCGATATTTAGAGAGAATTTCAAGAGTGACCAGGGGGTGGGGTGTTACATCTTGCGTTTTCGTACGCTAAAAGTTTCGTCTTCAGTTAATCGTCATAGACTCGGAAATGAGATTATCTTGAGGTTAATGTATTTATGCCATTTATAACAAGCGATAAATAAGTGTCATAAAGGATAAATGGTACACGAATTAAAGAAAATAAGTTTCGTTGAAAGTGGCTAATTTGGGATAAAATACGGGTCGAGCAATAATACCCGATAATTATGGACTACTATACAAGGTACGATATGGTCGTGATAATATAATGTATAAAGTATATTAAAAATGAGTAGTATTTTTAGGTAATTTGAGATAATTCTTAATTATATGGGTAATTGGTAATTACCGGGTAATGGGACATTATCCAGTTAACTAATAAGTGGATAAAAAAATATAAATTACAAACCCAAAACATGGCAAGAAACCACAACTCTAGAAATGACTAAGTAGTCATATAGTCCTAGGTGGCTATCTAGGAATTTTTGGAATTGAATAAGAAAAATGATCTTGTTCCATTCATTTTGGACAAAAACAGAACCAAAACGTGAAAAATCCTAAACAAGAGACATACTCCTCCATTTTTCCTAGTTCAAAGGCTTCAAGGATCAAAAGCCTAATTCATTCGAAATACTTCAAAGAAACAGAAGCTTTATTTCGTTCAAAATACTTCAACAAAACAGAAGCTTCATTTCGTTCAAAATACTTCAAGGAATAGAAGCATAATTCCATCAAAATTTTGCGGTTACAAAAGAGTACGGTGCAATCTTCTCCAAAAATATTATACGGAATTTTCCCTACTACATGTATGTTAAGGTCATCCCTTATTTCTTTTGGCATGATCCAAGTTATACAGAGAAAACGAGCAAATGTACAGTTTTCATAAACGACTCTATTCATAGAAATACTAGGGGTCTCTATGTTCTTGATTCCCCATGTGACATATTATTACATCTTCTGTTCATGGGTCTCAAAATGATACGCAGTTGATAAAGTTTATCCGAAAAGAATATTGAGATTTTTAACATATTCTCATGCATTTTATTCATTTATATATGTACATTGACCCATGACCAGATGGCATTATATATGCGTATATATATGTATATTATATTTATATGGGATATGAGAAAAAGGTTACAACGTTATATATGTACCACCACTTGATCAGTTGGTATATGTTGATGATGTTGCCCATAGTGACCGAGATGATAAGATGGGATGCCTTCAGTGGCTTGGTGATATTATATACATCCATACCTATGCATGACACGACATTTATAACCACGTGCATGACATTATAAATATGTCAGAATTTACAAAATTATTCAGATTTACAGATGGATTTCTTTATTCCATGTTTCATCTATGTCTTTTATGTACTGATTTTCATGCCTTACATACTCAGTACATTTTTCGTATTGACGCCCTATTTCACGGGGCCTGAGTTTCTTGCCCGCATGTGCAGGTAGGCAAGCTGACGGCCCTGTGAGCACGTGATTTTTGCCCTATGAGAACTACTCCCAAAAATTCAAAATAAAATGGTTTTGTGTTGTTTGTAATTATCTGTATTTGTATGTGCATGTTTGTTTTCATTTTATTAAAGGAAAAATACAAAATATATGTTGCATGTACATTTAGGATTTAATTTTGCAATTAGGAATTAATTGAACCATATTTGGTTTTTAAAAGAACGAAAATCACAAAAAATATGTATTTTAGTCCAATTGTGTGATTTTGTTTGTAATTGATGTTTAATTGTGTTAATAGTTGTGATAGAAGTTAATTTGTGTTTTTAACAAGTTAATTTAAGTAAAATCCAAAGAAATTGGAACTGGTCCATTTTATTTTGACCAAAACCAGGCCCAAATTTCACCCCTTTACCCGGTCCAATCACCAGCCCAGTTTGGCCATTTTATTTTGACCAAAACCAGGCCCAAATTTCACCCCTTTACCCAGTCCAATCACCAGCCCAGTTTGCCCCCCTGATCTAATCTGGACCGTCAATCTTCATTGATCCAACAGACCACATTAATCTCACCATCTCAATATACCAAACTCCTAAACCCCTTACCCCCCATTTCCCGACCCCTCTTCTTCGTCTCCTAAACCACAGACCAAACGACCCCTCGAAACCCTAGAGCAGCCGCCCTACACCTTCGCCTGAAACCCAGCGACAACGACGCCACCGGCCACCCAAATAACATCGCTGAACCTCCATGCCTTCCTCTTTCCGAATCCATACCCCTTTAACCTCGAATCATGACAGAGCTCTTCGAATCTTAGATCAAAAAACCTAGTTGACCCAATCGCCCCCAAACTTACACCCGTTGACCACTAGACCTCCCCAGTCCCAAATCACACCCCAGTTTCGTTCGAATATCATCGGAACTATTCAAATCCCAAATCGAACAAACAAGCCCTAACACCAAACCTAGAGGCAGTCCGAGGAAAAATTGGGGGTTCTAATCGACTTTAGTCGAGTGTTCTCAGTTGAGAACACTCGATTAAAGTCTGTTTTTAACCCAAAAGGCTCAAGTTGGAGTTGTGAGCAGAGTGAGTGAGAGATAGGTCTGAGTTCGGAGGTATTTCTTCTGTTTCTCCATTTGTTTTTCATGTTTTGTTGTTTGTTTGTTTAAGATGAGTTCAAATTCGTCTTTTATCAATTACTCTTTTCTTTCTCCATCAGACCTTTTATTTGGTCCAATTTTATCATTGCTTCTATTTGTTGTCGATTGTTATATGTTATAATTTGTGTAATCGATTGAATAAGTGTCGTCGATTAGTTTGTTATGCTTGAATGTTAGATTAGCATGATAATAGTTTAATTTTTGGTTCATTCCAGTCTGTTTCCCCTCCTGTTTCGTTTCTGTTCTGAATTTTGTGTTGAAATGAGCCTGTTGGTATATTTGAACTTAGAACTGAGCCTGTTGGTATATTCAGTTCATCACATTGAATTGAATTCCTTGGGCATTTGTTATCCTGAATCTGTCAAACCCCTTAAAGCTCTTCTGGCTATTTCTTCTTTTATGTTCCAATTTAATTAAGTGTATGCTCGTCTAGTTGATTTCAGTTCATTTGTTTTTGAGCTAAATATGATTGGTTCCCCAATATAATTAGTTCAATATGTGCTGCCCTGAACCCTTAGTCTTCATTTTTGATGCCATTTGATTTGATTTTGAGTTACTGACTGATTTTGATTAAGGGAATTGGTTATAGCTGATGAGGTACAAGGGATTGGACTAGGACAGTAAATCACAGTAGTTTCAGGGGTAATTTGGGGATTGAAAACTTAAAGAAATGGGTAAGTTGAATGTTCTGTCAGTAAAGCACCTAATTAACATTAAATAATGCATTTGTTTAGTGTTAATGGGGAACAAAATATAATGGTATGGAAGGTTTAAAAGGGATTGATTAAAATATGTTGCCCATACCTGCTTGAACTTTAAGTAAAGAAAAGGGTTAATGGGGAACAAAACATACTCTAGTGGAGTGCTAAAGGTATCATGGGCAGAATTAGTTTCTTAATTCTGCCTAGTGTTCTTACAGGCTGGCAGGGTCAGTGTTTGGGTATAAGAGAAGAGAGGAGCAATCTGAAAAGGGGGGCTGGTTTTTTGGAGAAGAGAAATCAGTTTTCTTTCAGTTTTTTTAGAGAGCCTAGGCTGGATTTTTAACATTTAAGAGTTCAGTAATTTGAGAGCAAAAAAACAGGCTGGTTTTTAATCCTAAAAGGTTCAGTGTTTGAGAGCTAAGAAACTAAAAAGTGAGGTCTTTTCTTTTACTGCTGAATATCAGAACTAGTACTGTTACTGTTTCATTGGGTGTTGCTGGAATTCTGTTGGGTTTTTTTTTTTAATTTGTTACTGGGTTGTTCTGTTACTGTGTTGCTGGTTATTGTTGTTGCTGTTTGCTACTACTCTGTTGATCCTCATCTTCTTCTTCTATTGTCTATTACCAGGTACACTTTCGAATCACACTGTGATGTAGCTGTGAGATGTAAAAGTGAAATGAAAATGCTCGAGTAGTGGAGTACTTAGTGCATCTGTAATTTAGTAGAAAAATGATAAGTTGTATAGTCTATCTTTATAACTCAATGAAGAATGTGGACTGTGGAGTTTGTATCTGATAAGGACCGTATTGGACCATTAATTTGCCTTTCTTAGTTGTAAATTTAGTAGTTTAATACCAACTTCAGTAGCATAGAATTAAAAATCAAACTTCCTAGTTAACTGTGCTTTTCCCGAATAATTAAGCATGCCCATTATTGTCAAACTATTTAGTTAAATAAGTGGAATAAGATTAAGATAGCATGAGTTTGTTCTATTGAACCTGCCTGTTTAAACTTATTAGTTTCACTAGCTATGAAGGTTTTAATATTGTCAACAGTAGGTAGATAATGATTGTTGACAGCCCATTTGCTCAAAAAGTTGAAATATTGGGTTTGGCTTCATCATGTAAAGCAATTGGCAATAGCCTGTGTATGTTAAATCAGACTCAAATCCGCTTCTGTGAGTCGAACACTGAACTTGGCCCAAATAACGCATGAAATTTGGTCGTAGGAAACGGGCTCGATCATAAGACCATCCTTAAAAATCATACAATAGAGTTAAGTAACAATTGGTTGGGACCTTCATTTTGTGTTTAGAGACGAACTTAATAGAAAAAATGTAGTCACTTTAGGATCGTATTTTTAAAATAAAGGAGATGAGCCTCGCCAAGTAAAACGCACAGATTGCGGGGCCCTCATAAATGTATGTATTAATTACTTAGAACTCGGGACGGGCTATTTAGTGAATTTTATGGCCTTCCCCAAAATAATAACGCGTTAGTCTCTTTAGGCGCGTATTTTAATAACATTACCTCCCTAAACTCGGGTGCACATTTATATGACCCAAATCCAAATCTCAACGGAGTTGAGATGTGTCAACAACCACGGGTGCATTGATGTGACGTGGTTCGAGACGCGTTTTTACGACGTTGCAATTCTCTATAATAAAAAGCGGTAAACAGTTAAAATTTGCACATAGATTCAACATGTATTGAAATCAGATAAATAAGCCGAATATGACAGTTGAGCGACCGTGCTAGAACCACGGAACTCGGGAATGCCTAACACCTTCTCCCGGGTTAACAGAATTCCTTATCCGGATTTCTGGTTCGCGGACTGTAATACAGAGTCAATCCTTTCCTCGATTCGGGATTAAACTGGTGACTTAGGATACCCTAAATCTCCCAAGTGGCGACTCTGAATATTTAAATAAAATCCCGTTTCGATTGTCCTTTAATTGGAAAAGCTCCCCCCTCTACGCCCCTGCGGGCGCGGGTGAAAAAGGAGGTGTGACAGCTCTGGCGACTCTGCTGGGGAGAGAACCCAGAATCTCTGGTTCAGGGTTCAAGAATTCGAGCCTGGAATAATTGTTATTATTTGGCTTCATTTATTATTTGATCTTATTACATGTTTTGGCCTAAATGTGCAAAATGTTGCTTTTATCGCTTTGATATTATATGAACTGTATATAAACTGCTACGAAACCCTTCTCTTCTCACCTCCGGGGATGTGCTTACTGGTTGAGACTCCCTATTCTATTAGTGTCACACCCTGAAATAAGAAAGAGGCCGGACTAGTTACAAAGTCGGACGATCTCGCGGGTCCCCGGTACGTAGCCCCCTCCTCGACTCGAGTTGTCCGCTCGGGTACACAGTCTAGAACAAATACCCAGGTTACGAACCTAGAATAACTCAGCTTCATGCCGGATCCTTAGTAGGAACGTTTGTTTGCATCATGTGCATTTGACTTTGGAGGCTCAACACAGGGGCGGGGTCTGTCTAGGACAGATGTACCAAAACGACAAAAGACCATCCTGATGCATCCAACTTGCTACCTGTGCATTTGTTTGCTTCGGACTTGCATGCTGACCGGATTTTGAATACTTTGAGGAAAGAGAGATAGAGGTAGTTAATCGCCTGTTTTGAAAAAAAATCAATGTCCAAATAGCGTCGAAACTCTGTCGAATTTTTGAGAAAATGAAAAAAAAGTGTTTTGTTTATGAAAAATGGTTTTATTTGCCATTGAAAAGAGTCTTGTTTTCAAAAGAAGTTTGTGTTATCTACCCGAACTACGCTGGTTTGATTCTCATAGGGTGCGGGATACGTAGGCAACCCTCATCGTGTCCAACCTTCCCTTTACAAAATGTCAAAATTTTAATTTTCGTCATAAATAAGTCGGGTGATGCCGTTTTTGTCAAAATAGCCGAATGTTCCCAAAAAGGACGCCGGAAGGCTGAACTTTGCATAACCGGCCACTTGTAGTCATTTTTTGGATTTTTGACCGGTTGACTCACCCAGCCTCAAAATCTTCGTTCCCGAAGTGCTGAAAGGCCGTGTTCGGAACCGGATCTTTCTTTTAATCTGTGAAAAATAAAAAATAGCCAATTGGTTGAGTCAAATAAATTTTATTTTTTGCTTAATCACCTTAATAAATGTGCAGGATGAGAACGATGCAAAATGAACCTTTTTCAATAATGATTAAAATTCCTTTCAAGTTACGGCTATGGTGGGATGATTTAGGTGGTGAAGGGCAAGATGAGGTCAAGAAATATCTAAAAGTTCTTACGGGTTTATTGGAAATCCAGCCTCGGGGAAATATCATAAGAGCTTTGGTCACCTGCTGGGACCCGGCACACAATGTCTTCCACTTCTCCGATTTTGAACTCACCCCGACTTTGGAGGAAATAGCCGGGTACATCGGAAATGCTGAAGTTCCGTTGAGGCAAAAATACCTGGTTGCTCCAAGAGCTGTCACTGTGCATCGGTTTTTAGATTCGTTAAAGATACCCAGGACGGTCCATAACCCAGATTTGGCCGCATGTTTTTGTAATTCGCGCTTCATATATGACAGATACGGTCATGTCGGAGGATTCAACAACCCGGGTAACAAGTTATGCAGCAAAAGTAATCGTCAGAAATAGGACGAGCATAGACGAGTGGCTTTTATGATAACCTTTTTGGGCCTTTTGGTATTTCCAAGGAAAGACGGAAACATTGATCTGAAAATAGTCGGGGTCGTCAGTACCTTGCTCACTCAAGATGAAAGCACTCTTGCGCCTATGATAGTATCTGATATCTTCTGAGCTCTCACAACCTGCAAAGCCAGAGGGAACTTTTTTGAGGGGTGTAACTTGTTGCTACAAATATGGATGACTGAGCATCTCTGCCACCGTTCCCAGCTCTTGAGTTATGGTTCCTTGAAGAAAACTTGCATAGAAGAGTTCTACACAAGAATCAAGGGGGTCAGTCTACTCGAGGGAGTTACGGCGTGGACATCATTCTTTCGGACCCTCACCGCCATCCAAATACAGTGGACACTAGGATGGTTGCCCGTTGACGAGGTCATCCATATGCCGGCAGCTAGGACCCACTTTCTATTGATGGGGCTCAAGAGCATTCAGCCTTACGCGCCATATCGGGTTTTGAGACAACTCGGGAGATGCCAAACAGTGCCACAGGAGGAAGATCTTAGTGCTCAAGTAATTGAGATTAGCCCTGACGGACAGTTCCCTGAAGCAAGAGTCCATCAGATCTGGAGTGAATGCCAATATTTAAAAGCAGATACATGCATGCAGGATCAGGCCAAAGGCGAAGTGGTGCCAGGATACCTTGCTTGGTACATGAGAGAACTTGAGCACGAAAGGCCGGCTAAAAGACCCCATCTCCAGGAATTCGTCAAGGCATCGCAAGAACAGTGGGATTGGTTGGCTAAAGAGCACGAGTACAGAGTTACAATAGGCAAGTTGGAGAAGCAAGTTATAGATTTGATATTTGAGAAAGATTTGCATATCGCTGCAAATGAGGGAGAAAAGAGAAAACTAGCTCAGGAAAACGAGGTCCTCAAAGCTCAAATCTAGTAAATGAAAATAGCTACCAGAAACCCAAAGAGAAGCCGGACTGATGAAAGGCTCATAAACGGTCTAAAGAAGAAAGTCCTCGAGTATCAAGAAGACCTGGAAAAATCTAAAGCTGGTCTAGCGAGAATCCAGGTAAAATGGATAAAGAAGGCAGAAGAGCGAGCACGGTCTACGCAACAAATTAAGAGGGACTACGAAAGGAACATCGTTATATTGAGAGAAACAATATCCACTCTCAAAAAGCGGATCTTCAGACAAGCCCGAGATGCCAGAGTAGATAGGAAGTGCTACTATGATCTAATGGCCCGAATGGAGAAACAGATGAATGAGTTTCAGGATCAACTCCTTTACAACAATCAAATGTTGGGGACGCGGAATCAACAAATAGAGCGATTGCTTATGGAAAGGGACAGAATCAAGGGAAAAATAGACGATATCGGGCACTACATCACCATAAAGTGCCTAGCTTGTGAGGATATGTCTTGTACCACCTTCTTTGCTTAATTAATGATTTATGTCCACCAGATCATGGAAGATTTGAAATATCTGCAAAGGGGCCTTGCACCAAAGCCCAGGGCGAGGCCGAATGACGCCCCGCGGGCGCCAAAATTCAAAACTCTGAAACATTCATAGTTTGAGTCTGTATTTTCCTTGTCTTCAGAGTCTGTTGTCCGTCGGAGTTTGTATTTCCCTTTTTGGCATAAAGTCTGTAGTCTGTATCAAGTCTGTCAATTTCCTTTCAAAAATGTTTTGCCTTGTAATAAAACGTTTTGCTATAAAGGTTGAAAAATCCAAAA
Organism: Nicotiana tabacum; assembly: GCF_000715075.1. NCBI lineage: Eukaryota > Viridiplantae > Streptophyta > Magnoliopsida > Solanales > Solanaceae > Nicotiana > Nicotiana tabacum. Next base: position 95,117,805 of record NC_134095.1, on the reverse strand, counting down.
ATGGTGTCTTTATTTTCCGCACTTGTGGCAGAACTACATGCAGTCTGATTCATGCGGGGATATGATACGTAGGCAATCCACATAAGATTCGACTACCACTAAAATAAAAAGAGAAAAGGCAAAGTGAATAAAAGAAAGGAAAAGAAAGAAATAAAAAGAGAGATAAAGAAAGTTTCAGAAACACTTAAACAAGGCACAAACAAAGTAAGCCGGAATGACGCATGTGGTCGAAGCAAAGACATGTTAGAAATGGTTAAACTGCCTAGGAACATTGCATCCCCCAACGTGAAATTGCAATATGTGTTAAACTCTAACGCTAACAAGTTTGTTGTTTCTCCAGAGATTTCGAACCAGTTAGTTTGTTAGAACGTTCTGGCAGATTACCATTACCAAACAAGATCCAAAGGGCCCATACTAAAAAGCATGACTAGTTCAGACCAAAGTGTCGAGGATGAAAGGACGGAGAATCATTTGCTGAAGGAGGAAATGGATAAGATGAGACAGGAGATGAAAGAAATGCAGCTGGCCTTAGCTAGGGTACAAAAAGTGCCTGACCCTCCCGTTACTCCCACTCTCCCACCATGACACACGCCGGAATACTCTCCCCCCAGCCCTTCGACAAGCTTCCCCAGTCACCAATACTATCAGGGAAGAAATGCCTATGATCCCCAAGCTTCACAATCCAATCAGAACCCTCCTCCACCAAATGTTCCTGTTTTCGTGGCACCCCCACCAGCCAAGCTGCAAAGATCATCCAGCAAGCCGTTGTTTCAGGCTCATGATAACCAATATTACCCCCCGGAACAAACATTCAAAGCACCCGAGCCTCATACTTATAATACTCACTTCGAGATCCCGATAGAGACTGAAAAGCCGGCTAAGAGCCCAGAGCAAGACGAAGTACTTTGAAAGTTTAAAAGCCTGGAGCAGTCCTTCAGGAATATCCATGGGTTAGGCAACCAAGTCAGTGTGGCCTACAAAGATCTGTGCCCATTCCCCGACATTCAATTGCCAGCAGGGTTCAAGATGTCAAAGTTTGATCTATACGAGGGGCACAGTGATCCAATGGCACATCTGCGAGGTTTTTACAGTAAGATGAGAGGGGCCGAGGGAAAAAACGAGCTGTTGATAGCTCATTTTGGTCAAAGTCTAAGCGGGTCTGCACTGGAATGGTACACAAGATAGGATCCTAGCAGGTGGTACACCTGGGACGATCAGGCACAAGCCTTTGCAGGCCACTTCCAGTACAACCTTGAGATTGTCCCTGACTGTCTCACATTGCTAAAACTTGAGAAGAAGCCCGGGGAAAGCTTCCGAGAATTTGGGTTCCGCTGGAGAGAGCAGGCGGCAAGAGTTGATCCTCCGATGAGAGAGGGGGAAATGGTGGACTACTTTCTTCTGACTCTTGAGCCAACTTACTTCGGTCACCTGGTGACGTCAGTTGGCAAATCTTTCAACGAAGTAGTAAAAATGGGTGGTATGATTGAAGAGGGACTTAAGTCCAACAAAATCCTGAGCTATTCGGCGATTAAAGCAACCACTCAGGCCATCCAGAGCGGCACAGGAGGTGCGCTCGGAAAGAAGAAAAGGGAAGATGTCGCAACAGTCGAGGCAGGTACTTGGTCCAGATCCAGAGGTCCCCCCCTCACTACCAACCTAGACCCCATCACTCAAATTACCCATACATTCCATACGGCCCTCCACAGCCCTACTAACCACCACAAGAGCCACATTTCTCTATCCATCACGCCCAAACTTACACCCAGCCTCCGGCTCGTCCGCAATGGCGTGCGCTGGCTCCCCAGAATACATATCCACCTCCACAAAACACATATCCATTACCAAGGGCCTACAGGAATCTTTCGGGACCAGGTTTCCGTGGGAATCAGACTTTCAGGAATGAAAGGGTGCAGAGGCAGAGAACATTCACTCTGCTGGGAGAAACCTATACTACTATGTTCCACAAATTGAGGCAGTTAGGCCTATTGAGTTCTGTGGAGCCCAAATTGACAAATCCCCTTCCCAAAAATCTGGACCACTTGGTAAGCTGTGAATATTATTCGGGGGCTCCCGGTCATGATACTGAGAAGTGTTGGAAGTTGAAGACTGTCGTACAAGATCTTATTGACACAAATAGGATCGAGGTCCAGGAGCCACAGGCACCTAACATCAATCAGAACTCGTTGTCGGCACACCATGAAGCTCACATAATCGAACTAGTGCACGAAGGAGGGAAGCTCAAGAAGCCCTCACAAATGGTAATGATGATCCGTGTCAGTCCGAAAGAAAAGTCGATCAGTGGAAAAGCGGTAGTACAATCGAAAAGGGTAGAAGGCAAGCCAGTGGTGGTGATGGGGAAGAGTTCGTCTGATGTTGCCAAGAATCCAGAGTCGGTCAAAGTAACGGTGCAAGGGATATCAAGCAAGCCAGTATCTGTGAAGATGGCATGCATAGGACCAGTTGTTATCAGGCCAATAATGCAGTTGCCGATAATCAGCGAGAAAGCTGTGCCATGGAGCTACAGTCAAGTAATGGTAATGCATAAGGGGAAGGAAGTTGTAGAGGAAATATGTGAGGCACAAGGGTTAACTCGTTCGGGCAGGTGTTTTGCTCCCGCAGAGTTAAGAAGGGCCAATCCAGTGGCAACAAAGAATCCAGTTACCGAGAAATAGGCGGAAGAATTTTTAAAGAAAATGAAGGTGCAAGATTACTCCATTGTGGAGCAGTTGAGGAAGACCCCAGCACAGATCTCATTGTTATCGTTTTTGATCCATTCAGACGAGCACCGCCGGGTATTGATGAAAATTCTGAACGAAGCCCATGTTCCGGATAAGATGTCTGTGAACCATCTAGAGAAAATAGCAAACAAGATTTTTGAGGTCAACAGGGTCACATTTTCAGACGACGAGTTGCCCGTGGAGGGTACAGAACATAATAGAGCCCTTTATTTGACCGTGAAGTGCGAAGACTCGGTAGTCACTAGAGTACTGATTGATAATGGGTCCAGTGCCAATATCTGTCCTTTGACCACATTGAACAAACTGAAGGTCGATGGTGACAGGATTCACAAAAACAACATCTATGTTCGAGGGTTTGATGGTGGTGGTACAAACATAGTGGGTGACATCATACTTGAATTAACAATTGGTCCAGTCGAGTTCACCATGGAGTTTCAAGTGTTAGACGTGGCAGTGTCATATAATCTTCTATTGGGGCGACCCTGGATCCACGCCGCCAAAGCAGTGTCTACTACATTACATCAGATGGTCAAATTCGAGTGTGATAGGCAAGAGATCGTAGTACATGGGGAAGACAATGCAAGCGCCGTAAATGATGTCATTGTACCCTTCATAGAGACTGATGATGATAAGGGATCGTGGGTTTACCGGGTTTTCGATACAATTTTAGTGGACAAAGTTCCCGAAGGTGAAAGCATCCCACTTCCCAAAATAGCAGCTACAACTATCATGGTAGCCTCGGAGATGTTGAAGAACGGGTTTGTGCCAGGCAAAGGTTTAGGGGCTGATCTTCAGGGTATTGTTCAGCCGGTTTCTTTGCCCAAAAATCTGGATACCTTTGGGTTGGGGTTCAAGCCTACAGCGGCGGATGTGAGACGGGCCCGCAAGTTGAAGAAAAGAGTCTACGTCCTTCCCAAGCCAATCCCGCACCTATCCAGATCATTTGTCAGAGCAGTTATCAGAAAGTTGTCGGTCCCGAAAGTTCTCGGACCACTAATTGGGCCAGATGGAGATTTGAATGAGGGCTTTGAAAGGCTGTTCGCTGATGTCAACATGATAGAATCTGGAGAAGGGTCCAGTAGGTTAGATGTACAGTTTGTGGGGCCTAGGGCAAATATCAACAATTGGATGGCTACTCCCCTTCCTACCCGGAGGGAGTCGTGGTAGTGGGCTCTGATTTTTCTTTCTTGTTTTTTTTGGACTATTCCAGGGTTGCAATCCAGTTTTGTTTTGTATTCGGCAAAGTGTGAAACTCTGTTATCCCGTATTTTAAAGCTTTTCTCTTCTTATTTTGTTTTAATTTTGTTTTCTTCTTTTCTCTTTCTGAATAGTTCTCTTTATATTGGTTCTAATGACATGGCATGCACAACGGATCTTCAACCTAGTCTAAAAAATCAATCTAATTCCGAACTAGTTGTACAAGAGGTCGATTATGATAAAGAATCGGAATACGATGAGGATGAAGCCTTCGAAGAGATAAACAGAAAGTTAAGCCAGTTTAAAGAGAAATCCAAGCCCAACTTAAATGACACAGAAGCCATCAATTTAGGGGATGCAGATGATATCTGGGAAACTAAAATAAGCATCCACATTGCACCGAATATCAGGATATAACTAATCAAAGCACTTATTGAGTTCAAAGATGTTTTTGCATGGTCGTATGATGACATGTCGGGGTTAAGCACGGATTTAGTGGTTCACAAATTGCCCATTAACCCGGCATGCCCTCCCGTCAAGCAAAAATTGAGGAAGTTCAAAACAGACATGAGTGTGAAGATTAAAGAGGAAGTAACCAAGCAGCTGCAAGCAAAGGTTATTCGGGTCACTCAATATCCTGATTGGTTGGCTAATGTGGTGCCAGTGCCGAAGAAAGATGGGAAGATCAGGGTGTGTGTCGTTTACCGCAATCTGAACAGGGCAAGCCCAAAGGATAACTTTCCATTACCCAACATCCATATCTTGATCGATAATTGTGCCAGACGTGAGATCGGGTCTTTTGTGGATTGCTATACTGGGTATCATCAGATTCTGATAGATGAAGAAGATGCGGAAAAGACGGTTTTCATTACGTCGTGGGAGACTTATTGCTATCGGGTAATGTCATTTGGTTTGAAGAATGTTGGGGCAACGTACATGAGAGCAATGACTACTGTGTTTCATGACATGATACACAAAGAGATTGAGGTATACGTGGACGATGTGATCATAAAATCCAAGCATCAGGAAGACCACGTAGCAGACCTAAGGAAGTTTTTCCAAAGACTTCGAAGGTACGATATTAAGCTCAACCCAGCCAAATGTGCATTTGGTGTTCCATCTGGAAAGCTGTTGGGATTCATCGTCAGTCGGCGAGGCATTGAGTTGGACCCGTCAAAGATCAAATCCATCCAAGATTTGCCACCGCCGAAGAACAAGACAGAAGTAATGAGTCTGTTGGGAAGGTTGAATTATATCAGCAGGTTTATTGCTCAACTCACAACAACTTGTGAACCCATTTTTCGGCTACTGAAGAAAGATGATGCGGTAGAATGGACGGCAGAATGTCAGGAAGTATTTGACCAAATCAAAGTATATTTATCAAATCCACCTGTGTTGGTTCCACCTGAGCCGGGAAGACCGTTAATTCTTTATCTAATGGTCCTGGAGAATTCGTTTGGCTGCGTACTGGGGAAACACGACATTACAGGAAGGAAGGAGCAAGCCATCTATTATCTCAGCAAGAAATTTACAGGCTATGAGGTTAAGTACACTCAACTCGAGAAGACATGTTGCGCCCTAACTTGGGTGGCCCAGAAATTGAAGCATTATCTGTCATCATATACTACTTATCTCATTTCACGCTTGGATCCACTGAAGTATATTTTCCAGAAGCCTATGTCCACAGGGAGATTGGCGAAATGGCAGATATTACTCACAGAATTCGACATCGTCTATGTGACGAGGACGGCCATGAAGGCCCAAGCATTGGCTGATCACTTGGCTGAGAATCCTGTTGATGAAGAATACGAGCCCTTGAGGATATATTTTCCTGATGAAGAAGTGATGCATATAGATGAGTTGGAAATGACCAAGGAACCAGGATGGAAGCTTTTTTCGATGGAGCCGCAAATGCGAAGGGAGTTGGAATAGGAACGGTACTTATTTCTGAAACAGGACATCATTATCCTGTTACGGCTCAGCTGCGGTTCTATTGTACCAACAACATGGCTGAGTATGAGGCATGCATTTTGGGTCTACGGCTAGCTGCAGACATGGATGTCCAGGACGTCTTGGTCTTGGGAGACTCGGACCTCCTGGTGCATCAGATTCAGGGTGAATGGGAAATAAGGGATTTGAAGCTCATACCATATCGACAATGTTTGCATGATCTGAGCAAGCGATTTCAATCAGTGGAGTTCAGACACATCCCAAGAGTTCATAATGTGATTGCCGATCCTTTGGCCACCTTAGCATCAATGTTGCACCACCCAGACAAAATTTATGTTGACCCGTTGCATATTCAGGTTCGTGATCAGCATGCTTATTGCAACATGTTAGAGGAAGAACTGGATGGCGAACCATGGTTCTATGATGTCAAGGAATACCTCAGGATGGGGATATACCCGGAGCAGGCCATCGGAGATCAAAAGAGAGCCATTCGGCGATTGGCAAATGGATTTTTCCTCAGTGGAGGAGTGTTGTACAAAAGAACACCATATTTGGGATTGCTGAGATGTATAGATGCTAGTCAAGCCACGACAGTTATGACAGAGGTACATGCTGGAGTTTGTGGGCCGCATATAAGCGGATATGTATTGGCGAAGAAGATTCTTCGAGCAGGGTACTATTGGCTCACTATGGAGCGTGATTGTATCAGTTTCGTGCGGAAATGCTATCAGTGTCAGATACACAGAGATCTGATTCATTCTCTGCCGATAGAATTGCATACAATGTCAGCACCATGGCCATTTGTTGCCTGGGGCATGGATGTCATTGGACCTATTGAGCTGGCAGCTACCAACGGTCATAGGTTCATTCTGGTGACCATCGATTATTTCACTAAGTGGGTTGAAGCTAAAACTTTCAAGTCGGTAACCAAGAAGGTAGTGGTAAATTTTGTTCATTCCCATATCATCTGTAGATTTAGGATCCCAAAAGTGATCATCACGGACAATGGTGCTAATTTTAACAGCGGTTTGATGAAGAAGTATGTCAACAGTTCAAGATTACACACCGTAATTCCACACCATATCGTCCCAAGGCGAATGGAGCGGTCGAGGCGGCCAACAAGAACATAAAGAAGATACTGAGGAAGATGGTAGAAGGGTCCAGACAATGGCATGAGAAGTTACCATTGACATTGTTGGGTTATCACACTACTGTTCGTACTTCAGTAGGTGCATCTCCTTATTTGTTGGTATACGGAACTGAAGCAGTGATACCGGCAGAAGTTGAAATTCCATCCCTTCGGATTGTCGCTGAGGCTGAGATTGATGATGACGAGTGGGTCAAAACCCGTTTGGAGCAGTTGAACTTGATTAATGAAAAGAGATTGGCAGCTGTGTGTCATGGCCAGTTATATCAAAAGAGAATGGCAAGAGCATACAACAAAAAGGTGCATCCCCGGAAGTTTGAAGTGGGCCAGCAAGTGCTAAAACGCATCCTCCCACATCAGGCTGAGGCAAAGGGCAAGTTCGCCCCGAATTGGCAAGGGCCATTCATTGTAACCAGAGTGTTGTCCAATGGCGCTTTATGTTTAACAGATATCGAAGGGAAATGCATCGACATGGCTATCAATTCTGATGCAGTTAAGAGATATTATGTATGATTTCTTTTAATTGTAATTGTTGTTTGTTTTGCATTTGGCATGGTATCGGAGAATGAAATGACGGAGGCAATTTGTTCTTCCATCCAAACACTTCAACCTTTGCTTCCCCTTTTGAGCCTTATTTATTCTTCAATACCCCTCTTTTGGAATCAGTAATGAAAATGAAAGAAAAAGAGAAGAGAAAAATAATGATAATAAAGACAAAAGAAAAGTCACAAGAAAAACAAAGGATTTGGGAACTACGTTTGACCTGATTCCTCAAAAAGGATATGTAGGCGCCTCACAACTCAGTCATAGTGTAACAAAAATAAAAATCCCCAAGCAAGAAACTGGGGCAGAAGTTGTGTTTGTAATTTTGGGAAGGAAGTTTGATTCCAAGAGTTGTAATGTTTTACCCATCAAAATTATTTTGAACCTTTTGATACCCCTTTTCTTTTAGCCATACACAAAAACCCATATTGATGTCCAAAAAAGACCTCCCGATCAGTATCCGAGAAGTTCCAAGTCATGCAAATGGAAGTCGGGAATAACACTCTGATCCCCAGCAGAGAAGAGGATCATAAGCTGGAAATGAATTGATAGCCGAAAGAATCCCCGGCAGAGAGAGTCATATCGGTAACACTCCAATCCCCAGCTGAAAAAATAAAATAAAATGAGAGAGTCTTATCGGTGAAAACCTCCACAGGCACCATAAGGCGACGAAAGTTGAGAGAAATAAAACGAGAGAGTCTTATCGGTGAAAACCTTCATAGGCACCATAAGGCGACGAGAATTGTGGGAAATGAGAGAGTCTTATTAGTGAAAAGCCCTCGAAGGGCACTATGAGGCGACAAGGGGTCAAAAGAGGCAAACAAGATAAGATTTACGGAAAGGATCCGTCGAGGCATCAAGCAGTGCAAAGATGTTGAGTAGACAAAAGAATTGGGCGCTTACATATCCCCAACAAAGTAAGGCCATCAGAAAGATTGATTGTTATAAATAGACTGGGTTGGTTAATCAAAAATGCACGACGTGATCATTGGGATCGGTTGTACCATTCAGATAAGTTTTTTTTTAGTTTTTTTTTTCTTTTTTTTTTCTTATCCCCAACATTTTTCAGAAAACTATTCTTCTCTTATTTTCTTGAATTCATCATTTTTTATTTTTAAAGACTTTATCTCCCCAGCAGTTTGTTTTTGAAAAGGATTTTCAGATCTTATTACCAGTTGCCAAGATGGTGCAAAAACACAATGTGGATATGATGGGCCAAAGATAATGCAATGGAATGAGAAAGACGTTCATTGCAAGACCAAATGATGGATTGGTCTAGGATTTTGGGGAGAGTATGGAGAAAAGTGGGAAGCAACAATTGGTGAATAAAGAATCGTCAAGAAACAAGAGCATCCCTGGCAGATTATCAACCAAGTTCCAAGAGGGTCGGATAACGCGGAGTAGGGAAAGAAGAGGGGGAAAACCATCCCCAACAGGAATATGATCGCCAGCAGGAATATCATCCCCAACAAATAATCTCATCCTCAGCAAGCTTTGGTAATGTAATGGAACACAAAGCTAGGAAAGGAGAAAGAGAAAACCATCCCCAGCAGGAGTGGCACGACCATTCACCGCATTTTAAACTAACAAAATTTTTTTATTTGATTTTAAGCAGGGACAGGAAATGTTATAGATGATGAAAAGACATCATGATACAAGAAAGATTGTCAAACTGGGGCAGAAAATTTTCTGGAAGTCCGGTACCCACTTGGGGAAGAAGCAAGATAACACAAGTTTGGGGAAAAATGGTATCCCCAATAGTTTTCAGAAGAAGGCCAAAAAGGTTTTAAAGGAAGCAATTTCGGAAGGAAGATAACACAAGTCTTAAGGGAAGTAGTTCCAGTGGAAGGAAAGCACCAGCTTTAAGGGAAGTAATCTTTGAAGGAGAAAAATAACATATTTTTGAATAAAACACCGGTGTTATCCCCAGCAGTTTTCAGAGGAATGAAACACCAGTTTTGAGGAAAGCAGTGCTGAAAGAAGATAATTTCAAGTTAGAAGGAAAATGGTTCAAGAGGCAGGAAGGAGCAACAGCAATAAAATGCATTTCTTAGAATTCATTGAAGGCAGGAGCCCGCCTGGAGAATGGAGGTGCTATATTTTTAAGAAGTAGTTGAAGTCAGGAGCCCGCCTGGAGAATGGAGGTAATATGTTTTGGGAAGTAGTGAAGTCAGGAGCCCGCCTGGAGAATGGAGGTATTACATTTTGAGTTGTAGCTGAAGTCAGGAGCTCGCCTGGAGAATGGAGGTTGTTGTCATTTCAAGTTGAAGTTGAAGTCAGGAACCCACCTGTAGAATGGAGGTGTTATATTTTTGAGTTGTAGTCGAAGTCATGAGCCCGCTTGAAAAATGGAGGTGTTATATTTTTTAAGCTGTAGTCGAAGTCAGGAGCCCGCCTGGAGAATAGAGGTGTTATATTTTTAAGAAGTTGTTGAAGTCAGGAGCCCGCCTGGAGAATGGAGGTGTTATGTTTTTAAGAAATTGTTGAGGTCAGGAACCCGCCTGGAGAATGGAGGTGTTATATTTTTGAGTTGTAGTCGAAGTCAGGAGCCTGCCTGAAAAATGGAGGTGTTATATTTTTTGAGTTTTAGTCAAAGTCAGGAGCCCGCCTGGAGAATGGAGGTGTTATATTTTTAAGAAGTTGTTGAAGTCAGGAGCCCGCCTGGAGAATGGAGGTGTTATGTTTTTAAGAAATTGTCGAAGTCAGAAGCCCTCCTAGAGAATAGAGGTGTTATATTTTTAAGAAGTTGTTGAAGTCAGGAGCCCGCCTGGAGAATGGAGGTGTTATGTTTTTAAGAAATTTTTGAGGTCAGGAACCTGCCTGGAGAATGGAGGTGTTATATTTTGAGTTGTAGTCGAAGTCAGGAGCCCGCCTGAAAAATGGAGGTGTTATATTTTTAGGAAGTTGTTGAAGTCAGGAGCCCGCCTGGAGAATGGAGGTGTTATGTTTTTAAGAAATTGTCGAAGTCAGGAGCCCGCCTAGAGATTAGAGGTGTTATGTTTTTAAGAAATTGTTGAAGTCAGGAGCCCACCTGGAGAATGGAGGTGTTATATTTTTAAGAAGTTGTTGAAGTCAGAAGCCCGCCTGGAGAATGGAGGTGTTATGTTTTTAAGTAATTGTTGAGGTCAGGAACCCCCGTGGAGAATGGAGGTGTTATATTTTTGAGTTGTAGTCGAAGTTCAGGAGCCTGCCTGAAGAATGGAGGTGTTATATTTTTGAGTTGTAGTCGAAGTCAGGAGCCCGCCTGGAGAATAGAGGTGTTATATTTTTAAGAAGTTGTTGAAGTCAGGAGCCCGCCTGGAGAATGGAGGTGTTATGTTTTTAAGAAATTGTTGAGGTCAGGAACCCGCCTGGAGAATGGAGGTGTTATATTTTTGAGTTGTAGTCGAAGTCAGGAGCCCGCCTGAAAAATGGAGGTGTTATATTTTTTGAGTTGTAGTCGAAGTCAGGAGCCCGCCTGGAGAATAGAGGTGTTATATTTTTAGGAAGTTGTTGAAGTCAGGAGCCCGCCTGGAGAATGGAGGTGTTATATTTTTAAGAAGTTGTTGAAGTCAGGAGCCCGCCTGGAGAATGAAGGTGTTATGTTTTTAAGAAATTGTCGAAGTCAGGAGCCCGCCTGGAGAATAGAGGTGTTATATTTTTAAGAAGTTGTTGAAGTCAGGAGCCCGCCTGGAGAATGGAGGTGTTATGTTTTTAAGAAATTGTTGAAGTCAGGAGCCCGCCTGGAGAATGGAGGTGTTATATTTTTAAGAAGTTGTTGAAGTCAGGAGCCCGCCTGGAGAATGGAGGTGTTATGTTTTTAAGAAATTGTCGAAGTCAGGAGCCCGCCTGGAGAATAGAGGTGTTATATTTTTAAGAAGTTGTTGAAGTCAGGAGCCCGCTTGGAGAATGGAGGTGTTATGTTTTTAAGAAATTGTTGAGGTCAGGAACCCGCCTGGAGAATGGAGGTGTTATATTTTTGAGTTGTAGTCGAAGTCAGGAGCCCGCCTGAAAAATGGAGGTGTTATATTTTTTGAGTTGTAGTCGAAGTCAGGAGCCCGCCTGGAGAATGGAGGTGTTATATTTTTAAGAAGTTGTTGAAGTCAGGAGCCCGCCTGGAGAATGGAGGTGTTATGTTTTTAAGAAATTGTTGAGGTCAGGAGCCCGCCCGGAGAATGAAAGTGTTATATTCTGGAGAAATAGTTGTTGTTGAAGTCAGGAGCCCGCTTGGAGAATGGAGGTTGCATTATCTTTAAATTGTTGTTGAAGTCAGGAGCCCGCTTGGAGAATGGAGGTTGTATTATCTTTTAAAGTCAAGTTGGAGTCAGGAGCCCGCCTGTAGAACAGAGGAGTACATTTCAAAACGAAGTCAGGAGCCCGCCTGTAGAACAGAGGAATAAATTTCAAGTTTGAAGTCAGGTGCCCGTTTGTAGCACAGAGGACTACACTCAATTTCAAGTCAAGAGTCAGTAAAGCGGAGGGTTACAACAAAATATCCCCAGCATAAATTCCGCTGCAGAAATCAGAAGGAAGGCTACAAGAGCAAGTTTGAAGATAGATAAGATGTTGTAATCCCAAGTTTAGTCTAGCTTCTTGTCTTCTTTTAGCACGGTGTAATAAGGAGGTCGGAAAGCAGTAGTAACTGCATGTAGTAGTAGTAACAGAAAAATTACAGCTTCATGGTAGTCCCAGCTACTGAAACTTCCCGAACTACATTGACCTGAATCCCCTTTAGCCAAGGATATGTAGGAAACCTTTGAAGCAGAGGTTCGGTCAAATCTTTCAAAAATTCTTCACACGGAGTAGCCGAACGGGCAAAAATCGCTCGTATCCGCTCACTTTATCTTTGCACGGAAACTCTTCGTGTTTCCGGACAAAGAGGGGCAGCTGTGAGCACGTGATTTTTTCCCTATGAGAACTACTCCCAAAAATTCAAAATAAAATGGTTTTGTGTTGTTTGTAATTATCTGTATTTGTCTGTGCATGTTTGTTTTCATTTTATTAAAGGAAAAATACAAAATATATGTTGCATGCACATTTAGGATTTAATTTGCAATTAGGAATTAATTGAACCATATTTGGTTTTTAAAAGAACGAAAATCACAAAAAATATGTATTTTAGTCCAATTGTGTGATTTTGTTTGTAATTGATGTTTAATTGTGTTAATAGTTGTGATAGAAGTTAATTTGTGTTTTTAACAAGTTAATTTAAGTAAAATCCAAAGAAATTGGAACTGGTCCATTTTATTTTGACCAAAACCAGGCCCAAATTTCACCCCTTTACCCGGTCCAATCACCAGCCCAGTTTGCCCCCCTGATCTAATTTGGACCGTCAATCTTCATTGATCCAACGGACCACATTAATCTCACCATCTCAATATACCAAACTCTTAAACCCCTTACCCCCCCCCCATTTCCCGACCCCTCTTCTTCGTCTCCCAAACCACAGACCAAACGACCCCTCGAAACCCTAGAGCCGCCACCCCACACCTTCGCCTGAAACCCGGCTGCAACGATGTCGCCGGCCACCCAAATAACACCGTTGAACCTCCATGCCTTCCTCTTTCCGAATCCATACCCCTTTAACCTCGAATCATGACAGAGCTCTTCGAATCTTAGATCGAAAAATCAGACCAAAAAACCTAGTTTACCCAATCGCCCCCAAACTTACACCCGTTGACCACTAGACCTCCCCAGTCCCAAATCACACCCCAGTTTCGTTCGAATCTCATCGGAACTATTCAAATCCCAAATCGAACAAACAAACCCTAACACCAAACCTAGAGGCAGTCCGAGTAAAAATTGGGGGTGCTAATCGACTTTAGTCGAGTGTTCTCAGTTGAGAACACTCGATTTAAGTCTGTTTTTACCCCAAATGGCTCGAGTCGGAGTTGCGAGCAGAGCGAGTGAGAGATAGGTCTGAGTTCGGAGGTATTTCTTCTGTTTCTCTGTTTGTTTTTCATGTTTTGTTGTTTGTTTGTTTAAGATGAGTTCAAATTCGTCTTTTATCAATTACTCTTTTCTTTCTCCATCAGACCTTTTATTTGGTCCAATTTTATCATTGCTTATGTTTGTTGTCGATGTTATATGTTATAATTTGTGTAATCGATTGAATAAGTGTCATCGATTAGTCTGTTATGTTTGAATGTTAGATTAGCATGATAATAGTTTAATTTTTGGTTCATTCCAGTCTGTTTCCCCTCCTACTTCGTTTCTGTTCTGAATTTTGTGTTGAAATGAGCCTGTTGGTATATTTGAACTTAGAACTGAGCCTGTTGGTATATTCAGTTCATCACATTGAACTGAATTCCTTGGGCATTTGTTATCCTGAATCTGTCAATCCCCTTAAAGCTCTTCTGGCTGTTTCTTCTTTTGTGTTCCAATTTAATTAAGCGTATGCTCGTCTAGTTGATTTCAGTTCATTTGTTTCTGAGCTAAATATGATTGGTTCCCCAATATAATTAGTTCAATATGTGCTGCCTTGAACCCTTAGTCTTAATTTTTTATGCCATTTGATTTGATTTTGAGTTACTGACTGATTTTGATTAAGGGAATCGGTTATAGCTGATGAGGTACAAGGGATTGGACTAGGACAGTAAATCACAATAGTTTTAGGGGTAATTTGGAGATTGAAAACTTAAAGAAATGGGTAAGTTGAATGTTCTGTCAGTAAAGCACCTAATTAACATTAAACTAATGCATTTATTTAGTATTAATGGGGAACAAAACATAATGGCATGGAAGGTTTAAAAGGGATTGATTAAAATACGTTGCCCATACCTGCTTGAACTTTAAATAAAGAAAAGGGTTAACGGGGAACAAAACATACTCTAGTGGAGTGCTAAAGGTATCATGGGCAGAATTAGTTTCTTAATTCTGCCTAGTGTTCTTACAGGCTGGCAGGGTCAGTGTTTGGGTATAAGAGAAGAGAGGAGCAATCTAAAAAGGGGGGCTGGTTTTTTGGAGAAGAGAAATCAGTTTTCTTTCAGTTTTTTCAGAGAGCCTAGGCTGGATTTTTAACATTTAAGAGTTCAGTAATTTGAGAGCAAAAAAACAGGCTGGTTTTTATCCTAAAAGGTTCAGTGTCTGAGAGCTAAGAAATTGAAAAGTGAGGTCTTTTCTTTTACTGCTGAATATCAGAACTAGTACTGTTACTGTTTCATTGGGTGTTGCTGGAATTCTGCTGGGTTTTTTTTTTAATCTGTTACTGGATTGTTATGTTACTGTGTTGCTGGTTATTGTTGTTGTTGTTTGCTACTGCTCTGTTGATCCTCCTCTTCTTCTTCTATTATCTATTACCAGGTACACTTTCGAATCACATTGTGATGTAGCTGTGAGATGTAAAAGTGAAAAGAAAATGCTCGAGTAGTGGAGTACTTCGTGCATCTGTAACTTAGTAGAAAAATGATAAGTTGTATAGTCTATCTTTATAACTCAATGAAGAATGTGGACTGTGGAGTTTGTATCTGATAAGGACTGTATTGGACCATTAATTTGCCTTTCTTAGTTGTAAATTTAGTAGTTTAATACCAACTTCATTAGCATAGAATTAAAAATCAAACTTCCAAGTTAACTGTGCTTTTCCCGAATAATTAAGCATGCCCATTATTGTCAAACTGTTTAGTTAAATAAGTGGAATAAGATGAAGATAGCATGAGTTTGTTCTATTGAACCTGCCTGTTTAAACTTGTTAGTTTCACTAGCTATGAAGGTTTTAATATTGTCAACAGTAGGTAGATAATGATTGTTGACAGCCCATTTGCTCAAAAAGTTGAAATATTGGGTTTGGCTTCATCATGTAAAACAATTGGCAATAGCCTGTGTTTGTTAAATCAGACTCGAATCTGCTTCTGTGAGTCGAACGCTGAACTTGGCCCGAATAACGCATGAAATCTAGTCATAGGAAACGGGCTCTATCACAAGACCATCCTTAAAAATCATACAATAGAGTTAACTAACAATTGGTTGGGACCTTCATTTTGTGTTTAGAGACGAACATAATAGAAAAAATGTAGTCACTTTAGGATCATCCTTTTAAAATAAACGAGATGAGCCTCACCAAGTAAAACGCACAGATTGCGGGGTCCTCATAAATGTATGTATTAATTACTTAGAACTCGGGACGGGCTATTTAGTGAATTTTACGGCCTTCCCCAAAATAATAACGCGTTAGTCTCTTTAGGCGCATATTTTAATAACATTACCTCCCTAAACTCGGGTGCACATTTATATGTCCCAAATCCAAATCTCAATGGAGTCGAGATGTGTCAACAACCACGGGTGCATTGATGTGACGTGGTTCGAGACGCGTTTTTACGACATTGCAATTCTCTATAATAAAAAGCGGTAAACAGTTAAAATTTGCACATAGGTTCAACATGTATTAAAATCAGATAAATAAGCCGAATATGACAGTTGAGCGACCGTGCTAGAACCACGGAACTCGGGAATGCCTAACACCTTTTCCCGGGTTAACAGAATTCCTTATCCGAATTTCTGGTTCGCGGACTGTAATACAGAGTCAATCCTTTCCTCGATTCGGGATTAAACTGGTGACTTGGGACACCCTAAATCTCCCAAGTGGCGACTCTGAATCTTTAAATAAAATCTCATTTCGATTGTCCTTTAATTGGAAAAGCTCCCCCCTCTGCGCCCCTGCGGGCGCGGGTGAAAAAGGAGGTGTGACATGCCCCCTTCTTAGGATCCTTGATCAGCGAGAGTTGGCGTGCTCCACTTGATCCGGAGCTGCTTTTGATTTTGGTACGATATGTTTGTATATATATATATGGGTATGACGTGGCCCAGTCCCATCTTTGTACAGTTATGTTTATATTAGAGGTCTGTAGACAGTATGTCTAGTTGGATAGTATGTGGTCTTGCCGGCTTCCAGTTTTGAGATATATAGTTGTCTATAGCAGCCTTGTCGGCTCGCCCTATGTATGTTGCACATATATGTACATATGCCTTTTGGGCAGGTTTCCTTCATGTATATTATTCTCGTAATTCAGCAGATGTTATTCAGGTTCATATCTTAGACGCATGCTTAGGGGTGGTTGACAGGTAGGATTCAGGCACCCGTCCCGGCCCATCGGTTTGGGTCGTGACAAAAGTGGTATCAGAGCAGTTCTGTCCTAGGGTTGTCTACAGACCGTATCTAGTAGAGTCTTATTTATGGGTGTGTTGTGCACCACACTTATAGACAGGAGGATACAGGACATATAGGATGTTATCCTCTCTTTTTATCTTAGATCGTGCGATATAAGAATTCATGTTACTAACGATATGTTATATTTTCAGCAAGGCCTCCAAAAACTACACCCGCCCAGAAGGGAAAGTCCATGGCAGGTGAGACTACTAGTTGAGCGCCACGAGTTACCAGGGCTCGGGGGGAGTCTCATATTGAGATTCCATCTCAGACTTCACATATACCGCCCTTTCCAAAAGAGCTCCGAGGGGTACCAGCTCCAGCGCCCGCCACTGTACATCCAGCTCCTCAGCCAGATGCACCGGGTCAGGACATAAGAGATGATATTCAGCTATTAACTCGATTAATAGCTGCACAAACTCCGTATCAGGAGTAGGTATTGGTCATACAGATAGGTCCGTCGGTACAAGGGTTTGTGACTTCATTAATTTAGACCCTCCGATATTCACTGGAGCAGATCCAAACGAGGCCCTCAAGTATTTATTGATAGAGTGCAGAGGACATTAAGGGTAATGAAGGCCATTGCGACTGAGTCAGTTGAGCTAGCTTCCTATAGACTCTGAGATGTTGCAGTTAATTGGTACGAGTCTTGGGAATTGTCCAAAGGTGAGGATGCCCCTCCATCGGTATGGCAGGAGTTTACAGAAGTTTTTCTTCGTCATTATCTTCCACTAGAGCTTAGACGGGCCAGAGTTGATAGGTTCTTGACCCTTCGGCAGGGTAACATGAGTGTTCGGGAGTACAGTCTTTAGTTTGATTTATTGGTTAGGTATGCTCCCACTATTGTATCTAAGATGGAGGATCGGGTGCACCGGTTCGTGATGGGATTAGAGCCTCACTTGCTTAACGATTGTATGTCGGTCTCACTTCAGCCAGACATGGATATTTCTCGTATTCAAGCATACGCTCAGGGTTTAGAGGAGTATAAACAGATTCAGAGGGTTGATCGTGAGCATGATAGGGCCCAGAAAAAGAGAGTGAGGTCTTCGGGTCCTTCTGGTGAGTTTCAAGGTGGTCAAAGGCAGCAATACCTGAGGTATCCAGCCCAGCGATCGATTAGCGCGCCCCCTCAGTTTGGCGGTAAGAGATTTGATCGTTCCACATATTCAGGGTCTGCTCAGAATTTCAGGGCCTCAGGTTCTCAGTATAGGGGTAAGTCAAATCAGATGAGGCCGCCCTTGTCACGATGTGCTCAATGTGGTAAGCAGCATGTTGGGCAGTGCCTTATGGGATGGGGTATTTGTTACTTAGCAAAATTTTTCGGGTCATTAAAATGCCCGATGAGAGGTGATGCAAGCATAGCTCAGCCAGTGGGATTTGTAGTTGGTTCGTCATCATCAGTAGGCCCCCCCTAGGCAAGGTCCACAAGCACCAATGAGTCGTGGTAGAGGCAGAGGCGGAGCATCTAGCTCGAGCAGTCCTTAGAACCGCATTTATGCGTTGGTAGGATGACAGGACCAGGAGTCATCACCTGATGTTGTTACAGTTATATATGCATATATAAGTATGTCCAAGGTTTTTATTATTTTTTCCATAATTTAAGGTTTTAAATTGATTTATTTTCTTCCTTTTTATCCATAAAATCCCCAATAATCATTTCTAAAATTATTGTTTTGATAATTCATCTATTGGATTTCTATATTTATGCCAAAATATGGCTAAGGTAATTCTTACATATTTTTATAATTGCATTTAGTATTTTTAAAGCTAAATTGCACATAATTGCAATATTAGCCCTTTAGAGGTTTAATTAAGTTTATATGCATAAAATTGGATCCTGTATTTTTAAATTGCTAATTATGTATTGTAAATCATTTTAGCATTTTTAAATTATTTTTAGAAATTATCTACTATTTTCTATAAATTAAATGGGGAAAATGGCTATTTAACTTATAGCCAAAATTGGCTTTCAAATCTAACCTCAAACAGACCCCCAACCCAATTAAAAAATCCACTGGACCCAAGCCCAAACCCAAGCCATACCCGACCCACCTACCCCATTCAATCTTGATCGTTGATCATTCAGATCAACGGTCCCCATTTCCCCTTCCTAAATTAAACCCAAACGACCCCCCCCCCAACCCTCTCATTCTTCATTCACTCAACTGACTCTCATCTTTTTCTCTCTCTATCTCTGGTTCTCTCTAGAACCTTCTCCTCTCCCCTCCTCTCCTATGAACTTTATCCACCATCTCCGGCCATCTCCCTGCCTGAATCCATGGTGGTCTCACCACCTACCAGCCTTATGGCTCCCTCTTGAACATGTGTCATCATTTTGAGGCCTTCAAGTGAACCAGAGGCGGTTCACTCGCCTCCCATGGTTTCCCATGCCATTTTCCGGGCATCCATGGTCGTTCGAGTAAGATTTGTGACTTTTCTGGTTAAAACCAGTAACTTTTCAAGGTTTTCTCACCTTCTCTGGGTTCCCTAAAACCCTAACCCTAAATATTTTCCGATTTTCTTTTAGATCTGTGTATATTATGAGCTTTTGATGTTTTCCTCAAAGGTTTTTTCCCAATTTTTTCAAAGTGACCCTCTATCTTCAAGATTAGGGTTTCTTAACCTCTTTTAAAAGACTTCTCCTCTGATTTTCAGTATGGACATATGATTTTACTATGTTTAAACGGTTTATGTATGTTTTTCTTCTACTTGATTCATCATGTGGAAACCCCAATTATTTTGGTTTTATCTGGGGTTCTGGAACTGTCTTTGCTTATGTGATTTGTATGTATACCTGTTTTGAATAATTTCTCTATGATTAGACTTTTATCTTTGTTTATCTTGACCGATTCTAAGTTCTTACCGCTTTTAATTCAACTTTGTTAAAAACCCTAATCTCTTAAAGGTTTTCTCCACTTGTTACTGTGAGTCTTAAAGGTTTTCTTTACTTGCTTCTGTATGTTGGTCTGACCTTCTTTACATGTTTCTATGTGTTAAATTGGTTTCTTCACTCTGGTTCTATGTGTTAGCTGTAACTACTTGACTTTGTTAAAGTTTCTGTTGACCACCATGCTTCGAATGGGTTCCTTTTTGCTACTGAGTCCCTTAGCTTACTCGTGTCCCTTCTATATGATTGTGTTCATCTAGTTTATTCCTTTTTTGCTTCCTTTTATCTATATGGCTGACCTTGCATATCTGATACGCCTGTTCATTCTTCTCTATTTATATGTCGAAGTGCAAAATCATGACTCCCTCTTGATTGATCCTGATTTCCTTAAGTTACGGTTTGATTGCAAGGTTTTCTTACAAACCCCTAAAATTTTACTCGATTGTTTAAGTTGATTGACTCCATTCCCTTATTTGTTGTGGTGCTTCATTCTTGCTGAATCCTTTCCCCAAATTAGTGTATTCTGTACTTAGACTCAATCATATGCTTTATGCTTTTACTACCCCTTATATGGTAAAAACCAATCTTTCTCAAACTGATTTATTCCTTGATTAAAGGAAGTACTTGTATTAATTGGATTCTAATTGTGATTACGTCCATAATTGTGCTAAACCTTTACTTGTTACCTTATTTTCTACCTATTTTCAAAGCTATAAATACCCAAAGTATTTCATTAATAAGACATGAGACTTGGCTTTCAAAAAAAAACCCTCCCTTACTTAAAACATTCTGTGTTATTCCACTACTATTGGCCGGCTGCAAGCCAAGGCTAATCATCTGCAAACCTTGGTTCTTTCATTTGCTTACTTCTATCCCCACTGATATGTCCTAGTTTAATTTAAAGCCTCAATAACAATATGTTTCTATCCCTATTTCAGTTTCTTTTATTTCTGACCTGCTTTTACTTGGGTTTTGTTGTGAGTTCTATATATAAGCATGCTAATATGATTTCATGTGATTCAAGCATGCCTTGTCAATCACTCACTATGTACTTACCATCTCATGAATCCCAAATCCCTTATCCCTCATGTATGTGTTTCATGACTAGTTTGTGATTATGCCAATGACCAACTATCTCTGAGCATGTCCCTACCAGTCCTAATATTCTGTTGAGGTCAGGTGTCTATAGTCAATATATATGTATCCCCTTGCCCCCATGTGTGATTACTGAATTCATTCACTTGCTATGTGTGGTCTTACCCTGAAGTGTTTGAACTCTGTCTTACTAATACAACTACTTTCAACCATCTCTGTTACTAATTGCTTAATGGACTTGTCAGTCCAATTTTAAACAAACGCCTTTCAAACATGGGCCCTGCACTTTCATTATACTCTTAGAATGCTAAGTTTTGCCTCTTTTGAGTGAGCCTTGCCTTGGGACCCTTGAGCTCCCTTTGAACTTGGACACATGAAAGCTAGCATTTCCACACTGCACTTACTCTGTCTTGGCTATGAAATCTGGGTGTGAGCACTGCCCGGGATCCCTTGAGGTCCTTAGGGAACTCTGACACACCTAGATGTGAGGAAAAGCTATGAAACAATCTTGGCACTTGAGGTGATTGATTACATAACTCAGAGAGGAAGTCCTAATCAGGCTTCCTATAGTGTAACTTCTTATTTTTATTATGTAATTCATTTCAACGTTGGTTTGTAATAACTTGTTGTAAACAAGTATTGGGGTTGACTAGTGAAAAGGGAAGGGTAAATATGCATGTTATAGTAGTTAAGGGTAGAAAACATGTTATTAGGTTTATGTTCCTAATTGCCAATAGAAACCATGTTTAGGGTTCATACATGCATTAGAAATCATGTTCTTAGGTTTCTTGTTTATTGTTTCAGCATGTGCACCCTTACAAAATCATGTGTTAAAATCTGCTAATAATTAGCACTTTACTATTATCTCCTATGCTACCAGGTGCATTTAGAAATCCTGCTCTTAGGAAATTCTACATCATGAGTTTTATACATGCATCTTAGATACTATGTTTTAGGATATCATTCGTACTTGCATTCCCACTTAGAGTAAACTGCTGATTATAAAAGAGGTAAGAACAGCTTCACTTGATTATCCTGTTTAAAATAACTGGTGATAATCTCTGCATTCGTATCAACTAGAACAGCATGCTCTTAGGGTAAAATAATTTCCACTGTTTCAATAACTCGGAATAATTGCTACACATTACTCTACGCCTAGGCAAGCCTTAGGTAATTGCTTAAATAAAAATAGAACTATCCTTATTTAACTGCCAGTATGTTAAAATCAGAAGGCAAGCCCGATTCGGACTACTTTTCTAAGTCATGTAATAAATCTAGTTCTGCTGTTATCACTTAGAAACCATGCATAGGATTTAAATTCAGACTTTAATTGTGTATGAGTCATGCTGTCTATGTGCATTATTTCTGGAGGTATACTTGAGCCTTCTGTCTGTTTTCTGTGTTTTCCCCTTTAAATGCAGTCCTATGTGTTCTTGTATGTCGCCTAGAATTTTACCTTTAAACCTGAGGGTCCACCTAGAACCCTCCCCTTTAGGATAGGAGTCCTAAATTCCTCTGGTACTGATAGGAAAGGACGGGTAACAGCATGCAATAGGGGTCAAGACCAACCTTCGCTTTAATTACCTTCACGGGGTGGGAAAGGGTAGATATGGATATGATGACTGGTGCACTAATACCACGTGTAGCCCCTCTCTGAGGAGTGGCATACTGGGTATTGCATTGATGTGATCCATTTTATAAGCAAACCTAGGACACCCCCCTTTACATTCTCAAGTATGTTTAGATTGTAACTCTTTCAAAATCTCGCTTTTCACTAATTGTTTTCAAACACTTATGTATTTAAACTTAAATCCCCTACTATTTGAGCCATACTTGTTTATTTGCTAATTGTACAATTCACAAAAACTGTTTGGCCGGGAACCACACTAGTGGATCCTGAGGGGTGCCTAACACCTTCCCCTTAGGATAATTTCAAGCCCTTACCCTATCTGTGGTTACCAAATGTAGTTATAAATGAACCCTATAGGTGTCCTAACGCACCTTAAATCGTTAGGTGGCGACTCTTCAAAAAATGTAAACCCCTTTCCCAAAAGGAATGAGTTGTCCCATACCAAAATGTCACAAACCCGATTCCGTGAGGAAGAAAAAAGGGGGCGCGACATCCTCAGAACCGCATTTATGCGTTGGCAGGACAACAGGATCAGGAGTCATCGTCTGATGTTGTACAGGTATATTATCAGTCTCCTCCTATGATGTATATGCACTGATTGACCCAGGTTCCACCTTATCATACGTTACTTCGTTGGTTGCTAGTAAGTTTGAAATAAAATCTGAATTGGTTAAACATTTTAAGGTGTCTACACCTGTTGGGGACTCAGTGATAGCTAAGCAAGTATATAGGGGGTGTATAATAGTAGTTCATGGTCAATCTACCGTAGCAGACTTAATCGAGTTAGATATGGTAGAATTTGATGTTATAATGGGTATGGATTGGTTGGCTTCTTGTCATGCCAACGTTGATTGTAGATCAAAGATAGTCTGATTTCAATTTCTAGGGGAGTCTGTTTTGGAGTGGAAAGGTAATACGGCATCGCCGAGAGGAATATTCATTTCCTATATCAAGGCAAAGAAGATAATCAGAAAGGGTTGTATTTATCACTTAGTTCAGGTTCAAGATGTGCAAGTGGAGTCACCAACCATTCAGTCCATCCCTATGGTTAATGAGTTTCCCGATGAGCTTCTGGGTCTTTTGCCAGAGCGATAAATTGAGTTTTCCATTGACCTACTACCATATACTCATCCAATATTTATTCCTCCCTATAGAATGGCCCGCGCAGAGCTGAAGGACTTAAAGGAACAACTAAGGGACTTGCTTGAAAAAGGCTTTATCAGACCTAGTACATCATCGTGGGGGGGCACCTGTGTTATTTATGAGGGAAGAAAGATTGTTCCTTATGGATGTGTATTGATTATAGGCAGTTGAATAAGGTGACGATCAAGAATAAGTACCCGCTCCCGAGGATTGACGATTTATTTGATCAGTTGCAAGGTGCCAAGTGTTTCTCAAAAATAGACTTGAGGTTCGGATACCATCAAGTAAGGCTTAAGGAGGAAAATATTCTGAAGATGGCATTCAGGACCAGATATGGGGATCTTAAGTTTCATGTTATGTCGTTCGGTTTGACCAATGTCCCAGCAGTATTCATGGATTTGATAAATCGTATGTTCAGGCCCTTTTTAGATCTGTTCATAATTGTATTTATCGACGATATATTGGTGTGTTCTCGTTCAGAGGTTGAGCATGCAGATCATCTGCGTACTGTGCTCGGTGTTCTACAAAAAGGGAAATTGTATGCAAAATTCTCTAAATGTGAATTCTGGTTGAACTCCGTAGCTTTCCTTGGGCATGTCATTTCGGGTGAAGGCATCCGGGTAGATACACAAAAGATTGAGGCAGTAAAGACTTGGCCTAGACCTACAATACTAACGGAGGTTCGTAGTTTTCTCGGTTTGCTAGGCTATTACAGGAGATTTGTAGAGGGATTTTCTTCCCTTTCAGCACCTTTGATAGAGTTGACTCAGAAGGGAGCAAAGTTTCAATGGACTTATGCTTGCGCACGGAGTTTCCAGGCATTAAAGGACAGATTAACGTCAGCACCGGTTCTAGCGCTTCCAAAAGGGACCGATGGTTACGTTATCTATTATGACGCTTCAGGCTTTGGGTTGGGTTGTGTGCTGATGCAGCATGGTAAGGTTGTGGCTTTGCTTTTAGACAACTAAGAAAGCACGAGAAGAACTATCCGACCCACGATTTAGAGTTAGCCGCGGTGATTCATGCACTCAATATGTGGAGGCACTACTTGTATGGCATTCATGTTGATATCTATACGGATCATAAGAGCCTCCAGTACATCTTCAAGCAAAAGGAATTGAATCTACATCAAAGGAGATGGTTGGATTTACTTAAAGACAATGGCGTTGATATTTTACACCATCCGGGGAAGGCGAACGTAGTAGCCGATGCCCCCAGCATAAATTCGATTCGATATGGGTGATTGTTGATAGGCTTACAAAGTCAGCCCATTTCTGCCTGTTAGGACTACATATTCCTCAGAAGATTATGCAAGGCTTTATATTAAGGAGATAGTACGACTACATGGTATCCTTGTATCTTTCTGGAGGTCCTTCCAAAAAGGATTGGGGACTCAAGTAAGTCTTAGTACAGCATTTCATCCCCAGACAGACGGACAGGTTGAGCGTACTATTCAGACACTTGAGGATATGTTACGAGCTTGTGTAATAGACTTTAAAGGTAGTTGGGATGATCATCTGCCGCTTATTGAGTTTGCATATAATAATAGCTACCATTCTAGTATTCAGATGGCTACATATGAAATTCTTTACGGACGGAAGTGTAGATCGCCTATAGGGTGGTTTGATGTTGGAAAAACTGGGTTACATGGGCCAAACCTGGTTCAGCAATCCATAGAAAAAGTAAAGCTTATTCGGGATCGAATGTTGACAGCTTAGAGTCGTCAAAAGTCATATTCTGACGTGCGGCGATGAGATTTAGAGTTCGGGGTTAATGACTGGGTATTCTTAAAGGTGTAACCTATGAAGGGTGTGATGAGGTTTGTCAAGAAAGGCAAACTTAGCCCACGATATATTGGGCCTTATAGTATCATTCGAAGAGTGGGTCAAGTAGCTTATGAGTTAGAATTTCCCTAGGAATTGGAGTTTGTCCATCCGGTTTTTCACGTACCTATGTTACGGAAGTGCGTTGGCGATCCTACCTGAGTGGTACCCACAGATGATGTACAGATTACAGAGGACTTGTCATACGAGGAATTTCCAGTTGCCATCCTAGACCGACAATCCGCAAGCTACAGAATAAGGAAGTAGCCTCCGTGAAAGTACTTTGGAGAAACAACAATGTGGAAGAAATAACTTGGGAGTCCGAGGAAGACATGAAGTCTAGATATCCCTACTTATTTCCTCCTCTAGAGAAGGATCCAACTGAGACGTCATAACCATAAGGTACGTATATAAATTCTTATGTTGATTATTTTTTGGTTGTGTGAAGCCATTGTCGTTATTGATGATTGTGGTCCTGTATGGCATTGGATTATTAAGCTTCTACATGGAGAGTTGGTAGTAGTGTTGTTACAAAGGCGACTCTGCCAAGGTTATATAGATCCCGGAGAGTTAAACATTCGAGGTCGAATGTTTCTAAGGGGGGAAGGATGTTACATCTCGCGTTTTCATATGCTAAAAGTTTCATCTTCAATTCATTTAAGTAGACTCGGGGATGAGATTATGTTGAGGTTAATGTATTTACGCTATTTATAACAAGCGAGATATAAGTGTCATTAAGGATAAAGGGTACACGAATTAAAGAAAACAAGTTACGTTAAAAGTGGCCCATTTGGGATAAAATACGGGTCGAGCAATAATACCTGATAATTATGGACTAGTACCATACAAGGTACCATATGGCCGTGATTATATGATGTATAAAGTATATTAAAAATGAGTAGTATTTTTAGATAATTTGAGATAATTTTTAATTATACGGGTAATTGATTAATTACCGGGTAACGGGACATTACCTAGTTAACTAATAAGTGGATAAAAATTTATAAATTACATACCCAAAATATGGCAAGAAGCCACAAATCTAGAAATAACTAAGTAGTCATATAGTCCTAGGTGGCTATCTAGGAATTTTTGGAATTGAATAAGAAAAATGGTCTTGTTCCATTCATTTTGGACAAAAACATAACCAAAATGTGAAAAATCCTAAACAGGAGACATACTCCTCCATTTTTTTAGTTCAAAGGCTTCAAGGATCAAAAGCCTAACTCATTCAAAATACTTCAAAGAAACAGAAGCTTCATTTCGTTCAAAATACTTCAACAAAACAGAAGCTTCTTTCCGTTCAAAATACTTCAAGGAACAGAAGTGTAATTCCATCAAAATTTTGCAGCTACAAAAGAGTACGGTGCAATCTTCGCCAAGAATATTATACGGAGTTTTTCCTACTCCAATTATGTTAAGGTCGTTCCTTCTTTCTTTTGGCATGGTCCAAGCTATATAGAGAAAACGAGCAAACGCAAAGTTTTCATAAACGACTCTATTCATAGAAATACTAGGGGTCTCTGTGTTCTTGATTCCCCATGTGATATATTATTATATCTTCTGTTCATGGGTCTCAAAATGATAGGCAGTTGATAAAGTTTATCCGAAAAGAATATTGAGATTTTTAACATATTCTCATGCATTTTATTCATTTATGCATGTACATTGACCCATGACCAGATGGCGTTATATACGCGTATTTATATGTGTATATATATGTATATGGGATATGGGAAAAAGGTTACGGCATTATATACGCACCACCACCTGATCAATTGGTATATGTTGATGATGTTGCCCACAGTGGCCAAGATGATAAGATGGGATGCCCTCAGTGGCTTGATGATATTATGTACATCCATACCTATGCATGACACGACATTTATACGCACGTGCATGACATTATAAATGTGTCAGAATTTACAAAATTATTCAGATTTATATATGAATTTCTTTATTTCATGTTTCATCTATGTCTTTTACGTACTGATTTTCATGTCTTATACTCAGTATATTTTTCATACTGACGCCCTATTTCACGGGGCCTGCGTTTCATGCCCGCAGGTGCAGGTAAGCAAGCTGACGGTCCCCTTTCTTAGGATCCCTGATCAGCGAGAGTTGGCGTGCTCCATTTGATCCGGAGCTGCTTTTGATTTTTGTACGATATGTTTGTGTGTGTGTGTGTGTGTGTGTGTATATATATATATATATATATATATATATATATATAGGTATGACGTGGCTCAGTCCCGTCTTTGTACAGTTATGTTTATATTAGAGTTCTGTAGACAGTATATCTAGTTGGATAGTACGTGGCCTTGCCGACTTCCAGTTTTGAGATACATAGTTGTCTATAGTAGCCTTGTCGGCTCGCCCTATGTATGTTGCACATATATGTACATATGCCTTTTGGGCAGGTTTCCTTCATGTATATTATTCTCGTAATTCAGCAGATGTTATTCAGGTTCATATCTTAGACGCATGCTTAGGGGTGGTTGACAAGCAGGACTCAGGCACCCGTCGCGGCCCATCGGTTTGGGTCGTGACAGGGGGTGCAGGCTAACATGAATTTTTGTTCTCAGTTTCGTTTGAAGCATTATTCTGAGGATTCTTAGGTTGTAACACTAATTTTCTTTCTATCAAGTATTCTACCTCTTCTTCCTCCTGTTGTGTCTGAGCCTACACTCGAGCTATCTGACTTGATTCCTGAGTGTGGTTCAATTCATGTTAAGGTATTACTGTTACAGTGGTGATCATCTGAATTTTTTGTTAATCTATTACCATTTGTGTTGTTTGTGCTTGATGGTTCATGTTTTGCTGAAATACTGCTGCAGGTGCTTGAGATGTCTGTGAAGAAGCATGGAACACAAGTAATCCCATCATTGGTGCTAGATTTGAAGCATTCCATTGGTACTGGTTCACAGGGTTCATTATTGGAGTGTACATTGGAAGGTGGTTGTGATAGAGGTGTGATTGATTTACAGCTGCTAGCCATGGGTTCACGGTCAGTATGTCCTCTGCCATTAGTTTCTCCTTATCCTGGATAGCTCGGCATTATGGAGAAGAGAAGCAGAGGCGGAGCTAGGATTTGAAGTTTGTGGGTTCTAAATTTGATGCCGAACCCATAGCATGTCTTAGTTACTGAGTTCACAATTATATACTAATACAGATTTAACAAATTTGCTAATAGAAATACAAGATCTATGAAAAGGCTACTGGGTTCGGCCGAACTCATAAACAATATCCTACCTCCGCCCTTGAGAGAAGTGGAAGAAGGTGCTGTATTTGGAAGATTAGAGTGTCTAAGTAGTACTTGTGATGTCTTGGGGACTTTGCTCATAAACGTTGGCTCACTTATAGCTACAGCCATTGTGAATATGTTTGTGTCTGTGTATGTATCTGTGTGCTTTCATTGAGATTGTTATCAGATGCATTAGAAGCATCCTTGCAGTAACCATGCTTGTTATCTCTACTTCATGTGATTCAACTTGAACATTAAATGCAAGTATGGAGTTTTCTTGTTTACTGAATGAATATCTCTATTGCATTTGTTAATGCATATAGTGATGATTGTGTGAGTGGCTGAACAGTTGAGTCAATGTCTAAAGTAACAGAGACTTCGTGTTGGTTAGCTAATAGAACGTTTGTTCTTTGTTAAATGAATCTGGTTAGGTTCAATATTATTGGTTGGCTTATTTGTGTTATCTGAGAATATAGAGGTATTAGTCGGAGTAATGGAGATCTTTTTGGTTCACATGTAGACGTATTAAAGCTGAAGCCTGAAAGTCTCTTTAGTAATTAGTGTAGTTGGTAACTTTTTGCCATTAATTTTGTTAATAACTTTGGTACTTGCTGCAGTCTTCTCATTCGTCTTTACAGTCTTACCCATACCTTTCTTAGCTTGAGTAGGTAACTTGCTTCATGATTATTTTCTTGCTTCTTGGATAAGAGACTAATGTCCACTCATGTTCTTTAATGCAATTAGTGGTACTTGGCCACATTATTGCGTGCAGTAGGATCGGTAGCGTAATTTTGCGAAACTTGCTCTGGCAATTCTTCAGCTTGTCTCGTGACCTCCCGCAGCATGTACACAGTATGTTTAAACCTTCATATGTTATTTTCAGGGATAATACATAATCACCCTCTTGTGGTTGTCGGACTTTACCAGATGCACCCTTATACTTTGCTGGGGTCCTATGACCCCTTGTCTTTATTTAAACTGTAATAAATATCACCTTTTGATCTGATGTGACACCTTCAAAATTTTGCACGCAATTATAGCGCATGAGAACGGAAAAACTGCCCCATATCTGATTATTTTTTTATTTTTTCATTTTTATTTTGCTTTGGCTTTTTCTTTCTTCTTTCTCTTCTTAAATTAAACCTCCACTATGCAATAATACATCAAAGAGGCTAGACCTCCATTCTCCAAATTCCTGACACAGTTAAGCAAGATCATCGATTATTTTGTTTGCTTTATCTCCTTTGTTTAATAAAAGCTAAAATAAATCTTTCAGGCGGAAGAATTTATATGAGAAAATTTAGTTGTTCTAATCGAAAGGTTACATTCAATTTGTGGAGCTTCAAGTTTGGTGTTGAATGGGTGCTTTATTGTGATTCCAAGGTTGTCTTTTACAGGGATTTCTTAATTGAGGGTTTTGAGAGAGATTGGGAGGAGACAAAGAAAGAGCATGTCGCCGGAAAAATATTTATGGCTGAAGCTCAATAAGTTCATTTACTGTTTGCTTTTCCGATAATTAATGGTTCTTTCTTCACTGATTTTATGGTATTTTATAAGGGGTTTGGAGAGATAAAAGGCAGAAAAATGGGTTAGGAAAGAGGAGGGGATCGCGGAGTGAAGCTTTTCCGGTTAGATCTGTTGATTTCCGATAGTTTTTTCTACGGTGCTTCATCGATCGCCTCTCTTTGACGATGGTGGTTTTAATGAAAGATGGGTTGTTTTCCAATGGCTGATTCCCATTATTTTCTTTCTTGGAGATGGTTGGATTTTCTTTCCTTCAATGAGATTTTTGGTTTAGTCATCGAAATCTTCAAGTTTACAGGTGAGAAATAATATTAGTTAGGGAAAAAGAAAAGAAGAAAAGTTAAATAAAAAATCTTTTGATAAAAGAAATGCTATAAAATTTGATAAAATTAATAATAAAAAGACAAAATTACATGGCAAAAGATGGTTGGTGCGTGCATTACACTACTCCTGGAACTGGTACTGATCACAAAAGGTGATATTTCGCAAAGTATAAAGGTGCATCTAGTAAAGTCGGATAACTTCAAGGGTGATTATGTATTATCCCTTATTTTCAGATAGTAATTTTAGATAAATTTCAAAAGACTGTTCATTATGCTTATCCACCGTGGGTGAGCAACGGTTTTTAACTTGAAAAGTGTTAATTATGGAACTTCGACCGATATAGAACTATTTAAGCAAAAACTAATAACAGTAAGCAAAAGTGAATGACTAAAACTACAACAAAAATAAAAAAGAAAACCTTGCCCTATGACAAGATTTTTCTGTACACGGTATAACATTTTTATAAACTGGGTTCGATCTATTCTACTAAAATACAACAGGGGCGCAGGTTCGGCTCAATTTTCTGTTTCCAGAGGGAGGCCTTGTAATAATAAGTGTACATGGTATTTTGTGAGTAACAGGGAAAGATGTGTATGGAAGGATCCTACCTCAATCCCTACCTCCATTCCTCACCCTCAAAGATTCCGGATGGTGAAGGGAAAATGGAAAAACAAAAAAAGAAGTCAATAGACCAAAATTAATATTGGTGTGAATGTCATGCCAGAACAGGGTGCTTAACCAAGTAGAAGAGACGATAATATCTCACCCATAGTTTTTGCATCACCGTCATTCTCAATTTGGGCACCAGACTCGAGTATAGCTGCATCCAATGTTAGTTTTCTCTTTGCAATTTCATATACATTCTCATCAACAGTATTCCTTGTAACCAGCCTTCATGAAAAAGGCAAAAGGGAAATGTGTAAACTACAGGAATTTCAATGTAGAAGCGAAAGAGAGAAAAAATCAAGAGGGAGTTAACACCTGTATACTGTAACTGGTTTGTTTTGGCCTATCCGGTGGCAGCGATCTTCAGCTTGCCGATCTATCTGTGGATTAAAATCCATGTCATGTATGATAACAGTATCAGCTCCTGTCAAGTTTAAACCCTGTCCTCCTGCCCTTGTGGAGAGCAAGCATGCGAATATGGAAGTGTCCTTATTGAAGGTGTCAACAATTGTCTGTCTCTCTGATACCTGAGTGCTGAAATAATGAATGAAATCAAGACACCATGTTAGGAAGATATGGTCAAAATTCCTCCGCCAACCCCAAATTACCAACACCTCTCATGACAACAAGTAACTAAGAATGATTACATGAACAGAAGCCAAAATACACTTTGCGATGACATCAAGAGCATGTCAATTGTCAAATTATTAGAAGTGTATTATAGCCTGTTTGGCCAAGCTTCTCAAGTCCCCCTCGACACCACATCATTGTAATCATCATTTTCAGTCATCAATAAAATCATCATCAGCATTCAAAACCCAATTCTCTCTCAAGCTTCCGCAATTGCCCACGACATTGGTTTTCCCGCACGGCACTGACAATCTAGTCTAGCGTGCGGCGAGGACCTCATTGGCGGACAGCAACCGCACTGACATCGGTTGCTTAGCCTTACGTTGCCCTTCCAAAGATCATCAGGAAGGCGTTGCGTAACAGTTCAAAAGCACTTTTTTTTTCCTAATTTGAGGTGTTTGGCCAAGCTTATTTGGGGAAAAAAAGTGCTTTTGGGAAGAAGCAGAAGCAGTTTCAGAGAAGCAGAAAAAAATAGCTTCTTTCCAAAAGCAGAAGCAGTTTTGGTTTTTCTTCTTACCTAAAATACCCTTAACAAAATATAGTATATACCAAAATAACCCTTAAACCTAATACTTAGGATATTAATTTATAAATATTTCTTCTTATTTTTAGTAAAACTTTCTAATATATAGTGACTTTAGGGGTGAATGCTTTTATATTTGTTGAAGGAATTTTAATATATTTAACTTATATTAAAAGAATTAAGTACTTTTTAATTTTATTTTCATATTTTACTTAAATAAAATGAATTTTTTTTAATTATTGCATGTAATAACACAATTTTGATATTATTTATTTACTTATAATATTAATTATTAAGTAAATCTATTAATGTCCTTATTTGTAATTTGACACTTAAAAGCACTTTCTAAAAAGCTTGGCCAAACACAAATTATTTCTCAAAAGTGCTTTTCAGACTGATTAGCTAAACACAAACTGCTTCTCTCCAAAAGTACTTTTTTCAAAAGCACTTTTCAAAAAAACACTTCTCAAAATAAGTTGATTTCTCCAACTTGGCCAAACAGGCTATTAAACTAGAATATAAATGTATGGTGTGCAGACCTTTATAGGAACAAGAATTCTCCATCCTAATTTTTAGAACATTAGAAAACTTCTTTTCTATCATAGAATAGTTGCATGTTATCATATCTCAACCAAAGCAATAAGTTTTTGACATGTCGAATGCTAGAAAATCTATTAAATCACGATCACTTCTATGTAAAACTTGATCAAATGAAAAAAGGAAAAACATTAACATGCTATAGTGAAGATATGATCCATAAACAGTACATTCAAGTGCATCACATTACTTAATCAATGAAAAAGTTACAGAAAAAACTGTGACCATTTTAAGTTCTTTGTTCCTGAAGATAAGCATTTAATGTCATTGAGGATGAGATGGCTGTGAAACACCATACGCTAGAAGATCAGTAGAAAAGCTTGGTAACAAAGATGGATCTGTCAAAGAGAAGTAACACGTTAATACCTTCCATCCAGGCGCCTGTATGTAACTCCAATAACATCTAGGGTCCACTCCAGGATATCAAGCATTGATGTCCACTGGCTAAAAATAAGCACTCGATGACCACGAAGCTTTAATGAAGGGAGAAGTTTGGCTAATTCCTGCCCATTAGAGCACTTGAATTATTTTGAACAAATACAGTAAACTTAAAAGTGACTACATAAAATCAGAAGGCCGTTGAAATTAACCTGGCATTTCGCTGAAACCATAACATGTTCATCTGACAGAACTCCCTTATTGTTATCGCCATAATAAAGTAAAAGCTGCAAGTAACAAAAATACAAATTCAAGTGATCAGCGAGCATAATTAAGGAATAAAGAGCTCATAAGCAGCCTGGCTCGGAAACCAGCTAATGGTAGTTGGAAGAGTTAACTGATACACTTGACTACATATTAGGCCCTAACAATCCAACTTGAGAAGAGGAAGCACCAAAATTCACCCCTATAAGAGTCTACATAAGGAGGCAAGCAAGGAGATTTAGGAGATTCATTTCTTAAAAAGGTGAAGGGACTTCAAGATGCAGTTGGGAGGCTTCCAAAAAAGGTATAATGTTCTAGCAGTGATGGTCCAAGCAAGGTTCAAGCAGTCCAAGTGAAGACCAGAGGACTTGACCGGGTTTGATCAAGGTTGACCTTTGACTAAGACAATAGTGGACTAAAGTTGGAAGTTACAGGATTGCCCACTTATTGGTCCATGACCGGGTAGTGGTTATTTGGCCATATATCCATTATTTTAGTTACTTGGATTTGGTCTTGTTATATTTTTGGTTGTACCTAATCTCCTAGGCCAAATGCTTAGTCCTACTATAGTTAGTTTTAGGTCAAGAGTTTTCCTCAGATTTTGGATGACATTGAGCATTATGAGGACTAGGTTTGCTACTTGCTTGCTTGTTACTTCATAGGGTTGCTTACAAGTGTATCACTTCAGGAATATTCCTTTTACTCTTTTATCTAAACTTTATGCAAAGGTTAATTGACTTAGTTCAATTAATTGATAATACCCATGGTTTAGGTTTAACTACCATTATTTTTCCTTATATTTCTTTGTTTTCCCTTCTCTTTTAGTTTTTGCTTCCGTTATTTGTCGTTATTTTGGTGTCAAAGTGAAGATTTAGGCTTTGTTCTTACAGAACCTAGATTTAGAGCCCGTTTGGATTTACTTATTTTAAGTGCTTTTAAGCCAAAATCGGTTTTAGGTCATTTTGTAGTGTTTGGATGAAGTAAAAAAGTGCTTTTAAGCACTTGTTTTTAAGCTAAAATGACAAAAATAAGCCAAAAGCCAAAAGTTAGAATTCCTAACTTATGGCTTTTGGCTTAAAAGTCACTTACAACAGGCTCATCCAAATGGGCTCTTAGCTTTATTTTTATCTTCGTGAAAAACTGAAATCTGAAATTTTCTTTTTTTCTACAGTCACTCGACACACTGTAGCAGTCAGTTTATGGTGCTCTGTGTCACGTCCTTAGTCTTTAACTAAGTACACGTGCGGCACTTGACAACTCGCTCACGATCTTGCACAACTTGCTCACGTTCTTGCTATACCAAGTTTACTATACTCAAGATCGCCAAGAGAATGTTAGAACAAAGGAGAATTGCCAAAGGAAGCTTTTGTATTAGAGAGAAGTTGATTATTTTGCTTGTTGAATTACAAATGAATGGCCCCCTTTATATACTAGTCTCCTAGGGACTACTAGGTAAATATTAATTGTTGCATAAGCAATTACTTACAAGTAAGTCATTTCTCTAGAATTCTCTACATAACTAGAATTTTCCAGGGACTTTCATAGTAAATCCATAGGTTTCTAGAGTCTTCTTAAGAAAACCTCTATATTTCGCTAGAACCTTCTCACAAGTGCTACTCTATTTAAGAAAACCTCTATATTTCGCTAGAACCTACTCACAAGTGCTACTCTATTTCATATGGAAGCTTCTACATGGCATTAATATAGTAAAAATAGCACGGTATAGCCAGTTTTCGGACTGGACATTCAAAAATAGCCAGCGTTTACGAAGTCAATGAAAAATAACCACTATTTTGCTGCAACAGAGACCGGTCCAGCATAATATACTGGAGTTCAGTGCACCTGTGTATGAACTCCAGCATATTATGTTGGACCAGTATACTTTGCTGACTTCAGTATAATATACTGGAGACTGGAGCACCGGTGCTCCAAACTCCAGTATATTATACTGGACAATTATATTTGTTGGAACTCCAGTATATTATGATGGAGTTCTAGTATACTTATATTGGAACTCCACCATATTATGCTGGAGTTCCAGCATACTTATCCTGGAACTCCAGTATAATTTGCATGCTTGAACTCCAGTATAATATACTGGCGTATTTTTCTGGTTTTGAACAGTGTTTTCGCTCAGATTTATCTTTACATGAAAAGTGGCTAAATTTCGATAACTTTTGAAACAAGGCTATTTTTGAACGACCAATCGTAAATCTGGCTATTTTTGAATTTCTCTCATTAATATATGCCAAATGCCACCTACGTGGCATGATGATGTGGCGGGTCATGACACTCTCCCCCACCCAATTTTGTGTCGCCCTCGGCACAAAGCATCGACACGTACGCGCGCACCTTGCCTTAGCGTCGTCGGAGATCTTTGTCCATTAGCCATGATGCTCTATGGAGCGGTTCGCCTTCCCATTTCACAAGGTACTGGTCACCTTTCTTCTTACACCGTTTGTACTTTGGACGGCTAGCAATGATGGCCTCGATCCTCCGCCCATCAGATGCCTCTCCTTGCTCTTGGCCTGAATCTCCCCATGACTCAACCAAGTCTAGCAGCTTCTCAAGCATCGAGTCTATGCTTGCACTCCCTATTTGGCTGCCCTCCGTGGTCACAGCCTTACTAGAAAACTTGACCACTCTATTTGGTGCATCGTCTAAGTCCGATAATATGCCATCACTTTGTAACTCACCATTCTTTTCTACTATGTCTGCCCAATTTTCTTGCTGCCACCATGCTCCATTTGCATGGCGCCAAGATAGGCTTTGGAATCCCCTACTTTCGACTTAGATTTCAAGCGCATCCCTCCAATGCAAGCGGTCCCTCCTGTGTCACCCTTGTGTCCCTGAGCAAAATTCTCGATCATTGTTGCAAGCTTCCCCAACTCTAGGCATTCACTTGCCCGATGTGATCCTTCACAGCAGTAGCACCCTCCTTTTGGCACGTACTCGCTACCGTTTTACGGCTCCTTGTCGTTTCTCTTGGACCCCTGTCCGTTATGGGATGGCCCCTTGCCATTACCCTTGTATACCTCGGCTATGTCTTTCCCGTTGTCCTCATCATGATCTCCCTCATCCCTCTCGGCGTTGCCTTCTTTGGACCTGACAGGCTCTATCTTGAAGTCAACAAGTGACTCGGCTACCCCTATGGCCTCGTTCATGTTGGCTACTTGATGTCTTCTTAACTCCTGCTTTGCCTAATTTTGTAACCCATCCATGAAGTAGAAGAGGGAATCTTCCTCGGACAACGGGATTTGCAGCATTAAGGTAGTGAACTCGTGCACATACCCCGAATTGTGGTCGTCTGCCGGAGCTCCCTTAGCTTCCGCCTGCCTCATACACCACATTCATCGGGTAGAATTGCTTCTTCAACCCCTTTTTGAACTGCTCCCACATCTCAATCTTGCATAGCCCTTTCTCAATGTTGGCACACTTCCGACGCCACCCCAGCACGACAGCCTCAGTCAAGTACCTTGAGGCGTTGCGTACCTTCGTCACCCTCCTTGACTACCTCAAAGTACTTGTCCATCCTCCAAAGTAAGTCCGCCACCTCGCGTGTGCCCCGTGCACCGCCATACTGCTTTCGCTTAGGGACCTTCACGTTGATCCCTTCTGCAAGTACCAAGCCCTTGGTAATTCCGACCATGGTTCCCTACAAAACTTCCTTCTAGCAATCTCTTGTATTCTTTCTAACATTCCTTAGTCATAACCTTGCTCTGATACCAAGATGTCAAGTCCTTAGTCTTTAACTAAGTACACGTGCGGTACTTGACAACTCGCTTACGATCTTGCACAACTTGCTCACGTTCTTGCTATGCCAAGTCAGTCGTACTATACTCAAGATCGCCAAGAGAATGTTAGAACAAAGGAGAACTGCCAAAGGAACCGTTTGTACTAGAGAGAAGTTGATTATTTTGCTTGTTGAATTACAAATGAATGGCCCTTTTATATACTAGTTGCCTAGAGGCTAGTATGTAAATATTAATTGTTGCATAAGTCCCTTATTATTTACAAGTAAGTCCTTTCTCTAGAATTCTCTACATAACTAGATCTTCCCGGGACTTTCCTAGCAAATCCATAGGTTTCTAGAGTCTTTCTAGGAAAACCTTTATATTTTGCTAGAACATTCTCACAAGTGCTACTCTATTTCATATGTAAGCTTCTACATGATATTAATATATGTCAAACGGCACCTACGTGGTATGATGATGTGGCGGGTCATGACATCTGGCTAAGAATTTCAGATTGCTTCTTGTTGGGTATCATCGGGTAATGTTCAAAATTGATTGGAGTGGTGTTGAGATCCTTGCTTAATTGGAAGAAAAGTTGTAGTGAATGCTACTCATGGCATCCGATCGGGGATGTTGACTCGACCGCAAAGCCTGTCTGACTTTAATGCCATATGAATCTGACATGAACCCGACCTGGGGTATCAGCTCGATCGGTTGAGCCGTCTCACCATGAACTTGTATGAATCTGACATGAAAATTGCTACAAACATATGCGTCTGTCATACCTATTTCCCTCGACGTCTTGATAATCGAGTAGAGTCACATTTTACTTTAATCCATTCAGATGTTTGGGGTCCTAATCGGATCAATTCTGCCTTGAGATTCCGCTACTTTTGCCAGTTTCATTGATGATTATTCCAGGTGCACTTGAATATTCTTGATGATAAATCGATCTGAGTTGTTTTCTATTTTCCAGACCTTCCACGCTAAAATCGAAATCAATTTAGGGTTTCTATCCGCATATTTCGTAGTGATAATGCCCTAGAGTATTTGTCTTCCCCATTTCAACAGTTTTTGAACTCTCATGGGTTTATTCATCAAACAACTTGTCTGTACACATCCCAACAAAATGGGATAGTTGAAAGGAAAAATAAACATCTTATTGAAACTGCTCATACCCTGCTTATACAATCTCATGTTCCGTTGCATTTTTGGGGGATGCAGTTCTTACATCTTGCTATCTTATTAATCGTATGGCATCTTCAGCTATCCAGAATCAAGCTCCATTCTCTATCTTGTCTCCCACTTACCTTTGTTCTCTCTTCCACCCCGTGTCCACACTTAATCCTAATCCCCATTATGTCGTTTAAGTTATCATCGTTTGTCATCACCCCATTGTGCATTTGTATCATCTTTGGCCTCTGTTTCCATCCCTAAGTCTACAGGTGAAGCACTGTCCCATCCAGGGTGGCGACAGGCTATGATTGACGAGATGTCTGCTTTACATACGAGTGGTACTTGGGAGTTTGTTCATCTTCCTTCGGGTAAATCAATTGTTGGTTGTCATTAGGTGTATGCAGTCAAAGTTGATACAGATAGCCAAGTTGATCGACTTAAGGCTCGTCTTGTTGCCAAAGGGTATACTCAGATATTTGGGCTCGATTATAGTGAAACTTTCTCTCCCGTAGCTAAAATAGCTTCAGTCCGCCTTTTTTTATCCATGGTTGTTGTTCGCCATTGGCCTCTCTATCATTAAGACATTAAGAATGTTTTTCTTCACGATAACCTTGAGGATGAGGTATATATGGAGCAACCACCTGATTTTGTTGCTCGAGAGGAGTCTAGTGGCCTTGTATATCGGTTGCACCGACCTCTCTATGATCTAAAGCGGTCTCCTCGAGCCTGGTTTGGTAAGTTCAGCACAGTTAGGAGTTTGGCATGACTCGTAGTAAAGCTGATCACTCTGTGTTTGTCGGCATTCTGCTACAAATCTCAATATTCATCTGTTAGTTTATGTTGATGATATAGTTATTACCGGTAATGATCAGGATGGTACTATTAAGTTGAAGCAACATCTCTTTCAGCACTTCCAGACTAAGGATCTAGGCAGATTAAAGTATTTTTTAGGTATTGAAGTCGCTCAGTCTAGCTCAGGTATTGTAATCTCACAACGGAAGTATGCCTTAGACATTTTGGAGGAGACAGAAAAGAAAGGTTGTAGACCTGGTGACACTCCTATGGATCTGAATTCTAAACTTCTACCAAAACAAGGGAGCCGCTTAGCGATCCTGCAAGATATAGATGGCTAGTTGGTAAATTAAATTACCTTAGAGTGACTAGACCTGACATTTCCTTCCTAAGTCAACTCCTGGATTCTCCCTATGATAGTCATTGGGATGCAGTTGTTCGCATTCTTCGATATATAAAATCAGCTTCGGCCAAAGGATTATTGTTTGAAGATCGTGGCCATGAGCAAATTGTTGGGTACTCAGATGGTGACTAGGTAGGATCACATTATGTTTTAGTAGGCGGTAATTTGGTGTCTTGGAAGAGCAAGAAACAGAATGTGATTTCTCGGTCTAGTGCAGAAGCAGAGTATCGAGCAATGGTTGTGGCAACATGTGAGCTAGTTTGGATCAAACATTTGCTTAATAAGTTGAAATTTGGTGAGATCAGCAAGATGGAACTTGTGCGTGATAATCAAGGTGCCCTTCATATTGCGTCAAATCTGGTGTTCCATGAGAGAATAAACACATTGAAATTGACTGTCACTTCGTCAAAGAAAAAATACTCTTAGGAGATATTGCTACAAAGTTTGTGAAGTCGAATGATCAGCTTACAGATATTTTCACCAAGTCCTTTAGTGATCCTCGTATTAGTTACATATGTAACAAGCTCGGTATATATGATTTGTATGCACCGACTTGAGGGGGAGTGCTAGATAGTAATGTAAATAATATGAATTAGTTCTAGTCTCACATAGAATAGGAGTATGATACGTTAGTGTTATCAAAGGCGAAGAGCGCAAAAAAGCTCTAAGGTCTGTTGGGGCTTTAAGCGCAAAGAGCAAATAAAGCGTGGGCTTTAACGAAAATAGGCGCAACCGAAGAAAAAGTAAAAATATGTATATGTAGTCCAAGACTAATAATTATAAGCATGAATAACAAATATATGGACAAAGAAATTGAAACTTTTTTACGATAAAGTGAAATATCAATTGGTTAATGTCGCCTTTTCAGGATTACACTCATTGGCAAGGAAAAGTATGTCTTAGAGCCTTGATGCGACACTAAAGCGCCCACAAAGCGAGGTGAAGCGCTTAACATGTATTGAACCTTGCTTCAGGGCTTAAGCGCGCCTTTGACAACACTGTGATACGTATTGTATAAATAGGGCGCATTGTTTTATAATTAAACAGAATATCAATAATAGATTTTTCCCCGTGCATTCTCACACTCCTCAAGCAATAAATTACTCCAACTCCACCATCTTGGAATCTACTACTACGAACACCAGAAAATAAATGGACACCACCTCAAGATCCACATCAAGTTCCTCCATTACAACAAGTGCCGCCACCACCTCCACCCAAACAAGAAAGGAGGCCAATGTATTAATCTCCACCATCATTACCTTAAGATAACTACCATGATGATGAGTCGGAGTATGAACTTCAATTTATGAGGTATCATGGGGGACATGACTAGTTGGAGGGGGGGTAGCAGGGAACACCCCAAAGGTGTGGCCTAGTGGTCAATGAAGTCAGTTGAGAACTTGAGGTCTTAGGTTCAAATCCAAGACAAAAGTACTAGGTGATTTCTTCCCATTTGTCCAAGTCTTGGTGGATAGAGTTACCTGGTACTTGTTGTTGATGGGAGGTAGCAGGTATCCCGTGGAATTAGTCGAGGTGCGCACGAGCTGGCCAGGACACCACGGTTATTAAAAAAAAGAACAAGGGGAGTTTTGGTGAAAGGAGAAATCATGATGAAGAGGTCAATAGAGGATTAAACAACATCAAGGTGACTATTCCTTCCTTCAAAGGAACTAGTGATCTAGACAAGTATTTAGAATGGGTCATTAAGATTGAAAGGATTTTTTTATTTGAATAATGTTCTCGATGCAAGGAGGGTGAAATATGTGGTAATCGAATTTGTTGGGTTGTATCAACATCACCTATTGGTTGATGAGTTGTCATGTGACATGCTATGAAGATAAATATTTAGAAATCTCAATATAGGATTGCATAAAAGCATGATAGATAACCACTTTGCGGTAACCCAAATAGAGGAGAAGTTTTATTTTGTGTCTCATACAACTTACACTAGTTGTATGAGGCTCTTTTTGTCTCACAAATTTGTGGACCCCAATCTTACACTTCTGGGTCCACAAAAATTTAGGTCCACAAAACTGTGAGACAAAAAAGTTGCCTCATACAACTAGTGTCAGTTGTATGAGACACAAAATAAAATTTTCCGAACT
Organism: Nicotiana tabacum; assembly: GCF_000715075.1. Lineage (NCBI taxonomy): Eukaryota > Viridiplantae > Streptophyta > Magnoliopsida > Solanales > Solanaceae > Nicotiana > Nicotiana tabacum. The sequence continues at coordinate 95,076,165 of NC_134095.1, read as the reverse complement.
AAGAGTGTAGAAGATTACTATGATGAACTGGAAAAGAATGAAGACTAATGTTGATGATAACGATCACCTTGTGGTTACAAGGTTCCTAGTAGGCTTAAACAAAGAAATTGCCAATCCATTGGAGTTTCTTTCATCTGAAGACTTAGATGAGGCATATCAAAAGGGCAAGAACAAGACTTCTATTTTTTTTATACACGTAATGCAGATGATACTCTTAGTTTTTGTGATGTTGAGAGGGAGCAACTGACGTACCTAAGGGTGATCCTCATAATCTTTTAAGCTATTTCAGGTCTACATATTAATTGGATAAAGAGTCTATTGTATCCTGTGAATGAGGTGGAAGGGATCCAAAGCTTAGCAGAAATTCTGAGTGGTGAAGTTGGAACTCTATCAACAACATATCTTGGAATGCCACTTGGAGCTAAAAGTAAATCAAAAGACATCTGTAATGGGAACTGGAGACATGTGAGAAGAAATTAACAAGGTGGAACAATCAACATATGTCTTTAGGTGGAAAACTTGCACGGATAAACAGTGTATTGGATGCACTACCAACTTATATGATATTTTTATTTCCTATTCTTGTTAGTGTTGAAAAGAGAAATGATGGACTCTGAAAAGGCAATTCCTATGGCAAGGTAACAAAGACATAAAAGGGTTCCATCTTATCAAATGGAAAACTTCATTAAACAGTAGAAAGGAAGGAGGGCTAGGGATCAAGAACCTGAGAAAGCAGAATCATAGCTTATGAAATGATTATGAAGAAACTCAGAGGAAGGCCAATCACTATGGAAGTAACAATAACAACAACAACAAACCCAGTGTAATCCCATAAGTGGATTATGGAAGTAAGTCATTCAGGAAAAAATATGGCAATGAAGATCCATAAATAACAAAATCTGTCACTTCTCCTTATGGGGTATCTGTGTGGAAGTCTATCAGAAACAAGTGAGCTAGCCTCAAAGCAAGAGTTAATATAAAAGTTGGGAATGGGATGAAGACTCTTTTGGGGAGACAACTGGCTAGGAAACAGTGCTCTGAAGCAGTTATATTCAGATATTTTCATGCTAAAGAATCAACAAGAGGCAACCATAGGTGAAGTTTGGTAAAATCAAGGCTGGGGGCTTATTTTCAGAAGAATGATGAATGATTGTGAAATAGACAGACTATTGATAGTTACTATCCCCAACAATTCAATGGGACCAGTAACTCTGAAGATAGATTGTGGTGCCAGGGGCAGGGTAATGGAAAATTCATTGTTAAGACAGCATATTTGAATTTGCACCAACCAAACAATCAGATCAGTCACTGGCACCAACCAAACAATCAGATCAGTCACTGGCCCTGGAAACATATATGGAAAATAAAGGTTCCATAGAAGGTAGCATGCTTCATCTGGCTTGTAGCAAAGGAAGCAGTTTTAACTCGGGATAATTCAATGAAAAAGGGCTTTCAACTATGTTCCAGATGTCATCTATGTGGGAAGGAAGTAGAGACATTCAACCATCTTTTTTTGCACCGTCAAATGACTGCCCAGCAACTGTGGGCATTCATTAATCTGAGGGGAATCAGCTGGATCATGCCAAGGAAGATTACTGAAGTCTTAGCATGCTGGAGCAGTGCAGGAAGACAGCAGAAGGGGAGATAGAAACTATCCCTGCTGCTATATGGTGGACAATCTGGAAAGAGAGGAACTCAAGATGTTTTGAAAATTGATGCAGCCACACTCAGGAAATCAAGATGAAATGCTTCTTTTTATATTACTTTTGGTGTAAACAGGAATCCCTAGAGGATATAGAATCACTTTTTGATGTCCCATTAGGATGTTTTCTTTTGTTTCACACTCCGTAATTAGGACTGTTGCACAGGTTGTGTACAGCTGTTGAATATATATACACTATGTTACGATCTCCAAAAAATAAAATAAAGGACTTCTACCAATACTTGGAGAAGAAACAAAGAGGGAAGGAGAGGGAAGTAAGCCGGGGGATTGGGTGCATGTACACTTCTGAAATGAGAACTTTCCAAGCCTATGTTGCTCGGACTCAGGTACAGGTATCCGAACCGTGTGCGGATCTAGATGTCGGATCCTTCATAATCTAAATTTGAAGATTCGTGGTTATGGATCCAGGTACGGATACGGGTATGGGAATTCGGCTAAAAGCACTTCAAATTCTAAAATAGATCTATAAAATTCTGTACAATAGACCCTTGTGGTCCCGTCCTTCCCCGGACCCCACGCATAGCTGGAGTTAAGTGTACCGGGCAGCCCTTTTTTAGATCTATAAAAATCTCTTAAATTATGATATATTCGGTGGAAAACTTACTTGTAAGTTGTGGAGTGCAGTTAATAATTCAATCTTTCATTTTGAGAATTTCTCAAGTTGTAGGAACTAGCAGGCATCAGCTAAAATTCAATCTTTCATTTTATTTCCTCAAATTTGTCCATGGATTGTAGTCAAAGTACCCGATCTCGATTGACCACACCCGGTACGAATCTCACACCCTTACTAGTACCAGTGTCGTGTCGACATGGGTGCGGCGGCTAAAATAAAGAGTCGGCTCAACATAGTTCCAGACAAGAGAAAGAACAAATTGCTTCCAAGAGAACTGGGCCCTTTCCAAGTTCTTGAGAAGATAAAGAAAATGCATACAAGATGGATATGCCTGAAGAGTTTCAAGTGCATAACTCTTTTAATGTTAGTGACTTATCTAATTTTGTTATAGGTGACTTGAATTCGAGAACACATTCTCTTCAAGAGGAGGAGATGACGACAAATTAGGTTCCAAGATCCTACTCAAGAGGAGGAAGCACCACAATTTACCCCTATGACAAGGAGGCAAGACAAGGAGATCAAGAATTCATTTATTCCTTAAAAAGGTGAAGGAACATCAAGAGGCACTAGGGAGGCTCCCCAAAGAGTATAATTTGCTCACGATGATGACCAAGGAAGAGGATCAAAGTTCAAGTAGTCCAAGTGAAGAGTGGGAGGATTTAAACAAGTTTGACCTTGATTATTGGCTAAACCCCGAATGGACTAAAGTTGGAAGTTACGGAAGTGCCCACTTATTGGTCCATGACCATGTAGTGGTTATTTGGCTATATGTCAATCTTTAACTTCTTTTAGTTAGTTAGACTTAGTCTTGTTGTATTTTTTTGGTTTTACGTAATGGATTTGGCCGCCCATAGTGCTACTATAATCATAAGTAAAAATAGGTTAAGAGTCTTGCTTAGATTTTAGATGAGATTGAACATTATGAGGACTATGTTTGCTCGTGCTTGCTTGGATACTTCATAGGATTACTTACAAGATCTCTTGATTGCATTTGGGTCTAAACTTTATGCATTAATGGAAGGCTAATTGACTTTGTTCAATTGGTTGTCCATTATCAAGTGTAGGTTCTTTACACTTCTTTTTTTATAAGGAAAGGATATATATAAAGGTTCTTTACACTTCTTAAATACCATCTTTTTTCTTTTTTTCTTTGTTTTCCTTCCTCTTTTAGTTTTGCTTCCATTGTATATTGTCGTCAGTAGTGGAGTAAGTTAATCATGTTACTCCAACAACCAGATTCTAACTTAAAGATGTCATTTCAGAGTTTAAAGGCTGCAGTATCAGAACATGCGAATTGGTTTTCGTTTTTATTAACACCCCATTGTCAATACCTTTCTGCATATTCTAACTCTGCGATCAACACCTAATTGTTAATACCTCCCCTACATATTCTAACTTGGCAGCTTCTGCGAAATACAAATCAATTAGTGACAATATGAGAACAAGTAATGAGAAAATTAATTAAAACAAGGTTAATGGGTTCTACGGACGGAAAAAGGTCTGAGGTTAAATTAAACTCAGTACCATTCCTTCACCACCTCTCCTCTAACCAACCCCCCCCCCCCCAAAAAAAATAAGGGAAAAAGGAAAAGCAAGAAAGGCAGGAAACAAAAAGATATTGATTAAAAATGAAATCACTTAGTCGAACATGAAGCCAAGTAATGGTGAAGGTTGACGAAAAGTTAGTCCAACATGAAGTCATTCGCCATCCAGCTTTTATTAAGATAAATGTAAAACTCAACTTAGGGAGAATACATAATTTCCCCCTCTAACTTGTTCCCTTTTTTCAACTGAACACTTAAAGTTTGCTGAGGTCCTATAACCCCCCTAAACATATTTCAGATGAAATTATTACCACCCCGAAAGCAAATTTCCACATCCAAATTAGGCAATGTAATTCACACACTGCCACCTATTTTCCATGTCATATTCTCTTCTTTTTTTTCAAAAAGTAAATTTTAGTTTCTTTCTCTTTTTCATGTTATCTTCTCCACATTCTTTTGTTTGATATGATAACAAAACCAGTCAAACGACAGCTTTCGGCTAAAATACATCCAAGGGTCTCTCCAAATCCCACAAGCTTCTCTTCACCATGGAAGCAAATCGATCAGAGAACAAAATACCCACCTCAAATTGCTCAACAATAAAACCGCAAAACAGATAACCCACTTAGTCAAAATATAAGAAGAAACAACAGCATATTGTATCCACCTCAAATGTATCACAAAAACAAAAAGGAAATGAAAAATAGATAAAACCAACCCCGATTAATCAAAATAAAAAGAAGAAAATGGAATAAAAATGATGGGTAAAAGGATAAGAATTTGCTAATGTGGAAGTGAAACAACGAGAAAAAGCATAAATTTAAGAGGAAACAGTGAAATCTGCCTTTCCATAAATACCCAAAAAGAAGTTGATTTAGCATTTTTTGTATTTTCCTTGTTATTATTGTTTGAAACAAATAAATTCATCTGGTTACAATGAAAATCGAAAAGAACCAGAACTAAGAGAATTGTATGTGAACAATTATATGAGGAAATACGAAAGAAGACGGAGAAGATCAAGTAGATAAATGAAAGAATGGTGTTTGGCTGTTTGCGCAACTTTCAATTCTCAAGCTATGGTTTTTTATCGTTAACTACGGTGTTTGGTCAGAGAATATGAAGTTTACCGGCTATAACTTGTATTTATTGCCTTATTTTTTACTTGTCATGCGCGTTAAGTCGAGTTAATACATTCTCTATGCCACATCAGCAAATAAGGATGTAATAATTCGCCTCCAAATAAGCTCAGGGGGGTCATAGGACCCCTACAAACCTTAAGCGTTCAGTTGAAAAAAGGAAATAAGTTGGAGGGGGTACTTATGTATTCTCCCTTCAACTTATGATGTCGTTTGATTGACATGTAAATTCATATATATACAACTATACCTATGGTTGCCTATCACAATTGATATCTAAACCGATTCTTACCTATCACCAGATTATCCCCTCGAAAATTTCTTCATATCATCAGGTCCTTTCTTAAACTTCTCGCTAAACCCGGCTAACACAGATCATCTGCACAATTGTTCACTGGTAATTCCCTTTGTTCCTTCTTTAGTCTTCCTTTCCTTTCTGCTTATTGGCCCTTTCTTTCCCTTGGAAGACATAACAATTCAAGGCCTCTAAATTGGTTAAGAGAAATAGATCACTCCCCAATGTGGACGAAACAGAGTCTTCAAGCTCTTGGAGAATGCAATTAAGCTGCTGGTTCATTTTCTTTCCTTTTTCTTTTTTTCATTTGTTGTTTTCCTTTTGGCTATGTTTTCCTAAGTCAATTACATGCCACCAAATATAACTATTTAAGAGTGGAATCAAAACACAGTACAACTGGAATACAGGTATTTCTATAGCTTCGAATATTGATTGTAGCCGGTTCAAAACCCCCCAAGAGGAGAGAGAAGATCTTGTAAGCTTGTAGATAAGTGTATGTCGTTTCACTTTCTTCTAAGCTTTTATTTGCTGCTTGGCACTCTGCCACTAGCATCTCACTATCAGAAAGAAGTTAGATTGACTACAACGATTATCAGAGGTTGACAATATAAGCAGCCAGAGAATACCAAACAACTCAAAACACATATGTCAAATGGCAGAATTTCATGATTAACCCAATGCATGCGAACCAGATAGTTTGTAGAAGAAAAATGAGTGAGGTAAAAGAAAGTATACCTTGTGGATGGAGAAGTCATTATAGCTCCTCAGCTCCTCAATCACTCTTTCAACTGTACATTCAAAACCAAAGACACCTTTGGGATGCATAACTCTAGCAATTCGAACAATATCATCATCTGTATAAATACGCCTGACAAGCAGAGGATGGTTTGCAATCTGAAGAAACCATAGCATTATTTGTCAAAAATCTGGAGTTCGGACAATAAATATTCAGGTAGATCAAGAAGCTTCAGAACCTTGCGGAATTCAAGAAAATAATTGGAAATTTGTCGTCTAGAAAAGACAACAGCAGCACTATTGGTACTAATTTCATGTTGCTTTGAAACACGAGCTAGAGATGCAGCACGATAGCTTTCAATCGCTTCTTTATATGCATCTTCTTGATCTTTCTCCATGCCAACATAACGAACCTGCAGTAGAAATTCTTCTGTCATATACTAAGTCTAACATGTAAAAGCTGTGAGCGATTCTAGGCAAGCCCATGAATAGCAGAGTCTAAACATCAATAGACCAAAGAAGGAAATAACTATAGTGAAGAAAATGAAAAACAAGAAATACAAACAGAACAAAATACATACCATCTGTATTTTTGGTACCAGTTGTGTCATCACGTCCGATTTTAATCTTCTCAAAATGAAAGGTCCAAGAATGGACTTTATTCGAGCAATTAACTCCTTATCTTCTGCATTCAATAGTTTTTTCAGGTCAACATCTCCTGTTTCAAATAGATCAGGCATCATAAACTCCAGAATTGACCAAAGTTCCTGCAATAGAAAACCACTAACTGAACAAAGCAAAATCAAGCGTACAGATGAGCACTAATCATGAAAACAGTGGCCAAAGAAGCAGAGATCACACACAAAATTACAAAAAAATAATCAAGAAAACATATACGCAACTCACTAAGAAATGTACAGCAAATAGCATCTGCTCAGGAAATCAAGTGTAAGAGAGCTATGAATGTCTCGCATACTTAAATATTGACAAAGTTTTTCATCACAGCCAAACATGGCGAAAAGAGGGGGGGAAATTGAACCAAAAAAAGTAGTTGAGAGCATTCCCCCTGGAGCAAGGCAAGTTATAGAATCTGTTGAATTATTACATCTGGTATAGCTCGTAAGTGCTCAATCCAGGGTAAAGAACCCCAAAACTGACCTTGCAAGGATTGGCTATACATTGCAAGAAGTTCTGACACCAGAGTCGCTGACATCAACAGACAATGAGCAAGCTGCTTTAAGAATAGACGTTTCTCTACACTATCATCCAGGGTTATTGAGGTCAAAAGACGTCAAAATTTATTCAGGAATATGAGAGACAGCTTTTTATTACTCCTCGTGGAAATAATAAATATCTTTGCATTTCATTACCAATTTGTTCTGCTAGTATAAGTTATGCAACCAAGATTGGGATTGGACAATTTTAATTGTCTGCTTTGAAGTGCCATTTTAGCTTTTTCACCTTGAAATTTACTTGGTAAATAACCTGTAAGAAATAAAAAATATTTTTTATTTTTTTAGCAAAGTAAAGTCATAAAATTAACACTCAAGAATGTCCCTAATAGACATTTGTCCTGACATATAACATACATAGAAGATGTACAAACGCACTATATGCGAAAAAACTTTAGCAGCTTAAGACAAAACAGTTGACGGCTATCATACATGCAAATCATTCTGTAGTGGCGTGCCAGTGAGCATTAGTCGCTGGTTGGCATTACGTGCCACAGACATTAAATTTTTCCACCTATAGCTACTTTTATCCTTCAAAGCATGAGCCTCATCCATTAGCACACAGCTCCAACGCCAACGCTTCAGAATTTTGCGATCGTCTTTCTGCTGAGCACTGCAAAAAATAAGGCACCGGTATAAGACTCAATGACAAAGATTAGTACCAACTAGCTAGGCTTGTTTAAAACATGAAAGTTTAAAGATCCTTTTCTTTTTTGAATAAACATGAAAGTTTAAAGACTTCTTTTCCATACGTAGATGCAAGTTTAAAGAGTTGATTAATAAGTATCTAAAACCAAATTGAAGATTACATTTCGTCCACCATACTAGGAGAAACATATCTCTATCATATCCCCTAGTATAGTATATATATCTCGAAAGTATTCAGTAAGACTTATTTTCCTAATAAAGCTCATGTGCAAGAGAATTGTTTAGGTACTCTGGCAGTTCTAGCAAATAGCTTGAAATTTATTTTCTATTCTCTACATGTACACCCCTATGTCTTCAAAAAATACATCTTCTGCATCTCAGCATTCTTCTGCTTTCCTATAAATTAAGAGATCTTTCTCAAGTTGGGACCATTTAGAAAAGAAAATTCCATCTTCTGCGGTAAAGATCATACTAACATAAACTAGAAAAGAAAAAATCAAAAAATTAAATAAAAAAATTTTGTATAGATTAACAGCTCAATCACGACTAAGTACATAAACAGAAACTGAAAAGTGAGCTCCTATGCACTAAGAAATACGATGAAATTGTCATCTTTAGCATTGTGAAAATTCGACATGAAATTTTTTTCAAATGTTTACTAGATAGAAGACAGGGGACTTTCACATAGGCAAATAGGATTCCCCTTTGCAACAATATTATTCTTCCATAAAACCGTAGGATAAGAATTTCTCCAAGAAGTAGCAATGACTTGCTTTTTCCCATTGCCTCAACTTTCACCAAAGGTCGATGAAATTAAAATCTGAGAGTTTTACAATGGAAAGAGCAGCAGTAGAGCATATTCAGGAATAGAACAATGAAATTTAATTTTCAACAACAATGAAACTGAGGATCTTAACAATGGATTTTCTTGTAGCCTTCACTAAGAAAAGTAGACCAGTATTTGAGCTAGCCTTTGCAAAATAAATCTAATTTTCAGTCACTTCATCAAAAAATCTATAGTAAGCAAACTATCTGGGGCTACTTGAATGCACTTGTTCTGGCAGTTCTTTCAAAGCATATACCAGAGGCTTCATTCTGAAGCAGAACTATGAAATCTAAAACACCTCATAGCTATAAATGATTAGAAAATACATAACCACAAGCAGTTAGATGGTATACTCCCACTTCAATGCAAACTTAAGGTCTTAAAATAATATGCAAACCTGTGTCGTTCAAACAGTGAGTAGCACACTAGGATAACGTTAAATGGAGGTGGCAGTCCAGTCCTAGCCAGAGAACTCAAGTTTTTTGAGTAAGTTGATCGTGCAGCACCATGATACTGGATCACAGTAAATTTTGGACACCACCTTTTTAGCTCTCTTTCCCAGTTCTCCAAAACAGAGGCAGGACAAACGATTAAATGTGGACCAGGATCATCTTTCAAATGTTTCAGCACCGTTAAGTATGTGATTGCCTAATAAGATGAATAAATGCAGTGTTACCTATCACTTAAAGTCGAGATAAAAGAAAATATCTGCATCAATCAGAGAAAATAAAAAGTTAAAACTGTGGCATACCTGAATTGTCTTACCAAGACCCATTTCATCAGCCAGTATAGCTGCATAAAACCAGCCCCAAAAATTTTATGTTTAGGCATAGGACCCAAAATTGGGATGCATGTATGTACACTTGTCAAGTATAATATGGTAGCAATGCATATCTTAGTCAGAAACATTAGGCTTTCTTTCTATCTGTACAGAAAAAAGAAATGCTGGTAGTGGTTAATTGCTATACGCTACAATCAAGTCCATGCGGGATAAAGGATATTTAGGTGATCTGAGTTTCATTTGTGAACCTAACTGGGAAAAGAGTAGTGTGCCTGCAAATGCTTTGGAAACTAAAAAAGTTTAATGCATCTAAACATATCAGACTCACTATATAAAACATATATGGAGCAGCAACAGTCTTGTCATTTTATATGAATAACTTAAAAACTGAATGGAATAAGGTACTTTAAGCTTTTTCTGACTACTTAAATATTGAGAAACACTTGCAGATCGTCTGGTTCACTGACCAATTATACAGATATTACAATTTAGGGATCATTTATGCGGCAAATAATGTTGTGAGGATTGTTATGACGTGAATAATAATGTAGGGACTGTTATACATTGAGCAATAATACAAAGATTGTCGTGCAGAGATTGCCTACTTTTTGGTTTTTTTTATAATAACAGAAATTGCCAAGGGCCAAAACTCGATGGATAGTGAGCCCACCCCACTATCCTTCTCCACTTAAATACCAAGCTTTTGTTCGCGGCAGGGTTCAACTCACGGTGTGCGCCAAACTCGCACATCACGTGTTGCTCGTTTACCACTAGACCAAAACCATGGAGGCTGCAGAAATTGCCTGCTTCAAGGGATTTATTTGTCTTTAACTATTCTTATGCATGTACTTCTAATACACTTACTCTGTATTCTATTCCGCATAAAATAGCATGTATTCGAGTATAACCTATGCACGCGTTACCACCATGGAGTTTAATAGCACCAACCAAATGTTGCATTAGTTATGCGGAGTTTAATACCATCAACCAAACACTGCATATTATGCAACTCACCAAATACTGCATTACTTACGCGGAATTCTATTCTGAGATTGTTTTGTTTATGCAGCCAATCAAACAACCCCTTATATGTATTTTGTTCATAAGAATGTTGGTTCAATTATTTGGAGGTTGAAAGCAGAATGTGCCAGTTTCCATTATTTCAGGGAATCAAGACAAAAATTTATTCTTAATCTAGCATCAAAAGACACAATGATCATATGCCAAGTTAGAAAAACTCTTAATAATTTAACCACATCAGCTCCTAAAAACTTAACTTCACAAGGAAATCATCACAACTCAGACAACAGGTCCATGCTACAAAATAATAAGATATAAATTTTTAAAAACAAAGTACAATAAAGAAGTACCTCCCCCGATTTTCTTTCTATACAGCAAAAGGAGGAAATTGACTCCGACAAGTTGGTAAGGTTTCAGTATTCGCTTAAATTCCAAATCTCCTTCTCCGCATGCCATGTCTATATCATCCTTAAGTGAAAAACGTTTCAATCACAGACAAAAATACAGCATTTTACAACAGCTAAAGCTCAAACTTAATGTACTAGTTCAATAGCATACTACCTGAGTCACGATTCTCAGTGATGAAGCCTCCTCCACTTGAGCGTAGGAATCAAACTTTGCAGCTGCAGTACCAAAAAGCTCTCTCTTAAGCTCCGTAGATATTTTCCCACATTTTTGCAGTGCTTTCCCTACAACATCATCATCCTCTTCACTCTCCTCGAAAGCATCAATCTCCTCGAAAACCTCAATATCCTGCTCGTCTTCATTCGAGTTCAATCCTTCATCTTCATCTTCATCTTCATCATCCACCACGAATCTCCGGCGGCCACGGCTGGTCGTCTTCTGGTTCACTGTGGACACAATCTCAGCATCATCGTCCTCCAAATTCTCCGTCACATTTCCGACTCCAATTTCCTCCGACGAGCTATCCACCAGTTCAACGAAATTGGAGGGTTTTGAGGTGTCGTGATTGTTGCTCTTGGAGTACGCGAAGGACTCAATAGGAGGAGGTAGAGAAGAAGGCTTGTTGAGTTTTAGGACGCGAGAAGGATTGAAGGAATTGTCTTCCGGCCATTCGTCGTCGGAAATCTCGTAATAGTCACGCTTCATCGGGAAAGGAAACCCTAGAAGAAGCGGAAACGTGAGGACTTGGAGGAGGGAATTTTGAAATTTCACTCAGCAAATTGAATTGCAGAGAGTATTTAGGGGAATGAAATCTACAGTTGCGCGAGACGGCGAGAGAGCTCTAAAAGATTTATTTATTTATTTTGGAGCTCTAAAAGAATTTACTACTATCCATTAACATGTGTTAAAATCATGTTAATGGATCTTTAAAACTAACAAGTGTTAAAATCCCTGCGATCCGCGCATAATCTGACAGATAAATCCGAAGTGGGGGGATAAAATCTCGCTTTATACCCGTTTAAGTCCAAATAATTTACCCTTTAATATTTAAATTTAAACTTTTTAGTTTTTTTAACTTTGCCGTTCAAACTATTTATCCGACCCACTCATTAGCTATTTGCCTTCTCATTTAAAGTACAGAATATTAAAAACATTTGGCTTCATTTTTGCAAGCTTACCTGGTAGTGGACTTGAATGAATCTAATTGTTTTCTGCCAAATCGATCTTCATTAAAAGGGTCAACCCAAGCTATTGTTTTACCTCCTTTCCTTATAATTTTTATGTGTGTATGTAGACCTACCATTGTTGAGCTCGAAGACCCACCATTGTTGAGCTTGAAGCTCCTGAATTTGACTTTGCTTTTTGAAGATTATTGTTTGATTCGATGTGGATGCTATAAAAAATTGCTTATTAACCTTCGAATAAGCTTTCCAAATCTGAATTTTTATGTGTATTTGAATATCCACCATTGTTGGCTTGAAACTCTAAAAAAAATTGAAAATTTTCTTGTTTGATTAAAAATTAGTGTTATTAAATATTGCTTATAAGTTCATATTGAAATTTGATCACATTTGAAGTTGACTTGAGGTGACTGAGATCGAATCTTTCAGCTGAAAATCGAAGAAGAACACAGTTACCTAATAGCATACTGCTACGGTATATAATCTGTTATAGGAGTATATAGCTATATTGCAACAATATACTATTACTGCAACGGTATACGATAATAATCGAAGAAGAACACAGTTACCTAACAGTATAACATTACGGTATACAATACACTGTAGGAGTATATAGCTATAATGCAACTATATACTATTATTTATAGTATATAATATACTGTAACGGTATATTGTAATAATGTGCAATATACTGCAACAGTATGTTGTAATAATATATTATAGGCAAAATACATATTTTACCCATCGACTTTGTACTCAAATCTCTCTTACACACTTGTTAAACACGGAGATAATATTACACACCAAAACTTTTAAAAGTGTGTCAATTACACACCTCTTTTGCCATGTGTCATACTCGTGTATTACACATAAACGAGGCGCGTGAAAACTAAAAAATTCACCTGAAATTAAATTTTTTTATTATTTTTCCCTTTTTTAAACTATTTCCTTTCCAAATTAAAGAAAAAAAATATAACCTATGTCTTCTTCCCCAACCCCAAACCCCAACATTTCATCCCCCTCCTCCCCCTCTCCCCTCCCCGTTCCGTCTTCTTCCCCAACCCCCATCCTAGTTTTATCTACTCCTCATGTTTTGTCTATCCAACCCCCATGACTAAGAAGGAAAAAAAATATAGGGGCTATTGGATCTTGTAAAAATCGTCATTATTGACTTTTTAAAAAAGCTTGAAAATTTAATCGGGTCTTGTTGATTTTGGTATTCCATGACCTAGAAAATTAGTTTAAATTCGTGATTATTGTTGAGTTTAGGTAATTAATATTGATAAAATTTTAAAAAACACCATTAACAAGTTTGAAGCTTTAGGTTTGAGCTTGAATTTGAATTTTGTATAAGGATTTGTGATGGATATTGTTAAAACTTATTAAAAATCGGCAAAGAATTGGAATCTATAATTAGGGGAGAAGTTTCTTGTGGTGGATGGGTTGGTGGTGGTGGAGAAGATGATGGGGTTGGGGAGATGAGGAGGGGGAGGAGGGTTCTTTTCTGTATTTTTTTTTTCTTTGGGAATAGGGGTTTTTTGTGGGGTGGGGGAGGGGGGCAGAGGTTTTTTTTTTCAGTTTTTTTTTTCTCGATTTAACATGTGTTAGATGTTGATTGGCGCGTGTAAGAGCAATCCCTAAGCAAATGTGGTCAAACACCGAAGTGGTGTGTAATTGACACACCTTTAAAAGTTTTGGTGTGTAATATTATTCCCGTATTTAAAAGATGCGTATGAGGGATTTGGGGACAAGTCGATGGGTAAACTATGTATTTTGCCTAGATATACTGTAATAGTATACCATTGTAATGTAATAGTATAATGTTGGATGAAGAACATAAAATATCATTTTCATATATTGTATGCTATTTTGGTATATAATATATAATTCAATAGTATATAGTTTATTACAATAATATATTGTTATAATATTTAAATATGATGTTATAATCGGGTCATTTTTTTATTTTAAAATTTTTTAACTGGATCTTTTTAAAATATTTTAACAAAGTTCTCATATTTTTTACATATTTTTTTCTTAAAAGAGGTGTTAGATAGAATTCCATGGAGATGTTACTTATTGTATTAGAAGTATATGCTGAAAATAATAATTATTTCTCTCTTATCGATATTTAACTTTTATGGACAGCCTACGATTTCATCTCTTGTTGGCTTTCTCGGGTTCTTGTTTCCCTCCTCCTTGTGTAATGTGTCAAGAGTAGATTATGGGCATAATGTAATCTCACGATTTAACAATAGGCTCCTATGACTTTTCATTTAAATTTATGAAAGCATAACCACAATCACTATTCCCCTATCTCCTTTCACTAATAATATCACCTGCAAAAGTTGCAATGGTTAGGAAAGATAATTCATTTGGTGGGTAGAAAAACTAATGGGTAGGTAGAGGTAATTAGTTTAGTTTAGTTTTTGTGGGTATAGCTATAAAACTCCCTTATATCTATTTTTCCTATTTACACATTAGTTTTTGTTCTACAATATTTTAATTTTTTTTCATTTAGGGTTTATCTATAATACCAATATTATTTTTTTTTTAAATAGATGGTGTTGAGTTAGTTCAAATGTTAAACAGAAAAATTCTTTTATTATATGTCATTGTAGGCATATATATTTTATCGAAATTAAATCCAATGACATAATTTGATCTATATGTTAAATATATTAGTTCAGATAAATATTATAGACTAATATAATTGAATTAATTATATGAGTCCAATATATATGAATAAATCCAAATCTATTGGGCTAGCCCATGTTATTGGGTTAAAGTGATGAACTCACTTCATTAAGCCCAAGACGTCATCTTCCTAGAGGCCCAATTTGGTGTCATGTGTCAAATGATGTGGCACACTAAGTCAAACAGAAGAGCTAATAGGATCCTGCCACGTGTCAAACCAGCAAAGCATGCTAAGTCAAATTAAATGGCCAATGAAACTGTCACGACCCAAATTCCCAATCTTAGGGCCGTGATGGCGCCTCATACCACACTTGTTAGGCAAGCCAATGTTAGAAATTGATTAGCCATTTCTCTTTGAATAATTATTAAAACACAATAAGAAAATTTAAAAATAACTAATTCTGATAGTTTCCATAAATAACTTCATGAATAAAATAATAAACCAAGCCACGAACTAAATATATAACTCTAAGACTACCCCAGGGTCTGGTGTCACAACTCACGAACTTCTAAGAATACTACATATAATGGGCTGAAAGAAATAATGTATCTGTTTTAAGTAAAATGAACAGTCTCTATAAAACTAAGAGAAGACTCCAGGAATTCTGCGGATGCCAGCAGATCTACCTCGTGTCTCCGAGTGATAATGGCAGCTACTAAAGTCTCTAAAGCTGGACGGTACCTGGATCTGCACAAAAGAGTGCAGAGTGCAGTATCAGTACAACCGACCTAATGTACTGAGTAAGTGCCGAGCCTAACCTCGACGAAGTAGTGACGAGGCTTCGACGGGGCAATTATAATATAACATGTAACAACATATAAATAATAAAGCAAGAAAGAAACTCTAAACAAAACAAAAACAATAAACTATAGTAATAAATGAAGTAACTCAGCCACCTCTTGCTAGGTCTCAGCTATAACCACATTCTCACATAAGCTTCCACATTTCAAATTTCGCTTTCAAAGTAATCGTAGGTGTCAAATATGAGATAAACAGTAGAGCAAAATAGAGAGATTTTCATTCCTTGTATTTAAAAATCAATAAATAATAAATATTCTCCCTTATCGCTCCTTGTTGCGGCGTGCAACCCGCTCCCACCTGTCCACCCTTATTCCTCCTCCCTATATACAAATATCACCCTTATTTCTCCTGTTGCGACGTGCAACCCAATCCCACCTGTCCACCCTTATCACTCCTTGTTGCGGCATGCAACTCGTTCCCACCAGACAATCATATCACTTTCATTTATAAAGATTTCACACATTTCAAATCAATGCCTTTCACAATATTTTTGCCTCAACAATTGTAAACAGTAAACCGTACCACTCATAACTTCATCATTTATCATTTTACAAATAAACCAACCGTAACATATATTAAAACACTGTCAACTAGCTCACCCTTTTATTATCACAATAAAGCCAATGTAACAACCAACACTTCCAAAATACTTGAAACAATACTTAACGGCAATTTAACGAAACCAAGTAAGCATATAGACATCAATGATCATAAAACAATTAAGTCATGGATCAATTAAATTGGAAACGGGGAAGGGATCATGTTTAACAGATAATTTGGTGGTGCATAGATACTCGTCACCTTACCTATACACCACGCACATGCAAATTCACATAGCAATTAGGTTAGGGATTCCTATTCCCCCAAGTCAAGGTTAAACCAACACTTACCTCAAATTCACAGGCCACTCACTGCTCATTTATAGCTTTTCCTTTTGAATTCACCTCCAATACACCTGAATCTAATCATAATTAACTTAATATAATTAATTAATGCTAAAGGAACTAACTTTTCTGAAAATTTATGATTTTCCTACGTTTTCTCGAAAAAAAATTTTAAAAACCGATCTCGGACCCGCTTGGTCCAAACTCGGGGTTTGGACCAAATTTCGTCTATCAATTCACCCCCGAGCCCGAGTATGCAATTAGTTTCGAAATCCGTCCACAATTCAAGGTCAAAATTTGATTTTTACAAAATTCTCTAAAAATTCTACCCAAACCCCCAATTTTGCCATGACAATTCTTGATTTTTGATTGAAAAGTGATGGAAAATATTGGGTAATCGAAAGAGAAGAGTTTAGAATTGTTTACCAACACTTTGGGGATGAACATGTATGAAGAAAATCGCCTCTAGTTCTTTTTAGTTCGAAAATATGAAAAAAATGGTTGCTGTCGAGTTGGATTCTGTGATTTTTCTTTTTTTTTTTTGAAGAAAAAGCGTGGAGCACCAGTGCACCAGAAACTGTTATGACAGCAGATTTCTTTTTACAAGTTAAAAACATCCCGAAGCCTACCAGAAACTCACCCGAGCCCTCGGGGCTCCAAATCAAACATGCACGCAAGTCTAAAAATATCGTATGGACTTGCTCATGCGATCAAATCATGAAAATAACATCTAAAACAATGAATTTAACCTCAAAACTCATGATTTTTCTCAAGAACACTTAAATTTCACTATTTCTCAACCGGACGTCCGAATCACGTCAAATTAACTCCGATTCTTACCAAATTTCACAGATAAGGCTTAAATATCATAACAAACCTGTATCGAGCTCCAGAACCAAAATACAGGCCCGGTATCAAAAGTTTCAACCATTAATTCTTTTCTTTATTTCATTAATAATTCATCAAAACAATATCTTTCAAAAATTGATTTCTAATGCTTGGTACCTCGGAATTAAATTCCGGGAACACGCGCAAGTCCCATATTTTACTGCGGACCTTTCGGGATTGTCGGAACATTGATCCGAGTCCATTTACTCAAAATATTGACCAAAGTCAACTAAAACCAAACTTAAATTATAAAAATCATTATTTCTTACATTTTCACATAAAAGCTTTCTGGTTTCACGCCCGGACTGTGCACGCAAATTGAGGTATTTAAAATTAGTCTTTTTATGGCTAATAAACCTAGAACGGAGTCTTAATTCATAAAATGACCCCTTGGGTCATCACAATCTCCACCTCTAAAACAAACGTTCATCCTCGAATAGACATACAAAATTACCTGAATTGGAAAACAAGTGTGGATATCTACTCTGCATGTCCGACTCGGACTCTCAAGTAGCTGCCTTAACGGGCTGACCTTTCCACTACACTCTATCACACCTCCTTTTTCCTACCCCCCGAAAAGGGTATAGTAGAGTTTTTTTCAATTTAAGTGATAATCGAAACAGGATTATTAAGATCAGAGTCGCCACTTGGGATAATTTATGGTGTCCCAAGTCACCGGTTCAAAATCCCGAATCGAGAAAAGTTTGACTCTATTTACGGTTCGCAAACACATAAATCTGGGTAAGGAATTTTGTTAACTCGGGAGAAGGTGTTAGGCATTCCCGAATTCCGTGGTTCTAGCACGGTCGCTTTGATCATACTTGGCTTAATTAAATTGTTTGATTACTGATTTTAGAACCTATGTGCATTCGCTTTTTAATTAGGAAATTATCTTGAAACGAGTCACGCGTACGTGTACCCGTTTGTTTGGTGCGTTAAAAATTATGTCACGTGAACGTGTCCACAATTAATAATGCTTTACTATTATTAAGAAAGTTTGGCCGAAATTACGCGAACACATACTCCGGTTTTGTCTTTTAGAAATCACGATCATGTCACGCGAACGTGTCCACAATCACAATGATATATTAAACGGGCCTAAAGCAACTACGAACATTTGTCATTTTTATAACTAGGTTATGAAATTAATTCGAGGGTCATGTATGATTAAAATGGATGGCACACCTCGGGCTATATGAACTAAATTTAATTAGTAGCCTATTAAAACAAATTTATTATTGAGAAAATTTGATCGAAGTTATGCGGACGCATACTCCGAATTGGTTTTTAGAGTCGTAATTATGTCACGCAAACGTGTACACAATCACAATTGTATTTTAAACGCACCTAAAGGTTTTTCTACAGATATTTTTTCTTAATGCATAGTTATAACATGTGAGGGCCATAAATTAATTTTGATGGCACACCTCAATCTAATTACAAGGGTCATATTTAACTAGGCCTAAAGACACTTGCATTTGCAGTGGTTTGAACTTAAAAGGATCATTAGTTGTGAACAAATGGGGCAGTGGTTTATTTCAAGGAAGCGGGTCGGCGCACAAATCCCCTGGACGTCGAAATCGGATGGCCAAATTACTAAAAAAAATGACAAAAGAGGCCTGAGACGCACGAGCCTGATTTAGGCCAGGCAATCTTGGGCCATTTAATGGGCCTAGCTGTTTCAGGGATATGGTTCAGCATTTCCAACATCTGTTACACTTTAAGTAACCCAAACATTAATCTACATTAGACTAAACTGATTTCATCAAATCAAATAAGAAATATTCACCATCTAATTTAAATCCAAATTGCAGGGCATTCGAACACTATATACTCAACGAACACTCAAGCCACATGCATTTAAAAATCAAAACTACTACTAATTGATGTTGAATTCATACACATAGTGATTCTAACGGTATAATACCTCAAACATTGAAACTAAGTGTTATAATGGCAACCATGGATTCTAAACTCATTCAGGTATTTAAACCAAAAGTTAAACAACGAAATCTTAATATAAATCTAGTCATGGACTAAACATCATTACTAACCGAAGCAAATTTAAACAAATTCCAACAAGAGATGTCCCCACACCCTTACTACAACAGCCCAGGCATTATATCTTCAACAAGGAGTGTTTTTAGCCAAACAAATATTAACATGGTAAGTTAAAGTCCAAGTACAACCCTAACATGGAAGGTATTATCAGCAGCATGAACGAATGCAAGGACAAATATTGAAATGCATAAAGACATGGATAAGTTCCAAAATAAGCTGATCCTCAGCAAACTAATATTTAAATCCCCCAATTTCGATTACATGCTTCAAGTTTGAGCTTCAACATATGAGTAGTGTCCAAAAGGTACCTGAAGGTAAAGATGAAACAGAAAAAGTGAGGATTTCAGCAGTAACAACAGCTCAACAAATCAACAATAGCAGTATTCAGCTCTTCTAAACCATTTTTGGACCCAAAATGAACCAGAAATCCTTTGAAAAGTTTTAAGCTATTACTAACAATGAACCTAAAGAGCAATTCTCAGCAATTTCTAACCCAAAATGATGCAGGAAACTTCTTAGTATTTTCAGAGTATGAAATGGCTTTTTTCAGAGGTTCAGTACAGAGAAAATGAGGCTTCAAATCTGCCCTTGAGTGGAGGAAATGCTGCCTCTTTATAGGCCTAAAGAATATCTCATGTGTTGAAACAGAATTGGGAATATTTCCAGTCTGCAGAGGCATCTTTTTTTTTTTAACTGAATGGGACAACTGGCAGCCTTTAATTGGCTCCAGTACTTGTGCTGGCCAAGATTGGGCCAGCTGCCCATATTTTAGAACATTCTAGATACCTCATCTCATCCCTAAATTCCCAAATTGACCCCTTTAAGTTCCTAATTATCCAATTAACCCCCTGAAAGTTATGCTATCCCCAAATCAGGACTAACACATTTAGGTAAAGAACACATCGAAATTCAGATTTGAGCAAACAACAGTCATTAAGCATTTGGACCATTTAAGCTAACCAAAACAAAATAATTCAGCAAACAGAAGCATTTACATCTAAAACCAAACGATTTTCAAATTGTTCAGGCGAGATGAAAGACCTAACAGAAGTTAAACTACACTAAACATGCACCAAGGACCAATCAGAAATTAGAAGGAACAAAGTCCAAGTTCAGAAGGTTTTTCGTCAATGAACTCTGAATTAACCTAAAAACAAAATTAAACCCTTACAATTTCAGAAAAGAGAGGAGAAGAAATACCCTTTGAACATTGAAAACTCTGGACTTCAAATGCATTTGGTCCGGTCAGAGGCGAATCTCTAAATCCCGGCGACCCCAAAATGAGTTTAAACTTACATTAACCAATGGCTCTTAACAAAAGCCATTAGCTAGTGTCAGTTTCAGACTCGAAACATGCTCAAATCGACGGAGAAATTAAATAAAGACCCAATATTCGTGACCATTTTTAGATCTAAAATATGTGACTTCTGGGTCAATCGAAAAATCTTGTCACGCGATAGATGATGAGAGGGGAAGGTAGTGATTGCATGGTGTCGATTTTAGTGGGTCTGGAGGAGGTTGGGTGAATTAGGGCTTGGCTCCAGATGTGAATTTGGCGAGTTTGGGAAGTGATTTAAAGGAAGTTGTTTATGGGTTTGAACAAAAGGGAAAAGGGTGATTGTGTGGTAAGAATTTTAGAGCGATTTGAGGTGTCGCCACCGGCCAGTGGGGATTTGGGATTTAAGGGCGGCGGATCTCTAGGTTAGAGACGAAGGAGATGAGGAATGATGAGTAGACTTAGGGTTTGGGGGTGGGCTGTTCCGGCATATATATTGGGGGTATAGTGGTCAGCTCCGGACCGTTAGATCACATGGGATCAACGGCCAGGATAGAGAGTGATGGAACGACGTCGTTTGGCTTGGGATGAGGCTGGGGCGGATTGATGGAAAAAAGTTGGGCCTTAGCATTTGGTCCAAAATCAACAGCCCTTTATTTCCTAATTCTCTTTTCCTCTTTTTTTTTCCATTTGTTTTTCTTTTCCTTTTTAATTAATTAAAACTTAAATTAAACTCCTAAAAATAATTAATATGAAAAAAAAACTAAGCTGATCCACTATGAAAATTAATTACCCCTAAATTAAAAGGGAAACTACAAATTTAAAATTAAAAGGCTAGAAATGCAAAAGTAAGCCAATTTTTTGTGATTTTCAATCTTTAATAAAGCAACCAATTTACTAATTAACCTAAAAATGTAAAAATAAATCCTAAATGCTAATACAAGGTATTTTTGACATTTTCATGACTTTTAAAGAAATAAACATGCATAGAAATGCAAACAATTAACACAAATTCTCACAAAATCCTATAAAATTGCAAATAATGGAAATTTTTTATTTTCTTGAATTTCATAGGAGTAATTCATATAGGGAAAAAATCATGTTCTCACACACTCGAACTGAAGGAAAACTCTTAGACCTCAACTGACGAACCTGCCGGTCTAAAATGGCTACCGACTCCTTCTCATAAGTCAAGTCTTTGTCCAATTGGACAGAGCTGAAATCTAGCATGTGGGATGGGTCATCATGATATTTCCGGAGCATAGACACGTGGAATACCGGATGAACTGAGGATAACCTTGGAGGCAATGCAAGCCTATAAGCTACCTCCCCCACTCTATCAAGAATCTCAAACGGCTCGATAGACTTGGGGCTCAACTTGCCCTTCTTCCCAAATTTCATAACACCCTTCATGGGCGATACCCGAAGCAAAACTCTCTCTCCAACCATGAATGCCACATCACGAACCTTACGATTGGCATAACTCTTTTGCCTAGACTGAGCTGCACGAAGTCTTTCCTGAATAATCTTGACCTTATCTAAGGCCTCCTGAACTAAGTCTGTACCCAATAACCGAGCCTTTCCTGGCTCAAATCATCCAACTGGCTATCTACACTGTCTACCATATAATGTCTCATAAGGAGCCATCTGAATGCTCGATTGATAACTATTACTATAAGCAAACTCCGCTAACGACAAAAACTGATCCCAAGAACCTTCAAAGTCAATAACACAAGCGTGGAGCATATCCTCCAAAATCTTAATAGTATGCTCGGACTGTCCGTCAGTCTGAGGATGAAATGCTGTGCTCAACTCAACTCGGGTACTCAACTCATGCTGCCCTCCAAAAGTGCAAAGTAAACTGCATACCTCGATAAAAATGATAGATACGGGCACACCGTGAAGGTGAACAATCTCTCGAATATATATCTCTGCCAACCTCTCCGAAGTATAAGTACTTGCCACAAGAATGAAATGTGCTGATTTAGTCAGCCTATCCACAATAACCCAAACTGCGTCAAATTTCCTCTGAGTTCGTGGGAGTCCAACATTGAAGTCCATAGTGATACGCTCACACTTCCACTCAGGAATCTCTATCTGCTGAAGCAAACCACCGGGTATTTGATGCTCATATTTTACCTGCTGACAATTTAAGCAACGAGCCACATACGCAACAATGTCCTTTTTCATCCTTCTCCACCAATAATGCTATCTCAAGTCTTGGTACATTTTGGCTGCACCTGGGTGAATAGAATACTTAGAACTGTGAGTCTCCTCAAGGATCAACTCACGAAGGCCATCAACATTAGGCACATATATACGACCCTGCATCCTCAAAACACCGTCATCTCCAACTGTAACTTGATTGGCACCACCACGCCGAACTGTGTCCCTAAGAACCATCAAATGCAGTTCATCATCCTGTCGCTCTCTAATACGCTCGATTAAGGAAGACCGAGCGATTGTACAAGCTAGAACACTGCTGGGTGAAATATCCAACCTCACGGACTGATTAGCCAAAGTTTGAATGTTTGAAGCTAACGGTCTCTCACTGGCTGGAATAAATGCAAGGCTGCCCATACTTACTGCCCTTCTACCCAATGCATCGGTCACCACGTTGGCCTTCCCTAGATGATATAATATAGTGACATTATAATCTTTCAGTAACTCTAATCATCTCCGCTGCCTCAAATTTAGATCTTTTTTCTTGAATAAGTACTAGAGACTACGATGGTCAGTGAAAACCTCACATGGCACGCCATAAAGATAGTGCCTCCAAATCTTCAATGCATGAACAATGACTGCCAACTCTAAGTCATGAACAAGATAATTCTTCTCATGGACTTTCAACTGTCGAGATGCATATGCAATCACCATACCATCCTGCATCAATACTGCTCCAAGTCCAACTCAGGAAGTATCACAATACACCGTGAAAGAACCCGAACCTGATGGTAACACTAACACCATTGCTGAAGTCAAAGCTATCTTGAGCTTCTGAAAGCTCGCCTTGCACTCGGCTGACCATTTAAATGGGGCACCTTTTTGAGTCAATTTAGTCATTGGGGCTGCTATAGATGAGAACCCCTCCACAAAACGACGGTAGTAACCCGCCAAACCCAAGAAACTTCTGATTTTCATGGCTGTAGTGGGTCTAGGCCAGTTCTTGACTGCTTCTATTTTCTTAAGATCAACCTGAATACCCTCAGCTGATATGATATGACCCAAGAAAGCTACTGAATCCAACCAGAACTCACATTTTGAGAACTTTGCATACAACTGATTATCCCTCAAAGTCTGGAGCTCTATACAAAGGTGCTGCTCATGCTCTTCCCGACTGCGAGAGTATATAATAATGTCATCAATGAACACGATCACGAAAGAGTCCAGATGAGGCTTGAAAACCTGATTCATCAAATCTATAAAGGCTATTGGAGCATTAGTCAACCCAACGGACATGACCAGAAATTCATAATGCATATACCTCATCCGAAAGACTATCTTAGGAACATCAGACGCCCTAATCTTCAACTGATGGTAGCCCGATCTCAAATCAATTTTCGAAAATACTCTGGCATCCTGAAGCTGATCAAATAAATCATCAATTCTTGGCAATGGATATTTATTCTTGATAGTAGCTTTATTCAATTGCCGGTAATCTATGCACATCCTCATCGACCCATCTTTCTTCTTTACAAACAACACCGGTGCACCCCAAGGCGAGACACTGGGTCTAATAAAGCCCTTATCAAGCAAGTCTTGCAACTGTTCTTTCAACTCTTTCAATTATGGTGGGGCCATCCGGTATGGAGGAATGGAAATGGGCTGAGTGCCCGGAGCCACATCAATACAAAAATCAATATCTCTGTCGGGTGGCATCCCCGGCAGGTCTGTAGGAAATACCTCGAGAAACTCACGAACGATAGGAACTGACTTTATAGAAGAAACCTCAGCATCAGAGTCACGAATACGAGCCAAATAAGCCAAATATCCCTTCTCAACCATGCGACGAGCCTTGGGATATGAAATCACTCGGCTGGGAGAATGACCAGGAGTCCCTTTCCATTCTAATCGAGGCAACCCCGGCAAGGCTAACGTAACTGTCTTGGCGTGACAGTACAAGATGGCATAATAAGGCGACAACCAATCCATGCCCAATATAACATCAAATTCGACCATGTCTAGAAGCAAAAGATCTACACTAGTTTCAAGACCCTCAATGACTACTATGCACAAACGATATACACGATCTACCATAATAGCATCCCCCACCGGCGTAGACACATAAATAGGAACACTCAAGGAATCATGGGGCACAATCAAATACGAGGCAAAATAGAATGAAACATAAGAATAGGTTGATCCCAAATCAAACAAAATTGAAGCAACTCTATCACAAACTGAGATGATACATGTAATAACAGCATCGGAGGACTCCGCCTCAAGCCTGGCTAGAAATGCATATAATTGGGGATGGACCCCGCCACCCTGCACCACATCTCTAGGAGGACCTCCACCTCTAACATTTTTGGCCTCTACCTCTAGCTATATGACCTTTACCCTTGGTTGGCTGGGCAGGTGGTGCTGGAACTATAGCACGGGAACCCTGGTTCTGATGCTGATTACCCGAGAGTTTCAGACAAACTCTCCGAATATGCCCATATTCACCACACTCAAAAAAACCTCCTGATATGAAGACTGACCCTGACGAGCTGGCTGACCTCGATAATAACTCTACAGAGGAGGTGCTCTAATAGGAGCTGATGATGCACTGTAGACTGGCTGAGCAGAAGGAGGCATATAAGAACCACAACCACCCGAAGTACGATGCGAAGCCTGTAGTGCTGAATGAAATGGCCTGGAAGACTGGACTATGCTAAATTAAGCCCCGCCTCCAGATAAGGCACCATTGAAACCACCGGAATGGCGAGGTCTCTTGTTAGACCCCTGACCTCCCATCCCGAGAACCGACTTAACTCTCCTCGCCACATTATAAAAATCATTATTTCTTACATTTTCACATAAAAGCTTTCTGGTTTCACGCCTGGATTGTGCACGCAAATTGAGGTATTTAAAATTAGTCTTTTTATGGCTAATAAACCTAGAACGGAGTCTTAATTCATAAAATGACCCCTTGGGTCATCACAATCTCCACCTCTAAAACAAACGTTCATCCTCGAATAGACATACAAAATTACCTGAATTGGCAAACAAGTGTGGATATCTACTCTGCATGTCCGACTCGGACTCTCAAGTAGCTGCCTTAACGGGCTGACCTTTCCACTACACTCTATCACACCTCCTTTTTCCTACCCCCCGAAAAGGGTATAGTAGAGTTTTTTTCAATTTAAGTGATAATCGAAACAGGATTATTAAGATCAGAGTCGCCACTTGGGATAATTTATGGTGTCCCAAGTCACCGGTTCAAAATCCCGAATCGAGAAAAGTTTGACTCTATTTACGGTTCGCAAACACATAAATCTGGGTAAGGAATTTTGTTAACTCGGGAGAAGGTGTTAGGCATTCCCGAATTCCGTGGTTCTAGCACGGTCGCTTTGATCATACTTGGCTTAATTAAATTGTTTGATTACTGATTTTAGAACCTATGTGCATTCGCTTTTTAATTAGGAAATTATCTTGAAACGAGTCACGCGTACGTGTACCCGTTTGTTTGGTGCGTTAAAAATTATGTCACGTGAACGTGTCCACAATTAATAATGCTTTACTATTATTAAGAAAGTTTGGTCGAAATTGCGCGAACACATACTCCGGTTTTGTCTTTTAGAAATCACGATCATGTCACGCGAACGTGTCCACAATCACAATGATATATTAAACGGGCCTAAAGCAACTACGAACATTTGTCATTTTTATAACTAGGTTATGAAATTAATTCTAGGGTCATGTATGATTAAAATGGATGGCACACCTCGGGCTATATGAACTAAATTTAATTAGTAGCCTATTAAAACAAATTTATTATTGAGAAAATTTGATCGAAGTTATGCGAACGCATACTCCGAATTGGTTTTTAGAGTCGTAATTATCTCACGCAAACGTGTACACAATCACAATTGTATTTTAAACGCACCTAAAGGTTTTTCTACAGATATTTTTTCTTAATGCATAGTTATAACATGTGAGGGCCATAAATTAATTTGATGGCACACCTCAATCTAATTACAAGGGTCATATTTAACTAGGCCTAAAGACACTTGCATTTGCAGTGGTTTGAACTTAAAAGGATCATTAGTTGTGAACAAATGGGGCAGTGGTTTATTTCAAGGAAGCGGGTCGGCGCACAAATCCCCTGGACGTTGAAATCGGATGGCCAAATTACTAAAAAAAATGACAAAAGAGGCCTGAGACGCACGAGCCTGATTTAGGCCAGGCAATCTTGGGCCATTTAATGGGCCTAGCTGTTTCAGGGATATGGTTCAGCATTTCCAACATCTGTTACACTTTAAGTAACCCAAACATTAATCTACATTAGACTAAACTGATTTCATCAAATCAAATAAGAAATATTCACCATCTAATTTAAATCCAAATTGCAGGGCATTCGAACACTATATACTCAACGAACACTCAAGCCACATGCATTTAAAAATCAAAACTACTACTAATTGATGTTGAATTCATACACATAGTGATTCTAACGGTATAATACCTCAAACATTGAAACTAAGTGTTATAATGGCAACCATGGATTCTAAACTCATTCAGGTATTTAAACCAAAAGTTAAACAACGAAATCTTAATATAAATCTAGTCATGGACTAAACATCATTACTAACCGAAGCAAATTTAAACAAATTCCAACAAGAGATGTCCCCACACCCTTACTACAACAGCCCAGGCATTATATCTTCAACAAGGAGTGTTTTTAGCCAAACAAATATTAACATGATAAGTTAAAGTCCAAGTACAACCCTAACATGGAAGGTATTATCAGCAGCATGAACGAATACAAGGACAAATTACAAGGACAAATATTGAAATGCATAAAGACATGGATAAGTTCCAAAATAAGCTGATCCTCAGCAAACTAATATTTAAATCCCCCAATTTCGATTACATGCTTCAAGTTTGAGCTTCAACATATGAGTAGTGTCCAAAAGGTACCTGAAGGTAAAGATGAAACAGAAAAAGTGAGGATTTCAGCAGTAACAACAGCTCAACAAATCAACAATAGCAGTATTCAGCTCTTCTAAACCATTTTTGGACCCAAAATGAACCAGAAATCCTTTGAAAAGTTTTAAGCTATTACTAACAATGAACCTAAAGAGCAATTCTCAGCAATTTCTAACCCAAAATGATGCAGGAAACTTCTTAGTATTTTCAGAGTATGAAATGGCTTTTTTCAGAGGTTCAGTACAGAGAAAATGAGGCTTCAAATCTGCCCTTGAGTGGAGGAAATGCTGCCTCTTTATAGGCCTAAAGAATATCTCATGTGTTGAAACAGAATTGGGAATATTTCCAGTCTGCAGAGGCATCTTTTTTTTTTTAACTGAATGGGACAACTGGCAGCCTTTAATTGGCTCCAGTACTTGTGCTGGCCAAGATTGGGCCAGCTGCCCATATTTTAGAACATTCTAGATACCTCATCTCATCCCTAAATTCCCAAATTGACCCCTTTAAGTTCCTAATTATCCAATTAACCCCCTGAAAGTTATGCTATCCCCAAATCAGGACTAACACATTTAGGTAAAGAACACATCGAAATTCAGATTTGAGCAAACAACAGTCATTAAGCATTTGGACCATTTAAGCTAACCAAAACAAAATAATTCAGCAAACAGAAGCATTTACATCTAAAACCAAACGATTTTCAAATTGTTCAGGCGAGATGAAAGACCTAACAGAAGTTAAACTACACTAAACATGCACCAAGGACCAATCAGAAATTAGAAGGAACAAAGTCCAAGTTCAGAAGGTTTTTCGTCAATGAACTCTGAAATAACCTAAAAACAAAATTAAACCCTTACAATTTCAGAAAAGAGAGGAGAAGAAATACCCTTTGAACATTGAAAACTCTGGACTTCAAATGCATTTGGTCCGGTCAGAGGCGAATCTCTAAATCCCGGCGACCCCAAAATGAGTTTAAACTTACATTAACCAATGGCTCTTAACAAAAGCCATTAGCTAGTGTCAGTTTCAGACTCGAAACATGCTCAAATCGACGGAGAAATTAAATAAAGACCCAATATTCGTGACCATTTTTAGATCTAAAATATGTGACTTCTGGGTCAATCGAAAAATCTTGTCACGCGATAGATGATGAGAGGGGAAGGTAGTGATTGCATGGTGTCGATTTTAGTGGGTCTGGAGGAGGTTGGGTGAATTAGGGCTTGGCTCCAGATGTGAATTTGGCGAGTTTGGGAAGTGATTTAAAGGAAGTTGTTTATGGGTTTGAACAAAAGGGAAAAGGGTGATTGTGTGGTAAGAATTTTAGAGCGATTTGAGGTGTCGCCACCGGCCAGTGGGGATTTGGGATTTAAGGGCGGCGGATCTCTAGGTTAGAGACGAAGGAGATGAGGAATGATGAGTAGACTTAGGGTTTGGGGGTGGGCTGTTCCGGCATATATATTGGGGGTATAGTGGTCAGCTCCGGACCGTTAGATCACATGGGATCAACGGCCAGGATAGAGAGTGATGGAACGACGTCGTTTGGCTTGGGATGAGGCTGGGGCGGATTGATGGAAAAAAGTTGGGCCTTAGCATTTGGTCCAAAATCAACAGCCCTTTATTTCCTAATTCTCTTTTCCTCTTTTTTTTTCCATTTGTTTTTCTTTTCCTTTTTAATTAATTAAAACTTAAATTAAACTCCTAAAAATAATTAATATGAAAAAAAAACTAAGCTGATCCACTATGAAAATTAATTACCCCTAAATTAAAAGGGAAACTACAAATTTAAAATTAAAAGGCTAGAAATGCAAAAGTAAGCCAATTTTTTGTGATTTTCAATCTTTAATAAAGCAACCAATTTACTAATTAACCTAAAAATGTAAAAATAAATCCTAAATGCTAATACAAGGTATTTTTGACATTTTCATGACTTTTAAAGAAATAAACATGCATAGAAATGCAAACAATTAACACAAATTCTCACAAAATCCTATAAAATTGCAAATAATGGAAATTTTTTATTTTCTTGAATTTCATAGGAGTAATTCATATAGGGAAAAAATCATGTTCTCACACACTCGAACTGAAGGAAAACTCTTAGACCTCAACTGACGAACCTGCCGGTCTAAAATGGCTACCGACTCCTTCTCATAAGTCAAGTCTTTGTCCAATTGGACAGAGCTGAAATCTAGCATGTGGGATGGGTCATCATGATATTTCCGGAGCATAGACACGTGGAATACCGGATGAACTGAGGATAACCTTGGAGGCAATGCAAGCCTATAAGCTACCTCCCCCACTCTATCAAGAATCTCAAACGGCTCGATAGACTTGGGGCTCAACTTGCCCTTCTTCCCAAATTTCATAACACCCTTCATGGGCGATACCCGAAGCAAAACTCTCTCTCCAACCATGAATGCCACATCACGAACCTTACGATTGGCATAACTCTTTTGCCTAGACTGAGCTGCACGAAGTCTTTCCTGAATAATCTTGACCTTATCTAAGGCCTCCTGAACTAAGTCTGTACCCAATAACCGAGCCTTTCCTGGCTCAAATCATCCAACTGGCTATCTACACTGTCTACCATATAATGTCTCATAAGGAGCCATCTGAATGCTCGATTGATAACTATTACTATAAGCAAACTCCGCTAACGACAAAAACTGATCCCAAGAACCTTCAAAGTCAATAACACAAGCGTGGAGCATATCCTCCAAAATCTTAATAGTATGCTCGGACTGTCCGTCAGTCTGAGGATGAAATGCTGTGCTCAACTCAACTCGGGTACTCAACTCATGCTGCCCTCCAAAAGTGCAAAGTAAACTGCATACCTCGATAAAAATGATAGATACGGGCACACCGTGAAGGTGAACAATCTCTCGAATATATATCTCTGCCAACCTCTCCGAAGTATAAGTACTTGCCACAAGAATGAAATGTGCTGATTTAGTCAGCCTATCCACAATAACCCAAACTGCGTCAAATTTCCTCTGAGTTCGTGGGAGTCCAACATTGAAGTCCATAGTGATACGCTCACACTTCCACTCAGGAATCTCTATCTGCTGAAGCAAACCACCGGGTATTTGATGCTCATATTTTACCTGCTGACAATTTAAGCAACGAGCCACATACGCAACAATGTCCTTTTTCATCCTTCTCCACCAATAATGCTATCTCAAGTCTTGGTACATTTTGGCTGCACCTGGGTGAATAGAATACTTAGAACTGTGAGTCTCCTCAAGGATCAACTCACGAAGGCCATCAACATTAGGCACATATATACGACCCTGCATCCTCAAAACACCGTCATCTCCAACTGTAACTTGATTGGCACCACCACGCCGAACTGTGTCCCTAAGAACCATCAAATGCAGTTCATCATCCTGTCGCTCTCTAATACGCTCGATTAAGGAAGACCGAGCGATTGTACAAGCTAGAACACTGCTGGGTGAAATATCCAACCTCACGGACTGATTAGCCAAAGTTTGAATGTTTGAAGCTAACGGTCTCTCACTGGCTGGAATAAATGCAAGGCTGCCCATACTTACTGCCCTTCTACCCAATGCATCGGTCACCACGTTGGCCTTCCCTAGATGATATAATATAGTGACATTATAATCTTTCAGTAACTCTAATCATCTCCGCTGCCTCAAATTTAGATCTTTTTTCTTGAATAAGTACTAGAGACTACGATGGTCAGTGAAAACCTCACATGGCACGCCATAAAGATAGTGCCTCCAAATCTTCAATGCATGAACAATGACTGCCAACTCTAAGTCATGAACAAGATAATTCTTCTCATGGACTTTCAACTGTCGAGATGCATATGCAATCACCATACCATCCTGCATCAATACTGCTCCAAGTCCAACTCAGGAAGTATCACAATACACCGTGAAAGAACCCGAACCTGATGGTAACACTAACACCATTGCTGAAGTCAAAGCTATCTTGAGCTTCTGAAAGCTCGCCTTGCACTCGGCTGACCATTTAAATGGGGCACCTTTTTGAGTCAATTTAGTCATTGGGGCTGCTATAGATGAGAACCCCTCCACAAAACGACGGTAGTAACCCGCCAAACCCAAGAAACTTCTGATTTTCATGGCTGTAGTGGGTCTAGGCCAGTTCTTGACTGCTTCTATTTTCTTAAGATCAACCTGAATACCCTCAGCTGATATGATATGACCCAAGAAAGCTACTGAATCCAACCAGAACTCACATTTTGAGAACTTTGCATACAACTGATTATCCCTCAAAGTCTGGAGCTCTATACAAAGGTGCTGCTCATGCTCTTCCCGACTGCGAGAGTATATAATAATGTCATCAATGAACACGATCACGAAAGAGTCCAGATGAGGCTTGAAAACCTGATTCATCAAATCTATAAAGGCTATTGGAGCATTAGTCAACCCAACGGACATGACCAGAAATTCATAATGCATATACCTCATCCGAAAGACTATCTTAGGAACATCAGACGCCCTAATCTTCAACTGATGGTAGCCCGATCTCAAATCAATTTTCGAAAATACTCTGGCATCCTGAAGCTGATCAAATAAATCATCAATTCTTGGCAATGGATATTTATTCTTGATAGTAGCTTTATTCAATTGCCGGTAATCTATGCACATCCTCATCGACCCATCTTTCTTCTTTACAAACAACACCGGTGCACCCCAAGGCGAGACACTGGGTCTAATAAAGCCCTTATCAAGCAAGTCTTGCAACTGTTCTTTCAACTCTTTCAATTATGGTGGGGCCATCCGGTATGGAGGAATGGAAATGGGCTGAGTGCCCGGAGCCACATCAATACAAAAATCAATATCTCTGTCGGGTGGCATCCCCGGCAGGTCTGTAGGAAATACCTCGAGAAACTCACGAACGATAGGAACTGACTTTATAGAAGAAACCTCAGCATCAGAGTCACGAATACGAGCCAAATAAGCCAAATATCCCTTCTCAACCATGCGACGAGCCTTGGGATATGAAATCACTCGGCTGGGAGAATGACCAGGAGTCCCTTTCCATTCTAATCGAGGCAACCCCGGCAAGGCTAACGTAACTGTCTTGGCGTGACAGTACAAGATGGCATAATAAGGCGACAACCAATCCATGCCCAATATAACATCAAATTCGACCATGTCTAGAAGCAAAAGATCTACACTAGTTTCAAGACCCTCAATGACTACTATGCACAAACGATATACACGATCTACCATAATAGCATCCCCCACCGGCGTAGACACATAAATAGGAACACTCAAGGAATCATGGGGCACAATCAAATACGAGGCAAAATAGAATGAAACATAAGAATAGGTTGATCCCAAATCAAACAAAATTGAAGCAACTCTATCACAAACTGAGATGATACATGTAATAACAGCATCGGAGGACTCCGCCTCAAGCCTGGCTAGAAATGCATATAATTGGGGATGGACCCCGCCACCCTGCACCACATCTCTAGGAGGACCTCCACCTCTAACATTTTTGGCCTCTACCTCTAGCTATATGACCTTTACCCTTGGTTGGCTGGGCAGGTGGTGCTGGAACTATAGCACGGGAACCCTGGTTCTGATGCTGATTACCCGAGAGTTTCAGACAAACTCTCCGAATATGCCCATATTCACCACACTCAAAAAAACCTCCTGATATGAAGACTGACCCTGACGAGCTGGCTGACCTCGATAATAACTCTACAGAGGAGGTGCTCTAATAGGAGCTGATGATGCACTGTAGACTGGCTGAGCAGAAGGAGGCATATAAGAACCACAACCACCCGAAGTACGATGCGAAGCCTGTAGTGCTGAATGAAATGGCCTGGAAGACTGGACTATGCTAAATTAAGCCCCGCCTCCAGATAAGGCACCATTGAAACCACCGGAATGGCGAGGTCTCTTGTTAGACCCCTGACCTCCCATCCCGAGAACCGACTTAACTCTCCTCGCCACATTATAAAAATCATTATTTCTTACATTTTCACATAAAAGCTTTCTGGTTTCACGCCTGGATTGTGCACGCAAATTGAGGTATTTAAAATTAGTCTTTTTATGGCTAATAAACCTAGAACGGAGTCTTAATTCATAAAATGACCCCTTGGGTCATCACAATCTCCACCTCTAAAACAAACGTTCATCCTCGAATAGACATACAAAATTACCTGAATTGGCAAACAAGTGTGGATATCTACTCTGCATGTCCGACTCGGACTCTCAAGTAGCTGCCTTAACGGGCTGACCTTTCCACTACACTCTATCACACCTCCTTTTTCCTACCCCCCGAAAAGGGTATAGTAGAGTTTTTTTCAATTTAAGTGATAATCGAAACAGGATTATTAAGATCAGAGTCGCCACTTGGGATAATTTATGGTGTCCCAAGTCACCGGTTCAAAATCCCGAATCGAGAAAAGTTTGACTCTATTTACGGTTCGCAAACACATAAATCTGGGTAAGGAATTTTGTTAACTCGGGAGAAGGTGTTAGGCATTCCCGAATTCCGTGGTTCTAGCACGGTCGCTTTGATCATACTTGGCTTAATTAAATTGTTTGATTACTGATTTTAGAACCTATGTGCATTCGCTTTTTAATTAGGAAATTATCTTGAAACGAGTCACGCGTACGTGTACCCGTTTGTTTGGTGCGTTAAAAATTATGTCACGTGAACGTGTCCACAATTAATAATGCTTTACTATTATTAAGAAAGTTTGGTCGAAATTGCGCGAACACATACTCCGGTTTTGTCTTTTAGAAATCACGATCATGTCACGCGAACGTGTCCACAATCACAATGATATATTAAACGGGCCTAAAGCAACTACGAACATTTGTCATTTTTATAACTAGGTTATGAAATTAATTCTAGGGTCATGTATGATTAAAATGGATGGCACACCTCGGGCTATATGAACTAAATTTAATTAGTAGCCTATTAAAACAAATTTATTATTGAGAAAATTTGATCGAAGTTATGCGAACGCATACTCCGAATTGGTTTTTAGAGTCGTAATTATCTCACGCAAACGTGTACACAATCACAATTGTATTTTAAACGCACCTAAAGGTTTTTCTACAGATATTTTTTCTTAATGCATAGTTATAACATGTGAGGGCCATAAATTAATTTGATGGCACACCTCAATCTAATTACAAGGGTCATATTTAACTAGGCCTAAAGACACTTGCATTTGCAGTGGTTTGAACTTAAAAGGATCATTAGTTGTGAACAAATGGGGCAGTGGTTTATTTCAAGGAAGCGGGTCGGCGCACAAATCCCCTGGACGTTGAAATCGGATGGCCAAATTACTAAAAAAAATGACAAAAGAGGCCTGAGACGCACGAGCCTGATTTAGGCCAGGCAATCTTGGGCCATTTAATGGGCCTAGCTGTTTCAGGGATATGGTTCAGCATTTCCAACATCTGTTACACTTTAAGTAACCCAAACATTAATCTACATTAGACTAAACTGATTTCATCAAATCAAATAAGAAATATTCACCATCTAATTTAAATCCAAATTGCAGGGCATTCGAACACTATATACTCAACGAACACTCAAGCCACATGCATTTAAAAATCAAAACTACTACTAATTGATGTTGAATTCATACACATAGTGATTCTAACGGTATAATACCTCAAACATTGAAACTAAGTGTTATAATGGCAACCATGGATTCTAAACTCATTCAGGTATTTAAACCAAAAGTTAAACAACGAAATCTTAATATAAATCTAGTCATGGACTAAACATCATTACTAACCGAAGCAAATTTAAACAAATTCCAACAAGAGATGTCCCCACACCCTTACTACAACAGCCCAGGCATTATATCTTCAACAAGGAGTGTTTTTAGCCAAACAAATATTAACATGATAAGTTAAAGTCCAAGTACAACCCTAACATGGAAGGTATTATCAGCAGCATGAACGAATACAAGGACAAATTACAAGGACAAATATTGAAATGCATAAAGACATGGATAAGTTCCAAAATAAGCTGATCCTCAGCAAACTAATATTTAAATCCCCCAATTTCGATTACATGCTTCAAGTTTGAGCTTCAACATATGAGTAGTGTCCAAAAGGTACCTGAAGGTAAAGATGAAACAGAAAAAGTGAGGATTTCAGCAGTAACAACAGCTCAACAAATCAACAATAGCAGTATTCAGCTCTTCTAAACCATTTTTGGACCCAAAATGAACCAGAAATCCTTTGAAAAGTTTTAAGCTATTACTAACAATGAACCTAAAGAGCAATTCTCAGCAATTTCTAACCCAAAATGATGCAGGAAACTTCTTAGTATTTTCAGAGTATGAAATGGCTTTTTTCAGAGGTTCAGTACAGAGAAAATGAGGCTTCAAATCTGCCCTTGAGTGGAGGAAATGCTGCCTCTTTATAGGCCTAAAGAATATCTCATGTGTTGAAACAGAATTGGGAATATTTCCAGTCTGCAGAGGCATCTTTTTTTTTTTAACTGAATGGGACAACTGGCAGCCTTTAATTGGCTCCAGTACTTGTGCTGGCCAAGATTGGGCCAGCTGCCCATATTTTAGAACATTCTAGATACCTCATCTCATCCCTAAATTCCCAAATTGACCCCTTTAAGTTCCTAATTATCCAATTAACCCCCTGAAAGTTATGTTATCCCCAAATCAGGACTAACACATTTAGGTAAAGAACACATCGAAATTCAGATTTGAGCAAACAACAGTCATTAAGCATTTGGACCATTTAAGCTAACCAAAACAAAATAATTCAGCAAACAGAAGCATTTACATCTAAAACCAAACGATTTTCAAATTGTTCAGGCGAGATGAAAGACCTAACAGAAGTTAAACTACACTAAACATGCACCAAGGACCAATCAGAAATTAGAAGGAACAAAGTCCAAGTTCAGAAGGTTTTTCGTCAATGAACTCTGAATTAACCTAAAAACAAAATTAAACCCTTACAATTTCAGAAAAGAGAGGAGAAGAAATACCCTTTGAACATTGAAAACTCTGGACTTCAAATGCATTTGGTCCGGTCAGAGGCGAATCTCTAAATCCCGGCGACCCCAAAATGAGTTTAAACTTACATTAACCAATGGCTCTTAACAAAAGCCATTAGCTAGTGTCAGTTTCAGACTCGAAACATGCTCAAATCGACGGAGAAATTAAATAAAGACCCAATATTCGTGACCATTTTTAGATCTAAAATATGTGACTTCTGGGTCAATCGAAAAATCTTGTCACGCGATAGATGATGAGAGGGGAAGGTAGTGATTGCATGGTGTCGATTTTAGTGGGTCTGGAGGAGGTTGGGTGAATTAGGGCTTGGCTCCAGATGTGAATTTGGCGAGTTTGGGAAGTGATTTAAAGGAAGTTGTTTATGGGTTTGAACAAAAGGGAAAAGGGTGATTGTGTGGTAAGAATTTTAGAGCAATTTGAGGTGTCGCCACCGGCCAGTGGGGATTTGGGATTTAAGGGCGGCGGATCTCTAGGTTAGAGACGAAGGAGATGAGGAATGATGAGTAGACTTAGGGTTTGGGGGTGGGCTGTTCCGGCATATATATTGGGGGTATAGTGGTCAGCTCCGGACCGTTAGATCACATGGGATCAACGACCAGGATAGAGAGTGATGGAACGACGTCGTTTGGCTTGGGATGAGGCTGGACCGGGTTACAGGGATTGGGCTGGGGCGGATTGATGGAAAAAAGTTGGGCCTTAGCATTTGGTCCAAAATTAACAGCCCTTTATTTCCTAATTCTCTTTTCCTCTTTTTTTTTTTCCATTTGTTTTTATTTTCCTTATTAATTAATTAAAACTTAAATTAAACTCCTAAAAATAATTAATTTGAAAAAAAACTAAGCTGATCCACTATGAAAATTAATTACCCCTAAATTAAAAGGGAAACTACAAATTTAAAATTAAAAGGCTAGAAATGCAAAAGTAAGTCAATTTTTTGTGATTTTCATTTTTAATAAAGCAACCAATTTACTAATTAACCTAAAAATGTAAAAATAAATCCTAAATGCTAATACAAGGTATTTTTGACATTTTCATGACTTTTAAAGAAATAAACATGCATAGAAATGCAAACAATTAACACAAATTCTCACAAAATCCTATAAAATTGCAAATAATGGAAATTTTTTATTTTCTTGAATTTCATAGGAGTAATTCATATAGGGAAAAAATCATGTTCTCACATACTCGAACTGAAGGAAAACTCTTAGACCTCAACTGACGAACCTGCCGGTCTAAAATGGCTACCGACTCCTTCTCATAAGTCAAGTCTTTGTCCAATTGGACAGAGCTGAAATCTAGCATGTGGGATGGGTCATCATGATATTTCCGGATCATAGACACGTGGAATACCGGATGAACTGAGGATAACCTTGGAGGCAATGCAAGCCTATAAGCTACCTCCCCCACTCTATCAAGAATCTCAAACGGCTCGATAGACTTGGGGCTCAACTTGCCCTTCTTCCCAAATTTCATAACACCCTTCATGGGCGATACCCGAAGCAAAACTCTCTCTCCAACCATGAATGCCACATCACGAACCTTACGATTGGCATAACTCTTTTGCCTAGACTGAGCTGCACGAAGTCTTTCCTGAATAATCTTGACCTTATCTAAGGCCTCCTGAACTAAGTCTGTACCCAATAACCGAGCCTTTCCTGGCTCAAATCATCCAACTGGCTATCTACACTGTCTACCATATAATGCCTCATAAGGAGCCATCTGAATGCTCGATTGATAACTATTACTATAAGCAAACTCCGCTAACGACAAAAACTGATCCCAAGAACCTTCAAAGTCAATAACACAAGCGTGGAGCATATCCTCCAAAATCTGAATAGTACGCTCGGACTGTCCGTCAGTCTGAGGATGAAATGCTGTGCTCAACTCAACTCGGGTACTCAACTCATGCTGCCCTCCAAAAGTGCAAAGTAAACTGCATACCTCGATAAAAATGATAGATACGGGCACACCGTGAAGGTGAACAATCTCTCGAATATATATCTCTGCCAACCTCTCCGAAGTATAAGTACTTGCCACAAGAATGAAATGTGCTGATTTAGTCAGCCTATCCACAATAACCCAAACTGCGTCAAATTTCCTCTGAGTTCGTGGGAGTCCAACATTGAAGTCCATAGTGATACGCTCACACTTCCACTCAGGAATCTCTATCTGCTGAAGCAAACCACCGGGTATTTGATGCTCATATTTTACCTGCTGACAATTTAAGCAACGAGCCACATACGCAACAATGTCCTTTTTCATCCTTCTCCACCAATAATGCTATCTCAAGTCTTGGTACATTTTGGCTGCACCTGGGTGAATAGAATACTTAGAACTGTGAGCCTCCTCAAGGATCAACTCACGAAGGCCATCAACATTAGGCACATATATACGACCCTGCATCCTCAAAACACCGTCATCTCCAACTGTAACTTGATTGGCACCACCACGCCGAACTGTGTCCCTAAGAACCATCAAATGCAGTTCATCATCCTGTCGCTCTCTAATACGCTCGATTAAGGAAGACCGAGCGATTGTACAAGCTAGAACACTGCTGGGTGAAATATCCAACCTCACGAACTGATTAGCCAAAGTTTGAATGTTTGAAGCTAACGGTCTCTCACTGGCTGGAATAAATGCAAGGCTGCCCATACTTACTGCCCTTCTACTCAATGCATCGGTCACCACGTTGGCCTTCCCTAGATGATATAATATAGTGACATTATAATCTTTCAGTAACTCTAATCATCTCCGCTGCCTCAAATTTAGATCTTTTTTCTTGAATAAGTACTAGAGACTACGATGGTCAGTGAAAACCTCACATGGCACGCCATAAAGATAGTGCCTCCAAATCTTCAATGCATGAACAATGACTGCCAACTCTAAGTCATGAACAAGATAATTCTTCTCATGGACTTTCAACTGTCGAGATGCATATGCAATCACCATACCATCCTGCATCAATACTGCTCCAAGTCCAACTCAGGAAGTATCACAATACACCGTGAAAGAACCCGAACCTGATGGTAACACTAACACCATTGCTGAAGTCAAAGCTATCTTGAGCTTCTGAAAGCTCGCCTTGCACTCGGCTGACCATTTAAATGGGGCACCTTTTTGAGTCAATTTAGTCATTGGGGCTGCTATAGATGAGAACCCCTCCACAAAACGACGGTAGTAACCCGCCAAACCCAAGAAACTTCTGATTTTCATGGCTGTAGTGGGTCTAGGCCAGTTCTTGACTGCTTCTATTTTCTTAAGATCAACCTGAATACCCTCAGCTGATATGATATGACCCAAGAAAGCTACTGAATCCAACCAGAACTCACATTTTGAGAACTTTGCATACAACTGATTATCCCTCAAAGTCTGGAGCTCTATACAAAGTTGCTGCTCATGCTCTTCCCGACTGCGAGAGTATATAATAATGTCATCAATGAACACGATCACGAAAGAGTCCAGATGAGGCTTGAAAACCTGATTCATCAAATCTATAAAGGCTATTGGAGCATTAGTCAACCCAACGGACATGACCAGAAATTCATAATGCATATACCTCATCCGAAAGACTATCTTAGGAACATCAGACGCCCTAATCTTCAACTGATGGTAGCCCGATCTCAAATCAATTTTCGAAAATACTCTGGCATCCTGAAGCTGATCAAATAAATCATCAATTCTTGGCAATGGATATTTATTCTTGATAGTAGCTTTATTCAATTGCCGGTAATCTATGCACATCCTCATCGACCCATCTTTCTTCTTTACAAACAACACCGGTGCACCCCAAGGCGAGACACTGGGTCTAATAAAGCCCTTATCAAGCAAGTCTTGCAACTGTTCTTTCAACTCTTTCAATTATGGTGGGGCCATCCGGTATGGAGGAATGGAAATGGGCTGAGTGCCCGGAGCCACATCAATACAAAAATCAATATCTCTGTCGGGTGGCATCCCCGGCAGGTCTGTAGGAAATACCTCGAGAAACTCACGAACGATAGGAACTGACTTTATAGAAGAAACCTCAGCATCAGAGTCACGAATACGAGCCAAATAAGCCAAATATCCCTTCTCAACCATGCGACGAGCCTTGGGATATGAAATCACTCGGCTGGGAGAATGACCAGGAGTCCCTTTCCATTCTAATCGAGGCAACCCCGGCAAGGCTAACGTAACTGTCTTGGCGTGACAGTACAAGATGGCATAATAAGGCGACAACCAATCCATGCCCAATATAACATCAAATTCGACCATGTCTAGAAGCAAAAGATCTACACTAGTTTCAAGACCCTCAATGACTACTATGCACAAACGATATACACGATCTACCATAATAGCATCCCCCACCGGCGTAGACACATAAATAGGAACACTCAAGGAATCATGGGGCACAATCAAATACGAGGCAAAATAGAATGAAACATAAGAATAAGTTGATCCCAAATCAAACAAAATTGAAGCAACTCTATCACAAACTGAGATGATACATGTAATAACAGCATCGGAGGACTCCGCCTCAAGCCTGGCTAGAAATGCATATAATTGGGGATGGACCCCGCCACCCTGCACCACATCTCTAGGAGGACCTCCACCTCTAACATTTTTGGCCTCTACCTCTAGCTATATGACCTTTACCCTTGGTTGGCTGGGCAGGTGGTGCTGGAACTATAGCACGGGAACCCTGGTTCTGATGCTGATTACCCGAGAGTTTCAGACAAA
Source organism: Nicotiana tabacum (assembly GCF_000715075.1). NCBI lineage: Eukaryota > Viridiplantae > Streptophyta > Magnoliopsida > Solanales > Solanaceae > Nicotiana > Nicotiana tabacum. The sequence continues at coordinate 95,034,564 of NC_134095.1, read as the reverse complement.
CTCTCCGAATATGCCCATATTCACCACACTCAAAATAACCTCCTGATATGAAGACTGACCCTGACGAGCTGGCTGACCTCGATAATAACTCTACAGAGGAGGTGCTCTAATAGGAGCTGATGATGCACTGTAGACTGGCTGAGCAGAAGGAGGCATATAAGAACCACAACCACCCGAAGTACGATGCGAAGCCTGTAGTGCTGAATGAAATGGCCTGGAAGACTGGACTATGCTAAATTAAGCCCCGCCTCCAGATAAGGCACCATTGAAACCACCGGAATGGCGAGGTCTCTTGTTAGACCCCTGACCTCCCATCCCGAGAACCGACTTAACTCTCCTAGCCACATTAGCTGCATCCTAAAAAGAACTCTCGGTCCATGTCTCCTTGGCCATCTGCAACCTAATGGGCTGAGCAAGGACTTCAATAAACCGTCTGACCCTCTCTCTCTCTCTCTCTGTGGGCAATAAAAGAATAGCATGTCTAGCCAAGTCCACAAAATGATTCTCATACTGGGTCACTGTCATGCTGCCTTACTGAAGTCGCTCAAACTGACGATGCTTCTCCTCTCGAGTAGTAACAGGTAAGAACTTCTCCAAAAAGAGATGAGAGAACTGATCCCAAGTCAAGGCAGACGACCCAACTGGTCTAGTCAACAAATAATCTCTCCACCATTTCTTGGCTAAACCGGTGATCTAAAAGGCAGCAAAATCAACCCATTGGTCTCCAAAATACCATATTACGCAGAACCTCATGACAATTATCCAAATATTCCTGAGGATCCTTTGAAGTATCACCACTGAAATGCATAGGAAATAGCTTAATGAACCTGTCCAATCTCTACAAAGCATCGGTGGACATAGTTGCCCCATCAACGGGCGACGCTGGAGCAACTGGCTGAATAACCCCAACTAGATTGGCTGCTGGGGTTTGAATCTGAGGAGTAGTCTGAACTGAAGTGTGGGTAGCAGGAGTCTGGACCCCTCTTCCAGCTTGAGATACTGCTGCTGCAACAGAGAATATGCCAGACTCTCCATAATACCCACTAAACGAACCAAAGTGTCCTGAAGTACTGGGGTAGCAATAAACCCCCTTGGGACCTGAGCTGGTCCCGCTGGAACGGTCTGAGCTGGAACCCCCTCATTAATCTCGATCTGAGGTTCCACAGTTGGGGTTGCTGCCTCAGCAATGGGCTAAGTCCTGCCCCTGCCTCGGCCTCTGGCGTGGCCTCGGCCTCTGCCCCTAGTAGAAGCTGCTGCTGCTGGAGGACCAGAATGTTGGTCAGCGGAAGAGGAAGCACGTGTTCTCGCCATCTGCGAGAGAATAGAAAAATCCAATCAGTATTTGAGATAAAAGAATCGCATGATAGAATAGAAATAAAAAATGGAGTTGTTTCCAAACTCAATAGCCTCTGAGAGATAAGTACAGACGTCTCCATACCGATCCTTCACACTTTACTAAGCTTGTTCGTGAATTGTGAGACCTAAGCAACCTAGTGCTCGGATACCAACTATCACGACCCAAATTCCCAACCTTAGGGCCGTGATGGCGCCTCATACCACACTTGTTAGGCAAGCCAATGTTAGAAATTGATTAGCCATTTTTCTTTGAATAATTATTAAAACACAATAAGAAAATTTAAAAATAACTAATTCTGATAGTTTCCATAAATAACTTCATGAATAAAATAATAAACCAAGCCACGAACTAAATATATAACTCTAAGACTACCCCAGGGTCTGGTGTCACAACTCACGAACTTCTAAGAATACTACATATAATGGGCTGAAAGAAATAATGTATCTGTTTTAAGTAAAATGAACAGTCTCTATAAAACTAAGAGAAGACTCCAGGAATTCTGCGGATGCCAGCAGATCTACCTCGTGTCTCCGAGTGATAATGGCAGCTACTAAAGTCTCTAAAGCTGGACGGTACCTGGATCTGCACAAAAGAGTGCAGAGTGTAGTATCATTACAACCAACCCCATGTACTGAGTAAATGCCGAGCCTAACCTCGATGAAGTAGTGACGAGGCTACGACGGGGCAATTATAATATAACCTGTAACAACATATAAATAATAAAGCAAGAAAAAAATTCTAAACTAAACAAAAACAATAAACTATAGCAATAAATGAAATAACTCAGCCACCTCTTGCCAGGTCTCAGCTACAACCAAATTCTCACATACGCTTCCACATTTCAAATTTCACTTTCAAAGTAACCGTAGGTGTCAAATATGAGATAAACAGTAGAGTAAAATAGAGAGATTTCTGTTCCTTGTATTTAAAAATCAATAAATCATAAATATTCTCCCTGATCACTCCTTGTTGCGGCGTGCAACCCGCTCCCACATGTCCACCCTTATTCCTCCTCCCTATATACAAATATTATCCTTATTTCTCCTGTTGCGGCGTGCAACCCGATCCCACATGTCCACCCTTATCACTCCTTGTTGCGGCGTGCAATCCACTCCCACCAGACAATCATATCACTTTTATTTATAAAGATTTTACAAATTTCAAATCAATGCCTTTTACAATATTTTTGCCTCAATAATTGTAAACAGTAAACTGTACCACTCATGACTTCATCATTTATCATTTCACAAATAAATCAACCATAATATATATTAAAACACTGTCAACTAGCTCACCCTTTTATGTATCACAATGAAGCCAAAGGAACAACCAATACTTTCAAAATACTTGAAACAATACTTAACAGCAATTTAGCATAACCAAGTAAGCATATAGACATCAATGATCATAAAATAATTAAGCCAGGGATCAATTAAATTGGAAACGGGGAAGGGCCCATGATTAACAGATAATTTGGCGGTGCATAAATACTCGTCACCTCACCTATACACCACGCACATGCAAATTCACATAGCAATTAGGTTGGGTATTCCTATTCCCTCAAGTGAAGGTTAAACCAAGCACTTACCTCAAATTCGCAGGCCATTCACTACTCATTTATAGCTTTTCCTTTTGAATTCACCTCCCATACACCTAAATCTAATCAAAATTAATCTTAATATCATTAATTAATGCTAAAGGAACTAACATTTCTGAAAAATTCTGGTTTTCCTACGTTTTCTAAAAAAAGAAGAAGTTAAAAACTGATCTCGGGCCCGCTTGGTCCAAACTCGGAGTTCAGACCAAATTCCGTCTACCCATTCACCCCGAGCCCGAGTATGCAATTAGTTTCGAAATCCGACCCAATTCGATGTCAAAATTTGATTTTTCCAAAATCCTCTAATTTTACCCAAATCCCCAATTTTTGCCATGAAAATTCTTGATTTTTAATTGAAAAGTGATGAAAAACATTGGGTAATAGCAGATTTTTTTTACAAGTTAAAAATATCCCGAAGCCTACCCGAAACTCACCCGAGCTCTCGAGGCTCCAAATCAAACATGCACGCAAGTCTAAAAATATCGTATGGACTTGCTCGTGTGGTCAAATCATGAAAATAACATCTAAAACAATGAAATTAACCTCAAAACTCATGATTTTTCTCAAGAACACTTAAATTTCACTATTTCTCAACCGGACGTCCGAATCACGTCAAATTAACTCCGATTCTCACCAAACTTCACAGATAAGACTTAAATATCATAACAACCTGTATCGAGTTCCGAAACCAAAATACAAGCCCGATACCAATGATTTCAAACATTAATTCTTTTCTTTATTTTATTAATAATTCAGCAAAATAATTTCTTTGAAAAATTAATTTCTAAGGCTTGGGACTTTAGAATTAAATTTCGGGCACACGCGCAAGTCCCATATTTTACTGTGGACCTTCCGAGATCGTCGGAACACCGATCCAGGTCCGTTTACTCAAAATATTAACCAAAGTCAACTAAAATCAAACTTAAATTATAAAAATCATTATTTCTTACATTTTCACATAAAAGCTTTCCAGTTTCACGTCCGAACTGCACACGCAAATCGAGATATTTAAAATTAGTCTTTTTATGGCTAATAAACCTAGAACGGAGTCTTAATTCATAAAATGACCCCTTGGGTCATCATAGAAACTGTGTCACATGTACAAGTGACACGTTCTAATGCGGTGCTGTAACTCTTCAATTTGATTGGTCGGAAAAATTTTGCCTTCATAACTCAGAAAAGACACCATAAATTATAACAAGAATCAAGAGAGATCTCGTGGATCAAACGCTACGGATTTCTCTAAAAGCTACAAGCATTCAAGTGTTCTAAGGATTAAAAGACCAAGACGAAGATTCAACAACAAGGTGCAAGCCCTTGTTGTTTTGACACGTGGCATGATCCTATTGTCTCTTCCGTCTGACTTGGCGTGCCACGTCATTTGACACATGACACCAGACTGGGCCTCTAGGAAGATGACTTCTTGGGCTTAATGAAGTGGGCTCATCATTTTTAGACCAATTACATGGGCTAGCTCAATGGATTTGGACTAATTCATATATATTGGACTCATATAATTAATCCAATTAATAAGCCCATACTATGTATTTGAACTAATATATTTTACATATAGTCCAAATTATTTTATTAGATTTAAATCCTATAAAATTTAAATGCTTACAATAATCATGCTTATAAATAAATAAAAAGGTTATTTTTCTGTTATTTTCAATAAGATATTAAATTCAATTCATCTTCTCGCTTGTATTTTAATATGAAAGTTAAATTTTTTTAAAAAAATTACTACATAATAAGTTAAATTATATCTTTATAAATTTTATTGATTTATTGAAATTATTGTTTATATTTTTGTCTTTAATTTTATCTATTATAATATTTTTAGTTACATGATCTTATCCATACAACATGACTTTATGAATTATTATTCATAAAATTTCTCATCTAAAAAAACTAATTAGTCTTATCAATTTATATATCTCTATACTGAAGTTATTTATTTATATATTTTCCCCCCTTTTTATTCTAGTTTCCTTAAAAATTTATATATTTATTTATTTTTAATTTAAATTAAAAAATAGTAACTAATTATTAACTAACCTAACTATATTTTCCTAGAATTTAACACTTGTTGAATTTTTATTGTGACACTTGGCATCATCACATCGTTCGGTGGTTTGAGATTTTGAGTAGTTTTATATGATGTATTGCGACTTGTGCTGTGGTTAGTTACGGTTTCCAAGCGGTTTGGGATTGGGTTGGAAGAATGATTCTCATTGGCGAAAGGTGAAGGTTGAGAGATTTGACTGAGAGTTGACTTTTTTGATATCAGATTCAGATTTTGGTTTCGGAAGTTGGAATAGGACCGTTGTGTCATTTGGGACTTGCATGCAAATTTATAGGTCATTCCTAGTTGGTTTGATATGGTTCAACATGAGTTTTGAAAGTTGAAAGTTCATTAGTTCATTAGGCTTGAATTGGAGTGTGATTCATAGTTTTGATGTTATTTGGTGTGCTTTGAGTCATCAAGTAGGTTCGTGTTTTATTTTTGGATTAGTTGGTGTGGTTGGATGGGGTCCCGGGGGCCTCAGGTGTGTTTTAGATGGGCTACGAGTCATTTCTTCATGTTATGGAGTTACTGGGTTTTCTGATGTTCTGCAGTTCATCGCATTCACGTACGAATGCAGCAATGACAAAGTGTAATTTTGGGTGGATAAGGATTACTCATCGCGTTCGCATGTGGGTCATCGTGTTCACGAAGCTTGAAGGGGAGATTGTCATCGTGTTCGCGTACATGTGTAGCGATCCCATAGAGGTAAATCTCGAAAGGGCACCAGTGGTTTGGCTTTCGCGCTCGCGTGAGAGGGTCCGCGTTGGCGTAAGCCAGTTGAGCTGAGGGGTTATGTTCACGGGCTTCAGACCACGTTCGCGAAGAGGAATTTTTTGCAGCTTATGATTTGTTCTTCGCGATCATGAAGCAAGTCCCACAATCAGGAAGAGGACCCCTGGGCAGACCTATATCGTCTCTATTTCGAGGGCTTTTGTCTTTTTATCACATTTTGAGTTAGAAAGCTCAGTTTTGGGCGATTCTGGAGGAGATTTTCACGATTTGGATTGGGGTAAGTATTTTTGACTCGGATTTGGCTATATTTCATGATTTCACCCTTGTTTTTAGAATTTAATTGATGATTTGGAAAAGGGTCGTTTGTGTCCCTCTACTTTGATTTATTGGATAAGCTAGTCCCTCGTTATACTTTCTGGCTATTAAAATCCCTATCGTCAGCCAAAGTTCTACATTTGTTCCCTTTTTGACAGAATGGGACACGTGGCATCTTTGGGATTAAAAACTCACCCCACCAGTGAACTAACTCGCCCCGACCCATAACCCGTCGGATCTCCCCACTTTAAATTAAAATACCGGATAAACTAATAAACCTTAAATCCACCACTAACAAATCAATAACAACCGAATCAAGAGTTCTGGAGTTTTCTCTCATCTCTTTTCTTCTTAAACTTATGTGTTAGGACTGTTTAGGTCGTCGAAAGGCATACAATGTCGGAGAATAGTTGTTCATCAAAGAGGATGTGCCATTGTGGAGAAGTTTCCAATTATTTCACTTCGAAAACTCTTTTAAACCAAAGAAGGAGATTCTACAAGTGCCCTAAACCTGAGGTGATTTCTTTTCCCTTCCATATTTGTTACTCCCTCCGTTCCAATTTATGTGAACCTATTTGACTAGGCATGAAGTTTAAGAAAAAATGAAGGCCTTTTGAATTTGTAGTCCTAAATAAGTTAAAAAGGCCCCAGAGCATTTTTGTGGTTATAAAAGTTGCTATTACGGGTAGAATTGTAAGTTTAAGCTAAATTATTTTCAAATTTAGAAAGGGGTCATTCTTTTTTAAACAGACAAAAAATGAAATAGATTCACATAAACTAGAATGAAGGGAGTAATATCCATTGTTTCAATAGTTGTTTGAAGTTTTTTGTGTTTCGTTTAGAATGGAGGATGTGGTTTTTGGTAATGGCACGATGAAGAATTTCCTGATGTTGCATTAATTGAAATTAACAATGTATGATTAGAAGATGCAAATCAAGAGATTAAAATGTTGAATATTTCTTTGGAAGCTTTTAAAGTTGAAAGGGATGGCTTGAAGGAAAGAGTTAAAATATTTGAGGCACTGAAGAATTCTGAAGTTAAAAATATTATGAAATTGGAAGACAAAGTATTGAAGATGAAGATGTTCATCATAATTTTCAGTGCCCTAATTGTTGGATTTGCTTCCTCATTTATAAAGTGAATTACTTTGTACAATCTTGTATTTGTAATGTTTCATTTTAGTAGCAATGGCAATTGTTAGTTATCTGACTTTTTTTGGATAAAGTAATATTTGTAAGGTATGGATTCCAGCCATTTATTATTTCAAATGACAATTAGTAGTTCACTCTTTCTAGTAGAATTTGTTATGTTAGTAACATAGGTGATGTTGGTTCATGTTGGAGCAGGAAATAGTTAGTGCATTCCAATCAACATCTTTATTAAGTTAGTATTAGCAACAACAGAAAGAAGGTGCTAAATATGTACATTCACGGTGTGAAATATAAGAATTTTACATACATAGATGTCACTTTGGAGGTGATAACTTAATTTGATATGCGATCTCGTCCAATGATCAAGTCACAACTGATTACATACTAATTAACTACATAAATTACCAATTTATTACATACTAATTAACTGCATAAATTACCAACTGATAACAGATTAATTAAGCAAAATAACAACATAAATTACCAACTGATAGCACACTAATTAAGCGAAGAAACAATACCAACTTACCAAGTCAGAAGTTTGACATTTACATCAATTAGAAAAGTGGAATTTATGTTATAAGTGCAAAAACATACACAACCTAAGTCATAACATGACATCTACCTTGTGATGACCTGATAGGTCATTTTAAGTTTTATTAGGTAAACAGACTCAGATCGGTATTTTGATGATCCCGATGGGTCCGTATTTGTAACGATCCAACCAGTCATTTGAGCTTTTTCACTTCGCTCGACAGTTCTTGGGCATGACTAGCCCCGTATAATGTATTATGACTTATGTAAATTGTCAGTTTTGGTTTTCAGGGTAATCGAAATGGGTTTGGAAGAACAGTTCTCAGTTTGAAGCTTAAATTTGAAAGGTTTGACCAAGTTTTGACTTGTTACTATATGATCTCAGATTGGAATTTTTATGATTTGGTTAGATCCATTAGGTGATTTGAGACTTAGTAGCGTAATCTGAATGTATTTTGGAGGTCTGTGGAAGGTTTAGGCTTGAATTGACGAAATTGAAATTTTGGCATTTTTCAGTTGATAGGTGAGATTTTTATATAGAGGTCCGAATGGAATTCTGGAAGTTGTATTAGGTCCGTTGTGTCATTTGTGATGTGTGTGAAAAATTCCAGGTCATTCGGATGAGGTTTGATAGACTTTTTGATCGAAAGCGGAATTTGGAAGTTTTTGGAATTCTTAGGCTTGAATCCGATGTAAATTTGGTGTTTTGATGTTGTTTTGAGCATTCCGAAGGTTGGAACAAGTTTGAATGATGTTATGGGATATGTTGTCATATTTGGTAGAGGTCCCGAGGGCCTCGGGTGAGTTTCGGGTGGTTAAACGGATCATTTCATGTTGAAGGAAATTGCAGAAAAACTGATGTTCGTGTTACAGGTTTTTGACCTTCGCGTTTGCAATGGATGTACCGCAATCGCGAAGGGTTAGGATGTGAGGCTGTGAAGTTGGCCTTCACGTTCACGAAGGTGGTCCTACGATCGCGAAGGGTCTATATCAATGATCATCGCGTTCGCGAGGTTCTTGCCGCGTTCGCGTAGAGGAGTGTGAGCAGATGGGGTCCTGGAGGGTTTGTTCTTCGCGTTCGCGGGTGGGGAGCCGCGTTCACGATGAGTTGGAGAAGCCAATCCTTCGCGTTCGTGTATGGGAAATCGTGATCGCGATGAAGGGAAAAATGGTCAACATGAGTTTGCGCTTTGCGAACTCGAGGCGTTGACCGCGTTCGCGAAGAAGAGATTTTAAGTGCTGGACAGAATGTTTTAAAAGGCCATATCCGCGATTTCGGGTCTAAGTTTCACCATTATTGGACAATTTTTGAGCTTTTTGAGGAGGATTAAAGAGGTAATCAAGGGGAAACACTTGGACGTAAGATTTATGGACTTAATAATCAATCCTAATGTGATTTATACCTAATTAATCATGAAATTTGTAGAATTTAAGCCAAAAAATTTGGAAGTTAGGACTTGTAAATTGGAGACCTAAATCTAGGGATTTGAGGGGTCATTTGTGGTCGGATTTTGATGTATTTGATATGTATGAACTCGTGAGGGTGTAAGGATACTAGTTTTGTAATTTTTATCAAAATCTGAGACGTGGGCCCGGGAGTCGAGTTTGGCCAATTTCAGGATTTGTGGTGTAAATTGGTTATTTTCGAGTGGGCTTTGTCCCCTTAGCATAATTTGATGGTATAATTCTATTTTTGGATAGATTTGGATCATCCGGAGGCCGAGTCGAGAGGCAAAGGCATCGCAGACTAGAGTTTGGACCGGATCGAGGTAATTAATAATTGTAAATGTCTGTCCTGAGGGTGTGAAACCCCGGATTTCACATCGTTGTGCTACTTTGAGATGACACACACGCTAGATGATGAGCGTGAGGTCGTGTACCGTTGGGGATTGTGTCTTAGTCCGTCCCGTATGACTGTTAAGTCACGTATTTGATTGTAAACTGTTTGATATCATTGTGTTTGTAAATTATTACCATGTTTTGGACTGAATGCCATATTTGGGCTTCTTGCCAATTGTTTTGGACCCTTAGGGGATTTTTACTATTATTCCTCACTGTTTTTACTTCATATTTGTACTCAGACATGTTGTATCCTATTGTTTTTCATAACTCAGCCATATTACTCCATTTTGATATTTTAAATGATATTTTGGGATGAGCATCATGATTTACTGTTGCCCGAGTGGCATGAGAGATTTCTGGATGAGTGAGGCCGAGGGCCTATGTTGTGAGGATATTATGGGATCGGGCTGCGCACCGCAGCAGTGTGGTACTGATTTATGATTATGAGGCCGAGGGCCTGATTTGTTATGCCACGAGGTGGCTTGATATGAGGCCGAGAGCCTGTTTGATTATGCCACGAGATGACATGTTATTGCGCTTGGGCCGTAAGGGGCCCATCCCGGAGTTTGTACACCCCCAGTGAGCGTGGGTACCCAGTGTGAGATGTGATATAGCCTGAGGGGCTGATGTTGTTCCATGTTATTGCCCAATTATACCCGAGGGGCTGATTACAAGTGATTGTGAGGTAGGCCAAAGGGCTGGTTCTGTTGATATTATGCCCGAGGGGCGGTTTATGGTACATATTTTGCCCGATGGGCTGTTTATGTTTCTATCGTATTTTACTCACTGTTTTTATCACTCGTTTGAAACTGTTGAAAGTTGTTTTAAAAGGATTTTACTGAAACTGAGCTTGATTTATGAAGAAAGCAATTTCTATACTGTTTTGGAAATGTACTGCATTTGCTGTAGCGTTATGCTGTGTTTTACGTATTTTCTTACTACTCAGCTTTCATTTACCTTTATTACTTAATTAGTTGGCGTACTCACATTACTCCACGCATCTTATGTGCAGATTTAGGTATTTCTGAACCTGGTAGCGGGTGTTGATTGCTTAGTAACAGAGTTAGCGGAGTTAGCAAGGTAGCTTCCCGGCGTTCGCAGCACTGCTTTCTCCCTCTTGTCTTTCTTAGACTGTATTTAGTACTTGTTGGACTCTTCTTTATATTCAGACCTTAGTAGATGCTCGTGATTTGTGACACCCCGATGTCGGGATTGTGTATGTATTCCGCACTGTTCATTTAGATTTTCATTATGAAATATTTGAATAATTAAAGACTTAAAAATGACTTTTATTGATTAATGGTTAATTCAGGAGTTATGTCGGCTGGCCTAGTTTCACGATAGGTGCCATCACAACTGGGTCGGTTTTAGGGTCGTGACAAGTTGGTATCAGATCCTAGGTTACATAGGTCTCACGAGTCATGAGCAGGTTTGGTAGAGTCTCGTGGAGCGGTACGGAGATGCCTGTACTTATCCTCGGGAGGTTGCAGAACCTTTAGAAAAAACTTCACATTCTTGAATTCTTATTGTGCGTCCTTGATTCAGCTAGAAATATAACTTTTTGAATTCCTTCCATACGTTCGTATGCGTGCATGAGCGCTCAGTATCAAATGCATTGATGGCTTGTGATTCCCTAATCGGGGGGCAAGGTGTGATCTCTGTGTGTTGATGTTAGGCCAGTCTGGAGGACTTGAGGCCGGGTTTTGCCTATAGCTTGAGCACTGAGGTGCTGATTGTGTGAGCACGTGCTTTTGGATTTGTATGTTCGATAGTGTCCCTATTAGTAGGGGTGATGACTAGAAAGCTATGTGATGAGTGTGATGTGACTGCAAGATGTGTACATATGATTTGAACGAACAAGAAGGGTTTGTTTGGGGGTAGTGAGAACTATCAGGTGCTTGATTTCCATCGTGATTTGATGTATAGCCCGAGTTGTGGGCGTGTTGAAGGACCTTTTCATGTTGCCTAGTTGGGAAGTGAAGTAGATTTCACATTGTGATATGAGTTCAGGCTCAGGAAGATTAAGTGACTGCGTAATGTTATGATGGTGAAAGGGTATAAAAAGATGTTAGTTTGAGGCGAAGTAGGTGGGTTATCTCTTGCAGAGTGTTCTGAAGTCTGTGTGATCCTTATGTTGTTGTTGGAAGATATCCTTTACCAGTGAAATATATGTGTTGCAATTTAAATTTGGGTCGCTTACGAGAGTGGGCTTGACTGTTACAAGGGTGAATGCGAGATTTGCAGAAGATTTGAAGTACTGGATGGTCCATGTTGCACGAGCTTATGAAGGATTGAGTTTAATCTCACCATGATATTATGGCACTAATAGAGTATATGCATTGTGAGTTATTATGTGTTTTGATCTATGGCGTTGAGCCAAGTGGGAGAGTCAGCTATTGATTCGTTGATTGCACGGTTATGTGCTATGTTGGTTCCAGTTTGAGGCATACTGGTGAATCAGTTATGGCTCACGGAGGTTAAGACCGAGGATGGCTCGAGTAAAGGAAAATTCAATAAAGGTTATGTTATGCTTTATGGGTGTATGAGAATCACGTGATGACTTGAGTTGTTAATGGTAAAGGATGTACGGTGCACAGAACAAGAAGTTGCTTGGTTGAACTAAGGTGGGGTTACATTCTGCGGTGTTGGAGTGCTATTGGAGCATATGTTGTCTGGTCCATTTGATCGGTATTATTGCAGTTTGAGTAGAGTAGATGACTTTCGAGAATGGTCCTAATGGGTTCAAGACTTTACATGTAATAATTGGAAATTTCCAAGTTGTATATTTGGCTAGAAACTGAAGTTTACATTGGAGGGTGTCAAGACTTGTGGCATTTCTATATCAATTATGGGATTCTATATATCAGTAACAAGAAGGTGAAGGTAATGGCTTTGGGTTCGCAGGGAGTCACTTCAGGCTAGACATTTTGAATGTGGTGCATTTGGGAATATTTAAGAGAGTATTCAACGACTTATGAGCTTTAGACGGTGTAGTTTTATGCTTGGGTCTTGTGTGATGAGTCTGGGTTGAGGAATTGCAGTATTATGGCAAGGAGAAGTATCAATTTGAAGGTAATTTAGAAGGAACTAGATCAATAGGATAGCTTGGTAGTAGGCCGGATCGGCATAGTAAGGATATGATTAGTTCTTTGGATGCTTACGAGGTAATGAGTTTCTACAGGTGTTTTGCGGCTATGCTCTTGAGTTTTGGTGACCTGCATAGCTTGGTTGGGTTAGAAGGATTCAGTCTTGACAGTTGGGTTTTGAGCAAGTGGGATTCGGAGAGTCCTCTATGGTTTCTACCAGAGTTGGAGATGTATATTTTCTACAAGCATGAGGAGCATGGGATGCATAGTGATTTTCTTCTAGATTGGACCAATGGAAAGTTCTTGGCTAGTTGAGTATGTAGTTTCTTGTGGCTCGGAATGGATATGAATTTCTCCTATTTATTTTAGGATGGTATGGTATATGCGGTATGTTGTATAGGATTGAGATTTGCATGTGTAAGGTCACGGTCCAGTTCTGAAAGAAAGGTCATAAAATTCTTAGGTAGCACGGGAAGCTTCAGATGATTAGGGAAATGATATTACTGCTTGGTGTGACTTGATGAGGGCATACGTTTCAGAAAAATGGCAATGTGATTAAGTTAATGATACTTCATTAGTATTGCGTCACTCTCTGGTTGGATCAACTGCTGATATTCGAGTTTGCTTGGTGGCACAGAAGAATTATAGGAGTACATCTCGTGGAATGATTGGGTATTAGAGGTGTGTTGTATATTCGGACGATGGAGTTGGGATCGGATATGGTGATTCGCGTGCTGTATGGATTTGGAGACTGGGAGTTCTCATAACAGGTTAGGTCGTGGTTGTGGACCGCGTATATCGGCCTTGTGTGGTAACTATTGGAGGTTTGGAGACCTGAGTGGATCTTTATCACTTAGTATGCTAGATTTTGGTGTGATATTGGGTATGGACTGGTTGTCTTCGTGTCATGTTAATCTAGACTGTTGCACTAAGGCGGCGGCGTTGGCTATGCTAGGGATGCCACAGATTGAGTGGCGAGGTTCGACGGATTATGTTCCCAGTAGGCTGGTTTCATTTTTGAAGATGGATGGGAAAGGTTGTCTTTCTTACTTGGCCTTTGTGATGGATGTCAGTGTAGATACTCCTACCATTGGTCCAGTTCCGGTGGTGAGGGATTTTCGAATGTGTTTCTTGCTGCCGGGCATGTCACTGGACAGGGTTGTTGATTTCAGTATTAATTTAGTGCCGGGCATCATATCGTATGGCACCGGCGGAGTTGAAGGAGCAGTTTCAGGAATTCCTTGATAAGGGGTTCATTGGTAGACCTATATGGATGTGTGTTCTGCATCGAGACGGCTTTGTTGACTTCGAGTTGCAATTGTTGAGGGATGTGTAGATTCGGTTGTTATTGAGCTATTAGTGTTCTGAGGTGATCTATGAGTTAATTTTCCGTGTTGCAAGGCGTTAGGATTTGTTGGTTATAAGCATATATGGTGCAGTTCTATTGGGGTTTCATAGTGGAATTCGAGTGGGAAGAGTACTGGGCATTGCTCGGGGGATGGCATATTGGTTATGTCCTTTTGAGTTTGCGTAGTGTTGTGTTATTTGCTTTATCATGGTTATGATGATTTATATTTGGTACTCGACATCGAATTGCTCGTGGTTGTCTATTTTGAGCATAGTGACTTGAGGTGTTTCATGTGGGCCAGTGTTTGGATAGGGTCGCGCATTACAGCAAAGTTATGTGGAGGTATGACCCTTCGGGTTGATTCGTGTGTTCTGTTTCTACGATGTGTGATGGGTTCTTAGCATTGTGTTGTGGTGGTACTAGTGAGCTTGCGGTACAACTCTTTCATTTGAGTCATTTTTCATGATTTGAGTACGTTTGGATTGTTGCTTATTGATGTGCGGATTACACGAGTTGTGGCTTTAGATGGTATTAATATGTCATGTTACCAGAGTAGTTGTGTTGGATTAGATGAGATCCTGGGGATCTATAATGAATACAAACGGATTCGGTTTCAGCGTGTTGGGAGGATAATATCGATGTTCGGCTCAGAAATTTGCTAGGGTCCTTGCCAAAGGAGAAGTGGCATCACGAATGGTTGATCTGATTTCTACGTTTTTCATTTATCATTGGCGGTATACGAAAGTGTTGGAATGAGGCTTTACTGGATAAGAGGCTTATTATCGATATTCGGTTGTTTTGAGCAACTGCTGTGATTAGAAGTTATCACTACGAGTGTTTGAGTTATGTGGTATATCATGTATTGCATATGAGGTTGCAAGTATGGTTTGTTACAGCTTGTTCGGGCTTATTCAGAGTATAGATGTGAGATTCTGGTCGTATGGATGATTTCAGAAGTGGAAATGTGGTTCTAAGGTTTATGGGCTAGACTGGATTGTGAAAGTTTAGTTACATTGTGTTATCGGACCTATATGAGATAGGGTGGCGTGGGATCACCCCGGATATGTGCATGGTAAGGTTATTCAGCGATTGGTTGGCTTTTGGAACAACTCTGGGCACGTTCGAGGACAAACGTATGTTTAAGTAGGGGAGGATGTAACGACCCGACCATTCGTTTTAAGCTTTTGAACTTCGCTCGCCAGTTCTCGGGCATGACTAGCCTCGTGTGATGTATTATGACTTATTTAAATCGTCGGTTTTGTTTTCAGGGTAATCGGGATGGGTTTGGAAGAATAGTTCTTAGTTTGAAGCTTAAATTTGAAAGGCTTGACCAAGTTTTGATTTGTTAGTATATGATCTCGGATTGGAATTTTTATGATTTGGTTAGCTCCATTAGGTGATTTGAGACTTAGAAGCGTGATCGGAATGTGTTTTGGAGGTTCGTGGAAGGATTAGGCTTGAATTGGCGAAATTGGAATTTTGGCGTTTTCCGGTTGATAGGTGAGATTTTGATATAGGGTTTGGAATGGAATTCCGGAAGTTGGAGTAGGTCCGTTATGTCATTTGTGACATGTGTGAAAAATTTCAGGTCATTCGGATGAGGTTTGATAGACTTTTTGATCGAAAGTGGAATTTGAAAGTTTTTGGAATTCTTTGGCTTGCATCCGATGTAAATTTGGTGTTTTGATGTTGTTTTGAGCGTTCCAAAGGTTGTAAAAAGTTTGAATTATGTTATGGGATATGTTGGCATGTTTGGTAGAGGTCCCGAGGGCCTCGAGTGAGTTTCGGGAGGTTAAACGGATCATTTTATGTTGAAGGAAATTGCAGAAAAACTGTTGTTCGTGTTGTAGGTTTTTGACCTTCGCATTCGCGATGGATGTCCCGCGATCGCGAAGGGTTAGGATGTGAGGCTGTGAAGTTGGACTTCGCATTCACGAAAGTGGTCCCGCGATTGAGCAGGGTCGATATCAATGGTCATCGCGTTCACGAGGTTCTTGCCGCGTTTGCGTAGAGGAATGCGAGCAGTTGGGGTCTTGGAGGGCTTGTTCTTCGCGTTCGCGGGTGGGCATCCGCGTTCGCGATGAGTTGGGGAAGCCAAGCCTTGCGTTCGCGTATGAGAAGTCGCGATCGCGATGAATGGAAAAATGGTCAACATGAGTTTGTGCTTTGCGAATGCGAGGCGTTGACCGCGTTCACGAAGAAGAGATTTTAATGCTGGGCAGAATGTTTTAAAAGGCCATATCCGCGATTTTGGGACTAAGTTACACCATTGTTGGGCCATTTTTGAGCTTTTTAAGGAGGATTGAAGAGGGATCAACGAGAAACACTTGGAGGTAAGATTTATGGACTTAATACTCAATCCTAATGTGATTTTTACCTAATTAATCATGGAATTTGTGGAATTTAAGCCAAAAAAAGTGGAAGTTAGGGCTTGGAAATTGGAGACCTAAATCTAGAGATTTCAGGGGCCATTTGTGGTCGGATTTTAATGTATTTGATATTTATGAACTCGTGAGGGTGTAAGGATTCTAGTTTTGTGATTTTTATCGGAATTTGAGATGTGGACCCGGGGTCGGGTTTGGCCAATTTCGGAATTTGTGATGTAAATTGGTTATTTTCGAGTGGGCTTTGTTCCATTAGCATATTTTGATGATATAATTCTTTTTTTGGATAGATTTGGAGCATCCAGAGGCCGAGTCGAGAGGCAAAGGCATCGCGGGCTAGAGTTTGGACCGGATCGAGGTAAGTAATGATTGTAAATATTTGTCCTGAGGGTATGAAACCCCGGACTTCACATAGTTGTGCTACTTTGAGGTGACACACACGCTAGATGACGAGCGTGGGGTCGTGCACCGTTGGGGATTATGACTTAGTCTGTCCAATATGGCTGTTAAGTCGCATATTTGATTGTAAACTGTTTGATATCATTGTGTTTGGAAATTATTACCATGTTTTGGGCTGAATGCCATATTTAGGCTTCGTGCCAATTATTTTGGACCCTTAGGGGATTTTTACTACTATTCCTCACTGTTTTTACTTTATATTTATACTCAGTCATGTTGTATCCTACTATTTTTCATAACTCAGCCATATTACTTCGTTTTGATATTTTAGGCTGAGCATCATGTTTTACTATTGCCTGAGTGACATGAGAGATTTCTGGCTGAGTGAGCTCGAGGGCCTGTGTTGTGAGGATATTATGGGATCGGGCTGCACGCCGCAGTAGTATGGTACTGATTTATGATTATGAGGCTGAGGGCCTGATTTGTTACGCCATGAAGTGGCTTGATATGAGGCCAAGAGCCTGTTTGATTATGCCACGAGATGACTTGTTATTGCGCTTGGGCCGTAAGGGGCCCCTCCCGAAGTCTGTACACCCCTAGTGAGCGTGGGTACCTAGTGTGAGATGTGATATAGCCCAAGAGGCTGATATTTTTCCATGTTATTGCTTGAGGGACTGTTCTTGATTCATGTTATGCCCGAGGGGCTGATTACGAGTGATTCTGTGGTAGCCCGAGGGGCTGGTTCTGTTGATATTATGCCTGAGGGGCAATTTATGGTACATATTTTGCCCGAGGGGTTGTTTACGTTTCTATCGTATTTTACTCACTGTTTTTATCAGTCGTTTGAAACTATTGAAAGTTGTTTTAAAAGGGTTTTACTGAAACTAAACTTGATTTACGAAGAAAATGATTTCTGTACTGTTTTGGAAATGTACTACATTTGCTGTAGTGTTATGCTGTGTTTTATGTGTTTTCTTACTGCTCAGCTTTCATTTACCTTTATTACTTACTGAGTTGGCGTACTCACATTACTCCATGCACCTTGTGTGCAGATCCAGGTATTTATGAACCCGATAGCGGGTGTTGATTGCTCAGTGACAAAGTCAGCAGAGCTAACAAGGTAGTTGCCCGGTGTTCGCAGCACTGCTTTCTCCCTCTTGTCTTCCTTAGACTGTATTTAGTACTTGTTGGACTCTTCTTTATATTCAGACCTTAGTAGATGCTCGTGACTTGTGACACCCCGATGTCGGGCTTGTATATTTATTCCTCACTATTTATTTAGACTTTCATTATGAAATTTTTGAATAATTAAAGACTTAAAAATGACTTTTATTAATTAATGGTTAATTCGGGAGTTGTGTCGGCTGGCCTAATTTTACGATAGGCGCCATCACGATCGGGTCGATTTTAGGGTCGTGATAGTATCATAATTTGGGACTTGGGCGTATGCCGGGAATCGAATTTGGAAGTTCCTAACTTGCTTTGACGTGATTTGTTAAAAACTAGTAAAATTGAAGGATTAAAAAATTTTGAAGTTTGACCGTAGGTTGAATTTATAGCTACCGGGTCCGAATTTTAGTTTTGGGACTTGGTATATGTTCATTTTACTATTTATAACTTGCCTGCAAAATTTGGGCCAAAACAGAATTGATATGACATGATTCAAACGCTCATATGTGAATTTGAAAGTTCTTAAGTTTCTTTAAAAATTTCATGCACTTTGATGTCCGATTCATAGTTTTAGGTGTTATTTTGGAGTTTTGATCATGCGAGCAACTTCACATTATTTTATTACACTTGTGTGCATGTTTATTTAGGAGCCCCGGGAGCTTGGGTGAGTTTTGGACGTGTTTCAGATGAGTTTTGCTAATGTGAAGATAGCTGGTGCACTTTTATTGCTGGTGCTCTGCTACAGATCTCGCATTTGCAAGGTCTGGCTCGCAATTGCGAGCCTCACTTTTGCGAATGAGGGTTCGCATTTGCGAGTAGGGCCTGAGATTAGGTAACCGCTTATTAGCGAGGAAATGGTTTGCAATTGCGAATAGCTCAGGATCGCATTTCCGATCACTTGGTCGCATTTGCGACTTTTGTGTTTCTAAGGCAGGGTTTGCATTTGCGCCCCTTGTATCGCATTTGCGATGTTCGCAATTGCGAAATTGGCTTCACAATTAGGACACATGCAGCTGGGTAAAAGAGGGGGAAAATGGGACTTAGCTTATTTCACACCATTTCTTAACCATAAACACCCTAGAGGCGATTTTCCAAGAGCCTTTTCTTTCCAAATTCATTGGTAAGTGACTTTAATCCATTTCCATTCAATTACCCATTACATTTCATGATATTTCAACATCAAATTTAGGATTTTCATAGTAGAAATTAGGGATTTGGGTAGAATTGGGGATTGTTTTTGTAAAATTGAGATTTAGACTTCGAATTGAGGTCGGATTTTGAAATAAATCACATAACTGGGCTTGAGTGTGAATGGGTAACTGGGTTTTGGTCCAAATATAGGGTTTAGACCAAGCGGTCCCTGGGTTGACTTTTTAAAAAATGATCAAAATTGAACCTCTTTTATTTGTGGGTAGTTTCTAAAGCTTATTTTGAATCATTTAGTCAATAATTTGTTAGATTTGGTTTGTTTGGAGGCTTGTTCAAAAGTCAAGACATGGTTGATTGATTGCTTGAGTTGCAGGGTGTGGTAAGTGTTGGGTCTAATTTTGATTTGAGGGAATTAGGAACCCTTGAACTACATGTTATGTGAATTATGTAGGAAATGACGTATATGCGAGGCGACGAGTGTATATAGGCCGTTATGATACTTGCTTCCATGTTTTTGTTACTTCATGATATATCTTGTTTCATACCCTAATTGCTACTTGCTTTATTTATTGCTATGCCATAATTGTTACTTGTCATTTAGTTATTCTTGTATTAAACTGTCCATTTCTTCCATGACTCCATGCTTATTTGCTAATTGCTTACTTGCATATCTAAACTCTCATATGTCTTACTTCCCTTATAGTTTTGTAGTAATTGATGTCTTCTATGCGTGGTTTCCCTTGTATGAGTTGTCTAATCGATGAGTTGGTAAGGCCGAGTCATTCGAGTTGTTAGAGATCCTTTTATTATTATGTGATTCTTCATTGCCTCGTACATTTACTCTCTTGATGTATAAATTCTTGTAAATTTTTGCTGTTAAATTGCTATTGTTGATTGAAATTACTTGGGAGCGAGTTGCACGTTGCACGTTGCAACAGAAATTGAAAGGTAATGAATTGAAATAGTGGAATAAGGACAGATATTGACATTGATAAATGATGATATGGTGGGATCGGGTTGCACGTGGTAACGGATTGTATATGTGGTACTTGACATTGATAAATGATGATATGTTGAAATTGGGTTGCGCGCTGCAACAGTTTGTATATGTTGTACTTATTGTTATTGTTGAGTTGTCCTCGAAATTTTTATATGAGATTATGAGACGTGTTAATCTGGGCTTTTGATAATGAGGTTTGAGTTCATTTTCATGAGTTAATTGCTTTACTTCCACTTTCTGTTTCTTTTCTTGTTATTATCGTTATTACTGCGTACAAGTTATTGTAAGTGGCCCGCTTTAGCCTCATCACTACTTCGTCGAGGTTAGGCTCGACACTTACAAAGTACATGGGGTTGGTTGTACTCATACTACACTTTACACTTCTTGTGCAGATACCGGAGTTGGTCCTAGCGGCGGTCAGTAGCTTTTGCTCAAATCCTATCACTATCGGAGACTTGAGGTGTAGTTGCACACCGTAGCAGTCCTGAAGTCCCCTTCCCTTTTATCTTTACCATTTTATTGAGTTTTGAAATAGTGTATTTTTTTAGACCTTGTTTGTAGCACTCTAGATGTTCATGTGCTCGTGACTCCAGATTTTGGGTTATGCTTAGACTTTGTTGTTTGGTATTATTTTACTCTACTTCAAACTTATATCATTACCAATGTTAATATTTTGTTTTCAATTGCTAAAACATAGTTAATTTTCTATTTCACGTCGGCCGGCCTAGCAAGTAGATGTTAGGCGCCATCAAGACCCCGAGTTTGGGATTCCGGGTCATGTCAAGTTGGTATCAGAGCACTAGGTTGCTTAGGTCTTACGAGTCAAGAGCAAGCTTAGTAGAGTCTGTAGGATCAGTACGAAGACGTCTTTACTTATCTTCTAGAGGCTATGCAGTCTTAGGAAAAGTTTCACTTCTTTCTTTCCCTATCATGCATTTTTGTTCTATAATAGAAATTTGAATCATTCCATTCTTGTTCTCTTGTAGATGGTGAGAACACGTACAATATCTACAGTCGGCAGGAGCTAGAGCCCCCTGTTGCAGCTACTACTAGGGGTAGAGGCCAAGGTCGAGGTCGAGGTCGAGCTAGAGGCTGAGGCAGGGCTCAGCCTAGAGCTTGAGCTGCAGCACCCACAGTGGAGCCTTAGATTGATCATGAGGATGATATCCCAGCTCAGACCGTACCAGTTGGACCACCTTAGGTCCTGGAGGAATTATAGCCACTATAGTGCTTCAGGATGCTCTAGTCCTCTTGGTGGGCCTGATGGAGAGTCTGGCCTAGACCGATGCATTTTCGGTGGCACTAGCCATCTCTCAAGCTCGAGGAGGAGCACAAACACCTGCTACTCACACTCCAGAACAGATGGATCCCCTATATCAGACTCCAGCATCCCAGCCAGTTGGGGTTAGTTTAGCCGCTTGTTGCGGTACAAGCCGGGGAGAGGCCTACTATGTCTTTTGAGGCCTTGATGAGGTTGGACAAGTTTACAAAGCTCTTCTATTTTAGTGGTGCACCTTCCGAGGACCCACAAAATTATTTGGACCGTTTCCACGAGGTGTTGCGCAACATGGGTATTGTTGAAACCAATGGGGTTGACTTTGTAGTGTTCCAGATGACCGGCTCTGCCAAGAGATGGTGGAGAGATTATGTGTTGACCAGACCAGTTGGTTCACCTTCGCTTACCTAGGATCAATTTTCGCAGCTATTTCTAGAGAAGTTTATTACTTTCACTCTGAGAGAGGAGTATCGCAGGTAGTTTGAGCGCCTTCAGGAGGGTGGCATGACCATCACCCAGTATGATACTCGATTTATGGACCTAGCTCGCCATGCCGTTATCTTGCTCCCCACTGAGAGGGAGAGAGTGAGGAGATCCATTGATGAACTCACTTTCAATATCATGCTACATATGGCCAAGGAGACTAGAGATGATATTTCATTTTTAGAGGGCCGTAGAAATTGCTAGACAGATCGAGATGGTTCATGGTCAGGAGAGGGTGCCAGTGTCTGACAAGAGGCCTCGTCATTTAAGTGGTTTTAGTAGTGCCTCATCTGGAGGTAGGGGTATTTTTTATAGTGGCCATCCTCCTAGGCCGTTCTATTCAGCGCTTTAGGAACCCCACGATGCTTCGGGTAGTCGTGGTCCTTATGTATCTCATCCTAAACATCTAGCCCACAGCGCACCATTAGCTCCTATTAGTGCGCCTCCGATCCAGAGCTACCACAATGGTTATCCAGCCCGTCCCAGTCAGTCTTAGATTCAGTAGTTGAGAGGGTGTTTTGAGTGTAGGGGCACAGGTCACATCATGAGGTGTTGCCCAAGATTGTCGAGCAGCATGCCACAACAGAGTTCTCGTGCCATGGTTCCGGCGCCAGTTGTTTCACTGCCCACTCAGCCAGCTAGAGACGGGGTCAGGCTGCCAGAAGTGGAGGTCAGGTTATTAGAGGTGGAGGCCAAGCTATTAGAGGTGGAGGCCAGCTAGCTAGAGGCCATCCCAGAGGCGGAGGTCAGAGTGGCGGGGCCCAGCTAGACCTGAGGCTGAGTCTGTCACGATCCAAAATCCAATTAGTCGTGATGATACCTAATCCAACCCGCTTGGTAAGCCAATAACCAACTTTAATGAGATTTATTAAGAAAAGAAATGATAATACAACTGCTTTTATACAAGAATTTCTCAAGGACTGGTAGTACAAATCATGAGCGTCTACGATTTAGATTTCCTTACAAAACTGATTTTGAAATAATTACAACATCCGTTTGAAATGTAAATGAGCAAAATTCGAATCTAATGCTACCAAGGACTAGTGATAACCCTAATGGAACGCATGTATATATTCCGATCCAGCTCCACGCAGCAACATCAACATCCAACATCTGCATGCAAGTTGAAGAAGTGTAGTATGAGTATAACCGACCATATGTACTCAATAAGTAACAAATCTAACCTTAGGTTGAAAGCAGTGACAAGCTGGGACTAGGGTCAGAGTCCAACTCCAATAACCAGCAACAATTCATAACAATATAATAAAAGGGTACATGAAAATAACTCAGAGGTAAGATGCTCAACTCATTCATAGTTACGGAAAAATAGACATGTTTTTCAAGGATAACAGTAAATCCTAGATCTTTCACCAAAAACCCCAAAATCATATGAGTAAGTTTGAAAATTGTGATTTGTTCAAAAACCTTTCAACAATAAATAAGATGTTCCATTTTCAGATAGCATGAGGAAAATACATCTCTATGCCTACATGTCAATATACAGGTAAAATCATGAATGTCACAAAAATTGGGTAGCAGAAGGAAATACATCTTTATGCATGTATCTCAAGTACGCATGTCAAATGCAATGTATCTTAGTGATGAAATCATATACTCACACTCTCAGAGTACTCAATATCACTGTCGCGTATTCTCTCTCACCATGGTAGATACTCAGCACACTCAGTCACTCAGCACTGTACAATACCTGCTGCGGCGTGCAACCCGATCCACATATATATATAGCCATAAGGCTCGTTGCAACGTGTAGCCCGATCCATACATATATATAGCCATAAGGCTCGTTGCGGCGTGCAACCCGATCCATACATATATATAGCCATAAGGATCCCGATCCATATATATATAGCCATATGGCTCGTTGCGGTGTGCAACCCGATCCATATATATATATATATATATATACCTTGTTTCTTTAATTTGTGATCCATATATATATATATATATATATATATATATATATATATATATATATATAAGGCTCGTTGCGGTGTGCAACCCCGATCCATACATATATATAGCCATAAGGATCATTGCGGCGTGAAACTCGATATATATATATTCAGGCTCCAACTCAGTCACCAATCTCTCCAGTCTCACGGGCTCACAATGCCCATATTAAGCAACCGTAAACGATGATGTGAGATGTGACAATATATATATATATATATATCACAGTACGACACTCAAGCTCCAACTCAGTCATCAATCTCTCCAGTCTCACGGGCTCACAACGCCCATATTAAGCAACCGTAAATCAATGATGTGAGATGTGATTTATATACTATATATACATCTTAAGATATATATATATATATATATATATATATATATATATATATATATATATATATATATATATATCACAGTACGATATTCAGGCTCCAACTCAGTCACCAATCTCTCCAGTCTCACGGGGCTCACAACACCCATATTAAGCAGCCGTAAACAATGATGCGAGATGTGACAATATACAATAACAGAGACTAAGATATGATATGAAATGATGAACGTGACCGAGTACATAACAACAATTAAGCAAATAACTCAATAGCAAAGTGTTGATACCCAATTTTTCCCTCATATATTTCAAAATGCATATATACTTTCAAAATAATGCATGAGCATCAACCAATATTTTTCCATAATTTTCTGTATTTTTTAAAAAGATTTTAATTAATTTATTCTAGTATTTTATTATATAATAATTACTAATTGCATCACAAATGATTTTATAATAATTTTATTTGCTTAATTTTATCATTTATATTTATACTGAGCTTTGATTATTTCACAAATAGCCATATGTACATGTTAGGATTATAATTACAATAACTTTGCAATAATAGCCCATGTGTGCATAGATACCTTATTTTACAAGAAAATAACTTTGTATATTTTTATAATTCTAATTAATTATTTTAAATCATCTTTATGCATAAAAATAATTTTTATCATTTAATTAGCTATTTTTATAAATTATTTTATTAATAAATTTGATATTTAACAAATAGCCCCTTTAATTATGTTTAAATTCGGACCTCCCCCCTAGTTCAATTCAACTTAAAACGTAGCCCAATCTGCCCCAACCCAAATTAAATAACCCTTACCCGACCCAAAACCTCCTCTAATCGTGGCTAAGATTAACGGTCCACGTTATTCCTTTCCTTTTTTAATCCAACGACCCCCCAAACCCTACCCATTATCTCCAATTGCGCCGCCTCTGAATCCTCTCCTTCTCCCTTCTCTCTCGGACAAAACCCCAACCCTAGCCGCCATCACCGGAAAACTACCCGTTCCATGGGGTTCCTCTGTGATTTCAGGCCCCTACCAACCTCTTACCTCTTCTGGTTGTTCGATTACGTTGATTTATGAAAGAATCTCGAAGAGATCCAACTCAGATTTGTTCAAAACCATTTATGAATCTACCTATGGTTTTCTCCGTTTGTGAGTACTATTATATTCGTGTTTATTGCTCGAATCTATGGTTCCAAACCATATTTTCTTTCATCTCTGTCATTCTTTTAAAAGCCTAATCTCTTGCCACTCGATTCTGTTTAGATCCTTGTGGATCTGAGATAATTTTGAATTTATTTGTTATTTCTCTTTAAAAAAAACTTTATATGTTTTCTTATTATTAACCGATTTTTTGTCTTCTCTAAAGCTAGGGTTTCATCCCTTTAAGTTTATGAAAATACCAACTTTTTTTTAAGTGTTTAACCTTAATTTTCTTTACTTGTTCGAGTGATTCTCATGGTTGTGTTCTAAAACCCTAGGGTTTTGATCTCTAATGGGTTTTCTATCAAAATGGTTAGACATTTAAATGCTTTCAACTATGATTTTCTTCTTTACTATTTCGACTGATCCTTTTTGAGTATCATCTCTATGCCTTTGACATATCCTAGGGTTTTGATTCTCTAGCTATTTATCCTATTGTCTTTTGCCCGTTGCCTTTAACTCTGTCAATTAAGTTGTTAATTGATTTAATTACCTAAATTAGGGTTTGAATTTTGTACCCATATTTCCTTATTTAAGTTTTACTTGTTCTTATCCTATTTACGTATCCGTATTATTTGTTTGATTGTGTGTCCTAATTCCTAATTGATTTCGGAAACTGTTTCTTACCTTATTAACCTTACTCTTAATTACGAATTGATTCTGTGTGGGATTTTTCCTTAAATAGTACTTATTTGATTCTGTCCTCTTAATTGATTCTTGACTGATTGCTAATTGATTTTTCATACCTTATATATGTGTGATTGATTCTTTACCTTACGTTACCTACCCTATTACATATTATAAAAACCCTTCTTGTTCCGATTTTCAAAGAGAGACTCAGACACTTACACGAACACACTCAGAATGTTACACCTACACATACAAATTCTTACTCACACATGTCACACCTCCTTTTTACCACCCGAGAGGGGATATAAGGGAGTTTTTCCAATTAAAGTGATATTATTCGATATGGGATTATTTTATTTATTTTTCAGAGTCGACACTTGGGATAATTTATTTGGTGTCCCAAGTCACCGGTTTATTTTTAAAATCCCAAATTGAGGAAAATCAACTTTATTTAAAAGTCTGCGAAACCAGAAATTCTAGATAAGGAATTTTGTTAACCCGAGAGAAGGTGTTAGGCATTCTCGGGTTCCGTGGTTCGAGCACAGTCGCTTAAACTATTAAAATTGGCTCAATTATCTGATTTACTACACGTTTTAAACTTATTGTGAATTTTTAAACTTTTAAACCGCTTTTAATTATTTTAACCGATTTTAGGATTTATGGAATTTATTTCTTGAACAAGTTACGATTGTCGTACACTTGCCGCTTTGGAACACACCGCATACCATGCTACATGAAATGCACCCGCGATTCGCGACATATTTTATAAGTATTCGAAGTTGTTTTGATCGGGTCACATGAAATGCACACCCGAATTTTGGAAAATTAAGCATCGTAACTATGTCACGGGAACCGTACCCATAATCACGATGGTTTATTAATCGCGCCTAAAGTATACTATGAGAGTTCAAATTATTGAAGCTATTTGAAGGTAATCCATGAGTTATGGACTGAGGATAGTTGTGAGGGAAACACTTAGTTGAAATAGGAAAATTTGAGTTAGTTTAGTGAGTTGTGAGTTTAACAATGGAGCTTTCAATTTCAATATTTTAACAACTACATACTTACTTTGATATTATACAAAACATTTGAACAATTTATACTAACCTCACTAAATACCTCTAAGACGTTCAATTTGTGCAATAATAGAAATGGATATTTGGATATTCTGTGCCAAGTGCCAGAGTAATGGGTCTGGCTTACATATGAACCAATCTAGGCCCAATACAGAGGCCAATTCGCTGCCTTCCAAAACAGGCACACGTGAAGCCTAAAGAAAGATGGCAATTCCACATAAGGACTTGGCATAAATTTGCTTGCTCTAAACCTTCTAGTTAGAGAATTTTCCTCTAATTAAACTAAACTAAAAGACATAAAGAATCAGATCCCTCTTGATATCAAAAAAAGACAAGCATTTTATTGCTATTTTCAGCATGTTGATAATAGGCTTGAACATATATTAAGTAAGAGATGAAAGGAATACCTAAAGTGCAGAAATTGAAACCTGAGACGAGCCAAACAAAGCCAAGAAACGACTAAATAGCTGAAAGCACAAGAAGATTTTGATTAATCTGTTTGAAATGATGCAAGTACAAAGCCTTCGATTGCAGAAATTAATCCAGGAAATCAGCGGAAAATTCGAACAGCAATCACGAACTCAAACACTCGAACGACGAACTCGATTTCGGCTCAATTGATCTCCATGTCGAAGGCTGATATCGAATTGAATAGAAATTGGATTTTTTTTGTGTTGTTCTCTGGATTCAAAGGAAAATAAAACTAGAAAACTAAATTGAAATCCTTTTTGGATTATCCTTCAATCCCCTGAACTTCTTCTCCAAATTTTCCTAAAAATTTTTGTCCGAAATTCCTTGAAACTAATAAGAATTCATTTTTTTGTGTGTTAACCAAATAGAACAAAAAAAATCAGTAAAAGGAAAGATAGAAATCAGTAAAGGCTCTCTTCTTTTGATGCCATGGATCTTGTTGATTTTTCTTGATCTAACGCCGCTGCTTTTGAATGAAGAGAGGTGGGTTGGGGATTTTGGGAGTTGCCATTTTTTAGGGGTGTTCTATTTTTGGTCTTAGCCAGGTCTAGGAATTGAAAACTTGAGGTAGAGTTTCTATAATTGGGTATTTTATATGGAGGTGGGAAGGGATGATGGCCATTGGATTAGAAGGAAATAGATGGCTAGGATTAAATCTTGCACTTGAGTGGGCTAATGGGTTGAGAAGAATGGGCTAAGGGTAATTGGGTTGGATCATGTCTTTTGGGTTTGAATTTAGGCTAAAAAAGACCAAATAATACAATGTATCTATCAAAATGTAAAAATTACTCTAAATTAAAATAAACTAATATAAAACTAAATACTACGAGTGAAACTATTTTTTTTTGTATTTTTAAATGTTATAATACTATAAATATAAATATACTAATTGACTTTAAGCTAAAGATAAAAAATATATTTTTTTTGTAATTTTTTACTTTTTTGTGATAAAAATAAAGTAAAAGAGTCAACACTATTTAGAATAGAGATACTAAACCTAAATTAAATATTTACGCTAACATGTGTAAAATCTTAGGGAGGGTTAAAAATTACATGTCTACAGCTGCCCCTCTTTGACTGAAAACGCGAAGAGTTTTCAGACAAAGAACGCCGAAACAGGTTTTTTGATCTGACCCTTATTTAGAGCGACCAAAAACTAAGAGAAAGGAAAATGTGACTGAGCCCTGGTATCTGAGCTGCCTACATATCCTTGGTTATAAAGGAATCAGGCCACGTGTAGCTCAGAATTAGGAAGAGTGATGGAGTACCGAGGTGGAGAGCCGATTGAGGTGCCGTCGAGGTTCCGGTCCGTGGTCCTATTATTACATTAAAAATCAAAATTAAAAAGACTAACTATACCTATCAGCTACGAGTTACAAGATTCCTATCTATGAGTCTTCTGAAGCTTGATCTTGAGTCTTGGTTGGTTCTTCATGCGGACTCTGATCTGAATCTTGATACTTGTTAGCTGTAGGTGCTGGTTTATTCTTTCACGGCTTCTTCGGATCAAGACCGGACATGTAGAGCGTGTGCCTTCAATCACGTCTTGAGCATTCCACAGCTTTTCTCTACTTCTGCACTTCGAGTTTACTTTTTTTCTTTTATTCTGGATTGAGACTTCTTCTTTTGGTCATCTCAAACCTTGTGCCTCGAGGTAAAACCTGCTCAGACACCAAAACAAACAAACGAACGAAATTTTTCTGTCCCAGTTTTCACTAGGAAAATTTCTTGAGTTATTATAACAAAATTCTAAACTACTTCTTTATTGAAAGCAATAAAAGTCAGGATTGTGTATCCTTGAGAAAAAAGATTAGGGAGTAGAAAACCTATATCTAAAATGAAATCAACTGGGGATTGGAGGCCCTAAGTTAGAAAGATTACCAAGTTATGCTGGCATCAACTAAGGAGTGGGACCCTATGTTGGAAAATACTGCCAGGTTATGCTGGCATCAACTAGGGAGTGAGGCCCTATGTTGGAAATGATTACCAGGTTATGCTGGCACCCACTAGGGAGTGAGACCCTATACTGGAAAAGATTACCAGGTTATGCTGGCATCCTATGTTGGAAAGTGAGACTACTGAATTGTGTACCTATGCTAAAATGAACCAAGAAGGATTTTTTTTGAGAAAAAAACATTTTTAAACAGATTGCCCCAGCGCTTTTTCAAAGGCATGAACAAAAGACCTTTTTTTTAATCGAGACATCCTTTTTTTTTTTTTTTAATTTTTCTAGGAAAAAATTTATCACACTAGGTTTTTAT
The DNA here is from genome assembly GCF_000715075.1 of Nicotiana tabacum. Lineage (NCBI taxonomy): Eukaryota > Viridiplantae > Streptophyta > Magnoliopsida > Solanales > Solanaceae > Nicotiana > Nicotiana tabacum. The sequence continues at coordinate 95,004,715 of NC_134095.1, read as the reverse complement.
ATCTTAGGAGAAAAATACGTCAGACTAAGACATCTATCCTAGGAGAAAGTTCATCAGACTAGGTTTTTTAATTTATCTTAGGAGAAAGATTTATCAGACTAAGATTTGATTCTAGGAGAAAATTCATCAGACTAGGTTTCTATCTTAGGAGAAAAATTCATCAGACTAAGACATCTATCTTAGGAGAAAATTCATCAGACTAGGTTTCCTATCTTAGGAGAAAAATTCATCAGATTAAGATTTTGATCCTAGGAGAAAGATTTATCGGACTAGGTCTCTTTTCTTATCTTAGGAGAAAGATTCATCGGACTAAGATTTTGATCTAGGAGAAAGTTCATCAGACTAGGTCTTTTTTTTTTGGTATCTTAGGAGAAAGATTCATCATACTAAGATTTCTATCCTAGGAGAAAGTTCATCAGACTAGGTCTTCTATCTTAAGAGAAAAATTCATCAGACTAAGATTTTGATCCTAGGAGAAAGATTCATCAGACTAGGTTTTCTATCTTAGGAGAAAAATTCATCAGACTAAGATTTTGATCCTAGGAGAAAGTTCATCAGACTAGGTCCCTTTTTTGGTATCTTGGGAGAAAGATTCATCAGACTAAGATGTTTCTCCTAGGAGAAAATTTATCAGACTAGGTTTCCTATCTTAGGATAAAAATTCATCAGACTAAGATTTTTATTGGGAGGAAAATCCATCAGACTAGGATTTTTTATCCTAGGAGGAAAAATGTGAGGATCAATGGCAAGATTTTATGCACAATAGCAAAACAAATAAAGGCAAAGATTTGAGGAACTTCCCTTTGTCGACTCTTCTCTTCTTTTCTTTTCTTCTTTTTTTTTGTTTTTTTTTTAACCACTTTCCTTGCACTACTTTGTTCCTATTTCACACAAAGAAAACTTTGTCAGTTTTGAAAATGGTGGTCGGTTTGTGGCTTTGAGTCCTTGGGCAGCTTTGACTTTTGCTCAATCAGCTCGAGCCGGTCTCAAGAGACTTTTGCTCTGCATTAACCCTGATTGTTTCACACCCAGTACCATTTATATTTGTGGCTCAATAAACCTTATCCCAACTGGAGATCTTTGCTTAGGTGACATTTTTTGATATCTTGAATGACTTCCTACTTTTTGAGCAACTTGTGTGTTAGAGAGAATCACCAGTTATCTTTACTTGCGCCAAGTAGGCTGACAAGAGTCTTTTGGGAGAGCCTTTGCATGAATCCTCAAGGTATATTGACAGTAACAACTGAGTGCTGGACAAATTTACTTTATGCAATTGAAAAGCTGGTAGCAAATTTTGAAATATTTCTTACTTGTTTTGACAAGGACTGACTCAGAGTAAAGGACACAATGATGCAAAGAAAAAATTATTAAAAAGAAATGCCCCTGTCGGAAGGACAGAAGGAAGAGTTTTTTTTCTTCAATAACTAGCCTTAATGATCATGACATGCATTTTGGACTCAATGGCCTGATCTATCAAACTAATCCAATCTTCCTTTTTACTGTTTTATGACCTTTGAAGTCGGTCTTGTTCGTGCCAATCCTTTGCATCAGCTTCATGACTCACTTTTGACTAGTGGTGCCCCGAGGTGTTTTCACCAACAAGTCTCTCTCATTTATTCATCTCTGCTTACTCGCCTTATAGTACCCTTGAGGATTTTCACTAATAAGACTCTCATTTTTCTTTTTCTTTTTCTTTCCCTCTTTTTTTTTGTGAGCAATGCGGTAGTGTTCTACGTCGTGTGGCAACTGTTGCTCATTGTATGCGTCTCTTCGTATTCTTGAAGGCTGATTAGGAGGTCTTTATTTGGTAGGTTTTTGGATAGAGTTGGAAAGAAAGGACGACATGAAGGCTCAAAGTAGACTCAATATGATGGGTTGTACACTTACAACTCTTGGAATCGACTCTTAAAAGTGAAATAATATCTCTGCCCCAGTTTTAGCTATTGGGGATTTTTTGGAATTTTTTTTTCTTTTTCTTTCTGAATTCTTATTTGGTTGGACCGAACCGTGAGGCTGCCTACGCATCTTTTTTTTTAAAAGGAATTAGGTCGAACGTAGTTCAAACAACTGACCTAAACTATTTTTCATCTTTCTTTCTGTTTCTCTTTTTTCCTTTTTCTTCCTTTTTTTTTCAAAACAAATTGCCCCGGCTTTTATTTTCTAGGGGCATGGACCTTTGACTTCTTTTTTATTTTTCATTTTTTTACTTGAACTTTTTAAAAATTGCCCCAGTTTGTACTCTTGGGACATGGATTTTTTTTTGACTCTTGACTCTAAACTTGATTCCAAAAGAGGGTGGTCAAAGAAAATAACACAGGATCAAAAAAGGGTAACAAAGGGTATAAAGTGTTTGGATAGCAGAAAAATGGGTCTCCCAACCTCGAGAATGCCAAACATAGTATCTTTTCGCAATCACAATATTTACGAACATGTTTGTTTCTTGGTGTGTCGTGGTCACAAGACACTTTCCATCCCTTAATGTCAAACTTCCAACAAACTTCAATTAATTAAGCATCCTCAAGCCTGATCTTCACAATGATTTGAAGGTGAATTTTACTCGACCCTAATTCCAAAGTATTTCAACTCTTTATTCATCCTCAAAAGTGTTTCTTTTAAGCTATCCAATTCTAGATTAAATCAGTTTCTAAGATCTGGCCAAAATTTCCGCATGCGTGTCATGTTATTAGAACTAGCGAGACAATAACTAAGAATAGAATGACATAAAAAGACAAAATGTATTTTATTGAGTAAAGGATGAAAGGGTTTGACAACAAGACAAACAACCTAAAATCCGAGTTACAACCCTAAAAGAACCTGGATATGAAAATAGCAACAAAACAGACAAACATGACTCCAACAAATAGAATATAGGGATAGAAGGGTTTAACTCAATGAAACAAATAAAATCTGGATCACAACCATGAAATAACTCAGATAACAGAAAAACATCAAAACAAGCTACCAAGATTCCTTCCTAGTGAGGAGAGAATGACTTTTCAATTGTTGAGCTTGACATTTAGCCACAAATTTGCTCATCAGAATCACCATGGCCTTCTCCAATTTCAGTCGGCAAGTTCTCGAGAGGATTCTCATACTCCATGTCACCACACATCATTCCTCACAAAGTGCGCATCATTATGTGCAGGTAAAGGATTTTGCGTGATATTCTGGGTGTCACTGTCATGGAACACAATAAGTTTTTCCTGGATCATCCTTTCTATTTCTCTTTTAAAATCCTGACAGCTCTCAACATTATGCCCCTGGGCATTAGAATGGTATTCACACCTTTTAGAATGGACAAAGCTTCTTGCACGGGGGTCCACATGATTTGGAGGAATATGTGCAATCATGTCATACTGCTTTAATTTCTCAAACAAGCTTGCATAGGACTCTCCTATTGGTGTAAAATTATCTTTCAGCCTTTGTTCCCTTCTATACCCCTGGCTTGGATGTAGGTTATAGGGCATTTGAAAATTTTGTGGAGGCTGGTGGAGATTTTGCGATGCTTGTGCTCGCCTTCTGGGGTGTTTTGGTGGCTGGACAACATACTGAGGTGGAGCGACACATTATCGAGGGTTCTGAGGTGGATAATACTACTCATGGGAGTTATGGAAAACCTGAGGAGGCTGCTCATACCTTCGAGATATTCTCTTGGGACCTCTTCTCGACCCTGATGTGATCATGATTTCTTCAACCTTCTCATTCGTGTCACCAAAATTATCGGATTCAATTTGGACAACCTGAGTTGCGGCTTTGAGAACTGCTTGACTTGTAATTCTGCCTGTCTTAGGATCATTCTCAACCATTTCCCTCATTTTGATCGCTTCCGAGAAGGATTTACTCACTGCGGATATCATGTTTTGAAAATAATCTGGCTTTTGAGCCTGAAGAAAGACAGTGATTAGCTCGTGGTTGCCACGAGTGGCTTAACTCTAGCTGCTTGCTCTCTCCATTTAATGGCATATTCCTTGAAACTTTAAATTGGTTTCTTCTTCAGGTTTGAAAGGGAATTGTGGTCTGGGGTGATGTCGATGTTGTATTGGAACTGTTTGACAAAGGCCTGTGCCATGTCATAACCAGACATACCAGTGAGATGTATCTTGATCCATAAACCATTCGGAGGCTACACCCGTAAGGCTTTCCCCAAAATAAGCCATCAGTAATTCTTCCTTTCCTCCCGCACCTCTTAGTTGATTGTAATACATTTTTGGTTGGGCTATGGGGTCTCCATGTCCATCATAATTTTCAAATTTGGGAGTCTTGAAACCAGGTGGCAAGTGGACATCGGGGAACATACATAAATCCTTGAAGGCAATGCTCTTCTGACCAGCCAACCCCTGCATGTTTTTCAACCGTTATTCTAAGCTTTTCACTCATTGGGTCATTTCTTCATGTGCCATCTTTGGGGCAGGCTTCTCAATGTTTGCAGGAAGATCAAACAAGTATGAGTGGTACTCAGGAGAGTGGTACTGCTCTTACTGGGTAGCAAATTGTGACTCATGACAAGGTTGTCCTTGGCCATTGGCCCGTGCTTGACACATTTTGGTCATTTGCTGGTTTAATATTCTATTTTCCTCAATCACAATAAACTCTTGTTGAACCATCTGACCTTGAGTCTCTTGAGCACTTGTAACTGCTTCGATGTCAGTTATTATTTTTCTTTGGATCTTATGCTGTCTGCTTACCACAAACCGACCACCTCAAACTTTCTTCACAATTCAAATTAAAGACACGTTAGAATGAACTTAGTCAGTCCTTATTATTATCAAAATTTTTTTACTTTTGTTTTTCATTTTTTCTCATTTTTTTTTCATTTTTTTCTTTTTTCTTTTCAATGGTCGATCGAACCTGATGTGGGTTGCCTACGTATCATGTGGGAACATGAATCAGAGCTTGCGTAGTTCGGGAAGATCATGAATAAAGCAAATAAACTAACTCTTTTTTTTTGAATTTTGAATTTTTTTCTTTTTTAATTTTCGAAAGAAAGACTTATATAAAGAAGAAAGAAAATATTTTTTGATTACTATTTTTTGCAATTTCGAAAGAAAAACTTCTAAAGACGAAAGAAAATATTTTTGGATTTTGGACTTTTATTTTTGAATTTATGAAAGAAATACTTCTAAAGAGAAGAGAAAATATTTTTGAATCTTGTATTTTCTTTTGAATTTTCGAAAGAAGAATGAAAATGTTTTTGGGTTTTGAGAAAAATTAAAAGAAAATATTTTTGTATTGTTTTTTAAAATTTAGGGTCTAAAAGAAAGACTTTCTAAAGAAGGAAGTAAAGGAAAATAATTTTGGATTTTTTGAAAAATGTGGGCCGAAACCGATGAGGTTTGCCTACGTATCTCACATCCGGTAAGAATCAGACCCGCGTAGTTTGCCAGTTTTGACGGAACAGGGAAAACACGACTTTTGAAAACAATCACTTATTTTCTTTCTCTTTGTTTTTTTGAAAATTTCGGTAGAGTTTCGTATTTGGAGTACCTACCTCCCACTCTTATTTTTTTGGATTTTCTTTTTTCCTTTTTTTTTGATTTTCTTTCCCTATTCTAGCAGCCAATCAACATGCAAGTCGAAATAAACAAATACGCAAGTAGGACGTAAGATGCATCAGGATGGTCTTTTAATTTGGGTACACCTGTCCTAAACGGACTCAACCCCTGTGTTGTGGGCTCAAAGTTAAATGTACGTGATGCAAACAAAACATTTCTACTAGGGATCCGACATGAGGCTATGTTATTCTAGGTTTGAACCCTGGGTGTATTGTTCTAGACCTGGCTTACCTGAGCGGACAGCTCGAGCCGAAGGGGGGCAGCGTACCAGGAATACAGAAGCTTCACCGGCTTTGCAACTTGTCCGAACCTCGTTCTAAAATTAGGATATGACTCTAACAGAAAGGAAGCCACACGAAGTGCACACTTCCCAGATGATTTAGAAGACTAAGAGAGAAGAGGGTTTCGTAACAATTTATATGCAGTTCAAACAATATCAAAGCGGTAAAAAGCGGCATTTAGCACATTAGGCTCAAACATGTAAAAATCAGATAATAAATAAAGCCAAGTATAACAATTATTCTAAGCTCGAATTCTGAACCCTGAACCAGAAGTTCTGAATTCTTATCCCCAATAGAGTTGCCAGAGCTGTCACACCTCCTTTTTACTACCCGAGAGGGGATATAAGGGAGATTTTTCAATTAAAGTAAAATTATTCGATATGGGATTTTTTTTTTTTCAGAGTCGCCACTTGGGATAATTTATTTAGTGTCCTAAGTCACTGATTTATTTTTAAAATCCCAAATCGAGGAAAATCGACTTTATTTAAAAGTCAGCGAAACCAGAAATTCTAGATAAGTAATTCTGTTAACCCGGGAGAAGGTGTTAGGCATTCTCGCGTTCCGTGGTTCGAGCGCGGTCGCTTAAACTATTAAAATTGGCCCAATTATCTAATTTACTATATGTTTTAAACCTATTGTGCATTTATAAACTTTTAAACCGCTTTTAATTATTTTAACCGCTTTAAGGATTTATGGAATTTATTTCTTGAACAAGTTACGATTGTCGTACACTTGCCGTTTTGGAACACACCGCAAATCACGCTACATGAAATGCACCCGCGATTCGCGACATATTTATTTTATAAGTATTCGAAGTTGTTATGATCGGGTCACATGAAATGCAGACCCGAATTTTGGGAAATTAAGCATCGTAACTATGTCACGAGAACCGTACCCATAATTACGATGGTTTATTAATTGCGCCTAAAGCATACTATGAGAGTTCAAATTATTGAAGCTATTTGAAGGTAATCCATGAGTTATGGACAGGAGGATAGTTGTAAGGGAAACGCATTAGTTGAAATAGGAAAATTTGAATTAGTTCAGTGAGTTGTGGGTTTAACAATGGAGCTTTCAATTTCAATATTTTAACAACTACATACTTACTTTGATATTATACAAAACATTTGAACAATTTATACTAACCTCACTAAATACCTCTAAGACATTTAGTTTGTGCAATAATAGAAATGGATATTTGGATGTTCTGTGCCAAGTGCCAGAGTAATGGGCCTGACTTACATATGAACCAATCTAGGCCCAATACAGAGGCCTAGAACATCCATAAATTTGCATAAATTTGCTTGCTCTAAGCCAGGCCTAGAACCAATCTAGTCCCAATACTTAAAGAAAGACGACAATTCCACATAAGGACATGACATAAATTTGCTTGCTCTAAACCTTCTAGTTAGAGGATTTTCCTCTAATTAAACTAAACTAAAAGACATAAAGAATCAGATCCCTCTTGATATAAAAAAAAGTCAAGCATTTTATTGCTATTTTCAGCATGTTGATAACAGGCTTGAACACATATTAAGTAAGAGATGAAAGGAATACCTAAAGTGCAGAAATTGAAACCTGAGACGAGCCAAACAAAGCCAAGAAACGGCTAAACAGCTGAAAGCACAAGAAGATTTTGATTAATTCTGTTCGAAATGATGCAAGTACAAAGCCTTCGATTGCAGAAATTAATCCAGGAAATCAGCGGAAAATTCGAACAACAATCACGAACTCAAACACTCGAACGACGAACTCGATTTTGGCTCAATTGATCTCCATGTCGAAGGCTGATATCTAAAGGAATAGAAACTGGATTTTTTTCTGTGTTGTTCTCTGGATTCAAAGGAAAATAAAACTAGAAAATTAAATTGAAATCCTTTTTGGATTGTCCTTCAAACCCCTGAACTTCTTCTCCAAATTTTCCTAAAAATATTTGTCCGAAATTCCTTGAAACTAATAAGAATTTTTTTTTTGTGTTAACCAACCAGAACAAAAAAAATCAGTAAAGGGAAGGATAGAAATCAATAAAGGCTCTCTTCTTTTGATGCCATGGATCTTGTTGATTTTTCTTGATCTAATGTCGCTGCTTTTGAATGAAGAGAGGTGGGCTGGGGATTTTGGGAGTTGCCGTTTATTAGGGTTGTTCTATTTTTAATCTTAGCTAGGTCTAGAATTGAAAACCTGGGGTAGGGTTTTGATAATTGGGTATTTTATATGGAGGTAAGAAGGGATGATGGCCATTGGATTAGAAGGAAATAGATGGCTAGGATTAAATCTTGCCCTTGAATGGGCTAATGGGTTGGGAAGAATGGGTTAAGGGTAATTGGGTTGGACCATGTCTTTTGGGTTTGAATTTAGGCTAAAAAAGATCAAATAATACAATGTATCTATCAAAATGTAAAAATCACTCTAAATTAAAATAAACTAATATAAAACTAAATACTACGAGTGAAACTATTTTTTTTTTGTATTTTCAAATATTATAATACTATAAATATAAATATACTAATTGACTTTAACCTAAAGATAAAAAATATTTTTTTTGTAATATTTTACTTTTTTGTGATAAAAATAAAGTAAAAGAGTCCACACTATTTATAATAGCGATACTAAACCTAAATTAAATATTTACACTAAAATGTGTAAAATCTTGGGGAGAGTCAAAAATTACATGTCTACAACACACTCTGTATTGTGATCTTTTCTGTTTCTTGCTACACTGTCTAGCCGGCTGAAAGCCAAGGCTAGACTATTGGACTCTACTTGTTCTCATCTTCCTGTTTGCCATCTCTCAATTGGTATGTCTCCACTTCTGCCCTCATTCAATATGCTATGTAATTAGACCTATATGCTTCATGTTTTAATCAACATGTCCATTTCTATGTAATTAGGCCTATGTACTCCCTGTTCATGGATCTTAACCAGCATGCCTACTTCCATGAAATTAGACCTATGTGTTTCTTATTTTCAGCATGTTTGCCTCTATGTAATTACACCTATATCTATTTGTTTCTCAACTAGCATGATTTCTGTCCTGTTTTTAAGTGTTCACCCCTAACAGGTTCTTGAATGATTCATGATTTTCTATGATCCTAACTTTGCTACCTTTCTGTATGATTGTCTGATCAATATTTTGATCCCAGCATGCTGTTTTCTGATTAATATATGCCTATATGTTCACCTAGTGATAGCTCATAGATTAAGGCTGTGTGAAACCTTGTTCAAATTAATTGTTACTCTGTCCTGTCTGTTGTTTGATTGCTGGAGTTCATGGCTGAACTTCTTCTGCTAAATATGTGCAGCTTGTGGTTCTTGTAATCTGGTAATCTATTTCTATGCACTTCTGAAATCCAAACTATTTTTCTAAAACAAAGTTGTCTACTATTTTTATATATTATTTTCAATACCCACTCTTAGTTAAAATGGGTCCTGCCACCCCCAATGTGAGCACTGCTTAGGGTCCATGAGACTCCTCTGAACTCTGACACATTGGGACTGGTTTCCAATCCTTTATGAACTGCTTCTGAACATTTGATCCCTAGTATGAGCACTACCCTGGGTTCTCGAAGCCCTTGGGAACTCTGACATACTAGAGATTTAGGTTCTTGGTGCTTTTCCAATGGTTACTATGTATCTTTGAGCTTTAGAGCTGTTATGGTTTGAAGGCCTGGGTTATCCGGATGCATTGGGCCTGCTGTAGGCCTCCTATAGTTATATACTTTGTAATTTATTCATTTGCTTATGGTCTGTAATAATTATTTGTAATAACGATGGGGCAATAGTGAATTGGGGAAAACTGGGCCTAATTTAACGTTTGCATGAAAAAGGGGTAGAAAACCTGCTTTAGGTGTTCGTTTCTTTCAAATATTTTCACTAATATATATTGGATATCCTGCCTATAGGTTATTTATATTCCTTTAATGCATGCGGTAGATAACATGCCTATAGGATTTAATTTGTTCAACGTCCTGATCCATTTTAGATGTTATGCCTATAGGACCAAAATAATTCTGAATATCCTTTCAAGATTCATATTACTGCATTTAGATACCATGCTTATAAGGCTGCCAAATTAATTTTCTGCATTTAAATACATGGCTGTAAAGTTTCAAAATTAGTTCTGGATTTTCAAAATCACACCTATAAAGTTTTAAATCACTTTTGCACTTATATATCATGTCAATAGGAATTTTCAGAATCATTTTTGCATTTAGATACCATGTCTACAAGAAATTTCATAATTTAGGTATCATGTCAATAGGAAACTTCAGAATCATTTTTGCATTTAGAAACATGCCTATAAGGTCTTAAGATCAGTTATTCTACACTTAGATATCATGCCTGTATGGTCTAAAAGATAAAATCAACCTGCTAAAACCAGTAACCGTTTACAGCTCAAATACCCGGTTTATAAAATTATGTCCAGCTATCACTTAGGCAATCTTGTAGGTTAATTGGATTCTGGGTTTAAAATTGCTATTTTCCTATTACTTGAAACCTGCCCAGATCCAGGAAGTATGAAAATCAGTAGGCAAACTGATTAGGTATTTACTGCCCCTCCTTAATGAAATTGCTTCATATTTTGTGTACATCTAGATATCTTGCTATAGGACTTTAAATCATTTAAAAACTGTTTTTAAGGCGTGCAATTGTTTGCTTATTTGTGGAGGTAAATATGAGCCCCTTAATTGCATCTTTGTGTGATAGTCCTATTTGACTTTTTGTTTATCGCTTAGTTTTCTCTTTTTAAAATAACATAAGTGAGTCTAGAACTTCCTTAAATAGAGGTCCTAAACACCTCCAGGGCCACATGCAAAGGATGGGTAATGCATGCATAAGGCACATACTGGGTAGAACGCTTAGGTAACAATAATTAAGGGGAGTGTAATCAGGTAGTAAAGGATATGATGACCTGTGCGCTAATGCTATGTGTAGCACCCTAACTTGGGGACGATTACCAAGTATTACACAGAAGTGATCCTATAGGTTAAAAAACCTAGGACCCATTTACTCTTTGTTTTAAACGTATTATTTATTTGTTTATATTGCTTATAAGACTAATTCACTTAAATTGAGTTTGGCCGGGACCCACCGTTGTGGACCTCGAGGGGTGCCTAAACCTTTCCCTCAAGGTTATTTTGAGCCCTTACCCAATCTCTGGTAATGCAAACCGGTTTATGAGTTATTTGCTTTAGGTGCCCTAACGCACCTTAAATCCGTTAGGTGGCGACTCTTCAATTTCCGTACCCCTTCCCAAAAGGAAATGAGTTGTCCCAAAGAATGTCGAAACTCAGACTCCGCAAGGAAAAAGGGGGTGCGATAGCATGGCGACTCTGCTGGGCATATTTTAGACTCTTACCATAACGAACTTATTTTTGTGAATTAGTCTTAAGTATGCTCTATTATGTTAATATGTGCACCCTTTCCTTTTCCCCTTATTTGGATTTAATTGCTTTTTTTAGCATTCATGATTTCCTTTATTACAAAAACTGACTTGTCTTCTTGTTTTCTTTCTTAACGTCTTTCAATTATTAAATACTGCTTTTATCATTTTTTACGTGCAAATACGTGACAACTTGCTATTTATTGTTGCATAAATCATGCTCGACATCATATTCCACTTGTGCATAATCAATCCTGTAGCAACACTTGATGAGTGTTTGCGCTCTTCCTATATATCACCCTTTTAAATTCGGAAAGGCGTATTTGCGGTAAAACTAGTCGATCAATGGTGCAGTCGACGGTTCCGTGCCTTTCCCCTTCAAGTTGTCCACTTGAGGGTACTAGTCTAGACCTCTCTAGAAACTTTACTCTGATTAATTGTACATGCATCATGGTCAAACCTAGCCGGGTTACTATGTTGTCTACATAATAACCCTTTAAGACAAGCCTCGTCCAAAAGTCCATCGGGTTTTCCATAATCCCAACGGACGCAACCACGATTGTGTGCATTAAATTTGGAGAAATAAGTGCCAATATGCTAATAATTGTTGTATAGATAGTCAGACCTGGAGGGGGAAAGGGCCTAACCATATTTGTTTTGCAGAAATGAGGCACGAAGTCCCCAGGTTCGGCATATTCTGTAACATACCACCATTGTTGCTAGATTGGTGGGAGGATCTTCCACCAAGTGATAAGAATCATGTGAAAAGGATCTTGGGAAACTTGCCTTCTTTATTAGGTCTCCAGCCAAACAACATGTTAATCGAAGCTACCACAATGTTCTGGGTCAAAGAAAGAACTGTGTTCCGCTTTGGAAACATAGAAATGACCCCTCTCTTGGAAGAAATAGGGGGATTTGTTGGGCTACCCTGGCATAGTCCTGGTTTGTTGGTGCTAGAAAATTGCTATACTAGGGGATTTCTGAAGATGATGGGATGAAAGAAGAATGATGACTTGGAGTGCCTGAAAAATTCCTAAATACCCTTCGACTTCCTCTATGAATGATACGGTCACAGCAGATCTTATCGTATCTTCGATGACGGATTCTCCATCACTTTCTTGGGTTGGATCCACCACATGGTTTTTGTGTTCATTGTCTGTTTCTTGGGTATATTAGTATTCCCGATCCAAGGGGATAGAATCCACACTAGATTGTCCATGGTAGCCAAAACCTTGATGGAGGGGATCAAAGGGCAGACATATACTATTGTCCCTATAATCATAGGAGACATATACCGGGCCTTGGAGTGCTGTCAGAAGGGGTACAAATACTTCGAAGGTTGCAATCTGCTGCTGCAAGTTTGGCTGTTAGAACATCTCCAAAAGGGTCAATACCGTCAAGAGTTTCCGCGAAGACCGTGGAACGATCACATAGCCTTCCATCATCCCAAGAAAATGACCTATATCCCAAACAAGTTTGCTCAACCAGAGGATGCTGTAGGATGGGTGCAGTTTTTCAACAATTTGACCGAGGACTAGGTTCAATGGATGTTCGAATGGTTCCCTATCGACGAGTTCATCATCAGATCTAGGGATGTTCCACACTTGGTATTGATCGGGTTAAGGGGAATATACCCTTATGCTCCCCTTAGGGTTATGAGACAGGTAGGCAAGAAGCAGGTCATACCGCGAATTGCTAAAATGAGTCATTTCATAGCCGATTTTTAGGGTGACACCATTCCATACAAAAGTGAAGCACAACACATGTGACACTTGAAGATTATCATAGAAAAGGATACCATCGAGCCAAATCGATATCATGCTAGTCATGTGTACTTCTACCTCTCATGGTTGGATGATAACATAGGGGGAATATTCGATCCAAGGGTTGGCCCAAGAAATAGGGTCATAGATGAAGTTGCCGAAGCACAGGCAAAATATAACAAACTGCGCAAAAGGGTTCACGAGTCCGAGGCCGAGCACATGGAGCGACACAAGACCGACATGGAACAAATCAATGAATGGAGAGAGAGGGCTGTTAAGTCCAGCGAAAGTTTGGAATATCTAGAGTATAGTCTGATGGAATTAGAGGGGAAGATAAGGAAGAGAGTCACCGATTGCCAGAACGCTGAAGGAAGTGAAGGAGGACATTTAGCAAGGGCATACTTACTGTTGAACCTGGGCGAACTGGGGAATCTGATCGACAAGAGCATCCAGCCTGGAGAAGGTCCTTCTGGGACCAAGTAGATTAGGTTTATTTGCTTTTTCAAATGTAATAAGGCCAAGTGCCATTAGTGACTTATCTTATTTAGTGTCGTTTTAGATTCATCTATTTTTACATTAATAAAATGAGGCAATTATTGGCACTGAAATTCTCCAAATCTATTTTTCGCTAGGCCTACCTCGGGTAGAACGAGGCTCCCAAATTAGGACGCGGATTTACAATATGTGTTTAAATACTGCAAACTTTTCATAATCCTTAGTGACTTGTTTACCTTTTGTTTTTCTTTATTTTTTATTATTCCCATCCCCTAAGGTTGGTTCACATATACTAGCATCATCAACATATCACACCAGATCTAGAGGCCCTCCACCTCCAAGTAATCCGAAAAGAAGAGGAAAAGCTAATATGGATGATTTGAGTGGTATCCGAAAAGAAAATGCTGAGAACATCGAAATTTCAAACGGTCGGAGTACTCCGGCCCAGAATGACTTGGTCTTACGATTAGAGCAGAAAATACTGGAGTTACAGGGAGAACTTGAGCAGGTTCATAACTTGGCAAACCTCTCCCTAACTCTAAACGTCCCAGATGTCAACCAACAAAATGTTCAAAACCCAGCACCTCCTCAAAATACGCCAAACCAACGTCCACAAAATCCTCCCACACCCTATTAGTACACCACACCACCACAAAACCCAAATCCTCTACCGGTACCAACTCCTTCACAACACCATCATCAACTAACCCAGTACCTACAAACCACTACCTATCACACTATTCAGAACACACCGCAACCTATTCCCGATCTTCAAAACTCGACCGACAACCACCACTACACCTAAATCCCTGGTACCCACCAAAACAACCCCATGTACGTGGAAACCGTACCTCATTCCACTCAACCAATCTCTTATACACCAGAATCCACTAAGAAGGACCTACTTATCAAGAACATGGCCGAGGAGCTCAAGAAGGTGACAAGTCGAGTTTAGGGTTTTGAAGGAGGCAAAGGGATAGAAAGTCTAAACTACGAGGATTTATGCATACAACCAGATGTGGAACTATCGGAGGGTTACAAATCTCCTAAGTTCGAAATGTTTGATGGAAAGGGTGATCCCAAGGTTCACTTGAGAACTTATTATGACAAGCTCGTGGGGGTCGAAAAATATGAAAGCATCCAAATGAAGCTCTTCATGAGAAGTCTTACCGGAGACGCCCTGTCCTGGTACATAAGCCAGAACCCTAAGAAGTGGGCCAATTGGGTGAGCATGGCATCATAATCTATGGACCGGTTCAGGTTTAATATAGAAAATGCACCAGATGTCTTCTATATCCATAACTTAAAGAAGAAGCCAACTGAGACTTTCCGCGAGTATGCTACTCGGTGGAGGTCTGAAGCAGCCAAGGTCAGACCAGCATTAGAAGAGGAATAGATGAACAAGTTCTTTGTCAAGGCACAGGACCCACAATATTATGAAAGGCTAATGGTCATTGAGAATCACAAGTTCTTCGACATCATCAAACTCGGAGAAAGGATTGAAGAAGGTATTAAAAGCGGGATAGTGACAAATTTTGAGGCACTGCAGGCCACAAACAAAGTATTGCAATCAGGTGGCATATCAAAGAAGAAAGAAGTGGGGGCAGTAATGGTGGACCAAGGCATCTCCGCTCATATACCAAACACCTCCACCCACATACCAAATACCTCCACCTACATACCAACCCTCACCTCCCAGATATTCTTAACCCGCCACCGCCTATCACACTTATAACACCTAGCCAACCTACTATCATTCACCTCCAACTTGTCCAAATTACCAGAAAATCCGACCTAATTTTGATCGCAAACCACCCAGATAATACACTGCCATTGCTGAACCTATCGACCAACTGTACGAAAGGTTGAGAACTGCCGGTTATGTCACCCCTATTCCCACTGTGGCAATAGAGAATTCATCTCAATGGATCAACTCGAGTAAAACCTGTGCATATCATTCTGGTATGCAGGGGCACACCACTGACGAATGCCGAACACTGAAAGATAAGATTCAGACGTTGATTGATAACAAGGTCATACAGGTGAAGGAAGTGGCACCCAATATCCGCAACAATCCTCTTCCATATCATAGGGGCGAAGGGGTCAACACGATACAAACTGATGAGGAGTAGGATCCCGAGGGATCAATTGGAATTATCAAAGAGGGCGACGATCCTAAGAAGCCCCCAGTCACACTCAATCCTATTGTGGTCCAGGTACAACCACTAGTTGAGGTTGAGGTAACCGCATCAGTTCCATTTGAGGTAGAAGTAACACCACCTGCAGCCACACTTGTTCCATTTAAGGTAGAAGTGGCCACACCTTTGATGAAGCTAGGCGAAAGGGAAAAACAAAGATGGAAGAATCTGGTGCCGCATAGGGAATGACCAGAACTGGGGGGATCTATACACCCGAATATTGGGAGGATCAAGCAAGGAGGCTGCTACTAAACAACCTTTCATTGAAACTAGACTGGATGATCTTTGAAGGAAAGTACATGCGAGGGAATACTCTATTATCGATCATTTAAACAAGACCCCGCCCAGATATCCATGCTATCACTATTGCAAAATTCAGAGGCGCATAAGAATGCTCTGATGAAGGTGTTAAATGAAGCTTATGCATCCAACAATATCACCTGTGGAGAAATGGCCATCATGGTAGGGCAAGTGCTGGAGAGTCATAAAATCACCTTCCACGAGGATGAATTACCGCCTGAAGGATTAAGTCACAACCAGGCACTACATATCACGGTACAGTTTGAAGACAAATTCATTGCCAAGGTCCTTATATATGGGGGTTCAAGCCTCAACATTTGTCCATTGACTACTCTGAAAAGATCGAGCAAAGATTACCACGAAATACGGGCCGAAAGATGAAAGTGAAAGCCTTTGATGGGTCTTAGAGGGCCAAAATTGGGGAGATTAACCTTTGTCTGTAGATGGGACCAGCTTGGTTCGATGTTGAATTCCAAGTGCTAGACATATCAGCTACATACAATCTTCTATCAGGCTAACCTTGGATACATGCCACTGGGGCCGTGGCTTCTACAGTACACTAGGTCATGAAGCTCTAATGGAACCATCAGGAGGTAATCATTCACGAAGATGGAAGTAATCCTATTTACACTAGTCAAACTATCTCGGTTATCGAGAATAGAAGTAGGTTGGGTGAAGAAACTTATCGCCACATTGAACATGTCAACGCAATTGAGAAGGACAAGTGGTGGAGCAACAAAATAAAAAGCATACTGGCATGGTCTGGGTATGAACACGACAAAGGGCTTGGGAAAGATCTCCAGGGCATTACCAAGCCGATATAGTTGAAACGTCATGGCACAACTTTCGAGCTGGGATATCCATACACCTGACAAGAATATAATGATTGGTTGCCACCATGGCATGGTCCTTATTACCCTCTCGAGCAGCCGTACCACACCTACATCAGATTTTCACCAGGCTGATACAATATAGAGATCTACGGAGGAAGAAGCATTGGCTGGGTTGAGGAACCTATTCCTGGACGACGAGAATATGGATTGCAATGTGATAATTAAGGAGGAGGAGGAAGAAGGCCTCACCATTCGGACTGTGGAGAAGGGAGCTGTTCTCAAGAATTGGACTACCACACCATCCCGGGCTCGCTGAGTCCCTGGGTAGCTTGGCATTTAGCCTGATTTTTTTTATATATAGCCACGCTAGGCATTTCAGATGTTTTCAGCAATTTTGTTTTAAAGATGCATTTTGTTTCAAAATAATTGCTCGAGTCACCGAGCCGTACTTGTTTTGGATATTTTCAAAATTGATCAATGCATTGCTATTTATTATTCATTACTATCTTTCACATTTTTCTTTTACAACGTTATTATTACTTTTCCTAATGAACTGGTGACTGTGACATGTAAAGAGACAACGCAACATAAGGATAGTGACTCAGAAGAAGAAGATGAAATACCTGAGGAAGTTGTCATAGAGGTTGAGAACTTTGAGAAAAAACCTAAGTCTAATCTAGACGAGACTGAAGCAATCAATTTGGTAGATGCCAAAACCGTCAAGAAGACTCGCATAAGCATTCACTTATCACCGTCAGAGAAGGAAGAGTATATTCGTTTCCTGAAGGAATATGAGGATATATTTGCATGGTCATATGATGACATGACCGGCCTGAGCACATCCATAGTGGCTCATAAGCTGCCTACCAATCCGATGTGTCTGTCGGTAAAGAAGAAACTCAGAAAGTTCAAACCAGATATGAGCCTGCAAATCAAGGAGGAAGTTACTAAGGAGATCAAAGTCAAAGTCCTCTGGTTAGCCAACATTGTACCCGTTCCGAAGAAAGATGGGAAAGTCAGGGTGTGTGTTGACTATCCGCTGCCAAAATATACATATCCTGATCGACAATTACGCCAAGCATGAACTCCAATCCTTTGTAGATTGCTTCGCGGGTTATCACCAGATCTGGATGGATGAAGAAAACGTAGAGAAAACAACCTTCATCATACTGTGAGGAGTGTACTGCTACAAAATGATACAATTCGGTCTAAAGAATGCGGGAACAACTTACATAAGAGCCATGAAAACCATCTTCCATGATATGATATACAAGAAAATAGAGGTGTATGTTGACGATGTCATCATCAAATTCAAGAAGGCTGCAGATCACATAGCAGATTTGAGGAAGTTCTGTGACAGACTAAGGAGGTATAATTTAAAGCTGAGCCCCGCAAAATGTGCATTCAGGGTTCCTGCAGGAAAGTTGTTGGGATTCATTGTCAGCCACCGAGGAATCGAGTTGGACCCGTCCAAAGTTAAGGCTATTCAAGAATTACCACCACCAAAGAGCAAAAGGATGTGATGAGCTTCCTAGGACGTCTCAACTACATCAATCGCTTTATAGCATAGTCCATAATTATATGTGAACCCATCTTCAAAATGTTGAGGAAAAATGCTGAAACTAGTTGGACCGAGGATTGTCAGAAAGCTTTTGACAAAATCAAGGAATACCTGTCTACACCGCCAGTCCTGGTCCTACCAGAACCTAGAACACCTTTGCTACTCTATCTATCTGTATTAGATGGGGCTTTCAGATGTGTTTTGAGACAACATGACGAGACAAGAAGAAAGGAGCAGGTCATATACTACTTGAGTAAGAAGTTTAATCCTTATGAAGCACGATACTCTCTGATGGAATGTACCTGCTGCGCTTTGACTAGAAGCTAAGACACTACTTCTGCGCCTATATGACATACCTCATGTCGAGAATGAATCCCTTGAAGTATATCTTTCAGAAGCCCATGCCCACTGGCAAGCTGGCTAAATGGCAAATCTTATTGAGTGAATTCAACATTGCCTATGTAACTCAGAAGGCAGTCAAAGGGCAAGCATTGGCAGACCATCTTGCTGAAAATCCTATGGGAGGAGAATACGAACCACTAAAAACGTATTTTCCTGATTAGGACGTATCATTCATAGGAGAGGACATTTCTGAAGCCTACGACGATTGGAGAATGTTCTTTGACGGAGCTGCTAATTTCAAGGGAGTGGGCATTGGAGCAATTTTGGTATCAAAAATAGGTCAACATTACTCGGTGTCTGCAAAACTTAGGTTTTCGTGCACCAACAATATGACAGAATATGAAGCTTGCATCATGGGGCTCAATTTGGCCATTGATATGAATATACAAGAGTTGTTGGTACTCGATGATTCAGATCTTCTTGTACATCAGTTTCAAGGAGAATGGGCTACGAAGAACATGAAGATACTACCATACTTGTATCATGTGCAGGAATTGATGAAAAGATTCACAAAGATAGAATTCAAACACGTACCCATAATTCAAAATGAGTTTGCAGACGCACTGACCACTTTGTCATCAATGATATAACATCCAGATAAGAATTTCATTGATCCTATCCTGGTGAGGATCCACAATCAACCAGCTTAATGTGCTCATGTTGAAGAGGAAACAGATGGAAAACCTTGGTTCCATGACATTAAGGAATATTTGGAGAGAGGAGAATATCTAGAGCAGGAAAACGATACTAAAAAATGCACTATGCGGAGGATGTCCAATCACTTCTTCCAAAGCGGAGGGACCATGTATAGAAGAACTCCTGATCTGGGACTGTTACGGTGTGTTGACGCAAATGAGGCTTCCAGATTGCTTGAGGAGATACATGCCGGAACTTGCGGACCACATATGAATGGTTTTGTTCTAGCCAAGAAGATACTCGGAGCTGGATATTTTTGGATGACCATGGAAACGGATTGCATCCGGTACATCCAGAAATGCCACCAATTCCAGGTACATGCAGACATGATAAGGGTACCACCAAATGAGCTCAATGAAACAAGTGCACCTTGGCCTTTTGCTGCCTGAGGAATGGACGTCATTGGTCCAATCGAGCCCACCGCTTCTAACGGGCACCGGTTCATTTTAGTGGCTCTCAACTATTTCACAAAATGGGTAGAAGTCGCATCTTACAAAGTTGTAACCAAGAAAGTCATCGCAGATTTTGTCAAAGATCGTATTGTTTGGCAATTCGGGGTTCTTGAGTCCATTATCACTGATAATGACGCCAATCTCAACAGTAACCTGATGAAAGCCATGTGTGAAACCTTCAAAATCAAGCACAAAAACTCTACAACATACAGGCCTTAATTGAATGGAGTTGTGGAAGCTGCCAACAAAAACATCAAGAAAATACTAAGGAAGATGTTAGAAAATCACAAACAATGGCACGAGAAGTTAACCTTTGCCCTATTGGGGTACCGCACTACGGTCCGCACATCAACTGGGGCAACCCCCTATTTACTGGTTTATGGTACCAAAGCTGTCATTCCAACCGATGTAGAAATTTCCTCTTTAAGGATCATACAGGAAGCCGAACTCAGTGATGCAGAATGGATAAAGAGCCGCTATGAGCAACTGGACCTTATAAATGAAAAAAGAATGAACGCAGTATGCCATGGTCAGCTTTATCTGAATGAACTCAGAATGAACGCAACCGCTTTCAACAAAAGGTTCAAACCAAGACAATTCGCACCGGGATAGTTGGTGTTGAAGAAAATCTTCCCGCATCAAGATAAAGCCAAAGGGAAATTCTCTCCCAACTAGCAAGATCCTTACATGGTTCACCGGGTGGTAACAAGAGGAGCGCTCATACTTGCAGAAATGGATGGAGAATTTGGCCAAAACCAATCAATTCAGACACAGTTAAGAGATACTATGTTTAGATTGTTTACATTCCTTCATATGATGTAACTGAACTACGCTTAACCTGATTCCCATTTAAGAGGGGATACGTAGGCAGCCCTGTGGGTTCAGTCATATCTTAATAAGACTTTCATTTCCCCCAGAACTAGAAACTGGGGCAGAATTTTGAGGAGGACCCTCAAAATTCCGAAGCAAGTCTAGCCAACGCCATCATATGTCAAACAGTCAGAAATCGGTTAACTGGGGCAGAATTTTGAGAAGGATTCTCAAAATTTTGGAGCAGATCCGACAGATTTTGTCTCACGCAAAAAAGTCGAAGGATCATTTACCAAACTGGGGCAGAATTTTGAGGAGGACCCTCAAATTCTAGTGCAAGGAAGCCGCAATGCCTCTAAAGTGTTACAGTCATTAGTTCATCTAATTTACTTGATATTATATACCACTATATTTTCTAAATTACTCTATTTCGTCAATAAGTACGTATTTTTGAAAACTTCATTTCTATGGAAGCTAGGTGTTACCCACGGGATCTCGAACAGGGTTCCCAAAGCAGAACAAAGCGGAGCAAGAAGACAAGAGCACGAACCAACCTCCCCGTACAAAAACTCACGATTTTTCTTTGGATGTAGACGTGGTGAACATAATAGGAGTATTCACAAATATACACATATGAAAGTCACTATCAATCAAGCCGCCAGGTGCAAATATATCTCCAGCTACGAAATATTCTACTCCTATTTGCTACTTGTTCACTAAATAAGGCTAAGCATTGCCTGTTGATACCCAATTTTTTCCATATATTTTTAAATATGCATAAACGTCTTCAAAATAATATATATATGCATATATAAACATGCACAAGGTTTTTATAATTTTTTCCGTAATTTCAAGGATTTAAATTGATTTATTTTCTTCCCTTTTATTCATAAAATTCCCAATAATTATTTTCTAAATTATTGTTATGATGATTTATTTATTTAATCTCTATACTTATGCCAAAATTTGGTGAATATATTTTTTAATGTATTTTTACAATTGCATTTGGTACTTTTTCAAGTTAAATTGCATATAATTGCAATATTAACCCATTTAAAGTATAGTTACATTTTATATGCGTAAAATTGGTCCCTATATTTTTAATATGATAATTGCATATTTTTAATCATTTTGTCACATTAATTTATTTTCCAAAAATTGCTTATTATTTATTATAAATTAAAATAGGGAAAAGTGATTATTTAAATTATAGCCAGATTTGGCTTTCAATTGTAACCCAAATTGAACCCACTCCCCAGCCCAATTTCACACCCAATTAACTCGACCCAGACCCTATATACACCTAACCAAACTCGGAACCCATCTACCCGGTCAAATCCTGACCGTTGATCTTCCACACAACCCCTTTCCTTTTTTAATTCAGAAGACCACCTAACCCTACCTCATTTCCAAACCCCCGCCGCCTTTGAATCCTCTGGTCTCCTCTCTTCTCTCAACCTAACCCTAATCCATCTTCAATCGCCGCCTCCTTCTCCGGTCCTCTCCGGTGACCACCTTTCAACCCCAAGCCTCCAATGGTTCCTCCATCACCTTGCTCATTATCTCTGAGGTCTTCAAGGGCCCTATGCCACGCTGACTTGTGTCTAGGGTTGCTGTTTTGGCTGTTCATGGCTTCTCCGGTGTGATTTTGAGCAAAATCACACTATATTGGTTGCGATCTTTGAAGTTCTAAACAGGTTCTTCCATTTCTATTTGGGTTTCTTCTGAAACCCCAATTTTTGTTTACACCTCCTAGATCTGAGCTATTTTTAAACGATTCAAATCTGCTCCTTTTATGTTTTACATTGTTCTTGAACTTCTCTTGCAAAAATCAGCGATTTCAAGTTATTTTACTTTCTTTTAAAATTAGTTTTTTTTTGGAATTTCTTCTATACTTTGTTTAAATCGATTCTTCATGTTTTAACTTCTATTCTCTGCATATCTCGAACGATTCTATGCTTTTACTCCTTTTTCAACTCGTCTATGTTGAATACCCTAATTTTGTAGCCTCAACCTGGGGTTTCTGAGTTTTGTTTTGATAATATGTTCAGTAATCTGTATGTTTCTATGATTCTGTGATTCTTTGCCCTGCGTTTGTTTGTTATGGTTCTTAGTTATGGTTATCCATGCCTATTGTGTGATTTTGCCTATTCGGTTCACCAATGTTTCTGATTCTTCACCTCTTCTACCTATATCATGCTTAGCTTACTAATTCGGACCATGCTCTACATGAATCCCTAATTTTATGTGTGATTCTTGTCCTACTCGACCTCTTAGGGTTCTAATTTATCCTACCATGGGTTTGTCCTTATAGAGTGGTGCTAAATCATTGTTACCTCCTATTCTTGCATCCCTGAATCTTTGTGATTGATCTTTCATGATTATTTTACTGATTTTTACCTTGTAAAACGTTTTTCTGACCTTATTCGATGGTCAATTATGCTGTTAATTGATTGCTCAAGTCTCTCATTGACTTATGTGTGTTGAACCTGGCCTCTATTACATATTGTATTCTTGGACTATGCAGAAAATACTTCTTTGATTGACATGTCCAGCCTTACAAGCTTTCTTTCCTTATTTGGCATATGTCTATTACGGTTCAAAGTCAACTCCTCAATTAAAGGGGACTTACCTTGATTTCCTGACTGATTGATCTCAAGTTCCTTAATTACTAATGGGCTGTGATTTTTTTTACCTTATTTAGTACCTGCTTTCAAACTATATATATGCTTTCTCATTAACACATAGAAGACACGAACACTTGGTTCGAAACTATCTCTCATACTTAAAAATTTATGCTCTCTCTCTTGTGCTACTTGCTACTGCTCTAAGTTAGCCGGCTATAAGCCAAGGCTAACCATTTGTGTTCTCTTATTCTTTCATTCTGCTCACTATCCTCTTTACTGTTATGTCCTAGTTTCAATTCAAAGTTCCAACAACAATATGATTCTCTTATTGTTTCAGTTCATCTTGTTTCTGGTTTGCTTCTATTTGTGGTTTTGTTGTGAAACTTGTAGCTGAGGGTTACATTGTTATCATGTTGTCATGTCTTCCCCTCCCCTTGAGATCAGTGTGTTTCCCCTTCTGTTTGTTTATGAGCATGTCTACACTAATCATCTTTTACTTGTTATATGTTTACCACCATAGATCTCCCAAATCCCTACCCCTTGCATGTGGATCTTGTTCTTTATGTCTGATTCTATGGCTATGTCTAGCTAGCTGCTTCTGGGCATGACTATGCTAATTCCTAGGTCTTTGCTTAACTATGTGTGTCCTATGTATTTTCAAACCCCCTTTATCCTTGTTTGTGACTACCAAACCTGCCTTGATGCTATGACTTCTGGCTGTGTATGAACCTATCCTAAGGTGTTTGGACTTTGTTAACTACTCCAATCTCTTTTTCAAACAATATCTGTTGCTTTACTATAAAAAAAAGACTTGCGTTAAATACAGTTTCTTACTAAAACCATTCAACTTGTGTCCATCACTTTTCACTATTCAATAAGTTCTGCCCCCTCTAGTATGTGTACTACCTTAGGAACCTTTTGATAACCCTTTGAACTCTGGCATATTGAGGCTGGCCTTTCCACACTGCACTTGTCCATTCCACTAAGAGCCCGGTTAGAGAATTATCGTCCTCAAGTCTAGGTGTAAGCACTGTTCGGGATCAATGAGATCCTTAGGGAACTTTGATGCACCTAGACTCTAATTTGTCTATGGAACTAAGGCATATGAGGCCATTGGAGGGTTTGGGAAATATGGTCCTGATTGAAGGCTCCCTATAGAATAGCTTCTTGGTTTTCTATTTTTACTTATGTATTGGCCTGTAATAATTTGTAAACAGATATTGGGGTATTTAGTGAAAAGGGTGGGTAGATACATGTTTTATGGGATAATTCGGGTAGAAATCATGCTTATAGGAATTTGCTTTTAAATCTGTCTGCTCCACTAAGTAGAAATCACGCTCCTAGGACTTCATGTTTAAATTTGATTGTTTTCCAATAGAAATCATGCTCTTAGGACTTCCTGCTTAAATTCGAGTGCCTCATCAAGTAGAAACCATGTCTATAAGGTTTTGTATTCTGTCATGTTTAGAAACCATGCTTATAGGTTCCAAACAATCATGTCTTAAAATCAGTTTAATAATAGATACTATGCCTATAGGACCTGATCCAAATTAAGTTACAACGAGTATTTATGTATGTTTCCATACCTGCAAATCGTTAAAATCAGTGTTATGCTTAGATATCATGCCTATAGGGAGCCCTACTCGCAATTCTGCCTGTTAATCTAATTTAGTCTAATAAATCGATTTATCAAGCCTAGTTCATTTTCTGAATTGGTTCTATTAAGTATTAAGTATTTCCTGAAACGAGTTCTTTCAAACTGCCTCAATCTCATTAGATATCTTGCCTATAGGTATTAAAGGAATCTATTTCAAAACCTGCTTTGTTTCTGTAGTAATATAGACATCAGTATTCTGCATATAGGGAAGCCTTTAGGGCATTTTCAAAACTGCATCTTTGAAACTGTCTTTATTGTTTAATGTTTTCTGATCCTAACAGGCTTTAAAAAAGTCCATAGGCAACTGCTAGGGTATAACTTCTAAGTCTAAAAGAGGTTGTTTGTCCTTTGCATATTCACTTAGATATCCTTTTTTAGGACATTGTCTAAAGAACTTAACTGTGCTTGAGTCGTGCTACTTATGTATTCGTTTGAGGAGGAAATTCTGAGACTCTAATTGCTCCCTTTATGTGTTGAAAGTCCTAAGTGTTTTTTATTGTCGCCTTAGAATTGTCGCCTTTTAAAAACTTAGGGGTACGGTTAGAACGACTTATAGGTAGAGGTCTTAACTCCCTTCAGGACCATTAAGAAGGGACGGGTAGTAGCACATAATAGAAATCGTTGACCAAACACTCGCTTTGCATGACCAATAAGGGGATGGGAAGGGTAGATATGAGATATGATGACTACGTGCTAATGTCACGTGTAGCCCCTAATTGAGGAGTGTTTACTGAACATTGTGTGGGGTGATCCTATAGGATAACCAACCTAGGACCCCCCTTACCAAATTCCTTCTTTAAACCTTTGTTTTACAACTTGTCCAAAACCTTTATCTCGCTACTTGAATTATCCTAACATGCTTCACTTACAACTTATTTGATTCAACTGTTTACTTGTAACAGACTAATTTGTGAATATAAGTTCGTCTGGGACCCACAGTTGTGGACCAAGAGGGGTGCCTAACACCTTCCCCTCTAGGTTACTTCGAACCCTTACCCTATTCTCTGGTAATGCAAACCAACCCAAGAGTTTATCGCTCTAGGTGCCCTAACGCACCATAATCTGTTAGGTGGCGACTATTCAAAACACCACCACCAACAACAACAACAACAAACCAGTATAATCCCACACGTGGGGTCTGGGGAGGGTAATATGTACGCAGACCTTACCCCTACCCTGAAGGGTAGAGAGGCTATTTCCAGGAGACCCTCGGCTAAAAAAAAAACAACAGAAGCCGATATATTAGTACCACAAAAATACATAATAAAATAACAGCGATACCATAGATATGAAATACAGAATATGAAATACGAAAAAGATGGATGGTATAGTAAAACTAACAGGTAAAGCCCAGCATCAATAGACGACCAATGACCTTCTTAGTCTAACTCCTAACTGGCTAGTCTCACTCTATTGTGCTGTAGAAATATTCACAACTCTTCCCTAACCTACAACCTTAATACTCGACCTCCATAATTCCCTGTCAAGGGCCATGTCCTCAGTAATCCTAAGTCGCGCCATGTCCTGTCTGATCACCTCTCCCCAATACTTCTTAGGTCGTCCTCTACCTCTCCGCATGCCTACTACAGCCAGTCGCTCACACCTCCTCACCGGTGCATCAGTGCTCCTCCTCTGAATGTGCCTGAACCATCTGAGTCTTGCTTCCCGCATCTTGTCCTCTATGGGGGCCACACCCACCTTCTCTCAAATATCTTCATTCCTAATCTTATCCATTCTTGTATGCCCGCACATCCACCTCAACATCCTCATCTCCGCTACTTTCATCTTCTGGATGTGTGAGTTCTTTACCGGCCAACATTCAGTTCCATATAACATGGCAGGCCTAACCACTGCTCTATAAAACTTACCTTTTAGTAACGGTGGCACTTTCTTGTCACACAAGACTCCCGACGCTAACCTCCACTTCATCCACCCCACCCCTATACGGTGTGTGACATCCTCGTCAATCTCCCCGATCCCCTGAATAACCGATCCAAGGTACTTGAAACTACCCCTCTTGGGAATGACTTGAGAGTCAAGCCTCACTTCAACTCCCGCTTCCGTCGGCTCAACTCCAAATTTGTACTCGAGGTATTCCGTCTTCGTCCTGCTCAACTTGAAACCTTTAGACTCAAGAGCATGTCTCCAAATCTCTAGCCTCTCGTTGACGCCGCCTCGTGTCTCGTCAATTAGAATAATGTCATCAGCAAATAGCATGCACCATGGAACCTCCCCTTGAATATGATGAGTCAGTGCATCCATCACCAGGGCAAATAGGAATGGGCTGAGCGCAGACCCTTGGTGCAACCCCGTAATAACTGGAAAATGTTCAGAGTCGCCTCCTACTGTCCTAACCCGAGTCTTAGCTCCATCATACATGTCTTTAATCACCCTAATATAGTCAATCGGGACCCCTTTATCCTCTAAGCAGCTCCATAAGACCTCCCTAGGAACCTTATCGTACACTTTCTCCAAATCAATAAAAACACCATGTGAAGATCCTTCTTCCTATCCCTGTACTCTTCCACCATCCTCCTAATAAGGTGGATAGCTTCTGTGGTAGATCGCCCCGGCATGAACCCAAACTGGTTGTCTAAAATAGACACCGTCCTTCGCACTCTCATTTCTACCACTCTCTCCCACACTTTCATGGTATGACTTAGTAATTTGATGCCCCTATAGTTGTTACAGCTCTGGACATCACCTTTGTTCTTATAAAACAGGACCATTGTACTCCACCTTCACTCTTCCGGCATCCTATTAGTCTTGAATATAACACTAAACAATGCAGTAAGCCATTCTAAGCCTGCTCTACCCACACACCTCCACATCAACCGGGATTTCGTCTGGCCCGGTAGCTCTGCCCCTTCTCATCTTACGCATTACCTCCATGACTTCATCGATCTCAATGTCCCTACAATTACTTAATTCATGGTGACTGTCGGCATTCCTCGATTCCCCAGGTCTAATATCTTGATCTCCTTCTTCACTTAGAAGTTTATGAAAGTAGGTCTGCCACCTTCTCTTAATCTGGTCATCTCCCGTCAAAACTTTGCCGTCGTCATCTTTTATGCACCTCACCTGGTCTAGATCTCGAGTTATCCTCTCTCTCGCCTTAGCGAGTCGGAATAACTTCTTCTCCCTGCCTTTGTTCCTTAGTTCCTCATACAGACGAGCAAAAGCTGTCGTCTTAGCCTCCGTCACTGCCATCTTTGCCTCCTTCCTAGCTACCTTATACCTTTGACTGTTCTCTCTCTTCTCCTCCTCGTTAGTGCCCCCTACTAACCGCAGGTAAGCCGCCTTCTTCACTTTCACTTTACTTTGGACAATTCCCAAAAGTAAAGGAGTCATTACACCCCATGAATGTCGAAACCCGGACTCTCCCCATAAAAAAGGGGGGGGGGGAAAGGGGAGTGACATTGCCTTCTCTCTACATGAGGCTAAGCCCTGCCTCCACATTTTCATAAGGCTAAGCATTACCTTCTCTTTGCGTGAGACTAAGCCCTGTCTCAAACCTTGCATGAGGCTAAGCCCTGCCTCCACGTTTGCATAAGGCTAAGCATTATCTTCTCTTTGCATGAGACTAAACCTTGTCTCAAAACCTTGCATGAGGCTAAGCCCTGCCTCCACATTTGCATAAGGCTAAGCATTGCCTTTTCTTTGCATGAAACTAAGCCATGTCTCAAACCTTGCATGAGTCTAAGCCCTGCCTCCACATTTGCATAAGGCTAAGCACTGCCTTCTCTTTGCATGAGACTAAGCCCTGTCTCCAATCTTGCATGAGGCTAAGCCCTGCCTCTACATTTGCATAAGGCTAAGCACTGCCTTCTCTTTGCATAAGCATGCCTTGTCTTAAACCTTGCATGAGGCTAGGCCCTGCCTCCACATGTGCATAAGGCTAAGCACTGCCTTCTCTTTGTATGAGACTAAGCCCTGTCTCTAAGTGCATGAGGCTAAACCCTGCCTCTATATTTGCATAAGGCTGAGCACTGCCTTCTCGTGAGATTAAGCTTGGTTACCCTCTGCATAATTGTTGCTCTATTCTAAAACTTTGCATTATCTTCTTCTCTTGGGGATAAGCTCTGCCCCCAAACTCTGCACAAGACTATGCTTTGTCTTATTGTTACCTCTGACATCACATCACTGCATTTCATGGGCTGATGTATAGCCAATTCGTCCAAAGTCATCATAGTCCAAAGGCATCATCCTCATAGCCTGAAGACACCATGTCATGGTCCCTGAGGATCCCTCAATACTACGCATCATTATTCAAAGACGTCATGGTTTGGAATCACCATTTTCATGGCCCGAGAACATCATTTCATGGCCTGCAAATCTCTTATCTCATGATCCATGGCCCGGGACATCATGGTCTAAGGACGTCATCTTCACTGTCCAAAGACAACTTTCATTGTCCAAAGGGAATTTGCATCATATTTAAATTTTTGCAATACTCTATATACTCGCATGCATTGTGTTTTAAGTTTTGCAAGTAATTCAGGAAGTAACCGTTCTTCAAACAAGAGCAACCTTCGCTCCGGTTTCTATTCATACCCTTCCGATTTCTATTTGTGCCTTACCATTATTTCAAACGTAATCGACTCCCATCAATTTCCCACCTTTACTCTGTGACCATTCATATATCTACCCTATAACATCCGTTACACTCTAGACTCATAATCATAACTCCATCCGATATTACCCTTCACAAAAAACCTTTTCTGAAACTTGCCACCATTCCTATAACAAATCCATCGACTTCATTCACCGTTGGGTCCAGAACTACATATGGCCTGATTCCTGTAAAACTAGGAATATGTAGGCAGCTCAAAGACCAGGGTTCGACCTCTATTTTTTAAAACATCCCATTCGGTCAAAATCGGTTATCATTTCTTTACCCGAAAACTTTTTCATCCTTCCCGGGTCAAGAGGGGCAGCTGTTGATACCCAATTTTTTCCCTCATATATTTCAAAATGCATATATACTTTCAAAATAGTGCATGAGCGTAAACTAGTATTTTTCCATAATTTTTTGTATTTTTTAAAAGGATTTTAATTAATTTATTCTAGCATTTTATTATATAAGTAATTACTAATTGCATCACAAATAATTTTATAATAATTTTATTTTCTTAATTTTATCATTTATATTTATACTGAGCCTTGATTATTTCACAAATAGGCACATATACATGTTAGGGTTATAATTGCAATAACTTTGCAATAATAGCCCATGTGTGCATAATTACCTTATTTCATAAGAAAATAATCTTTTATAGTTTATAATGATAAATAATTATTTTAAATCATCTTCATGCATAAAAATCATTTTTATCATTTAATTAGCTATTTTTACAAATTATTTTATTAATAAATTGGGTATTTAACAAATAGCCCATTTAATTCGGTTTAAATTCGGACCCCCAACCTAATTCAAATTAAACCTTAGCCCAATCCGCCCCAACCCAAATTGAATATTGCCTACCCGACCCAGAACCTCCTCTAATCGTTGACGTTGATCTCTGAGATCAACGGTCCACGTTATCCCTTTCCTTTTTTATTTCAACGACCCCAAACCCTACCCATTCTCTCCAATTGCGCCGCCTCTGAATCCTCTCCTCCTCTCTTCTTTCTCAGACAAAACCCTAACCCTAGTTGTCGTCACCGAAAAACTACCCGTTCCATGGGGTTCCTCTGTGATTTCAGGCCCCTGCCGGCCTCTTACCTCTTCTGGTTGTTCGATTACGTTGATTTATGAAAAATTCTCGAAGAGATCCAACTCAAATTTGTTCAAAACCATTTATGAATCTACCTATGGTCATCTCCGTTTGTGAGTATTATTATCTTCGTGTTTATGGCTCGAATCTATGGTTCCAAACCAGATTTTCTTTCATCTCTGTCATTCTTTTAAAACCCTAATCTCTTGCTACTCGAATCTATTAACATCCTTGTAGATCTGAGATAATTTTGAGTTTATTTGTTATTTCTCTTTAAAAAAACTTTCTATGTTTTCTTATTGTTAACCGATTTTTTGTCTTCTCTAAAGCTAGGGTTTCATCCCTTTAAGTTTCTGAAAATACCAACTTTTTAAAAGTGTTTAATCTTAATTTTCTTTACTTGTTCGACTGATTCTCATGGTTGTGTTCTAAAAATCTAGGGTTTTGATCTCTAACGGGTTTTCTATCAAAATGCTTAGATATTTAAATGCTTTCAACTATGGTTTTCTTCTTTACTATTTCAACTGATCGATTTTGAGTTTCATCTCTATGCCTTTGACATATCCCAGGGTTTTGATTCTCTGGCTATTTATCCTATTGCCTTTTGCCCATTGCATTTAACTTTGTCAATTAAGTTGTTAATTGATTTACTTACCTAAATTAGGGTTTGAATTTAGTACACATATTTCCTTATTTAAGTTTTACTTGTTTTTACCCTATTTATGTATCCGTATTATTGGCTTGATTATGTGTCCTGATTCTTAATTGATTCCGGAAAATGTTTCTTACCTTATTAACCTTGCTCTTAATTATGGATTGATTATGTGTGAGATTTTTCCTTAAATTAAGTGGTACTTATTTGATTCTATCCTCTTAATTGATTCCTGACTGATTGCTAATTGATTTTTCATACCTTATGTATATGTGATTAATTCATTACCTTATGTGACCTACCCTATTGCATGCAATAAAAACCCTTCTTGTTCTGATTTTCAATGAGAGACTCAGACACTTACACGAACACACTCAGAAAGTTACACCTACACACACAAATTCTTACTCACACACTCTCTCCATTGTGATCTTTTCTGTTGCTTGCTACACTGTCTAGACGGCTGAAAGCCAAGGCTAAACTATTGGACTCTACTTGTTCTCATCTTCCTGTTTGCCATCTCTCAATTAGTATATCTCCACTTCTGCCCTCATTCAATATGCTATGTAATTAGACCTATGCGCTTCATGTTTTAATCAGCATGTCCACTTTTATGTAATTAGGCCTATGTACTCCCTGTTCATGGATCTTAACCAGCATGCCTACTTCCATGAAATTAGACCTATGTGTTTCTTGTTTTCAGCATGTTTGCCTCTATGTAGTTAGACCTATGTCTATTTGTTTCTCAATTAGCATGATTTCTGTCTTGTTTTTAAGTGTTCACCCCTAACAGGTTCTTGAATGATTCATGATTTTCTATGATCCTAACTTTACAACCGTTCTGTATGATTGTCTGATTTGTAATTTGATCCCAGCATGCTGTTTTCTGATTAATATATGCCTATATGTTCACCTAGTGATAGCTCATGGATTAAGGCCATGTGAAACTTTGTTCAAATTAATTGTTACTCTGTCCTGTCTATTGTTTGATTGCTGGAGGTCATGGCTGAACTCCTTCTGCTCAATATGTATGGTTTGTGGTTCTTGTAATCTGTTTTTATGCACTTCTAAAATCCAAACTTTTTTTCTAAAACAAAGTTGTCTCTTATTTTCATATATTATTTTCAACACCCACTCTTAGTTAAATAGGGTCTTGCCACCCCCAATGTGAGCACTGCTTAGGGTCCATGAGACTCCTCCTAACTCTGACACATTGGGACTAGTTTCCAATCCTTTATGAACTGCTTCTGAATATTTGCTCCCTAGTGTGAGCACTGCCCTAGGTTCTCGAAGCCCTTGGGAACTCTGACACACTAGAGATTTGGGTTCTTAGTGCTTTTCCAATGGTTACTGTGAATTTCTAAGCTTTGGAGCTGTTATGGTTTGAAGGCCTGAGTTATCCGGATGCATTGGGCCTGCTGCAAGCCTCCTATAGTTATATACTTTGTAATTTATTCATTTGCTTATGGTCTGTAATAATTATTTGTAATAACGATGGGGCAATAGTGAATTGGGGAAAACTGGGCCTGATTTAACATTTGCATGAAAATGGGGTAGAAAACCTGCTTTAGGTGTCCGTTTCTTTCAAATATTTTCACTACTATATGCTGGATATCCTGCCTATAGGTTATTTATATTCCGTTAATGCATGTGGTAGATAACACGCCTATAAGATTTAATTTGTTCAACATATCCTGATCCATTTTAGATGTTACGCCCATAGGACCAAAATAATTCTGAATATCCTTTCAAGATTCACATTACTGCATTTAGATACCATGCCTATAAGGCTGTCAAATAAATTTTCTGCATTTAAATACATGCATGCAAAGTTTCAAAATCAGTTCTGCATTTTCAAAATCACGCCTATAAAGTTTTAAATCACTTCTGCACTTAGATAACATGTCAATAGGAATTTTCAGAAACATTTTTTCATTTAGATACCATGTGTATAGGAAATTTCAGAATTTAGGTATCATGTCAATTTGGAAACTTTAGAATCATTTCTTCATTTAGATACCATGCCTATAAGGTCTTAAGATCAGTTCTTCTACACTTAGATATCATGCATGTAGGGTCTAAAAGATAAAATCAGCCTGCTAAAACCAGTAACTGTTTACAGCTCAGATAACCGGTTTATAAAATTTTGTCCGGCTATCACTTAGGCAACCTTGTAGGTTAATTGGATTCTGGGTTTAAAATTGCTATTTTCCTGCCGTTTGAAACCTGCCCAGATCCAGGAAGTATTAAAATCAGTAGACAAACTGATTAGGTATTTACTGCCCCGCCTTAATAAAATTGCTTCATATTTTGTGCTCATCTAGATATCCTGCTATAGGACTTTAAATCATTTAAAAACTGTTTGTTTGAGGTGTGCAATTGTTTGCTTATTTGTGGAAGTAAATATGAGCCCCTTAATTGCATCTTTATGTGATAGTCCTATTTGACTTTTTGTTTGTCGCTTAGTTTTCTCCTTTTAAAACAATATAAGTGAGTCTAGAACTTCCTTAAATAGAGGTCCTAAACACCTCCAGGGCCACATGCAAGGGACGGGTAATGCACGCATAAGGCACGTACTGGATAAAATGCTTAGGTAACAATAATTAAGGGGAGGGTAATCGGGTAGTAAAGGATATGGCAAACTGTGCGCCAATGCTATGTGTAGCACCCCAACTTGGAGACGATTACCAAGTATTGCACAGAAGTGATCCTATAGGCTAAAAAACCTAGGACTCTTTTATTCCTTGTTAAAACGTATTTTCTATTTGTTTAAATTGCTTTATTTGCTTATAAGACTAATTCACTTAAATTGAGTTTGGCCGGGACCCATCGTTGTGGACCTCGAGGAGTGCCTAACACCTTCACGCATAACAACATCAAAACAATTAATCACACCTCAAATCAAACTTAAACAAACTTTGAACTTTCAATTACCAAAACTCGTGCTGAAGTATATCAAATCAACTCAAAATGAACTTAATTATTTGCGCACAAGTCCCAACTGACATAACGAAGATATTTCAATTCCTAGAACTACAATCCAAACCAGATATCATCAAAGTCAACTCTCGGTCAAACTTATGAACTTTTCAAACCTTCAAACTTCCAACTTTTACCAATTAGCGCCGAAACCTTCTAGAAATATCCAAATGCGAATCCAGGCATACTCCCGAGTCCAAAATCACCATCCATACCTAACGGAACAATCAAAACTTCAATCCGAGGCCAAATGCTAAAAAGCTAAACTTGGTCAACTCTTCTAACTTAAAGCTTAAATCATGAAATTTATTTTTCCAAATCGATTCTGAATAACCTGAAAAACCAAAACATACAATTCACATAAGACATAATAAGTCATATGGAGCTACTCACGCCTCAAACTACCGAGCAAAGTGCAAATGCTCAAAATGACCAGTCGGGTCGTTATATCCTCCCCCACTTAAACATACATTCGTTCTCAAACGTGCCAAGAGTTGCTCCAAAGCCATCAAACCGCCGTGTAACCTTACCATGCACATACCCGGAGGTGATCCCGCGTCACCTTATTCCATATAGGTCTGACAACACAGCATAATTGAAGATCATTACTTCAACATTAGCCCATAAACCACATAATCCAATTTCCAACATCCAGAATTTCCTACAAGACCCGAACCTCGCATATACACACTGTATAAATTTGAATAGGCTATATCAAGCCATAACCATAACCCAATATGTACTCACATGACATACCATATGACTCGCATACTCGTAGCAAAATTTTCGATCATTGTAGCTGCTCAAAACAACCCAATACCGGTAATAAGCCTCATATCAAACAAAACCTCTTTCTAAAACCTTCGTGCACTGCTAATGATGAAAGAAACACGTAGAAACTCGTAACCACTTATAAAATCAACAAATCATGGAACTCTCCCTCCTTCGACAAGAACTATATCCACTTTCTAAGGTGACTTCCATCATTATTCTTCCAAATATACCGCAATCAGATTTGACAACACTCATCCTAGGTCCAATGACCTCATCTCGTCAAACACAACCATCCTATTGACATGCAACACCAATACGACCTAGAGCCACAAATCGTACAATCCGTGCACCACTACGCAATAACTCGGTGCACCCAAAAATGAAAGATGACTCAAATGAGAAAACTGTCCTGCAAGCTCAACAAATACCACCACCACCACCACAACCGCAATGCCACGAACCCATCATAAATAGTAGCACCAAGACATACGAATCTAACACAAAGGATCATATCTCAACATAACTTCCCCACAACGCGCGACCCCATCCAAACACTAGTCCATATGAAATACCTCAAACCACCATGCCCAAAATCAACAGCCACACGCAATTCAAAATCAAGTACCCAAGGTGCATGGACATAACCACGGAGGAACCAATAACACAATACCACAGTTCGTAAAAAACATAACCAAATGCAATCAATTATTCAACACCCTAATACCCATCTCACTCAAAGTCCACTATAAGGCACAAATAGAACCGCACCGTGTGCATATAACCAATAGATCACAACCCCTAGTAGCATAGAAGAGTAACTCATAGAACATATCAGATACGAATAAATCAATTCTAATCGAATGACACATCCCTCAATAATAGCAGTTCAGAGTCAACAAATTCGACCCAGTGTAGAAGACCCATCCTCATTGGGCCTACTAATGGGCCTCGATCATCCCCTAATAAATAATTAACCCTCTGAAAGTCCATAATGACCTAATCATAACACATACTAGCATCTGGCTAGCTTTGGCCACATCTTCACAGTCCACAACCATGAAACAACTTGCTTTTGAGAACTCCCAGTCTCCAAATCTATAAAACACACGAATCACCATATCTAATCCCAACTTCACCGCCCGAATGTCTAACACATATCTCACACACGATCATCCCATGAGGAATGCTTCTATAATTCTTCTGTGCCACATAGCAAAATTTGAATATCAGTTGTCGATTAACCAGGCGAGTACCGCAATACCAATGAAGCATATGTAAGTCAAAACACAATGTGCCTTTTGAAATGTGCACCCTTCTCAAGCAATACCAATTAGTAATAACATTAATCTAGACATCTGAAACCGTCCATATTGTCTAAGAATTCTTGACCTTCCCTTCAAATCTGAATCGTGACCTTGCACATGCAAATCTCAGTCCTACACAACACACCACATCTATCATACCATCATATGAAAAGCATGAGAATCTCGTGATAAACTCCGAGTTGCTAGTAGAATACATACTCGATCAGTCAGAAACCTTCTATTTGATCTCATCCAAGAGAAAATCCCAATACACAACATGTTCCTCATGCTAGTAGGAAATATCCACCTCGAACCGTCATAGAAATCATCAAGAACTCTTTGGAATCCATTTGCGCATAACCAAGCTATCAAAACTGAATCCCTCTAACTCAACCAAGCCACACAAGTTTCCAAAACCCAAAAGCATTGCCATGAAACACCTGTAGATACTTACATAAGTATCCAAAGAACCAATCATACTCATTACCGTGCTGATCCAACCTACTATCAAACTGTCCTACTTCTCCGAGTTCCTTTCCGAATTACCCTCAAGGTGACACTTCTCCTTTCAAGAGCATCACAATCCTTAACCAAACCTCACCCACGAGATCCTAAATTAAAATCACACTGCCTTAAGTCCCATAAGCCGTCGTATTTCCCCTTAAGCACCCCAAAAGTACCACAACCGAGACACCCACTCTGAATACACCTTTTCTGAGTCTAAAGTCGTTTCCTTAACCTTCTTGATACTAAAATGTATAATCCATAATGATATAGAAATACCGCGAGTCCCGACACCATCCAATGTAAATCTCAGGTTCTAGCCATATACAATCCGGGAAACTCTCAATTGCTACATATAAATCTTGAACCCATTAGAACCTTCTCGAGAGCCATCTACTCTGGTCACATCTCAATTGCACCACCCAAACAGGCCAAATGACATTTGCCCCATTAGCACAACGACATCCAAAGAAGTATCCCCACCTTAGCGCAACCAAGCAAATACCTACTCCATGCACACTATATCCTTGACGAATAACCATTTAATCATTCCATGATTCCCATATACTCATAGAGTGTAATACAACCCATATCCAGAAATTCCCTTACTCGAGTCTTCCTTGATCTCAACCTCTTCAAATCATAACTAATTCACAAGTATACCTCAAACCTAAACCAATATAACACATAACCATGTAATAAACTCATCGATAACAGACTCCCCCACTTGGATCAAAGCCATGGAGTAAAACATCGGATAACTTACAATAACCATACCACATTACTGCCATAATACCATAGTGAGATTCAACTAAAACCTTCATAAGCTCATGTAACACAAACCATCTAATATCTCAAATTGCCTGCAAATCTCGTATTCATCCTCGTGACGATTAGGTCAACCATTACAACCGATCCAAACTCAAATCGCACAAATATAACCCACTGATAGAAAAGAAAGCCTCCACACAACATCAGAAAAATCACACATCCGTAGATTAACTTGCAGGTTATAACCCACCTACTTAGCTTCAAACTAAAATCTCTTTATACCCTTCACAACCACAACTACTATGCAATCACTTAATCTTCCTGAGTCTGAACTCACCAACAAGGAATGAGAACCTAATTCATTCCAAAGTTAAACAATATGAAATATACTCCAATAAACTCATAACTCGAGACTATACGTCACATCAAGACAGAAATCAACCACCCAATAGTCCTTTTTACATCACAAGTAAACTCTTCTCGTCACATTCAATCCATTTGAACATATCCTGTAGTCACATAATACTCATCATATAGCCATCCAACCACTCATCGAGCCACAAATTCTACTAATAGGAACACTACCAGACTTATAATTCCAAAAGCACGTGCTCACGCAACCAAAATCCCTGTGCTCAAGCTACAATCAAAACCCGGCCTCAAGTCCTCCAGACAGGCCCATCATCAACACATAAAAATCACATCTCACACAGCATCCATGGAATCACAAACCGTCGATGCACAACTGATACCAAGCGCTCACATGCGCATACGAATGCGTAAAAGGAATTCAAAGAGTTACACTTCAAGTTGAATCAATTCTATACGATAAGGAAAGAAATATGGGAAGTTTATCCTAAATGTCTTGTAGCCTCTCGAATATAGGTATGGACGTCATCATACCGATTGACACGACTTTACTAGACACTTGCTCATGACTCGTAGAACCTATAAACCTAGAGCTCTGATACCAACTTGTCATGACCCAAAATCTAACTAGTTGTGATGGCACATAACCCAACCCTCTAAGTAAGCCAATAACCAACTATCCATTTTAATGAGATTTATTAAGAAAGAAATGATAATACAACTACTTTTATACAAGAATTTCCCAAGGACTGGTAGTACAAATCATGAGCGTCTACGATTTAGATTTCCTTACAAAACTGAATTGAAATAATTACAACATCTGTTTGAAATGTAAATGAACAGAATTCGAATCTAATACTACCAAGGACTAGTGATAGCCATAATGGAATGCAGGTATATCTTCTGATCCAGCTCCCACCGTACACAGCAACGTCAACATCCAACATCTGCACGCAAGGTGCAAAAATGTAGTATTGAGTACAACCAATCCCATTTACTCAATAAATAACAAAGTTAACCTTAGGTTGAAATCAATGACAAGCTGGGACTAGAGTCAGAGTCCAACTCTAATAATCAACAATAGCTCATAACAATATAATAAAAGGGTACATGAAAATAACTTAGAGGTAAGATGCCCAACTTGTTCACAGTTATGGAAAAATAGACATGCTTTTCAAGTATAATAGTAAATCCCAGATCTTTCAC
Organism: Nicotiana tabacum; assembly: GCF_000715075.1. NCBI lineage: Eukaryota > Viridiplantae > Streptophyta > Magnoliopsida > Solanales > Solanaceae > Nicotiana > Nicotiana tabacum. The sequence goes on along the minus strand of NC_134095.1, from coordinate 94,965,429 downwards.
CGAAAACCCCAAAAGCATATGAGTAAGTTTGAAAAATGTGATTTGTCCAAAAACCTTTCAACAATAAATAAGATGTTTTATTTTCAGAAAGCATGATAAAAGTACATCTCTATGCCTACATGTCAATATACAGGTAAAATCATGAATGTCACAAAAACCGAGTAACAGAAGGAAATGCATCTCTATGCATGTATCTCAAGTACGCATGTCAAATGCAATATATATCAGTGATGAACTCATATAATTACACTCTCAGAGTACTCAATCTCACTGTCTCGTATTCTCTTTCACCATGCTCGATAGTCAGCACACTCAGTCACTCAGCACTATACAATCCCTGTTGCGACATGCAACCGATCCACACATATATATAGCCATAAGGCTCGTTGTGGCGTGTAACCCGATCCATACATATATATAGCAATAAGGCTCGTTGCGGCATGCAACCTGATCCATACACAATATAATATCTGTTGCGGCATGCAACCTGATCCATATATATATATATATATAGCCATAAGGCTCATTGCGACGTGCAACCCGATCCATACATATATATATAGCCATAAGGCTTGTTGCAGCGTGCAACCCGATCCATATATATATATATATATTGCTATGGGGCTCATTGCTATATATATATATATATATATATATATATATATATATATATATATATAGCTCAAGTTCGACACTCAGGCTCCAACTCAGTCACTAATCTCTCTAGTCTCATGGGCTCACAAATCTCATACTAAGCAGCCCTAAACAATGATACGAGATGTGACAATATACAATAACAGAGACAGAGATATGATATGAAATGATGAATTCATATATATATATATATATATATATATATATATCAAAGATGATATTCAGGCTCCAACTCAGTCACCAATCTCTCCAGTCTCATGGGCTCACAATACTCATACTAAGCAGCCCTAAACAATGATACAAGGTGTGACAATATACAATAACAGAGACAGAGATATGATATGAAATGATGAATGCGACTGAGTACATAACTGCAATTAAGGAAATAACTCAACAGCAAAGAACGACCACCGTGGGTTCAATAATGCCAACATATAGCCTAAACATGATTTTTAGCATAAATTAAAGCTCAAGTGCTCTAACACATAGTGTACAGTAAAAATGTTCAGATAAGATAGCTACATAGTGCTATGGAATCGACTAAATCACAATTCACATGCCCTTCACCTAGCATACACATCACCTCAATATCAATCACATAACACGTAATTCGGGTTTTCATATCCTCAACACTAAGTTTAGAAGTGTTACTTACCTCGAATAAGCCAAATCTAATACCGAGCAAGCAAAATGATGCTCCAAACATGCCATCTCGACCGACCTCCGGGCGACTTGAAACTAGCCAAAAGTAACTCAAATGTATCAAATGAAGCCCAAGGAAACAATTCCAAATGATAAAGGTCGAATCTTTAATCAAAAGCCCAAAGCTAACCAAAAAGTCAAACCCGGCCCACACCTCAGAACCCGACAAAACTCATAAAATCTAACAACCCATTCAATCATGAGTTCAACCATACTAGTTCCACTCAAATCTGACTTTGAATCAATGTTCAAAACTCAAGAATTTACTCTATTAAAACTTTAGTAAAAAATCCCCAATTTTCTCTTTTGAAACCCTCAATCGAATGCCGAAAACGAAGATAGATTCATGATATAAAATAAAAAATGAGTAGAAAAAACTTACCCCAATCCATATGGTGGAAATTGCTTCAAGAATCATCTCAATCCGAGATCCATAACTCCAAATTTGTAAAAATGGTTGAAACCTCCAAAATAGAGTAATTTATAACCACTGGGCGAATTAATGAATCGCGATCACGAAAACATCCTCGCGATCACAAAGAAGAAAAGCACTGCTCCTGAAAAATGCCCTATGCGATCGCATGCATTAGTAGACTCGCGATCGCGGTACACTCAACTGACAGAACTATGTGTTCACGGAAGCAACCTCGTGAATGCAAAGAGATAACCAACACTGCCCAGTCCAGTCCTAAAAACTACGCGAATGTGTAGATGCAGATGCCAACGAGATGAAGACCATTCCCACTCTACGTGAACACGACTAACCAGTTGCGACCCCGATGAAGAAAATGCCCCACTCCCAATTTCCTCTATGCGACCGCACACAAATCTCTGCGATCACGAAGACCAATCGAGACACCAGAAACCAAAACACACCAGCATTGAAAACATGAAGAAAAATGGTCCGAAATCAGTTCGGAACACGCCCGTGCCCCTTGGTACCACGTCCGAACATTCCAACATATATTGTAACATAATACGGACCCGCCCGAGACCTCAAATCATGCATAAAAACATTGAAACAATGAATCGCACCGCAAATCAAACTTAAATAAACTTTGAACTTTCAATAACCAAAACTCGCACCGAATCATACCAAATCAACTCGGAATGAATTCAAATTTTGCGCATAAGTCCCAAATAATGTAACAAAGCTATTACAATTACCGAAACCACAATTTAAACCTGATATCATCAAAGTCAACTCTCGGTCAAACTTATGAACTTTCCAAACCTTTAAATTTCCAACTTTTGCCAATTAGCGCTGAAACCATCTAGAAATGTCCAAATGCTAATCGAGACATACGCCCAAGTCCAAAATCACCATCCGGACCTAACTAAACCATCAAAACTCCAATATGATGCCAAATGCGAAAAAGTCAAACTTGGTCAATTCTTCCAACTTAAAGCTTAAATAAAGAAATTCATTCTTCCAAATCGATTTCGAATAACCTGAAAACCAAAACCGACGATTCACATAAGTCATAATACATCATATGGAACTACTCACTCTCTCAAATTACCAAGAAAAGTGCAAATGCTCAAAACGATCAGTCGGGTCTTTATAGAGTCATTTGACGTTGTTATCACAAGTATTGTTCCGGTTTGTCATAAAGATGTTCGGTTCTATTTGATTCGGGCTCTACTTTTTCCTACATGTCATCCTATTTTTCTTCATATCTAGTTGTGCCTCGTGATTCTTTGAGTGCTCTTGTGTATGTGTCCACGCCTGTGGGAGATTCTATTATTGTAGACCGTATTTATCGCTCGTGTATAATTACTATTGGAGTCTTGAGACTAGTGTATATTTCTTACTTCTTAATATGGTAGACTTTGATGTTATTTTGGGCATGGATTGGCTATCACTGTATCATGCTCTTGTACTGTCACGCCAAGACGATGACCTTAGCCATGTCGGGGTTGCCTTGATTAGAGTGGAGAGGGACTTCTGGCCATTCAACCAGTAGGGTTATTTATTATGTGAAGGATCGACATATGGTCGAGAAGGGATGTCTAGCTTATTTGGCCTATATATGTGATTCTAGTGCGGAGGTTACTTCCATGGATTCAGTACCAGTTGTGCTTGAGTTTCCTGAGGTGTTTCCTACGAATCTGCAGGGGATGCTACACGACGGAGATATCGACTTCTATATTGACTTGGCTCGGGGTACTCAACCCATTTCTATTCCACTATACCTTATGGCCCCGCCTGAGTTGAAGGAACTGAAAGAGCAGTTGGAAGATTTGCTTGATAATGAATTCATTAGACCTAGTGTCTTGTCTTGGGGTGCGCCCGTGTTGTTCATAAAAAAGAAGGAGGGTTTGATGATGATGTGTATAGACTATCGGTAGTTGAACAAAGTCACTATCAAGAACAAGTATCCGTTGCTGAGGATTGATGACTTAGTTGATCAGCTTCAGGGTGCCAAAGTATTTTTGAAGATTGATTCAAGGTTTGACTACTATTAGTTAAAGATTAGGGCATCAGATGTCCCTAATACAGCTTTTTGGAGTCGGTATGAGCATTATGAGTTCTTAGTGATGTTATTTGGGCTGACAAATGCCCCAACATCATTTATGGATTTGATGAACCGAGTATTTAAGCCTTATTTGGATTCTTTTATGATCGCATTCATTGATGATATCTTGATCTACTCCCGCAGTCGACAGGAGCATGAGCAACATCTTTGGATTGTACTTAACACTCTTAGAGATAACTAATTATATGCCAAGTTTTCAAACTGCTAGTTTTGGTTGGACTCGGTTGCCTTTTTAGGACATGTTGTATCGGCTGAGGGCATTAAAATGGATCCTAAGAAGATTGAGGCAGTTCAGAACTGGCCTAGACCTACTTCAGCTATAGAGATTCAAATTTTCCTAGGTTTGGAGGGTTATTATCACCGGTTCTGTCACGCCCCAAGCCTAGGGGTGAGACCGGTACTCAGTGCCTCAACTCTCCTTGCGTATCACTTGTGACTTAGAGACTCTGAACATGTAATGCCATATTTTTTGGCCATGGGCCACATTGCAAGATAATGTGCGATGCAAAATATAAAACTGAATAGAGACTAACACTGACTAAATGTCAACATAAAGCTGGGCCAGCAAGGCCGGCATGTTTACTACAACTGACAAACCAACAAAACATACGTACAGGGCCTACAAGCCCAACATACCGTACTAACTGAACTGACATGACATATCTACAAGCCTCTACTGATAGATGTACTATGATCGGAACAGGGCCTCGACCTACCCATAACCGATCTACATATATATACACAAGATACACACCACCCTACTAGACCCGGCGACTCCGAAAGAAGGGGAGCTTACCGATAAAGCTGAGCTCGGGCAACACCTACTGAGTAGGTCTACCCGTCTGTCTATCTGAACCTGCATGCATGAAATGCAGTGCCCCCAGAAAGGGATGTCAATACGAAATAATGTACCGAGTATATAAGGCAATATACTGAAGCTGAAACTGAACTGATAATATAATAACTGCAAGTAGCTGGAAGTCAAAGAAAATCTGAAAATATGCTTATCTGCTGATACTGACTCAACTCTCTCCAAAATAGGAAGTAAAATAACTGTCCGGCCCTATAAGGCTCGGTATTTATATATATAACTGCTCTGCCGTAGTAGGCTCGCTCATACGCGCTCGGCCATACTAGGCTCTGTATCTCGATCAACTGGGCTCGCTCATAAGCGCTCGACCACAGTAGGCTCGATATATATATAACTACTCTGCCGTAGTAGGCTCGCTCATATGCGCTCGGCCATACTAGGCTCTGTGTCTTGACCAACTGGGCTTGCTCATAAGCGCTCGGCCACAGTAGGATCGTCATATAACTTACCATCTGATCAGAGGTTGCCCAGTAGGGGCCTGCCCATCGATTATAGCTCGATGGTAATGAAAATACTTTTAATACTGTATATATGTAACTTCTCTACTTTCTTGACTGGAAGAAGGAAATACTCAACTGAAGATGAAATCGCGATAAAGAGAATGTTATAACTTGCAACACTAGAAAAATATATGCAATTTGCGAGACTAGCAAAATATACGTAAATTCTGGGATATGAATGTAATGACGAGATCATACCAAATGAAAGAAGAGCTTAACCTTAACATACCTGACAGACAATTCAATAATTCAATATTTGCGCCAAAGGAACTGACGACACTCTAGCTAGAAATTTCAACTTTTAAGCTGCTCACGAAAGCATTTTACAACCTCCCAAACCATCCACGGACAAGTAAATATGCTTAGTGTTCTTCATTACTTCTCACTTAATATAAACTTTGTACTATTGAAAAACTTTGTAAAGACAGTGTATTTCAACCTTTGAATTTGAAATTGGAGGAAATCATAAAATTTTCTACTATATTACAATCTCAGATGCTTTTAGATTGTGATCTATAAATCAAGAAAATGGGAAAAAGTGGAATTGGCTGATTTAGGAAAGCAAAGTTAAACTTGGAAAGTAGAGTTAGATAGAAAATAGAAAAAGTGGAACGATTAAAGGGAAGGGGCAAGGCGGCTAAAAAATGAAGAATTTGACACTTTTCCATTCTAAATCATGAGTCATTTGACTTGAATGGAGGGGTTGCCACCTCATGCTTATTCAATGCATATCCCCAATTAATTTTCCGTTACTCGGCAATTAATCAATTACCTGCATAATTTAAAAATTATCACAAATTACTTAAAATTCTATTTATTTTTAAAATACTTCATATATACTTTATACATTATACTACCGTGGTCATATGGTACCTCGCATGGTACTAGTTTATAATTATCGAGTATTATCGTTTGACCCGTATTTTATTTTAAATTGTCAATTTTCAACGAAACTTATTTTATTTTTAATCTATGTACCCCTTTATCCTTCATAACACTTATTTATCGCTTGATATAAATAACGTAAGTACATTAACATCAAGATGATCTCATCCCCGAGTTTACGTCGGTTAACTGAAAACGAAATTTTAACGTACGAAAACGCAAGATGTAACATGTTCATGGAGGGGTTTTCATCCATAACAGCCCCATTGACTAGACTAACTTTGAAGGGTGCCCCATTCAGGTGGTCCGATGAATGTGAGTTGAGCTTTCAAAAGCTTAAGACTATTTTGACTACAACCTCAATGTTGGTGTTGCCCACAGGTTCAAAATCATACACAGTGTATTGTGATGTGTTGTGTATTAGGCTTGGTGTGGTATTGATGCAGGATGGTAGGGTGATTGCATACACATCGCAGTAGTTGAAGGTTCATGAAAAGAGTTACCTTGTTCATGACTTAGAGTTGGCAACCATTGTTCATGTACTGAAGATTTGGAGGAATTACCTGTACGACATGTCGTGTGAGGTATTCACAGATTATCAGAATTTACATCATTTGTTCAAGCAAAAGGATCTCAATTTGAGGCAGCAGAGGTAGTTGGGCTATTGAAAGACTATGATATCACCATTTTGTATCATCCCGGGAAGCCAACGTGGTGGCCGATGCTTTAAATAAAAAGGCTGTGAGTATGGGTAGCCTTGCATATATTCTAGTTAGTGATAGGCCACTAGCATCAGATGTTCAGGCCTTGGCAAATCAGTTCGTGAGGTTAGATGTTTCGGAGCCTAGTCGGGATCTAGCTTGCACGGTCTCTCGGTCTTTGTTATATGAGCGCATCAGAGAGCGTCAATATGACGACCCCCATTTTCTTTTCCTTAAGAAAACATGCGGTACAATGGTGCCAAGTAGGTTACTATTGGAGATAATGGGTGTTGCGGATGCAGGGTCAGATTTATATGCCCAATGTGGATGGGCTTCGTGAGGTTATTCTCGAGAAAGCCCACAGTTCACGGTTTTCCATTCATCTGGGTGCCACCAAGATGTATCAGGATTTGAGGCAACATTATTAGTGTAGAATAATGAAAAAAGATATAGTTACATATGTGGCTCAGTGTTTGAACTGCCAACAGGTAAAGTATGAACATCAAAGGCCCAGCGGTTTGCTTCAGAGGCTTGAGATTCCTGAGTGGTAGTGGGAGCGTATTACCATAGCTCCCATGGACTCAGAAGAAATTTGACGCAGTATGGGTGATTGTGGACCGGTTGACCAAGTCAGCACATTTCATTCTAGTAGTAGTTACCTATTCTTCAGAGCGGTAGGCTGAGATCTATATCCGCGAGATTGTTCCTCTGCATGGTGTGCCGATGTCTATTATTTCTAAACAGGGCATGCAGTTCACATCACACTTCTGGAGGATCGTACAACATGAGTTAGGCATACGGGTTGAGTTAAGTATAACATTTCACCCTAGACATGCGGACAGTCCGAGCGCACCATTAAAATATTTGAGGATATGCTTCGCGCCTGCATTATGGATTTTAGGGGTTCTTGGGTAGTTCTTTCCGCTTGCCGAGTTTGCCTACAACAATAACAAATAATCGAGTATTCAGATGTCTCCCTATGAGGCATTATCTAGGAGGCAGTGTCGTTCGCCAATTGGTTGGTTTGAGCCGGGAGAGGCTCGATTGTTGGGAACCGATTTGGTTCATGATGCCTTGGAAAAGGTCAAGAGGATTCAAGATCAACTTTGAACAGCTCAATCTAGGCAGAAGAGTTATGCCGATCGTAGAGTTCGTGACGTTTCATTCATGGTTGGAGAGAGAGTATTGCTCCAGGTTCACCCATGAAGGGTGTGATGAGGTTCGAGAAGAAGGGCAAGATGAGCCCTAGGTATATCGGACCCTTTGAGATCCTTGAGAGAGTGGGCGAGGTGGCCTACAAGCTTGCCTTGCCACCTAGCTTATCAGTAGTGCACCTGGTGTTCTATATGTCCATGCTCCGTAAGTGTCACGGTGATTCGTCCCATGTATTAGATTTCAGCTTAGTCCAATTGGACAAGAATTTGACTTATGAGGAGGAGCCGGTAGCCATTCTAGCCCGGCAGGTCCGAAAATTGAGGTCTTAGAGTTATCCTTCAGTTAGAGTGCAGTGGAGATGTCAGCTAACTGAGGCAGCTACGTGGGAGTCCGAGTCTGACATGCGAAGTAGATACCCACACCTTTTCACCAATCCAGGTACCTTTCTATGTCCGCTCGAGGACAAACGTTTATTTTAGAGGTGGAGAATGTGATGACCAGATAGGTCATTTTGAGTTTTACCCTCTATTTCCGTATTTCAAAACCTTGATTAGCTCCATTTAGTGCTCCTCAATCTGCATACACAGTTCGTGTCTTATTCCGAAAAGTTTTTATGTGAAAAATTGAAAAAGTGTGAATTTTTGCCTTAAAATAGTTTGAGTTGCCCACGATCAACATTTTGTGTAAACGAAACCGCATCAATATTTTGATGATCTCGATGGGTCCGTATCGTGATTTGGGACTTGGACGTATGCCCAGAATTGAATTCGTAAGTCCCTAACTTACTTTGACGCGATTTGTTGAAAACTAGTAAATTGAAAGTTTAAAGAATTTCGAAGTTTGACCGTAGGTTGACTTTATAGCTACTATGTCCGAATTTTAGTTCCAGGATTTGGTATATGTTCATTTTACTATTTATGACTTATATGCAAAATTTGGTGCAAAACAGAGTTGATTTGACATAATTCGGACGCTCAGATGTGAATTTGAAAGTTCTTAAGTTTCTTTGAAAATTTCATGCATTTTGATGTCTGCTTCTATGTATTATTTTGGTATTGTGATCGCGCGAGCAAGTTCGTATGATGTTATTACACTTGTGTGCATGTTTGGTTTGGAGCCAAAGGGGATCAGGTGAGTTTCAGACGTGTTTCTGATGAGTTTTGCTAATGTGAAGATAGCTGGTGCACTTCTATTGCTGGTGTTCTGCTGCAGATCTCTCATTTGCGAAGACTGGCTCGCAAAGGCGAGCCTCGCTTTTGCGAAGAAGAGTTCGCATTTGCGATCATGGCCTGAGATTGGGTTACCTTGCATTTGCGAGGAAATGGTTCGCATTTGCGTACAGCTCAGGATCGCATTTGCGATCACTTGGTCGCATTTGCGATACCCGGTAAAAATTTTACTCCTTCACAATTGCGAAGGCACTGACCGCATTTGCGAAGGTGAGAACTTAGCATTTGCGATCATTTTGTCGCATTTATGACTTTTGTGGCTGTGAGGCAGGGTTCGCATTTGCAACCCTTGTATCGCATTTGCGATGTTTGTAATTGCGAACATGGCTTCGCAATTGCGACGCCTGCAGTTGGGTAAAAAAGGGAAAAAACGGGACTTATATCATTTCACACACTATTTCTCAACCCTAAACACTCTAGAGACGATTTTCCAAGAGGCGTTTCTTCCCAAATTCATTGGTAAGTGACTTTAATCCATTTTCTTTCAATTACCCATTATATTTCATGAGATTTCAACATCAGATTTAGTATTTCCATGGCAAAAATTAGGGATATGGATAGAATTGAGGATTTTTATTGAGATTTAGACCTCGAATTGAGGTTAGATTTCGAAATAAATCATATAATCGGGCTCGGGGATGAATGAATAATCGGGTTTTGATCCGAAGATCGGATTTTGATCAAGCGAGTCCGGGGTTGACTTTTTCAAAAAAAGATCAAAATTGAACTTCTTTCATTTGTATGTAATTGCTAAAGCTTATTTTGAATCATTTGGTCAATAATTGTTTGGAGGCTTGTTCAAACATCGAGGTGGTTCTGCTATGGATCGCTGCTGCATATGATGTAGGAGCGTTGACAAGAGGACCTCCAGTCCGTTCTCCAGTCGGTCCATTAGAAGTCGACGATGACGGAAAGTACATGTCGAAAAAGATTAAGGTTTAGAGGAAAGGGGTCGGAAAAGATTAAGGTTTAAAGGAAAGGGGGGCGCGTGAGGCGAGTTCTTTTTAGATAGTTACCTTATTCAAAAATTCTTGTTATACGTATATTAGGCCAGTCATTTGTCTTTTTTGTTTTTGTTAGTGACGTATACACATATAAAAGATAAGTGTTGGAAAAAAGGATTTTGGCCAAGCTGCAAAAATCAGCTTATTTTGAGAAGTGTTTTTTTTTTTAAAAAAAGTGGTTTTCTCAAAAGTACTTTTGGTGAGAAACAGTTTGTGTTTGACTAATTAGTTTGAAAAGCACTTCTGAGCAGCAATTAGTGTTTGACCAAACTTTAAAAAATTACTTCTAAGTGTATTTTCTCAAAAGTGCTTTTGGAGAGAAACTACCTTTTTCTGCTTCTCCTCAAAAGCATTTTTTTCCTTCCAAAAGCTTGGCCAAACACCTTAATTTTTGGCCAAAAATGCTTTTGGCAAAAAAAAAAAAAAAACACTTTCGGCCAAAAATAAGCTTGGCCAAACAGGCTATTAATCTTAGAGAACTACCTCTAATTTCACTTAATGTCTTAACAAACCGTTTACTACTGGAACAGAATTTATATAGTCGGTTTAAATTAGTTTGTGATTAAGTCGAATATTACTATTGCAGTTTTTAGTTTTTCTTTAACTACTTTTACAATATCAAAAAGTTGCATATCACATTACCCCAACAAATAAACGAATTTTCAAGAAAATAATTGTATCCTCAGGGGTGAAGGCACGTTAATCCAAGTGGTGACACCCAACGCTTGATCGGAATTTTTTACTTAAACGTATAGGTAAATAATATGCAAAATGATTAAGAGTCCGTTTGGCTTAGCTGATTTAAAGTAGCTGATATGCAATAAGTGCTGAAAAGAATTTTTAAGTGCTGAAACTGATTTTATAAATAAAAGCAGTTACGTGTTTGGATAGAAGTGCTAAAACTGATAATAAGCAGTTAATGTATTTGGCAAAAAGGAGCTGATAAACAACTTTTTTATGTTAAATTAACTCAAATACCCTTATGACTATTCCCATTAACAGAAGATGATTATTGCAAGAATTTTAATTCTAAGTTATTTTAAATGAGAATTATTTTATGTTTCAATTTACTTTTTAGTTTTAAATTTATCAGATAAGATTGTTTTAAGTTAAATATAAATTATTTTGTGATAACCTAATATACAACTATTAATAATTTGTAGGTTTTTGGTAAATACATACTTAAATATTGCAAGTAATATTTGAATAAGAAATACATATATTCAAATTTTCTTTCTTAATTAATTAAAAAAAACATTCAATTATGATAAGTTTGAAGTCCCAAAGTGAGAACCCAATAATTACGATGATTTTGCATTAAGAATTTTGTGTTATTTTTTTGTTAGAACCAAAAACAAAAAAAAAAAAAATTCCATCGAGAAGAAAAAAAGAAAAAAGATGAAAGGTTTAAGAACAATAAGCAAAATACACTAACATGTAGCCTTTCTTCATTACGATGGAATAATTCGTCATTTTATTGATGGCAATTGGTTACGCCCAACTATGCCTATTAAAAGGACATGCGGACGTTGCAAATATAATCTAAGTATTCAGCCCAGAGTCGAACCCACAAGAAATCAACCTATTATTTACTTTCGTTGGATTTACTAAATTTTATGGAATCAACTTCCCAAACGTTGTCAATAATAATTGATGGTATTTCTACTAACTAAGAATGAAAGTAAATAAGCAACTGAAAACTAACTATGATTAAGTTGTAAACAATTAAGAGAAGGTTCTAAGGTTATGATTTCCCCTATTGATGGAATCCCTTCCGGTTATGTTTCATATAGATTCACCAAATCATCTCTATCAATCATGAGCACTCCTATTACCGTAAATCTCTCCCGAGTAATCACGATAATTTACTAGACGCACTCTCCCGAGATACGCTAGCTGGCTTTGTTTATTACAGCTCACTTTAGATTGCACCCAAGGCTTCGTTATCCCTAATCCCGCCTTTAAACCCGCAGTTATTGATCCCTCATATACTTTAGGAGTAGTTTTGTTCAACAACTACCTAAATATGTGCTCTCTCCCGAGTTATGCACACCAAATAGGCACAGCTAATTGAGGATCCTGTCAATTAACTACAACAAACACGTAGTTGAACAAATAGAGATTAAACTGGCAAACTATATTAACATCACAAGAAGTTCATCCTTCAATAGGTTCCATCAAAGCCCTAGACTAAGGAATTAGCTATTCATGACAAAACAAGATAAAACTACTAAAATATTCATAATGGGTAATTGCAAGAGAATAAAAGAGATAGAAAAACTCTAATGTTTGGTTGATCTTCTCACACTTGTTCTTGCCTCCAAAGTAGTCTAAAAAAAAGCTTCCACAATCTTGGGCGAGTTTCTATAGCTTATAAGGGTTTGGAACAAATTTTCCTGAAGTTACACTTTGGTCCAAAAATTTCTGACGCGTGAACAGTGCACCGCGGTCGCGGCAAGACCGCGGCTCGACCGCTGTGGGAGCTGATCATTCTGCCTCGAGCTTTAGTCTGCCGCGGTTGCACCGCGGTTGCGGTGGAATTTGCTCAGGCCATTTTCTCGCATCTTTGTGCTCGGGTACTTCTCGAGTGGACATTTTCTTCACATTATTGCCTCCAAAATACTCCGTGGTGCTTCCTCACTTAGAATATTCCCTGCGAAACAAAAGAACACCATTTAGAGCATTTTGTTGGCAATTTACCTATAAAATAACAATAAAGCATGGTACTATTAAGGTATAAATATCATCTATATAGCCTAATATCAAAACCCCACACTTAAATCATTGCTAGTCCTCGAGCAATCCAACACACTCCATCAAAGTTCCTTCCCTAAGCTTTTCCCTTAACGACTCACACCTTGAACATTTTACTAAAGTTACACCTAGTAGTGAACCACCTTTACCTTAAAAGTCAAATCTCTCGTACCATGCAACATTCACACTTACTCAAACCACTCTATACAAGAGTCAAGACTTACCTTTCCTTTGTGAATCACATGCCTTCACATCACACAAGAGAGTAGTTCCACATATGATGATAATTAGAACAATTAGGAACTTAGATAGACAAGATTCGCTCACTCTCAAAAAGAACATTCACATGTCACAAAGATGCACCATAAGCTTGTCCGTAGTGTAATACTCTACTAATCGAGCCCACTCAGTCTAAGATCAATAGGACTTCACTTGGTTGTAATGTAGGGTAAAGGACGGGTATGATATATTTGGATATAGTGACTAACCTCCCTAAGTACTTTTAATACAATTACATTAACCTTCAAGACCATACTTATGTCAACCAAACACTCCACCACTTTTATTTAAAAACATCCCCATCCATTAAGTGCAGTTGTAACAAACCACCACTTATCAATTACTACATTTTACTCATTTTTTTTGTAGTTCTCATTCTTTCACTCTTCAACACTCTTCACTTTTTCTCTATTTCAATGGTTCCACTCAAAAACCAAACCACCACCCCACACTTGTGCTTTTTGCATAATTTCAATACCATTCAAGAGCTTATGGGAGGTAAAAGGGTTCAAACAACAGGCTATTCAAACAATTGTGTAAGATAATTCACTGTATGTATGTATTTGTAACAATTGACTGTTTGATTTTGTTTTGTTTTGTTTTGCTTTGATTGTTTTGATGTTTTGAGTAATTATTCATTAGGTAAGTTAAAATAGATAAGTGACTTGTCCCGACGACGGATCTCTTTCGGCGGGGTTCTTGAGGGACTAAGTCGAGAAAAAAAGAAAAAAAATCTCCCAGTGGCCAAGAACGACCTTCCCAGAATTATGGGCATCTCTTCATCCACTTTGTAGTCTAAGATCACAAAATCTGCAGGGAACACAAATTTCCCTACCTGAATCAACACATCGTCTAGGATACCAGAGGGTCTTTTTACAATCCTGTCAGCTAGCTACAACAACATGGAGGTGGGTCTAGCTCTTCCAATCCCCAGCCTCTTATAAATTGCCAGGGGCATAAGATTTATGCTGGCCCCTAGATCGCACAGTGCCTTAGCAAAAACAAAATTACCAATAGTGCATGGAATTGTAAAGCTTCCTGGGTCAGACAACTTTTTCGCAATTGGTCTAGTCACCATTGCACTACAGGTCTGAGTAAGAGTAACTGTGGCCAAGTCTTGGAAATCGAATTTTCGGGACATCAAGTCCTTCATCATTTTTGCATACCTAGGCATCTCTTTCAAAGCATCAATCAATGAAATATTTACCTGGATTTGTTTCAGTATCTCCAAGAATTTCTTGTATTGCTCCTCTTTTTGGTACTTAGCCAGCCTCTAAAGGAATGGTGCAAGAGGTCTCTTCTTCCCAATGATTTGGGATTGATCTTTGTCAACTGCCACCTCAACGACTGGTTCCTGGGCTATCTCAGATTCTTTCTCAGACTCAATCTGAATGTTATTTTCTTCATGGGCAGGCTGGACTGTCACCTCTGTCAATTTCGTTGACTCATCCAGCTCAATGGGCACTGGTATGCGTGTCTTAGCCTATCTGGTTTCTCGATCCCTCTATTGCTCTACATCCAAATCTCTGCCATTACGTAGACTCACTACCATCAGCTGCTTCGGGCCTTGATCTTTTGGATTTATCTGGGTATCAGCAGGTAATGTCCCATGAGGACGATTGTTCAGAGACATCAAAATTTGGACCATCTGCATTTCAATATTCTTGATAGCTGAATCGTGTGCATCTACTCTCTCACTAATTTTTGCATTAGACCCAATAACCTACTACATCATTGCCTCAAGTCTAGCAAACCCATCTTCCTGCCGTCTACCATGCTGCTGCTGAGGAGGGTGATACCCTTGCTACTGATTCTGATTGTTATATCCCTGTGGCCTTGGGTAAGGTGCCATATTGTTAGGAGGTCTCATACCTCCCATGTTCCCATTGTTGAACTGTGGCTGGACTAGCCTGTACGGCTGATTTTGTTGGCCCCAATTCTGACCACCCTGTCTCTGCCTTCCATAATTAGACACATAGTTCATGTCTTCAGGGTAGTGATGATGATCATGTTCTGCATTCCACTGGTTACCAATTGGCTGACTAATGCAAGATGTGCACAAGCCCCCATTGGTAGTATCTACGATGTGTACCTGCTGCTTCTGCCCTGACTCTTCCACCTTTTTAGTGAGTATACTCATCTGTGTCAATAAGGTGGCCATATTTTCAGCCATAGAGTTGGATGGATCTAAGGGCACTGAGTGAACCACTGGAGTGATAGGTGCATTCCTGGTTGTCCATCCCGAATTTTGTGCCATCTTGTCAAGCAGACTCTGGCCTTCTCTCCATGTTTTGCTCAAAAATGCTCCACCAGCTGAAGCATCAACAATGTTCTTCACGCTATCTCACAATCCCATGTAAAACCGCTGCCCCAACATCAGATCTGGAATACCATGGTGCAGACATATAACCAACATCCCTTTGAAACGTTCCCATGTTTCATGCAGTGTCTCCATTGGTCTCTATTTAAAACTCAAAATTTCATCAATTTGTTGAGCAGTCTTGTTGGGTGGGTGGAACTTGTTATGGAATTGTTTGACTAACTCCTCCCAAGTTGTTATAGAATTTATGGGGAGTGAGTTTAGCTAGGTCTAGGCAGCTCCTGTCACTGAGAATGGAAACAATATTAGCTTGATTGCTTCCGGAGTTACGTTGGGCTGCCTTTGGGTTTTGCAGATTGACAGGAAATTCTTCAAGTGCTGTTGAGGATCTTCGACTTCTGACCCCAAAAATAGTCCCTTGTTTTGCAACAAGTGCAGCATGTTATTCATGATTTATAATGATTCAGCCTGTATCTGCGGGACTATAATTGCTGTGGCCAGATTTTCAGCTATGGGCTGTGCCCAGTCATAGAGAGCAGCCTCTGGCGCTATTGGTACAGTTGGGTCTACTTCGTGATCTCCCATATCTGGTTCGAATTGTTCAGTTGTTTGTTTTTCCGGTTGGCCCGATTCAAGGCCTTGAAAACTTTCTCGGGATCTGATAATGTTTCAAATACTTCACCAGTTCTCGATGAGTTTCTAGGCATGCACCTGTACAACCAAGTCAACAAACGTTAAAATTTCAATGTATAGATTGGGTGTAGAGAAAACTGACTATACTAACAATTTTTGTATTTCGTTCAATTGTAATTGATAACACCGTTAATTCCCCGGCAACGGCGCCAAAATTTGGTTACGCCCAACTATGCCTATTAAAAGGACATGCGGACGTTGCAAATATAATCTGAGTATTCAGCCCAGAGTCGAACCCACAAGGAATCAACCTATCAATTACTTTCGTTGGATTTACTAAATTCTACGGAATCAACTTCCCAAATGTTGTCAATAACAATTGATGGTATTTCTACTAACTAAGAATGAACGTAAATAAGCAACTGAAAACTAACTATGATTAAGCTGTAAGTAATTAAGAGAAGGTTCTAAGGTTCTGATTTCCCCTATTGATGGAATCTCTTCCGGTTATGTTTCATATAGATTCACCAAATCATCTCTATCAATCATGAGCACTCCTATTACCGTAAATCTCTCCCGAGTAATCACGATAATTTACTAGACGCATTCTCCCGAGATACGCTAGCTGGATTTGTTTATTACAGCTCACTTTAGATTGTACCCAAGGCTTCGTTATCCCTAATCTCGCCTTTAAACCCGCAGTTATTGATCCCTCATATACCTTGGGAGTGGTTTTGTTCAACAACTACCTAAATATGCACTCTCTCCAGAGTTATGCACACTAAATAGGCACAGCTAATTGAGGTCCTGTCAATTAACTACAACAAACACGTAGTTGAACAAATAGAGATTAAACTGGCAAACTATATTAACATCACAAGAAGTTCATCCTTCAATAGGTTCCATCAAAACCCTATACTAAGGAATTAGCTACTCATGACAAAATAAGATAAAACTACTAAAAAATTCATAATGGGTAATTGCAAGAGAATAAAAGAGATAGAAAAACTCTAATGTTTGGTTGATCTTCTCACACTTATTCTTGCCTCCAAAGTAGTCTAAAACAAAAGCTTCCACAATCTTGGGCGAGTTTCTATAGCTTATAAAGGTTTGGAACAAGTTTTTCCGAAGTTACACTTTGGTTCAAAAATTTCTGACGTGTGAACAATGCACCGCGGTCGTGGCAAGATCGCGGCTCGACTGCGGTGGGAGCTGATCAATCTGCCTCGAGCTTTAGTCTGCCGCGGTTGCGATGGAATTTGCTCAGGCCATTTTTCTCGCTTCTTTGTGCTCGGGTACTTCTCGAGTGGGCGTTTTCTTCACATTATTGCCTCCAAAATACTCCATGTTGCTTCCTCTCATATAATATTCCCTGCTAAACAAAAGAACACCATTTAGAGCCTTTTGTTGGCAATTTACCTATAAAATAACAATAAAGCATGACACTATTAAGGTGTAAATATCATCTATATAGCCTAATCTCAACAGTCACCGCCAACAATATTTGTTTTAACAATTAAAGAATTAAAAACATATAAGATCTTTTATTACACAACAATATAAGCTAAGAATCTAACAAGATAATGGATCCAAAACAATACGAAGAAAACGAAAGTATTGCTGGTCTTGGAAAGAAAGGGTGGAACGAAGTAGTAGAAACGGAGTGGGTTAGGACAGTTAAAAATTGTTATTTAGGGATATAATAGTAAAATTATTGGTCAAACTAAAAGAGCTTATAAGCTGAAAATTCATAAGTTGGGGGAGACCAACTTATGACTTTTGGCTTATTTTGACTTATAAGTAGCACTTTTAGTATTTAACAAATGCATAAATAAGCTAAAAACTATTTATAAGCCAGTTTGACCAGCGCCAAACACCCTCTAAATATGTTGCAATGACATTTCTTATCAAAATAGGTCTTCTGGCTCAGTGGTGAAGCGCTTCAATTTACCTCCGACTTCTAAGTGAAAATGGCGTAATTAAACCGATTGTTGCCATATATTAAACATAGATTACTGGTTTGAACCATATTGAAACGTGATTAGTTAACCGTTTGCTCACTACTAAAGTCAACGCCGCTTACAAATTTTTTTGTGTAAGCCCATGTCGATCACACGTCACTAATGCACCACAGGACATTCACTTTGAGTTAGGAAAAAAATATAATAAAAAATTGTAATTTCATCTTGAACTTAAGTTGTACTTGCCAACTGCTCTCTCTTAACTAGAGGTCTCGAGTTCGAGCCCTGAGTATGGAAAAATCCTTGGTAGGGAGCGCTTCTCCCCGAATGGGGCCCTACGCGGCACGAATCCAGATATAATCGGGCTTCAATATGGATACCGAATACCGGACGAGAGAAGGAGGATAACAAGTGCTTTTTTAACGTAAAGAGTTGGTAAGGCAAAGTGATTTACATACTTACATTAGCGTAAGAAATCCTTAACTATGTGTCATTAAAGTCAAAAACATTACCCAATTAAGTAAAATCGAAGATGAGGAATGTCTTTAAAGTTGGATAACCTAGTATAAGAGACGGAAGAAACATAGGTGTGTTGCCTTAAGCAAGTCGCAAAGAATGTTTATTGGTAACTGATTTTACCTCTAAGTGTTTTTGTTATTTAATTTGAGAGATAAATAATAGGGTGATAGAAACCTCTAAAGTCTAAAACCATATACTTATTTTAGTTAAACAAGAAATATAAGTTTATGTATGCCACAATTCCTATTTTAGTGTTACGATATGTCATATTCACCTAATTCTTATCTTTTGCCACATTCTGATGGTAGTTAAACAACCAATAATCTATCTCGAGATGTTTATAATTGGTAAATTTGAATATCTTGTTAATTTTCCTGATGTATTTTCAGTTCTTTCCTAATACAAACTGGTAAACTTATATAAAGAAGAAATTTGATTTTCAAAATAAAGGAACATATGTTAAAGAAAATCCTTTGCTGTATGTCTTATTTTTTTGGCAAAGAGCAGAGATTTTGCTAGAAAATTCTAGTAAGTTTTGTGGTAAATGAGAAGTTGATTTAACATTTTCCTGCATCTTCGGGTGGACCTGTATTTTCTTGCAGAAATGACATAGGAAAGGCAGAAATCTCAACTGGCGATAAAAATATATTTTTTCCATTTTTGAGAAGAAAAAAGTGTCATAGTCCTTGATTATTGTGGCCATTTCTACGTTTCTGGAAACTTCGGCAATAATTATTTCAATTTGACAGCGACTTTGGGTCAAGAGGGAAGAGGGTTGTTTTCCTAAAGCCAAAAGGTTAAGAGTGACTTGCGTTTAAGATTGTGAATGCCTTTGGAGTGTAGTAAGATTTTGTACACCGTCAAAATCGGACTTCCATAATTTTGTATGGCTAATCGAAACTAGGGTGGCATGCCAAGGCTCGTCCTCGCATTGTATCGAACCATGACACGGAGATGAATTGCTAAGCTCATGTAACGACCCGACTGGTCGTTTTGCTTTTTATAACCCCGTCCTCCTAAATAAAACTTTTCGCGCTTGCTTTAACTAATTTACGACATGCGGGGATGGTTGGTTCGGGATTTGGAAGAGTTTTGGTTGTAATAGGCACACTTGATTCCCTAAGATTTTGTTAAAAGGCTAAGTTTAACTTTGGTCAACATTTTTAGCAAACGGACCCGGACTTGTGTTTTGACGGTCCCGGAGGGTGCGTAGGAAAATATGGAACCTCGGTGTACGCCCGGAATCGAATTCTGAGGTCCCTAGCCCGAGTAATGAAAGGATTTAATGAAATTAAATAATGCTTGATCATATTGGTATCGGGCCTGTATGTTGGTTCCGGAGCCCGGTACCGGTCCAATATAGCATTTAAGACTTGCCCGCAAAATTTGGTGTCAATCCGAGTAGTATAAGTACGTTTCGGCGCGTTAGGAGTGAATTGAAGAACTTGAAGTTCATAAGTTTGATTCAATTGGTTTTAGGGGGTGATTCTTAGATTTAGCATTGTTTCGGGTATTCCGAGGGTTCGAGCGAGTCTGTTTTATAATTTCAAACTTGTCGGTATGTTCGGACGGGGCCCGAGGGCCCCGAGCGTCAATCGGGCGAGGCTCGAGTGAAGTTGGAAAACTTGGGAAGGAGCTGAAGCTCCAATCTTCTGTCATAACCACACCTGCGGTTGGTCAGCCGCAGGTGCGAGACCGCAGAAGCGGTCGTTCTCTCGCAGAAGCGGCTAAGAATGGCCAAGCCAGAAGCCGCAAAAGCGGTTGCTTCCCGCAGAAGCGGCCCAGTGGCCCAGATAAATTTCTGCAGAAGCAGACACCTTTCCGCCGATGCGGTGGACACAGGTGCGGCCCAGGACCGCAGATGCGGAAATTACTGAAGCAGTGACCTTCATTTATTACGGGCTCTAGGCCATTTTCGCTCATTTTCATTCATTCATTGGGCGATTTTGGAGGTCTTGAGAGAAGCCTTTCACCTAGCATCTTGAGGTAAGTTCATCCTATTTATTTCTAGTTTAATACTTGAACCTCAGGTAGATTAAAACACAAAGATTAAGGAAAAACCATGGGGTTAGAGCAAAACCTAGGGTTTTGATAAAAGTTAGATTTAACCACAAAATTTGTTATAGAATGAAGTAGAAATCACATATTATTGATCCATAGGTTATAGAGGATAATTTTCTTCGAAAAATTTCGGAATCCGGGCACGTGGGCCCGGGGTCGGATTTTAGGAACTTGTGTTTAAGGTTGAGAAATCACTTTAGTAACTAAAATGCGAACTCTTGAGCTTGTATTGACTAGTTCCTACCCCGTTTAATTAGTTTCAGATCGCGCAGCTCCAAATTGAGGGTTTGAGCACGTTCTTGGTATTAGAAGTATGCTTTGGAGCGAAGTGAGTCTCCTATCTAACCTTGTAAAAGGGAATTGTCCCCATAGGTCAAACAATTGAATAATTTGCCACTAAATGTTGGGGCTACGTACGCACTAGGTGACGAGAGTCCGTGCGTAGCTACTATTGTGCTAAGTCCGGGTAGTCTAGGACCCAAAAATATGCTTTATGTGTTATTCTTGTAACTTTATGATTAATTTGGATTGCTAAATCATGTTGAATGTGGTATATGAAACTAATAAGAGGAACATCATTTTCTTGGCCCCTTTTAAAGAGAAGTTGATATTTCTGTGAGTAATTGTTCTCCTGATATATATTTTTGCATGCTTGTTGTTGTGTTTAATTACATTTGACCGCGTCGTATGTATGATTCGCGAGCAAGATAATAGATGCATCTATGGTTCGCGCCGTTCGACCCTCCGGCAGTGCACACTTTACTTTTATATTGGATCGGGCCGTACGACCTCGGCACTACTTGCATATGCTTCTTGCTTAGTATATTACTATGGACTGAACTTTGTTATATGCCCTGAAATGTAAATAGCTAACTGTGATGTCATCTAGGAAAGGACCTGTTACCCCTTGCTATAAATTTTTAATCATTTGTGTTATCCATGATTAGTATAACACTTTCTCATATTATTTGACCCTAGTAAGTGTCAAGTCGACCTCTCGTCTCTACTTTGAGATTAGACAGGATACTTACTATGTATATATTATTTATGTACTCATACTACACTTCTGTACTTAATTGTACAGGATCTGAGGCAGGTACATCTGGTTACCAGGCTGGTGCATACTCTTGATTTGGCCCGACATTCTAAGGTGAGTTGCTCCCTTCCTATGCCGTTCAGCAGCCCGATGGAGTCTTTTCCTTATTTTTGGCTGTCAATTCTATTTCAGACAGTAGGATAGGTTTTATTCTTTTGCATATTCTACTAGATGCCCACGTACTTGTGGCACCAGGTCTTGGCACACACATTGGTAGACTATTCTTTTGGGGATTATATAACTATTTTTGGTACGTCACTAATTATCACTTGTTTAAACTTCAGATTAAAAAATTGGTGTACTTGTTTTGGTAAAGTAAAAATGAGAACTTATTAATATTTTCGCGTGGGCTTGCCTGACAATGGTGTTGGGCGCCATCACGACCTGTAATGAAATTGGGTCGTGACACCATGGTATCAGAGACTAGGTTCACGTAGGTCTCAGAAGTCATGGGCAAACCTAATAGAGTCTTGTGGATTGGTATGTAGACATCTGTATTTATCTTCGAGAGGCTATAGGGTATTATAAAACTACTCTTTATTCATTTCCTATCGTGCAATGGTTGGTATGCAAAATTTCCCTCTTCTATTCTCTCACAGATGGCGAAATTTGTTATGGAATGAAGTAGAAATCACATATTATTGATATATAGATTATAGAGGACAACTTTCTTCGAAACATTTCGGAATCCGAGTACGTGGCCCCGGGGTTGGATTTTAGGAACTTGTGTTTAAGGTAGGGAAATCACTTTAGTAATTAAAATGCGAACTCTTGAGCTTGTATTGACTAGTTCCTACCTTGTTTAATTAGTTTCGGATCGTGTGGCTCCAAATCGAGGGTTTGAGCACGTTCTTGGTATTAGAAGTATGCTTTGGAGCAAAGTGAGTCTCCTATCTAACCTTGTAAAAGGGAATTGTCCCCATAGGTCAAACAATTGAATAATTTTCCACTAAATGCGGAGGCTACGTACGCACTAGGTGACGAGAGTCCGTGCGTAGCCACTATTGTGCTAAGTCCGGGTAGTCTAGGACCTAAAAATATGCTTTTTGTTTTATTCTTGTAACTTTATGATTAATTTGGATTGCTAAATCATGTTGAATGTGGTATATGAAACTAATAAGAGGAACATCATTTTCTTGGCCCCTTTTAAAGAGAAGTTGATATTTTTGTGAGTAATTGCTCTCCTGATATATATTTTTGCCTGCCTGTTATTGTGTTTAATTACATTTGACCGCGTCGTATGTATGATTCGCGAGCAAGATAATATATGCATCTATGGTTCGCGCCATTCGACCCTCCGGTAGTGCACACTTTACTTTTATGTTGGATCGGGCCGTACGACCTCGGCACTACTTGCGTATGCTTCTTGCTCGGTATATTACTATGGACTGAACTTTGTTATATGCCCTGAAATTTAAATGGCTAACTGTGATGTCATCTAGGAAAGGACTTGTTACCCATTGCTATAAATTTTTAATCATTTGTGTTATCCATGATTAGTATAACACTTTCTCATATTATTTGACCCTAGTAAGTGTCATGTCGACCTCTCGTCTCTACTTCGAGATTAGACAAGATACTTACTAGGTACATATTATTTATGTACTCGTACTACACTTCTGTACTTAATTGTACAGGATCTGAGGCAGGTACATCTGGTTACCAGGCTGGTGCATACTCTTGATTTGGCCCGAGATTCCACGGTGAGCTGCTCCCTTCCTATGCCGTTCAGCAGCCCGATGGAGTCTTTTCCTTATTTTTGGCTGTCAATTCTATTTCAGACAGTAGGATAGGTTTTATTCTTTTGCATATTCTATTAGATGCCCGCGTACTTGTGGCACCAGGTCTTGGCACACACATTGGTAGACTATTCTTTTGGGGATTATATAACTACTTTTGGTACGTCACTAATTATCACTTGTTTAAACTTCAGATTAAGAAATTGGTGTACTTGTTTTGGTAAAGTAAAAATGAGAACTTATTAATATTTTCGCGTGGGCTTGCCTGACAATGGTGTTGTGCGCCATCACGACCTATAATGAAATTGGGTCGTGACAACATGGTATCAGAGACTAGGTTCACGTAGGTCTCAGATGTCATTGGAAAACCTAATAGAGTCTTGTGGATCAGTACGGAGACATCTGTATTTATCTTCGAGAGGCTATAGGGTGTTAGAAAACTACTCTTTATTCATTTCCTATCGTGCAATGGTTGGTATGCAAAATTTCCCTCTTCTATTCTCTCACAGATGGTGAGGACATGCACGACTGATGTTCCAGACCCAGGAGGAGCTGCTCCCTCCGTTGCTAAAGGCCAAGGCAGAGGCCGGGGGAGGGCACCGACCTGAGGTAGGGGACGAGGGCGTCCAAAAGCAGTACCAATAGCACTATCGGCGAATTCTGCGGGAGATCCTATCATTGTGGAGCAAGGCGAGGTGCCCGTAACTGAGCCTACTCCGACAGATTTTATGATAGCACCGGGTTTCCAGGAGGTCATGGGCCGTATGCCGCAGTTCATGGACACCATGACTCGGGCTAGTTTATTTCCAGCGGATCTAGCTACATCAAAGGCAGGAGGGGGAGCATAGACCCCTACTGCTTAGGCTCCTGGTCATGCAGCTATAGTGTATCAGACTCCGGGTGTACTACCCGCGGATAGGGCTCAGCCAGTTACTGCAGTGGTGCCCGAGCCTAGACTAGCTACGGATGGTGACCCGCAGAAGTTGTTGGATAGATGGACTAAACTTCACCCTCCTATCTTCGGGGGTGAGCGTCATGAGGATGCCCAGGATTTCATTGATAGGTGCAGGGACAGACTGCACAACATGAGGATATTGGAGTTGCATGGGGTTGACTTCACTACTTTTCAGCTGGAGGGCAGGGCCCATAGATGGTGGCAGTCTTATGTTTTTGGTAGGCCCGTAGGTTCTCCTCCCATCACTTGGGGTCAGTTCATGCAGTTATTTTTGGACAGGTATATTCCACCCTCTGAGAGGGAAGGGCTGTGGTATCAGTTTGAGAAGCTTGAGCAGGGTCAGAGTCCGTGACCGATTATGAGGCGAGGTTTTCTGAGTTGTCCCGCCATGCATTGATGATACTTCTTACTGACACATAAAGGGTGCAGAGGTTCGTTGCAGGGTTGCATTCTGGCATTAGGGCCAACATGGCCCGAGAGGTGGAGATGGGGACTTCTTATCAGCTAGTGGTGGAGATTGCTCGGAGTTTTAAGGGATATCGTTTGAGAGGTAGAGAGCAGGCGCAGCAGGACAAGAGGGCCCGATTCTCCGGAGAGTTCAGAGGTGCCCCGGCTAGGGGTAGAGGTTAGTTTGGGAGGGGTCAGCCCAGCAGGCCCCCAAATTCAGCACCACTACCTGCTCAGGGTGCTCCAGCGCGCCCCTATTTCAGCGTCATACCAGAGAGTTTTTATCGTCCGCTAGCTATTTAGGGTTCTTCTAGTGGACATTCAGGTCCTCAGGGTTCTTCTAGTTCATATTCCAGCGCTACACCAGGGAGTTCATACCATCCTCCAGCCATTCCAAGTTCCTCTGGTGGGTATTCAAGCCATCAGGGCCATGCTTCCGGATAGCAGGCTATGATGCCGAGAGGTTGCTACGAGTGTGGAGATCCAGGTCACATGAAGAGGACCTGCCCCAAGATTCGGGGCAAGGCAATACAGCAGGGTCAGCAGCCTATGATTCCAGCACCGATTGCCCAGCCGCCTAGAGGCAGGGGACAAAGTGGTAGAGGTCGTCCTAGAGGTGGAGACCAAACAATGAGAGGCCAGTCAGCTACTGCTCAGTCAGGTGAAGGCCAACCAGCCGATGCTCCAGCCAGATTCTATGCCCTCCCGGCCAGACCAGATGCATTGGCGTCAGATACCATCATCACAGGTATTATTTCCATCTGCGGTAGAGATGTTTTTGTATTATTTGATCAAGGGTCCACCTATTCATATGTATCATCTCTATTTGCTCATTTTTTGGTTATTGCTCCTGAGCCTTTGGGCACTCCTATCCATGTGTCCACTCCTATGGGCAATTCTGTGGTTGTAGATCAGATCTACCGGTCTTGTATGGTCACATTCTGTGGTTTCGAGACTAGAGCAGAACTCCTGTTGCTTGATATGATCGACTTTGAGGTCATTCTGGGCATGGATTGGTTATCCCCATACCACACCGTCCTTGATTTCCATGCCAAGACTGTTACATTAGCGATGCCAGGGTTGCTAGGGTTGGAGTGGAGAGGTTCCACAGTTGATACATCTAGTCGGGTTATCTCTTTCCTGAAGGCTCGGCATATGGTCGAGAAGGGGTGTTTGGCTTATCTGGATTATGTTCGGGACACCACCATAGAGTCTCCAACAATTGATTCAGTTCTAGTAGTTGAGGAGTTCGCCGATGTGTTTCCTTCTGATCTTCCTGGCGTGCCACTGAATCGCGATATTGATTTCTATATTGATTTGGCTCCAAGTACCCAGCTATATCTATCCCACAGTACCCTATGGCTCTGAAATAGTTGAAAGAGTTGAAGGAGCAGCTTGAGGGGCTTTTAGCAAAGGGGTTTGTTAGACCAAGTGTGTCACCTTGGGGTGCACCAGTGTTGTTTGTGAAGAAGAAGGATGGGACTATGCGGATGTCCATTTATTACCGCCAGTTGAACAAGGTTACTATCAAGAACAAGTACTCGTTGCCGCGCATTGATGATTTGTTCGACCAGTTACAGGGTGCTAGGGTGTTCTCTAAGATTGACTTGAGATTAGGGTACCATCAGTTGAAGATTCAGAACTCAGATTTTCCGAAGACTACGTTCCATACCAGATATGGCCATTATGAGTTTCTGGTGATGTCCTTTGGCATGACTAATGCCCCAGCAGCGTTTATGGACTTCATGAATAGGGTGTTCAGAATTATATTGATTCCTTTATCATCATATTCATTGACGATATTTTGATATACTCACGTAGCCTGGGGGAGCACGAGCAATATTTGAGAGTAGTGCTTCAGACCATGCGAGAGCAAAAGCTATATGCTAAGTTCTCCAAGTGTGAGTTTTGGCTAGAGTCAGTGGCATTCTTAGGGCATATTATGTCAGGAGATGGTATTAAGGTGGATCCCAAGAAGATTGAGGCAGTTCAAAGTTGTCCACGTCCTACTTCAGTGACCGAGATCAGGAGTTTCCTGGGGTTAGCAGGTTACTACAAGCGATTCGTGCAGGGCTTTTCATAAATTGCTTCACCTCTGACTAGATTGACCTAGAAGGGTGCTCCTTTCTGTTGGTCCGATGATTGTGAAGCGAGCTTTAGAAGCTCAAGACAGTTTTGACTATGGAACCAATTCTTGTGTTGCCTTCTGATTCAGGGATGTATATGGTATATTGTGATGCTTCACATATTGGTTTGGGTTGTGTATTGATGCAGGAGGGGCGAGTTTTTGCATATGCTTAACTCCAGCTGAAGATTCATGAGACGAATTGTCCTATGCATGATCTAGAGTTGGCGGCGATTGTTCATACTCTTAAGATATGGAGGCATTATCTGTATGGTGTGTCATGCGAGGTTTACACTGATCATCGCAGCTTACAACATTTGTTCAAGCAGAGGGATCTCAATTTGAGGCAGCGTAGATGGCTTGAGTTACTGAAAGATTATGACATCACCATTCTTTATCATCCGAGCAAGGCAAATATGGTCGCGGATTCCTTAAGCAGGAAAGCAGAGAGTATGGGTAGCTTGGCATTCATTTCAGTGGAGGAGAGGCCACTAGCCTTGGACATTCAGTCTTTGGCTAACAGACTTGTGATATTAGATATTTCAGAGCCCAGCCGGGTCCTTGCGTGTGTTGTTGCTCAGTCTTCATTATTGGGGCAGATCAAGGCCCGACAGTTTGATGATCCACATTTAGAGGTTCTCAGAGAGACAGTGTTGCAGGGTAGTGCCAAGGAAGTTTCTATTGGCGATGATGGTGTTATGCGACTCCAAGGTAGCCTATGTGTTCTTAATGTTGATGGTCTGAGGGAGAGGATTCTAGAAGAGGCACACAGTTCGCGGTATTCTATTCATCCAGGTGCTATGAAAATGTATCATGACTTGAGGCAGCATTATTGGTGGCGGAGGATGAAGAAAGACATAGTAGAGTATGTGGCTAGGTGTTTGAATTGCCAGCATGTTAAGTATGAACACCAGAGGCCAGGTGGCTTACTTCAGCAGATGCCTAAACTAGAGTGGAAGTGGGAGCACATTACTATGGACTTCGTAGTTGGGTTGCCTCGGTCCTTGCGAAATTTTGATGCAGTGTGGGTCATTATTGATAGGTTGACCAAGTCGGCACACTTTATCCCAATTGTGACTACTTACACATTAGAGAGATTGGCTCAGATTTACATTTCGGAGATAGTCCGGTTGCAAGGTGTGCCTATTTCCATCATATCAGATAGAGGCCCTCAGTTCACTTCTCATTTCTGGAGAGCCGTTTAGGTTGGGGACCCGTGTGGAGCTCAGCACTGCATTTTACCCTCAGACCAACGGACAGTCAAAACGGATAGTTCAGATTTTGGAGGACATGCTCAGAACATGTGTGATTGACTTTAAAGGACAGTGGGATCAGTTCTTGCCTTTGGTAGAGTTCGCTTACAACAACAGCTATCAGTCCATCATAGAGATGGCTCCATTTGAGGCTTTATATGGTCGGCGATGTCGTTCTCCTATCGGGTGGCTTGAGCTTGGTGAGGCTAAGTTGTACGGTACAGACTTGGTGAAAGATGCCTTGGAAAAGGTAAAGTTGATTCAGGAGAGGCTTCACACAACTCAGTCCAGGCAGAAGAGTTTCACGGATCAGAAAACGCGTGAGGTATCATTCATAGTTGGCGAGAAGGTCCTCTTGAAAGTCTCGCCAATGAAGGGTGTTATGAGATTCGGAAAGAAGAGCAAGTTGAGCCCAAGGTTTATTGGCCCATTTGAGGTGTTAAGACAAGTTAGGGAGGTTGCTTACGAGCTTGCTTTACCCCCAACTTGTCAGAAGTTCATCCAGTTTTCTATGTATCGATGCTGTGGAAGTATCACGCTGACTTGTCCCATGTGTTAGACTTCAGTACTATTCAGTTGGATGAGAGTCTGGGTTATGAGGAGGAGCCAGTTGCCATTATTGATAGACAAGATCGCCAGTTATGAGGAGGGGCCAACCAGTTGGGGAGGCGACCTGGGAGTCCGAGGAGGACATGCAGAGCAAATACCCCCATCTTTTTCCTAGCTCAGGTACTTTTCTATGTCCGTTGGAGGGCGAATGTTTGTTTAAGAGGTGGAGAATATAACGACCCGACTGGTTAATTTGCTTTTTAGAACCCCACCCCCCTAAATAAAACTTTCTGCGCTTGCTTTAACTAATTTACGACATGCGGGGATGGTTGGTTCGGGATTTGGAAGAGTTTTGGTTATAATAGGAACACTTGATTCCCTAAGATTTTCTTAAAAGGCTAATTTTAAATTTGATCAACATTATTAGAAAACAGACCCAGACTTGTGTTTTGACGGTCCCGTAGGGTCCGTAGGAAAATAGACCTGGACGTATGCCCGAAATCGAATTCCGAGGTCCCTAGCCCGAGTAACAAATTTTTGTTAGAAATTGTTAAACTGAAATTCTAAGGATTTAATGAAATTAAATAATGATTGATCATGTTGGTATCGGGCACGTATGTTGGTTCCAGAGCCTGGTAGCGGTCCAATATAACAGTTAAGACTTGCCCGCAAAATTTGGTGTCAATCCGAGTAGTATAAGTACGTTTCGGCACGTTAGGAGTGAATTAAAGAACTTGAAGTTCATAAGTTTGATTCAATTGGTTTTAGGGGTTGATTCTTAGATTTAGCATTGTTTCAGGCATTCCGAGGGTTCGAGCGAGTCCATTTTATGATTTCAAACTTATCGGTATATTCGGACGGGGCCCGGGGGCCCTGAGCATCAATCGGGCGATGCTCGAGTAAAGTTGGAAAACTTGGGAAGCAGCTGAAGCTCCAGTCTTCTGTCATAACCGCACATGTTGTTGGTCAGCCGCAGGTGCGAGGCCGTAGAAGCAGTCGTTCTCTCGCAAATGTGGCCAAGGCTGGCCAAGCCAGAAGCGGCTAAGCTTCCGCAGAAGCGGAATTGCAGAAGCGGCCCAGTGGCCCAGATGAATTTCCGCAGAAGCAGACACCTTTTCGTAGATGCGGTGGGCGAAGGTGCAGCGCAGGACTGCAGATGC
The DNA here is from genome assembly GCF_000715075.1 of Nicotiana tabacum. Taxonomy (NCBI): domain Eukaryota; kingdom Viridiplantae; phylum Streptophyta; class Magnoliopsida; order Solanales; family Solanaceae; genus Nicotiana; species Nicotiana tabacum. The sequence goes on along the minus strand of NC_134095.1, from coordinate 94,935,337 downwards.
GGAAATTACTGAAGCAGTGACCTTCATTTATTACGGGCTCTAGGCCATTTTCGCTCATTTTCATTCATTCATTGGGCGATTTTGGAGGTCTTGAGAGAAGCCTTTCACCTAGCATCTTGAGGTAAGTTCATCCTATTTATTTCTAGTTTAATACTTGAACCTCAGGTAGATTAAAACACAAAGGTTAAGGAAAGACCATGGGGTTAGAGCAAAACCTAGGATTTTGATAAATGTTAGATTTAACCGAGAAATTTGTTATGGAATGAAGTAGAAATCACATATTATTGATCTATAGATTATAGAGGACAACTTTCTTCGAAACATTTTGGAATCCGAGTACGTGGGCCCGGGGTTGGATTTTAGGAACTTGTGTTTAAGGTAGGGAAATCACTTTAGTAATTAAAATGCGAACTCTTGAGCTTGTATTGACTAGTTCCTACCTTGTTTAATTAGTTTCGGATCGTGTGGCTCCAAATTGAGGGTTTGAGCACGTTCTTGGTATTAGAAGTATGCTTTGGAGCGAAGTGAGTCTCCTATCTAAGGGAATTGTCCCCATAGGTCAAACAATTGAATAATTTTCCACTAAATGCGGAGGCTACGTACGCACTAGGTGACGAGAGTCCGTGCTTAGCCACTATTGTGCTAAGTCCGGGTAGTCTAGGACCCAAAAACATGATTTATGTGTTATTCTAGTAACTTTATGATTAATTTGGATTGCTTAAATCATGTTGAATGTGGTATATGAAACTAATAAGAGGAACATCGTTTTCTTGGCCCCTTTTAAAGAGATGTTGATATTTCTGTGAGTAATTGCTCTCCTGATATATATTTTTTCCTGCCTGTTGTTGTGTTTAATTACATTTGACCGCGTCGTATGTATGATTCACGAGCAAGATAATAGATGCATCTATGGTTCGCGCCGTTCGACCCTCCGACAGTGCACACTTTACTTTTATGTTGGATCGGGCCGTGCGACCTCGGCACTACTTGCGTATGCTTCTTGCTCGGTATATTACTATGGACTGAACTTTGTTATATGCCCTGAAATTTAAATGGCTAACTGTGATGTCATCTAGGAAAGGACCTGTTACCCCTTGCTATAAATTTTTAATCATTTGTGTTATCCATGATTAGTATAACACTTTCTCATATTATTTGACCCTAGTAAGTGTCAAGTCGACCTCTCGTCTCTACTTTGAGATTAGACAGGATACTTACTATGTATATATTATTTATGTACTCATACTACACTTCTGTACTTAATTGTACAGGATCTGAGGCAGGTACATCTGGTTACCAGGCTGGTGCATACTCTTGATTTGGCCCGACATTCTAAGGTGAGTTGCTCCCTTCCTATGCCGTTCAGCAGCCCGATGGAGTCTTTTCCTTATTTTTGGCTGTCTATTCTATTTCAGACAGTAGGATAGGTTTTATTCTTTTGCATATTCTACTAGATGCCCACGTACTTGTGGCACCAGGTCTTGGCACACACATTGGTAGACTATTCTTTTGGGGATTATATAACTATTTTTGGTACGTCACTAATTATCACTTGTTTAAACTTCAGATTAAGAAATTGGTGTACTTGTATTGGTAAAGTAAAAATGAGAACTTATTAATATTTTCGCGTGGGCTTGCCTGACAATGGTGTTGGGCGCCATCACGACCTGTAATGAAATTGGGTCGTGACAACATGGTATCAGAGACTAGGTTCACATTGGTCTCAGAAGTCATGGGCAAACCTAATAGAGTCTTGTGGATTGGTATGGAGACATCTGTATATATCTTCGAGAGGCTATAGGGTATTAGAAAACTACTCTTTATTCATTTCTTATCGTGCAATGGTTGGTATGCAAAATTTCCCTCTTATATTCTCTCACAGATAGCGAAATTTGTTATGGAATGAAGTACAAATCACATATTATTGATATATAGATTATAGAGGACAACTTTCTTCGAAACATTTCGGAATCCGAGTACGTGGCCCCGGGGTTGGATTTTAGGAACTTGTGTTTAAGGTAGGGAAATCACTTTAGTAATTAAAATGCGAACTCTTGAGCTTGTATTGACTAGTTCCTACCTTGTTTAATTAGTTTCGGATCGTGTGGCTCCAAATCGAGAGTTTGAGCACGTTCTTGGTATTAGAAGTATTCTTTGGAGCGAAGTGAGTCTCCTATCTAATCTTGTAAAAGGGAATTGTCCCCATAGGTCAAACAATTGAATAATTTTCCACTAAATGCGGAGGCTACGTACGCACTAGGTGACGAGAGTCCGTGCGTAGCCACTATTGTGCTAAGTCCGGGTAGTCTAGGACCCAAAAGCATGATTTATGTGTTATTCTTGTAACTTTATGATTAATTTGGATTGCTTAAATCATGTTGAATGTGGTATATGAAACTAATAAGAGGAACATCATTTTCTTGGCCCCTTTTAAAGAGAAGTTGATATTTTTGTGAGTAATTGCTCTCCTAATATATATTCTTGCTTGCCTGTTATTGTGTTTAATTACATTTTACTGCGTCGCATGTATGATTCCCGAGCGGGTAATAGATGCATCTATGGTTTGCTCCGTTCGGCCCTCCGGCAGTGCACATTTTACTTTTATATTGGATCGGGCCATGCGACCTCGACACTACTTGCATATGCTTCTTGCTCGGTATATTACTGTGGACTGAACTTTGTTATATGCCCTAAAATGTAAATAGCTAACTGTGATATCATCTAGGAAAGGACCTATTACCCCTTTCTATAAATTTTTAATCATTTGTGCTATCCATGCTTAGTATAACACTTTCTCATATTATTTGACCCTAGTAAGTGTCAAGTCGACCTCTTGTCTCTACTTCTTCGAGATTAGACAGGATACTTACTAGGTACATATTGTTTATGTACTCATACTACACTTTTGTACTTAATTGTACATGATCTGAGGTAGGTACATCTGGTTACCAGGCTGGTGCATACTCTTGATCCGACCCAAGATTCCACGGTGAGCTTCTCCCTTCCTATGCCGTTCAGCAGCCCGATGGAGTCTTTTCCTTATTTTTGGTTGTCTATTCTGTTTCAAACAGTAGGATGTGTTTTATTCTTTTGCACATTCTACTAGATGCCCACATACTTGTGATACCAGGTCTTGACACACACATTGGTAGACTATTCTTTTGGGGATTGTATAATTATTTTTGTTACGTCACTAATTATCACTTGTTTAAACTTCAGATTAAGAAATTGTTGTACTTGTTTTGGTAAAGTAAAAAATGAGAACTTACAAGAACGAAGTACAAGTGAGATTCGATCCCTTGTCCTTAGGGAAATAAAACCAATTTCCAACCAGTGAACCACTTAGTTCTTTTAAATTATTGGTGCCAGAAGATAATATTAGATAATTTATGTGAATTATATACATGGAATATCTAATTTATTGGAAAGACCATGGATTCACGTGAACCCAATTTTATTAATTAAATCTCCCCTGATTCAAAGCATTCACACACACATTTATGTTCGAAAAAATAATTCTACCAATTTAAGTATTCACTTTAATTGTTATTCTTTTCTTTTGTTAAATTCTAATGACTCGATCAGTTGTCTAGAGTTCTAGCATCTCGTTCTGTGATTTGAGACCACGAATAGGTTCATATGATATTTTATGACTTGTATATATGGTTGGTTCGAGTTTTGAGTGGTTCGTGAGTGATTTGGAATACTTGATTGACAACAAGGGGCTTTAGGCTAAGAAGAGTTGACCAAAGTTTAACTTTTGGGTAAACGGACTCGAAATCGAGTTTTCATGATTCCGTTAGGTTCTTATGATGATTTTGGGCTTGTACATTTGTTCGGATTGAGTTTTAGATACTCCTGAAAGATTAGACATCATTTGTTAGAAGTTGACTAAAGTACTTAAGAGTTCATAAGTTTGATCAAGAGTTGACTTTAATATTATTGAACTTCAGTTGGTGTTCGGAGACTTATATAATTGAATTGAACTTGTGTGCAAAGTTTGGAAGTAATCGGAAGTGTTGAACTGTGATTCAAACACTCTTCTGAAAGAATGAAGATTTAAGAACCTAAGAGAAACTATATTCGGTTTGAGCCTCAATTCTTTATTATGAAATTACCGTGGGTATTTTTGAGCCTTCGGATAAGTTCATATAAGATATATGGACTTGTTGGAATATTTTGGAAGAGTCACGAAAGGCTCGGTGTGATTCAGACATATCTTGTGTAAGTTGGAGGTTGGAGGACTTAAGAAAGTTCATAAGTTTTGTTTGATACTTGATTCTTGTTATAATATTTTAGTATATATTTTGAGACTTTAGACAAGTTCGTATATGGTATATGTACTAGTTAGAATGATTAGACGGGATCTACGGGACCTCGGGTGAGTTTTGAGGTGTTTGGAGAGTTGTTTGAAAGTGAAAAGTGCATCAAATGTGGAGGACAAGGTGGACGTTTCACGTCCATCCTCTGTTCCAGACCAGAAGGAGGAGTGAAGTGTGAACACTTTGCTTCCGAGAGGGCATCCAACACCTGAAGCTAAAATTCAACTTTTTGCTATAAAACTTCATTTCTTGTACTTAATTATATTAATTAGAGAGTTAGGGAACTCGGATTGAGGAAAGTTTCGACGCGATTTTCACCTAAGACGAGGGGATAAGTGATTCTCACTCAAATCTAGTTATAAGATGAATATATCATTGATTGTGGCTCTAAATCAAGGAATCTTAAAGAAGAAAGAGGGTGTTGACTTAAAAGATAAGAAATTATATTTTCATATTCTGAGTGTCGATTTGAACTTAAATTCGAAAACTAATTATATATTTGGACTCGTGGAATTATGGATCAACAAGATCCCACCTTGAACTAGAGTTTTGATCATGTGGGCTCAAATTGACTTTTGTTGACTTATTGAACATTTTTTAAAGATCGAAACTTTATGATTTGGGATTGCTTCCTTTAGTATTGTTTGACTTTCATGAATGATAGTTTGCTAGGTTTTAGGTAATTGAAGGTCAAAAACAAATAAAAAAAGGTGTGATTTGAGTTGAAGACTAGCCATGAGAACGTAAGTATCTTTCTTAACCTTGACTTGGGGGAATATTTTTTAAACTGGACTCACGTGCTACATGCTATTTGTTTGTGGTAACGTATATGCGAGGTAACCAACGTATATGCGGGCACCAAGGTTATATTATGTTCGGAGTAGATTCTAGGTTTTGTTATGCCTTATTTTGGTACATGCTCTAATTGTGATATGTTGTAATAAATTTTATGACTACCTGAACTTTCTTATTTATGATAGAGATTATGTCTAGTTTTTGACGCTTTATTTGGACTTGATGATATTTATGATGAATTACATATTGGAGCTGTGGTTATACGCATGTATAGATATCATCTCATGCGTACATTCCTATATGGTTATTTATTTGTCCATGTACATCTGCATGCGTCCTTGCATATGGTTCTCTTATATAGACTGAGATTATGACACATAAGTTGTCCGTACAGTTGAGAATTATGGCATATACGTTGTTCGTGCAGTTGAGAATTATGGCACGTGAGTTATTCATGCATTTGATAATGTTATGACACAATAATTTTTGCCGTGCGGTTATTGTAATATTGATATTGTTATAGAACGATGATTTATGTTGTGCAGTTATTGTGATATTAATATGTTATGGTATGATGAATTTTCATGCGATGCTTAGATATGGATATGTCCATTCGAAGTCAGGTGATTACCTATGTTACATTGGGTACTATGAGCGCAGGTGTTAGGCGTATCGTGTTGGAGCATATGGGACGTGCTGGACCATATTAAAGCATATCGAATGTGCTGGATATTGGTTATGCTTGAATCTTGAGCATTTATTGACATTCTAGACTCATATAGACATATTCGTGCATATCATCGATATATTGCATGCATTTTACATATGTATTGGACTTATTAGTGAATTGTTGGACACTTGGGATAGTGTAAGATTGAGTATATGTTGAGTCTTCATTATGTATAGACTTTTCAGACTCATATAGGAGAATTTGTATAAATGCTAATTGGGAATTAATCTGAAATTGAGTCTTTATCATGTGTAGATACTCCACATTCATGTAGAAGTTTTCGAGTTAAAGCTACTTGGTGCAAATCTCCTTTATATGTAGAATTGGTGCATTGTATATACTTTAATCTAGTTATTTGGAAAAGTATCTAGTTGAGGGCGAATATTACGGCTCCCTACTTGTCATGCATAACAGTTCTCCACGTTTTCCGTGGTCTAGAAACTTTACTTGATTTGGGTCCGTTATTTTACCGTGGCCGATCCCAGGTACATCGTTCACTCCTCCCGGGTTCCGATACGAGGGGTCCTTCGGCCTTGCTTATAGTCGCATCCAGACCGTGCTTCCCTCTTGTTTCCTTATTGGGGAATCGGGGGAAACTTTTGCCCCCGATTTTACTCGTACACAGGTGTTAACTTTTATTATGTATCTGACCTTTTTTTTTGTTGTAAAATTGCTATCACATAATCGAAAATTACAAGTCCTTAAAGTATTTGACCTGGTTTCATTTGACATTTATATGTAATAGAATTAAAAGAAAGATTTTAACGGAAGTAAAGAATGAAATAATTTATATATATATATTATTAAAAGGAGGGTAGTGAAGCATGAGGTTAAGCTAAGTGACAAGCTAAAATGAAGCCACTTGGCAATTTTAGAACAACATTAATAATTAAAAATTATAAATGGAAACATAATTAATGAAAGTAGTTTAATAAATCTTATACAAAATCCAAATAGATCTTAGACAAATCCAATCTTTATATCTATATTTATATTTATATGTATATTTGTATCTATCTATTTATCTATCTATCTATCTATCTATCTATCTATCTATCTATCTCTCTCTCTCTCTCTCTATATATATATATATATATTGATTCACTCATAGATGTTCTTCTATATTAGCTAAAATATGAAGGTAAAAAATTAATTAAAAAACTAGAATAAAAAAATAAAAAATATAGAAAGACATAAATTGAGATAAGCTATGACTATTTGTACTTTGGAGCTATAAAATAAAACTAAAATTTACTTACGATATTAAAAATTTATTGAGTTTAAAAATTAAATAAATTCAAGCAGCAAATTAAGATCTTACATAAAGTATACAAATTATTTATAAGGTAAAAAAATTAAATAATCAAGAAAAAATATTTTAATAACAAGAATAACAAAGTCATATTAATATTGATAAATCATGCAAACGAATATTTTATACGTAAATATTACTGCAACATTTAGATATAATGTGTTCAAATAATTAAGAAAATATTTTTCTATGATTAATATTTGAATTGAGTGCAGTTAGTTTAAATTTGAAAGCATAACATACTTTTTTAAAATGCGGTCCAAATTAGAAAATAGAATGATAAAAATTATTTGAATTTGAGATGAAAAAGTTTTTAAATTTTTATCAATATTATATTAGAATGAGTGTGGTAGAAATAGATATTAAATTCAAACAAGCTAATAAAAATTCACATGACAATATAATAATATTAGTTATTGAATAATATAATATTAAAAATAAAGTATAAATAGAGGAAAAAAAAATTAAAATTCAGATTTTTTATCGTTGAGAAAAGGGTAAAACTTATTTAAATTTGAGATAAGAATTTTTTTTATATTATGATAAAAAAGCCATAATATGGATAAGTTCACATAACTCAAGTCTAATAGATAAAATAAAAAACTAAAATATTGAATAATAAAAATAAATTAGAGATAATGTGAGGAAGTTTGTAAATCATAAGTTTAGAAAATAAAATAAATGTAAATATACAATACTTAAAAAATTTAAAATTTTTGAGAAATATTTTAAAAACAAAATAAATATTTATTTTATGATTACAAAAATTTATATATATTAATAAATAGAGAAAAAATAAAAATTCAGATTTTTTATCACAGAGAAAAGGGTAAAATTTATTTAAATTTGAGATGAGAAAGTTTTTATATATTATGATAAGAAAAGTCATAATATGGATAAGTCCACATAACTCAAGTCTAATAGATAAATTCAAAAACTAAAATATTGAATAATAAAAATAAATTAGAGATAATGTGAGGAAATTTGTAAATCATAAGTTTAGAAAATAAAATAAATGTAAATATACAATACTTAAAAATATTATTAAAACTTAAAAAATTTAAAATTTTCGAGAAATATTTTTAAAACAAAATAAATATTTATTTTATGATTACAAAAATTTATATATATTTATCTATATTATATAAATATATATATATATATATCAATAAATAGAGAAAAAATAAAAATTCAGATTTTTTATTATAGAGAAAAGGGTAAAACTTATTTAAATTTGAGATGAGAAAGTTTTTTATATTATGATAAGAAAAATCATAATATAGATAAGTCCACATAACTCAAGTCTAATAGATAAAATCAAAAACTAAATATTGAATAATAAAAATAAATTAGAGATAATCTGAGGAAATTTGTAAATCATAAGTTTCGAAAATAAAATAAATGTAAATATACAATACTTAAAAATATTATCAAAACTTAAATTTTTTTAAATTTTTGAGAAATATTTTTAAAACAAAATAAATATTTATTTTATGATTACAAAAACTTATATATATTTATCTATATTATATAAAGAATAGTAGTGATAATGATATTAAATAAAGTTACAAATTAATGAAAAGCCACATAAAACGTAATAAAACTATATATTAGACTAAAATTAAATTATTAAAAATTTACTATTAGAAAGAAAGGGAAATATTATTTGAATTTGAGATTAGAAAGTTCTTAAAACTATGTCGAGAATGCTCAAACTATGGAGAATACCACGAAATTGAAGTCTTATTTATGAAAAATAAAAAAACAAATACATATTTAAAAATACACAATATAGGTACTAATGAAAATAAGAAATTAAATTTGAATCTTAAAACTAAAAAATAAAAAAATTTACGTAAAGAAATAAAATGATAGCAAAAATATTACTACAGCATTTAGATATAATGTGTTCAAACAATTAAGAAAATATTTTTCTATGACTAATATCTGAATTGAGTGCAGTTAGTTTAAGTTTGAAAGCATAACATAATATTTTGAAAATGCGGTCCAATTTACAACATAGAATGATAAGAATTATTTAAATTTAAGATGAGATTTTTTTTATTTCATAATTTTTTTTATTTTTGAAAATATCATTTAAAGAAATAAAATAGTAATATTACTACAATATTTAGATATAATGTGTTCAAACAATTAAGAAATATTTTTCTATGATTAAATTAAAATTTTAAAAATATAAATTAATTTCTGATATAGGTAATTTTACTAATGATAATTAAAAATTAAATTTGTATCTTAAAGCTAAAAAGAAAAGAAAATTTAACTGCATCTAATACAAAACTAATTATAAGAGAACTCAATATATTTGGAACGTAATAATCAAATAATTTATATATTAATATTTTAGACTAATTCAAAGTTACAATTTAAAATTAAATATGATATTATTTTGGTTATAGGTAAAATATTAATATAAAAACTATTTAAAATATAGTAGGGAAGAGATGTATAAAAAAATAAAGGTAGTGTGATTTATACTTTAAATTAATTGAAAAATAAATAAATTAAATAATTAAATTATATTTAAAAATATTACTGATAAATTTAAATGATTAAAAAATTCCGAATAAGAGGATACAAGCATAAAAATATACCAAATTTCAAGAATAAAATATTTATATTTATTAAAGACTATTCAAAAGATAATAAGCAAGATATTAATTAAATTATTAAGCTAATAAAAAATTATATGACAGTATAATAATATTAAATAATAAATAATACAATAACTATAAGAAAAGAACAAAAAAAAAAATAATTTGCATAAAATGATGTGATGAATAAGACATATTTGACTTTCAGTCAAAAACAAAGTGATAATAAGAATTTTCTTAAAATAATATGATATAATGTGCTCAAATAACACAGATCACAACATGACATATTTAGTATTTTTTAATATTGACACCGAAATGAAATACAAGTACTAAAATCAAGGGAATAGGTTGCTACAAAAAAAATAAAAGTTGTCTACTACGAGATTTGAATAATAATTTCATATCTTGCTTCAAAATTAATATCTAATGTTATATAATTTTTATATGAAAAGTTTATATTTTAAGGTTATTTGCACATAATTCAAACAACATAGATTACAATTTGACATAATTTGTGTCCGCGCATCGCGTGAGTACTAATACTAGTTTAAATTTAAAAAAGAAAAAAGGGAAGGATCCGGTTCATAAAACCTGCGCGGGTTAATGGGCTGACCCGAATCAGGCAGCTCAGCTACACACGTGGACAATTGCCCAGAAACTAACCAAAAAGGAATAGTTTCGACGTGTCACCAGTACAAAAAGGTAAACACGAAACCAAAAGTTTTTGTAGCTAAACCACACACCTGAAAATTTTAGTATGCACATTAGCACAAAACCCCCTGAACGAACTGAAAAAACAAATAATTAATGGCCTGCAAAACGTGTGCGACAGACTCAATTATACTTAGGTTAACTATCTCACCCACTCTAATGCAAAAACCTTCCAAGTATGGTCAACCCCATAAGCTTTAATAAGACATGTCTTTATTTCCACTCTTTCCAAAAATTGATTTTTGATCAAAACCCTGTTTTACAAGAAAAGTGATTGAAATCAATTAGGACCAAGCACCAAATAGTTGAGACCCAAATATTGTGAGAAAACCTCTATTCTATTTTCAGCTCACCAAATCAAAACTGCTGATAGTGCAAACTTAAGCACGCCAAGAAAACACAAACTATACACCTCCCCCTTATAACAACTAGTATATTTCTAGCAGTAGAATCACACCAAAACAACCACTCCCTGCATAGGTACAACATGATGAATTCATTGAACACCATTAACATGACTTGTTCATCCTCCACATCCTTGTTTGCATATTTTAACCCCAACACAAGTTTTCTTCTGTTGCCAGAGATACAAATGATGGAAATATTCCTAGCCTTTGTTGTTTTCATTTGTATACATTCTTTAAGGCAGGGGAAGAAACAAGGATTACCAAATTGGCCACTAGTAGGGATGTTGCCTTCTTTGATTTTAGGGTTACGGAAAGACATGTATGAGTGGATTTCTGATGTTCTTTGTCGGATGAATGGGACGTTTACGTTCCGAGGTCCATGGTTCACCAACCTCAACTGTGTGGTGACATCCGATCCTCGGAATCTTGAGTATCTTCTCAAGACAAAATTCTCAAATTTCCCTAAAGGTGAATACTTTAGAAGCACTGTTAGGGACCTACTTGGAGATGGAATATTCAGTGCAGATGATGAGATTTGGCAGAAACAGAGGAAAACAGCCAGCATTGAGTTCCATTCTGCTAACTTTAGGAAAATGACTACTGATTCGTTGCTGGAGCTTGTTCATTCTAGGCTCTTACCTGTTTTGGAAGATTCAATGAAGCAATCAATCCCTATTGATCTTCAAGATGTTCTCCTTAGGCTCACATTCGATAATGTATGCATGATTGCTTTCGGGGTTGATCCAGGGTGTCTCCACCCTGGATTACCTGAAATTCAATTCGCCAAAGCTTTCGAATCAGCAACCGAGGCAACCATTCTCCGGTTTGTCACACCCACGCTTGTCTGGAAAACCATGAGGTGGCTTGGGTTAGGAACAGAGAGGACGTTGAAGCATTCATTGAAGAAAGTGAATGAATTTGCTGATGAAGTTATCAAAACTAGAAAGAAAGAGCTTTCTTTAGAAGATGAGAGTAGCAAAAAAAGATCGGATCTTTTAACAGTGTTCATGGGGCTAAGAGATGAACAAGGAAAGCCATTTTCGGGTAAGTTATTGAGAGATATTTGTGTCAACTTCATTCTTGCTGGAAGAGACACTTCTTCAGTTGCATTAAGCTGGTTTTTCTGGCTCTTGAATCGTAATCCGGAGGTTGAAGAAAGAATTTTGGCTGAGATTTCTAAGATTTTGAATGAAAGATCAGAGGATGCCATTAAGGAAAGTCCTTTGATTTTCAAGCCCAAAGAGATCAAGCAAATGGAATATCTACAAGCTGCTCTTTCAGAAGCTCTCAGATTGTATCCTTCTGTTCCAGTTGATCACAAAGAGGTAAAACTTTCCCACCTTCTGCATAAAATACACGTGAACACTATTTTATTTAAGTATTCCTATTTTAATAAAAATCTAACTGTTTATATTTGATCATACTAGTCTATAATTTTAGCAGTAGATGTAAACTTTATCCTTCAGGGACTTTTAATTTTAATAGTAGCATTTTCCCATGTTTCAATTTAGACGAGATAGTTTGACTCAGTACGGAGTTTAAGAAAAAAGAAGAAAAGTTTTGAAACATGTGATTGTAAAAGCTTAAGAGGTAAAAGCTTTGTGGGCCATGACATTTGTGTGATTATAAAAACTTTTCATTAAGGGTAAAATGAATAAAATGAAGAGTTTAAAGTTGAATTATTTTCAAATTTAAAAATGTGTCATTTATTTTGGAATAGACTAAAAAGGAAAGTACCTCATCTAATTTGAAACGGATGGAGTATTTATTCGTATAGTGTATGCCTTGATGGTAGTGGCGGAGCCACATGCACCAAAGGGGTATCGGTTGACACCCCTTCGCCAGAAAATTACACTGTATAGCTCGGTAATTTTTTTAAAAATATGTATATATATACTATATAATGACACCCCTTGACTTCTTGGTGAGTTTATTTTTTATATTTTGACTCCCCTTAATGAAAATCCTGGCTCCGCCAGTGTTTGATGGTCCTCTTTAGAGAAGTGGACGTCTTGTTTCTTTTATTTTTCTCTTTTGACCGGTAGAGGTGAAGTGTTTTTAGGTTCTTTATTTAGTTCAACTATTCTAACAATTTGTTGGTTGGAGAGAAAAAGGTATATGACTTCCTGAAATGATCAATTGGGCATCGATGTTCCAAGAATAGAAACATCCAAGCTGTACGCTATTAAAGTCAAAATAGAAAAAACTAGTTGAACGTAACTGGCATATAAGGGTCTTTCCATTCTTTGCTCATCGATCAATTGTTTGGTTTGTTATGTAGGTAGTTGAAGACGACGTATTCCCAGACGGGACAGTACTGAAAAAGGGAACAAAGGTAGTGTATGCAATCTATACAATGGGAAGAATGGAAGGGATATGGGGGGAAGATTGTAGAGAATACAAACCAGAGAGGTGGCTGAGAGATGGCCGCTACATGACCGAATCCGCATATCGCTTCACAGCCTTCAATGGAGGACCTCGCCTTTGTTTAGGCAAAGATTTTGCTTACTATCAGATGAAATTCGTCGCTGCATCCATTCTCTACCGTTACAATGTCAAGGTAGTCGAAGGTCATCCTGTTTCACCCAAAATGGCTTTGACTATGTATCTCAAATATGGATTACAAGTCAAACTTTCCAGGCGTACGTGACCCAATTCTCACAAGAAATACTATGTAATTTCTTTGGCTCTTAATGTTTAATTGTTCCTTTCTTTCTTTTGTTTTTTCAAATTTTCAGTAATATATATAAAGACCAGGTTGTCTGGACAAGTAAGATATGAAAAGGCGGGTTACTAGGAAAGGAGAAAGGGAACAAAAAAATTTATGAATTAGGTACATAGGGTGAGTGACTGGAATAATAGATTTCCGTGTTGATTGTTATGATTAATTCTTTATTTTTTAATATCCATTGTTTCAGTTTCATGCTAATTTTCTATATCACGTCATTATATATTACAAATATATAAGCACAGTCCAATAGATTATTGCATGCTAATACACGTATTTGTTTTTTCCCCTTTTCCATAAACCCGAATCTGCTTCTCAAACAAATCAACTATGTCCATTTGTTAGATGATAACAGTATTTGGAAGAAAATAGGACTTCCTAGGTGTATTTGGTACAAAGAAAAATATTTTTCAATTTTGTCATGCTTGGTTGGCTTAAAAGTTCTGAAAAATATTTTTCTTGTGAATTTATTTTCTTCTAATTGAAGGAAAGTTTTCCCTGTCAAGTGAAAGGAAGACATTTTCCAAAACTCCTTTTCAATCTCCTCACCTTATTCCCCATTCCCATCAATTCCCACCAACCCACCCCTATCCCCCTACTCCCCCTACCCTAAATAAATCAATTTTATTATGAGTATCGAGTACTTTCTTTTGATGTCGTAGATAGAGTACTTTCTTTTTCATTTTAATAAAATGATGTAGTAAAACGTATTTTCTTTTATTTCAACAAAATAAGTATTTTCAATTTATGATAAAGGTATTTTATTTCATTTCAACAAAATGAGTACCTTCTTTTCATGTTGTAGAAATAGGACTTTCCTTTTTAACTAAAAAAAAGTATTTTCTTTTTAGTTATAGAGCAAAAATTTACACTTTGTTTTTGCAGAAAAAAGTAAAGCACTACTTTAGTTCCTTTGGGTTTGTGTGAACCTTTAAAACGACAATTAAATTATTGAAGAAAATAGAGTCCTACATTGGGTGTTTGGGGTGTTGGGGTTGGGGGAAGGGGTGGGTGGGGAGGGCAGAAAACACGGGGATTTGGGGAAATGAGGGTAATGAGAGTAACATAAAAAATATTTTATACTCTTTAACCAAGCACTGAAAAATATTTTTTACTCACCAATTAAACAAGAAAAAATAAGTGATAAAACCATTCATTTTTACACGAAAATATTTTTAGGAAAATATTTTTCATGAAAAATAGTTTCTTTTATATCAAACACACCCCTTATCTCTCCCCTTTTTGTAGATAAGATTAAGTTTCAAATGTAAATTTGTTTACCATAAATAGGTACAATTGAATTTGTAACATAGTTTATAGATACGTAGATTAAATTAATCTGATAAAATAAAATAACACAGTATAAAAGGAATAAAATAAAGATAATTGAAGAAAGAACAAGCTCGGATTTTAGAGTGATCTCACCGGAACTAAGACAACTGGCAAACCTTAATAACAATAATATAAAGTATTTTCAAAATGGAAGAAGAATAGTAGCCTTTTGTAATAGAAATATTTTGTATCCTTCAACGAGTACGAATATCACTACTTATAGTTAAATTTGAGGAGATAAAATCCTCAAATCATACTCTTCTTAAAGATGAATAAAATCCCCTCTTGATGGATACATAACGTTTGAGGATAAATGTTATGATTTTCTGTAACGACTGCTCCTTTAATACTGTCATCTTCAACTGTCATCTTCAACTGGTACCTTGCTTTCAAATTCTCTTCCCCAAGAGGCCTTCAGAATTTTTGCAATACTAGTCACATGGTATCAATCATCTGCTGACTCATCTCCTACTTGTCTTCACTATCACGTGTCAGGCATACCCAAAATAGAAACGTAACTGAAAGAAACGGTACGTTTTCAACCACAAAACGGTGGCAACTCTTCGCTTGAACCTGCTAGGCGTCAGGTTTATGCCGTTAGGCATTAGTGTTTCCTTTCTTAAATAGGGAATTTAAATTAATTAAAAGTATAATTTAGTATTCAATTTTTTAATTTAGGGTTTCCTGCTTCCTCCATTTTTCATTAGCTTTAAGGCCAATTATTTCACTGTTCTTAGTAAAAAGCCGGCAATGGCTGAACATCAGTAACTAATACTCAGATGAAGAATTACAACCCTTCAAATAAATTGGTATTTTTCTTTAAATATTTTATTTATAAAATATTTAAATTAAAGGGTATTTAAATAATTTAATTCTTTAGTTTTGGGTTTCCCATAATTAATTTTTCTAATTTATAAACTAATGTTATGACTTAATATATCTTGGAATTTTTTTAATTCCAAAATTTGATTATGGCCTTAAACACTCAATCACAATAGCATAGTATCATGACCCGCCACATTATCATGCCACGTAGGTGTCACTTGACATATATTTTTGCCATATGAAAGGGTTACATAAGTTAGGGACTAGATCTTGGTGGAATATTCTAGAACTATATATGGAGAATTTCCTTGGGAAAGCTCTACATATTTATGCACTTGTAGGAAAGTTCTAGAAAAATATAGAGGTTTCATTAGGAAGACCATAGAACCCTATGGGATTACTAGGAAAGTCCTTAGAAGATTCTAGCTATATAGAAGATTCTAGAGAGTGTACTTATTTGTAAATATGAAAGGACTTGTGGAATAATTATTATCTACACACTAGCCCTAGGTGATTAGTATAAATAGGGGGCATTCATTTGTAAAATCACCAAGCAAACAATTCAAGTTCTCTCTAATACAAAGTTTTCTTTAACAATTCTCTTGTGTTCTTTCTACCATTCTCTTAGCAATCCTGCGTGTAGTAAGGCTGACTTGGCATAGCAAGAACGTAAGTAAATTGGGCAAGATTGTGAGTGAGTTGTCAAGTGCCACACATGTACTTAGTTGACGACTAAGAACGTGACAGTAGACTCCATAAATAGAAAGGACATAACTTTTTAATAAAGGACACTTTAAAATATTAATTTTTTTCTATTTTCTTTATTTTTTAAATATAATAAATAGGTTATTTGGAAGGACTTTAATTTTTAAGCTTCTCACTTTTATAATAATATAGATTGATTGTTACACCCCATGTTTTCATACGTGGAAGTACGCCATAAGTAAATTGATGAGAGTTCGGAAGTGAGATTACATTATGCATTTTCGTACGTTAAAGTTTCGTCGTAAGTTAATCGGCATAAGTTGGGCAATGAGATTATTTCGAGATTATAAGTATTACACTATTTCAAACACGCGATAAATAAATTCGTGAAGGTGAGAGAGTAAGAGAATCGAAGGAAATAAATTTCATCGAAGTTTGATATCTTGGGATAAAATATGGCCCGAGCTAAAATACCCTATGACTATATGACTATGATATGATAGTCATGTCCTATGACTAGTGCCATACAAGGTACCATATGACTATAATAGTAAGGTATATAATTTGTATTAAAAGTGAGTAGTATTTTATGTAATTTGAGATAATTCTTAATTAAGTGGGTAATTGATTAATTATTGGATTTGTGGATAAATATTTAAGTGAAATTTGTTGGATAATTATAAGGGGACACCTATACATGTGGGGATATATTAGTGTGACAACAAATTGCCAACTAATCAAGCCTAAAGGAGGAGATGGCACAAAATGAATCAAACATGAATTTGTTGGACCAAATATGGTAAATAAATACAATTTTCATTAATAGGAGTTGGATGCATTAATTTATGCATAAGAAGAGACTCTAGCAACGTTATTGAACCTCCCAATCAGAGTTAGAAAAGTCTTGCAATCAAAACCAAGTCCACCAACGTCCAAGAATGCTAAGTGAAGATGCAACGAGATTTTGCGATTCTAAAGGAGTACGGTGCAATCTTTCTTAAGAATATCATACGGCTTTTCCCTACTTCGATCTCATCATTACATATTTTATCGCAATTGACGTGTATTAGAGGGATTGTTAAAAGAATCGGCTCAAGTATGTTAAAGCTAACCCTTTTTTCTTTTTGGCATGATCTATAAGACACGAACGAAAAGAACAAATGTACAAATTCCATAAATGACTCTATTCATAAAAATACTAGGGGTATCCATATTCTTGATTCCCCATGTGAATTTTTATTATATCTTCTTTTCATGGGTCTCAAAAAAATACGTATTTGATAAAGTTTATCCGAAAGACATATTGATTTTTATGAAATTTTGAGAAAATCTTATTAACGTATTCCTTATGTATTTCATGCATTTATACATATACATTGACCCATGACCAGATGGCGTTATATATATATATATATATATGTGTGTGTGTGTGTGTGTGTGTGTGTGTGTATGTATGTATATATATATATATATATATATATATATATATATATATATATATATATATATATGGGATATGAGAAAGGTTATGACGTTATACTTGATCAGCTGGTATATGTTGATGATTTTACCCACAGTGGCCGAGATGATATGATGGGATGCCCTCAGAGGCTTGATGAATGTTATAAAACATGTACCTATGCACGACATGAAATTTATACGCATATGCATGACATTATAATTATTTCATAATTTACAGAGTTATCCAGACTTACAGGTTGAGTCATTTACTCTATATTTCTTCCATATTTGTTATATATTTATTTATGTGCCTTACATACTTGGTACATTATTCGTACTACGTCCCTTTTGCATTTATGTGCCTTACATACTTGGTACATTATTCGTACTACGTCCCTTTTGCATGGGGACGCTGCGTTTCATGCCCGCAAGTCCCGATAGACAGGATGAGAGCCCTCCAAGTAGGCTATCAACTCAGCGGAAGGTGTTGTTGCGCTCCATTTGCTCCGGAGTTGCTTATTTGGTCAGTATGATTAGGACATGTATTGATTAGTATGGCGGGGACCTATCCCGACTTTTATGACATTTATGTACTCTTTGAGGCTTGTAGACATATGTCGTGTATGTAAAAGATTATATGGCCTTGTCGGCCTACGTTCAATGTACGAATAATCATTTTGGTCTTATAAGCCAGTATGTCATATGTATAAGTTTGTATTTCCCTTATGCTTTACTTCGGTTCATTTACCTATGATAGAATGATACGTTACGTTGGTACTAGGTTGAGTAAGGTATCGGGTGCCCGTCGCGGCTCATCAGTTTGGTTCGTGACATTAATATATAAATATATATCAAGTTCTAGGCGCATAATCATCATCTTCACGCGTCTAACGTGCTTACGTACAAATTCCAATGAGTCCAAATAACACCTTTTCCCATCATGGCCAATTATTGCCGCATGTAAAAGAAAATGAGAAGTAACGAAGTATTACATGATGTTGCATATCGCCAAACTTTGGAATATCTGTGAAGCCAGTTGGCTTATATAAAGATGGATTCGAAAATTAAATCAGTTAAAACGAAATAGCAATAAATTAAAGCCCTCTAGCTACTTCTGGTGGAAATTGGTCTTAATTGTTGAACACTAATAATATCGGCTGAATTCCATTTCCATTGCATGCGTTTATGGTTGTCCATTTACACGAGTATGGCTTAATAATACAACCCGGGATTAACACTAATTAAAAGGAAGGAAAATGCTAAAACGGGGCAGATGGCAGCTTCTTATTGGCCAAGAAATGTCTAACTAGTTGTAGAGCCTGCTTTGGCTTGAATGTTGGAACTTGATGTCCAGCTCCTCTTACTGTCACAAAGGATAGTCCGTCATAGCCAACTGTCCATCCACCAACCTATTAAGATTTCCCACGTTTAGATTAGCTCTCAATGTTAAGTACAATGTTAATTTCAAGTAATTAAAATATATACCATAAAAGAAAAATAAGTAATATGTATACCTGTTTATTGTTAGTGTACCAAGGAGTCCAATCTTCATTGATTTTCAATCCAAGTTTTCTCAAAGTTAATCTTGTAGCAGTGACTGGGATTCTACCATCGGTATCTCCACTGATAAAAATAAATAGATATAGAATTTTAGGATTATTAAATATTGGTCTTTTACTCTTTTTCCCTCAATTGAAAATCTTCAAAAGAAAATTACATGCATCTATTATCACTTACCTATACACCCAAACGCGCAGACCACCATCGATAAGTTTCTTGATGATAGGAAGCATAGAAGATGGTGCGTCACTCCAAAACGTAATATTGTCGCTGCAAAATAAGAAGATTATTAGTTACATATAAGATAATAAACCTAATATACACGGAAATTTTTACCTACACTGTCTATGTAATTTTCAGGTAACTAGTTCCAGTTAACAAGCAAATTAAAGTTAAACATATTACACAGAAATGACAAGTGATTTTTCGAAAACGAAATATACTCCAATAAAAAGAAGTTAAAATAACAAAGGGCATTGCTGACCTGCAATGAGTCCATCGATAAGGAATTTTGGTGACATTTGCATGGAGTGCAGCTTGAACATCTGGTCTATTCATGTACATTTCTGTGTAATCAGACAGACAAGGATCGTAGCCTGTTGGTCTTTTGTGCCATCCTTCCTGCATGTTACAATTTTGAATCTTTAGGCCAGAAAATAAAAATAAATAAAAAATTCCCTCCTCATGCTAAACTTAGGCTTGATATAAATATCGAGTACGGACTTACAATTCTGGAGAAGGACTTGGGGGCAACTCCAGGAATAGTTGGAAGGGGTGTGGTACTGAAGTTGCTGTTAACACATTTAGGGGCGTAAAGGCTGTACATGTCTACGATTTTGTAAACATCAAAATACTGATTAAGAAGATCGTCGCAGTCATCGCCAGGATGTTCCAAGCTGAAATTGCAAACTCTCTTAATGGAATGGTACAAATGATCTGATATCACCGCATGATCCCATGCATACTCTATCATTCCCTTTTGGTCTGTCTCGTCGTCCATCAATGCATTCCCTACCTGCAATTTTTCATTTTTTCGTAACTCATCGTAATAACGTTTTTGATAAATGAGAGCATCTCTTATTGTGTCATTACATATTAATAGAGGTGAATTCAAAATCTAAAGTCAATGAGCTTATAAGGAATTTGATTTTATTATATGTATGTATTTCAGATGATAAGTTCAGCTAAACTTTCGTAAATGATTCTAAATCCGCCTCTGACTATAAGATGTTAATTTGCTGCAGTAATGGTCGAGATGGAGTTGGTAAAAACGTACCATAAATCCTTTGAAATTTATGTAGTCCTCTTTTATGACTTTTTTATTGTTGTCGAAGATCTGCTCTGCTAGCTGGGGAACATAGTGCCCTGAAAAAATGAATCGTTAGCCAAATATATGATGAGTTGATTATATACAAAAAGGAAATAAGTTGACAAAAAGAGATAATCCACATGTTGTGTGTTGGGTGTTTGAGTTTTTTTTTCTTTACCAGCGTAGCTTTCACCAGCAATGTAGAATTCATGGGACTTGAACTGTGGAAATCGTCGAAACCAATTGACCAGAAATTTATATGAATCTTGGGCTGATAAATAAGGAGCAGAGATAAATTTAAGAAGTTAGCATTTGTGAGGAAAAAATCAAATTAAATTCGTAGAATAACTAATTCTTTACCTGTAACAGTGTCTCCAAGCTCAGTGATATCACTAGAGGTGTTTGTGTATGAAAATCCAACACCAACGGGGGATTCCAAGAACAATAAGTTTGCAGCTGGAAATATTAATATTAATATACACAATTATTAGTACTACGAAGAGATTTTGATTTCTAATTCTTTGATGAAGGTCTGACAAGTACTTATGCTCAACAAAACTTAAATCAAAATGTAAGTAACTTTTTATCCAATAAATTCAGCAATCTTTTTAATTTTCCTCTTTACCTTTATTCCATGAGAAATTGTTGAACTTGAGCTCTGGCTTATTTTTCTGTGTGAAGAAAGGCCCTAACTCTTCTGCTTCACCGTAGCCAATTGATGAGCATCCTGGGCCTGAAATGTCAATGACAAACTTCAGCTAATTAACCCAGTTCTGTAAAAAATGAGGGCATTAAAACAAGGATTTAAACCCGCGATAGATAATACTGATTTTGGTACCAAATTTATATTGATACTAGTTAATCCAATAACCAAACACGAGATAAATGTAATTTCAGATTTTATACCGGGATTAGAATAGCCAAACCCCAAAGGTTTAGGAACACTAGTTTGACATTCAACGAATCTACTTATTAAAGGTTCAAGGATGAAGTATTTTTCTAACCATTTATGACATTAATACTTGAGCCATAATTGTAGGTAGGCGTGAAAAAATAGTTAGAGAACGGTTAACCACCTATATTATCCACTAAAAATGGGTTGGATAATTAACTTTATAAAAATGGGTCAAATATGGATAAGAATCATATTATCCATTTATAAAATGTATAACCAATGAGTCTAACTTTTACATTTATAAAGCCTCAAATTGGGGGTTCCTCAAGTTAGGGAGACTAAGAATTCTCCAAAAGTGATCATATGCAAGAAGTCATGGATAATATGGTTACCCATATTATCCGCTGTTAACCAATTTTTTATCCGTCTTAAATATAGATCGAGTCGGATAATTTATACGTTTTTTATTACCCATTTTTGACCCGAACCAGATCCGATCCGTCCTGCCCGTTTGTCACTCCTAGTTATAGGAAATGAGACATTTTTATGTGTATACTTGGGCTCAAGGTCCAAAATAGTAGAAAATGGGAGCATTTGCATCTATACCCGCTTATTGGATCATGTTTTAACTTGTGCCCGCTTTGCAAAAAAAATTGCAAGCGTACCCATTTTTTCGCGTAACTTCAGCATACGGGGCTGAAGTAGCAAAGACAATCACGCAAAACTTCAGCATTCTAGTAGACGGGAGTGAAGTTTTTGTTTTTGTAACTGGTGAACTTCAGCTCTAGAACTGAAGTTTTTATTTTGTAAATGACGAATTTCAGCACTTCAGCTCTAGAGCTGAAGTTTTTGTTTTGTAACTGGCGAACTTCAGCTCTAGAGCTGAAGTTTTTGTTTGTAACTGACTAACTTCAGCTCTAGAGCTGAAGTTTTTGTTTTGTAACTGGCTTATGGTTTTCATGCTTCCCAGAAGCTTAAACTAAACCATCCATCAAAACAGATGATGTTAAGAGATGGCACAAACAAAGGGGTTTTCGTTGTGATTCAAACCAGTTAGTCTCAGCATAAACAGATAAAAAATCTGTGCATTTTTTAAAAAAGTGAAGTAAAATTGGAACCCAATTACGTTTGTCAATTTCGAATCTAAAAGTCTGGGGAAAATGTCTGGAGTCCGTGATTGAAATTTTACCTCTTGGAGGGGATTTAGATCACCATCTCGTATCTTCGTCTTGTGAATAAAAAAAAGTTCAAATTCAATTTTCTGTTGCTAACTAAATCCAGTATCACTGCTGCTGGAGTTAGAATTCACAAAGAAATCCAGAATTCGTGGTAGTTAACTAAAATAACTAAGATATATGAAACTCTTATCCACTAAAACTTGGATCAGACCTTTAGTCACGGACTTCAAAAAGAGGTTGAGGGATGAGAAGGAGGAGGAGAAAGGGGTTGAAATTATTTAAAAAATGGATACAAGTTATAAATTTTTTAGAAAATGGGTATAGGTTAAATGAGGGCGATCAAATAAAGCGCCATGTGCAATTTTTACTAGAAAATGGGATTTTGATTTTCATACTTGGGCTCAATATCCATAAGTTGGGCCATCTGTTTCGGGAGAGAATCATAAATTAGTAGTTAAGCTTCAATCATCCTCTCCTTCATTTCAAAGAGAAAAAAAAAGTGAGTGAATCATTACACTTATTTACCTTTTCAGGCCAAACATTTTCGTTTTCTTCGTTTCTTTTTTGACTATGTAATATTGTTTCAGTTTTCACCCTTGCGCCAAAAATTAAATCAATAAATAATATTTCTTTTCTTTTTAATCTATATCAGGAAGAGGGTTAAAGCTCTCACTTTTTTCTCAAATGACAAAAAAAAAAAAAAAAAAAAAGTATACCATAGGCAACTTCTTGGTTTTATACATTTTTTTCCCTACTATCAATCTCCACCCTCGACTAAAAGGAAAAATAAAACCAAAATATCATTTGTAATTATACCTAGAGTGAATTTATTAATTAGAGAAAAAAAAAGAGGAAAATGAAATGATGAAAGTTAATTCGTTAGGTGCCATAAAAATCCAGAAAGTCTTGCACATGTTTTTCTTCTTTGTTGTATGGTATGATTCTCATTACTTGTCTTTGCTTTTAAGCATAGCTGGAGATTATGACATTATCATAATTTAAAGCTGCCCATTCATTTCGATCGAATGTCTTAAGGTATTATTTCAATAGAAAATTTGTCTACATATATGTTGTATGTACATTACCTTAGGTCCAATTTTTTTGAAACAAAAATATTCTTGCTGATAGAAGGTCATGGTTTCAACATGACAGCGATTGGTCAAAAGCTTGAACAATATTAAATTCCAATACTTATTAAAAAAACCCAGCCATCCTTGTAGAGTTGGGTGTCTATTCAATATTCATATTATCCACAAAATTTATAGGAAGGAAATCAATCAATTCATCTTGTCCACAAAGCTATAGATATGGTTATAAGTTAGACGTAATAATTGTAGCAACTTAATAATTGCCGGCATTAAGGATGAAAATGTGATAATGAGTTAAATTCTGACAGAGAATTGTCTAATTACCAAATCTTATTACCAAATAACGGAAATATGCCATATATATTGTCTTGCTTAAGCAAGAGAATTCTAATTTATATAGTACTTACTACAAGAATGATTGGTTTCTGACAGACTAAAAAAATAACAAAGCCCTCAAACATATGATACAATTAACTAGACAAAACAGAAAATTATATATTTCTAAGCATTTTCGTTTTGTAATCTAATCAATTCTAGTGATTAGTTCATTTCGCTCATAGTTAATAGGAGACTATCTTATATTTTGATAAGAATTGATTGTTAAAGAAATTCATATCAACGGCCAATAACATATATCCAACAGCTAGCCTATAATGTCAAATTTTACAGTGTGGTTGTACATTGTAATTGTATATGTATAAACAAGGGTTGTGGTGGAGTGATAAGTGTTGAAGATGTCAAATTGTCCCACATCGGTTGGGAAGTAGAATTGGGGGAGGGATTTTCCCCCTATAAAAGAAGGCCTAATGTTTAGGATTTAAATACACCTCTCATTTGTCTTCTTATCTTCTTAAGGCATTTGTATCTTCTCTCTTTAGTATTATTTCACTTGTATTTTTGGAGTGAAATAAAATATTGGTTGTGTCCGAGGAGTACGCAAAATTAGCCGAACCTCGTAAATTTTGGTGTTCCTTTTATTGTTGCTTTATTGTCTTATTTATTATTTGGTGGTTGTCATAATTTTTGGTATAGTAGTTGTGACTTATTCACACTATATACATTTGGCTTCTGCAACAATTGGTATCAGAGCCAAGGTACTGTCTAAGTATGCTCTGTGGTTGCCGCATCTGATCTTCCACATCAGAAAAGATTTATCTTGGTAACTGAGTCAAGGTTCTGTCTGAGTATGCTCTGTGGTTGCAGCTTAGTCTGATCTTCCACAC
The DNA here is from genome assembly GCF_000715075.1 of Nicotiana tabacum. Classification (NCBI taxonomy): domain Eukaryota; kingdom Viridiplantae; phylum Streptophyta; class Magnoliopsida; order Solanales; family Solanaceae; genus Nicotiana; species Nicotiana tabacum. Next base: position 94,910,138 of record NC_134095.1, on the reverse strand, counting down.
CAGAAAGAAAATAATTTTGATTTGTGTCGTCACCTATTAAATAATATTTGTGTCAAAAATGGGAGACAATAAACAAGAAGAATCTACATCAAGTGTCAACAATACGTCATCATTGGCATCTTCGCTTATGACAAGAATCGTGTCAAATGCAAAATTTGCGGTAGAAATATTTGACGGGTCCGGACATTTTGGGATGTGGCAAGGCGAGGTTCTAGATGTACTTTTTCAACAAGGGCTAGATCTGGCCATTGAAGAAAAGAAACCAGATGTTATTGGAGAAGAAGATTGGAAGATTCTCAACCATGTTGCTTGCGGTACCATTCGATCCTACCTTGCTAAAGAGCAGAAATATCCATACACAAAGGAAACTTCTGCAAGTAAATTATGGAAAGCACTGGAGGATAAATTTTTGAAGAAAAACAGTCAAAATAAATTGTACATGAAGAAGATACTGTTACACTTCACCTATGTTCCTAGTACCACGATGAATGAACATATCACCAGTTTCAATAAGTTGGTCACAGATTTGCAAAATATGGATACAACTTATGATGATGGTGACTTGGCCTTGATGTTGTTGGCGTCACTTCCTGATGAGTACGAGCACCTTGAAACTACTCTACTCCATGGAAATGACGAAGTTTCTCTCAGAGAAGTTTGTTCGGCTTTGTACAACTATGAACAAAGAAAACGAGAAAAACAGAAGGGCGGAGAAGGGGAAGCACTATTTGTAAGGGGTCGTCCTCAAAATCAAACGAGGACAAAGAAGGGAAGATCCAAGTCAAGATCCAGACCCAGCAAAGATGAATGTGTCTTTTGTCGAGAAAAAGGGCACTGGAAGAAAAACTGTCCGAAGTTGAAGAATAAGGCCAAACATAACAATGGAAAGGCCATTATGGATTCAAATATAGCTGATTGTGATGATTCAGACTTCTCATTAGTTACAACAGAGTCATCAACATCATCAGACATATGGTTGATGGACTCGGCTTGTAGCTATCATATGTGTCCCAACAGGGACTGGTTCGTGGAATTTCAAGAAGGAGAATATGGAGTCATCCACACAGCGGATAACAGCCCTCTTACCTCATATGGCATTGGTTCAATACGATTAAGGAACCATGATGGAATGATCAGAACATTGACAGATGTTCGATATGTACCGGATTTGAAGAAGAATCTCATCTCTGTGGGAGCCCTAGAATCAAAAGGGTTTAAAATCATTGCAGAAAATGGAGTGATGAGAGTATGCTCCGGTGCACTAGTGGTAATGAAGGCTAATCGGAAGAATAATAATATGTACCGCTATCATGGCAGTACAGTTATTGGGACAGCGACAATGACATCCAGTGACGACAAAGACGCAGAAGCAACCAAGCTATGGCACATGCGCTTGGGACATGCTGGAGGAAAATCCTTGAAAACTCTATCAAATCAAGGATTGTTAAAAGGAGTAAAGGCTTGCAATTTGGAGTTTTGTGAGCATTGTGTCAAAGGGAAACAGACAAGGGTTAAATTTGGTACAACGATCCATAATACTAAAGGCATTTTGGATTATGTACACTTTGATGTTTGGGGTCCTTCCAAAACACCTTCATTGGGTGGGAAGCACTATTTTGTAACCTTTGTTGATTATTTTTCCCGAAGAGTATGGGTGTATACAATGAAAAGCAAAGATGAAGTGCTGGGAATTTTTCTCAAATGGAAGACGATGGTAGAGAATCAAACGGGCAGGAGGATCAAGTGCATTCGCACAAACAATGGAGGTGAATACAAAAATGATCATTTCAATAAGGTCTGTGAAAATGATGGCATCGTCCGACACTTCACTATTAGACATACACCACAACAGAATGGAGTGGCAGAACGTATGAACCGGACCTTGCTGGAGAAGGTACGGTGTATGTTGTCCAATGCTGGCTTGGGCAAAGAATTTTGGGCTGAGGCAATTACATATGCATGCCACCTCATTAATCGTCTACCATCTGCTGCTATTGATGGCAAGACACCATTTGAAAAATGGTATGAAAAACCTGCTGTAGATTATAACTCTTTGCACGTGTTTGGCTCAACTGCATATTATCATGTGACAGAGTCAAAATTGGATCCAAGGGCAAAGAAGGCTATTTTTATGGGAATTACTTCTGGAGTCAAAAGATATCGCTTATGGTGTCCTATGACAAAGAAAGTAATATTCAGCAGGGATGTTACCTTTGATGAATCTGCTATGGTAAATAAGGTAACAGAAGATACCAAACAAAATGAAGGTGCTTCTAAGCAGGTGGAGTTTGGGGGAAAATTTATTTTTTCTACACAAGAAGCAAAGGAGGAAACAAATGAAGATTACCCTCTGGAAGGAGAGCCAGTAGAGGAGATTCCAACTCAGGAACCTCAACAACAACTTGAATCAATAGCAACCAGCAGGCCAAAAAGAACAATAACGAAACCTGTTCGTCTCATAGAGACGGTTGCTTGTGCAACCTCAATTGTAGCTGATGATGTTCCTACCACTTATAAAGATGCAGTCCAAAGTTCAGAAGAAGATAAGTGGAGGATTGCCATGAATGATGAAATACAGTCCCTTCATCAGAATTATACATGGAGATTGGCCAATCTCCTAAAGGGAAAGAAAGCAATTGGGTGCAAATGGGTATTTGCAAAGAAGGAAGGATTTCCTAACCAAGTAGATATTCGCTACAAAGCAAGATTGGTGGCCAAAGGATATGCTCAAAAGGAGGGAATTGATTACAATGAAGTGTTTTCTCCAGTTGTAAAATATTCCTCCATTAGAATTATGTTGGCTTTGGTAGCACAATTGGATTTGGAATTAGTTCAGATGGATGTAAAAACTGCGTTTTTACATGAAAACTTGGAGGAGGAAATCTACATGACTCAGCCAGAAGGATTCAAAGTTGTTGGAAAAGATAATATGGTTTGCAAACTTGAAAAATCGTTGTACGGATTGAAACAATCTTCTAGACAATGGTACAAGCGATTTGACGAGTTTATGTTGCGGCAAGGGTACAAGAGAAGCAAATACGATCATTGTGTGTATTTGCGCAAGCTTAAAGATGGTTCCTTTGTATATCTTCTCCTATATGTTGATGATATGTTGATAGCTTCCAAGAATTCGGAAGAAATTGATAAGTTGAAGATTCAACTGAAGAAGGAGTTCGAGATGAAGGATCTGGGTGAGACAAAGAAAATTCTTGGCATGGAGATAATAAGAGATAGACGTTCAAAGAAACTCTGTTTATCTCAGAAAGAATATTTGAAAAGAATACTACAACGTTTTGGCATAGATGAAAAGACTAAGCCAGTTAGTACTCCACTTGCTCCCCATTTTAACCTTAGTACTACTAATGTCGCCAAAAGATGAAGCCGAACAGGAGTATATGTCAAGGGTACCATACGCAAATGCTGTTGGTAGCTTGATGTATGCAATGGTCTGTACGAGACCTGACATTTCACAAGCTGTTGGAGTTATTAGCAGATATATGCATAATCCAAGAAAGGAGCATTGGCAAGCTGTGAAGTGGATTCTACGGTATATTCATAATACTGTAGATGTTGGGTTAGTTTTTGAGCAGGAATGCAATCAGTCTGTAATTAGATATTGTGACTCAGATTTTGCGGGTGATCTGGACAAACGAAGATCAACTACTGGTTATGTGTTTACTTTTGCAAAGACACCAGTTAGTTGGAAATCTACTTTGCAGTCAACAGTTGCTTTGTCTACAACAGAGGCAGAGTACATGGCTATTACAGAGGCAGTAAAGGAGGCAATTTGGCTTCAAGGATTGCTAAAGGAGCTTGGTGTTGAACAAAAAGGTATCACAATTTTTTGTAATAGTCAAAGTGCTATTCAATTAGCGAAGAACCAAGTTTATCATGCAAGGACGAAACACATTGATGTTCGGTATCATTTTGTACGAGAAATCATAGAAGAAGGTGGAGTCACAGTGAAGAAAATTCATACTACAGAGAATCCTGCTGATATGCTCACAAAAGTGGTGACTACGATCAAGTTTCAATATTGTTTGAATTTGATCAACATTGTTGAACACTGAAGATTGAAGATGAAAACACAACCAAAATTTGTTATTGAGAGAGAATTGAAGATGTGGAATTTTGCCAAGGTGGAGATTTGTTGAAGATGTCAAATTGTCCCACATCGGTTGGGAAGTAGAAATGGGGGGGATTTTCCCCCTATAAAAGAAGGCCTAATGTTTAGGATTTAAATATACCTCTCATTTGCCTTCTTATCTTCTTAAGGCATTTGTATCTTCTCTCTTTAGTATTATTTCACTTGTATTTTTGGAGTGAAATAAAATATTGGTTGTGTCCGAGGAGTAGGCAAAATTAGCCGAACCTCGTAAATTCTGGTGTTCCTTTTATTGTTGCTTTATTGTCTTATTTATTATTTGGTGGCTGTCATAATTTTTGGTATAGTAGTTGTGACTTATTCACACTATATACATTTGACTTTCGCAACAATAAGTACTCCTTCATCTTTAACCAAAGGTCTCGAGTTCGAAACTCTGGGTATGAAGTCGCCTTTGTTAGGGAGCGCTTTACCCCCAATGTGGGATTTTCCGGTGCGAATCCGAATTTAATCGGGCACAATGTGAGTACCGGATACCGGGTAGAAAACCAAAAAAAAAAGTACAGGCATAAATAACTAAGACTACGATAGATCATCAAATGTTATTATTTTCATGTTATCCACGGCTGGAGTAGTGTGAAAGATATGAAATTCAATGCATAACTATAAGATAGCAACATGTCAAGGTTGTAGTACATACAGAAATAAATTGTATGACGGGACAGGAAAAAACAAATACTAGTAACTAGCACAAACTTAATTTTGTGTGGAGTGTAACTTCGACACTATGGCATCAAAAGATAGATGCACCTAACTGAAAGAAACGGATAACTTGATAGTGTCAACCATTAAATTTACAATTATGACCTCAAAATATAATAGTATATATTTATTTTCAGGTCACAAATATTGAGTCGGATTCAAACATAGCTAATAAACTACTCCATCACTATGGATGAGCATACATAAAAAAATGTAATATTATGGAGAATGACAATTTGTGTGAATTAAAATAAATATATTTATGTGTTGTTTGGTAGTTACCTCCATTGAGCCATAAGAGAAGTGGCTTGTTGTGAGGATTGGTAGTGGCCTCAAAAAACCAGTAGAAAAGTGCCCTTCCATGAGTCTCGTTGACAGTAACATATCCAGCATATTGCTTGAAACTCACCGGCGGCTGACCGGGTAATCGGTTTACTCGGTCTGCTTCTTGTTCACCCAAAGCTTTTTCGCTAATCGCTACTACTCCAAAATTCAGAACAACAAGAAGAAGAAGAGGAATATAAAAATATTGCAACATTATATTCTCTCTAGCTACTTGAGTTTTTAGCGGGACAGAGGACTGTGTCTGTGTGTGGTTTATATAGTAGTGAGACAGATAACAAGTGATCTGTCACACTCTTTCATTATTTCCTTCAAATTATTGGTTTCATTTATAATACTATAGGATTTGGATTGTAAGCACTGATTAAAAAAGAATTTTCAGTATAGAGGTTTAATTGTTGCACCAGGTCACCTGATATGGTTTGCAAATTGCAGGTAACCAGTTTATTTTTGCTATGGAAAATTATGAGAAAATGACACCGTATAGCCACTCTCAAAATAATTGCTGAAAAAATGTATATTTTTTTTGTATATATATACATTCTGTATGTTATATAGAAAAATTATATTTTTATACACGTTTTTGACTACCAAATATTAATAGTTTCTGGCACGGACTAAAAGTGAAAAAAGCCCGAAAATTTTGATATTACAATGTTCTTTAGGCTCTAAGAAGATTCACATTTAATATATATATATATATATATATATATATATATATATATATATATATATATATATATATATATATATATATATATATATATATATATATATATATAATGAAGCTTCTGAATTCTCTACTTTGTAATCATCTAATTTAATTAATGTTAAACATGTTGGTATTGTCACACCAGCCACACAAGGTTTTGCTTTAGAAAACGGCAAACCAAAAATAAAGAAAAAATAAAGTTAATTATTAGGTCAATTGCTTGGGATTCAAATGTTTGAAAGGCGAAAGCTGTTGAGTTAAGATCCAAGACTTTTTCGTGTTCAAGATACAGATTTTAATTACACTTAGGATTGTAATCTCCGTATACCATGTTGAACCAGAAAAACGGACTTGCATGTTACTTATTATTTTCCTTTATTATATCTTTAATTTTTCGCTATATGTTGGAAAATGTTTCTAATAACAAATATAGGACTTTGAATTTTTTGCCAATGATATATCGTACATGATAGTCCTAGACCAAAGAAAATGATAATGTCGCAAGAAAAGTATTTATATATAAAATACAGTAATCTTAAACAAGAGAATACATTTTTGAAGAACTCTACTTATATTGTTCATAATTGCAAAGCAGTCCACAAATTGAAGAACTCTACTGACATTATTATTGTTCAGACTTAAATTATTTTTCATGATGTTTATAATATATTTTCTAAAGAGTTGAAATAATATTCATCGATGGTGTAAAGAATTTTTAAAATATCATACTGATTTAATTTTTGTAGCAGGTAATATTTTTGTATTTATTTTTAAGATTACAAAATTCAATAGTGTGTAAAAGTATGTTGCAATATAAATTCCTTTTTTATATGATCTCTGACTATGTTAGTCTTTTTTTTTTTTAAAGGTAAATGCTTGAATGCATACGCAAGTAGCATTATAATTCGATTGCGGCTTTTACACTGATTTAGCAGGCCATATGCCATATTAAAATCACACGGCCCTAAGAATTCTTAGCAATCTTTGATTTCACACTATTATTTATTTTCGAATATCCAAATCTCACTCATAAATGCAATTGTTTAAACATATATTACTTCTCATATAACTTATAACGGAAGGAAATTACCAACTAGATTATACACCGACCAAAATATTAAGAAAAGATTATTGTAGGGGTAAATCTAAGTTATAATAAAAGGAATAGAGAAGAACAGATAAAAAGATTGCCAAAATCAACCTTTAATTTATTTACTTCCATATACATTTGCAATCAAGTAAAACTAATAAATGTCCTATATATTTTCTCTGAATCATAAATTCGTTCCGGAATTAGCTGCTTCGTTTTTAAGGTTTTTACTTGTAGGAAGATTAGTACTACAAAGCTGTCAAACTTCCAAATACTGTTACTAAGTGTATACGATCGAAATCGGGTTCGTCCATTGTACGACCAGCCGAGGCTGAAGCGTAACAGGTCAGAGCTCGAGATCGGGTTATATCGAACCAACGAGCGAAGTCAAGTAGTTAAGTTCGAGACTCTAGGACCGAACAAGATCGAGGGAACTTGTCGAGCCAAATATTAGAAGGCCAAAATATCGGGGATCAGTTAGAGATCACGGCGGAAATCTCGGCACGTATCAAGGAGAGGCCGATTAATTAGCAAATCATGAGATTTTTTACCTTGTATAGAATTGTACCAAGAGTAGAACACCCCTACTATATAATGGGGGGTCTGATCATTTGTAGCACACATTGTAACACACATAAAGAAAGCAATATACTGATCATTTCTAGTTCTTACCATCTTGTTGTTCAGTTCTAACATTAGTTGAGACGCTTCTTGACATGAGGGTGATCAAACCCAGAGGCTAAGGCTATTCAATTTGTGTGGTTTGCATTTATTTTCTTATCATTAATTTCAATATTAATCTGTCTTCTTAATTTGTATCAAGTTATATCACGTATCCTTAAAGCCGCGTATAAATTCAATTGTTATCCAATTTTAAGGGTAAACAGTTTCGCGGCCACCGTGGGGCTAAGGATAATAGTTATTACCTGGTACAAACTTTCATAACACATACTATTTTACACTTGTTCTTTGAAGTATCTTTGATTCTAGGACTAAAATGTCGAACTCTCAATCGGCACCCCTTCACGTTGACAATGATTTCGGTAACCATGGCGAGAATGATAACATAGCATCAGGGAACAACGCACCCCCGGTCGATCTCGATGGAGTTCCGGCTGTAGATCCAATAAAAGTCAGCTCACATGTAGCCATCAACGCAAATTTGGTCGTCGATCCTGAGGGCAGCGTCTGTAGGAATGTTCGATCAGCCGCTCAAAGCACTCATGGCGGCGAGGATGGCGGGATCAACCTGCGGCTAATCTTCGAAATATTGCAGGCTCAACAAGCAGCAATAACCCAACTTCAAAACCAAAATCACCCACCGAGCAAGATCGAGCCCAAGCCGTCACAGGAAGTTGTCCACAGGGTCGAATCGGTTTCAAGGAAATCGAACGAGAAAGAGTCGGTGGCCGATCCTGCAATGATGAAGATGCTCGAAGAACTGAAAAAATGAATTGAGTGGGGGGAAAAGAAGATCGAGGTAAATGACAAGAAGGTGAAAACTTACAACTCCAGGGTCAATCCCAGGGGGCACTATCGATATTGAAGGGTCTGGACTCTTAAAAGTTCGTGCAAAACCTTTCCCCCTGAACGCAGTTCCGAAGCCGATCCCCAAGAAGTTCTGCATGCCCGAGATTCCTAAATACAATGGAATGACCGATCCAAACGAGCATGTCACCTCTTACACGTGTGCTATCAAAGGGAATGATCTAGAGGATGACGAGTTCGAATCTATCTTGCTAAAGAAATTTGAAGAGACCTTGTCAAAGGGGCTATGATATGGTACCACAATTTACCACCTAATTCTATTGACTCATTTGCTATGTTTGCAGATTCTTTCATAAAGGCACATGCCGAGGCTATCAAAGTTGAAACTAGGAAGTCAGACCTTTTCAAGGTAAGTCAGAAGGACAACGAAATACTCAAAGAATTCGTGTCTTGATTCCAAATAGAACGGATGGACCTGCCATCGGTTGCTGATGACTGGGCTGTTCAAGCTTTCACCCATGGACTCAATATTCGAAGCTCGGTTACTTCACAACACTTGAAGTAGAATTTGATAGAATACACGACTATTACTTGGGCCGATGTGCATAATCGGTATCAATCGAAGATCAGGGTCGAAGACGATCAATTTGGGGCTCCTTCTGAGTCCATTTATCCTATCAGACCCGTCGATAGAATCAAGAGGGATATTAACCGAGAACCGAGGTTGAACAGAGATCGTAACCAACCATATAATGGAGATCGTAGGAGTAGCGGATATGGACAAAATTCTGCACGAAATGAAAGAAGAAGTGATCGAGGCTAGAGCTCTTGAGAGCTCATGAGCAAGAACGACTTTGATAGGCCTATCGGACCTAAAGAAGCACCACAATTATCAGAGTACAACTTTGATGTTGATGTAGCTGTCATCGTATCGGCTATCGGACGTATCAAAGATACCAAATGGCCTCGTCCTTTACAAACCAATCCAGCCTAAAGAGATCCCAACCAAATATGAAAATATCATGGCACTCATGGCCACAGAACGGAGGATTGTCGACAATTGAGATAAGAAGTATCCCAGCTATTCAACAACGGGCACCTTCGGGAAGTTCTGAGTGACCGAGCCAAGAATCATTTCAAAAGCAGGGATTCCAATAAACAAAACGAGCAAGACAAACCTCAACACGTCATTTATATGATCATCAGAGGGGTCGATGTTACTCAAGGTCCAATGTTAAAGCGCATCAAAGTATCAATCACAAGGGAAAAACGGTCCCGAGATCACACACCAAAAGGAACTTTATCTTTCAACGGCGAGGATGCAGAAGGGATCATGCAGCCCCATAATAATGCACTGGTAATATCTGTACTCATGAAAAAACTCGAGTTAAACATGTGTTAATTGATCTAGGTAGCTCAGTAAAGATCATTCGATCGAGGGTCGTAGAGCAACTCGGCCTAACCAAATCATGCCTGTGGCCCGAGTGCTAAATGGATTTAACATGGCTTGCAAAACTACTACAGGAGATATAACATTATCGGTAAATGTAGCCGGAACCACCAATGATACCAAGTTTTATGTGATCTAAGGGGACATAAGGTACAACGCCCTGTTCAGGAGACTGTGGATCCATAACATGAGGGATGTGCCCTCAACCCTTCACAAGGTATTAAAATTTCTAACACTAGAAGGGATTAAGACGATCTACGAGGAACAACCCTCCGCAAAGGAAATGCTTGTTATCGATAAAGTAATTCCGATATCAATACTCGCATCGACAAAGGAGCCAGGTTCGAAAGCAAAACAGGAAGCCAAATAGCAATCACTGATGCCAGCCTCGACCCAACCGGACAAGCAGAGGACTGACGAAGACAATAATTATGGGGTTTCTCGATTATTTATAGTTCCCGATGATTCCGACGCTACCAAATCAATGGTCGAAGAACTGGAGTAGGTCGTACTGATCGAATATCTGCCTGATCAAAAGGTATACCTGGGCACGGGGTTAACCCCCGAGCTCAGAAAAAAGCTCATTCAATTTCTTATATCTAACATGGATTGTTTTTCTTGGTCCCATCTCGATATGACAGGGATCCCACTAGAGGTCACTACTCACCAGCTGAGCCTGGACCCAAAATTCCATCTGGTCAAGCAGAAAAGGAGACCCCAGTCCGAGATCAAACATGCTTTCATCAAGGACGAGGTAGCTAAACTCCTTAAGATAGGGTCCATATGGGAGGTCAGATACCCGAAACGGTTAGCAAATATAGAAGTAGTCCCTAAAAAAGGGAACAAACTAAGAATGCATGTGGATTATAAAGATTTAAATAAGGCATGCCCCAAAGACTCTTTCCCTTTGCCTAACATCGATTGCATAATCGCCGGCCACGAGATCCTCAATTTTCTCGATGCCTACTCCGGGTATAACCAAATACGGATGAACTCGGATGATCAAGAAAAGACCTCCTTCATCACTAAGTATGACACATACTGCTATAACTTAATGCCATTTGGATTAAAAAATGCATGTGCCACTTACCAACTCCTAGTAAACCGAATGTTCGAAGAACAAATAGGGAAATCCATGAAAGTTTACATTGGCGATATCTTAGTTAAGTCCCTGCGAGTAGAGGACCATTTAAAGCATTTGCAGGAAACCTTCAGTATATTGAAGAAGTACAACATCAGCTGAATCAAGAAACATTCGGAGATAGGTCAGGTAAATTTCTCGGGTTCATGGTGTACAGCCGAGGAATCAAAATCAACCCTGACAAGATCAAAACTATCGATGATATCACGGTAGTGGATAATGTGAAGGCCATACAAAGGCTAATTGAGCGCATTGTCTCCCTGGAGCAATTCATCTCGAGGTCCTCTGATAAGAGCCATCAATTTTTCTTGTTATTGAAGAAGAAACAATAACTTCACATGGACCCCGAAATGCAACAAGCCTTATAAGAACTTAAACGGTATCTATCGAGACAGCCACTGCTTCACACACCGAGGGCAGATAAAAGACTATTCTTGTATTTGGCAGTATCGAAAATAGCGGTAAGTGGAGTCCTAGTTTAGGAAGAACAAGGTACACAATTTCCAATTTATTATGTTAGCATGACCTTAGGTGAGGTCGAAACTAGATATCTTCACCTAGAAAAATTGGTGCTCGCTTTGCTAAGTGCCTCTAGGAAACTAAAACCATATTTTTAGTGCCATCCTATATGTGTTATGACAACCTACCCATTACAAAATATAATTCATATACTCTAACTCTCGAGACGATTGGCCAAATGGGTCGTCGAAATCAGCGAGTATAATATCAAATATCAACCCCGGACAGCCGTTAAGTCTCAAATTTAGTAGATTTCGTGGTTGACTTTACACCGTCCCTAATACCCGAAGTAGAAAGTGAGTTGTTGGTAAACTTGGGGACGTCTTCGGGATTCTAGACCCTCTTTATGGACGATGCCTCAAAGCAAAGAGGTCCGGACTTAGCATCATACTGAAGCCACCCACAGGCAATATAGTTATACAATCCATTAGAACTGTGAAATTGACTAACAACGAGGCCAAATATGAGTCTATGATTGCAGGTCTTGAACTAGCCAAAAGCTTGGGGTGGAGGTGATCGAAACTAAGTGTGACTCCCTCCTTGTGGTGAACCAAGTTAATGGAACGTTCAAAGTTAGAGAAGAACGAGGTAACATTACATTGGTTCAAAGAGTGGGCCTTGCAGCACGTGCCTTGAGATCAAAATAGTGAGGCCGATGACCTTGCAAACTTAGGGTCATTGGTCGAAGACGACGAACTTGTCACGACCCAAACCGAAGGGCGGCGACAGGCACCCGGTGCCTTACTCAATCGAGTACCAACGTAACATATCTTTCTTATCATACTATCATGGGTAAATGAGCCAAAAAACCGTTCATGAGATAACAAGAATAAAACATAAGGGAATACTCAATATATGCCGACCCAACATGATATACAAACTTATATATACGACATACGGGCCTATAAGGCTGACATGACCATTTGTAAACTCAAAACATAGGCCGACAAGGCCATACAAGTATCCATACACCTGACATATGTCTACAAGCCTCTAAGAGTACATAAAATCATAAAGGTCGGGACAGGGCCCCGCCATACCAATCAATACATGTCCAAATCTGTCACGACCCAAGCCCCGAACCCGATCATGATGGCGCCTCTCGTGAAGACAAGGCCAGCCCGACCAAAATGGAACACCTCTTTTAAATAGTTAATCATCATAAACAGTAATAACATATAATATAATACTCATAAATTGCAGAATTTAACGATAACAACCGCAAGAACCATCCCAACACAGCCCAAACCGAGGTGTCACAAGTCATGAGCTACTACAGAATCTGCTATAGGTCTACAAAGTACGGAATCCGATACAACAGTCTGAAGAAAACATAAATGATAGAGGATAAGGCGGACGTCAACAACTACCTCGTAACTCCAAATCACTGCCTAGCCTGGACGGAATCAGCGCTCAGGTGCGAATTCTGCTATACCTGAATCTACACACACGGTGCAGGGAGTAATGTGAGTACTCCGACTCAGTGAGTAGTAATTATAAATAATGACTGAAAGTATGAAAACATGTAAAGGCACAAAGCAATTCCATATCAAGCAGTAAAAATCACTTAAAGCAGTAAATCAGTGAAGAAAACAAATGATATTCCTTTTAAAACAAGTAAAACAAGTAATTTAACAAGTAAATATCAAGTAGAAATCCGCCACTTGGGCACAATATCAATCGCTCAGCATAGTATCAGCCCCTCGGGCTCACTCTCAGTAAAGTATCAGCCCCTCGGGCTCAGTATCATTCACTCAGAACAGTATCAGCCCCTCGGGCTTACTCTCAGAATAGTATCAGCCCCTCGGGCTACCTCACAATCACTCATATCAGCCCCTCGGGTATAACATAAATCACTCAGAACAATGGGTACCCGCGCTCATTGTGGGTGTGCAGACTCCGGAGGGGCCCCTTACGGCCCAAGCGCTGTATCAAGCCATCTCGAGGCATCATCACTCGGCACTCAGCCTCACATCACTCAAGCCACCTCGTGGCATATAAAGTATCTCAGGCCCTCGGCCTCATATCACTCAGCATATCCTCACATATGGCCCTCGGCCTCACTCAGTCCAAAAATCATCACAAGCCCCTTGGGCATTAGTAAAACAGTAGTTCTCAGCCCAAAACATGATGTAGAAATATCATTTAAGTTTCAAATCTGAGTAAAAGTGGCTGAGTTTGTAAAACAGTAGATATCAACAGGACTGAGTTCAAATAATAAGTCAAGCAGTGAGGAAACAGTGATAAAAATCCCCGAAGGGTTCAAATAGTTGGCACGAAGCCCAAATATGGCAATCAACCCAAATCATGATGATAAGAAATGAATTTCAGTCAAATATTCGGTAAAATCATCAATCGGGATGGACCAAGTCACAATCCCCAGTAGTGAAAGACCCCACGCTCATCATCCAGCGCGTATCTTGCCTCAATATAGCACTACGATGTGCAACCCGGGGTTTCAAACCCTCAGGACATCATTTACAGCCATTACTCACCTTGAACTGGCTAATTCTCTAGCTTGCGACGCCTTTGCCCCTCGAATTGGTCTCCACGCGCGTGAATCTATCCAAAATCAGAACGAATATGCCACAATATTTAAGGGAACAAAGCCCAAGCGAAAACATTCGAAAAATATCAAAAATCCCAAAATTAGCTGAACCCGAGCCCCGGGCCCATGTCTCGGAATCAGGTAAAATTTACATTTTCAGAATCCTCATACCCTCACGAGTCTAACCATACCAAAATTATCCAATTCCTACACCATTTGGTCCTTCAAATCATCATTTTACATTTTTGAAAGGTTTCACAATTTTCTTCCCAAATTCCATCCCAAATCACGAATTAAATGATGAATTCAGTGATAGATTCATGTATTCTAGCCAAATCTGAGTTAAAATCACTTACCCCGATGAACTTCTTGAAAAACCTTCGAAAAATCGCCAAAATCCGAGCTCTCTAGGTCAAAATATTAAATAAAACCCAAAACCTTGTATTTATAGGTGCCCCTCAGATTTCAGCTACCGCGTGCTGCACCAAATTGACCGCGGTCCGCGCAAGCATAACCGCGGCCACACATGCCTTCCTCTACAGTGACAGGCTTTAGTTCTTTGTCCATAACCTTTGCTATAGATGTCCAAATTGCAATATCTTTACCTTTATGGAAACTAGACACGAAGTTCTACAACTTTTGTTTTTGAATCAACTAAAATTTCCTTGTATATCAAAAGATATGAGCTTCCGAAGTTGGACCAGCGGGAAGGTTCTTCACCGCGGCCGCGCCCACTTTTGTGCGGTCCGCGCGACGCCTACCGCGGCCGCGCCCTCTTTTGTGCGGTCCGTGCGACGCCTACCGCAGCCGTGCCTGATTTTGTGCAGTCCGCATAGCACTCACCGCGGGTGCACTCATTTTTGTGCGGACCGCGTGGGTGAGTTCCGGGGCCTGCAATCCTCCTGGACCTGCTACAACTATGATTTTTGGCCTAAAACATCCCGGAACCTACCCGGGACCCCCGAAACTTCATACTAATTGTACCAACACATCCCATGACATCTTTCAAACTTGTTCAACACTTCAGAATGCTTACAACAACATCAAATCACCAATTTAACATTGGATTCAAGCCTAAGAACTCCAAGAACTCTTAAATTAGGCTGTCGATCAAAAGGTTTATCAAATCTCGTCCGAATGACCTGAAATTTTACACACACATCCCAAATGACACAACGAAGCTATTGCAACTCTCGAAATTCCATTCTAACCCCTATATCAAAATCTTGCCTATCAACCGGAATTTGCCAAAATATCAATTTCGCTAATTCAAGCCTAAATCTTCTCTACAACTCCAAAACCCATTCCGATCGCGCTCCTAAGTCACAAATCACCTCCCGAAGCTAACCGAACCATCTGAACTCACTTCCGAGCCTTCTAACACATAAGTCAACATCCAGTTGACTTTTCCAACTTAAGCCTTCTTAAAAGAGACTAAGTGTCTCACTTCTTACCAAATCCTCTCCGAACTCGAACTAATCAACCCGATCACATAAAACACGGATAACGAAGCGTAAAGAAACTGAAATAGGGGAAATGGAGAAGTACTCATGAGACGACTGGCCGGGTCATCACATCCTCCCTAACTTAAACAAATGTTCGTCGTCGAACGAGTCAAGAAACATACCTAAAGCCTCAAACAGATGAGGATATCTACTCCGTATCTCCTGCTCGGTCTCCCTGGTAGCCTCCTCCACGGGCCGACCTCTCCACTGCACTTTCATTGAAGTTATATCCTTTGACCTCAACTTCTGAACCTGGCGACCCAAAATAGCTACTGGCTCTACATCAAAGGTCAAATCATCATCCAACTGAACCGTGCTGAAGTCCAAAACATGAGACGGATCCCCAATATACTTCCAGAGCATAGAAACCTGAAATACCGAATGCACACTCGACAGCCTGGGTGGCAAAGCAAGCTCATATGCCACCTCCCCAATCCTCTGAAGCACCTGAAAAGGCCCAATGAACCGCGAACTCAACTTGCCTTTCTTCCCAAACCTCATAACACCCTTCATGGGCGAAACCTTCAGCAAGACCTTCTCACCAACCATATAGGACATATCTTGAACCTTCCAGTCCACATAACTTTTCTGACGCGACTGCGCTGTACGAAGCCTCTCCTGAATCACCTTCACCTTCTCTAAGTCATCCTGAACTAAATCTGTCCCCAATAGTCTAGCCTCGCCGGGCTCGAACCAACCAATAAGAGATCTACACCGCCTCCCATACAAAGCCTCATACAGAGCCATTTGAATAGTAGACTGATAGCTGTTATTGTAAGCAAACTCTGCAAGCAGTAGAAACTAATCCCATGAACCTCCAAAGTCAATAACACAAGCACGCAACATGTCCTCCAATATCTGAATCGTATGCTCGGACTGTCCGTCTGTCTGAAGATGAAAAGCTATGCTAAACTCTACCTGAGTACCCAACTCACGCTGAACAGATTTCCAAAACTGGGAAGTAAACTGAGTACCTCTATCTGAGATGATGGACCGGAACACCATGCAACCGAACAATCTCCCGGATATAAATCCTTGCCAACCGCTCTGAAGAATAGGTAGTACACACAGGCATGAAGTGCGCGGACTTGGTAAGCCGATCCACAATCACCCAAATAGCATCGAACTTCTTCAAAGTACGAGGAAGACCACTCACAAAATCCATGGTGACTCTCTCCCACTTCCACTCGGGAATATCCATCTGCTGAAGCAAGCCACCCGCTCTCTGATGCTCATATTTCACCTGCTGACAATTGAGACACCGAGCTACAAATCCCACGATATCTTTCTTCATTCTTCTCCACCAATAGTGCTGCCTCAAATCCTGATACATCTTCACGGCACCCGGATGGATAGAATACCGCGAGATATGGGCCTCTTCCAGAATCAACGCTCTAAGCCCATACACATTAGGCACACAAATCCGACCCTGCATCCTCAACGCACCATCATCACCGATGGTCACATCTCTGGTATCACCATGCTGAACTCTGTCCTTAAAGACAAGCAAATACGGATCATCATACTGGCGCTCTTTGATGCGATCATATAAGGAAGACCAAGAAACCACACATGTCAACACCCGACTAGACTTCGAAATATCCAATCTCACGAACCGATTGGCCAAGGCCTGAACATCAACTGCAAGGGGTCTCTCCTAAACTGAAATATATGCCAAACTCCCCATGCTCACTGCCTTTCGACTCAACACATCGGCCACCATATTGGCCTTTCCCGGATGGTACAATATAGTGATATGATAATCCTTAAGCAACTCCAACCATCTCCGCTGCCTCAAATTAAGATCCTTTTGCTTGAACAAATGCTGAAGACTGCGATGATCAGTGAACACCTCACAAGATACACCATACAAGTAATGCCTCCAAATCTTCAATGCATGAACTATGGCAGCCAACTCCAAATCATGAACGGGGTAGTTCTTCTCATGGGGCTTCAATTGATGAGAAGCATAAGCAATAACTCTACCCTCCTGCATCAAGGCACAACCAATCCCAACTCTCAAAGCATCACAATACACAGTATATGAACCCGAAGTTGATGGCAAAACCAACACTGGAGCTGTGGTCAAGGCTGTCTTAAGCTTCTGAAAGCTCTCTTCACATTCGTCCGACCATACAAATGGAGCACCCTTCTGAGTCAACTTGGTCAAGGGCGATGCAATGGATGAAAATCCCTGAACAAACCGACGATAATAGCATGCTAACCCAAGAAAGCTATGAATCTCTGTGGCTGAGGACGGTCTAGGCCAACTCTGAACCGCCTCTATCTTCTTTGGGTCAACCTGAATACCTTCGCTGGACACCACGTGTCCCAAGAAAGCCACTGTACTGAGACAAAACTCACACTTGGAGAACTTTGCATAAAACTTCTCCTCCCTCAATCTCTGCAACAAAACTCTCAAATGCTCCACGTGCTCCTCGTGACTACGTGAGTACACCAGGATATCATCAATGAATACTATAAAGAACGAACCAAGATAAGGCGGGAACATGCTGTTTATCAAATGTATGAATGCTGCTGGGGCATTGGTTAGCCTGAAAGACATAACGAGAAACTCATAATGACCATATCTGGTCCTGGAAGCAGTCTTAAGAATATCTAAATCCCTGATCTTCAACTGGTGATAGCCCGAATGGAGATCAATCTTGGAGAACACTCTCGCTTCCTGAAACTGATCAAATAAATCATCAATGCGAGGCAAAGGATACTTTTTCTTAATTGTTACTTTGTTCAATTGCCTATAATTGATGCACATTCTCATTGTGCCATCCTTCTTCTTCACAAACAGAATGGGCGCACCCCAAGGTGACACACTAGGCCGAATGAACCCCTTATCTAGGAGTTCCTGAAGCTGTTCTTTCAATTCCTTCAACTCTGCTGGTGCCATACGATATGGCAGAATAGAAATGGGCTGAGTGCCCGGCACCAGGTCAATACCAAAATTAATATCTTTGTCCGATGGCATGCCCGACAGGTCTGCAGGAAAAACATCGGGAAAATCCCTCACAACTGAAACAGAATCAATACTAGGAGTCTCAGCTCCAACATCCCTCACAAACGCTAGATATGAAAGGCAACCCTTCCCAACCATACGTTGGGCCTTCAAGAAGGATATCACTTTACTAGGAAAATAACCAGTCACACCACGCCACTCGATCCGCGGTACACCCGGCATAGCCAAAGTGACTATCTTAGCATGACAGTCTAGAATAGCATGACATGGAGATAGCCAATCCATGCCCAAAATGACATCAAAATCCACCGTGCTTAATAGCAATAGGTCTACTCGGGTCTCCAGACCCCCAATAGTCACCACACATGACCGGTACATACAGTTTACAACAACAGTATCGCCCACCGTGGTAGATACATGAACATGTAAAGCAAGAAACTCACGAGGTTACCTAAATATCGAGCAAAGTATGATGACACATAACAAAAGGTGGAACCGGGATCAAATAATACAAAGGCATCTCTGTGGCAGACTGAAATAATACCTGTAATGACAACATCCAAAGCAATGTCGTCGGGTCTGCCTGGGAGTGCATAGAAACGGGCCTGACTGCCCCCTGATCGGCCTCCCCCTCTGGGGCGATCCCTGGCTACCTGACCTCCACCCCTAGCTGGCTGGGCAGGTGGTGAAGTAACTGGAGCAGAAGTCGAGGGATGACCCCTCTGCTGGGATGAACTAGCAACACGACGAGGACACTGCCTCCACACATGTCCAAACTCTCCACACTCAAAACAACTCCCAGGTGCTGGAGAAGGGGATTGAAGGGAACCCCTCGCACCAGAGTGACCAGCTGATGCACTCGGCATAAAAGAATCCTGAGCTGACAGGGCACGAGATGAACTCTGGGCTAGAAGGGCACTGAGTGATGACTGGCCCCGCTGAGATCCATGATGACCATGACCCGAAGATGCCCCGCGATACTCTGGGCGGCTGACTGAGCAGGACTGAAAGAACGGCCTCTACCATGCTGAAACTGGCCCCTCGAAGAAGCACCACTATAACTGCCAGATCCTCGAGGCTTCTTGGCCTCCCTCTCCTCTCGATCCTGACGACAAACCGTCTCAATCTTGCAAGTGATATCGACCACCTGCTCGAACGTAGCACCCAACACCTTCTCTCGGGTCATAAGAATACGGAGGTGATAGTTAATGCCATCAACAAATTTCCTGATCCTCTCACGATCTGTCGGAACCATCCAAACGACATGACGAGCCAACTCAAAAAAACCTCGACTCATACTGTGACACAGTCATATCCTCCTGTCGCAACCACTCAAACTGTCTACGTAGCTCCTCTTTGCGGGACTGCGGCACATACTTCTCCAAGAACAGAGTGGAGAACTGCTGCCAAGTAAGGGGTGCTGCTCCAACCGGCCTACGCCTCTCATACGCCTCTCACCATGTGAAGGCAGCCCTAGTAAATTGAAAGGTGGTAAATGCCACACCACTAGTCTCAAGAATCCCTGCTATACGGAGCATCCGCTGACACTTATCAAGAAAACCCTGGGCATCCTCGCCCTCGGCACCACTGAATAACGGAGGCTAGAGTCTACCAAACCTCTCAAGACGACGCTACTCATCATCCGGCATAACTGGCACAACAAACTCCTGAGCTGGTGCAACCGGCTGAGCTGGAGGTGCCCCCCGGTGTCTGTAGTCCCTTCACTACCTGCTCAGGTATGCGAGCAGCGGGGGTCTGATTGCCTCCCCCGGCCTGTGAAATAGCTGCTGTTGTAGTGGCTGAAACTGCCTGAGCCAGGCTAGTGCAAACTGATAAGATCTATGCCAAGGCCTCTTGAAGACCCGGAACCACGATAGGCACAGCTATTTCCTGAACTGGTGCTGCTGGAGCATCCATAGCTGGAGCCTGATCCTGAGCTGGGGCAGCTGGTGGATCAACAGGTGCTGCCTCGCTGCTCTGCCTCTACCACGTCCATGACCGCGTCCACGACCTCTAGTGGCCTCAGTGGGTGGCACTGGTGGTCGTCCACCTCATCCGGCAGCGCGAGTCCTCGCCATCCGCGAGAGAATATAATAACAGAAGTTTAGCACTCGGATCAACAAGTTCGCATGACATGAGTTTCAAGAATATGAAGTTTTTCCTAAAGGTTCTGTAGCCTCTCGAGGATAAATACAGACGTCTCCGTACCGATCCGCGAGACTCTACTAAACCTGCTCATGACTCGTGAGACATATGTAACCTAGGCTCTGATACCAACTTGTCACAACCCATGCCCTGAACCCGGTCGTGATGGCTCCTCTTGTGAAGACAAGGCCAGCCAGACCAAAATGGAACACCTCTTTTAAACAGTTAATCATCATAAATAGTAATAACATATAATATAGTACTCATAAATTGCGGAATTTAACGATAATAACCGCAAGAACCATCCCGACACAGCCCAAACTGGGGTGTCACAAGTCATGAGCTACTACAGAATCTGCTACAGGTCTACAAAGTACGGAATCCGATACAACAGTCTGAAGAAAACATAAATGATAGAGGATAAGAGAGACAAGGGGTTGCGGATGTCAACAGCTACCTTATAACTCCAAATCACTGCCTAGCCTGGACGAAATCAGCGCTCAGGTGCGAACTTTGCTATACCTGAATCTGCACACACGGTGCAGGGAGTAATGTGAGTACTCCGACTCAGTGAGTAATAATTATAAATAATGGCTGAAAGTATGAAAATACGTAAAGGCACAAAGCAATTCCATATCAAGTAGTAAAAATCACTTAAAGCAGTAAATCAGTAAAGAAAACAAATAATATTCCTTTTAAAACAAGTAAAACCGGTAATTTAACAGGTAAATATCAAGTAGAAATTCGCCACGCGGGCACAGTATCAATCGCTCAGCATAGTATCAGCCCTTCGGGCTCACTCTCAGTACAGTATCAGCCCCTCGGGCTCAGTATCAATCATTCAGAACAGTATCAGCCCCTCGGGCTCACTCTCAGAATAGTATCAGCCCCTCGGGCTACCTTACAATCACTCATATAAGCCCCTCGGGCATAGCATCAATCACTCAGAACAATGGGTACCCGCGCTCACTGTGGGTATGCAGACTTCGGAGAGGCCCTTACGGCCCAAGCACTATATCAAGCCATCTCGTGGCATCATCACTCAGCATATCCTCACATCACTCAAGCCACCGCGTGGCATATAAAGTATCTCAAGCCCTCAGCCTCATATCACTCGGCCTCACATCACTCAAGACACCTCGTGGCATATAAAGTATCTCAGGCCCTCGACCTCATATCACTCAGCATATCCTCACATATGGCCCTCGGCCTCACTTAGTCCAAAAATCATCACAAGCCCCTTGGGCATTAGTAAAACAGTAATTCTCAGCCCAAAACATGATGTAGAAATATCATTTAAGTTTCAAATCTGAGTAAAAGTGGTTGAGTTTGTAAAACAGTAGATATCAACAGGACTGAGTTCAAATAATAAGTCAAGCAGTGAGGAAACAATGATAAAAATCCCCGAAAGGTTCAAATAGTTGGCACGAAGCCCAAATATGGCAGTCAGCCCAAATTATGATGACTTTCAGTCAAATATTCAGTAAAATCATAAATCGGGATGGACCAAGTCACAATCCCCAGTATTGAAAGACCCCACGCTCATCATCCAGCGCGTATCTTGCCTCAATATACCACTACGATGTGCAATCCGGGGTTTCAAACCCTCAGGACATCATTTACAGCCATTACTCACCTTGAACTGACTAATTCTCTAGCTTGCGATACCTTTGCCCCTCGAATTGGCCTCCACGCGCACAAATCTATCCAAAATCAGAACGAATACGTCACAATATGCTAAGGGAACAAAGCCAAAGCGAAAACATTCGAAAAATATCAAAAATCCCAAAATTAGCTGAACCCGAGCCCCGGGCCCATGTCTCGGAATCAGGTAAAATTTACATTTTTAGAATCCTCATACCCTCACGAGTCTAACCATACCAAAATTATCCAATTCCTACACCATTTGGTCCTTCAAATCATCATTTTACATTTTTGAAAGATTTCACAATTTTCTTCCCAAATTCCATCCCAAATCACGAATTAAATGATGAATTCAGTGATAGATTCATGTATTTTAGCCAAATCTGAGTTAAAATCACTTACCCCGATGAATTTATTGAAAAACCTTCGAAAGATCGCCAAAATCCGAGCTCTCTATGTCAAAATATTAAATAAAACCCAAAACCTCGTATTTACAGGTGCCCCTCAAATTTCATCTACCACGGGCCTCACCAAATCGACCGCGGTCCGCGCAAGCCAGTGCGGTCCGCGCAAACATAACCGCGACCGCACATGCCTTCCTCTGCAGTAACAGGCTTTAGTATTTTGACCATAACTTTTGCTACAAATGTCCAAATTGCGATATCTTTACCTTTATGGAAACTAGACACGAAGTTTTACAACGTTTGCTTTTGAATCAACTAAAATTTCCTTGTATATCAAAAGATATGAGCTTCCGAAGTTGGACTAGCGGGAAGGTTCTTCACCGCGGCCGCGCCCACTTTTGTGCGGTCCGCGCGACGCCTACCGCGGCCGCGCCCTCTTTTGTGCAGTCCGCGCGATGCCTACCACGGCCGCTCTTGCTTTTGTGCAGTCCGCACAGCACTCACCGCGGGCGCACTCATTTTTGTGCGGACCGCGTGGGTGAGTTCCGGGGCCTGCAACCCTCCTGGACCTGCTACAGCTATGATTTTTGGCCTAAAACATCCCGGAACCTACCCGGGACCCCCGAAACTTCAAACTAACTGTACCAACACATCCCATGACATCGTTAAAACTTGTTCAACACTTCGGAATGCTTACAACAATATCACATCACCAATTTAACAGTGGATTCAAGCCTAAGAACTCCAAGAACTCTTAAATTAGGCTTTCGATCAAAAGGTCTATCAAATCTCGTCCGAATGACCTGAAATTTTACACAAACATCCCAAATGACACAACGAAGCTAATGCAACTCTTGAAATTCCATTCCGACCCCTATATCAAAATCTCTCCTATCAACCGGAATTTGCTAAAATATCAATTTCGCCAATTCAAGCCTAAATCTTCTCTACAACTCCAAAACTCATTCCGATCGCGCTCCTAAGTCACAAATCACCTCCCGAAGCTAACTGAACCATCAAAACTCACTTCCGAGCCTTCTAACACATAAGTCAACATTCGGTTGACTTTTCCAACTTAAGTCTTCTTAAAAGAGACTAAGTGTCTCATTTCTTACCAAATTCTCTCCGAACTCGAACTAATCAACCCGATAACATAAAACACGGATAACGAAGCGTAAAGAAGCTGAAATAGGGGAAATGGAGCGGTACTCATGAGACGACTGACCGGGTCGTCACAAAATCATACTGACCAAATAGGCAACTCCGGAGCAAGTGGAGTGCACCAACACTTTCCGCTGAGCTGATAACCTACTAGGAGGACTGTCAACCTATCAATCAGGACCTGCGGGCATGAAACGCAGCGTCTCCAATCAAAAGGGACGTCAGTACGAATAAAGTATCGAGTATGTAAGGCAGGAAAACATAAACAAGAACAATAATATAAAGAGAGATAGAAGAGATACGACCTGTAACATCTAAGTGCCTCTGGGGATACTGACATGAAATGCATAATACATACATACATACATATATATATATAAAAAAAACTTTTAAAAACATATACCTTTGTGGGCACATTCGCTTCTGTGGGCATCATCATTATCATATCGTACCCGAACTCAAAGAGGACTCGGTAAAAACGTAGCTGGCCATTATAAGGCTCAAGAGAATCATACCCGGCCACGTGGAGCTCGGTAAACCCAACTGATCAGTGGTTGCAGAATAGGTGTCGTACCTGGCCGACTATAGCGCGCTTAGTAGAGTAAAATAGATACATATATATAATGCAACTAGACTCATGGAATCACATTCTAGACCATTCGGAGTGACGTAAGGATGTTGCACCTCCGATTAACATTATGAACTTCTATAGGATTCAAGGATCATACATACTTGCTTAGAATAACTTTATAAGGAAAGAACAACATGGGCAACCATAGTTGCTAGGAGTAGATCCGTTATGAAATAGCATATCGTTTATGTGCATTTCATTTTAGATCATGTCAAAAGAAAGAAGGAAGTGCCTTAACATACCTTTGAAATCTTCTATCCAATCTTCAAGCAAGCTCAATATGATCTTCTTACGTCTACAATGAGTAAACTGACTTCCTCATCATCATATAAGCATTGTAACTCTCATATTTGGAAACCAATATTCTATAAGAAAATGGACAGAACCTCCCCTATTTTTACTACATCCCATATGTTACCAAAACTCATCAAACAACCCAAACAACAACAATATAATTCATAATAAGCTCTCCGATTTGTTCAACAACCATTTTGAGTGGCAAGCTCGATTTACGATTAACAAAATATGCTTTGAATCCAATTCCTTTTCCATGAATCTGCCTACAACGTATATAACATCATACTTATGCTTACCATATCATTTTCAACCCAAAACATCATAAGCATAATCTTCAAATATTGTCCACACACCTAGCACTTTAACCTTTATCGCCAACATCTTATTTTTCATGTTATCTTCTGCAATCCACTGAATTAGCACATAGATAAGCTTAACAACAGTAGCCACAACATAATAAAACAATTTATAACAA
This sequence comes from Nicotiana tabacum, assembly GCF_000715075.1. Classification (NCBI taxonomy): domain Eukaryota; kingdom Viridiplantae; phylum Streptophyta; class Magnoliopsida; order Solanales; family Solanaceae; genus Nicotiana; species Nicotiana tabacum. The sequence continues at coordinate 94,884,745 of NC_134095.1, read as the reverse complement.
TTTCCAGCCACAACAAACCATATATATAGCCTCAATACATCCCACAAAAAAGATAACGATTTCTTATGCCATGTCAATTACTATCTTGTAGATTTTCACTCAAACAACTCAACCAACACATGATTGACCTTAAGCACAACCAAGAACATGATTTACTTACCTTAGGCAGTAGATAAAACTTGAAATCTCCAGCTGGTGTAGCTCACAACAACCCTCAATCACACCACAACACTATAGGAGTTGTATTCTCTTCTTGAATCAACTTTTATGTTCATGTTGGTGCGTAAACACTTGTATTTGGTCTTGAATCTCTAATATACATGAACGAGGTACTGATTCTTAGCTTAATCATAAAGAACAACACAAAATCTGAGGTTACTTACCTTTGAAGAACCCTCAAAGGTCGCCACAAGATGAAGAACTACGATCTAGCAAGCACCACGAGATTTCTAGCGTTGGATTCATGTTTTTATCTTAGGTTTTCACCCTAGAATCATGAAGGAACCCTTGGAGATAATTTAAGAGGGTTTAGGAATTGTTGTGGATGAGAAAAATGAGTTAAAATGACATATAAATGACTTAAATACAAGCTAAAGTTTAAACCAACTTTGTGGGTCCCATGGGAGCAGCTTGCGCAGTCTCGCAAAAACGCGAATATCTGTCTAGTACAATGTCATATCAACAAACGGTTTAATGAGTTAGAAACTAGACTCGTAGATATTCAATTTGATATGTAGATCATACCTTGATTCGAAGTATATTGGGAGAAAAGTGCAGCTACATTTGATCTAAATTTCAGCATATTATGAATGCAACTTGTGATGACCTTTGCCAACTTTTGTTCCACAGCTCGCTTGACTTAAAAACATAACATACGACTATCATACGACTAAAATAACTCCTAATTATGTTAATCACCCTAGACTCACACCAAAAGTATATGTTATAACATTCCAAACTTGCGACTTTCGACGAAACTTATTTTCTTCAATTCGTTTAGTATCCAAGCTTTCCAACCCTTTTGGTACTTGTTATTCATGATATTACAGATTTTTAACCTCCAAGATAACATGATGAACTTACATTATGTACTTTCAAAAATGATCTCATTTCCGAGCTTACATCAATTGGCTTACGACGTACTCTCACGTACAAAAACATGGGATGTAATATCATTTCCCCCTTTGGAACATTCATCCTCGAATGTTGGTTGATGCATTTATCGGTCTCATAACCTGTAGATCTTACAAATACTTGAATATTTTCCTTGATATCTAGGAAACTGTTCTATAAATAAATCCAAAGGCCAGGGTATTCCCCCCTTTAGGCCTCTTTCTCATACTACGACCTCTGGTCGGAATTCTTCCAATCTCGTAACCGTTGTTACCTTCTATCATGCATCATGTACAACCGTGTACTTGTATGTGTGCCTATACGACTCTTCTCTCCTTTTTTCTCCAACTTTTAGCCAACATCTAGGCCTCACTTTGTGAACATAGACAGGACTATGACAAGATGTCCCTCTAGGCATCTATAGGTGTACTAAAGTTCTTCGCTTGGTACTTTGTCAAACTTATGACTATTGCTATACCTTGCTTCATAGCCTTGGTTATCTATGCTTATGGTTTTACTACATCTAGTTAGGTCATACTATATCCTAACTCTTACTTTGGTTTATTATTACCGAGGTCTGCTATCCAGCTCTGGGTTACTCTTTCGCTGCTTGTCCTATATGTATAAATCTAAGTCCTTTAATGCTTCCTTATTATTGTTCATCTTAATAATGATGGTCTAATCTCATATCATACTTTGCAACTTTTATCCATCCATTGTTGATTCACCTTAATGTTGATCCATTATCTACCACTGATAACTTGAAACCTCTTACGTAATACATTTTCACTAGGGCTCACGTCTCATCAGGGAACATCTGAAGTGATTTGCCCGATCCACCTAGGGATGATACTATACTTCAATAATCGTATTTCATAAAATCCTAACATGATTCATCTTATGGGGGTATTCCAATCCCGTGCAATTCATAAAATCCCCTTTCTTTAAATTATTTCTCAATCAAAGGCCTCGTCCTCTTATCTATCACAATTACACCCTTATTCTACTACCAGGGCAACATTTTATCTCTTCTAATTGCTCCTAGTCTTAGACTCCTCTGTGTTAATTCAAGCTATACTGAGCTTTCTATAACTTACGAAAATCGTCATCTCTCTTGTTTTGATGGGCTTAATCCCGAAGCCTTACCTATTCTTGTCACCATCTTACTCACCTTTTCTTATCCTTGCTCCTATCTACCTAAAACCTTGTCGCTCTACGATACTTTATCTTACGACCTACACCTATCTATTTATACTACTCACAACCTTCCTTTAACTTGCTAGCACCATAAATTTCCTTTTGTGCCTTGTCAATTGTCCTTAAATGTAAGCAATTACTTTTCCTGGTCGTTCTATCACTTGTTGCATGAATACTTGGCTTGTCTTATTGCCCATGAATACTGTAATTTCCTGTACCTCATATCATCTCAAACATCACCTTTGATTTTTTTTCCCCATCCATTAGCCATGATAGGTGCCACTTTCTTATGGAGTGTATACAATATTGTAGTGAGACTGTTGTTACATGATCATTTACTCTTTAGCTCACTATGCTTAGGTGGAAACCTTCTTCCTTATTTCCTCAGCTAGTCTTTCGTTGTAGTACTAAGGGAGACCTTCTGGCTCTTGTAAAGTTATGAGCTTGTTATACAATACACCCGAAGGAAATTTTTGTTGTTCTTACTCACCTATAATAATCTTTATTTACATAACTTCGTGCCCTTGTGCTCATAGGGTTACTTCTAAGCTCAAATTTTGATTGTCTCCTTAGTGGCACTCTCTCTTATTTTCATAAAACTTAAGCGGTACCTTTAACTGCCTTAACTCCTATCTAAAATTTTTTAGATGATTGCGATCTCGTATCTGCGTGACTGAATTCCCTATGTTGCGGTTCACTACATTTATCTTGCATGATCTATTGATTTATCTGTGACCTATTGTTTAGCCATAACTGGGCTCTTCCTAAATCAACTACTAATTACTCGTTGGTCCATTCTCATATATATTCTCATATATATATATATTTATTCTGCATAATCCCTCTTGGGATATATCCTTTGTCTTAACTTATCTCTCACCACTAGCTCCAGATGTATCAAATGTCCATTCATACTTATTTATCAATAACATCCTGGCCGGAAACTTTTACTGCCTCTCCCCGGTGTCGTGCTTGTATAATGTTCTGGATTCGCAACATATCTGCAGGAACTGAATAAATGCAACATCATCCCTTTCTCCTTTTTACCACATTCTTCCTTTACCATTTCATAGTTAACTGAACCGTTTAACTCCGACCTAATACCATATCACACCATATTCCCCCCTTCAGGGGAGTACTAAGATTTAGTACTACGACGATATACCTATACTTGTTTTACCTTTTCATATTCGGCGTCTTTTCACATTATCAATGAACCTTAATCACCTTATGGTAACCTTCTGTACCAGGGATAACTAAATTTCTTACGCACGAAGGTGACACCTACTGTAACTGGCACACTTAGTCCCTTAAGATTAACTCTTCTCAGAATGCTTGCTTTAGGTAATAGACTTTCTAAATGACCTTTTAAGGTTATTCGTTTGTTGTGTATTCTATTATTGTTGGGACACAATCTCTAAAATTCTCACGATGTCGACCATTATCAAATCCTCTGGTCCCTAATTCATGTTCGGTTTTATCTTGTTTACTAGACCATACTATTTTCTGTTACTACAGGGGGTCTAACTTAGCCTTCTTGTAATCGCATTGGACTCACTAGCTCATTTCTCGAAATGAGGATATGACCTTTGGACTATACTCTATTATTGTCCTAAGGCCTATCACCTCTTGTCTTTTCCTTCACTTGACTATAGACTCTATCATCATGTCATATTTTTATTTACCGTTATCACCCATTTATCACATCTTACTCATAATACTTTACTCTCTTCTTATTCTCCTGCTAATATTTCTGTTTATCACCTTATTCTGAAAACTTCAACAAAAACATTCTTTTGCTTTTAGCTCCCCTTGCACCATCCACTGGCTCTTCGGGTTGCCTAATATTCTCTCTTTACTAGGGACGGGAGCCATACAAAGGTAAATATTTATCACTTCTAGGATTGTGTCGATCATCTAAATTTTCTGGATATTCTAATATTTCTTATCTAAATGTACTATTCTAGAGTGCATCATCGAGCTGTCTTATAAGGAGAACTATTACCGCATTTGCAATATCCTTCGGAAATGTTAGCTAATGATAACAATCCATCCCCAATTTTGGGTTACTCTAACCCCAACTGTATATTGAACTCCCATCCTTCTCTTAAACTATATCTGTTAGCTCCCATAGGGCATAATCGAGATGAGTGTGGTCAATTGTATATATCTTTGTTACCATTGAAAGTAACTCAAAATGTTTATACTTTTCTACCTGAATTGTAAATACTGATAATCTTCACTAACTGGGACGTCGTATCCTTCTTCACCTTACTTCTTTTACTTGTTGAAACTTGTATCTACCTTCTGATTCTTTATTGCTTTTTAATATTCATTCCTTAGGGCTCCTTATCAAGAAGCTTACACGTCTTAGTACATACATGATCTGCTAAGACCTCACATTTACTCATCATAAGCATGATGCAAAATGGAGTTCCCCTGATCAACTCTTCCACAGCAACATTCGATCTCTTACCGACTATCTTTCTAGATGTAGGTATCGTTGTATTACGAACAAAATAGAATTTAGGAGTTTGAATTCTTACAATTGAGCTCTACCACACGATCTAGAGTAAGAAGAAAGAGTGACATACCTAAATGCCCTGTAGCCTCCTGCTTATAAGTGTGGTGCACAACACACCCATAAACAAGACTCTACTAGACACGACTTGTAGACTCCCTAGGACAGAAAGACTCTGATACCACTTTTTTCACGATCCAAACCGAAGGGGCGGTGACGAACACCTGGTGCCTTACTCAACCGAGTACCAAAGTAACATATCTTTCTTATCATACTATCATGGGTAAATGAGCCAGAAAACCCGTCATGAGATAACAAGAATAAAACATAAGGGAATACTCAACATATGACGACCCAACATGATATACAAACTTATACATGTGACATACGGTTCTACAAGGCTGACATGACCATTTGTAAACTCAAAACATAGGCCAACAATGGCATACAAGTATCCATACACCTGACATCTGTCTACAAGCCTCTAAGAGTACATAAAATCATAAAGGTCGGGACAGGGCCCCGCCATACCAATCAATACATGTCCAAATCATACTGACCAAATAGGCAACTCCGGAGCAAGTGGAGAGCAACAAGACCTTCCGCTGAGCTGATAGCTTACTAGGAGGAATGTCAACCTGTCTATCGGGACCTGTGGGCATGAAACGTAGCGTCCCCAGGCAAAACGAATGTCAGTACGAATAAAGTACCGAGTATGTAAGGCAGGAAAACATAAACAAGAATAGTAATGTAAAGAGAGATAGAGGAGATATAATCTGTAACATCTGAGTGCCTTTGAGGGCTGTTGACATGAAATGCATAATACATATATACATAAAATTTTAAAAACATATGCCTCTGTGGGCATCATCATCATGATATCGTACCCGGCCTCAAAGAGGACTCAGTAAAAATGTACCCGGCCATTATAAGGCTCGACAGAATCGTACCCGGCCATCATAAGGCTCGGTAGAATCGTACTCGGCCAAATGGATCAAGCTGAAGTTTAAACATGGTATGTAATAGAACTCAACTCAGGGGCAGTAGTACAACTCATGAGATTGGTAGTGGAAGAAGGTCACGTCGAAATAAACTCCACAAGCTTGTGATTGGAGAAATAAATATGTAGAGTATTTGAGCACCGGGAATCTTCTCTCAGATCCAAAAGAATTGAGGGCCTTGCGCACAATGGCAGCCTAATTTAGCTTGTCCGATGACGGAACCTTGTTCAGAAGAATATTGGCTGGGGTGCTAGCAATATGTCTGGGACTGGGAGATATCGAGTATATTTTGAGGAAAATTCACGAGGGCACCTGCGGAAATCATTCAGGCGCCGAATCATTAATTCAAAGGTGATCAAGGCCGGCTATTACTAGATCGACCTGGAAAAGATGCGAAAGAGATCGTACGAAAATATGACAAGTGCCAAAGATATGCTCCGATGATAACCCAGAGAACTGCTGCATTCGATCTTGTTGCCATGGCTATTCATGAAGTTGAGAATGGACATCGTCGACCCTCTTTCATAGGCACCGGGTAAGGCTCAACTTATCTAATTTATGACTGACTATTTTTCTAAGTAAGTTGAAGCACATGCTTACGAAAAGGACCTGGAGAAGAAAGTCATCGACTTCATTTGGGACCACATCATATCTCGGTTCGGGATGCCATCTAAAATTGTATGTGACAATGGGAAACAATTTATCGGTAGCAAAGTGACCAAGTTTCTCGAAGATCATAAGATCAAAAGAATCTTATCGACACCTTATCACTCTAGTGGGAACGGACAAGTCGAATCGACCAACAAAACCATAATCCAAAACCTTAAGAAAAGGTTAAACGACGCTAAGGGAAAATGGAAGGAGATCCTGCCCGAAGTTCTTTAGGCATATCGCACAATCTCAAAATCCAGTACCAGGGCTACCCCCTTCTCATTGGTTTATGGTGCCGAAGCTCTAATTCTGGTCAAAGTCGGGGAGCCAAGTATCAGATTCCGATATGTAATAAAGGAATCAAATGACGAGGCTATGAATACACGCTTGGAGCTATTGGATGAAAGGCATGAAGCTGCCCTTGTTTGATTGGCTGCCCAAAGCAACATATCGAGAGGTATTACAATCGAAGATCCAACCTTCGATACTTCAACGTCGGGGATTTAGTACTAAAGAAGGTCAAACTAAACACCCAAAATTTGAACGAAGGGAAGTTGGGTCCAAACTGGGAAGGACCGTACCAGATTCTCGAAGTCACCGGGAAAGGATCCTATAAGCTCGTAATGATGAACGGAGGACAATTATCGAGTAATTAAAATATAAATCACCTAAAAAAATATTACTATTAAGGTACGACCCTATTCATTTTCTTTTATTTCGGACTAACATTTATAGGTAATCGACAAGAAGTAGCACGAAGTTTTAGGTCTGAAAGCACGCGTTGCACTCTTTTTTCCTTTGACCGATTTTGTCCCAAATAGATTTTCTGGCAAGGTTTATAATGAGGCAATAGTGGATTGTGCTAACTTAGAATCAAGGTAGATCACGAATCGGTGTCAAATATCGCATTAACAGTATCTGAGGTTCCTCTACAATCAACCTCGAATACTAGGGGACATTACCCTCGGATATCAACTTTAGCGAGGAAATTACTTCGTAATAGAAGGGCCTCGATAGGTAGAATTTGTTGTAAGGGCCAAACGGTCAAATGAACCGTGCCACATAGACTGCTCGAGCCCTGGCATAAAACATGTGTCGCACCTCCTTTTTACCGCGCCCGCCGGGCGCGTGGGGAGTTTTCTCCAATTGAAGGACAGTCGAAACGATATTTATTTAATCATTTAAGAGTCGCCACCTGGGAATTTTAAGGCGTCCCAAGTCACCAATTTTAATCCCTGAATCGAGGAGAATATGACTCAGTTTATTATTCTGTGAACCAGAAATCCTGAGTAAGGAATTCTGTTAATCCGGAAGAAGGTGTTAGGCATTTCCGAATTCCGTGGTGCTAGCACGGTCGCTTAACTGTTTTTATTATTGGCTTAATTATCTTTATTTTTATTAAATATATTGATGTTACATGATTTTATTACCGCTTATTCTTATTGTGATTGAAAACCCTTCTTTGATTCGAATTACGCGTACGTATATTCGTGTTATAAATTTAAAAATGCGGAATTGTGTCACGCGTACCTGTACGAATATATTTTGATAATATATTTATTAAGCAATCATTTTTTTTCGAGATTGTGCTGAATCAAGAATATTTGTTTTTCTTAAATATTGAACCGCACATCGCGGATTTTTATGAAATTAATTTAACGCCTTTGGAAAAATCCTTCTATTAAATATTCGCTCGAAATTGCGCGTACGCATAATCCGAATTTTTGCTTTTTAAAAATATAATCAGGGTACGCGAACGTATCCCTAATTGCGCGAAATATTTGCAATGATATTAAGGATTTTTCCATAAATTGTTTATTATGTTAAGAGAAATTTTCATTTAAGATATCCTTTAATTCTTGGAAAAGAATCCACAATTTATTAAATGTTGCCCATTGATTATAATTTCCGAATATAAATTATATTCATTCCAACTATTCAAATTCAAAGGACAGAATAAAAATATGATTAATACTATCTTTAAATATGACATATATATATATATATATGCCAAAGAATAAATTGCATATGAAACTGAAAATGAATGATTCATAAAGGAAAGAAATATTTTCCAAGATTTTTTATTATTTACTTAATGCAATTTCTATTTTTTGCTTACCATTGATTTAAAGTGTTGCAATCTGTACATGTACATCTCAACTTATTCTCATATATTCGTTTTTAATCGAATAGGCGAAATTATTATAATTGGTTCTGCTTATGGTTAAACGTAAATATATATATAATCAACCCTTGTTACTAACTTTCACATTATAACCTCCTAGGCCATTTGTTATTTTAAGAAAGAGAACAAATCTACCTAATTGACTTAATAAAGTAATATTGCCTACAACATTATTCACCCTGTTTCGACGTTTGCAAACATAATGGAGGATAAAAATGCAACTTCCAACTATTGGTGTTAACCATAATCATTATTATTCCATATATGAATTAAGTACAATCAATCATCATCTAGCCTTAATCTACAACCAAACAATCGAAATACATTAACCACTCATTTCTTTATATTCCCGGACTACTTTATACCTGTCTAACAATGTCGTAAGACTTAATTAATAACCAACCTCATGCCATATTCCCTATCTTAACAATTCAACCATAACTATACCTTAATGAAATTCTGGAATAGATAAAATTATTACAATACTTGTATGAATTTCAAAGGAAAATGATCAACTGATAATTAACATGTCCAGCATACCTCTATATGAAATAACATGAAACAAAACTGAAATTTATAATAACAAACTTAGATAAATGGAAAAATAGAACTGCAACTCAAACTTCATTGATTTATCATGCCGAATCTCTTTCCAACATAGAATTTAAGAAGATATGTACCTGGAAATGGAGGTATAAGGAGTAAATTTCAGCAGTAGCAGCAGTAACAAATTCAACAGAATAACAGTATTTCCACAGATTTGAGCGATAATACGACCCGAGGAAACCAGATGCACAATACAGTATTTTAAAAGACACTTCAGATTTTAACTGAACAGTGGAATCACATAAAGTTGAACAGATTCAACAAAAGAACAACATTTCAGATTTCAGTTTCTTTTCAGTTTCAAATTCCCATTTTTTCTGATTTTCTGTTTCTGCTGCTGTATCTGTGTGTGAGTGTGTATGTGAATGTTCTATTTTCTGTTTCCTTTACTATTTTTCTTTCTTCTCAGATTTCTGTTTTTCTCTCAAAATCTGCCTTTTCAGATTTTTTCTCTTCCCAAAAATCTCTTAAAGTCTTCTTCTTTTAAGCTGTCCAGCTCCCTGTATTTATACAGGGCTGATCTTTATCTTTTTAAGTGCTTCTTGGACCCCCTTCTTCTTTTAAAATCAAAAAGTTCCATTAAAACTGCTTTTGAATAAATTAAATGATCCTATCCTGATTTTAAGCAGCCCCATTACCCTTTGTTTCCCCATGAGTATCATTAACTAATAGCCATTAACATACCACTTTCAGCCCTCTATTATTATCAAATTACCCTACTGCTTTTATCCCAGAAATACTACTGTGATCACTATTATTACTGCCTTAAATGCAAAATCGTAACAGAATTTACAAAACAGATTTAAAAATCTGTTCAAACTTAATTATCAACCTGATTTAACACAGCTATAACCAATTCTCTTAGGTTCTGGACTGAATCCTAAGAATGTAAACATTCTATCACAATTACATCTAATCATCATTTGTAAACTTGAACTCAAACTTGACAATATTACACTGAGTTCAGCATAATAATGCAAACTGAACTTATAATTGAACTAAGATCAAACATACACAGGAGCATTGTCAATATACTGACAATGCCCTGTTCAGAAAACAACATATACAGCATACATTTGAATTCACTGATTCACAAACAAACATGATTTAATTGACGAGTAATAATCAGTTGACTATTTACAATATTTGTCAATAATTAGTCTAAACAATAGAAGCAGACTGTTTCAGTCAACATTTTCAGAAATGAAAATTCGTAATATAACTAATCGACGAACTTAATCGAGTCGATTACACACATTGTAAACAATCACAACCAACAGAAACAATTCACATTCGGATCAAGTAGATAGGTAGGAGACAGAAATGACAGAATTGATCAAAACAAATATGAAAAATCAAAAAGCTATTGACACAGACAACAATACACGTAGAATACACAAAATAATAGAAAAAATACCTTTGAATCTTCAATTTTAATCCGACTCGAACTCAACTTGGATTTGGATTTTTGTTTGAAATCAAACAGACCTTAGTCGAAGTATTTTCCACTGAAAATACTTCGACTAAGGTCGATTGAACCTCAATCTTTACTTAATCTGAACAAAATCCGAAAGTTTGGTATTTTTAGGGTTCTTAAAAATTTGATTTGGGATTTAACCATTTCTGGTTAGATCCGAGAAGAACCAAACATGATACATGGGTGAGGGTAGCCTAGGGGTCATTTGGTGTTAGTTTGAAACGGATCTGAGTTTGTTCTTGTTTGGTCCGAATCTTCAAAAGAAGATTCGAGAAGTTCAGAACTGATTCGAGCCAAACAAACAACAGATCCATACTCAGGATGACTAGGGGAAGCTATGGTGTTAACTAGGTGCTGTTTGGTTTAGATCTGAACTTGGCTCGAATCTTCAAATGAAGATTCGAGAACCTTCAGGGAGATTCGAACCAAGCAGCTAACATATTTGGATAGAGGAGGTTCAGGGGGTTCTGGGGTGTTATTTTGGTGACCGGCGGCGTTGATGCCGCCGGGTTTCAGGCGAAGGGGAATAGGGGCGGCTAGGGTTAGGGGCCTGTTTGGGAAGACGATGAACAGGAGAGGATGGGGGGGGTGTTTAGTTAGGGGCCGGGGTAAGGGTTTGGGACTTATATAGGGGTGGGGTGGATTGATATCGTCCGTCCGATCAAGCAAGATGAAGGGCCAGGATTAATTCATTAAACCAAACGACGTCGTTTGGTTTAAGGTTGGGGTCGGACTGAATCGGGTTAATGGATCGGGTAAGGGTCTCGGGTTAGGGTGATGAAATCTTGGCCGTTGGTTGGATTTAATCCAACGGCCCTTGATGAGAGGTGACCAAACGACGTCGTTTGGTTCTGGCTTTGAATTGGACCGGACAGGCTGTTTGGATTGGGCTGACAGGGGGGGTAAATTGATTTGGGCCTGGATTTTAATCCAGGTCCAATCTTTACAACTTGTATATTTTTTATTTATTGATTTTATTAATTAATAAAATCCTAATTAAAAATAAAAACAAAATTATCATTACAATAATATTAACTATAATATAATTTTAACTTCACAAAAAATATATTAATTACTCTATAACAATTATTTAACACATAGACAAAACATCAATCACACAGTGAAACATTTGAAATAGAACCAATGCATATTTTTGTGATTTTATTTAAATTATCTTTTAAATGCATAATTAAATCCTATATGCATGCAATATGTATTTTATTTTATTTTCATTTTATTAAGACATAGTAAACATTTACGGATATAACACAATTATTTAGCATCACGCAAAATTCAAAAATTACACAGTAAAAGAAATTTATTTTATTTTTTGATTTATTTTGGAGTAGTTTTCGTAAGGCAAAAATCACGTGCTCACAGCTGCCCCTCTTTGTGCGGAAACTCGAAGAGTTTTCGTGCAAAGATAAAGTGAGCGGATACGAGCGATTTTTGCCCGTTCGAATACTCCGTGGGAAGCATTTTTAGAAAGATTTGACCGAACCTCTGCTTCAAAGGTTTCCTACATATCCTTGGCTATAAAGGAATCAGGTCAATGTAGTTCGGGAATTTAGGGTAGCTGGGACTACCGTGGGACTGTGATGTTACTGCTGCTTCGTGCTGTTTTTACTGCTTGCTGACCTCCTTGTTACACCTTACTTTAAAGGAAATAAAAAAATTAAACTAGATTATGGTACAGGAATTATAAAAATCTTATCTAGATCATGCCCTTGCGTTTCTTGTTGTCTTGATATCTTGGTGACTCTTGGGCATTTGGCTTATTCCGTATTCCTTTCATTGTGTCCCGTATTTTCTTTTGGGACTCTTGTTGTTTCTTGCTGGGGATTCTGTTGTACTCTTCTGCTTTGTTGATTCTAAGTGTGCTTTTTTTTCATATGAGTGGGCTTTTGATTTCAACATTTTGATTTCATTCCCTCGTTCTTCAGGTGGGTACCTTGACTGCTTCTTTTCTTTCTTCATCCTCATTCTCCAGGTGGACGCCTGACTTCTTTAATTTCTTTATCATTATTCTCCAGGTGGACGCCTGACTTCTTTTTAATTCTTTATCCTCGTTCTCCAGGTGGACGCCTGACTTCTTTAATTCTTTATCCTCATTCTCCAGGTGGACGCCTGACTTTTTTAATTTTTTATCCTCATTCTCCAGGTGGACGCCTGACTTCTTCTTTTCTCATCCTCATTCTCCAGGTGGACGCCTGACTTCTTTAATTCTCATTCTCGTTCTCCAGGTGGACGCCTGACTTCTTTAATTCTTTATCCTCATTCTCCAGGTGGACGCCTGACTTCTTTAATTTTTTATCCTCATTCTCCAGGTGGATGCCTGACTTCTTCTTTTCTCATCCTCATTCTCCAGGTGGACGCCTGACTTCTTTAATTCTCATCCTCATTCTCCAGGTGGACGCCTGACTTCTTTAACTTCTTCATCCTCATTCTCCAGGTGGACGCCTGACTTCTTCGATTCTTATCCTCATTCTCCAGGTGGACGCCTGACTTCTTTAATTCTTATCCTCATTCTCCAGGTGGACGCCTGACTTCTTTAATTCTTCATCCTCATTCTCCAGGTGGACGCCTGACTTCTTTAATTCTTCATCCTCATTCTCCAGGTGGACGCCTGACTTCTTCTTTTCTCATCCTCATTCTCCAGGTGGACGCCTGACTTCTTTAATTCTTCATCCTCATTCTCCAGGTGGACGCCTGACTTCTTTTTTTTCTTTATCCTCATTCTCTAGGTGGACGCCTGACTTCTTTTAATTCTTTATCCTCATTCTCCAGGTGGACGCCTGACTTCTTTAGTTTTTTTATCCTCATTCTCCAGGTGGACGCCTGACTTCTTCTTTTCTCATCCTCATTCTTCAGGTGGACGCCTGACTTCTTCGATTCTCATCCTCATTCTCCAGGTGGACGCCTGACTTCTTTAATTCTTCATCCTCATTCTCCAGGTAGACGCCTGACTTCTTTTAATTCTTTATCCTCATTCTCCAGGTGGACGCCTGACTTCTTTTAATTCTTTATCCTCATTCTCCAGGTGGACGCCTGACTTCTTCGATTCTTCATCAGGTATTTCCTGACACAAATATTGTATTTGCCCTTGTTTTAAATCAAAGAAAACTTCGTTAGTTTAAAGCAGGGTAGTTGACTGGGGTATTCTTGCCGATGGTGATGCTCCTCTTCATTTCTCTTTGTTGCTCTGGACTGGTTGAAAAGACTGTTTTGTCCTTGTAATTGATTCTTGACTATAGGATTCCCCTCTGTATGTTTTCCTTCAAAACCTTTTAACTGTAATCATATGTTCCTTCTGACTTTGCTGATCCATTTTTGATTTCACCTTTCTTATACTCATATCTTTTATCTCTTACCTTTTGTGGCTGTATTTTGTAACCTTGAATCTTGGTAGTATACCTTGACATTCCTTCTTATTTGCTTGGAATAAAACTTATCTCAAAGCTTTTTAGAAAGTGAGATTATTAGTAACGAAATACGTTGATTTCGACAATTATAGAATGAAAAGAAAAATCCAAGTTTGGATGACTGTTGGAGAAAGAATAAAAACTTATCTGATTGGAGTTACCGGCACCAATGATTAGGGTATGCATTTCGGATTAATCAACCCAGTCTTTTAATCAATCTCCTTTCAATTGTCTTATTTTGGTTTTCCCCCAAAATTTCCATAACCCAACTTCATTTTTCATTTGCAGACCTGTTGGACTTGCAACGTCTCAAAGAGTTTTCACCGATAAACTTTCCTCATTTGTTCATTTCTCACTTCCTTTTCGCCTTATGGTGCCCACGAAGGTTTTCACCAATAAGACTTTCTCATTTTATTTTTCTCTCAACTTCCGTCGCCTTATGGTGCCCGTGTGGGTTTTCACCTATAAGACTCTCTCGTTTTTACTTTTTTTTCTTGTTTGTACCAGAATGTTATGAACCATCTTCATTTGCTTGACTCAGCATTTTTCTAAGATTGGTCGAAAGGTCTTTCTGGTATGGGGTTAGAAATGGAAAAGGTATTAAAAGCTAAACAGTTTTGGTATGTGTTTAAAATTACAACTCTTGGAATCTTTTCTTATTTCCAATACAATTCTTGCCCCAGTTCCTTGATTGGGGTCGCTTGATGTTTCTTTTTGTGCATATTTTATGTATATTGTGCACCCTATGACCGAGCCGTGAAGCGCCTACGTATCCTTTTTTGAGGAATCAGGTCAAACGTAGTTCACCAAATAATAGTGATGTTTTTTTTTTTTTTTTGATTTTCATTGATTCCAAGAGAGGGTAAGAAAGAAACAAGTATGGCTCAAAGGGGAAGCAAATGGTATAGTGTTTGGATAGCAGAATAAATTGCCTTTGTCATTCCAATCTTCGAAATAATGCTAAACATTCAAAAAATTTATGCATAATATCTCTTTACCGCGTCAGAATTGATCGTCATATATATGCATTTGCCTTCAATATCTTTTAAACATAGTGCACCATTCGATAATACTCTGGTCACAATGAATGGTCCTTGCCAATTCGGGGCAAATTTGCCCTTTGCTTCAACCTGATGTGGAAGAATACGTTTCAGCACATGCTGACCTACTTCAAACTTCCGAGGACGCACCTTTTTGTTGTATGCTCTTTCTATTCTTCTTTGATATAATTGACCATGGCATACTGCGGTCAATCGTTTTTCATCAATCAAGTTTAACTGTTCCAGACGGGTTTTGACCCATTCATCATCATCAATCTTTGCTTCGGCGATGATCCGAAGGGAAGGAATTTCAACTTCTGCAGGAATTACTGCTTCAGTGCCATATACCAACAAATAGGGAGTTGCTCCTACTGAAGTGCGAACAGTAGTGCGGTATCCCAATAACGCAAATGGTAATTTTTCATGCCATTGTTTTGAACCTTCTATCATTTTCCGAAGTATCTTCTTTATGTTTTTGTTGGCTGCTTCTACTGCTCCATTCGCCTTGGGCCGATATGGGGTAGAGTTGCGATGTGTAATCTTAAACTGTTGACATACTTCCTTCATTAGGTTGCTATTAAGATTGGCACCGTTATCTGTGATGATCACATTCGGGATTCCGAATCGACATACGATATTTGAGTGGACAAAATCGACCACAGCTTTCTTGGTCACTGATTTGAATGTCTTGGCCTCAACCCATTTGGTAAAATAGTCAATAGCTACCAGAATGAACCTGTGTCCATTGGATGCTGCCGGTTCAATTGGTCCAATCACATCCATGCCCCAGGCAACGAAGGGCTATGGTGCCGACATTGTGTGCAACTTGGATGGTGGAGAATGAATCAAATCTCCGTGTATTTGGCATTGATGACACTTACGCACAAAACTGATACAATCTCGCTCCATGGTAAGCAAGTAACCGGCTCGGAGGATTTTCTTTGCCAATACATATCCACTCATGTGGGGTCCGCAGACTCCTAAATGTACTTCAGACATGACAGTTGTAGCTTGTCTGGCATCTATGCATCTTAATAATCCAAGATCTGGGGTTCTTTTATACAAAACTCCTCCGCTTAAGAAGAATCCATTCGCTAATCGCCTAATGGTCCTCTTTTGATCTCCTGTGGCTTGTGCGGGATATATCCCCATCCTGATATACTCCTTGATGTCGTGGAACCATGGTTCACCATCAAATTCTTCTTCAACCATATTGCAATAAGCGTGCTGATCGTGGACTTGAATATGTATCGGATCTACATAAGCTTTGTCCGGATGGTGCAACATTGATGCCAGGGTAGCCAATGCATCAGCAACCTCATTATGGATTCTTGGAATATGTTGGAATTCCACTGATTGAAACCGCTGACAAAGATCATGTAGACATTGTCGGTATGGTATGAGCTTCAAGTCTCGGGTTTCCCATTCTCCTTGAATTTGATGTACCAAAAGATCCGAATCTCCCATGACTAAGATTTCTCGGATACCCATGTCTGCAGCTAGCCTTAACCCCAAAATGCAAGCTTCATATTCAGCCATATTATTGGTGCAATAAAATCGCAATTGAGCCGTAACAGGATAGTGATTCCCTGTTTCAGAAATAATTACAGCTCCTATTCCGACTCCTTTCATGTTAGCGGCTCCATCAAAGAAAAGTTTCCAGCCAGGTTTTTCAATTTGTTCCACCTCGTCGATATGCATTGTTTCTTCATCAGGAAAATAAGTCTTCAACGACTCATATTCCTCATCGACCGGGTTTTCGGCTAAATGATCGGCCAGTGCTTGAGCCTTCATTGCAGTTCGAGTCACATAGATGATGTCGAATTCCGTGAGCAATATCTGCCACTTTGCAAGTCTTCCCGTTGGCATAGGCTTTTGAAAAATGTATTTCAATGGATCCAACCGAGAAATGAGGTAAGTAGTGTAGGATGACAAATAGTGTTTCAATTTTTGAGCTACCCATGTTAGGGCGCAACATGTCTTTTCCAGATGAGTATACTTAACCTCATAAGCTGTGAACTTCTTGCTAAGGTAGTAGATGACCTGTTCTTTTCTGCCAGTGAGGTCATGCTGCCCCAATACACAACCAAATGAATTTTCCAAAACCGTCAAGTAAAGAATCAAAGGTCTTCCTGTCTCTGGCGGGACCAACACGGGTGGGTTTGACAAGTACCCTTTTATTTTGTCGAACGCTTCTTGACACTCATCGGTCCATTTGACCGCAGCATCCTTTTTTAACAATTTGAAAATTGGCTCACAGGTTGTCGTGAGCTGAGCAATAAACCTGCTGATATAATTTAACCTCCCCAACAAACTCATTACTTCAGTTTTGTTTTTTGGAGGTGGCAGTTCTTGGATGGCTTTACTTTTTGACGGATCTAGCTCGATGCCTCGTCGACTGACTATGAATCCCAGCAACTTTCCGGATGGAACTCCAAATGCGCATTTGGCAGGGTTAAGCTTGAGGTTGTACCTGCGAAGTCTTAAGAAGAACTTCCTCAAATCCCCAACGTGGTCGGCCTGATGTTTTGATTTTATGATCACATCATCCACGTACACCTCAATTTCCTTGTGTATCATATCATGAAACACTGTGGTCATTGCTCTCATATAGGTTGCTCCGGCGTTCTTTAGACCGAATGGCATTACCCGGTAGCAATAAGTTCCCTATGGTGTGATGAATGCCGTCTTTTCTGCATCTTCTTCATCCATTAGAATTTGATGATACCCGGCATAACAATCCACGAAAGATCCTATATCATGCTTGGCACAATTGTCGATCAAAATATGGATATTGGGTAACGGGAAATTATCCTTTGGACTTGCTTTGTTGAGATTGCGATAGTCGACGCATACTCTAATTTTGCCATCTTTCTTTGGTACAGGAACGACATTAGCCAACCAAACAGGATATCGAGTGACTCGAATGACCTTTGCTTCCAATTGTTTGGTGATTTCTTCCTTAATTCTCATACTCATATCAGGCTTGAATTTTCTCAGCCTCTGCTTGACAGGAAGCACCGTTGGATCGGTGGGCAATTTGTGGACCACTAAATCAGTGCTCAAGCCCGGCATGTCGTCATACGACCATGCAAAAACATCTTTGAATTCTATGAGTGCTTTAATCAACTCTTCTCGGATCTTTGGTTCGAGATGGACACTTATTTTAGTTTCCCGGACATTACTCGTGTCCCCTATATTGACGTCCTCGGTATCACTCAAGTTAGGTTTGATTTTTTCCTCAAAGTGAATTAACTCTTTACTAATTTCTTCAAAAACCTCATCTTCATCATATTCTGATTCATAATCACAATATATTTCTTGAATTAATATTTCGGAACCAGATTGATTTTTAAGACTGGGCTGAGGATTCCTCATGCATGCCATATCACTAGAGCCAGCGTAAAAGGAACTGTACAGAAAAGAAGAAAAAGAAAAGAAAGCTATTAGGAATGATAATAAAAAAGGAAACTGCTTTTTATTGGATGATGAAAGATAACAAGGTTTTGCACACTTCAAACCAACTGTAAGATAAACTTTGGGATTACAACCTTGAAATAACCCAAACAAACTGAAAGAAAATCAAAATAAACTACCAAGACTCCTTTCGAATTGGGAGAGGAGTGGCTTTCCAATTAGTGAGCTTTGTTTTCGGTCCAACGAATTGAACTTCTGCGTTGCTACACCCTTCTCCGCTTTCCAACATATTCACATCACTAAACAATTTCTCGAACCTTTCAATTAATTCCTTCTCAGGATTGACCCGGGATTTAGGAATTGTTGTTATCGGGCGATTTTTAGCGCTGGTCTTGACAAAAGATTTTGACAGATGTGGGACTGGTTTTGGAAGAACCCATGTTTGGGGTTTCAACTTCCTAGCCCTTGTCACGTCATTGGCAGTGGGTATGAACCCTAAACCGAATGTTCCCCAGTTCTCGGGGAGAGATACTGGTTGTACAATTCCTTGCAGAGATAAGCCCAGGCCTTTGCCGAGTATAAAGCCATTCTTTAACATTTCATAAGCTACCATGACTGATGCAGAGGATATCCTTGGATTCGGAAGGTATTTCCCTTCTGGAATTTTCTCTACTGACACCGTGTCGGACACTTGGTATACCCATGGTCCTTGGTCAATTTTTGTTCCCTCGACCGGTACAATGGTACTGTTGTGAGCATTTAAACTTTCTTCTCCATGCACGACTATTTCTTGATGATCCCATTCGAACTTGACAGCCTGATGTAGTGTTGACGGGACTGCTTTAGCAGCATGGATCCATGGTCGACCCAACAACAAGTTGTAAGAAACAGTTATGTCCAACACTTGGAATTCCATTATGAATTCAACTGGCCCTATTGTCAGTTCCAACACTATGTCGCCAAATGAATCTCTGATTCCACCGTCAAATCCTCGTACGCAGATACTATTCTTCTGGATCCTCTCCTCTTTAATCTTTAATTTGTTTAAAGTGGAGAGAGGGCATATGTTTGCACTGGACCCATTGTCAACCAATACCCGAGTTACTACGGAATTTTCACATTTCACGGTGAGGTAAAGAGCTCTATTGTGCTCGGTACCTTCCACAGGTAATTCATCATCAGCAAATGTAATTCTGTTTGTCTCAAAGATTCTGTTGGCTATTTTTCCCAAATGATTTACAGAGATCTTTTCAGGAACATGAGCTTCATTCAGGATTTTCATCAAAGCCAAGCGGTGCTCCTCTGAATGGATCAGTAATGACAACAATGAAATTTGAGCGGGGGTTTTCTTTAATTGATCCACCACAGAATAATCATGGAGTTTCATTTTTCTTAAAAACTCTTCCGCCTCTTCTTCCGTCACAGCTCTCTTTGTTGGCGTTGGATTGTTTTTAGTTTTTCTCAACTCTTCGGGAGTAAAACATCTTCCCGAATGTGTCAAGCCTTGCACCTCACACACTTCTTCCTTGATTTCTTTGCCCTTGTACATTACAGTCACCCGTTCATAGTTCCATGGGATGGCTTTGTTGTTGACGACTGGCAGCTGGATTACAGGTGCAATAATAACCTGATCTGTACGGGCTCCTTCCACAAATATAATGGGTTTGTTAGCAACCCCTGGTACTATCACTTTCGGCCTTTCTTGTTTTGCGGCAACTTTGCTTGATGATGCCTCATCGACTATTATAGACGGTTCATCACCATTTTTGTTCGGCTTAGACACCGGCTTCTCCTCCATTAACTGCTTATCTGGCTTGGTTTCATGAGTCTTGATCATCATGACAGTTTGTGATGACTTCTTTGCCTCTCCATCAGCTTGTATGATTTCTATCATGTTAGCCTCTTGATGGGCTGGCATTGGATTTCTATTGATATTTGGGGATTCGGGGGTTTGAACCTCGATTTTATTAGTATCAATCAGCTCTTGTATTGCATTTTCAAATGCCAACATTTCTCCGTATCATGGCCTGGTGCACCGGAGCAATATTCACAGCTAATGGTGTAATCCAGATTCTTTGGACGAGGATTGGGTAGCTTGGATTGTACTGGTCTTAACATGTCTAGCTGTCTCAACCTGTGGAACAGACTAGTGTTAGATTCTCCCAATGGAGTGTAAGTTTTCTTTTTCTGTTCCCTTTCTCCCCTGAATGCTGGCCTAGGCCTGAAACCTGGTCCGGGATAGGCTCGTGGGTAAGTATTTGGTGTGACAGGAGCACGCCAATTGGTGTGAACAGGTGGTTGATTGTATGCTTGAGCATGGTTAACGGCAAAATGAGGCTCTGAAGGGTGATAGTAGTGTTGGGACGAATCATGGTGGTAAGCTGATTGGCGAGGTCGCTGTTGATTATAGTAAAGCGGTGAACCTCTGGGTCCCGGCCAAATTCCTGAATCAACTACGGCTGCTTCCTCCCTCTTCTTTCTTCCGATTCCTCCTACCCCGCCTTGAATAGCTTGAGTAGTTGCCTTAATTGCTGAATAGCTCATGATTTTATTTGTCTTGAGGCCTTCTTCCACCATACCTCCCATCTTTACTACCTCGTTGAATGATTTTCCAACCGCTGAAACCAAATGGGCATAGTAAGTCGGTTCCAAAGCTTGGAGGAAGTAGTCTACCATTTCGCTCTCCTTCATAGGAGGATCCACTCTTGCTTCCTGTTCTCTCCACCGAAAACCATACTTTCTGAAACTTTCATTGTGTTTCTTCTCAAATTTGGTCAAAGATAATCGATCTGGGATGATTTCCAGATTGTATTGGAAATGGTATGCGAATGCCTGTGCCAGGTCATCCCAGGTGTACCATCTTCCATGGTCCTGGCGTGTATACCACTCCAAAGCTGATCCGCTTAGACTTTGACTGAAGTAAGCCATTAATAATTCATCCTTTCCCCCATCTCCTCGCATTTTGCTACAGAAACCCCTTAAGTGGTCTACCGGGTCGCCGTGCCCGCTGTATAAGTCAAATTTGGGCATCTTGAAGCCAACTGGTAATTGTACGTTTGGGAACAAGCACAAATCTTTGTAGGCTACACTGACTTGCCCACCTAATCCCCGTATGTCTCGGAACGATTGTTCTAGACTTTTGACCTTCCTGAACATCTCTTCTTGTTCAGCGTTTTTGACTGGCTTGTCAATTTCGGTTGGGAGATCAAACCGATGAGTAGTTGAATTGATTTCGGAGGCTTTGAAGGTGGGCTCCGGGGGGTAATATTGGTTGTCTTGGGCCTGGAATGTAGACTCACTAGGAGATTTGTGAAATGTAGCAGGAGGAGGTTCTACGAAAACAGGAGTCATAGGTGGAGGAAAGTACGGAACTGGTTTTGGAGGTGGAGACTGTGGTGTCTGAGAGGTGGTGCCTCGGTAGTGTTGATAAATGGGGAAACTTGGGGATAATTCAGTGGTGATATTATCCTGAGTTTGGGTCATTGATGGAGCAGGGTTATTTGGGTAAGATGGGGGTAACTGTCCGGTAGACCAAGCTTGGTACATCTCAGCCATTTGCTGCTTGAGCTTAAACATCTCTTCTTTCATTTTCCCGACATCCATCTCTTCTATCTCCATACCTGTGTCAACATCTGGGATAGACATACTTTCGGGTATCGGTCCTTTTGATCTTGTGTGATAGTGATAATATGCCAGTATACTCTTTAGAGAAACTAACTGCTTGAATTTTGGAAATGGACAAACTTGTTAGTTTTGAGAGTTTAACACATATATAATCACACGTTGAGATGCAATGCTCCTAGACAAATAATCCCTTTCTATTATGCATTTGCTCGGCTGCTTGTGTCGTCCCAGCCTTCTTGAAATTTTTATTGTTATTCAATTTTATTTATTATATATATCTTTTATCGTGGTTGTCGAATCTTAGAGATTGCCTACGTATCATGTTCTTACATGAATTAGACCTGGCGTAGTTCGGACCAAAGGCGATCATTTTTATTCATTACACAAAGATGGAATTACATTTGAAAACTTTAAGAAAATGGCTTGAAAACACACACACTTAAATAAAAGATACAATTCATAACATCTCACAACATGCCCCACTTTCCATTTTTGTTGTCAAATATTGGATTATCTGCTCAATGTGGTGCTTGACCCGGATGGCCTCCCAGCGTACGATACATCCTCTCCAACTCCATTGCTAGATGACGAGCAAAAGTGGGCGCATGCTCAGTAAATCTTTCATAATCCATTCCTTGGCAGTTTACATAACTTTGAGATGTGAAGACTGTCAGGTCGTGGATTTGTGCCCTGAAACCTTGGAGACGTTGGTCTTGGTCTTACAATTGCTGCTGACGAGTGGTGGCTATATCTCTGACACGGTTTTCACGATCTAGAGCTGATTCTAACAGAGCTCGGAGTCTGGCCTGCTCTAATCTTGCTTGCGATCTTTCCCTGTCGAGGTCTGCTTGTTGATGCTCTCTTTTGCATCTTCTTACCTCTTCTAATTGTGCACGAAGCTGGTCTTCTGATCGCATCCAATAGTCTTTTTCCTTCTTGAATTGAGCCTTGTCTTTTTTGGATTGCCTATCTTGGCGTTCCTTGTTAGATCTGGCTTCTTCGTTTAATTGTTGGATCCTTTCTTTTGCTTTGCTCAATGCCCTTTCGTTTTCCACAAGAATGGAATCATAATCTTGCATTTTTTCAAAGAGATTGGCGATGGTTTTTTGATCCTTCCAGCTCCTCTTTGGCGTTTCAGAAACTCTTTTCATTTTTTGGAATCGAGCATGAAGATTTTCATTCTCACAAGCTAGACTCTTTTTCTCGCCTTCGGCTTCTTGTGCTTGCAAATCTTTCTCCAAACTGAGGCTTCTTAGATTTTCTTTTAGGGCATGGATAGTTGCTTTGTACCCTTTTTCTTTTTCTCCCCAGATCAACCGCTCTTGGATTTTATCATTGAAGTTTTGAACATGGGGTCTTTTTGTTGGCATTTTTAGCTCAGGTTTTGGTACATCATCCACGCGAGACCGTTTTTCGAACCACCTTGCATATCCAGGATTTATCTCACCCCTTGTAGCGTCTAGGACTTGAGTATCGCTTTTCAAGTATCGGCACCCATTCCACATCTGCTGAAGTAGAGCTTCGGGAATTGTGGCTTCTAGGTGTAATTCGATTACTTGCATACTCAAATCTTCATCATCAGGAACTATTTGATATCTCCCTAGTTGCCTTAGGACTCTTAGTGGTGCATACGGCTGAATGCTTCTCAATCCCAATAGTAGTAGGTAACTATTTGAGGTTGACATATGTATTGCTTCCCTCATCGGGAGCCATCCCAGGGTCCATTCAATTTGGTTTGCCGTTA
This sequence comes from Nicotiana tabacum, assembly GCF_000715075.1. Classification (NCBI taxonomy): domain Eukaryota; kingdom Viridiplantae; phylum Streptophyta; class Magnoliopsida; order Solanales; family Solanaceae; genus Nicotiana; species Nicotiana tabacum. Next base: position 94,860,747 of record NC_134095.1, on the reverse strand, counting down.
AAGCCTTTAGATGAGATACCCATGCTTCTATCCCTTCTGGAGCTTGATAATTTTTTGTTCTTTCCTCATAGCTCTCAATGCAATTAGCTTTGTTTGACCCATACTGTATGATCTTGGGCTGTTGTTGGAGATGTTCAATCACCCACATTTGCAACAAAATTTTGCATCCTTCGAAGACTTTTGCTCCTGATTTGCATAAAGTCAAAGCCCGATAAATATCTGATAAAATGATGGGGACAAGGGTGTGATTTTCTCTAGTGGTGAGGATTTGCACAACCTTTGCGGTGCGAATATCAATTGTTCGCTCTTTATTTGGGAAGACCATGACTCCTAGAAAAGCCACCATGAAAGCAAATCGACGGTGAATCTGCCAAGTGTCTTTGTTTTGCTTATTAGTAAGGCCTTTCTCATGAATTTCAAACCCATCTGACTTTCCGAACCTTGAATACAAAAAGTTGAAGGAACAACATCCATTGATGACATTGCTTTTCCTGATTTGACTACTGATGTTCAAAAGACCGAAGAATCGATGTACTGAAGGAGCCTTTGTGAATATCAAGCTTTGCTTTCTTAAACTTCCGTCAAAACCAGCATAGCCAGCTATCTCCTCTAATGTAGGAGTAAGCTCGAAGTCAGAGAAACGAAAAACATTGTGAACAGGATCCCAGAAAGTTACTAACGCCGCAATCAGATCATCACGGGGTTTAACTTTCATAATGTCCGTGAGATTTCCCAAATGCTTGACGACCCATTTCTGACCGTCTTCGCCTAAATCATACCACCACATTTGAAGCTGACATAGAAATTCCTCTGTACTTGTGGATGAGGGGCTTTGTGTGGTGCTCATTTTGTATCTGAAATTTAATTTTAATAAAGTCAAAATTCATTTTGGGAAATTTATACTAAAAATTATTTTCGAATTTTTTTTTTTAATTAAATATCTTTATTTCAAAATTTAAAACTATATTTTTTCGAAATTTTTAAAACATCCCATTTCATTCCTTTCTTCTTACCAAGATTTTATTTAAGCTGGTCAACAAGCATGTTCGAGGCAAATGAATGCACAAGTAACAAATAGGATGCATCATGATGGTCTTTTAATTTTGGGTTCACCTGTCCTAGACAGACCCAACCCCTGTGTTGAGTCTCCAAGGCCAAATGCATATGATGCAAATATTCGTTCCTACTAGGGATCCGGTACATGGCTGGGTTATTCTAAGTGTAAAACCTTAGGTTGATTGTTCTAAACCTGGCTTACCCAAACAGACAGTTTGAGCCGAAGCGGGGGCAACGTACCGGGAGCACGAAAGTCTGCCCGGCCTAGTTACTTGTCCCAACTCCGTCTTATTTGGTACGACTCTAACAGAAAGGTGGGTCACGCGCACGTGTACACCATAAATTCAGAAGACTCAGAAAGAAGGGGGTTTCGTAGCAGTTGTATATATTCACAATTCAAATAATATTAAAGCGGTAAAAAAAAAGAAGACATTTAGCATATTAGCATATAAACAGTTGAAAATCATATAGTAAATAAAGCCAATTAACACAGATATTTAAGCTCGAATTCTTTAAACCCTGAACCAATGGTTCTGGGTTACAACAACATTATGTTCCCCAGCAGAGTCGCCAGAGCTGTCGCACCTCCTTTTTACCGCGCCCGCCGGGCGCGTGGGGAGTTTTCTCCAATTGAAGGACAGTCGAAACGAGATTTATTTAATCATTTAAGAGTCGCCACCTGGGAATTTTAAGGCGTACCAAGTCACCAATTTAAATCCCTGAATCGAGGAGAATATGACTATGTTTATTATTTTGTGAACCAGAAATCCTGAGTAAGGAATTCTGTTAATCCGGAAGAAGGTGTTAGGCATTTCCGAATTCCGTGGTTCTAGCACGGTCGCTTAACTGTTTTTATTATGGCTTAATTATCTTGATTTTTATTAAATATATTGATGTTACATGATTTTATTACCGCTTATTCTTATTGTGATTGAAAACCCTTCTTTGATTCGAATTACGCGTACGTATATTCGTGTTATAAATTTAAAAATGCGGAATTGTGTCACGCGTACCTGTACGAATATATTTTGATAATATATTTATTAAGCAATCATTTTTTTTCGAGATTGTGCTGAATCAAGAATATTTGTTTTTCTTAAATATTGAACCGCACATCGCGGATTTTTATGAAATTAATTTAACGCCTTTGGAAAAATCCTTCTATTAAATATTCGCTCGAAATTGCGCGTACGCATAATCCGAATTTTTGCTTTTTAAAAATATAATCAGGGTACGCGAACGTATCCCTAATTGCGCGAAATATTTGCAATGATATTAAGGATTTTTCCATAAATTGTTTATTATGTTAAGAGAAATTTTCATTTAAGATATCCTTTAATTCTTGGAAAAGAATCCACAATTTATTAAATGTTGCCCATTGATTATAATTTCCGAATATAAATTATATTCATTCCAACTATTCAAATTCAAAGGACAGAATAAAAATATGATTAATACTATCTTTAAATATGACATATATATATATATATATGCCAAAGAATATTATCTTTAAAACAAATATGACATATATATATATATATATGCCAAAGAATAAATTGCATATGAAACTGAAAATGAATGATTCATAAAGGAAAGAAATATTTTCCAAGAATTTTTATTATTTACTTAATGCAATTTCTATTTTTTGCTTACCATTGATTTAAAGTGTTGCAATCTGTACATGTACATCTCAACTTATTCTCATATATTCGTTTTTAATCGAATAGGCGAAATTATTATAATTGATTCTGCTTATGGTTAAACGTAAATGTATATATAATCAACCCTTGTTACTAACTTTCACATTATAACCTCCTAGGCCATTTGTTATTTTAAGAAAGAGAATAAATCTACCTAATTGACTTAATAAAGTAATATTGCCTACAACATTATTCACCCTGTTTCGACGTTTGCAAACATAATGGAGGATAATAATGCAACTTCCAACTATTGGTGTTAACCATAATCATTATTATGCCATATATGAATTAAGTACAATCAATCATCGTCTAGCCTTAATCCACAACCAAACAATCGAAATACATTAACCACTCATTTCTTTATATTCCCGGACTACTTTATACCTGTCTAACAATGTCGTAAGACTTAATTAATAACCAACCTCATGCCATATTCCCTATATTAACAATTCAACCATAACTATACCTTAATGAAATTCTGGAATAGATAAAATTATTACAATACTTGTATGAATTTCAAAGGAAAATGATCAACTGATAATTAACATGTCCAGCATACCTCTATATGAAATAACATGAAACAAAACTGAAATTTATAATAACAAACTTAGATAAATGGAAAAATAGAACTGCAACTCAAACTTCATTGATTTATCATGCCGAATATCTTTCCAACATAGAATTTAAGAAGATATGTACCTGGAAATGGAGGTATGAGGAGTAAATTTCAGCAGTAGCAGCAGTAACAAATTCAACAGAATAACAGTATTTCCACAGATTTGAGCGATAATACGACCCGAGGAAACCATATGCACAATACAGTATTTTAAAAGACACTTCAGATTTTAACTGAACAGTGGAATCACATAAAGTTGAACAGATTCAACAAAAGAACAACATTTCAGATTTCAGTTTCTTTTCAGTTTCAAATTCCCATTTTTTCTGATTTTCTGTTTCTGCTGCTGTATCTGTGTGTGAGTGTGTATGTGAGTGTTCTATTTTCTGTTTCCTTTACTATTTTTCTTTCTTCTCAGATTTCTGTTTTTCTCTCAAAATCTGCCTTTTCAGATTTTTTCTCTTCCCAAAAATCTCTTAAAGTCTTCTTCTTTTAAGCTGTCCAGCTCCCTGTATTTATACAGGGCTGGTCTTTATCTTTTTAAGTGCTTCTTGGACCCCCTTCTTCTTTTAAAATCAAAAAGTTCCATTAAAACTGCTTTTGAATAAATTAAATGATCCTATCCTGATTTTAAGCAGCCCCATTACCCTTTGTTCCCCATGAGTATCATTAACTAATAGCCATTAACATACCACTTTCAGCCCTCTATTATTATCAAATTACCCTACTGCTTTTATCCCAGAAATACTACTGTGATCACTATTATTACTGCCTTAAATGCAAAATCGTAACAGAATTTACAAAACAGATTTAAAAATCTGTTCAAACTTAATTATCAACCTGATTTAACACAGCTATAACCAATTCTCTTAGGTTCTGGACTGAATCCTAAGAATGTAAACATTCTATCACAATTACATCTAATCATCATTTGTAAACTTGAACTCAAACTTGACAATATTACACTGAGTTCAGCATAATAATGCAAACTGAACTTATAATTGAACTAAGATCAAACATACACAGGAGCATTGTCAATATACTGACAATGCCCTGTTCAGAAAACAACATATACAGCATACATTTGAATTCACTGATTCACAAACAAACATGATTTAATTGACGAGTATTAATCAGTTGACTATTTACAACATTTGTCAATAATTAGTCTAAACAATAGAAGCAGACTGTTTCAGTCAACATTTTCAGAAATGAAAATTCGTAATATAACTAATCGACGAACTTAATCGAGTCGATTACACACATTGTAAACAATCACAACCAACAGAAACAATTCACATTCGGATCAAGTAGATAGGTAGGAGACAGAAATGACAGAATTGATCAAAACAAATATGAAAAATCAAAAAGCTATTGACACAGACAACAATACACGTAGAATACACAAAATAATAGAAAAAATACCTTTGAATCTTCAATTTTAATCCGACTCGAACTCAACTTGGATTTGGATTTTTGTTTGAAATCAAACAGACCTTAGTCGAAGTATTTTCCACTGAAAATACTTCGACTAAGGTCGATTGAACCTCAATCTTTACTTAATCTGAACAGAATCCGAAAGTTTGGTATTTTTAGGGTTCTTAAAAATTTGATTTGGGATTAACCATTTCTGGTTAGATCCGAGAAGAACCAAACATGATACATGGGTGAGGGTAGCCTAGGGGTCATTTGGTGTTAGTTTGAAACGGATCTGAGTTTGTTCTTGTTTGGTCCGAATCTTCAAAAGAAGATTCGAGAAGTTCAGAACTGATTCGAGCCAAACAAACAACAGATCCATACTCAGGATGACTAGGGGAAGCTATGGTGTTAACTAGGTGCTGTTTGGTTTAGATCTGAACTTGGCTCGAATCTTCAAATGAAGATTCGAGAACCTTCAGGGAGATTCGAACCAAGCAGCTAACATATTTGGATAGAGGAGGTTTAGGGGGTTCTGGGGTGTTATTTTGGTGACCGGCGGCGTTGATGCCGCCGGGTTTCAGGCGAAGGGGAATAGGGGCGGCTAGGGTTAGGGGCCTGTTTGGGAAGACGATGAACAGGAGAGGATGGGGAGGGGGTGTTTAGTTAGGGGCCGGGGTAAGGGTTTGGGACTTATATAGGGGTGGGGTGGATTGATATCGTCCGTCCGATCAAGCAAGATGAAGGGCCAGGATTAATTCATTAAACCAAACGACGTCGTTTGGTTTAAAGTTGGGGTCGGACTGAATCGGGTTAATGGATCGGGTAAGGGTCTCGGGTTAGGGTGATGAAATCTTGGCCGTTGGTTGGATTTAATCCAACGGCCCTTGATGAGAGGTGACCAAACGACGTCGTTTGGTTCTGGCTTTGAATTGGACCGGACAGGCTGTTTGGATTGGGCTGACAGGGGGGTAAATTGATTTGGGCCTGGATTTTAATCCAGGTCCAATCTTTACAACTTGTATATTTTTTATTTATTGATTTTATTAATTAATAAAATCCTAATTAAAAATAAAAACAAAATTATCATTACAATAATATTAACTATAATATAATTTTAACTTCACAAAAAATATATTAATTACTCTATAACAATTATTTAACACATAGACAAAACATCAATCACACAGTGAAACATTTGAAATAGAACCAATGCATATTTTTGTGATTTTATTTAAATTATCTTTTAAATGCATAATTAAATCCTATATGCATGCAATATGTATTTTATTTTATTTTCATTTTATTAAGACATAGTAAACATTTACGGATATAACACAATTATTTAGCATCACGCAAAATTCAAAAATTACACAGTAAAAGAAATTTATTTTATTTTTTGATTTATTTTGGAGTAGTTTTCGTAAGGCAAAAATTACGTGCTCACAACATGTACGCATGTATAACTGTTTTGCACAAGAATAAAGAGAAGTACTTTCCTTGCAATCATCTTATGCTTTAAAATTTTCTTCTTTACATCCCTTAAAGAATCTCGTACTTCCAATCTCCTAAATATAACGAGCTCAAGGTCCGCTTCGGATGATCACTCCCTCACACGAGGATTGCCATCCAAACAACAAACTCAAACAGATCGAGCTATGGGGGCATAATACCTATTAGGCAACCCCCAAATTTTAGAGGCCATGACTATACCCACTCGGGGACTATTATCTTTGGAAAGCCTAGATAATTCGGGAAAACAAGCCCACTGGACGACGCCCGAACTAAAAGGCTATGGCCATATTAACACGACTCGGAGACGTCCGAGAACCGTAACAAAAGATAGGCCTTCAAAAATGAAATTTTTTCATAACCAGTTCTAAAGGGTACCCTCGGCAAACTATAATCTGAATTACTTACTTTGGGAGAAAGTTTCTGGTAACACCGAACCCCCAAGATGCCTCAAAATAGAGTAATGGGAAGGCGAGGTTTGTTTGAACTTTCGAACATAACCTAACTTATTTTATGCTAAGGCATTCCAGCCTTCGTGAATAGAAGTAATAAGGCAAGGGTAAAATTTGAAAGCCAAAAGGGAAAGAAAGCCTCATATATATATTTATCCAGTAATCTTTTTACAAAGGCTAGAATGGCCTAAAACAAAATCGACAAATGGACAAAACAACCTCAAAAAGATGTAAAAAGCAAGAAAAATAAAAACATCTAAAGGCCTAAGTTGTCTGGTCCTCATCGGAGGCAGCATCTTCATCCTCGGGATCTTCCCCGCCTTCAGACTCGCTTAAGCTCTCGAAATCTTCCTCGGGAAAAGCCAATTTCTGGGCCCTAGCTTCTTCTACTTTGGCATTCTCGATTTCCGCAAGTAGGTCAAGGTTCTGAGCATGAACTCCCTCGAGGGCTTCCCTTCGAGCTTTCCACCTTGCATGCTCCACCATACTTTTATCCTACACCTGAATCGCCTCTACGTCACCTTGAACTGGGCCTCTTTAGCATCAGCCTCAGTCTTGGCCTTAACCATCTCTGATTTGGCTGCCTCGAGTTTGTTGGCCAGATTCTCTATACCAGAAATAGCCGAGTTCAACTAAGATGAAAGCTCCTTAATCTTCTTGGCATGCACATAAGATTTCTCTTTTGCAACTAGGAGCTGGGCCTCGGTCGGCACCAATTGTGCTTGGGCAATTTCCTTTTCCGAGGCTAAGAGGTCCATATTTTTCTTTCACTCATCGGCCTCATCTTGTATCGTGTCTACTTGCTCCTGGAGCTGCCCGATCAGTTCAAACCTTTGTCGGACCTATAGGATCAGATCGTTAGCCACTATGTCCAATTCGTCGTCACTATCTTAAAGTACTCGATTTACCTGCTCGGCCATCTCGGCATGCTCCCTCCGAGATACTTCTAACTCGGCTTAAGCTTCTCACTAAGAAGCTTTTAGGTGTCCCTCTTCTCAGTAAGCTCCCGAACTTCGGCCTCATGTTGGGTTAACTCCTCCCGATATCAGAGAAAAGTCTTATGGTGCAGTACCGAGGCCTGCAAGCATAAAGGAAGGTGTTATGATTATATACAACTTTAAGTTTAAAGTACATAATAAAGAAGACACTCGAAGTTACTCGATCTAACGCATGTTGAGCTTCATTGAATAGGTAGGGCGTTTCTACCTTGTCCATCACGACCTAGTCCTCTTTGATCACCAAACACCGAAGATAGCTAGCAACCTCCACGAGGGCAGAGAAAACCCGGGCATTCTCCGGGATAGAGAAAACTATTGACTACTTTCGATCAGGATCAATACTCAGTGCCAAGAACAGGTCTGCTAACTTTGGACTCGAGGAAGACCTAGTGGCTCCCGGTGATGATACCTTCTTTGGCACCGGTAATCACCAAACCTGGGGACGTCCTCCGAGGTAGTGGATTCTAAGCATTCGAAGAAATGATTGAGATCTGCCGACCCATGAGGCCTCTCGTATGGACCCTCGTTTAGCATACCTGCCTCGTTGATCATGGAATCGGAGAATAGAGGAGATCTAGTGATGTCAATCACCCCAAGCACATCTTTCGGGGCACTTTCCCCTGCTCGAGAAGCATCGCCCTGATTTTCTTTTCGACCCCACTATCCCAAGGCGGAGTGACCTTACTCCCCTCTGGTTCGGGAGCTTCAGCTAAAGTTCTCCCATCGAACTCCTCCAATTGTGGTGGTTCAATTTCAACATCCGCCGGTTCGGAAGCCTCTCGTATTAAGACACCTTCCCGCACGCGGGTCACCAACTTGGATTTATCTTCTTTTTCTTCTTCTTCGGACTCATGCCTTAGCCGGTGGACTGAGTCCGAGGATAGAGCGTCGATGCTTCCCTTGGGTTTCCCGCCAGCCTCCTCTTTGGTTTTTTTCTTTTCCAAGTTCGGAGAACTCGGGGACCTTTTCCTTTTCTTCTTGTCACCCTGACTCGGAGCAGGGGACTCGAGAGGCACATCCTCATCACCGGATGGAAGCCTCATAGCAACATCTTTAGGGAGACCTGCAAAAGAAAATAGAACCGATAAGAATTCGATAGTGCAAGGAAAAAATCAAACATTATTAAATCAGTAAAGAAAACTTAATTATTACGGGCCTCCCACCGACCCTTCGACAGTTCACGCAATGTGCACTCAAGATATGGTCTCTGTGACACAAGGTCCTCGATCCACTCCTTGAGTCGAGGAACTGCATCCGGCATCCAAGCCACAACTGCACCACAAAAACACCGATAAGAAGGGAGGGAAAGGGAGAAACAATAAATAAAATCTTTAAAGCGAAGTTATACTTACGCTTCATGTTCCATTTATCGAAAATTGCATGTCCTCGGTAGGGATAAAGTCTGAGGTCTTCACTCAAACAAATCGGCCCATCCAGACTCAACCCCGATCCTCATTTATACTCGAGAACGGGGCCCTATTGGTCTGGCGAGTAAGTTTTATTAACCCCTTTTGATAAAGTCGAGGACTGTACAAATGCATGATATGATCGAGGATGAAGGGAAACCCATCGATTTTGCTACAAAAAAGCGGAGAAGAATCACTATCCTCCAAAAAGATAGGTGAATTTGACCGATGGTAACTTCATACCTCTTGCAGAAGGCAATAATGATCGGGTCTAAGGGACCCAACGTGAAGGGGCAAGTGCAAACACTTAAAAAAACCCTCCACGTGGGTAGTAATTTCTTCCTCAAGCGAGGGCACCACCACACGTTTATCGGACACCCTCCTGGAACAAACTCTACAGGGTGTGGCTCCGCCGCAGTCCCGTTGCCGACAGGCCGTGATGAAGAGGTTGTCTCTTTCTGTGGAACAGTCTTAAAATTTTTCTCCATTTTAAAGTGGATATGAAGAAAAGGAAATTAAGAAGGTACGCTTAGTGGTTGCAAAAGGTTCAAGAAATATGGGTACAAAAGTTGGAGAGTGAAGAGATTCGTAGAAGAAGCTTTTGAACATAAAGTTTGAATGAATGAAAGTTGGGGTATTTATAGTTTGCTAATGACGGTTCAAAATCAGTAGTGGTCGACCAGCAACTGACACACATTTAATGCCTTGGAGACTAGGCCGACGGGATGTTTCAGTTACATTTTGTCTCTTACATCATGATCTATCGAAGCGAGGTTCAGAAGTTCATATCATTTCTCGTCATCTTCTCTCTGAAAAATAAGGGGACTATCTGTATACGGTTGATACTGGGTTCGTCCATTGTACGATCAGTCGAGGCTGAAGTGTGATAGGTCAGAGTTCGAGACCCGGTTATATCAAACCAAAGAGGGAAGTCAAGTCGTTAAGTTCGAGACTCCAGGACCGAACAATATCGAGGAAACTTTGTCGAGCCAAATAATAGAAGGCCGAAATATCCAGGATCGGTTGGAGATCACGGCGAAAATCACAGCGTGTATCAAGGAGAGGCCGATTAGTTAGCAAATTATGAGATTTTTTACCTTGTATAGAATTGTACCAAGTGTAGAATACCCCTTATATATAAAGGGGGGGGGGTCTGATCATTTTTAACACACATTATAACACACACAAAGAAAGCAATATACTAATTATTTCTAGTTCTTATCATCTTGTTGTTTAGTTCTAACATTAGTTGAGATGCTTCTTGACTCGAGGGTGATCAAACTCAGAGGCTAAGGCTGTTCAATTTGTGTGGTTTGCATTTATTTTCTTATCATTAATTTCAATATTAATTTGTCTTCTTAATTTGTGTCAAGTTATATCACGTATCCTTAAAACCGCGTATAAATTCAATTGATATCCAATTTTAAGGGGTAAACAGACTTTTAGATAATTTCTTTTTTGTTTTTAACTTCAATCAAATATTGTATGAACGCCTCTAAGTATAGTAGGGTAATCGTTACCCCATCGCTACTATTTTCTTTAGGATTGTGAAATGATGCAAGTCTGTTAGTTTGATATCTACTGATTTAAATACCTCTATTTCCTCCCTAAAATTGGAATCAATGTTGTCAAAAATAGCTTATTTTACCTTAATGAACGAAGAAAGTAAATTTCACTTTAATTGTAGAGGAGTATGCTTTATAGAAAATTTTAATTTAAATGGTGTTACAAGCTAAGTAACTATTTGTTTAATAAAATCTAATCGCGATAGCATTTGTAATTATTGTCGTCGATGGTGATAGTTATGAGGTGATGGCAGATGATAGTAAATACATATAAGCCATGGTGGCCGAAAGTAATAGTTTTGTGGTGGTGACTTATGGTGATAGAGGTGGTTGTTCTTTATGGTTGGCGATAAAAGTAGTTGGTGGTAGAGACATGAAGTGGAGGTGGGAGGCAATGCTTATGGAGGTGGTTTATTGTGGTGGCTCGGTGATGATAGGAGATGATGGTAAAGGTAGATGATTTTGGTAGCTTGCAACAAATAAGGTTAATGGTGAAAGTAACTAATATTGTTATGGCTAGTGAATAATGTTGGTTGATAGGGTGACTAGTGATGAGGTTGGTCATGCAAGTATCCGGAGATGGAGGTAGGTGGTGGTGTGGTTATGCTTTTGAGGCTAGTAGTGGTGGTTGTGAGTATTAGCATGTCCATGGATCAGTTCGGTCTATTATTTTATAAAATTTATATCATACCATTTTTTTGGTTATTCTATTATGTATAATCAAAATTAGGCTTTTAAAAATCTTGTTAATCATGCCGGTTTCTCTTCGGTACCAGTACGGTTCTGTTACTTTTCGATATTTTTTAAATGTCATTTTCCTCCCTTTAGGCGAAGTAAATTAACCTAAGGTTAAGTTTTAAAAGTCACAAGTAGAAGCATAATGCAAGAACATACCTACTTTTATAGGATTTATCAAAATTCTCTAGACATTTTTACTATTTAAAGGGTGATGAACTAAGAAAACATGAAAGATGACCAAAGTATAGATCCACCAACTATTCTATAGCAGCGTAGAAGAAACTAAGCAAAGATAAAGAAAATATAAATCACACAGGTGGAAAGATATTAAGCAAGCTCGGACTCAAGAAGAAAGTGTACAGAAGATTAAAATATTTGAAAATATAAATTTAAATCGTACGAAAGGAAACATATGCAATACATTATTATTTACTACTCATAATTTCTAGATTACCTTGTGTCTTGCTAGTGAATATGCTGGAAATAATTTAGTTTCAATAGAAGTAGTATAATATGTTTGGTAATTAGGATTTTGAGTTTAATTAATTGTTGGCTTGTTCCGTTTTATAATTTCAAGAGCCCAAGGAAAAATTTAATGTTTTGTTATTTTTAATCTTAATATATATTTTTCATATAAATTTATTCAGTACGGTTCGATATTTTTTCGGTTTAATTTCATAAAATAAAAAATGTACCCTAATTATCGGTACGGTTATATATTTATATAATAATCTACGATTTTATTAAAAAAATCTAAAAATCATTGGTTCGATTCGGTACGGATCGGTTGGTTTATCAGTTTTAAAATATCCATTGAACCCCTTGTGAGTATATGTATAGTAGTGTTAAAAGGTCACATTGATCAAAATCTCTAAGTGAATAATGTCTTGATAAATTTAAGACTTTGAACAAATTTGGACGATTCAAACCTAGGAAGAGACAATATGTAGCACCCCAGGTCAATAACACACCGCCAAAATACACGAAAGATATTGAGTGTATCGTCAAACCTTTCTATAACATCCTCATTTGTTCCAAATATTTTTGGATGTTATAGCGAAGTGCTGTTATAGAGAATATATTGTTTACCTCGAAAATACGAGTAATAATTAAATTTGATTTGTGGTTTTAAAGATATATGATCTAGTTCAATACCAATTAATAATCAAGAAGTATGACATATAAATAAAAGAAATAAGTGAATCAAGCTAGTGTTACTTAACCAGTATCGACCTCGAGCTCAGTGACCTCGAGATGAACCAGGAATAGTAAAGTAAGAGCAATAAAGATAAAAAAGACAATTCTGATGAACAATGAGCAAAAAAGTAAGATAATATATTCTTTGCCAATGATTAGATGATGTTTACAAATGATTGAGGTCTCCTTTATATATGAGGGGGGCCCTAAATAAGGTACATTTCCATTTACAGTAAAGAATCTTATTGGGACAGCTGTATAACCGCCTGGTACGGATTTGTAATAATTCGTACAAATCTATTCCGAAATTTACGCCATGATTTTGGTGACGTGGCGAGAATCTTGTCCTTCTGTAACAAATTCACAACGGCACTATCTCGGAGTTGGTCATACTTGACTCCGATGTTCCTCGAACACTTAGGTCTTCGAGCCCCTTATTCTGCCTTCGAGCCCGAGCTTGGTCTTTATCGAACTTCTGCCCTCGGTGCAACGGCTCGAGCCTACTAAATCGGGGGCACCTGATTTTACCGTATACACATATATTATAACAAAATATAAAAATTGGTTTCACAAAAGCTTGGCTTTTATAGTGAAGTGTTGCTATATAGGAATGTTGTTATAGAGAGGTTTGACTGTATAAGGAAATAAGTCTTACAGATCTTTAATTTGGTAGATGGATAATCCCGTAATTTCAAGAATATTGGGAGAAAAACTTAGCTACATTTGACCTAGTTTTCAGCACATTTATGAATGTAACTTGTGATGACCTTTGCTAACTTTTGTTTCACAACTCGCTTGACTTCAAAATGTATTACACGACTATCATATGACTAAAATAACTCATAACATAACCTCCTTAATTATCATGTTAAGCACCCTGGTATCACCCTAAAAGTACATGTTATAACATTCCCAATTTGTCGACATTCGACAAAACTTATTTTCTTCAATTTGTTTAGCTTCTAAGCATTTCAACCCTCTTGGTACTTGTTATACATGATCTTAAAGATTTGTAACCTCCAAGGTAACATGATTAACTTACTTTATGTCCTTTCAAAGACGATCTCATTTCTGAGCTTATATCAATTGACTTACGATGTACTCTCCGTACGAAAATATGGGATGTAACATGCATTCCCTTGGCTTCTCCGGAGTGTTCACTACAACACCCAAATGTCAGCCATGGAAATAACTGATAACCAAAAACCACGATAGTAACACGCAATGGCGAAGCCACATGGTCACAAGGGTGGTCAGTTCACCACCTTTCATCGAAAAGTTGTACATTATATATAGGTAAAATATTATATTTTAGAGGTATATATTATATATTGAACACTCTTTGTCGGGAATTTTTTCTACTTCTTTCAAATTTGAAAAGGCTTGGAAAAATTTCTAAACTCGCCACTGGTAACACGGGAAAGGCAAAGAACACAACAGGAAATACACAAGAAACTATGACATAAAGTAACAACTCCATTTTGGAAGTATAAACAATGATCTAATTCACCAAACCCCTTCTGTTATGCTCATAGGAGCTGTGTATCTCAGTTCCGTTTCTGCACATGTATGCAGAAAGTCGAAGAATTGTTCAATTTCTTGTACATTTGTCATATAACTGTTGAGTTTCTTGTACATCTGTGATTCTACTCCAAAAAGTTAATAAAGTGATACATCTAAATCTTTAAAATTTAAATCAAGTCATTCTTTTTCCCTTCAAAAGTTGTATGAGCGTGATATATCCGCGAGTTTTTATTCTCTTTTTTTCTCAAATTTATACATACCTATCACAACTACAAAACACAAAAACAGACGCAAGAAACCTAAAATCTCATCTCCTTTAATGCTAATCTTGTTAATTTTCGAATATAATTTTGTGAGAAATTTGAAGTGGGTATTGTTTGAACTTATTAGAAATAGCCTAAGTAGGTTGTATACAAGGTTTGAAGTAAATTGCCGGAGATTTGGACTAGTTTTATACAAGAATTGCAAGAGAAAATCGTACAAAATTTTTGTCAGAGATGCTTATACACTTTTATACAATGTTATAGTTGTGAACTCCTCTTGATGATTCTAATCAATTGGGACTACACCCATTCAAAACAACTAATAAATCCGGAAACCCAATTTCTGAAATCGAATCTTTCATGACAATAAACACATTTCTCCTCATTCCAACGGAGGAAGTGATCTTCATGTGACTCTAGATAATTAATTCTCTTGCAAATTGGTTTTCTTCTTCGTCAAAATAGTAATTATCAGCTTTGAATCTGGAAGAAAAATTGAAGGAGAATAACAATGGTAGAGAAATTTTGGGGTGCAAATGTGTGACATGGGAAGAAGAAGAAGAACGAAGAAAAAAGGGTGGGCTAATTGGTGAAAAGTAATTTTCCGGTGGGCCATTTTCTGATGAGTTGTTAGACCAAGTGATTAGGGGGTGTAATTCTTCCATTTCTTTTCCGCCATATTACCCAACATAACATATGCTTGCTGGGATTTTGTTGCAAACTCTATACTTCTTGTTGCTTTCTCTTTCCCCGCTTTTGTAGGGTTCTTTAGCTGTTTTAGGCATGCACCATTTAACCTCAAGGGGTCGTTTGGTTGGAATACGATTTATACCAGTATAAGTTATACCGATATAAGTTATATTGGGATAAGTTATGATGAGATTAGTTATGCTGGGATTGTTGTTTATTCATTGTTTGGTATATTGTATTAAGAATGACAATTGTATAATTTCTAAGAAGAAGGTATAAGTTATACCGGTGCTAATTACCCCACCTTTTATAAGGTATAAGTTATCTCAGTGTTAGAATTAACACCGGGATAACTTATACCTGGTTTGCTAACCAAACAGAGTGTTAAGGTGATATTAAATTTTTATATTACCCTTATACCTTCTTATACCTCGTACCAAACGACCCTTTAAGATTTAACGTCACATTCCATAGTTGACTTGTAATTATCCTTGCAGTGAATGAACAAGAGGTGGGCATCTTCATACCCCAACTAACATTATGCACATATGCTGCAAATGATTAGTAACTCCGGCTAGGTCTAAGATCATTTAGAGCATTATTTATATAAGATTAAAGTGGATTAAGACACTCGATAACCCAATCCAAAACGACAGAAAGCTACATGCAGTGCACTCTTTCAAGTACTTCATTCATTTTTCCTTATAATTTCACTTGGTTAGACAAAAATATTAGGCCCATCTTTCTGTTGCTAACAAATACAAAATTGTACTTCATCGTGCTAACTCTAAGTACACTGTATAGCATTCACAACCTCACTCTCCATAGCCCATGGCAATCACCTGAATTGACTGGGATCAGACCAGCATTCTGATTGCAAAACTTAACAGCTATCACCAGTAATCCCCACAAGAACATGCCCCATCCTTGAAGCAATGAAACCTGTGGCAATCCCTTACTGTAATCACTCTTCCTGTCATACCAGATAGAAATTTAATTGCATTATGACAGTCACCACATATTCTTAAATTCTTTATGATAAGAATAGGTTCACCGTCTTTAGTAGATAAAAGCCCGAAAGCAACTGCCAACTTTTCACTATGATGCCATAAGCTTCTCTCTTTCTCCTCCTGCCTAGCTCCATCATCTCTAATCAGAGCCCACCTCAAATCTGGAGAATACCCTTCTTGCTTCATCTTCTTTGACATCTCTTCCCAGAATTTATACACCTCGTTTATCATCGGATGAGAACTATCCTCTGCCACAAAGACATGAACTCTTTTGGCCACCTCAATCCAACTGCAACCCACTTGCTTTCTGATTCCCTTGTCTCGCATTTGTTTTCTAATAGCTGCTACCTCTTCCCATCTGCCAAGACAAGCTTTCATGTGTACAAGCATGACATACGGTGCCGCATTTGAAGGATCCATCCGAACACACTGGTTAGCTGCCTTTGTTGCTAGCACTATATTACCATGAGTTCGACATGCCCTAAGTAACGAGCCCCAGCCAATTGTACCGGGATTATATGGCATTGTTTCGATTAGTCTCTCTGCTTCCTCGAGCTTTCCTGCTCGACCCAAAAGGTCAATCATGCATGAATAGTGCTCAACCTCTGGTTTTATCCCAAATTTGTCAGTCATTAAACCAAAATACTTCTTCCCTTCCTCGACTTTTCCAGTGTGTGCACATGCAGATAGGACAGAGATGAATGTTATATTTGTAGGTGTCAGATTTCTTTCAAGCATCCATTCAAATAGTAGCCGCGACTCCGCTCCATGCCCATGCTGTGCATAGCCTGTGATCATAGAATTTAAAGTGACAGCATTATGCTCAGGCATTCTATCAAAAAGTAGTCTTGCATCATGCAGATTTCCACATTTAGAATACATTGCAATGAGAGCATTGCTCACTGAGATTCGGTTGGACGTAATGCTAGACTTGACTGTCAAAGAGTGAATTTGTTTCCCTTGAGTCGGTGATGACAAGTTGGAAGATGCACCAATCACGCAAACAAAGCTGCAATCATCAGGTCGATGGCCGGCAAGCTGCATTTGTCTAAAACAAGCAACAGCTTCTTCACACAACTCAGACTGCGAATATGCAGAAATCATTGTGTTCCAAAGGACTAAGTCAGGATAAGGAATTTCCTGAAAGACTTTTTTGCAATCTGATATGCCACCACTACATTTTGAGTACAGATCAATCAGACCACTTCCAACGTGTGGATTTTCGTGAAAACCCACTTTGATTAACCGAGCATGAAATTGAAGCCCACCGCGCAAGTCTTCCATGGACGTAAGCGCTGTCAATACACTTGCCATAGTAAACATGTCTAAATTTAAGTCCCTATGTTCCATTTCTTTATACAAAGCCAACGCCTTTGTCCCTTCCCTATGCTGCCCATAAGCAACAATCATCGTGTTCCAAGAAACTTCATCTTTTATCTCACCCATTGATGCGAATACCCCTTGAGCATAATCTAGAAGCCCATTTTTGCTATAGTACGTTATGAGAGTGTTGTTAACAGAAGCATAAGAGATAAACCCAGCTGAAATAGACAAGGAATGAAGCTGAGTGATGAAATCAACATTGTCATTAGCAGCAGTAATAGCAGCGGAAAGTGTAAACCCATCCATGCCACGACCCATCTCCCTCAAGTCGAGAAAGAGTCGAAAAGCAGGCAGGGTGTAGCCAAGATCAGCGTAAGCGGAGATAAGGGTGTTGTAAGAAACAATATCTGGTTGGGGAATTTTATCAAACAGTTGGTGGGCAAGGTGGAGCTGAGACTCTTTAGTATAGGCATTGATGATAGCATTGAATGAGAAGACATTGGGTGCAGGCGTGGCTTCGAAAGCCCTGCGAGCAGTGGTAAGGAGGCCACACTTGGAGTAGAGAAGGATGAAATGGTTGGAGAGGTAAGTAGATGATGGAATGAGTGATTTGACGTAAAGGGTATGCAGAGATTTGCCAGTTAAGAGGTCTCTCTGGGCTATGCATGTTTTCAGAATGTGGCGGAAGTTTTGGAGGCACTCCACCAATGTTTGTTGGTTCATCTAAAGGGACAGTCGCACTATTGCGTTTGACATCATCAACTCTTGTTCTTGCCCTTCACTTGTACCCGTTTGAATTTCATCAACAGCTACTACTGAAATTTACGAACCAAATTATACTTATTTCCTTTTGACTTGAATTTCTTGGTTAAAAAGACACTTGTATAAAAAGTTGGTAATAGCAAAAATATCACTTTTTCAAGGTTTATCAAAAGGGAAACAAAGCAGCAAAACAAAACTAGTTACTCCCGCCGTTTCAATTTAAATAATATATTTTTCTAATTAATCCGTTCCAAAATGAATGATACATTTTTATATTTAGAAATAATTTAACTTATAATTTATTTATCCACTTTACCTTTAATGAGAAGAGTTTATAGTCACACAAATGTTATGACCCCAAAAAGCTTTTGTCCCTTAAGCTTTTAGGACCACATGTTTCCAAATTTTTTTTAAAAAACATTGTGTCAAGTCAAACTACATCATCTACATTGAAACAGAAAGAGTAGAAATCAAGCGAGGGAGTGAAATCCCAATAACATCTCCTATAACACGCGAAGAAATTCTAGAAGGCACAAGAGCATGTAATTCAAAACGAGGCTCTTGACTGAAAGCCAAATTAGCTAAACCATCAGCTACTGAATTAGCATCCTTGTATGAGCAATAGAAACCACATAGTTCCTAGCTAAGAGATAACAGATGCAGTTAACAATATCACCATGCCAATGAGACACATACCATCCATACCGCAACACATAAACCATACTAGAATTATCAATTTGCAAGGCAACCCGACAGACCGACATCACCCCTTGTCCCAGGCTTCTTGAAGACCAGTGAGCACCCTCCATAGCTCAGCCCTGAATAATGTGCAGAACCCAAGCCTGACTGAAAATACACCTGTCCTACTATTAGAAAAATATCGTCAGCAGTCCCTATCATAATACTCCTTCAAATGGCCCTATCTGTATTCAAAGACCATCCACCCATTGTTAGGAGGTGACTAACCTAGCGAGACTACCTGCTTATTATTAGAAATATTCCCTATTATCTGTTATGTCGAGGAAGAGGCAAACCCGAAAATAAAGAAGATAAAGAACACCAAATTTTAACGTGGAATATACCAAAAGAGACACAAACATTTTTCGGTTCTAACAAGTGGTATCAGAGCGAGGTTCAAGACAGATTCATCTTGGCGGGTTCAGTTCTAGCCGCAACATATTTGACGATAATCGTGTTTTTTGTCTGAGAAATTTGACCGGTGTGCTACGCACGTTGAGACAAACTTTGTGGTGGAGATTTGGAGATGCAACATGTTGAAGGCTATGTGAAGAAGGTGGATCAAGTTTATTTTGTCAGAAAATTCCGGCCAAGGGGGAGAATTGTTATGTGTTTGCCATAATTTTCTTACCATATTTGGTTTTCCTATTTATTGAAGGAAAGGACAATATAATTACCTTAATTGGGTTTTCCTTTTTGTAGAAGAAAATTATAATTCTCCTATACTTGGCTAGTCCTTTTTTTTTTGTAGGAAAAGGTTTGGAGTTCTATAAATTGAAGATCCGTCTTTCTCATTCAGTAGCCTCCACAATGTAGTCATATGGAGTTTGAGAGTCGTATTTAGGGGAGAACTTTACGGGACAAGTGTAGTGTGTCACTTGTGTTTGCCTCTTCGTGAGGTTGTTCTCTCGATATTTTGTACTCTCTTTTTATATAGTGGATTGCTCATCTCCGCGGTGGATATAGGTCAGTCGACCGATCCACGTTAAATGTTTGTGTCTCTTTTGGTATATTTCTTCTTTGTTGTGTGATTTATCGTCGCTTAAGATTTGCTTTGCTAGCTTCCGCATGATACCTGATTTTTCAGTCCTAACATTATCTTCAACGAATGCCAAAAATTAACACAAGCTCTAACCATGTTAACAAGGGCTACTACCTTTTTATAACTAATTTTTGGAACAAAGCATTATTGCGCCAAATTCATTAGCAGGTGAACCCGAAGAAAATTCTTCAATTTTCATCCATAACTCCCTAGGATCATTCAGATATTAAATTAGCGATAAGCCAACAATGGAGATCAAGAGCAAAAAAGCGCGACTTGTGTTCTGCAGCAAAAATACGATCCCAAACTGCCCGAGCATAAATACAGTATCGCAAAACATGCAACAAAGATTCATCCTCTACTTCACAAACCATGGAAGTACCCGCCAGAGTAAGATGGCGGAAATATCTTTCTGAATTTGTACAAATTTTACCTTTGCCACATAACCAAAGTAAAACTCAAATTTTTTCAAGCCCACACCAGCCCCAAATTAACTTCCAAATAGACATAAGCTTATCCAAATTGGTAAGGACCTTATACATCGAAGCATATGTGAAAGAGCCACTCGAATTGTTATTATAATTTTTTAATACTTTTACTCTTTTCGGTGATATTTTTTCTTTTTTTTGTTCAAATATACGTATGTGTCTAGGTAAAACATTCGTTAAGTAATTCACCACATACTAATACTAGGGAAAACAGCAATCCAACTATAGAACAAATGATACATAGACATAAAAATATATCCCACAAAGCACATTCTAAAAAGTTGTACAAAGAAGGTCTAGCTCCAAATTGTGCAAGAATAGAAGCATTCATGAGTTTCTCGAACTTTGAGTTAGTATTAGTCAATTCTATTTCTCAATGGGGTGGGGAATGGATTTAACTCCATGGTAGAGTGTTAAGAACGCTCTTGGTAATTTCACCTCAATATTTTGTATGTTGATATTTGAAAACGTGTAAATTTTACTCCCTCCGTTCCAATTTATGTGAACCTGTTTGACTGGGCACAGAGTTTAAGTAAAAAATGAAGACTTTTGGAATTTGTGGTCCTAAACAAGTCCAAATGGGGTCCAGAGTATTTGTGTGGTTATAAAAGCTTCTCATTAAGGGTAAAGTTGTAACTTTAAGCTAAATTGTTACCAAATTTAGAAAAGGTTCATTCTTTTTGGAACGGACCAAAAAGGAAATAGGTTCACATAAACTGGAACAGAGGGAGTATAATTTTAGGATTGTATACGAGTAAATTCGAGGCTAATGAGCACCCGATTTTCGGGTGAGGCAAACGAAGCAAGGACATAACTATAAGAAATCGGAGTCGAAGCTAGGAATCTCTCGTACTAAGGCTCGAATAAAGCACCTACCACCGGAGCCATCGAGACCTTGCCTCCGGATTCGGTTCGAGCTCCAAGACCTCGGTAAGAATTACCAAATGACTGCACACGACTAGCAAAGGGCCTTGATATCTGTTCCCAACCGGATATCACGGCGTAGATCTCGACCCGTATCGGTAGCAGATCAGTGATCAGTGACTGCACACTCTATTTTGCGCTTATTCTTTGAGATTTTAATTTCAGGTCAACCTAAAAATGTCAAACACTCAGTCTGCTCGTTGAACATTGATGCTGAGTCTGGCCATCATGGCAAAAATAACAATATGGTACCTAGCAACGAGGTGTCCCCTATTGATCCTAACGGAGTCCCAGTTACAGACCCAGTCGATGCCAACTCGCATGTGGCCATCGATGCCAACCTACCGACTGACCTTGAGAATAACGTTCGTGGAGGAGCCCGACCAACGCCTCGAGGTATGCTCGAAGGTGAAGGCGACGGGATCAATCTGCGGGTGATCTTTGAAGTGTTATAGGCCCAACAGGCGGCGATAGCACAACTGCAAAATCAAAGCCATGCCCCTAGAAGAGTTGAGCCCAAATCATCCCGGGAAAACACCCGAAAAATGTGCAGGTCATAAAAAGGGCGGATGAAGGTGAGCTCGGGACCAACCCAGAAATAATAAAAATGCTCGAGGAACTAACAAAGCGGGTGGAATCAGTGGAGAAGAAAATTGAGCCCAACAACAAAAAAGTGGAGACCTATAACTTTAGGATCGATCAAACCCCAGGAGCACCCCCGATATTGAAAGGCTTGGACTCCAAAAAATTTGTCCAAAAGCCTTTTCCTCCGAGCACATCACCGAAGCCAATCCCGAAAAAGTTTCATATGCCCGATATAATATAATGGAACCATGGATCTAAAGGAGCATGTGACTTCCTACACGTGTGCCATCAAGGGGAACAACTTGGAAGATGATGAAATCGAGTTGGTTTTGCTAAAAAGGTTCGGAGAAACCCTGCTAAAAGGAGCAATGATATGGTATCACAACTTAACCCCAAATTCTATTAATTTATTTGCTATGCTTGTAGATGCTTTTGTGAAAGCGCATGTCGGGGCCATCAAGGTCGAGACAAAAAAATCAGATCTTTTCAAGGTAAAACAAAGAGACAACAAAATGCTCTGGGAGTTCGTATCAAGATTTCAAATGGAACAGACGAACTTGCCTCTGGTTGCAGATGATTGGGCTATTTACGCATTCACTTAAGCACTTAACCCCCGAAGCTCCTTGGCTCAGTAGCAGTTAAAACAAGATTTGGTAGAGTACCTAGCGGTAACTTTTGTCGATGTCCACAACAGGTACCAGTCAAAAATTAGAGTTGAGGGCGATCAACTCGGGGCCCCTTCTAGGTCTATTTATCCCATAAGAACCAATGATAGGTCTAGGAAAGTCATCGATCATGAGCCAAGACCAAGCAGAGATCGATACCAAACGCATAATAGAGATCGAAGGGGTAACATATCTGGACGTCACCCTACGGGGGACGAGAAGAGGAACGATCGAGGCCTGAGTAGCCGGGGACTGATGAGCAAAAATGGTTTCGATAAACCATTCGGGGCCAGAGAGGCACCAAGGTTATCGAAGTATAACTTCAGTGTTGATACTGCCAGCATCGTATTTGCCATCAGGTGCATCAAGGATGCCAAGTGGCCTCGACCATTGCAGTCTGAGCCTACCCAGAGAGACCCTAACTTGATGTGTAAGTATCATGGCACTCATGGCCACAGGACCGAGTACTACCGACAATTAAGAGAAGAAGTAGCCCGATTATTTAATAACGGGCATATCTAGGAATTTCTGAGTGATCGAGCCAAAAATCACTTCAGGAACAAGGACTCCAATAAACAGACCGAACAAGAAGAACCTTAGCACGTCATCAACATGATCACCGGAAGGGATCAAGACAGTACACGGAGAGTAGCCGGCTACAAAGGAGATGTTCGCGGTCGATGAAGTACTCCCAGTACCCATCATTTCCACATTAAAAAGCATGGAGCCGGCCAGAAAGGCCGAAGTTAAATAGCAATCACCGATGCTGGTCTTGGTCGGATCGGAGGGCGAGGAGTCGATGAGGAAGATGATTATGGAGTTCCTAGATTGTTCATAGATCATGATGACACCGATGCCACCAAATTAACAGTCGAAGAACTAGAACAAGTCATATTAACAGAACACCTACCGGATCGAAAGGTATACCTGGGCACGAGGTTAACCCCCAAGCTCAAGAAAGACCTCATTAGTTTCTTTAAACTATCATGTCTTGTTTCGCCTGGTCCCATCTTGATATGCTAGGGATCCTACCGGAGATAGCCACTCATAAATTGAGTTTGGATCCAATGTTCCACTCGGTTAAACAGAAGAGGAGACCTCAGTCCGAGGTCAATCACACGTTCATCAAAGATAAGGTATCTAAACTCCTTAAAATAGGTTCCATTCGGAAAGTTAAATATCCGGGCTGGTTAGCTAATATAGTGGTAGTGCCTAAAAAAGGAAATAAATTAAGAATGTGCGTATATTACAAAGACTTGAACAAGGTGTCATGCCTCGATCTCGAGGAGCGCGACCGGCACTCAACCGAGATACCCTGGTCGAGCAAGCCTTCACAATGCCTTCTGAAGAAATATATGAAAAACTAGGCACAGAAAGCGTAACTCTTGTTCCCTGCTAAACACGTTACATGGAGGGTGTTCTTATACACCTCTGGTATAGAATCCTAGTGATATTTGCCTACCTTATCTCTTTAGATTTCTGGTATATCACAATTCCTTTATCTTAATCACTTTGGGACTCTCACCTATACACAAAATCTTCTCTTTACCAAACCTTATACAGTTGGCGGCTAGGCTCACTAATACACACATATACATACTTATATTGATGTTATTGTCTAATATCCCCTCAAGCTGGAGGTGGGGATTTGCACAACTCCAAGCTTGGACCTGAAATATTTGAACTGGGACTTGGTCAGAGGCTTTGTGAAGACATCTGCCACCTGAAGCTGCGAAGGAATAAATTTGGTGAGCATGGCACCTTGAACCACCTTTTCTCGGACAAGGTGATAATCAAGCTCAACATGTTTCGTACGAGCATAGAGCACAGGATTTGACGTGAGGTGAAGTGCAGAAATGTTATCTGTGTAAAGAACTGGTGGACTGGACTTTGGAACACCAATGTCTTTGAGAATATAGGTGATCCAAGTTAACTCTGCTGCCAAGGATGCCAATGCCCGATACTCCGCTTCGGCACTCGACCTTGCCACAGTACCTTGTTTCTTTGAAGATCATGAAACACAATTGGATCCAAGGAAAACACATAATCCAGTAGTTGATCGTCGAGTCAGCGGGCAACCACCCCAATCCGCATCAGAAAATCCCGCAAGGTTAAGTGAAGACTTGGCAGTGATTCTTAAGCCAAACTGAGTTGTGGCAGTAAGGTATCGAAGCACCCTCTTTACACCAATCCAGTGATTTTCGACTGGACATTGCATAAACTAACATAAGAGATTCACGGCATGAGCAATCTCTGGACGTGTAAGGGTCAAGTACTGAAGAGCACCAACAATACTACGAAATTCAGAGGCATCGACTGGTAAACCAACTGATTCGTGCAAGCCATGTTTCTGGGAAAGTGGTGTGTGAATGGCTCTTGCACAAGCCATCTTGGTTCGTTCCAGAATGTCTTTGGAATATTTTTGTTGGCTGAGAAACATACCATCTTTGCAGTGTGTGACCTCAACACCAAGGAAATAATGCAAGTCACCCATGTCATTCATTGGAAATTTAGACTTACGCTTGGTGATCAGGTCATGAAGAAGAGATGAGTTGCTACCTGTGAGAATTATGTTGTCGACATAGAGAAGGAGTAACAATGTGCCTCTTGAAGAGTTCCAAACAAAAAGAGAAGAATCTGCTTTGCTACAGGTGAAGCCTAGATGCAGAAGGTACGAACTAAATTTATTAAACCAAGCCTTGGGTGCCTGCCTTAAACCATATATGGCCTTTTGAAGTTGACACACATGATTAGGAAGGATGGGATCAGTGAATCCTGGGGGTTGTTCCATGAATACAAGTTCTTTAAAATCACCATGGAGAAATGCATTTTTAACGTCAAGTTGTTTGATATCCCAATTTAGAGTGATAGCAACAGAAAGAACTATTCGAATGGTAGTTGCCTTCACCACCGGACTGAAAGTATCCTCAAAGTCCACCCCTTCTATTTGACTGTAACCCTTTGCAACCAACCTAGCTTTGAAGCGTTCAACTGAGCCATTTGCTTTTAACTTAGTTTTAAAAACCCAACGTGAGCCGACGACGTTCACATCATGCCGTCGAGGAACCAACTTCCAGGTTGCATTTGAATGTAACGCCTGCATTTCTTCAGTCATAGCATCGACCCAATGACTTTTGGATAAAGCCTCCTTGATGTTGCGAGGTTCTTTGATATCTGGGTTAAGGGAAGCAGTCACGGATAAGGACAGAAATGTGGGATTGTGTTGATTTTTGGTTTTAGTTCTAGTGTGCATATGGTGTGTGTTTGGTGGGCTAGATTGGTGAGAGGAAGAATCTTGTATTGTATGATTTATGTGGTTGGGTTCATGCATGGAGCTGGGAGACATGGGTGGTAGATCAACAAATATCTCTATCCCTTCAATCTTAGATGGGTCAAGTGTAGGAGAAGTTTGGTTAGAGTCACTGCTGGTAGAGAAAGTGTTAGCGTTATTCGAGTGTGATTGTGGAGTTTGTGGTTCAGTAGGCAAAATGGTTGGTGAGGCAGTGTTCAAAGTATCATGGATTTGATTTATTTACAAAGCATCTGTGTTTTCAAGTGGTTGAGCAACAGATGCTACAATTGGAAATTCCAACGATAGCGATTGTGCTTCAGCAAATTCGTGAGCAGTTTCTTCTTGAGTTATATTCGACTTCAAAAATTCCCTGTATGTGGTAAAATGAGAAAAAGTAGGATCTGCACCCAAGGTAGATTTAGAAGACACATAAGGCAGGTTAAAATTACATGTCTTGAAATGTAAACCTTTCTGGACGAAGGGTGATAACATCTGTAACCTTTGTGAAGTAAACTATAGCCAATAAACACACATGGAAAAGTTTTTGGCTGAAATTTATCTTTATTGTAGCCCTTGAGATACGGGAAACATCTGCATTCAAAAACTTTCATAGCATTGTAGTTAGGCTCTTATCCATGTATCAAAGAAAAAGGAGATTCCATATTCAAAGTAGAAGTAGGCATTATGTTGATTAGGAAGACTACAGTCAGAAATGCTTATACCCACATAAACATAGATAGATTAGCATTAAAGAGCAATGTAAGACCTGTTTCAACAATATGTCTGTGCTTTCTTTCCAAAGCTCCGTTTTGCTCAGATGTATGTGGACAAGAAATTTGTCTCTTTATGCCATTCTGGGCTAGATAATTTATGAATTCCAAACTATTAAATTCTTCTCCCCCATCACATTGAAAGATTTTAATCTTCCTTGAAAACTGATTTTCTACTAATTTGTGAAATGTCACAAAATTAGTTAGAAATTTTGATTTCTTCTTCATAGGATAAATCCAGGTAAACCTTGTACAATCATCAACAAAAATAACATAGTAATTTATTCCTTGAGATGATGCTATAGGAGCGGGTCCCCATAAATCACTATGTATTTTTGTTAATGGCTCAATTTCTCTTTTATCGGATACTTGAAAAGGTAGTTTACAACTTTTTCTCATTTGACAACTAGTACACACTGAGATTTTTTTATTCCAACTACTAACATCAATTAACTTGTTGCTATTCAAAAACCTTAGAGTTCTCGAGTGTGGATGCCCTAATCTTTGGTGCTAGATTGTATCTGAATTCTTCTCTGCCTTTGTAGCGGTTAAAGCCTCGTGTAAATTTCCTTCCAATGTGTACAAGTCATCTTTTTATCCCCCTTTGCCAGAATGGTCCTTGTGTTCTTGTCCTTAACAATAAAACCCTCGTCACTAAATTCCAAGGAACATTCATTATCTTTCACAAAGTTGCTAACAGAAACTAGATTCTTTTTGAGTTTAGGCATAATAAAAAAATCTCTGAGACACAAGTTTTGTCCAATATTTTTATCTCCTATATGCGTGATTTGAAGTTTATCACCATTCTCTACCATTACAGACTCATTTCCTTTAAAAGGAGATGGATTTGGAAGAATACCTGTAGACTGCACCATGTGATTAGTAGCTCCAGAATCCATGTAAAGATTGCTGCCAATGCTTGAGGGACTTCTTGTTGTGCTTGATAGGAGTAGTCCCATCTATAAAAGCAAGAAAGTGCCGTATGATTATTTTTCCCACATATTTGACATGGATTTGTCTTTGAGTTCTCCTTCTGTTGGTTGTTTCCATTGTTTGCTCCTCCAAACTATCTTTGATAAGGTGGTCTATTTCCTCGTCCTCTTTGTTGTCCTCTTCCTCCAGAATAGTTGCCATGTCCTCTTCCTTGAGACTTTTGAGCAACAAAAGCCATATGAGAATCAAGATTTGTTTGTTCCACTTGCTCATCATTGTCTTCTCTCATTTCAAATCCTTTAAGAGCGTTCACAAATTGAGTGAACGTGGGATAGGGTGGTTTCCCTAAAATTACTGTGCGAAAATTTTTGTACTTGCTTCCAAGGCCTCTAGCAAAGTTGATAACTTTGCTATCCTTATCCAAAGGTTTTTGTATAGCCATGAGATTATCACAAATTCCTTTGAATTCCCTTATATATTCATCAATTGTTTTTATGCCCAAATGTACGGCTTGAAGTTGTTGCTTCAACTGAAATTCTTTGTCTTTGCTTTCTTGTAGGTAGGTGTCCTCAAGGCAAAACCATATATGCTTAGCTGTTGTACATCCTATAATGAGGAACATTGACTCCTCAGTCATTGTCCCAAAAAGACAACTCCTAACCAAAACATCACATTCCTCCCATTTTGTGAATTTGGGATTAGGGAGTGTTTCACCTTTCTCACTCTCTAATATTTCAGATTGTGCTTCCTCCTTAATTATGCTTGTGACTTGAGTGTTTGCATTAGTTGGATAATTTGGGTTCTCCAAACCAGATAATTGGTTGGTTTGAGTTTGATGGGGCAGATAGCTATAAGTTGGTGAAGGGAAGAGGAAGATAGGGCGAGACTAAAGTTTGATGTTCCAGCCATGGTGGGTAAACAAGAGGAATATTCTTCAGGATCGTTAATTTTCTAGTTGAGCCAAAGCTCTGACACCATGAATAAATATATGAAAAACTAGGTACAGAAAGCGTAACTCTTGTTCCCTGCTAAACTCGTTACATGGAGGGTGTTCTTATACACCTTTGGTATAGAATCCTAGTGATATTTGCCTACCTTATCTCTTTAGATTTATGGTATATCACAATTCCTTTATCTTAATCACTTTGGGACTCTCACCTATATGTAAACTCTTCTCTTTACCAAACCTTATATAGTTGGCGGATAGGCTCACTAATACACACATATACATACCTATATTGATGTTATTGTCTAATACCTTCTACCCAACTCACCCGTTAATAAAGAAATGATAAATTTCATTAATTAGACAATGAGAAGGTCATGTGAACAACTCCAGTTCAGTACCATTAGTTACATAATTTATAAGTCTCCAAAATATTACATTTCACAATCATAGTTTAATAGTGTAAGCATGTGATACAATTACAACATCATTAGTTTAACTATCCCAAAACAAGTATACGACCTACACAATGTCTACGGAGCCTCTAACAGAAACAAAAGAGTACTATGATAGTGCCGGCAACAAAGCCTCGGCCATACCTCAAAACACTATGCACAAAGGACAAGAGATACAAGACCCCAAAATGAAGTGGGGCTCATCAAAATCCGCCGGGAAGAGGGTGTAATGCTATCACTGAACAAAGCCACCTGTTGTGGAACCATTAGAGATGTAACGCCCCCGGTAAAAGGGACGTTAGTACATATGAAAAAGTACTAGTATGAATGACTAAAGAACCTTTTAATAGAATGAGTAATAATACAAGGAAGAACAATCATAGATTCAACGGAAGCCTCAACAATACCAAAACATCAAGTTAGGAGCAAAAATAAGTTTCAAGTAAATTTTCATTATTTTTGGTTGAGAGATCTTTAGTACCAATAAACCATCGTGTTTTTAGCACGGAGTCCGATCTCAGCCAGATTGGCTAAGCCGTCTCCTCAGAGACATTCAATCACAACACCACCATGTGCACGACATGGCGTCTGATCTCAGCCAGATCGGCTAAGCCGTCTTACCACAATGCTGTGTGGGTCGACATCACAATAAACTAGCAATAATCTCATCCCAATTAAGGGGAACAATATCATCACATCAATCTCATCCAAATTAAGGGGAATGATTTCATCATATCAATCTCTACAACCATCAACACCTAAATCTATCTTGGCACCACAAAACCCAGGTTTTAGGTGAAATTTTATGGGCCTGTACTAGTATGAATGACTAAATACCCTCTCACTAGAATGAATAATAATACAAGGAAGAACAATCATAGAATTAATGGAAGCCTCAACAATACCAAAACATCGAGTTAGGAACAAAAATAAGTTAAAAATAAATTTTATTATTTTTTGTTGGGAGATATTTAGTACCAATAAACCATCGTGTTTTTAGCACGACATCTGATCTCGGTCTAATCGGCTAAGCCATCTCATCAGAGACATCCAATCACAATAGCACCATGTGTGCAACATGGCATTCGATCTCAGCCCGATCGGCTAAGCCGTCTCACCAAAATGACGTGTGGGTCGATATCACAATCTGCTAGAAATCATCTGATCCCAATTAAGGGGAATGATTTCATCACATCAATCTGTACAACCATCAACACCTAAATATATCTTGGTACCACGAAACCCGGGTTTAGGTGAAATTTTACGGGGCCTTACATCCTCCCACGCTTAAGATAATTCATCCTCGAATGAGGGTCAAAATTCACCATTAACATTCAATGTGACTCAGCTGCTATAACACACACCAACAGTTCCAAATTTTTGACTAACTCCCTAAATTTCCAAAAATTTTGCCAGAGTCCCCCCCTGTAATTGGGCCTATCCACCTTCTAGAGAATCCCAAAACCAATTCGAACAACATAACCACAACGATGTAAAACAACATGGAAATAACACCGGCCATAATGCCATTAAATATTACATTACGAAGAAGGAGTAACCTCTACATAAGTCGTATAGGGGAAACATAATTTATAGAAAGTTAGCTTTCAACATCATGGACACAATTATGTAGCTATTCAAATAAGTTAGGATACTTCTACTTCATCACTTCCTCGGCCTCCCAGGTGGCCTCTTCGACTTGTTGGTTTTGCCGTAACACTTTCACGGAGGCAATCTCTTTATTTCTCAACTTTCAAACTTGCCTATCAAAAATGGCAACTGGAACTTCTTCATAAGTCAATTCCTTGTTAACCTCAATAGTCTCAACTGAAACAATAAGCGATGGATCTCCAACCACCTTCTTCAACATGGATACGTGAAACACCGGGTGCACTAAAGACATCTTTGGAGGTAGTTCTATACTGTACGTCACATGACCAATCCTCTAAAGATTCTGTACAATCTAAGAGATCTCAGACTCAATTTTCCTTTCTTATCAAACCGCGTCACCCCTTCATGGGGGAAACCTTTAAAAATACCCAGTCATCCTCTTGGAACTCCAAATCCCTATGACGAACATCCGAATAGGATTTTTGACAACTCTGCACAGTTTTTAACTGTTCCTTAATGATCTTGACCTTCTCCATAGCCTAATTCATAAGGTCTAGCTCTATTAACTCTGCTTCCCCGATCTCGAACCACCTAATGGGAGATCTACATTTCCTACTATATAAAGCCTCGAATAGTGCCATCTGAATGTTAGCATGATAACTGTTGTTGTAGATAAATTCTATGAGCATTAAATGATCATCCCAGCTACCCTTGAAGTCAAGAGCACAAGCGTGCAACATGTCCTCTAGCGTTTGAATAGTCCTCTCTGCCTACCCATCGGTCTACGGGTGAAAGTTTGTACTAAGATTCACCTGAGTACCCAAACCTTGTTGAAATTTCTTACAAAAATTAGCCGTGAACTGTGCCCCTAAATCTGAGATAATAGAAAATGGAGTGTCATGCATCCTTACTATTTCCTTGATATACAACTTAGCATATTGTTCTGTTGTGTCGGTAGTCTTAACAGGTAAGAAGTGTGCTGATTTTGTGAGTCGGCCCACAATTACCCAAATCGAGTCGAACATGCGAGGAGGGCAAGTTAGTCCTACCATAAAGTCCATGTTGATCATCCCTCTCTTCCATTTTGGAAATTCTATGTTCTGTGCCAACCCACCAGGACTTTGGTGTTCGGCCTTCACTTGCTGACAATTTGGACATCTTGCCACAAAGTTCGCTACATTCCTCTTCATATCATTCCACTAGAAGACTACCTTAATATCATGATACATCTTTGTAGAGCCCGGGTGCACGGAATATATAGATGTGTGGGCCTCGATCTTGATTCTTTCCCAGAGCCATTCACATTTGGAACATATAGTCGCCCTTGGAACCTTAATGTACCATCTTCCATGTCAAGAGAAAAGCCATAGTCTTATGTTTAGGAATCCCTTCCTTCAATTGTACCAACAATGGATCATCGTATTGTTTCTCCTTGACTTCCACAACCAGCGATGTTTCAACCCTATTTTACACAATTACCCCTCCGTCACTAGATTCCGCAAGACAAACTCCAAACTAGCCAGCCGATGAACCTCCTTCACCAAATGCCTTTGATATGCCTCCAAGTGAGCTAAACTACCCATAGATTTCCGGCTAAGAGCGTCCGCCACAACATTAGCCTTCCCCGGATGATATAGAATATCGATGCCATAATCCTTGAGTAACTCAAGCCATCTTCTCTGCCTCAGGATAAATTTCTTCTGTTTGAAAATATATTGGAGGCTCTTATTATCCGTGAATACATCCACATGGATCCCATACAAATAATGGCGCCAAATATTCAATGCAAATACCACCTCTGCAAGTTCTAATTATGTGTTGGATAGTTCTTTTTATGATTCTTGAGTTGCCTAGAAACATAAGCTATTACCTTTTCATGTTGCATTAATACATACCCAAGCCTATCCTTGAAGCATCACAATATACCACGAACCCATCTGTACACTCTGGTAGTGTCAACACCAGCGCCATAGTCAATCTTGATTTCAACTCTTGGAAGCTCTTTTCACAAGCATATGACCACTGGAATTTAACCGCCTATGACGTCAATTTAGTCAACAAAGAGGCAAGAGTACAGAACCCCTCCACAAATTTCTTGTAATACCCAGCTAAGCCCAAAAACTGCGAATCTCTATTGGGGTTGTAGGTCTAGGCCAATTCTTCACAGCTGCAATCTTCTGAGGATCAACCTTAATTTCTTCTCTAGAGATGGAATGACCTAAGAATGTGGCAGATTCAAGACAAAATTCACATTTTGAAAACTTTGCATAGAACTGGTGCTAACATAGAGTCTGTAGAACTTCCCTGAGGTGATCGGCATTGTGAGACCCCATGTGTTTTTTTCCTCTTCTCTTACGTAATATACGTAATATGGCGTGGTTATATTAGGTATATATGATTGGGTATAGCACATTGGGAGAATAAGACTGAAAATGTGTGGTAACATCAAGGAACTAAACTAAAGCTTTAGGTCAAAGGAATCCCTTAAACAAAGGTTCGTGGTTAAAGAAATGGCTCGGGTAGCACCCCGTGCATTCGGAAGGTTTATGTTAACTTGCACCTGTGGGATAAGACTAAGAGTGTCTAATATGCTAAGAATAGTATGTTATGAGGTATTATAATATCACACGGGTCACATGTTAAGTTTTGGAGTCAAGCAAGTTGCGAAATAAAGGTCGGCAGAAGTTATCTTAAATTTCTCTAATAAATTTTCTAAACTTTGGGTCAAATGTATCAGATCATTTCTCCCAATATATAAAGAGTTAGGGGACCCACAACCTACCAAATCGAAGGTCTACGAGTCTAGTTTGCAACCAAAAAAAACTCACATCAAACCAGCATTGGAGTAAAAAATTTATGACTGTTTTACCACTGACTGTCCAGGATGAAATCGGGTCGCGAACCGGGTCGGGTCAAACAAGTGGTATAAGTCGGCAAATTCAACTTTTATGACCCCAAAACAATTCATTTCAGTCCTAAAACAGTGCGAAAGCTGAAGAGAAGGTTCCATGGTGTTATTGAGTGATTAAGGTACGTTTTTAATGATTTTTACCGTTAAAGTTTGTCCCCGTGCCTAGAAACGCAATCTCTACGCTTTACAATCGTTTCCCCCTTCTATTAGCTGTATTTGGAGCTATTTTTGGAATATAGGAATTTGTTGTTCTTGTTGGTTCTTCAAGGTTTATACTTGGTTTGCCAAGGTAATCATCCTGGGACTCTTTTATGATCGTTTTTACAAAGTTCTACGGACGTTTCGTCAAGTTAGGATCATATGACAAATCTGCCAATTTAAACTCAATTATGAATTGTCTATAGGTACGTATAAGCTACATATATATAGTGTTTGCGAAGCTTAGGACGTAAGGAATAACTTTCGTGAAGGAACTACAAGCATTCGGACTTTAGTTGGAAAGGTATGTTAAGGCTAAGCTCCGTCCTTCCTTTTAGCACGAATTCTGGGAAATTCCTAAGACGTCAAATGTGATATTTTACTATTCTATTGCTAGAAAGACCTTCTGTGAAAGGCATTGGGATCGTAGCTGAAGTATTTTCATGATGCTATTCGGTTGATATTCCACTCATTCGGTTAAATAGGGTATTCGACATCTATATATGTCATTTTGTCGGCTTTCTTAACTATATGTCTATATATATGAATTCTTATTCGTCTTTGGATTGTGTGACTAGAAAATAAAGGCATGTAGTATTTGCGATCAGCCCTTCTTCCTTGTTAAAGTGTATTTTAAAATCTCTAAAGTGACACGTCGATTTTCAAAAATCTCAAATATAAGTTTTATGTTTAAACTACTAAAACACTTGATTTTTAAAAATACTTTCTTTTACTAAATATCAAGAAATCAGGTATAAGGACCAAGTGAAGCACCATAAGCTTTTTATCAACCTCTTCAGAGTTAAGTTATCTTTCTAAAAGTCGAGTTAAATTTTCAAGCTTATTCAAAAGAAATAAAACATATGAGGTTCCACGAGACAATTGTATGTGATACGAAGGTGATTATGAGATTATAAGAATAAGAGTACCAATGAGCCAAGATAGGCTAAGTTCTTGTTATGACCTATTATGTGCATTCAAAGTTCATATCATACATGGGATATTATGCATGGACTTTGAGCTATAATCGGAGGTAAGGGGCCTATTTGTCCGAAAAACTATATATATTATACAGATGGCCACAGGTTGGCAATATGATACTGGTTAGCTACCGGGAGAGACCGCCATTGCTAGCATGGTTGGGTATGTCATGCATTTGCATCAATATATTTGTATTCATGACATACGATTACACGAGGCATATTAGATTACTATGAGGTCGGATGTCAGTCATGAAGGCTATTAGAGTTTCAGTGTCAGGTGGTATCTCTATTACTTTTTTTTTCATCAGCTATGTATGATTCTACTTTCTACCTTACATACCAGTACATTTTTATTCCTACTGATGTCCCGTTGCCTGGTGACATTGCATTTTTGTTTCGTGCGTGCAGGTTCAGGTAGGGACTCTGATCGACCCCTCCACTAGGATTTTGGGGCTCAGCTGTGAGTTGGTAAGATCCACTTCTTCCTGGAGCTTTCATAGGATGGTTACTTTTGTTGTACAGTTTGGGTATAGTCGGGGCTTTGTCCCGATAGTGCTTGTGACACTCTTAAAGGCTATTGTGGACACAGTATTCTAGGTTTTTTTTGCAGCTTTCAGTATCCAGCCCATAGGCTTGGCATGTATATATATGTGTGTAGGCATGTATGTCTCTAATCACAGCCTCGTCGGCCAGCTAGTACTTTATTATTTTGGCTCGTCTACCTTTGTTTATATGTCTTATTGTTATTCAGGTCATGACCTTAATGGTCCAGGCTTAATATTTCAGATGTTGTGCTGCCCGATCTATTGGGCCCCAGTTTAGTTAGCTAGTATGTTTAGTGGCTAACTCGATCGAATACAGTATCGAGTGCCAGTCGTGCCTCCCCTAGTTTGGGGCGTGACAAACTTGGTATCTGCGCAGGTCGTATCCCAGAGAGTCTACAAGCCATGTCTAGTAGAGTCTTGCTTATGGTTTGTTGTGTACTACACTTATAATTAGGAGGCTATGACACATTTAGGAATGGTTACATTTCTTTCAATTAATAGATCGTGCTATAGAGCGAAGTTATAAGAACATATGATATCTAAATTTTGCTTTGTGTTTCTTATCTAACAGGCTACCTACGCTCAGGAGATGGCACAACGAGAGATAGGTATGGATCCGGTGGAAGGCACCAGTCATTCCCCACCGGGTTAGAGGGATAGATTTCCTTTAGAGGCACATAATGAGTCTCCAGTACCCCTAGTTTCAGCTTCCTCAGCACTTGTTGGAGCCCAGGGAGATTTAGTACCCCTAGCCTCACCAGTTCCATTAGTACCTGAGGCAACTAGAGACACAGGACTTCCAGCACTTGTTGTTCCCTCATCAAAGACCAGGGAGCAGGGGATGAGGGAGGCAGTTCAATTGCTGACTAGGATGGTTTCTATTCATGAGCGACAACTAGAGTCGGGAGCAGATGCTCAGAGAGATCGGATAGGAAGCTCGACGGTATGAGAGTTTCTTCACTTGGCCCCTCCAGCATTTACAGGATCCAGTTCCACTGAGGATCCCCAGGACTTTATAGACCAAATGTATAGAGTATTAAGGGTGATGCATGCCTCCGTCATCGAGGCTGTAGAGTTGGCTTCTTTTCGACTACGTGATCTAGCCGTCCTATGGTATGAGGCATGGGAGAGATCTAGAGGACCTGATGCTCCGCCAACAGAGTGGGAGGACTTCTCTGAGGTTCTTTTAGCCCATTATTTGCCATGGGAGGTTCGAGAGGCCTATATTGACCAATTTCTTAGCCTGAAGCAGGGGGATATGAGTGTGAGGGATTATAGCCATAAGTTTAATTCTTTGGCAAGGTATGCACCAGATATTCTACGTACCATTGAGGGATAGAGTTCATCATCATGTGGATGGTTTGGGCGATCATCTGATTAGAGACTGTAGGGTAGCATCTCTATCGGATGATGTAGATATTTCCCGCATACAAGCTTTCATTCAGACTACAGAGGACCTTTCCCATCGGATTCGTGATACTCGCAGGGATAGGGAGCAGAGTAAGAGGGCTTGTACTACAGGGTCCTATAGGGAGCCACAGGGTGATTTCAGGCCCCCACTCTATCGATATCCACCTCGATCAGCAGGTAGTTTCCCACCACATATACAAGGCCAGCGGTTTGATCATTATATTCAGTCAGGACCGGGACAGAGCTCAGGCCAGCCTGAGGGCCGTCGACAGGAGCGTTCTGCACAAATGAGATAGCCTACTCCTCCATGTTCTCAATGCGGTAAGCTGCACACCGGCCAGTGTAGACAGGGTTCGAGTGCATGTTATCATTGCGGGCAGACAAGACATTTTATTAGCCAGTGCCCGGGGTTAGGCAGAGGTGCACCAACTCAGCCTTCAGGATCCACAGCAGCCTCTTCGTCCTCATTCCGTGCTCCCCGACCAGGTCCACTGTCTACTTAGGGTCATGGTAGGGGGAGAGGTGGATGAGACACCTCAGGTTCTAGTGGTGGCCAGAACCGCTTTTATGCACTCACAGGCCGACAGGATTTAGAGGCATCCCCAGATGTTGTCACAGGTATATTGACAATACATTCTTATTCCATTTATGCATTAATAGATCACGGCTCTACATTTTCATATATTACTCCATTTATTGCTGGTAAGCTTGACATGAGATCTGAGTTGTTGCCACAGTCAGTTGAGGTGTCTACGCCAGTTGGCGACTCTATTGTAGCTAATCATGTCTATCGAGTTGTATAGTGTTAATTAATGACCGTCCAACCTCTGTTGATTTAGTTGAACTAGTTATGCTAGACTTCGATGTCATTATGGGTATGGATTGGTTGGCAGGTTGTTATGCTAATATTGATTGTCGTGCAAAGTTAGACCGATTTCATTTTCCTAGTGAGCCTGTCCTTGAATGGAAAGGTAATGCAGCCACGCCCAAGGGTAAGTTTATTTCATACCTTAGGGCTTAGAAGTTTATTGCTAAAGGCTGTATATACCATCTGGTTCATGTCAGAGATATAGATAATGAGCCAGCGACTCTTCAATCGGTTCCTATTGTGAATGAGTTCCCGATGGTATTCCCTGATGAGCTTCCAGGAATTCCCCCCAAAAGGGAAATCGATTTCGCTATAGATTTGCTTCCTGATACGCAACCTATATCCATTCCTCCCTACAGAATAACTCTTGCAGAGCTAAGGGAATTGAAGGAACAATTGAAGGACTTGCTCGATAAAGGTTTTATTAGGCCAAGTACATCCCTATGGGGTGCTCCAGTGCTTCCTTGCGGATGTGTATTGACTACAGGCAACTAAATAAAGTCACTATATAAGTATCCTCTTCCATGGATTGATGACTTGTTCGACCAGTTACAAGGTGCTAAATGCTTTTCGAATATCGACTTGCGATCCGGTTATCATCAGCTACGAGTCAGGGATATTGATATCCCAAAAACAACATTTAGGACGAGGTATGGCCATTTTGAATTTCTTGTCATGTCTTTCGGGCTTACAAATGCCCCAGCAGCCTTTATGGATCTTATGAACCGGGTATTCAAACCATTCTTGGATGAATTTGTGATTGTGTTTATTGATGACATCTTGATATATTCACGATCGGAAGCCGAGCATGCGAACCACTTGCGAGTTGTATTGAGGACTCTCCAGGACTACAGGTTATATGCTAAATTCTCTAAATGTGAATTTTGGCTAACTTCTGTAGCTTTTCTTGGTCATATTATTACCGGCGATGGTATCAAGGTTGATGGCCAAAAGATTGAAGTTGTGATGACTTGGCCGAGGCCCTTGAATCCGATAGAGGTTCGTAGCTTTTTAGGCTTGGCAGGGTATTACCGAAGGTTTGTGGAAGGATTTTCCTCTATCTTTGCATCGTTGATGAAACTGACACATAAGGGAGCTAAGTTTCAGTGGACTAAGGCATGTGAACAAAGTTTTCAGGAGCTAAAGAAAAGGCTTACGACGGCACCTGTCTTGACTCTTCCGGGTGGCATCAAGGGTTATGTTGTATATTGTGATGCCTCGAGAATTGGCCTAGGTTGTGTTCTTATGCAACATGGTAAGGTTATTGCGTACGCCTCCAGACAATTGCGGAAACATGAACAAAACTATCCTACACACGATCTTGAGTTAGCCGCAGTTGTCATCGCCCTAAAGATTTGGCGGCATTATCTATATGGGGTTCATATTTATGTTTTCACCGACCACCAGAGCCTTCAGTATTTATTTAAACAAAGGGAGCTGAACCTACGACAAAGAAGATGGCTGGAATTACTAAAGGACTATGATGTTGATAATTTATATCATCCCGACAAAGCTAATATTGTTGATGATACCCTTAGCCGGAAGTCGATGGGCAGTCTAAGACATGTTGAAGTTGATAAGGTCAAGATGGCCAAATATCTATGCCAGATAGCTAATTTGCAGGAGCGTTTGGTAGATGCAGAGGGTGGACGAATTCTGGTTCAGAATACGACAAAATCTTCTTTTGTTACTGAAGTGAAAGAGCGATAACACAAGGATCCCGAGCTTATAAAACTGAGGGAAAGTATTCCACAGCAGCAACAAACTTTATTTGAGCTAACTGGAGATGGAGTCCCTAGATACCAGGGCCGCTTATGTGTACCGACAGTTGGAGAGCTCCATGCCAAGATTCTTTTGGAGGCCCATTATTCTAGATATGCAGTTCACCCCGGAGAGACAAAGATGTATCGGGACCTTCGACAGATCTATTGGTGGAATGGAATGAAAAAAGATATTGTGGAGATGGTAGCCCAATATCCCAACTGCCAGCAAGTGAAAGCCGAACATGGAGGCCTAACTCAGTGTATTGAGCTTCCATTATGGAAATGGGACATGATAAATATGGACTTCATCACTGGTTTGCCTCACACTCCACGGAGGTATGATTCTATTTGGGTAATTATTGATAGGCTTACAAAATCTGCTCATTTCCTGCCAGTCAGGACGACATATTCAGTCGAGGATTATGCCAAGCTTACATTCGGGAGATTGTTTGCCTTCACGGGGTACCATTATCTATTATCTCTAATCGAGGGGCTCAATTTACAACACATTTTTGGAAATCTTTTCAGAAGGGTCTAGGCATGCAGGTAAATCTTATCATAGCTTTTCATCCGCAAACTAATGGACAGGCAGAGTATACTATTCAGACAGTTGAGGATATGTTACGTGCCTGCATGTTAGATTTTAAAGGAAGTTGGGATGATCATCTACCTCTTATTGAGTTCGCTTATAATAACAGCTTCCAAGCTAGTATTTAGATGGCCCCTTACGAAGCACTATACGGGCGGAAGTGTAGGTCGCCGATCGGTTGGTTCGAGGTCAAGGAAGTAGAGTTGCTAGGTCCTAATTTAGTCCAGCAAGCAATGGAAAAGGTAAAACTTATTAGAGACCGGTTGCGTATAGCACAAAGTTGGCAGAAGTCTTATGCAGATGTTTGACGATGAGACTTGGAGTTTGATGTAGAAGATTGGGTTTTCCTGAAAGTATCGCCTATGAAGGGCATCATGCGATTTGGAAATAAGGGGAAGCTCAACCCCAGGTATGTTGGACCGTATAAGATTATTTGTAGGATTGGTAGGGTGGCGTACGAGCTTGATTTGCCTTCAGAATTGGAAGCAGTCCATCCTGTGTTTCATGTATCTATGTTGCGGAAGTGCAATGGAGATCCTTCACGTATTATGCCCATTGAGCGTATTCACATTGCTGAAGACTTATCTTATGTATAGGTACCAGTAGCTATTTTAGATCGGCAGGTAAGAAAGCTTCGAACTAAAGAAGTGGCTTCTGTGAAAGTGTTATGGCGAAATAACAACATTGAGGAGATGACATGGGAAGCTGAGGAGGAAATGAGGAAGAAGTACCCCCACCTATTTACGACTTAAGGTGAGTCGCATTTAAATAATTGGCAATTATTTCTTTACAACAACTTAATTGGATTTTAAATGACTTGAAAGTGCAATTTAAATTTCTTATTGCGAGATAGCTATATGAAGCCTAGTAGTTGGAATCTTCAGAATTTGATTTATGCTTTGCAAATGTAACAAATATAGCCTCACAAATAACGTATTAGCGGAAAAAAAATGAAACCAAGGAATTGACTTGAACCATTCGCGGATGAATGTTCGTAAAGGGGGGGGGGAGACTGTGAGACCCATGTGTTTTTTTCCTCTTCTCTTACGTAATATACGTAACGTGGAGTGGTTATATTAGGTATATACGATTGGTTATAGCACATTGGGAGAATAAGACTAAAAATGTGTGGTAACATCAAGGAACTAAACTAAAGCTTTAGGTCAAAGGAATTCCTTAAACAAAGGTTCGTGGTTAAAGAAATGGCTCGGGTAGCACCCCGTGCGTTCGGAAGGTTTATGTTAACTTGCACCTGTGGGATAAGACTAAGAGTGTCTAATATGCTAAGAATATTGTGTTATGAGGTATT
Source organism: Nicotiana tabacum (assembly GCF_000715075.1). Classification (NCBI taxonomy): domain Eukaryota; kingdom Viridiplantae; phylum Streptophyta; class Magnoliopsida; order Solanales; family Solanaceae; genus Nicotiana; species Nicotiana tabacum. The sequence continues at coordinate 94,819,494 of NC_134095.1, read as the reverse complement.
ATAATATCACACGGGTCACATGTTAATTTTTGGAGTCAAGCAAGTTGCGAAATAAAGGTCGGCAAAAGTTATCGTAAATTTCTCTAATAAATTTTCTAAACTTTGGGTCAAATGTATCAGATCATTTCTCCCAATATATAAAGAGTTAGGGGACCCACAACCTACCAAATCGAAGGTCTACGAGTCTAGTTTGCAACCAAAAAAACCTCACATCAAGCCGACATTGGACTAAAAAATTTATGACTGTTTTACCACTGACTGTCATGGCTGAAATCGGGTCGCGAACCGGGTCGGGTCAAATAAGTGGTATAAATTGGCAAATTTGACTTTTAAGACCCCAAAACATTTCATTTCAGTCCTAAAATAGTAAGAAAGCTGAAGAGAAGGTTCCATGGTGTTCTTGAGTGATTAAGGTACGTTTTTAACGATTTCTATCGTTAAAGTTTGTCCCGTGCCTAGAAACGCAATCTCTACACTTTACAATCGTTTCCCCCTTCTATTAGCTGTATTTGGAGCTATTTTTTGAAGATAGGAATTTGTTTTTCTTGCTGGTTATTCAAGCTTTATACTTGGTTTGCCAAGGTAATCATCTTGGGACTCTTTTATGATCATTTTTACAAAGTTCCACGGACGTTTCGTCAAGTTAGGATCATATGGCAAATCTGCCAATTTAAACTCAATTATGAACTGTTTATAGGTGTGTATAAGCTGCATATATATAATGTTTGCGAAGCTTAGAACGTAAGGAACAACTTTCATGAAGGAACTACAGGCATTCGAACGTTCGTTGGAAAGGTATGTTAAGGCTAAGCTCCATCCTTCCTTTTAGCACAAATTCTGGAAAATTCCTAAGACGTCAAATGTGATATTTTACTATTCTATTGCTAGAAAGACCTTATGTGAAAGGGATTAGGGAAAGAATAGATCTGTAATAGATCTAAAGAGATTAGAAAAACCTCAAAAGCTAGGGCTTTCAGAGGAACCCAAACAATGAGAAAGGCTTGGATCTAAGCAAGAGGAGTAGAGGCCAGGCTCGAAACAGGCATGGCTCGCTGGAGCAGGCCAGAGATGGCCGTGGAACTTGAATCAACAGAGGTCTGGACCCAACTCTTCGTGGTCGAGTCATGAAGCTCTAGTTACCAAACGCGAGGAGCCATAGGTGGCTTGGTGGGTGGTGAAACCACCATGGATTCAGGTCAGAAGGTGGCCGAAAAAGATGAAGGGAACTCATCGAGAGGAGGTGAAAGGGGGAAGGTTCTAGAGAGAACCAGAGGTAGAGAGATAGAGACGAGTGAGGAAATGAAGGGTATTGAGGGTCGTTTGGAATTAAAATGGTCAGAACGAGTGAGGGCCGTTGATCTTTTAGATCAACGACCAGGATTTAATAAGGTTTTGGGTCGGGTAGGGGTAATTGGGGACTGGGTCGGGTTTAATTGAAATTGGGCCGGAAATTGGGGTCCAATTTGGGTCAGATTTTAGGCTAAAATTGAAACGAATTGGGCTATTATTTAAATATTTAATTTTTCCTTTTTAAAAATATAAAAAATAGTAAATTAATTTCTGGGAGTAAATTAAAGGTACTAAAATGATTAATAACATATAATGATGAAAATAAAAAATACTGGAGTTAATTGTATAATTATAAACACAATTAAATCTCGAAATAGGCTAATATTGCAATTATATGCAATTTTAGCTTAAAAAATACTAAATAAAATTTGTAAAAATATGCAAAAATTATGTTAGCTACATTTTGGTATAAATATGCGAATCTAATAAGTGAATTGCCAAAATGACAATTTTGAAAATAATTATTGGGCATTTTCTTGCTAAAATAAGGCAATAAATTGATTAAAAAAATCTTAAAAAATAAGAGAAAAATATTGAAACCTTGGGACATACTTATATATGCATATACATGCTATTTTGACAGTATTTTGCATATTGAAAATATACAGGGAAAAATTGGGTATCAATACGTGCACTATGTGTTTAAATATTGCAATACTTTTATGACCCTCACTGACTTGGTTACCTTTTGTTTTTATTTTTTGTTTTTATTATTCCCCTCCCCAAAGGTTAGTTCGTGCATTCTGGCATCGTCATCTTATTTCACAAGATCCAGGGGCCCTACACCCACTCATTCTCTTAGTCCTATCAATGGAAAGAACAAAGGCAAAATGGAAGATTTGAATAACATCAGGAAGGAAAACCCAATTGAACGGGTTGAGGCCACTAACGACCATGGTATCCCGGTTCCTAACGAGGATGTGTCACAACTTGAGCAGAAGCTATTGAAATTTCAAGAAGAGCTCAATCAGGTTCGAAATCTGGCAAGCCCGTCATTTTCCCTCAGCACCTAGATATCAACTTTCCAACACTCAAAACCCTACACCTCCTCAAAATATCCCAAAACAACAGAATCATCCCGCTCCTCACCATCACGTTGCTCCAGCAAAGAATCAATGCAACACATGCCATACCCCAAATAACACTCCGCTACTCATCCTAGAACCCTAAAACTCCACAAATGACCATTTCCACACCCACACACCAGGCCACCATAACACCCCTATCTACGTGGAGACCATGCCACACTCCACCTATCCTATCTCAAGCACACCTGAGTTTGATGAAAAGGATCTGCTTATCAGGAACCTGGCTGAGGAACTTAAGAAATTGACTAGCCGGATTCAAGGTGTTGTGGGAAACAAAGTAATTGAAGAGCTGAACTATGAGGATCTTTGCATATAGCCTGATGTCGAACTTCCCGAAGGATACAAACCTCCTAAGTTCGAAATGTTTGACAGTACGGGTGATCCAAGGGTCCATCTGAGGACATACTGCAACAAGTTGGTTGGAGTAGGGAAAGATGAGAGAATCTGTATGAAGCTATTCATGAGGAGTTTGAAAGGAGATGCATTATCTTGGTACATCAGCCAAGATCCCAAGAAGTGGTCAAGCTGGGTAGGCATGTCGTCTGACTTTATGGATAGATTCAGGTTTAATACAGAGAATGCGCCAGACGTGTTCTATATTCAGAATTTGAAGCCCGCGGAGAAGTTTCGCGAGTATGCTACTCGCTGGAGGTCCGAAGCTACTAAGGTCAGACCTGCCTTAGAAGAGGAGCAAATGAACAAGTTCTTTATCCGGGCTCAGGACCCACAGTACTATGAATGGCTGATGATGATTGAGAACCATAAGTTCTCTGACATTATCAAACTGGGTGAAAGAATTGAAGAAGGTATCAAAAACGATATGGTTACAAACTTCGAGGCCTTGCAAGCTACAAATAAGGCCTTACAGTCCGGTAGTGTGTCCAAGAAGAGGGACGTAGGGGCCGTGATGGTTGCAAAAAGGACCAAGTCTCCCCTCAAATACCAAACTTACCCAACACCTCCACTCATATATCAGCCAACTCCAAATTACCAAGCACCCTCACCTCCATACCAAGCTCCGCCACCAACTTATCAATCACCTCCACCTCCTACATATCAACCTACTTCACCCAAATACTCCCAACCCGCTCATGTCTACCAAACCTATAATGCTCAACCATCCACTATCAATCACCTCCTGCACGCCAGAACTTCCCTAGACCTCGACCAAATTTTGGTCGTAGACCTCCGAAACAATATACAGCCATCGCTGAACCCATCGACCAGTTGTATGAGAGACTCAAAGCTGCTGGTTATGTCACCCCCATCCTTGCTGCAACCTCTGAGAACCCTTCCAGTGGGATAACCCAAAATAAACCTGTGCATACCACTCCGACATGAAAGGGCACACCATCGATGAGTGCCGCTCCTTGAAAGACAAGATACAGTCTTTGATTGATAACAAGATCATTGTGGCACAAGAACCCGCTCCAAACGTCTGCAACAATCCTCTACCAGACCATAATGGTGGAGGTCTCCACATGATTGAAATAGAAGATGACTGGGATCCTGAAGGGTCAATTGGGTTGATCGCAGAAGGTGATGACCCAAAGAAACCAACAATTGCTCTCAATCCAATCATAGTCCAGATTTAACTGTCTGAGGACGCTGAGATGAATATGTCTGTACCACTTGAGTTTGAAGCAACATCATCCGCAAAGACACCAGCACCAATTGAGGTTGAATTTGTGTCTCCGGAAAATACACTCGCACCATTTGAGGTTGCAGTCTTTCCACCCAAGGCACATGTACCATTCGGGGTGAGTATAGCCACGTCGATCCTAGTGGCGATGTCAACCATGAAACCATTCCATACAAATGTTGTAACCTGGGACTATACTGCCGAGGCAAGAAGGAAAGGCAAGGTCGGGTTTGAAGAAACTGTCACTGCACAGGGTATGACAAGAACTGGTAGAGTCTATACCCCTGAACACCTACATAAATCAAGTAAGCAGGTCTCCAGTCGGCCGCCCCTCATTGAGACATGTCCGGATGACCTTTGGAGGAAGATATAGGCCAAGGAATATTCGGTCGTCGACCAGTTAAACAAGATGCCAGCACAAATATCTATTCTCTCTTTGCTGCAAAATTCTGAGGTGCACAAGAACGGTCTGTTAAAGGTGCTAAGTGAAGCATACGTACCAAGTAGCATCACTGGCAGGGAAAAGGCTAACATGGTAAGGACAAGTGTTGGAGATCCATAAGATCACCTTTCATGAGGACGAGCTACCGCCCGAAGGGTTGGGGCACAACAAAGCACTGCACATCACCGTGCAATGCGAAGATTATTTCATCACTAGAATCCTGATCGATGGAGGTTCCAGTCTTAACATTTGTCCATTGGTGACACTCAAGAAGTTGGGTAAAGGGCTGCATGAGATAAAAGACGGAGCAATCAATATGAAAGCCTTCGATGGTTCTTAGAGGTCCACCATTGGTGAGATTATTCTATTCTTGCAGATGGGACCAACATGGTTCGAAGTCAATTTCTAGTGATAGATGTGCCAGCATCTTACAATTTGCTGCTGGGACAGCCATGGATTCATGCTGCTGGGGCCGTAGCATCAACACTGTATCAAGTAGTAAAGTTCAAATGGAATCACTAGGAGGTGATCATTCACAGCGACGGTAGCAACCCTATATACATTCGCCAGACCATTCCAACAATCGAGGGAAGAAGGAAACTAGGTGGAGAAACTTACCACCACATTGAACGGGTCAATGCTATTGACAAAGACAAACGGTGGGATAGCAAAATCGAGAGTATACTGAATTGGAGTGGGTACGAACCTGGCAAAGGGCTCAGCAAGAACCTCCAAGGAATCTCTAAGCCCATAAAACTCAAGAAACATGGCACTACCTTCGGTTTGGGATATGATTACACCTGGGAAGAATTTAATAACTGGTCGCCACCATGGCGCGGTCCTTACTATCCATTAGAGCAGCTAATACCGCATCTGGAACATACTTTCCAACACACTGACATTATTGATGGGTCAGATGAAGAAGAATCGCTTGCAGCAGTGAAGAACTTGTTCCAAGAAGACAGTGATATGGACTGTTGTGTTATTCTCGAGGAGGAGAGGGAGGAAGGCCCTTCCATACAGGCTATGAGTAGAGGGGCACATCTCAATAATTGGACCATCAGGCCAACCAGAGCCCGACGAGCCTCGGGGTAGCAAGGCTAAAACAAGTATCATTCACTGTTTTTATTTACTAAATAATTTTCTTTTCGCATTTTCAATTCTCGCAATAAGATCTTCGATGTCAAAAACAGTTATTCAATTTATCAAAAGCATTTTTGATTTTTTCTTATGATTTAATATTTATTGCTATCTCTCCTTACTTTACCAATACAGTATTACTATTACTTGTCTTGATGAACCAACGATTGTGACATGCAATGAGACAACGCAATAAACAGACATTGATTCAAAGGAAGATGACATACTTGACGAGATTGTCAAAGAAGTTGAGAACTTTGAGAACATTCCTAAGTCCAACCTGGACGAGATCAAAATTGTCAACCTGGGAGATGTAGAAAACGTCAAGGAAACACGAATCATCGTTCACCTATCACCATCAGAAAAGAAAGAATATACATAATTTCTAAAAGAATATAAGGACATATTCGCTTGGTCGTATGATGACATGACTGGTCTGAGTACATCTATTGTGGCTCACAAACTACCAACCGATCCAATGTGTCCGCCGGTAAAGCAAAAGCTCAGAAAGTTCAAGCCTGATATGAGTTTGAAAATCAAGGAAGAAGTCAATAAGTAGATCAAAGCTAAGGTTCTCAGGGTAGTAGAATACCCGACATGGTCAGCCAACATCGTGCCAGTGACAAAGAAGGATGGGAAGGTCAGAGTCTGTGTCAACTACCGGGATCTCAACCGGGCCAGTCCAAATGACGACTTCCCTTTGCCAAATATACACATTCTGGTCGACAATTGCGCCAAGCATGAGTTATAGTCATTCGTAGATTGCTTCGCTGATTATCATCAGATCTGGATGGATGAAGAAGATTTTGAGAAAACGGCTTTCATTACGCCGTGGGGAATGTATTGTTACAAGATGATGCCGTTTGGGTTAAAGAATGCAGGGGCCACCTATATGAGGGCCATGACTACCATCTTCCATGATATGATACACAAGGAGATAAAGGTGTACGTAGATGGATGATGTTATTATCAAATCCAAGAAGGCCACTGACCACATGGAAGACCTGAGGAAGTTCTTCAATAGATTGCGGAGATACAACTTGAAACTAAACCCCGCAAAGTGCACATTTGGGGTTCTCGCTGGGAAATTGCTTAGGTTTATCATAAGCCGCATAGAAATAGAACTGGATCCATCAAAAGTCAAAGCCATTCAAGAACTACCACCGTTAAAGAACAAGAAGGATGTGATGAGTTTCCTGGGAAGGCTTAACTATATCAGCCGATTCATAGCACAATCTACAGTTATCTGTGAGCCAATCCTTAAGATGTTGAAGAAAGACGTTGCTACCAAATGGACCGATGACTGCCAAAGGGCCTTCGACAGAATCAAGGAGTACCTATCAACACCACCAGTCTTAGTCCCGCCCGAGCCAGGTAGACCCTTACTACTCTACCTTGCAGTGGCAGATGGAGCTTTCGGTTGCGTTTTGCGACAGCATGATGAAACGGGGAGGAAGGAGCAGGCCATTTATTATCTCAGTAATAAGTTCACCCCGTACGAGGCCCGATATTCTCTGTTAGAATGCACTTGTTGTGCCTTGACTTGGGTAGCTCAGAAGTTGAGACATTACTTCTGTGCCTATACTACATAGCTCATATTGAGGATGGATCCTTTGAAGTACATCTTTCAAAAGCCTGTGCCCACCAGCAAGCTAGCCAAGTGGCAGATCTTGTTGAGTGAGTTCAACATTATTTACGTAACTCAGAAAGTGGTCAAGGGAAAGGCACTGGCAGACCACCTTGCTGAAAACCCCGTGGATGGAGAATACGAACCCCTGAAAACATAGTTTCCTGATAAAGAGGTATCATTCATCGGAGAAGACATTGCAGAATCTTATGAAGGTTGGAGAATGTTCTTCAATGGAGCAGCAAACTTCAAAGGAGTTGGCATAGGAGCAGTCCTAATATCGGAAACCGGGTAGCATTACCCGGTGTCTACCAAACTCAGGTTCCCGTGCACCAACAATATGGCCGAGTACAAAGCCTGCATTTTAGGACTTAAAATGGCCATTGACATGAACGTTCAAGAGCTGCTAGTGATTGGAGATTTAGACCTACTTATACATCAGGTACGAGAATAATAGGCAACCAAGAACTCCAAGATACTCCCGTATCTGCATCATGTACATGAATTAAGGAAAAGGTTCACAAAGACGGAATTCCAGCATGTTCCTAGAGTCCAGAATGAGTTCGCTGATGCATTGGCTACCCTATCATCAATGATACAATATCCAGACAAGAATTTCATTGATCTCATTCCTATGAAAATCCATAATCATCCAGCTTACTCTTCCTATGTTGAAGAGGAAGCAGATGGAAAGCCTTGATTTCATGATATCAAGGAATGTTTGGCAAAATGAGGGTACCCAGAGCTTGCAAATCCTACTCAAAAATGCACACTTCGGAGATTGTTCAACAACTTCTTTCACAGCAGAGGAATCTTGTATTGGAGGACTCCTGATTTGGGACTATTAAGGTGTGTTAACGCAAAGGAAGCATCCAAGCTACTAGAGGAAATTCATGCTGGGACCTACGGTCCACATATGAACGGTTGTCTTAGCAAAGAAGATACTTCGAGCTGGTTACTTTTGGATGACTATAGAAACAGATCACATCCAGTATATCCGGAAATGCCATCATTGTTAGATTCATGCAGACATGATAAAGGTACCTCCGAGCGAGCTCAACACAACAAGCTTACCATGGCTGTTCGCCGCTTGGGGAATGGATGTTATTGGACCAATTAAGCCAACTGCTTCCAACGAACATAGTTTTATCTTAGTAGCCATCGACTATTTCACCAAATGGGTCGAAGTAGCATCCTACAGAGCAGTGACTAAGAAAGTCGTGGCAGACTTTGTCCGCGACCGCATTGTTTGTCGATTCAGGATTCCATAGTCAATCATTACTGATAATGGCTCCAACCTCAACAGCGACTTAATGAAAGCTATGTGTGAAACCTTCAAGACCAAACACATAAATTCCACAGCCTACAAGCCTCAGATGAATGGAGTTGTAGAAGCCGCCAATAAGAATATCAAGAAGATACTGAGGAAAATGATAGAAAGGCATAAACAGTGGCACGAGAAGTTATCATTTGCTCTATTGGGGTATCACACCACAGTCCGCACATCAACTGGGGAAACCCCCTATATGCTGGTTTATGGTACAGAGGTTGTCATTCCCGTTAAAGTAGAAATTCCTTCCCTAAGGATCATATAGGAAGCTGAGCTCGACGACGCATAGTGGGTGAAAAGTCGTTATGAGCAATTAGCTCTTATATACGGAAAGAGAATGAATGCAGTTTTCCATGGTCAACTCTATCAGAACAGAATATCCAGAGCCTTCGACAAAAGAGTCAAGCCAAGACAGTTCACACGGGACAGCTGGTGTTAAAGAAAACTTTTCCGCATCAAGATGAAGCCAAAGGGAAGTTCTCTCCCAACTGCCAAGGTCCATACATGGTACACCAAATTTTGACAAGAGGAGCCCTCATACTTGCAGAAATGGACAGAGAAGTCTAGCCAAAGCCGATCAATTCGGATGCAGTCAAGCACTACTATGTGTAATTTTTATGCTTTTGTTATATGATGAAAATTGAACTACGCCTGACCTGATTCCCGTTTAAAAGGGGATACATAGGCAGCCCTATGGGTTCAGTCACAATTCAATAAAATTTTCATTTCCCCCCGCAATTGGAAACTGGGGCAGAATTTGAGGAGGACCCTCAAATTCCGAAGTAATTTCAGCCAATCATCGCAAACAACAGTTAGAAACATCAACCCATTAAACTGGGGCAGAATTTTGAGGAGGACCCTCAAAATTCCGTAGCAAGAAAGGTTGCAATGTCCTGAACCACATCACAGTTGTCGATTCATCTAAAAGTTGTTTCTTAATTATATACTTATATCGTATTTTTACAAAAATCATGCATGTTTATTACTGAACTCACCTTGTTTAGCAACACTACCCCAATGATACATACAGTCTCACTAGATCAAAGTTAAGCGGGACAAGAAGAGCCAGCGGGGATACGAACTAACCTCCCCCTTTACAAAACTCACAATTTTTCTTTGGATGCAGGCACTTGAGTTGCAAAATCATCAAATATACTGTACGCTCACTCACAAAGTTCAGGAATACAACTCTCCGAACCATTGCACTTGCTCGCAACTGCTAGCCGCACACAATAGTGTCCCCCGCAAGCACAATATCCCCAGCAATCATGATAGTGCAATTCGCTATCAGCTAAGAAAACTCTATTGTCGTTTGCCCTTTTTACTTCCTGCATAAGGCTACCATTCTCCTTTCCGAGACTAAGTACTATATCCATTTGCATTCCCTGCATTGCATAAGGCTACCATTCTGCCTTCCGAGACTAAGCACTGTCTCTATCTGCATTTCCTGCATTGCAGAAGGTTACCATTCTGCCTTCCGGGACTAAACATTGTCTCCATCTGCATTTTCTACATTGCATAAGGCTACCATTCTGCCTTCCGAGACTAAGCACTGTCTCCATCTGCATTTCCTACATTGCATAAGGCTACCATTCTGCCTTCCGAGGTTAAACTCTACCTCCATCTGCATGGCTGAAAGATCGCCACCTTACTTACATTTGCATTGGCTGAAAGATCACCACCTTATTTACATTTGCATGGCTGAAAGATCGCCACCTCTACTTACATTTGCATGGCTGAAAAATCGCCACCTTATTTACATTTGCATGGCTGAAAGATCGCCACCTCTTACATTTGCATTGGCTGAAAGATCGCCACCTTATTTACATTTGCATTGCTGAAAGACCGCCACCTCTACATTTGCATGGCTAAAATATCGCCACCCATTGCATCTCATCGGCTGAAAGATCGCCACCTACTGCATCTCATGGGCTGAAAGATCGCCAAATCATCCGAAGGCGTCATTGTTCGGAGGCACCATTTTCATATCCCGCGAACACCATATCATGGCCTGAGGACCCCTTTTCAATCTTTTGCATATCATTATTCAAAGGCATCATGGTTCGGAGGCATCATTCTCATAGCCCCAGAGCGTCATTTCATGGCCTGCGAATCCTTTATTATATGCTTCATGGCCCAGGACATCATGGTCTGAGGACGTCATCCTAACCGTCCAAAGACAACATTCATGGTCCGACAAGAACTTGCATCATGTTTAAATTTACACACAATATATGTTTGTATTGCTTATTTGCAGGTAAACCAGTGAGCAACGACTATCTCAGCAAGAGCAATCTCGCTCCAGTTCCCGTACCCCTATTAGACCTTAACCATTCATCCCGATCTTAATATTGCATCTGTTCTTGAAAGTCTCCTCGAACCCTTTCGTTTGGTCAAAATTGGCCATCATATCTTTACCCGACAACTCTTTCATCCTTCTCGGGTAAAGAGGGACAGCTGTTTATACCCAATTTTTCCCTGTATATTTTCAATATGCAAAATACTCTCAAAAAAGCATGTATATGCATATATAAGTATGTCCCAAGGTTTCAATATTTTTCTCTTATTTTTTAAGATTTTTTTAATCAATTTATTGCCTTATTTTAGCAAGAAAAGGCCCAATAGTTATTCCCAAAATTATTATTTTGGCAATTCACTTATCAGATTCACATATTTATACCAAAATATATCTAACATACTTTTTGCATATTTTTACAAATTATATTTAGTATTTTTAAGCTAAAATTGCATATAATTGCAATATTAGCCTATTTCAAGATTTAATTGTGTTTATAATTATAAAATTGACTCCAGTATTTTTTATTTTCATCATTATATGTTATTAATCATATTAGTACCTTTAATTTATTCCCAGAAATTCATTTACTATTTTTATATTTTTAAAAGGGAAAAATTGGATATTTAAATAATAGCCCAATTCGTTTCAATTTTAGCCTAAAATCTGACCCCAAATTGGACCCCAATTTCTGGCCCAATTTTAATTAAACCCGACCCAGGCCCCAATTACCCCTACCGACCCAAAACCTTATTAAATCCTGGCCGTTGATCTAAAAGATCAACGGCACTCACTCGTTCTCACCATTTTAATTCCAAACGACCCCCCCAATACCCCTCATTTATTCACTCATCTCTATCTCTCTACCTCTGGTTCTCTCTAGAACCATCCCCCTTTCACCTCCCTTCCGATGAGTTCCCTTTATCTTTTCCGGCCACCTTCTGACCTGAATCTATGGTGGTTTCACCACCCACCAAGCCACTTATGGCTCCTCGCGTTTGGTTACTCGAGCTTCATGACTCGACCACGAAGAGTTGGGTCCAGACCTCTGTTGATTCAAGTTCCACGTCCATCTCCGGCCTGCTCCGGCAAGCCATGCCTGTTTCGAGCCTGGCCTCGACTCTTCTTGCTTAGATCCAAGCCTTTCTCATCGTTTGGGTTCCTCTGAAAGCCCTAGCTTTTGAGGTTTTTCTAATCTCTTTAGATCTATTCCATATCTATGCTTTCCCTAAAGTTTTTAAATGATTTCCTTTCGGAAAAAAACTATGCTTTCAAAACCATTTCTTTTTTTTCGATCTAGGGTTTTCTAAGCTATTTAGATGTTTCTCCGATTTTCTCTTTCTTTTGTGTGTTTCTTTTACTGTATTTTTTTCTTTATTGTGTTCTTGTGTGTTTCTTATTAAGTTTCCTCTACTGTGTTCTGATTAGTTTTCTTCTACTATACTGTGTATTAGTTTCTTCTACTATGTTTTCTTTGAGCGCTTCTACTGTGTTTCTCATGTTACTCTCCTACCATGTTTCTCATAAGTTTCTGTTGCTGAAAGAACATGTTAAAGGTTTCAGTTCTTTTCTGAGACCTCTGAACCTGTTTCGACTTAATTACTTGCCCTCTCATCTCCGCACTTGACTGATGGTAGAAACCCTAGAATTTGGGGGGGGGGGTTTCTAAGTTTGAAAACCATTGGCTATGTGATTTGATTGAACTGGTTTTATCTCAAAGAAACCCTAACTCTTTTAGACCTATTTCGAGTCTCTGAACTGAATTTTGAAGTCCTTGTTTTTTTATATGATTCTGACTTTTTCTAAACTCTTCTAAGGTCTTTTACACTGGATTTTTGTATGCTACTAGATGCTACTTCTCTTCTACATTGCTAACCTATGTGACAGCCATGCTCCTACAGTCTATTATCTACTGATTTTGCAATGACACGACATTTTCTTTCAGCTTAACATGTTTGTATGCTCTTTATATGTGCTGGACTTCCCCTCTAAAATGACTTTCATGTCTTGATTAGTTTCAGACTTCCTTCTGTATAGGTTTGATTGATTTCTTTCCTTATTTGCTGATTTCCCTATGACTCGATTTAAGTTACTTGACTTTCCTTAACTTTTCTGACTCGGTTCATTCATGGACCATTGGTTACAAAATCTTTGATCCTTGATTTACTAGCTACTAATTGATTTTTCTTACCTTATTTATGTAACCGTGTATTTCAAAATTCTGCCCTTAAGTAACTTCTTATGTATTTACCCCTAATTGCATGCTTTGCACAAGATGTTTATTTGATTTCTTCCCTTAAATAGTTTTCTCGTTTGAATCTGAGTTCCTTAATTAAAGGAAGTCTTGTGTGATTGATTCTTAATTGATATTCAGTTCCTTAACTGTTTTCTTACCTTATTTCTGCCTGTTCTTCACATTATAAATACACGACTCTTTCATTGACACAAGAGGACTCATTCATAGTCTTTCTGAACTCACACTTATACGCAATAATATTCTCTCTTCTTGTCTGTATTGTGGCCTGTTTACAAGACCTACTGCTTTTCTCTATTTGTTTCTTTGAAACTGGTATGTCTTGATTTAAGCTTTAGAACCACAAAAATGTGTTTATTTCGCTTTTGTATCCATGTCTACTTACTGTTTATGTATAGTTCAACACTTAAATTAGTATGCTGATTTCTTTCTGCCCGTTTCTATTATGAATCATAAACCCCTGCCCCCTATGTGTTTGAGCTACAGTTTAAGGCATGGCAATATGCAAATTATTGTCCATGAATTAAATTTGATCCCTTGGGATCCTAGCCCCTAAATAGTGTGTTCTAACAGGCTTATGGGTGTGCTAGCATTCTCCATTGCTGGGTATGCCCACAACCTGCCCTTGCCTCTTTACACTCTCCACATTCCCCTAAACTCCTATGTGTACTTATTTGTAACTGTTTCCCTTCCCCTTTCCCCCTCTCAGAATTTTGTTCCTGCACTTGCACTCTCTCTTAGTCTTTAAGTTCTGTCCCCCCTTGTGAGCCTTGCTTTGGGACCTTGAGTTCCCTCTGAACTTGGACACTTGAGGGCTGGCCTTCCCATACTGCACTTGTCTTAATCTGGTAATACGTTTGGGTGTGAGCACTGCCCGGAGTTCATTTGAGACTCTTAGGGAACTCTGACACGCTCAAATGGGAGAAAGGCTTTGGATCATGAACCTCTTGGAGTTGGTTTACCTCATATTTCAGACATGAAGTCTGAATCAGACTCTCCTTGGTTGTACTTTTATTTTCTAATGTATTCTTTTACTTTATTCTGGGCTAAAATAATTTTGTAATAAACATTTGGGGTTGATTAGTGAAAAGGGCAGGTAATTATGTACGCAAAAAAGGGTAGATACCATGTCTATAGGAATTCTGAATTCTGCATTCTCACATAGATACCATGTCTATAGGAATTTTGAATTCTGCATAGATACCACGTCTATAGATTTTCGAATTCTGCACATTCAAATACATATAGAAGCATGTCTATAGGGAATTATGAATGTCCATTTTCATATAGAAATCATGATCATAGGTCTGCTACTCTCGTCTAGAAATCATGCCTATAAGTCAATCTGAATTCTGCATATGCATTTAAAAAATATGCCTATAGGTCTTTCTGAATCCCGCATATCCATTTTTCTCATATAGAAATCATGTTCATAGGTCTTAAACAAATTTCTGCACCTAGATACCATGCTCATAGGACTTAAACATTCAATTGCACTTAGGTATCACATCTTACACAGAATTCAGCATCTAGATATCATGTTCATAGGTTTAAGACGAGTTTTCTGCATTTTTATACTATGTCTACAAGGTTTTAAAATCAGTAACGCCTAGAAAACATGCCTATAGGAATTTCTAATTGAATCTGATTCGCCTCACTAAATGTTAGATATAAAAATTAGTAACAATAGATACTATCAGTTGCAAAGCTTATAATCAATTTGTTTGATTTCTGCCTTTCTTTTAATAATCTGAGTCTCTCATTTGGCCAGTTTAACGAGTACGCATATAGGGTTTCAAATAATTCATTTCAAGTTTTACTGTCTTTTGAATCATGCCTATAGGATATTTGTCCTAACACTTAGGCAAGCCTTAGGGTGATAACTGTAAACTGAATCTGTTCTATTAACTACAACCAGCAGGCAGGCTTGATTCGGGATTCTCATATGAAATATGTAATGAATCAGTCTGCCTCAACCTCTAAGTTCTTTTGCATTCAATTTTTAATCAGACCCTAAAATAGTACGTGCAAGACATGCTAAATTACGTGTTTCTTTGACTAAAAGAGGTCTATCTGAGCCCTTTTTACCTGTTATGTGCTTTCCCCCAATTTGTTATATATGTTTTTGCATGTCGCCTTAGAATTTTGCCTTTGAAACTACAAATAAGCCGATATCCCTTCCTTTAGGATTAGTAGTCCTAAATGCCTCTGGGACTGATAAGATTGGGGCGGGTAATAGCATGCAATGAGTAAACGAAACCATTCCTCGCTTTAATACCTTAACGGGGTGGGAAGGGTAGAAATGGACTTGATGACCACGCGATAATGCCACGCGTAACCCCTCATTGAGGAGTGATTACCGGGCATTGTGTGCGGTGATCCATATTAGTAATAAACCTAGGACCCCCTTTCCTTTATTTCTTATCTCTTTTAAAGAATTTCAAACTCTTTTTTTAAGAAAAATCAGCTTTTCTTTTAGTTCTTTTCAACTTTATTTGTTTGTAAACCCTTATGTGAAAATCCCCTCTTATTTGAAGCTTTGTTTGTTTACGTGTTATTTGCACTTAAGTTCACAACAATAGTCTGGCCGGGAACCACACTAGTGGATTCTGAGGGGTGCCTAACACCTTCCCCTTGGGATAATTTCAAGCTCTTACCCTATCTCTGGTTACTCAAATCAAACTCTCTTGGTGTACTAATGCACCCTAATCATTAGATTGCGACTCTTCAAATTTAAACCCAATTCCCAAAAGGGAATGAGTTGTCCTCCCAAATGTCATAAACCCGATTTCGCTCGAGAAAAAGGGGGCGCGACAGCGGGAATGTAAAGCGTGTCCTAATTTGGGAACCTCGTTGTGCCTGAGGTAGGCCTAGCGACAAATTGATTTGGATAACTTAAGATACTAAATGCCTCATTTTATTGATAAAAAATAGACGAATCCCAAAACGACACTAAATAAGCAAGAAATAAAAGTCACTAATGGCCATTGGCCTTATTACATTTATAAAGCGAAAAAGATAAACTCCTATCTACTTGGTCCCAGAAGGACCTTCCCTAGACTCGGCATCCCTGGCTCCATCGAACAGCTTCCCCAACTTGTGAAGTCCCAGCAACAGGTACGTGCTCGCTAGATGTCCACCTTCGGTCTCTTCAGCCTCTTGACAATCTTTAACCCTTTTGAGAAATGTTCTTTCCAGTTCAACTATGCCTCACTCCAAGTATCCTAGCCTTTTGTTGGCATTGATAGCCATGTCTTTCCATTCCTCAATCAGCTTTTGGTTGGACTCTTGTATCTCGCGATGTTTGCTTTTACACTCACGGATCCTCTTGACTTCCAAAATGATGATAGTCCCTACAAGTGCCAAGCCCAGCATATGTGGCACTGCAAGATCATAATGGGGAAAGACACTATCGAGCCAGACAGATATCATGCTGGTTGTGCTCCTTTCTATTCAAGTTGGTTGGAAGATAGTCATGATAGTCTGGGCCAACTTGGGTTTGTTCGAGGTCACAGACCATCATAACTATCTTACAACCAACTTGAATAGAAAGGAGAACAACCAGCATGATATCTGTCTGGCTCGATAGTGTCTTTCCCTATTATGATCTTGCAGTGCCACATATGCTGGGCTTGGCACTTGTAGGGACTATCATCATTTTGGAAGTCAACTCGAAAATGGCTCATCTTGTCGACCCTAGGTATAACTTGCTTCCTACCATTTTGCCTCATAACTCGAAGAGGGACGTAAGGGTAGGTTCCTCTTAGACCAATTAGTATCAGGAAAGGTGCATCTCTCGATCGGGCGATGAACTCCTCGGTCGGAAACCACTCGAACATCCATTGAACCTATTCTTTAGTTAGATTATCAAATAGCTCAACCCATCCTTTGGCATTCTTAGGCTGAGCGAACATGTCGGAGATGTAATTCATTTGCTTTGGATGGTGGAAACTGATGTGATCATCCCAGTTCCTTTGCTGAATTTCTTGTCGGTATTCGCCCTTTTGGAGATGTTCCATGAGCTAGAGTTGAAGTAGTAAATTGCGGTTTTCGAAGTGTTTTGCTCCTCGTTGACACTTCTCTAAGGCTCGGTATATGTCTGCAATGATCATGGACATAATGCTGAGTGTCTGCCCACCAATCCCCTCCATTTGGGTCTTAGTTACCATAGCCAGCCTGATATGGATTCTCCCTTTCTTCATCGAAAACACGATCAGACCCCAGAAAAAAAACATGAAGATGAAAACCCTACGATGGATGTGTCCCAAGGACGTGATGGCAAACTCGTCAAGGTAGGTACGATAGGATTTGTTGTGACCGTACCTTTCATACAGGTAGTCAAAAGGGATGTATGATTCCTTTAGGAATACCAATTCTATATTCTTCTTCAAACCCATCATTTTAAGGAAACCCCTGCCTTTGCGGTTCTCAGGCATTAGCAAACCCGGAATTTCCCATATTAGACCGGCTAGTCCTCCTGTCTCCTCTAGCAAAAGTGTCATTTCAATGTCCCCAAAATGGAACACGGCCCTTTCACAATCCCAAAACAATGTGGCAGCTTCTATGATCATGTTGTTAGGTTGGATCTCCAAGAGGGATGGTAGATTTCCCAAATATTTTCTGACGAGAGTTTGGTCACTAGAGTGTAAATCTCACCACCAGCTTAGCAATCTTGGGTGGATGTTGGTTAACATGCCGAATCTGGGGACTTAGTGCCTCATATTCTGCAAGAAAAATAAGGTTAGGCCTTTACGCCCACCTGACACGACTATTTAATATCAATAATTAGCATGAAGCATTTAGTTCTCCAAATAAATGCACAAAACGTGATGATGTCCATTTGGGTTTAGAGAAACCCAGAGGACTTTGTACAAGGTTATCTTATAGGATCATTATGTGGACAACATAATTGACCCGGCTAGGTTTGACCATGATGCACGCACAATCTTAACCAGAGTAAGGTTTCTATGGGGTTTTAGACTGGTACCCTTGAGCAGACAACTCAAAGGGGAAGACACGGAACTGTCGACTACACCGCTGATCGACTAGTTTTACGGCAAATATGTCTTTCCAAATTTAGGGGGTAATGATATAGGAAGAGCGCAACTCACTCATCAAGCATTGCTATAGTATTTGTTTGGCATGAGTGGACTATGATATTGAGCATGATTATACAATAATTAAAAACATGTTAATATGTATATGCACGTTAAGAAAGCGATAAATACAACAACTTTATAATTTAAAGCAATGATAAAAGAAGGAAACAAGGAAGATATGTCAGTTTTGCTTTTGAAGAAGAAATTAAATGCTTAAAGGAATTAAACAAGTAATTGCACGTAAGGGAGGGGTACAAATTCACAAGAACAATCTGAAATGGTAAAAGCCTAAATATCCCCAGCAGAGTCTCCATGCTGTCGCGCCCCTTTTTCCATCCACGGAGAGGAGTCCGAGTTTCGACATTCATGAGGTGTGATGACTCATTTCCTTTTGGGAATTCGGTATTGCTTTTTTGAAGAGTCGCCACCTAACAATTTTTAAGGTGCGTTAGGGCACCTACAGAGTTTATATACAACTACGTTTGATAACCAGAGATAGGGTAAGGGCTTGAAATTATCCTAAGGGGAAGGTGTTAGGCACCCCTCAGGATCTACTAGTGTGGTTCCCGGCCAGAAAATTTTTGTGAATTTGTGCAATTATCAAATAAACAAGCAAGGCTCAAGTAGTAGGGGATTTATGTTTAAATACACAAGTGTTTGAAAACAATTATTGAAAGGCAAAATTTTGAAAAGAGTTATAATCTAAGGCATGCTTATGAATATAAAAGGGGGTGTCCTAGGTTTGTTTGTAATATGGATCACATCAATGCAATACCCGTTATGACACTCCTCAGAAGAGGGCATACACATGGTATTAGCGCATCGGTCATCATATCCATATCTACCCTTTCCCGCCTCGTGAAGGTAATTAAAGTGAGGGTTGGTCTCGACCCCTATTGCATGTTGTTACCCATCCCATTCCTATCAGCCTCGGAGGAATTTAGGACTCCTATTCCTATAAGAAGGAGGTTCTAGGCATACCCTCAGGTTTAAAGGCAAAAATACTAAAGCGACATACCAAAACATATAAGACTGCACTTAGATGGGGAAACATATAAGCAAGTAACAGGCGCATGCATACCTCCACAAATAATGCACATAGACAGCGTGGCAAATACACAACTAAGGTCTGAATTTAAAATCCTAAAGCAGGGTGTTTAAGTTGTTGCAGCAGAACCAGATTTATTACATGACTCAGATAAGAAGTCCGAATCAGGCCTGCCTGCTGGTTGTAATAGTTGATAATTAAACAAAAGCAGTTCCAATTTTGTTTAAATTATTACCTAAGGCTTGCCTAGGCGCAAATCGAGATGCAGCAGTTGTTTAGAATTGTTAAGGCAGTTTGGAGATTATTATTACCTAAAACATGATTTTTTAGTTGCAGAAGTTATTACTAGTTATTTAGAAACTTCACAATACGAAAATTGTTACTCTACTACCTTTTTCCATGAATTAGTAATTAACTAGGCGTTTTAAACAAAATGCAAACAAGACCCTAGAACATGGTATCTACATGCAAATTGCAAGGTTTGTTGAAAACAGAATCCCTAAGGCATGATTTCTAAATGTACACAAGAGTTGCAGAATTTTTGAAATAACAACTTTTTATACCAGTGTTGTTATTGCCCTAGGAGCAGGATTTCTAAGTAATAGACGTAAAACATGGACTAATGAATGAAGTGCTGAAGCAAGAAAGCATAAGTCCTAAGAACATGGTTTTCTAATGCATGTATGAACCCTAAACATGGTTTCTATTGCGCAGTTAGGAATATATATACCTAATAAACATTCTTTCTACCCTTTAACAACTATAGCTTGCATATTTCCCATCCCTTTTCACTAGCCACCCCAATATTTGTTTACCAATTATTACAGACCATGTGATAGAATTACATAGGAAAATGCAAAAATAAGAAGTTACAACCATAGGAAGCCTGATTCTGACTTCCTCTCTGAGTTATGTAATAAATCACCTCAAATGCCAATAGTGTTCCAAAGCCTTTCTCATATCTGGGTGTGTCAGAGTTCTCTAAGGACCTCAAGGGATCTCGGGCAGTGCTCACACCTAGATTGCATAACTAAAACAGAGTGAGTGCAGTGTGGAAAGAGCCAGCTCTTATGTGTCCAGGTTCAGAGGGAGCTCAAGGGTCCCAAAGCAGGCTCACACAAGAGGGGCAGAACCTAATGATCTAAGAGTGCATGTAAGAGTGCTTGATATAGACTCAAAGGAGTGGATTTGGAAAATAGTTTTAGAAACAACATATTTTAAGTGAGTTTGTAAAATAGTAAAAGAATTGCCCAATAAAACAATTTTTGAAAGGGAAAGGGGTTAGGAGCAACAACACACATACATAACAAGTTCAGAGAGGAGCACATGTTTCGGTAGTTACAAACAGGGGAGTAGGGGTTGGGGACATAGAGGACCCAAAACAAAAACACATAAATAGTCATGAATCAAGTACATTAGAAGACATGCTAGTTGAGGGACATAAGCATGAACAAGTAAACATGCTAATTACATTCGAACAAAAGAGGGCAGAATTTTAAGCATGTTGAGTAAAGTAGTAAATAAAAGGTGCAACGACATGAGCCATTAAGTCAGTGCAGAAAAGATAGTGATTGACAACAAGGGAACACATAGGTTTGAGTTTCAGAATTTAAACTAGGGACATACCAGTTGAAGAAGCAAAGTGCAGGAAAAGAAAAGTAAAGCAATCAGAATTTTAGAGTCTAGCCTTGGCTTTCAGCCGACTAGACAAGGCAGTAGCACAAGTAGTAGAGAAAGAAAGAGAGTTTGAATGTGTAAGTGTGTGTTTTTGAATTCAGTTGTTCGTGCGTTTAGAGAAAAGAGGATAGGGTATTTATAGCTTTGAAAACGAGTAGAAAATAAGGTAACAAGTAAAGGTTTAACACAAATATGGAAATCATCACAATCAGAATCCCATTAATACAAGTACTTCCCTTTAATCAAGGAATTACTGCTTAACGGATACTAACAGGGATAATTAAGGAAAGAAAAATCAATTTGAGGAAGATTGATTTCTGACCATATAAGGGGTAGTAAGAATATAGAGTATACAATTGAGTCTAGGTACAGAATATACTTAATTTGGAGAAAGGATTCAGCAGGGTAAAACATCACAGCAAATAAAGGAAGGGAATCAATCAACTTAAACAAATGAGTAAAAATTTGGGTTTATAAGAAAACCTTGCAATCAAATCGTAACTTAAGCAAATCAAGATCAATCAAGAAGGAATCATGATTCTGCACTTCGACATATAAATAGAGAAGAATGGCAAGATTATCAGACATGCAAGGCCAACCATATCGACAAAAGAAGCAACTAGATGAACACAAACATACGACAGTAATAGGAGTAGGCTAAGGACTCAGTAGTAAAATAACCTACTCGAAGCATGGTAGTCAACAAAGTCAAGTAGTCATGGCTAATCACATAAAACCAGAGTGAAACCAACCTAACAGATAAAGAAGATACACAGAAACAAGAAAGTCTTTAAACTCATAGTAATAAGTGAAGAAATATTTTTTAAGAAATTAGGGCTTTAATAGAGCTGAGTTAAAAAGGTAAGAACTCAGAATCAGTCAAGTTAAACAAAGAAAA
The DNA here is from genome assembly GCF_000715075.1 of Nicotiana tabacum. Lineage (NCBI taxonomy): Eukaryota > Viridiplantae > Streptophyta > Magnoliopsida > Solanales > Solanaceae > Nicotiana > Nicotiana tabacum. The sequence continues at coordinate 94,797,603 of NC_134095.1, read as the reverse complement.
GGATCCAAACACAAAGAACTCAGTCGAAACAAGTACACAAAATAAACAAAGACAATTCCAAACCTCGGGTAAAACCAAGATACTTAGGGTTTTAACACGATGAACCAGGTAGAAGAAAAAACACAAACAAACTGTTTAAACATAGTAAAATCATAAGACAACACTAAAAATCGAAGAAGAGATCTTTTAAAAGAGGTTAAGAAAACCCTAATCGTTGAAGACGAAGAGTCACTTTTGAAAAATCAGAGAACCTTTAAGGAAATCACTTAAGAGGTTCATAACATACACAGATCTAAGACAGATCTGAAAGAAAATCGGAAAGCCTTTAAAGTTAGGGTTTCGGAGAACCTAGAAAAATGAGAAAGACTTCGAAAAGTTACTGATCTAGCCGGAAAAGCCATGGATCTGACTCGAACGGCCATGGATGGCCGGGAAAAGACCATAGATAGAAGTTCAGCAAAGACTGGACTAGATCTCTTTGAGATCTTTCCAGGCAACCATGAGACATAGGAGACCGGTACACGTCTCAAACAACCATGGGAGTCCATGGATTAGGTGAGAATCAAAGGTGATTAGGGTTAGTTTGGGTAGCGGCGGCTAGGGTTTGAGTGGGGATGCAGAGAGAATTGGAGAGGAAGGGGATTCAAGGGCGGCGGGTTGGTAGAAATGAATTAGGTTAAGGGGGTCGTTTGGGTTTATTTTAGGCAGGTGGAATGGTGGCCGTTGATATGAATGATCAACGACCCAGATTAAATGGGGTAGGTGGGGATCGGGGTTTGGGTAGGGTTTAAAAGGGTTAGGGTCAGGTTTAATTAGAAATTGGGTCAGGGAATTGGGTTAGATTTGAAAGCCAATTTGGCTAAAATTTAAATAGCCATTTTTTCCCTTTTTAATTTATAAAAAATAGTAACTAGTTTCTGAAAAATTAATTTAAAATACTAAAATTATTTATAACACATAAGTAACAATTTAAAAATACAGGATCCAATTTTATATGTATAAAACATAATTAAACCTTAAAAGAACTAATATTGCAATTATGTGCAATTTAGCTTTAAAAATACTAAATGAAATTGTTAAAATATGTAAAAATTACTTTAGCTATATTTTGGCATAAATATAAAAATTCAATAGATGAATTATCAAAATAATAATTTTGAAAATAATTATTGGGGATTTTATGGATAAAAAAGGGAAACAATCAATTTAAAAACCTTTAAAATTATGGAAAAATAATAAAACACTTGGACATGCTTATATATGCATACATATGCTATTTTGAAGGTATTTTGCATATTGAAAATATATAGGGAAAAATTGGGTATCAACACTTAGGGAGGACCTTCTAGATCTTGTAAAGTTACCAGCTTGTTATATTGCTTACCCAACAAAATTTTTGATGTTCGTACTTACCTATAATTATCCTTTGTTACTTACCTTCACACTCATGTGCTCGTTCGATTGCTTCTGAACTGAAATTTTGACTGTCTTCCTAGTGGGACTGTCTTTTATTTCCATAACACTCATACGGTATGTTTGACTACCCCAACTCCTATTTGAGTATTTCTCAAGGTCATGATGTCATATCTGTGAGGCTGAATTTCCTATGTTGGGGTTCATTCTATTTATCTTGCGCGATCTATTGATTTGTCTGTATCCTCTTGTCTAACAATAACTAGGCTCTTCCTGAATCAACTACTAACTACTCATTGACCCATTCTCATATCCATATTTCGCGTAATCTTTCTTGGGCTATTTCATTTGTCTTAACTTACCTCACGTACTACCTTCTTATCTATCAATAACATTTCGGACAGGAACCCGTACTTCCTCCCCTTGATGTCTTGCTTGCATAATGCTCTGGATTCGTAGCATATATGTAGGATTTGGATAATTGCAATCTCTTTCATTTTTTTTTTTGCATTCTTCCTTTACCATTCCATAATTACTAGAACCACTTAATTCTGATTAATGCCACATCATTCTATATTCCTCTTTAGGGGAGTACTAAGAGTTGGAGCTACGATGACCTACCTACAGATGTTTTACCTCTTCATCTTTGGCATCCTTTCACATCATCGATGACCCTTTCTCACCTTGCGGTGATCATTATGTACCAAGGATAACAAAATTCCTTACTCATGAGGGTGACGCTTAGTATAACTGGCACATATAGTCCCTTAAGCTGAACTTTGCTCACATTGCTTGCTTAAGGGAAGTGTCTTCCTGAATGACCATTCTCTAAATTTCTCATGAATCTTCTTTTGTTGTCCATTCTATTATCGCCGGAGCAACATCTGAAATTCTCATGATGCCGACTATTATCAATCACTCTGTCCCTAATTAATGTTTAGTTTATCTTGTTCACCAATCCATACTAGTTCTATTACTCTGGGGTCTAACTTTTCCTTTTGGTAATCACGTTAGAATTGCGAACTTATTTCTCGAAATGAGGACTTGACTGTATGGCCTACACTCTTTTGTTGTCCTAAAGCCTGTCACCTCTCGTCCCTTCCTTCACTTGACTATAGATTCTATAATACTGTCATATTTTGATCTACCGTTGTCATCCATGTATCATATCTTACTCATAATGCTTCATTAACTCTTTTCTTATTTCCCGCCAACATTTATGCCTATCACTTTATTCTGAAAACCCAAACAAGATATTCTTTTGTTTTTACCTCCCCTTTGCTCCATCCAGTGGCTCTTCGGGTTGCTTAACATTCTCTCTCTACTAGGGACGCGAGCCATACTAAGGTAATATTTATCCCTTCAAGATTTCCAGTGTCTATCTTTATAGTACTCAAATCTAGCTGTACTTTTTTAGAAGGCGCCATCTAGGTATCTCACAAGGAGATCTATTAGCACATTTGCAATATCTTTCGGAAATATCAACTAACGCAAAGAATCAATTCACCATTTTGGATTACTCTAACCCCAGCCGGATCCTGATGTCCCGTCCTTTTCTTAATCTAAACCTGTTAGCCCCCAACAAGGTATAACTGAGATGGGTGTCCAATTATACATACCTCTGTTACTGTTGAGGGTAACTCACAATGCTTATATTTTTCTGCCAAAACTGTAAGATTGATAATCTTCATTAACTGGGGGCCTCGTACCCTTCTTCACCTTGCTGAAACTTGTGTCTCCCTCCTTATTGCTTTTTACCATAAGAGTGGATAGACATTCTTGCCTTAGGGATCCTTATCAAGAAGCTTACACATCTTAGTATACACATGATTTGCTGAATACCTAATATTCATCCATCATAAGCATGATGCAAAAATTGAGTTCCGCTAACTCAACTCTTCCACAGCTATATCTGTTACCAATCGTATTTCTAGATGTAGGTATCGTCGTACTATAAGTAAGATAGAATTTTAGGAAATTGAGTTCTTACAACTGAGCTCTACCACACGATCTAGAGTAGGAAGAAAGAGTGACAGTCCTAAATGCCTCGTAGCCTCCTGCTTATAAGTGTGGTGCACGACACACCCATAAACAAGATTCTACTAGACACGGCTCTTAGACTCCCTAGGACAGAACTGCTCTGATACCACTTTTGTCACGACCCAAATTGATGGTTCGCGACGGGCACCTGGTACCTTACTCCACTGAGTACCAACATAATGTATCCTTTTGCGTCATTATCATAAATAACTGAGCCGAAGAGGTTGTCGTGAGATAAATAGAATATAACATATAATACCAACTTATACATAAGACATACGGGCCTATAAGACCAAAATAACCACTTGTACACTGAAACATAGGTCGATAAGGCCATACAATCTTTTATGAATATGACATCTGTCTACAAGCCTCTAAGAATACATAATTATCATAAAGGTTGGGACAGAGCCCTGCCATACCAAACAATACACGTCTAAATCATACTGACCAAACAAGCAACTTCAGAGCAAATAGAGCTCACCAACACCTTCCGCTGAGCTGATAGCCTACTTAAAGGAATCTTGACCTATCTATCGGTACTTGTGGGCATGAAACGCAACATCCCCAGGCAAAAGGGATGTCAGTACAAATAATGTACCGAGTATGTAAGGAATGAGAATCAGTAACTAATCGACATGAGAGAAACATGGATTAAAAGACTCGACATGTAAGTATGACTAACTCTGTAAATTAAGAAATACTCATACTGTCATACATATGCATATGAATGTTATGTCGTGCGTAGGTACATGTGTTCATAACATCATCAAGCCACTGAGGGCATCCCATCATATCATCTCGGCCACTGTGGATAAAATCATCAACGTATACTAGCTGATCAGGTGGTGGTGCGTATATAACGCCGTAATCTTTTCTCGTATTCCATATACATATATTTACATATATATGCGTCTATAATGCTATTTGGTTATAGGTCAATGTAAATGAATGCAATACATGAGAAGTACGTCAATAAAATATTTCGGAGTGTCATAAGACAATTATACCTTTGATTAATATCATGAAGTAAACTTTATCAACTTACGTATTTTCTGAGACCCATGAACAGATGATAGAATAATAAGACATATGGAGAATCAAGAACATAGGCACTTCTAGTATTTCTATGAATAGAGTCATTATAAAAGTTGTGCATTTGCGCGTTTCGTTTGTGTCGTATGGATCATGCCAAAAAGAAAGAAGGGATAGCCTTAACATACCTGAGTTGAATCTCTTGACAGTCCTCCAACACACGTTAATTGCGATAAAACACGGAACAAGTTGTATGAAAAGCTCGAAGCCATCATGTTGCTTATGCAAAGAAAATCTTGGCCGAAAACTTTTCTTAAGAACTTTGCAACAACGTTGCTTTTTTGGAAAGTGAATTAACGTTGCGTTTTTGAAAAGTGAATTAACGTTGCTATGTTTTTTTGGATTAGAAAGTGATTTGGATGGTAACGTTTCAACGTGCTTGGCTGAAACTCTCTTGTGAGTTGGATAGTAACGTTTCTAAGAGATTAGAATTAGAAAGAAAATCTTGGACTAGGAATGGTATATTAAATTTTTAGGTGGTCCCCACTTTGAAGACTTTGCCACCAAAATTCATACAATTTGGCCACCTTGCATTATGATTTAAGAGTCACCAACTTGCATTGATGTGCTACTATGTTTTGAGATGTAACTGTTATCCTAATATTTGGATTAATTATCCACTAATCACTTAATTAACTTGTTAATCTCCCATTAACCAATAATTACCCAATTATCCACATAATTAAGAATTATCTCAAATTATTTAAAATACTACTCATTTTTAACACACCTTATACACCTTACTATCATGGCCATGTGGTACCTTGTATGGTACTAGTCCATAAATACCGAGTATTTTAGCTCGAACTGTATTTTATCCCAAAATGTCAAACTCCGACGAAATTCATTTTCTTCGATTTGCTTACCTTCTCACCTTCATGAATTTACTCATTACTTGTTTGAAATAGCATAAAATGCATATAATCTTAAAATAATCTCATTCTCGAACTTACGTCAATTAACTTACGACGAAACTTTAACGTATGAAAAATGCGGGATGTAATATCTCATTTTCGAACTTTCATTAATTTACTTATGGCGTATTTTCACGTACGAAAATATGGGGTGTAACATCATTCCCCCCTTTAGAACATTCATCCTCGAATGTTGACTGTTGCACTTATCATTTTCATAACCTATGTCTTCCGAATACTTTATTACTCTCATTTCCATCTAGGCAACTATTTTGTGAATAAATGCAAAGGCCAGGACATTTCCCCCTTTAGGCCTCTTTCTCACACCAAGACTTATGGTTGGAATCCTTTCAGTCTCGTAACTATTGCTACCTTCTATCATGCAGCCTATACGACTCTGACCTTGTAAGTGCGCTTATGCATCTCTTCTTTCCTTTTTCCTCCTATTTTTAGCCATTACTGAAGTTCTTCACTCGGTATTTTGTCGAACTTACGAATATTTCTACATCTTATTTCATAGACCCGGTTATCCATCCGTATGACTTTACTTCATCTAAGTAGGTCATATTATACCATAACTCTTACCTCGATTTCTCAAATACTGAGGTCTGCTACCAAATTCCAGGTTACTTTCATTGCTTATCCAATATGTATAAATCTATGTCCTTTAAATCTTCCACATTACTGTTCATCTTAAGAATGACTGCCTAATCTCATCTCATACTTTATAACTTTTATCCATCCATTGTCGATTTACCTCAATATTGATCTATAATCTACCCCTAATAACTTAAACCTTTATGTAACACTGCCACTAGGGTTCACATTTCATCGGGGAATATCATAAATGATTAGATTGATCCACCTGGGGTGATACAATGCTTTCGTAACCACATCTCACAGCATCCCAATGTGATTCACCTTGTTTAGGTATTTTAATCCCGTCTAATTCATGAGATCCCTTTCTTTTCTTCGTCAGATCATTACTCAATCGAAGGCCCAAATGTCATCCTTTATCTATCACAATTACACCCTCATTCTATTACCAGGGCAACATTTTATCTCTTCTAAATGCTATTAGTCTTAGACCCCTTTGAGTTCATTCAGGCTATAGTGAGCCTTGTATAACTTAGAGAAACCATCTACTCTTCTTGTTTTCATGGGCTTAATCCTGAGGACTTATCCATTTTCATTACCTTCTCACTCGCCCGTTCTTATCCTTACTCCTGTCTTCTAGAACCTTGTCGCTTCACCATACAATAGCTTGCGACCTACACATATCTATTTATATTACTTGCAACCCTTCAACTTGCTTGAATCATAGATTTCCTTATGTCATTTTGGAATATCAAGTGAGACATCACATCGTCTCTAACTCTTCTTTACTCTCTTAGTTAGGCTTTTCGATACCTAGACTATAGGCTAGAAGATATGCTATTGGCGATGCCACTATTATTCCTAGATACTGAATCCCCACGCTTCTTGCCTTTTATCCGAAGTATGGACTATTCACGATCTTCTACCTTTGAATCTCTCGTACGTTGTTCATTTTCACCTTACTTACCTTAAAATCTCACATCGTATCTTCTGTCTCTTTCATGACTTCCCTTCTACCTAGGTGTAATTCACGTCCATAACTCGAAGCTCTACTATAATACTTGCACCTCTGGTGCATACACAATCTGGTGGAAGCTTCATACTGACTTCTTATGAGGCTGGTACTCTTCTCACAAGCTTTATCATAGAGCCATTATAAATATGGCTATTCTACTATCTCTCTTGTACCTTTGATATTAATAATGATTCTGCAATGTTCTCAATCATGATGTCTATAATTTCCTGGGTCCAATAATCAGACTCCTGAGTTTCTTAGTTGATGTAACTCTTTAGTTTCCTCTTCCTTCTGATCAGCCTTTATGTAGGCTTAAGTTATCTCCTGATATGCGGTTCATGGTATTAGTTTAGACCTTCATGGACTTCTTATGAGGCTGGTACTCTTCTCACAAGCTTTATCATAGAGCCATTATAAATATGGCTATTCTACTATCTCTCTTGTACCTTTGATATTAATAATGATTCTGCAATGTTCTCAATCATGATGTCTATAATTTCCTGGGTCCAATAATCAGACTCCTGAGTTTCTTAGTTGATGTAACTCTTTAGTTTCCTCTTCCTTCTGATCAGCCTTTATGTAGGCTTAAGTTATCTCCTGATATGCGGTTCATGGTATTAGTTTAGACCTTCATGGACGCTATGGAATATTGAGGGTACAATCTTCTAACAATTCAAACCTTTGTCTATGACCTGGACTTAGGGGTGGGCATCAGTTGGTACGGTTCAGTTTTGAATATTATCGGTTTAGCATATCGGCTATCAGTTTACAAATTTAATAAACTGATAACCGAACTGATAAGATATCAGGTATCGGTTAATCGATTATCGATCATTATCGGTTCGGTTATCGGTTTACCCGATAAGATAACTCAATCTAGAGTTAAGCAAAAAAGAGAAGATAATTCACTGGAGTTAAGTAAAAAAAGAGAAGAATTCACATATAATATACTACCCATTTCTGCGTTCTGTCCAGTGGCCACAACTGGAATAGTACTAATTCTTCAACAACAATTCTCCAAATATATTAATAACAATATAAAGTAGTAGCAATTTTACCTTAAAATTAACAAGTCCAAACATATCGTACTAAAAGTTCAAATTCAAATTAGCAAGACAACAACTACTCAATCCTTATAGGTTTTACCAAAAATCAGTGGATAAATACTTATCAAACTGCAACAATTTCCACAAAATGTTCCAAGGGATTAGCTACCTCTTCCGATATGATAACAACAATAATTGATTTAGAATTTTTTTTCACACAATACCTACACTTCCACAAGCGTTGAAGCCCTCAAACAATCCAATATAATATGGATGTTGTTTGTCAAATGCCTAACCTGAAAAAGGAAACCATAGAGCAATCCCTATATGAAGATGAATTTTGTTATAGAAATTAAAAGCCTAATGTATAAGACTAAAGACTTACGCTAGGAGTAACTAGTAAGGTTTATGAAGAATGAAGATGAAGAAACTGAAGAGTGAGGCTGAGAAAGAATAGGAGAGAATGAACTAAAGCCCTAGCATATATATATACACTTAAGGGTAAAGTCATAATTTTATTAATTCTTATTGGGCTATCGGTTAACCCATTAACAAAATTGGCAAACTGAGGCCCTAATCGATAACTCAATAGTGAAAAAATTCTAAACTGTTACTGAACTATTAACCCAATAACCCGATACTGATAACCCAATAAATAATTAACGGTTCGGGTTATCAGTTTTACCCGATATATGCCCAGCCCTACCTGGCCTCAATTCTTCTTTCAACTTATACCAGAGTCTTCTATGTCTGTATGATTGTTAACATATATGTTGCATGTATAAAACTCCGAACTCTTAAGTGCGTTCATAACGTAACTAACTCTGGATTATTAATCGAATGATTCTTTCTGTTCCTTCTCAGCTTTCTTTAAATGTAAGCAATTACTTTTCCTGGTCTTCCTTCCCCCTTGTTACGTGCTTACTTAGCTTACCTTAGTGCCAACACATATTGAATTCCATACAACTCATGTGATCTTGAATATCACTTCTGATTTTACTTCCCGTTCATTAGCCACGATAGGTGCCACTTTCTTATTGAGTGCATACAATATTTTTGTGAGACTATTGTTACAAGACCATTTCCTCTTTAGGTCACTGTGCTTATGCTGAAGCGTTCTTCCTTATTCCCTCAGCTAGTCTTTCATTTTAGTACTTAGGGAGGACCTTCTGGCTTTTGTAAAGTTACCAACTTGTTATATTGCTTACCCGACAAAATTTTTGATGTTCGTACTTACCTATAATTATCCTTTGTTACTTACCTCCACACTCATGTGCTCGTACGATTGCTTCTGAACTGAAGTTTTGACTGTCTTCCTAGTGGGACTCTCTTTTATTTCCATAACACTCATACAGTATCTTTAACTACCCCAACTCCTATCTGAGTATTTCTCAAGGTCATGATGTCGTATCTGTGAGGCTGAATTTCCCATGTTGGGGTTCATTCTGTTTATCTTACATGATCTATTGATTTGTCTGTATCCTCTTGTCTAGCCATAACTAGGCTCTTCCTGAATCAACTACTAACTACTCGTTGGCCTATTCTCATATCCATATTTCGCGTAATCTTTATTGGGTTATTTCTTTTGTCTTAACTTACCTCACGTTCTGGCTTCTTATCTATCAATAACATTTCGGACAGGAACCCGTACTACCTCCCCTTGATGTCTTGCTTGCATAATGTTCTGGATTCGTAGCATATATGTAGGATTTGGATAATTGCAATCTCTTTCATTTTTTTTGCATTCTTCCTTTACCATTCCATAATTACTAGAACCACTTAATTCTGATTAATGCCACATCATTCTATATTCCTCTTTAGGGGAGTACTAAGAGTTGGAGCTACGATGACCTACCTACAGATGTTTTACCTCTTCATCTTTGGCATCCTTTCACATCATCGATGACCCTTTCTCACCTTGCGGTGATCATTATATACCAAGGATAACAAAATTCCTTACTCATGAGGGTGACGCTTAGTATAACTGGCACATATAGTCCCTTAAGCTGAACTTTGCTCACATTGCTTGCTTAAGGGAAGTGTCTTCCTGAATGACCATTCTCTAAATTTCTCATGAATCTTCTTTTGTTGTCCATTCTATTATCGCTGGAGCAACATCTGAAATTCTCATGATGCCGACTATTATCAATCACTCTGTCCCTAATTAATGTTTAGTTTATCTTGTTCACCAATCCATACTAGTTCTATTACTCTGGGGTCTAACTTTTCCTTTTGGTAATCACGTTAGAATTGCGAACTTATTTCTCGAAATGAGGACTTGACTGTATGGCCTACACTCTTTTGTTGTCCTAAAGCCTGTCACCTCTCGTCCCTTCCTTCACTTGACTATAGATTCTATAATACTGTCATATTTTGATCTACCGTTGTCATCCATGTATCATATCTTACTCATAATGCTTCATTAACTCTTTTCTTATTTCCCGCCAACATTTATGCCTATCACTTTATTCTGAAAACCCAAACAAGATATTCTTTTGTTTTTACCTCCCCTTTGCTCCATCCAGTGGCTCTTCGGGTTGCTTAACATTCTCTCTCTACTAGGGACGCGAGCCATACTAAGGTAATATTTATCCCTTCAAGATTTCCAGTGTCTATCTTTATAGTACTCAAATCTAGCTGTACTTTTTTAGAAGGCGCCATCTAGGTATCTCACAAGGAGATCTATTAGCACATTTGCAATATCTTTCGGAAATATCAACTAACGCAAACAACCAATTCACTATTTTGGGTTACTCTAACCCCAGCCGGATCTGATGTCCCATCCTTTTCTTAATCTAAACTTGTTAGCCCCCAACAGGGTATACTGAGATGGGTGTCCAATTATACATACCTCTGTTACTGTTGAGGGTAACTCACAATGCTTATATTTTTCTGCCAAAACTGTAATACTGATAATCTTCATTAACTGGGTGCCTCGTACCCTTCTTCACCTTGCATCTTTTACTTGCTGAAACTTGTATCTCCCTCCTTATTCTTTTTTATTGTAAGAGTGAATAGGCATTCTTGCCTTAGGGATCCTTATCAAGAAGCTTACACATCTTAGTATACAGATGATTTGCTGAATACCTCATATTCATCCATCATAAGCATGATGCAAAAATTGAGTTCCTCTGACTCCACTCTTCCACATCTATATCTCTTACCAACCGTATTTCTAGATGCAGGTATCGTCGTACTATAAGTAAGATAGAGTATTAGGAAATTGAGTTCTTACAACTGAGCTCTACCACACGATCTAGAGTAGGAAGAAAGAGTGATAGTATTAAATGCCACGTAGCCTCCTGCATATAAGTGTGGTGCACGACACACCCATAAACAAGACTCTAGACACTGCTTGTAGACTCCCTAGGACAGAACTGCTCTGATACCACTTTTGTCATGACCCAAATCGATGAGACGCGATGGTCACCCGGTACCTTACTCCACCGAGTACCAACATAATGTATCCTTTTGCATCATATTATCATAAATAACATAGCCGAAGAGGCTGTCGTGAGATAAGTAGAATACAACATGTAATACCAACTTATACATAAGACATACGAGCCTATAAGACCAAAATAACCACTTGTACACTAAACATAGGCTGACAAGGCCATACAATCTTTTATGAACATGACATCTGTCTACAAGCCTCTAAGAATACATAATTGTCATAAAGGTCGGGACAGAGCCCCACCATACCGAACAATACATGTCTAAATCATACTGACCAAACAAGCAACTCTGGAGAAAATAGAGCTCACCAACACCTTCCGCTTAGCTGATAGCCTACTTGGTGGACTCTTGACCTATCTATCAGGACCTGCGGGCATGAAACGCAATGTCCCCAGGAAAATGGGACGTCAGTACAAATAATGTACCGAGTATGTAAGGAATGAAAATCAATAACTAATAGACATGAGAGAAACATGGAGTAAAAGACCCGGCATGTAAGTCTGAATCACTCTGTAAATCATGGAATACTCATAGTGTCATGCATATATATATGAATGCCATGTCGTGCGTAGGTACATGTGTTCATAACATCATCAAACCTCTGAGGGCATCTCACCATATCTTCTCGGCCACTGTGGGCAAAATCATCAACGTATACCAGCTGATCAGGTGGTGGTGTGTATATAACACCGTAACCTTTTCCCATATCCCATATACATATATTTACATATATACGCATATATAATGCCATATGGTCATGGGCCATCTGGTCATGGGTCAATGTACATGAATGCAATGCATGAGAAGTACGTCAATAAAATCTTTCGGAGTGTCATAAGACCATTATACCTTTGATTAATATCATGAAGTAAACTTTATCAACTTACGTATTTTTTGAGACCCATGAACAGATGATAGAATAATAAGACATGTGGAGAATCAAGAACATAGGCACTTCTAGTACTTCTATGAATAGAGTCATTTATGAAAGTTATGCATTTACTGGTTTCGTTGTGTTGTATGGATCATGCCAAAAAGAAAGAAGGGATAGCCTTAACATACCTGAGTCGATTCTCTTGACAGTCCTCCAACACACGTTAATTGCGAAAAAACACTGAACAAGTCGTATGAAAAGTTCGAAGCCATCACGTTGCTTATGCAAAGAAAATCTTGGCTGAAACCTTTCCTTAAGAACTTCACAACAATGTCACTATTTTGGAAAGTGAATTAAAGTTGCTATGTTTTCTTAGATTAGAAAGTGATTTGGATGGTAACGTATCAAAGGGCTTGGCTGAAACTCTCTTGTGAGTTGGATAGTAATGCTTCTAAGAGATTAGAATTAGAACGTGAATCTTGGACTAGGAATGGTATATTAAATTTTTAGGTGGGCCCCACTTTGAAGACTTTGCGACCAAAATTCATACAATTTGGCCACCTTGCATTATGATTTAAGAGTCACCAACTTGCATTGATATGCTACCATGTATTGAGATGTAATTGTTATCCTAATATTTGGATTAATTATCCACTAATCACTTAATTAACTTATTAATCTTCCATTAACCAATAATTACCCAATTACCCACATAATTAAGAATTATCTCAAATTATTTAAAATACTACCCACTTTTAACACACCTTATACACCTTACTATCATGGCCATGTGGTACCTTATATGGTACTAGTTCATAAATATCGAGTATTTTAGCTCGGGCCGTATTTTATCCCAAAATGTCAAACTACGACGAAATTTATTTTCTTTGATTTGCTTACCTTATCACCTTCATGAATTTACTCATTACTTGTTTGAAATATCATAAATGCTTATAATCTTAAAATAATCTCATTCCCGAACTTACGTCGATTAATTTACGATGAAACTTTAATGTACGAAAAATGCAGGATGTAATATCTCATTTTCGAGCTTTCATCAATTTACTTATGGCATATTTTCACATACGAAAACATGGCGTGTAACAGAAGGTATGCAATTTCCTATTTACTATGGTAGTAGAACTCTAGGCGAGGCCGAAACAAGGTATCCTCACCTGGAAAAATTGGTGCTCGCTTTGCTAAGCGCCTCCAAAAAGTTAAAACCATACTTTAAATGCCATCCCATATGGGTCGTAACCTCTTACACACTGAGGAACACCATGCACAAACACGAGTTTTCAGGCCGGTAGGCCAAATGGGCAGTCATGATTAGTGGGTATGATATTGAGTATCGACCCCGAACCGCCACACAATCATAAACTTTGGCAGACTTCGTGGCTGAAGCCTTAATGCCCGAAGTCAAAAGGGAATTATTGTTAACCTCAGGAACTACCTCAGGAACTACCTCAGGAATTTGGACCATTTTTATGGATAGTGCCTTGAACGCAAAGGGTTCCAGACTAGGCATCGTGTTGAGGCCACCAACAGGTAACATAGTTAGGCAATCTATTAGAAGCGTGAAGTTGACTAACAACGAGGCCGGATATCAGGCCATGATTGTAGGTTTTGAATTGGCAAAAGCCTTGGGGTCGAGGTGGTCGAAGATAAGTGCGATTCCCTCTTTGTGGTAAATCAAGTCAATGGGACGTTCGAAGTAAAAGAGGAACGAATGCGAAGGTATTTAGACAAGTTACAGGTAACACTGCATCAATTCAAGGAATGGACCCTGCAGCACGTGCCCCGGATCAAAATAGCGAGGTGATGCTCTAGCTAACTTGGGGTCATCATTGATGATGATGAATTCAGCTCGGGAACATTCGTATAGCTCATGATATCGTTTGTATAAGAAGGCCATGCCGATATAAACTCGACAATTTTAACCTGGGATTGGAGGAACAAGTACATAGATTACTTGAAGACTTGGAAATTGCCCTCGGATCCTAAAGAATCGAGAGCTCTGTGTACGAAGGCTGCCAGGTTTAGCTTGTCTGAAAGGACTCTATTCAGGAGGATGTTCGACGGCCTACTAGTCATATGTTTGGGGTCGGGGGATACGGAATATGCCTTGAGAGAAGTTCCCGAAGACAGTTGCGGGAACCATTTAGGGGCGGAATCTTTGGTTCGAAAGTTAATCAGGGTTGGCTTTTACTAGATCGACATGGAGAAAGATGCAAGGACTTCGTACAAAGATGCAACGGTCCTCAGAGACACGTACCGATGATCCATCAAGCCGAAGAGCTACTACATTCGGTCTTGTCCCCATGGCCATTCATGAAGTGGGGAATAGACATCGTCGGTCCCCTGCCGTGGGCACCTGGTAAGGCTCAATTCATACTATTTGACCGATTATTTTCTAAATGGGTCGAAGCTCAAGCATTCGAGAAAGCTTGGGAAAAGGAAGTCATTGACTTTATTTAGGATTACATAATATGCCGATTTAGGATACCGATCGAGATCGTGTGTGATAATGGGAAGCAATTCATCGGTATCAAGGTAAACAAATTCTTCGAAGATCATAAGATTAAAAAGATCCTGTCAATAACCTATCACCTTAGTGTGAACGGACAGGCGAAAGCAACAAACAAAACCATACTCCAAAACCTAAAAGAGAGATTGACTAATGCCAAAGGGAAATGGAAAGAAATATTTCCCAAAGTCCTATGGGCGTATTGCACGACCTTGAAGTCTAGTACCAAGGCTACCCTATTTTCATTGGTCTACGGTGTCGAAGAATCAATACCAGTTGAAGTGGGAGAACCGAGCCTCAAGTTCCGATATGCGACCAAAGAAGCACGATCCTAGAACTATTGGATGAAAGGCGTGAGGCCGCCTAGTCCGGTTGGCCACCCTGAAACAGCGGATAGAAAGATATTACAACCGAAGAGCCAACCTCTGATATTTCAAGATCAGGGACTTGGTGTTAAGGAAAGTAACACTACACACCTGGAATCTAAACGAGGAGAAGCTGGGACTGAATTGGGAAGGACCATATCGAGTCGTCGAAATTACGGGCAAAGGCTCGTACAAACTCGAAGCAGGAAATAGTGTACCTCTACTGAACAACTGGAATGTGATGCACTTAAAGCGGTACTACTACTAAAGTACGACCTCATTTACTTTTTAATAATATTATGAATCAAACTAACATGGAGGTAATATCCAAGGGAGAATATGACTATTAGGTCTGAAAGCACGCGTTGTACTCTTTTTCTGTTAAACCAATTTTGTCCCAAAATAGTTTATTTGGCAAGGTTTTTAAGGAGGTAACTGTCACACCTCCTTTTTGCGCGCCCGCCCCGAAGGGTAAAATGCGCGAGGGAGTTTTTCCAATTTAAGTGACAATATTCGAAATGGGATTATTTATTTAATTCAGAGTCGTCACTTGGGAAAGGTTTGGCTTTTGGTGTCCCAAGTCACCGGTTTATCTTGAATCCCAAATCGAGGAAATTTTCGACTTTTCCAAATGAAGTCTGCAAACCAGAAATTCTAAGTAAGGAATTCTGTTGACCCGAGGGAAGGTGTTAGGCACCCTCGAATCCCGTGGTTCTAGCACGGTCGCTTAAATTGTTATAATGGCTAAATATCTGATTTAAATACATGTTATGACTTACGTGCTTTTATTAAGTTTAAACCGCTTTTATAATTATCATTTATTTTTTTTATAGAATTGCAACGTCGTGAAAATGCATCTCGAACCACGTCACAATCAATGCACCCGTGGTCGACGACACATTTTGACTCCGTTGAGATTTGGATTTGGGTCACATCAATGTGCACCTGTGTTTAAGAAGGTTAAATTATTAAAGGTGCGCCTAAAGCAACTAGCGTATTGTTATTTTGTGGGAAGGCCGTAAAATTCACTAAACGGTCTGTCCCGAATTCTAAGTATTTTAATATATACATTTAGAGGGCCCCGCAGCTTGTGCATTTTTTGTGTGTCGAGGCTCGTCTCATTTTATTTAAAAGGATAAACCTACAGTGACTATATTTTCTATTATGTTTGTCTCTAAAAAAAGAAAGAAAATACGTACTTAATTAAATTGCCTGTCTGGCCAATTTGGCCTCTTATTAGTTATTGGATTAATTCTATGCGAGGTGGAAAAATTTTGAGCTTTATTGGACATGCTTTCAGTTTAAAAAAAAATTGCATACAAGACAAATATCGTGCCTAAACGCACCATAGGCGTCTGTCCCATTTTAATTCAAACTGGCCTTTTGAACAAATTAACAGCATTGACTACTATAAGCTACTATCAATGGGAATTTATTTTGATCTAAGTGCCAAACCTCTTACCCAAACTCAGGCCTATTAAATTAGTTTTCCTCAAAATTGTCGCATTATTTCGGAACAATGAACCTATATCGAAACAAGGAATCTAACAAAAGAGTTGGCGTACATGGCTAACCTGTTAACGTAACACCACATAAGAATTTGTTTGGAATACATTTATCTTGAAATCAAATGGGACAAGATATAACAGATTTGACAGTTCAGAGGTCTAAACAAGAGTATATACAGATGCTTGCCATGATTCTATGTTATGCTGTCACCACTAAATCAAACCCAATGGTTACGCACATGGAAATACATCTGATCTAACAACAATACTATCTAACAGCTCAATCTTAATTAGGATGTGTGTTACTTCATACAGAGCAGTTGCAGCTTGGAATGAAATTAAACAAATACAGGCCAACTTATCATTCAACCTATGGCTATATTTTGAACACAAGCATTGTGAAGTAAACAACATTCATTTCTTTATTTCTGCTTCAAAACTTCAAGCTTTCAACAACACATAGTTTCAGAAGTGTGTACCTGGAAGTGTTTACAGCTGAAGAAGAAGAGAAGTCAGTAGAGTAACAATGGCAATAAATGCAGCAGCGGTAACAGCAGATAACAACAGGACAAATCCCAGAGCAAGATGCAACTATGGCCGATGGAAAAGGTAGCCAAATGACAGCAGCACACAATGGAGTGGAATCAGAACTCCAGGCAGACCAAAACCAGTAATAAACTAATGAAAACACTCAACCAGTAGACTCAATTGGAACTTCAAAGAAATCAGAATTGATTGAACAGGTTGAAAACAAATGAAGCCCAAACCACAATAGGAAGAAACAGTTTCTGATTGTTCTGTATGTCTTTATTTCTTGCTCCCTCTTTTCTGTATCTATGCTCTCTAAAAAAATCAGTCTGTATATGCCTATTCTGTGGTCTCTCACTATATCTCTCTTCTTTTCAAAATTCATTCCTCTCTAATGGAAGTTCTGCTCCCCTTTTATAACCTAATATCAGGCTATTCACATCATGTTAAAAACATAAGAAACCTTCCCATGTGGCCTCCTCTCTTTCCAGTTTCCACTCACTATTTAAATATAAACAAACTCCCACGATATTCCCCTGGCAGATCTACCTTTTAAGTGAGGTTTATTATTTCTAAACTAAAGCAGGATATGGGCAGCAGGGGTGTGTTCTGACAGCACATGCTGTCCTATTTGCTCTAAATATCAAAGAAGCACAGTGCACATGATGCCCAAGAATGCACATGCCATCAATTTTAAACCAAAGTCTGAACTGTAACTATAAACTAAACCATATAATGTTTCGGATTCAATTTGAACAAACACCAACAGCTATACTTAGTTCCTAGTTGCATTCAAACAAAGCTTTAGCAGAAAACAAACAGTATGAAACAAATTGTTACCATTCAACAGCTGAAACTAATCGACGACGTATGTCGACTCGACTATCTAATTACAACATATACAATCAACAACCAAGGATTGGAATCAAACAGTATTGAGCAGGGGTTCGTATTGTACTATCAAAACAAATATGACCTTGGGAATTAATTAATCGACCAACTTCAAATTCGGTTGATTGTACAGCTTACACATACACACATTATCAGTAAATGAAAGAAAAACTTGACCAAGTACAGAGGTCCGGGCAAAGCGGACAACAATAGTTGATAAACATTCAAAACATAATTTAAACAAAACATTTGGCCATACGAACAGACCTTTAAACAACACATGTACTGAATAAAGAAAAAGAAAAACACACTTACCTTAAAGCCCCTGAAAAATCAGAAAGCCTTAGCTCGGATTTGAACAGACCCTTCTTGGGGTTGAACGGACTTTAATCGAAGTGTTCTCAACTGAGAACACTTCGATTAAGGTCCATTAGACCCTAATCAACTTGGCTCAAACGGACACAGACCAGGCTCGGGGTTTCTAGGGTTCCTAGATGGCAGATTTAGGATTTGGGTTTCCATGGTTAGATTCGGACCAAACCAAGCATGGTTTGGTCACGAGGGAGGTCCGGGGACTGTCTGGTGTGAAGCTGGGGTAAATCGGTGTAAGTCGAGGTCCGACTCGAATCTTCAAATGAAGATTCGAGAAGGTGGGAGGGGATTCGAGCTAAGTGGTTGGTGGATTTGGGTTCAGGATGGTGAGGTGCATCTATGGTGTTAAGGTGGGGGTGACCGGCGTCCATGCCGCCGGGATTAATGGTGAAGGTAAAGGGGGCGGCTAGGGTTCCGGGGTTTGGGGTCTGGGAAGGGGATGAGGACAAAGGCAGGGGGTCTTGGATAAGGGGGGCAGGGTATGATAGGAAAGTTTATATATAGGATGGGTGGATTGATCTCAGCCGTTGGATTGCTGATGATCAATGGTTGTGATCTATCTACTAAAGGGAAACGGTGTCGTTTCAAGTGCACGGGGCTGGGTTGGACCAAAGTTGAACGGGTCGGATCTATACGTGGGTACGGGGGATGTGATTTTGGCCGTTGATCATTCTGAGATCAACGGCCCAAATCAGACCAGATCAGAACTACATCGTTTGGACGCTCCTGAGGTCAGCTGGTCTGGACCGGGGCAATCACGCGTTTTGGGCTCGATTTGGGCCTCAGATTTTAAATGGGAACAGGCCAAACTTGATTTCAGGCCAATTTTGCACTCTTTTTCTTTTATTTTTTCATTTTAAAACAAAACCTAATTAAACAAAATTAAACCCCATTAATTAGACACTTAATACAATTATTTACACACGTATCAAAAATATTAAAAAACAGGTAAAATCAACAAGGCGACAAATAGGACAAAACATGCATATTTCGTGATTTTCCTTTTAATAACCGGACTATGGTTCAGCTACACATGACACACACATTTTTTGTATTTTGTTTGATAAAAAATAAAAATGGACAAAATCACAAATAACTAACGAAATGCCACGTAAAAATCCAAAAATTATACAGCAAGATCAATTGCTATTATTTTTGTTTCTTTTGGAGTGATTGTCGCGCAAAACAAAAATCACGTGCTCACAGTAACAGTAAAATGTGCTAACTTAAAATTGAAGGTGGTCCCAACCAGAGTCAATGGGTGTTCATTTCGCATCAACAGTATCCGAGCCCTCTCAAGTATGACCTCGAATACTGGGAGACATTAACCTCAGGTTAAGGTTCTTAGCAAGGAAAGAAGGAAGCTTTATACTTGAATATCTAAGGCTCGATGGTTAGGATTTATTTTAAGGTCCAAACGGTCGAGTGAACCGTGCCCATATAGTCCACCTTAGTCATGATACAAGCATTTACATGCTTTCGATCATGTACTTTACACACAGAAATGAAAGAAAATTCCCACCTTGCTACAACACATTTTTGCTTCTTAAATTATGGATCCTAAGAGCCCATGGGCTACCCCTATTCGGGGACTACCGAGCCCAAAGGCTACCCCTACTCAGGGACTATCGAGCCCAAAGGCAACCCCTACTTGGGGACTATCGAGCCCAAAGGCCACCCCTATTCGGGGACTATCAAGCCCAAGGGCTACCCCTACTCGGGGACTGCCATCCGAAAACATTCGTGCAACTCGGGCTACCAAATCCTGGAGGAACAAAACCTATTAGCAGTGCCTAAACACAAAAGGCTATGGCCACCCTAATAAACTGCTCGAAGACATATGAAGCTCGTAATCAGAACATAAGGCCTTTATAAAAATTCAAAACCTGCTAAAAGGTTACCCTCAGCAAAAGCATCGTCTAAAATCACTTAAGCATCTTGAGAAAACTTCCGGTCAAATCGAGTTTTCAAAGCCTTGAGTAAATAAAGTTGCATCAAAATTAGGCTCTGTTCGGACCTCTGAGAAACGAATGATGTATTACTATATTTGATTCTATGCTAAGGTATTAGAAATACTTGTAAGAATATAAATTATTAAAAGATGCTAAAAAGGTAGAGACTCGAAATTGCAGAAAGGGAAATTTTATATATTCCGGAATGTATTTACAAAGGCCCAACAAAAAGAGCCTCAAAATAAACAAAAAACATACACAAGACAAAAACTAAAAAGGTTCTAAGGCATTCATGCCTGGTATTCACCAGGGCCCGACTCGTCGCCCGAACCGGCGGAGCCTTCAGATCCCTTAGAACCCTCAGAGCTTTCGGCACCTTCAGGCTCGAAAGGTTTCTTCACCTCGGCCTCGAGCTTTATTACTTCCTCAATCTCGGCCGACAGGTCAAAGCCTCGGGCGTGAATCTCTTAAAGGGTCTCCCTTTGACACAACCACCTCATATATTTAGCCTTCGTCTTCAGGCGGATCTCGGTAGCCTCAACATCAGCCTTGTACTGGGCCACCATCTCTTCGGCATTAGTGGGGGTTGTGTCAAACTTGGACTTTATTACTTCGTATGCTCTACCAAGGGCGTCCCGCTCTGTGACAGTCGAGCTCAGTTGTGCTCAGAGATCGTTATTTAGCGGGGACCACTTGTCAACTTTCTCCTTCGCCACCCGAAGTTTGACCTCTACTGATGCCAGTTTTGGCTGCGTGGTTTCCTTCTCCAAAGCTAGCAGGTCCATTTTTATTTTCCACCCATTAGCCATAGCCTTGACCTCGTTCAATCTCGACTCGGAGTTGGTCGATCAGATCGATATTTTGCTGGACTGGCGAGGTTTTGTTGTTAGACGCTGTGACTAGCTTCTCGTTTTTAACTTCAAAGACCTTCACCTTTTCGACTAGGTTGGCATGCTCCCGCCTCAGGGTCGAATCTTCCCTCTAATCCCTATCCAACTAGACCTAAAGGTCCTTGATGGCCTTGTCTTGTTGCTCACTGAGGAGCTTATACATATCTTTCTTTCGAGCCTACTCTTTAAACTCAAACTTGAGCTAGGTAATTTCAGAGCGGAACCTGAGGAAGCTCTCATGGTGAAGCACTGAGGCCTACAAAGTAACAAAAACAATAAGAGGTATTAAAACCTAAGTGGAATACACAAAGGAGTATTGATGCCTTACCTGGTTCAACTCCTGCTGAGCCTCGTTGAAGAGACTCGACGCGCCCACCTTGTTCATCTTCACTCGGTCCTCTTCGGTCACCAAACATCGGAGGTAATTTGCTATGCCCACTTGACCAGATAACACCAGAGCTTCCTTCCGGACCGTAAGAATGATTGTTCACTTGCAACCAGGGTCCACACTCGGAGCAGGAAATTGTTTCACCAGTTTTGGGTCGAGCTCGGCCCGTCATCTTTCGAAGGCACATCCTTCTTCGGGACCTCCAAGTCCCCCATCTCGGTAACGTCATCCAGATTGGACATGTCCACGCCTAAGGAGTGGAAGGGGTCATCTACACCTTGTGATCCTTCACTTAATTTCTTTTTGCCTGCTTGGGCTTCGTCGAGCATAGTTACGGTGTAGGAGCGCATCTGAACGATTTCAATCACACCGGTAGCCGCCTTCAAGGCAAGAGCATTTTCTTGAGAGGTTGCGGCCCCCATCTAGACTTTGGATTCTCGGACTGGGAAGGGCCCGATCTCATGGCTCTTCTCCTTGGTTGTTGCCTACTCCCTAGGAGGGGTCGATCCGTGGGCAACAAAAATGTCTTCTTCTTCCGAATCATAGTTCGGAATCGGCACCTGGGAGTTGGTACTCTTCTTGGGCTTATGAGACACCCTCTTCTTTGGCTTTACCTTGGAACTTGGGGAGCTCAGAGATTTTCTTTTCCTCTTCTTCTTTTGCCCCGCGGCAGTCCCGGGTTGTCCCGTAACTGAGGGATTAACGGACAAGGACACATACTTATCCCCTTCCAAAGGCCTAAGTTCGGTGGTCTTAGGCAAACCTATAAAAGAAAGATGGAAGGTCAGTATGATTTGAGTTAAGAGCACGACAATAGCTACTCGGAGGAGAACCTTACCATGAGAACGGGCCTCCCATCAACCCTTTGAAAGCTTGCGCCGTGAGCGCTCGAAGTATGATATCTGCTTGAAAATGCCTTTGATCCACTCCTTGAGCTGGGGGACTGCATTTGGAACCCAGGCAACAGGTGCATAACCACAAATATGGATAATGAGAAAGAAAATGAAGAAAAATTGACACTTAAGTAAAGGCTGCACTTACTAGATGCATTCCACTTCTCGGGTAATGGCATGAATTTGGGAGGTATTAAGTCTTCAGTCTTCACCCAAATAAAGTGCCCCTGCTAGCTTCGGTCTCGATCTTCGTCAATACACGAAAAGGGGCCTTGCTTGCCCGGTGAGTGAGCTTGATTAATCCCCTTCGAAAAATTTGGGGACTATAAAGATAGAGCAGGTGGTCGAGGGTGAACCGACGAGGATCAGTGTTATTCACAAAATAACGGAGGAAGATCACGATCCTCTAAAGAGATGGGTGGGTTTGCCAAAGCATACCTCGTATCTCTTGCAAATGTCCAAAACGACAAGGTCTACTAGACCCAATGTGAAGGGGTAAGTGTAAACACCTAAATACCCCTCCACGTGGGTAGTAATAGCATCCTCAGGCCCGAAGACTACTACGTCCTTTCTTTCTTATTTACAGTCCTCTAGAACCACGGGAGGACATCTTTGGTAATGGAGGATATATACCTTGATGCTCCTTCACCCCAGTCATGTTTGTATGAGGGTTTCTCGACTATGAAGCAGTCCACGATTGAGCAACCCCCGGGTATAAAGCTTTTCATGGAAGGATTGGGGGTAGCCTTGGGGGAAGATGCCTCGGTGTCAGCCACCTTGGGTCGGCCACTTCGGGAACAACCACCTCGGAAGCAGCCACCTCGGCATTCGTGGCCGAGTGGGAAGTTGAAGAGGCAGCATGTTGAGGAATTGATTTGGAAGTTTAGCCATTGATACATGATAAAGCTGAAAATTTAAAGAAAAAATATGAAGGTTTGAAGAAACGAGTTTGAAGAATAAAGAACAATTATGAAAATTTGAAGATCAAAGAGGGAGATATGAAGGTTTGAAAGAAGTTGGTGATAGCTAGGAGATTCGAAGGTGGAAGCTTGATCAGAAAGTGGAAAAATAGCAAAGGATAGAAGCTTTTTTAGTGGAGTACGCGACGCTTCGCATTCGGAGGCAACAAGCCGATGTTTGACACATGTCTGAAGTCAGAATGACACGAGTGATGGGACGTTTTCTCTTCTCTGTCACTTTGGTTGTAACGTACGGAGAAAGGAATCGGAGAACATCTATTGTTTCTTATCATTTCGGCAAACCTACTCTCAGAGAAGTGAGGGGACCATCTGTATACGAGTAAAACTAGGGCTAACGAGCACCGCGATTTCTCAATGGGGCAAATGATGAATGCATGTTTGACCTCAGACTGTGGCCTTTTCTTCTTAATCGGATGGAACTTTGGGTCCAAACTCAACTTATGAGTGGTTACCTCCGGTGGGGTCCCTGTCATGTCAAGATGGGACCAAGAAAACCAATTTATGTTATCTTTAAAAAAATTAATGAGTTTTTTCCTGAGCTCACGGGTTAACCCCGTGCCCAGGTATACTTTTTGATCCGGTAGGTGTTCGATCAATGTGACTTGCTCCAACTCTTCGATCATCGATTTGGTGGCGTCGGTATCATCAGGAGCTATGAAAGTTCTTGGAACTCCGTAATCATCCTTCTCGTTTGCTCCTCATTCCTCCGGTTCGGCCGGGACCGGCATCGGTGGTTGCTATTTAACTTTGGCCTTTCTGGCTGGCTCTGTGTTCCTTAATGTTGAGACGGTGGGCACCATTTCGTCGATTGTGAGCATCTCCTTTGCAGCCGGCTATTCTCCATAGAACGTCTTGATTCCTTCCGGTGTAGGGAATTTCAATGCTTGGCGTAAGGTTGAAGGAACCACCCTCATGTTGTGAACCCATGGCCTTCTGAATAGAGTGTTATATCTCAAATGCCCTTCGATCACATAAAGCTTTGTCTCTTGGATTGTTCCGGAGGTGTTCACTGGTAGGTTTATCTCCCCTTTAGTGGTTTCGCATGCCATGTTAAGTCCGTTCAACCCCCGGACTGTTGGCACTATTTGATCCTGTAACCCTAATTGCTCTATGACCCTTGTTCTCATGATATTGGCCGAGCTACCTGGATCAATCATTACACGTTTAACTCAAGATTTATTAATAAGTACTAATATTACCAGTGCATCATTATGAGGTTGTATGATGCCCTCGGCATCCTTATCTCTGAACGAAATGGTTCCCTCCGGGACATAATCTCGGGTGTATTTTTCCCTCGTGATGGATACTTTAGTACGCTTTATCATTGGCCCTCGGAGGACCTCGACTCCTCCAATGATCATTTTGATGACGTGTTGAGGTTCCTCTTGTTCGGTCTGTTTGTTGGCGTCCCTATTCCTGAAGTGGTTTTTGGCTCAATCACTCAGAATTCTAGGAGGTGCCCGTTATTAAACAACCGGGCAACTTCTTCTCTCAATTTCCAACAATCCTCGGTCATGTAGCCATGAGTGCTATGATACTTACACATCACGTTAGGTCTCTCTGGGTAAGGTCGGACTGCAATGGTCCAGGCCACTTGGTTTCCTTGATGCGCCCGATGGCTGATACGATGCTGGCAGCATCAACGTTGAAGTTATAATATGATAATCTTGGTGCTTCCCTTCCCCCGAGCGGCCTGTCGAAACCATTTTTGCTCATCAGACCTCGGCTAATGGGTCCTCGATCGCCTCTCTTTTCGTCTCTTATAGAGTTGTGCCCGGACCCGTTTCCCTTTCGATCTGCATTGTCTGGTTGGTACCGATCTTGTACCATCCTTGATTCATAATCGACGACTCTCTTAGGCGTGTCGTCGGTTTTGATAGGATAAACGGACCCAGAAGGGGCTCCAAGTTGGTCATCTCGACTCTGATATTTGACTGGTACCTATCGTGGACGTCGGCCCAAGTTACCGCCGGGTACTCTACCGAATTTTGTTTTAGCTACTGCAAAGCCAATGAGCTTCAAGGCTTAAGTCCTTGAGTGAATGCCTGAACGACCCAATCATCTGCAATCGGGGGCGGGTCCATCCGTTCCATTTGTAACCTTGACACGAACTCCTTGAGGATCTCGTTATCTCTTTGTTTAACCTTGACAAGGTCAGATTTTCTGGTCTCGACCTTGATGGCCCCGGTATGAGCTTTCACAAAAACATCTACAAGCATAGCAAATAAGTCAGTGGAGTTTGGGGGTAAGATATGATACCATATCATCGCCCCTTTGGACAAAGTTTCCCCGAACTATTTCATTAACACCGACTCAATCTTATCATCTTCCAAGTTGTACCCCTTGATGGAGCATGTGTAGGAGGTCACATGCTCATTCAGATCCATGGTTTCCATTATATTTTGGAACATCAAGCATACGAAACCTCTTCGGGATATGCTTTGGTGCCGCACTCGGAGAGAAAGACTTTTGGACAAATTTCGTGGAATTTGGTCCTTTCAATATCGGGGGTGCTCTCGGGATTTGATTAACCCTGGAATTACTTGTGTCCACCTTCTTATCGTTGGCCTCAATTTTCTTCTCACCTGATTCCACCTGCTTCGTCAATGCTTCAAGCATTTTCATTATCTCAGGATTGACCTCAGACTCAGCTTCACCCGACCTCTTAGTGGTTTGTTTATTTCTTCGGGTGTTCTCTCGGGACTATTCGGGCTCGACCCCGCTAGGGGCATGGCCTTGATTCTGTATTTGCGCTATCGCCTCATGTTGAGCCTGCAATAATTTGAAGATTAGCCGCAGGCTTACCCCATCACTTTCGCCCTCAGATGTTTCTCGAACTATTGGTCGGGGACCTCCACAAATGCCGTTTTCGGGATTAGTTGGCAGGTTGACGTCGATAGCAACCTGTGAATTGGCATCGATCGGATCGGCAACAAGGACTCTGTTGGGATCAGTAGGGGCACCTCAGTGCTAGGCAACATATTGTTGTTTTTGCCATAATGGTCAGACTCAGCCTCTTTCAAGTGAGAAGACTGAGAATTTGACATTTTTAAGCTGACCAGAAATTGAGACTTTAAAGAACAAGCATAAAATAGAGTGTGTTATGGAGATTTTTATCAAACCACCACTATTATCCTTAGCCCCACGGTGGGCACCAAACTGTTTACCCTTAAAACGGATAATAATTAAATTTGTACGCAGTTTTAAGGATACGTGGATAGATTCAACACAAGTAATCAAGAATATTAGGTAAACGAATTAAAGATATAATGAATAATCAAACCAGTTATAATGTTATTGCCTAGCTTGAACTTGGATTGGGAGATAGTTTCTGCCCTCGGTTGAATCCTTAGTTCGAAGCCAATCAGGAACAAAGAACAACAATAAAATAAGAACGATGCAATAGCTATAAAAGCAGAAAAATAAATTTGTATTGTCTTGGTATGCGTATTATAATATCCCTTATCAAAGAGAAAATCTCCTTTTATATAGTAGAAGAGTTTCACCCTAGTACAAGTCTAAAAAGGGTAAAAATTCTCCTTCCTCGTTAATTACTGATCCTTAGCCGCCATCAAGCGAGATCCGCGTTGTGATATCCGGTATGGTTTTCTGGTCCGAAAATATAATAGAACTGTTCTAATCATTGTTTAAATTTAGAACTATGTATCTGTTTTTTTTGTAATATTCAATGTGCAATTGGTATGCCAAAAAAATATATTTTACGCTGGTCCCAATAAAGATTTATACCAGTGTATAAAATTATTGACCGTTATTCTTAAGTAAATCGGTGAAATATTTTTTTTGGGTGTAAATGATTTTGTTATTGTTGATTTGAAATAAGTTTTAGACCAGTCTTTGATAAAATTGTTTACGCCCCAAAAAGAAATACACTAATTTACTTAAAAACAGCGGTCAAAAATTTTATACACTGGTATAAATCTTTATTAGGACCAGCGTATAAAAAAATTTACCGATGTTTTTAAGTAAATTAGTGAAATTTTTTTTTGGGCGTAAACAATTTTGTTATTACTGATTTGAAATAAGTTTTACATCAGTCTTTGGCAATTTTTTTAATCTGAAATCGATTTTCAGAATCTTATCAATAAAAAAAATCAGTATTCACTAAGTTTTATGAATTTCTGTATGTAATTGAAATAGTATATCAATATTCAACACTGACATGAAACAATCTGGAACTTTATTAAATTAGTTTTTTAAATTAAAAAAATAACTGATTCGAAAATTTTTTCTTTTAAAAAAAAGGAGAAGATGAGAGAATTAGTTTCTCTTGTAACAATTTCTTCCATCAAAACTTTCATGTTGCCTGAAATTCACACCACGCCTAGTGGCTGCCTTATCGAAGACCCAACCCGTTCTTTTTTAACATAGAAGCTTAGTGCTTCAATGATAGTGTCACGACCCAAAATTGTCGTGATGGCGCCTAACACCACTGTCATTTCACGACCCAAAATTCATTAAAGGTCGTGATGGAACCTAACACGACTATCAGGCAAGCCAACAATAAATAATTAACTTGATTACTCATTTAGTATTTTGAAATCATAATTTTTTCTTCAATTAAATAATAAGAAATAAAAATTACAAAATGAATGATAATATTTTTCCCAAAAAAACACTATTGAACATCTCATAAGTACACCCAGAACCCGGTATCACAAGTGTATGAACATCGACTAGGAAGATAAAATAAAATACAGCATCTGTCCGGAATACAAATTAGATAGGAAAAATATAAATAACACTGAAGGAGACTCTGCAAGCTGCGGGTCGTAATATCGAATGCATCTCACCTAATTCTCCGCATTAACCATGTCTTTGCTCTCACAAGATAACTAGACATATAATGCGCAGGAAGTGTAGCATGAGTATGTAAATCAACACGTAGCCAGTAAGTATCCAGTCTTACCTCGAAGAAGTCGTGACGAGGGGTCAGCTCCGACACTTACTATGGGCTAACAATAAAATGCCGTTATTATATTTAAGCAGGAACTACATAACATAGCTGAAAATTCAGTAACCGAAAATAATCAACAATCCTTTTACTAATAGAAATTCCCAAATTCGTTTCTCATCATATAACAATTTATATCTCAAGCCAATAAAGCAATATCAATTATTATTAATTCCAAAGAGTTATCAAGCGCAAGTCTTGCCAAGGTCGTATGGCCCGATCCACCATATAAATATATAATGTGCATGGCCGAGGGTCGAACGACACAAAGCATAGATGTATCTATTAATCTACCGAGGTGAATGGCCCGTTCCCATGAGAGAGTGAAAATTCACCCCGTTCGCGGAATATATTTTCTCAAATTTATTATATTATTAGTCAATTATTTTCAAAAATACGAAGTTCAAGAGAAAACTTTTAAAATCTCGAATTCCTCAATTTCAACTCTTTTCAAGACAATTAATAAGCAAACTCAAATCTCGCTTCTTCTCAAGGCAAATAATAAACATAAATCAAATAACAATATCAAAAAAGCATGGTGTAAGCCTAAAACTACCCGGACATAGGCATAGCTAGTAGCTACGTACAAACTCTCGTCACCTAGCCCTATGGCTGTCCAACGGGACGGGACGTCCCGTCCCGTCTCGTGTCCCGTCCCGGTCCCGTCCCGTCTCGCTTCAAGTTAAATGGGATGGGCCAATGTTAAACGGGACACGAGATGGGACGGGACAACCATTTCGTCCCGTTTGTCCCGTCCTGTTTCGTCTCGTTTCGTCCCGTCCCGCGTTCCGTCCCGCGTCCCGTCTCGTCCCGTCCCGCAAGTTTTTTTTTAAAAAAAAAAACTAGCCGTTGGGCAACGGCTTAAATTGCAAAACGTCGTTGCCAACGGTCCAAACAGCCCCTACCCCCCCCCCCCAAACTTTTAATATAACCCCTAAGTTTATTAAATTACACTTTGGCTCTATTTTCTACTATAAATACCCCCATTCTTCTTCATTTTTTCCCACAAAAAATCAATCTTCTCTCTCAAATCTCTTACATTCTAATATTCTATCTATATTCTATATTATTCTCTCAATTTTGTTACTATCAAGTATCAACTATCAACTATCAAGTATCAAGTGATAACTTTCAAGTTTCAATTTTCAAGTATTTGGGCAAAATTTTTGGAGCAACTTTCAAGCTTCAAATTAATTCGTCAAGTATTTGGAGCAATATTTTGGGAAATTTCTTCAAGTTTCAATATTTAATCACGGTTCACTCGTTCCATATCCTAATTTTAATATATAATTTTTGCGTATCATTTTAGTGCTTAATTTTTGTGTTTACTTTACCTGTTAATTTTCGTATTTTATTTGTGTGTTTAATATTTGTGTTAGTTTGTTTAATTTAATTTCGTATTTAAATTATGGCACCTAAAAATGTATTTGGTATTTTTTAAAAAAGCAGTAAAAAAAATAGTAAAGGTGAAAGTAGTAGTAATCCTAATCCTTACCCTTCTCCTAGACCTAGAATTAGAAAGCATATTGATGAAATGACTCATGTTGATGAAACTTCATTTTCCCAACCCCCCACATTTTATGATGTTCATGTCGGAGAATAATTAGATCATGAAACTTTACAAAGACAATTTGACAATGATATTTTTTTTGAGGATGAAGAAAATGAGGAAGAAGAATTAGATGAAACACTCACTAGTCCCGCAACACAAGCACCAACTCAGAGTCAATCTCAGTCTGGAGCTTTACCCCCTGAACCCCCTGTAAGGGGTAAGCCTAAGCTGAACGTCCCAAAACATCACTTGTATGGAAATTTTTTAAACATGATAAAGTCAATCATCGTGCTATATGTGAAAAATGTAAGCAAGTATTTGCACACACAACAAGTGGTGGGATGGGGGGTTTAAGTAGACACTTAATAAGGGATCACAAATCTTTATGGATACAAGCTAACATAGAAGCCGGAAAAATTATAGATCCTACCATCAGTACTGACACTCCTAGCGGATCTGGTTCTAATCAAATTCAACAACTTGACCCTGCTTCTGGTCATGTTTTACGCAAATATAACAAAGATAGAGATCGTGAGAACTTAGCAAAAATGGTGGTTGTATGTGGCTTACCTTTTACTTTCCCTTCTCACCCTGCTTTTGTGCATTATATACAAGAAACTTATAACCCTGCTTTTCAAGATATTCCTAAGACCACGGTTAGAAATGATGTTTTTAAATTTCAAACCGAATATCTTCAGTATATTCGTTGTGTATTTTTTCACTTAGATTGTAAAATGTCTATCACATCTGATATAGGTCGTAGTCCTAATGGTTGTGATTATTTAACTGTTACATGTCATTGGGTTGATCATCACTGGAACTTGCAAAAACGTATTATTGGTTATAAATTTGTTGATTCAAAACACACTGGAGCATATATTGCAACTACTGTTCTACAAATACTTGATTTTTATGGACTCATTAATAAAGTTTTAACTATCACCTTAGATAATGCTTCTTCTAACACAACCGCAGCAAATAGCTTAAAATCTAGACTTTGTCTAATTAATCCAACAATTTTTCATGTTAGATGTGCATGTCATATTTTTAACTTGGTTGTAAAAGATGGTCTTAATTTATTTTCTGATACTTGTAGTAAAATACAACATATTTGTGGCTATATTTTTCGTGCTCATAAACAAAGTAGAATTCATGAATTTGCTCAACAATGTGCTAGTGCTAACCTTCCATTTAGAAAAGTTCCAAAAGATGTTTGTACTAGGTGTAATTCTACTTATGAAATACTTAAAGTTGCTTATGATTATCGGGTGCCTATCCAAAAAGTATTTAATATGCATAATGCCCACCATGTTGATCAAATTGTTGATTCTGATTGGGATGAGATCAGAAAGCTTACTAAATTTTTAGAAAAAATTTATTATGCTACAAAATAATTTTCTGGTATATATTATCCTATTGTTACACAAATATTGTGGTATATTTGTGGAATTTCTGTTATATTTGGTAAGTATAAAAAAATCCAACTTATGCACCGGCCATTAAAGAAATGATTTTAAAATTTAAAAAGTATTTTTTCCCTATTCCCGAAGTTTATTTAATTTCTACTCTACTTAACCCATCTTTAAAACTAAGAGGTGCAAAGGTACTTGTTCGTAAAATTTATGAGAATTTAGAAATTCAAAAAAATGAACAACCATCTCTCGAAAACTGCCAAGCTAGCATATATTCTTATGTTAGATCAATGTTTGATAAATATAAATCTATGGATACAACTGGTTGTGAAACTGCTCCTTCTACTTCTAAGTCTAGAGCAGAAGTTTTATGGGAAGATATGGATGATATAACAGGTTTTGATTCCTATATTGATGATGAACTTGATTCTTATCTTAATCAAGGATTGGAAAATAATAAAGATAAAGAAGGCAAGGAACAACTTTTGTCATGGTGGAGGGAGCGTGGCAAGGCTTTTCCAACACTTTCAATTATGGTCCGAGATATCCTGGCTATTCAAGCATCATCAGTAGCATCGGAGAGTGCTTTTAGCGCAGCAAGATTTCAAATTGGAGATCATAGACATTCATTAGCGGAGGACAGTCTAGAGATTTCCGTATTATTCAGAGATTGGATTAATGCAGAAAGAAGAAATCTTGGTTTTGAAAAATTAACCACTAGGGAAGAAGAAGAATACAATGAGATACTAAACACTGGGAGAGATGACGGCATGGAGCTCATGAAACATCAATCAACATTGCCAATTCCAGCAGAATGTTCGAGAGATATTATTGATAAGTTACAAAGAAGCTATATAGGAGCTTACAAATATTAGTATGATAATTTGTAATTGGCTACTAAGAGGCCTAGTTCAAACAGAACTCTTTCTAAAAGGTGGCTGCGTAGATTAGGTGCTCTTCAAAAGAATTATATTTGTATTTGAGATTTGAAAGTTCTATTAATAAAATAAAAGGCTCTAAGAATACTTTGAAATTATATTAAATAAATTATAACTCTATTATAAATTTATAATTACTAGAATATTTCATTACAAGTCTTTTGTTTTAATATTTTATAATTCTTTACTTAGTTTTCTAATTTTCATTTTAACAAAGTAACATTTAAGTTTATTAAATAAGTCAAAAATCTAGCCGTTGCAAACTTTAAAAACATAGTAAATTTCAAAAACTAGACGTTTTTTTTTAAAAAAAAATACACTTAAGGCCCACGAACCCGTCCCGTTCCGTCCCATCCCGTTCCATCCCGTTTGTTAGCGGGACGGGATGGGACGAACGTTTCGCCCCGTTTGTCTCATCCCGTTTCGTCCTGTCCCGCCTCCATCCTGTTTAAATGTCGTCCCGTCCCATCCTGTCCCGTTAATTTGGTCCCGTCCCGTCCCGTCCCATCCCGTTGGACAGCCATACCTAGCCCCCACAAATAGAAGCACATATTAATTTAGTTCACCTATGGGTTAATTCCCTCTTACAAGGTTAGAAAAGAGACTTACCTCGCTCCGAAGTTCCATAGCCGGCTCCCAATTTTCCATGAATTTCCATGTTAAAATCCATATAGAAACCAAGTATTTAACTTGTAATAGGTGGGATTAACTTACTTCCAAGTTGCTAGGTGAATACTCCCCTCAAGAAGCTCAAACAATCGCCCAAGAATGAAGAGATATAGCAAAAATGGCTGAGCCCCGCTCTTTTAAGCATTCTGCCCAGCGACTCCAGCACTTGCGTCCTCCTGCACCTACGGACCTCCAAATCCACATCCGGATATGCTCTCAATACCAGAATCACCACACGGAGCTATTCCCAGACTCGGAATCCCAAACGGACATCGATAATATTAAAATGCACTTCAACCCAAATTTATGAAATTCTTCCAAAATGCCAACTACCACCATAGGCGTCGAAATGCTCCCGGGTCATCGAAACCCCGATCTGGATATACACCCAAATCCAAAATTATCATACGAACCTGTTGAAACTTTCAAATCCCGATTTCGAGGTTGTTTACTCAAAAATCCAACCTTAGTCAATTCTTCCAACTTAAAGCTTCTAAAATGAAAATTTTCTCTCCAAATCAACTACAAACTTCCCGAAATTCAATTTTGACCATGCGTACAAGTCACAATACCTGAAGTGAAGTTGCTTATGGCCTCAAACTGCCGAATGACGTGCTAGAGCTCAAAATGACTGGTCGGGTCGTTACATTCTCTCCCACTTATACATACGTTCATCCTCGAACGTGCTAAGAACTTCTCTGGAGTTGTCTGAAATCACTGTTTAAAATCTTGTGCACCTACATGTGCTTCCACAACTCAGTTGAGCGCATTAGCTCGAGCCAATCTGAAGATCATCCCCTTTATTTAGGAAAATAAGCCTTAAAGCCAAATTCCAACATCTGAAATTCTCTACCAAGTTTGTTTCCATCATAGAATGTTGTATCAATCACTACACGATGTACCAATACATGATTGTATACTCTTACTGAATTCACACCATGCACCACATAATTCACATGACCATAATAACATCCTCTGTTAAAAATAGCCGGAATCCCACGGATCTGATGCCCACAACACACCTCATGACACATATAAGTCCTGTTTCAACTCTAGCAATACTGCCACGACAGAAGAGATATGTAGAAACTCATAACCACCTACCGAATCATAGTTCATGGAGTCTCTCCTCACGACAAGAACCATTACCTCATTCTGGAGTGAATATCGATATTTGCTCTTTAATACGCCTCATACAAATCTGATCGCACTGATCCCAGGTCCAATAATATCGTCTCACCCAGTATAAGTTGCTCAGGCAATAAGCCACCTCAGGTTCTACCAAAAGTCTCATATGATGCCACCATGTGCTAACAAGCCACAACTCGAATGTCATACATACGGAAACGAACTCTAGAAAGAACTACTCGACCTACATAACCAATTAAAACCCCAAAGGGATGTTATGAACCTTCCTCAGAAAATGAGAAACAAAACACACAAGAATAGATATGGGGAACTGTACTAAATATCATACTGTTGCGGCGTGTAACTCGATCCACACATGATACCGTTGCGGCGTGCAATCTGATCCATCCATGTTACCTGTCGCGGCATGCTACCCGATCCAAATAACATACCCGTGGCGGCGTGCCATCCAATCCACACATAAATAATCTATAAGGAAATACTTACCGAGCTAAAATGCTCATAACTAAGAAATACCCAAATATCGACCACAAGCACTCCAAGTGCGTAATACCATCCCTGGGGCAACAGACAGCGCCATACACCACAAAACTCAAGAACAACTAAGGTGCAATACACAACCTGCATCTCGAGAGCCATCCTACTTATATAACACCACAAACTACACGGGATCTCAATACGAGTGCGAATAATCAAACCACCTCACAAGTCTTCCCATGGGACATGCTCCCATGACCTTCTGTACCAGGTAACAAGTCTGCACATGCATACCACAGGCCACACTAACCCTATAAAGCTAATCAAGAATCCGCACTCAGTATGAAAGGCCTCTTACACAGGGCACCGATCTCAAGAGATGCCAAAGACAATACCAGCTTACTCTAACCACCTCAATTCCTTTCTTGCTCATTCGAGCTCGTGATATTCTTGCCAACACCAAACGGCAAACCTTGATCCTTAACTTCCAATTTCCATGCTGCTCGCTGATCTTAACATGCCAATACGTGACAGTACAAGAATTTCCCCATAAGTCCTGAACCACTCATAGAATAAACACTTCATTATATAGAAACTGTTTTACTTAGCTCATCTCAGAAGAACCAATACAACACACAACTGAATTCCCATAACCGTAGGAAATACAATCCTCAAGTAGTGGTCTAAACCACCATGATTCTTCCGGAATCCGTCTACATATAACAGATAAAAATACTCGAATGCCCCCAAATAAAATCTATTACGGAGTCCGTCAAGCCTCGCACACACCATCACGAATCACATGTATAACTTAAGACGCTGAAGGAACTGATCATTGCCACCATCATGCCCATTCAACCATTGCTAACCAGTCCAACTTCTTCTAATTTACTCTAGACTTGCCTTAAGAGTAATAGTAGCTCCATTCCACACATAACGATCCCAGATCCGCACTCATCCTGGGTGACCTTATTTCACGAGACCATGCCGCCTCAATACACATGAACCATCTCATGTCCCCCTTAAGCGCACTATAGCATCTCCAACTGGCACATCCATTCTGATAATTCATATATGAATCCAAAGTTGTTTTCTCCCATTCCTACAATACTATATTGTAGACCGAAGATAACATAACACTCCAAGCCCCTTTTTCATAATCCACTGCAAAAGCTCGATAATTAACCATATTACGGACTCGAAACCCCGAGGCATCGCACTTTAACTTTTGAATCCACTAGGACCGTTGTTGAGAGTCGCCCACTTTGGCTTGGTCCAGAATATAATCAAACTTCAAGGCTCTGCTAGCACATGAACACCCTCTCAAAAAAGCATCGGGGTAGATCATTTTCTTTGTACATCATATCCACACAAAGCATAGACTCTGAGTCTTCCCAAAGCTTGAACATGTATTGATAAGGCTGATTATAGCACACATTCCTCAAGCCCTTTGCTCAATTTACCATTGATGTTATCTTTTCTTAGTCGTAATAACCCACCAGTATGCCGATAACTAGAAACCTCACAAGTAGATAACCATGCAATCCAATCGTAGGCAGTGGGGCTCTCCCTCTTAGCTTGAAGCTACCATTGCATAACTCTAGAACCCCACCAAGACTCCTTATCCCCCATTGACATGATCTTGCACAATCAACCCGCCAAATTCCTCGAAATCCTTCTGTTAACATTTCATGAAGACTCTGAATCACTAGCCATATTTACATATTCGACCTCTTACCGGATAGCCAGTAAAATTCTTCGTAGAAGCTTTGTCAATACCACGCGACCGCTAACCTACTCACAGGAGATTACCCACCTGTGGAAATTACATGCCAGCCTCTTCCAATGTCGCAGCACCGGGTACAACTATTATAAAATCAGTAACCCATCCTGAGCCCATGCTCATACCAGTTGTACCAGTCCGCTCACTCCCCATTGACATTACTAAAATTGCGACAATACATCTCAACCCGAAGTCATGTTGCATTCCTCCTCATACCAAGCAAACTCCTTTCTGTCACATCCAATATTCCCTAGTATAGCAGCCAACATTCTAAATTAAGTTCGTAGACCTAGTCATTGTCTACCATGAATCTCAAATCACTCTAAACTTTACTCAAGGTGTGATGCTATCCTACCGCAGAACCTATATGATACTCTATCACTCTCCCACTTTGATCAAACCCTCTACTTTACGCAACTACTCGACTTCTGTTTCTCACACTTGGCCTTCTAGAAATTTAACAACCGCAAGACACCTCCCACATGTCCTTCCTCCTCCTTCGCTGCCCAGTTTTTGACTTAAATCAAAATCTATCTCTGTAGCACTTGAACCAAGAGATCGCTACCAACTTTACACCTTTCCGAAAATCATCTTCCTTGAGACATCAACATTAGGAACACCGATACGATTCTGAACCACTGCACGGTGCGATTTCTAACAACCGCTTCCCCGGCACCATTTCACAATACCCCGCCCCAAAGGCGAATTGAAGAAGACCATAACACCGGCGAACTTAGCACATTCAACAAGGACAACGACACCACATCACGGATGAAAATTCCACCACACTCAAAAATACCAAGTCTCGTTACCTCATCAACCATTCTTACTCTAAGTGCCTTTCCTCCGCCAAAAATAAAATACCGACTCTCCGAATCATGCACTAAGTAAAACCTCATTTCAAGTCATTCACTACCACGATGCATAGACAAGCATCCTAGAATTATACAAATATTGTGCGATAGCAACACATGAATAGTCATAACAATCGATGCCAAATCTCAAAACCTTTGGTAATACTGATACTGAGCTAAAACGATAGAAATGCCTTTCGCAAGGCTACGACAATAGCCCAATCAAATACGCGGGGGAAATATCCTGCACCATATCTGTAGTACCATTACAATTCATCGATTCCCAATTTATAACACGCCATTCACGTCTCATAAGATTAAATAGAAAAGAAACAAAGGCATAAGCCTCAAAGGAATCAATCGCACGATGAAAAATCAAGAAGGGAAGTGCTGATAACAGCCCTGTAGCCTCTCGAAGATAAGAACAGACGTCTGCGCACCGATCCGCAAGACTCTACTAGACTTGTTCATGACTTGTGAGACCTAAGTTAACCTAGTTCTCTTATACCATGTTGTCATGACCCAAGATCCATTAAAGGTCATGATGGAGCCTAACACCACTGTCATGTCACGATCCAAAATCTATTAAAGGTCGTGATCACGCCCAATACCGCTGTCAGGCAAGCATACAATAAATAATTAACTTGATTACTCATTTTAGTATTTTTAAATCATAATTTTTCCTTTAATTAAATAATAAGAAATAAAAATTATAGTGTGAATGATAATATTTTCCCCAAATACACTATTGAACATCTCATAAGTCCCCCCCCCCCCAGAACCCGGTGTCACAAGTGCATGAGCATCAACTACGAAGATAAAATAAAATATAGCATCTGTCCGGAATACAAATTAGACAGAAAAAATATAAATAACACTAAAGAACACTCTGCTAGATGCAGGCCGTAATATGAAATGCAACTCACCTAAGTCCCCACATTAACCATGCATTTGCTCTCACAAGGCCATTAGATATATATTTACCTACACAAAAATGTGAAGCAAGTGTAGTATAAGTACGTAAATCAACGCGTACCTAGTAAGTATCCAGTCTAACCTCGAAGAAGTAGTGACGAGGGGTCGACTCTGACACTTACTATGGGCTAACAATAAAATACCGATATTATATTTAAGTAGGGAATACATAACATAGCTGAAAATTCAATAACCGGAATAATCAACAATCCTTTTACTAATAGAAATTTCCAAATTCGTTTCTCATCATTTAACAATTTATATCTCAAGCCAATAAAGCAATGTCATTCCAAAGAGTCATCATGCGCAAGTCTTGCCAAGGTCGTACGGCCCGATCCACCATATAAATATAAATTGTGCATTTCCGAGGGTCGAACGGCACGAACCATAGATGCATCTATTAACCTGCCAAGGCAAACGGCCCGCTCCCATAAGTGTAGTGGAAATTTACCCCGCTCGCGGAATGTATTTGCGATGCGATTGAACATAGATTTCTCAAATTTATTATAATATTACTCAATTCTTTTCAAAAATACGAAGTTCAAGTAAAAACTTTTAAAATCTCGGATTCCTCAATTTCAACTCTTTTCAAGACAATTAATAAGCAAACTCAAATTTTGCTTCTTCTCAAGGAAAATAATAAACATAAATCAAATAACAATATCAACAAGGCATGGTGTAAACCTAAAACTACCCGGACATACGCATAGCTAGTAGCTACGTATGGACTCTCGTCACCTCATGCGTTCGTAGCCCCCACAAATAGAAGCAAATATTAATTTAGTTTACCTATAGGGTTAATTCCCTCTTACAAGGTTAGAAAAGAGACTTACCTTGCTCCGAAGTTCCATAGCCGGCTCCCAAGCCTTTCAAACAACTCGACCGATGCCCAATGCACTCCAAAACTAGTTAATAAATGTACAAATCCATAAATATATACTATAATACTCATAATAATTTAATTCACAACAATTCTCCACTCCACTCAAATAGTCGATTAAATCACCCTCGGGCACACGTGCCCAAATTCCAAAAATATTTGAAGATAAACTTTACCCATAACACCAAGAACTCAAATATATAATTTATTCTAAATTCTATGTCCAATTTCATGGTCAAAATTAACAAATATGAATTTTTAGGTTTTCCACCAAAACCCCAAATTTTCACAAATTTTCCATGAATTTCCATGTTAAAATTCATACATAAACCAAGTATTTAACTTGCAATAGGTGGGATTAACTTACCTCCAAGTTGCTAGGTGAATACTCCGCTGAAGAAGCTCTAAAAATCGCCCACAAATGAAGAGAAATGGCAAAAATGGCTGATCCCTGCTCTTTTAAGCATTCTGCCCAGCGATTCTCGCACCTACGTCCTTCTTGGTCGCTCTTGCATATCCGCTTCTGCGACATTTCTTCCGCACCTGCGGCCTTGCCACTTCTGCGGCTACTGTCGTCGCAGGTGCGCAACTTTTTTCGCTCCAGTGATCCTTAGCAGCCTTGGCCCCTTCCACTTCTGCGAGCCATCTCCCGCACCTACGGGCTCGCACCTGCGGCCCTTTTCACGGAGGTGCGATTACACCAGATATCAGCTGCCTCAGCACATCTTCCAAGTCCAAACTCGATCCATAGACCATCCAGAATCTACTCGAGGCCCCCGGGACCTCAACCAATTATACCAACGCATCCCAAAACACATTACGAACTTAGTCGAGCCTTCAAATCACATCAAACAATGCTAAAATAATGAATCGCATCCCAATTCAAGCTTAATGAACTTTAGAACTTGAAACTTCTACATTTGATGCCAAAACCTATCAAATCACGTTTGATTGACCTCAAATTTTGCACACAAGTCACATTCAACATTATGGACCTACTCCAACTTCCAGAGTCAGAATTCAACCTTGGTATTAAAAGTCCACTCCCGATCAGACTTCTCATAAACCTTTAAGTTCCTAACTTTCGCCAAATGACCCCGAAATGACCTACAGACCTCCTAATCCATATCCAAATGTGCTCCCACTACCAGAATCACCATACGGAGCTATTCTCAGACTCGGAATCCTAAACGGACATCGATAACATTGAAATGCACTTCACCCAAATTTATGAAATTCTTCCAAAATGCCAACTCCCACCATAGGTGCCGAAACGCTCATGGGTCATCCAATAACCGATCCGAACATACGTCCAAGTCCAAAATCATCATACGAACCTGTTGGAACTTTTAAATCCCGATTCCGAGGTCGTTTACTCAAAAATCCAACCTTAGTCAATTCTTCCAACTTAAAGCTTCTGAAATGAGAATTTTCTCCCCAAATCAACTCTGAACTTCCCAAAATTCAATTCCTACCACGGGTACAAGTCATAATACCTGAAGTGAAGCTGCTTATGGCCTCAAACTGCCGAACGACATGCTAGAGCTCAAAACGACCGGTCGGGTAGTTATAGATAGGTTTCGGCTGACCATAGGGAAGATGAGAAAGTTAAGTTTTTCTCTTTCTAAAATCTGGTATAGATTATTAATGGAAAGAAAGGGAAGAAAATATGGAGCTTTGTGCTTATTTTATAAAATCTAGTATAAAGGGTTGCTGGCTGCTGTCCAACAAAGAAGAAGAAAAAGAGAAATTAGTTTCTCTTCTTAAAATGCCAAGATGCCCTAAAAGAAATAACAAAAACGTTTTTGTCGGAAATTGGACTTTAGAAGCAATGGGCTTCTTTGTTCATAATAGGGATTTTTTCCTAACTATACCATATATGAAATCTTATTACCCTAAATATGCATAGTTTGTTAATTACCAGCCCAGTCCACACTTTAACTACAATTTATATACCATTCGACTATTAGGCATTAAAAGGGCAGAATATTCCCTAAAAACGCGCTAAAATTAAGGAGAGAATCTTGATGTTAATTGATTCTACATTAAATTCAATTATTAAAAAGGGAAAGGAGATTTCTCATCTGCGTATTTTTCTCCAGAACTACAATTCAAATTCTCGAAGAAAAAAAGAACGAACAATTCAAATTTTCGAGTTTCAACAACTCAAAGTTGAAAAAATATGTTCTTCCATATATTTTCCACCATTGATAGCCATTAAAAAGCTTGAAAGCTTTGAATTCAAATTTGGGTTTTCAAAAATCATTAATTGTTTGGATTGGGTGTTGTTGTAAATAATTCAGAATATGTTTAGGAGTTTATATCTCAATTTTGAGGGGTTTTGGTGAAGATTAGACTTTGGTTTTGACTGAATTTCAGATTGAAACTCGAAGAAGAAGAAGAAGAAGAAGAAGAAGAAGAAGAAGAAGAAGAAGAAGAAGAAGAAGAAGAAGACATATTTCCAGAAATTGTAGATAAATTGTAGAATTGTAGATCAATTGTAGATAAATTGTAGATTGGGAAGACTAAAACTTCTACAAATCTTCTACAATTATGTCGAAAATGTCAATTATGCTACAATTAAAATGGGAATTGGGATATTAAAATTCAATGTATCCAGTTTGTAGATAAATTGTAGATTATTTGTATTCTGATTGTAGATGCATTATTTTCTGTTTTCACAAATCCAAAACGACTAAAGCTTCTACAAAATCTTCTGCAAAAAATAGTCTACAATTTATCTACAATTTCTACAAATTTACTACATTTATACTACAATTAAACTATAATCTTATGTGAAAAAAATTATTGACAACAAAATTTGTCTTCATCTACAAAAATCGTCACCGTTTATTGGATTGGTACATTGAACTTTTCCGACTCCGGCAATTGGATCGTGATATTTCCATCCGCAGAAACAACGATCGAAAAGCTCAAATAATATCAGGAAATTGGAGTGAAGGATTTTTGTTCTGAATTCTATACGAATCGGAGTCGCATGGACAGAGAGTTATTATTCCGAGTAACGCATACAAAGCTGTTATTGAAATTTACGTATCATCTCACTGGTATGACAAATTTTGGTACTCAAATCTCCCTGATTCGTACATAGAGAATAATAGTTTGACTACCCGGAGAGGCCATGGATTGTACAGGGAAGTTTTATTGAATATAGATGAGCATCTGGTAGGATTCGTGGTTCCATTCCCTCTGATTTTCACAGGTGGAATTAATCCTCTGTATTGGGATCTAGTTCTTTCAATAGGGGCATTTGATTTTGACGGAGAAGAGAAAAAAATGGGAGGGGGAAAACGGACTGGTCAGATCTTAGTAATTAAGGGGAGAGAGAAACGTGGGATATATGGACACCTTTAATTAAGGAGTAAGAAACTGCCAATTAATTATACCTCTAAATTAATTATGGTATATAAATTGTAATTTGGTATGCTGAAATGTAATAAACACAAACTTTAAACATTGAGGGTAATAAGGTTTCATATATGGTATGGAAGGTAAAACTCCCTTCATAATATGGCAGAAAGGGCCTAACTAAATTCCAACAAATTTTGGGTTATTTTTTGTACTTAATGTTTGGGCTAAAGGCCCATTTTAATTGCAATTTTTTTAATGGGTTGCTTCTTGTATGTTGAATTTTTATTTTATGTATTGTACAATGTTAATTGGGCTAATGGCCTAAATTAAAATTTATAAAAGATTTTGTCCTTTTTTTAAATAAATTCCAGATTATATTAAAATTTTCATATGGACTTAATTTTCAGAATATAAATTTAGTATTTATATTCTTTGATGAAAACTATAATTATAATATTGTTATCCCAATTGCTTGAAATGTTAATTTGTTTATCATTAAACTTATTTGTTAATTTGTTCAACATTCTTGAAATGTTAATTGTTTTAACATTAGTTTGATTAATTAGTTTAACACATGCTTTATGTTAATTTATTTAGCATGAAATCAAAATTAATTAGTTTAATATTAATAATACTTGTTAATTTGTTTAACACGTATAATATGTTAATTAGTTTAACATTAAAGTAATTTTTATGTAAATTTGTATAGCATGTAATAGATGTTAATTAGTTTGATATTAATTTTGTTTGCATGCTAATATAAGTTATTTGTTAACTTATAATCCACATGGAATTGTAAAATCATGATTATCTAATTATGTTGTCTTAAACATGATTAAGACGCTTAGTAGATAATTGAATAGGTTAATTTTTATAATATTTTAGTTTTTGGACGTTGACTGGGAACATAGTGAACTTTCGACTCCTTAATTAAAATATTTGTTTATTAATTCAATCAATAATGCTTAGTGTCATAATATGTATGTATGCTGAACATCGTGCCTTGTGTTATTTTTTTATCCTAATAATATT
This sequence comes from Nicotiana tabacum, assembly GCF_000715075.1. Taxonomy (NCBI): domain Eukaryota; kingdom Viridiplantae; phylum Streptophyta; class Magnoliopsida; order Solanales; family Solanaceae; genus Nicotiana; species Nicotiana tabacum. The sequence goes on along the minus strand of NC_134095.1, from coordinate 94,753,791 downwards.
TTTTTATTTTGTTAAAGAATGACTACTGCTTCGAAAAACACTGTTGCTGAGCTCAACAAAGGGTTAAAATTCAATGGTGCCAACTATGAAATCTGGAGCTTGAAAGTCCAGTATGTGCTAGAGGAGCAAGAGGCTCTGGAGACCATTACCAATATCATGAATGAGCCTAAGGAAGTCAACACTGCTCAGTATAGGCATAAGCGCGAAGCCTATGACAGTTGGAAGAAAAAGAACTTCATTGATCATACTACGTTGTTGAGCACCTTAGATGATGACATTCTAAACGAGTTTAAGGATAACCAAAGAGTTATGGATCTTTGGAATGCTTTGAGGAAAAGGTTTGGTACATGTTCCACGGTAAGGCTGTTATCCTTAGTGATCAAATTTGATTCATATAAGAAACGTCTAGAACATTCAATGAAAACACATCTGAGGCAAATGACAAGTATGATCGGGGAGTTGAAAGATGTTGGTCATATGTTGACTAATGAACAACAAATCCAAGTTGTTATACGCCCTTTACCTAGTTCTTGGGATCATATGAAAATGCATATGACCCATAATGAGCGAATCACAACTCTGGAAGAAGTATGGAGACACCTTGAGTTAGACGAGGAACGACTAGAGGCTGCAAAGCCTGTCACGCCCTAAACCTGGGTAGGCGTGGCCGGCACCCGGTATTGTACTCAGCTCGAGCATACCACTCTGTAACTGTGGACTCTGGAGGGGTAACCCTCATCTTAGGTCGATGAGGCCATATTCTAAATCGTCTGAAAATAACATCTCTCTCATCTATGGGGTAAACATACCCAAAAGCTCATATATATATATATAACTGTGGAGGCTGACGAGGCCGCCATGAACATCTACTGATATACAAACTACAGGATTTTCTTCAAGCATCTAGTGATATATAAACTATACAGGATTGTCTACAAGCCTATAGAGATAATTGAACTGTACCATAGTCGGGACAGGGCCTCGACCTACCCATCAAACCTGTACATATACAATATACTCCAAGGTATAGACCTGGCAACTCCAAGGAAGTGGAGCTTATAAACTAAGCCGATGTTTGACTCTGTCTACTGGGAGGGCCTGTCCAACTGTCAATGAGGACCTGCAGGCATGAAATGCAGTGTCCCCGGCAAAAGGAACGTTAGTACAAAATAATGTACCAAGTATGTAAGGCAACAGGATAACTGAAAGTTGAAACTGAACTGATAATATAATAACTGAAAGTAACTAGGAGTCAAATATAATCTGAAGATATGCTTACCTGCTGATACTGACTCAACTCTCTCAATATAGTAAGTAAAATAGTTGTCCGGCCATATAAGGCTCGGTATGTGCAACTGCTCTGCCATAGTAGGTTCGCTCATAGACGCTCGGCCATACTAGGCTCTGGATATAACTCACCATCTGATCAGAGATTGCCCAGTAGAGGCCTGACCATCGATTATAGATCGATGGTAATGAAAATACTGTAATATTGTATGTATATATATATATACACACACACACTCTCTCTCTCTACTCTCTTGGCTGACAGAAGACAAAAACTAAACTGAATATGAAGTACCGATAAGGGAGAATATTGTAACTTATGAGACTAGGATAGTGTATATAAATTCGGGAGTAAGAACTTCTCTTTATGTCTTGTTGTCAAACACATGTAGTTACTCGATCATGCCAAATGAAAGAAAGGATTAGCCTTAACATACTTTGTCACAATCTTTCCAATCACCAAGTTGAACTCGCCTCTTCGCACCTTAATCTACAACAACGATAATAATACTATCATTATGTTACGAAAGGTACAACTATCGCACAACGAATGACAATCTTATTTTGTATTAAAATGGGCAACATCTCCCTATAATCCTTACTTCCTCCAAATTCAAGATAACACCAACAACATAAGAACACAACAATAACAACATATATACATTATTTTCCAGCCTTATATACACCATCAAATACTATAAAACATCTCAACATACCCCAATCTCTTCATACATAAAACGACCACCGTAGTAGTGTCAAACAACCCGAATATGTTACGACGAACGACCAGCCCACCAATATACCATTATATTGTGTTTCTCCACACCCTTCCTCCTCCAAAACTCCATAAAACAGTAGTAAAACATGCATCTCAATAGCAACACAAAACAGTCAGCTACAAGTGAATAACTCGAACTCACGGCTTCCGATCACCGTCCCGTCAGTTCTTACAAGTATAGAATGACTTACCATGGAATTACAGCAGAAAAAATGGATAAACGAGAGCATTAAACTCACCTTATTTGTTGGATAACTAAACTCCTATCTTGGTTCTTCAAACTTTAGGTTTTACCTACAATTAGAACTTGAAAGGGAGAGAAAATCAATTAGGGTTTGTAGGAAATTTTTTGGGAGGATTTTTGCAGAACTTATGTCTGGTTTATATGACCTATTTTCAGTCTAATATATGAAGAAAATAGGACTTTAAAATCCCTCTTTGGACGACCCTAAATGGCCCATGTTTGGGCTCTCATTTAAGCAAGTAGGTGACATACCTACTTGTCACCTAGCAGCCTACGCAGTCTTGCAAAATGCTCATATCTTTCTACTCCGATATTTTATTGATAAATGGTTTAATCTGTTAGAAATTATACTCATAGAGCTTAAATTTGATGGGTGGAACACCCCATAACCCTAAGTATATTAGGAGAAAATTGCAGTTACATTTTACCCAAATTTACGGTAAAACGTATGAACGTAACTTGTGATGATTTTCATCGAATTTTGTTCCACAATTTGCTTGACTTCAAAACATAACACACGACTATCATACGAATAACTTAATTCATAACATAACCTCCTTACCATATTAATCACCCTAGTCTCACCCCAAAAGTACATGTTATAACATTCCCAACTTGTTGACTTTCGATGAAACATTGTTTTCTTCAATTCCTTTAGCTTCTAAAACTTCCAACCCTCTTTGTACTTGGTGTGAGCACGTGATTTTTGCCTCACACAAATTACTCCAAAAGAATTCCCAAAATTAGGTCTTTTCTTTAATTATTTGTTATTTTTAGGAATTATTGCGTGATTTTTCTGATTGTTTGCATATATTTGTGGGCATGTTTAATTTTATTAATGCATTAAAAATACAAAAATATAGCATTTGCATTTAAGATTTGATTTTACATTTTTTGGAATTAATTAATAATTAGGTGTTTTACAAAAATGAAAATTCAAAAAATAATAATAATAACATATTTTTGTAATTTTAGTCAAATTGTGTGATTTTCTTTTAATTTGGTATTTAAATATTTTTGATAATTATTAGTTAGAATTAATTAGTATTTTTAAGTTAATTTGGTGTTTTATAATTAATTAGGATTTTAGTTTTAATTGTTGAAAAGAAAAAGGAAAAGAAAATTGAAAAGGAAAAGAGAATAAGAAGAGGCTCTGGTTGGGCCAATTTAGTCAGGCCCAAAGCCAAAACTCAGCCAAACCCATTGAGAATGAGAAGAGAAAAATCTGGTTGGGCCAATTTACTAATTGAGAAGCTCCTAATAGTGGTAGGGTAGTATTTGCATTATCAAATTAACTAAAAGCACTAATTGAGTGGACAATTAAGTGGATGATTAAAGAAATGAAAAATTGAATTCGTAGTGGAAAATACACTAATTGAATGCCCATTTAAGGGAGCTGAAAATCAGATTAGAGAAAGAAAAAAAGAGGGGGCGGAGAGAGCGGTATACACTAGATATACACTTTGGATACACTGGATATACAGGGGCAGAGAGCTAAGAAAACTTGGAAGAGATTCTGAGAGAGGGAAACAAGAAAACATTCTGAAATTACTGGAAAAAAAACTGGAATTTACTGTTTCATTGATTTCTATTTTCTGGTTTTCAATTTCGAATTGGCTGAAACCATCTTCCATATACTGTTTCATTGAACTATCTGGGGTTAATAGCTGGATTAAAACTGGGACTGTTTTATTGTTGCTGGTGATTGCTGTTGTTTTTACTTCTGATCTCACCCCCTTTTGACTTTCATTTCTAGGTATTCCTTCATACCCTTTGCTAACAAATGAAGTGCCACAAGTTGGAACCAGATTGAATTTGTATACAGATTTGGATGTTCGAATTGGAATTTGAATAAAAGTCTTGTTTGAATGTTAAATTCTATTAGCTTCTGTTGTTTATACTTTTGTTTTCTTGTTATGATTCATGTGTTAAGTTGTCCAACTGTGCTCAAGGTATAGATTGTATACAACAATAGCTTCTGCTGAAATTTTGGCTATGTATGTATAGATTGTATGGTCTTAACTGTAACCAATTGATGTTTCCATATAGTTTATGCCTTAGTTTAAAAGGGGATTATTGTTGATTGATATATATATAAAGTTCTTATTTATGCCCCGACTCGTTTTCTCCCCTCCTCAACGGTTAAAAAGATTATGAGAGATCACTGGTAGGTATGGCTTCAGGGATTCGATCCTGAAGTCCTTGCTTGCATCCGGCGTTGCCAAAATATTCAGGCCCTTCCGCTAATAAAATGATTTAATAAAGCCTTGTTGTTTGGAAGGGACTTCTCAAGTACTTTAGTGTTAAATAATTAGGGTCTTAAAAAATGGAAATTTGAGGCAAGCCATAGTTAGACACTTAGTAACAAATGGCTCTTGTGTTAATTTCATATGTAGAGGTAAAATAATAAATATTCCTAGAGAAACCTTTAGGGCCGTTTAAAATATTATCGTGATTGTGGACATGTTCGCGTGACATAATTACGAATTTTCAAAAATAAATTAAGGTTCGCGTCCGCGCGACTTTGACTAAGTTTTTTTTTCTTAAATAAATTAAGTGTTGTAAATTGTGTACACGTACACGTGACATGACTCTTGACACGCCAAACCACACTAGTATACGTATGCGTAACTCGATAATTCTTTAAGTACGAGTAAATAACGTAATTAAAAGCGGTAAAGGTAAAAATGCATGTAGTTTCTAAACACATAATTAAATAATTTAAGCCAAGTATAAATGGTTAAGCGACCGTGCTATAATCACGGAATTCGGGAGTGCCTAATACCTTCTCCCGGGTTAACAGAATTCCTTACCCGGATTTCTGGTTCGCATGCTACAATACAGAGTCAATCTTTTCCTCGATTTGGATTCGAATCGGTGACTTGGGACACCATAAATTATCCCAAGTGGTGACTCTGAATCTTTAAATAAACGAATCTCATTTCGAATAATGTCACTTTAATTGGAAAAACTCCCTTATATACCTTCGGGTGTAGGAAAAAGGAGGTGTGACAGCTCTGGCGACTCTGCTGGGGAAGCAAACCCAGAATCTCTGGTTCAGGATTCAAGAATTCAAGCTTAGAATAATTGTTAAAGTTGACTTTATCCATTATTTGATTTTGTTACATGATCTGGGCCTAATGTGCTAATTGATTGCTTTTACCGCTTTGATATTCCGTGAACTGTATATAAATTGTTGCGAAATCCCTCTTCTCTCTAAGTCTTCTAAATCATGAAGAAGTGTGCACTTCGTGTGACTTCTTTTCTGTTAGAGTTATATTCCAAATTTAGAACAAGGTTCGGACAAGTTGCAAAGCCGGCGAAGCTTCTGTATTCCCGGTACGCTGCCCCCTCTCGGCTCGAGCTGTCCGCTCGGGTAAGCCGGGTCTAGAACAATAAACCCAGGTTTTGAACCTAGAATAACTCAGCCTCATGTCGGATCCCTAGTAGGCACGTTTGTTTGCATCATGTGCATTTGACTTTGGGGACTCAACATAGGGGTTGGGTTCGTCTAGGACAGGTGTACCCAAAATAACAGACCATCTTGATGTATCCTATGTGCTATATGTTGCATTTCTTCAAGGGTAAAAGGGTCATTTGGCGGACCAATGATAATTCAGGCCGAATGAAAAAAAAAAGAGAAAAAAGAAAAGAAAAAAGAGAGGCTGAAGTGTGAGGATGAAGCGAGTAGGGCCCAATTATAATTTTTTGTTACATTTTATTAAGAAAAAAGAGCTTGGAAACTTCAAAAAGATTTTGAATTTTTTATCATTTTTTTCAAAAATAAAAAAAAAAGAAAAAAAAAGAAAAAAATCCAAAAAGATTTTATATGTTTCATCATTTTTCGAAAAAGAAAAAAGACAAAAAATGTGTTTTCTATATGTCATTTATTTATTTTTTTTATTATTCTCGCCCGTATCCAATCTGCCCGAACTACGCAAACCTGATTCTCGTCTTTCGGGGCGTGATACGTAGGCAACCCACATAGGGTTTGGTCTTCCTAGTAAATCTTAGGTTCTTGGCTTCGCGTGGTCATAGCCAAATTTTGCACTTCTAGCCACCTTTTGGCCAAATAAGTCATTTTGCAAAAGTAGCCTCAATCATGTCAACCATGTGTCTAGTAAGGAATGTTTTTATCTCACATAGTGTTGGTTTAAATTTTCTTATACAGGTGTGGATTTATTTACCGGAGTCTAAGCATGACAGACACCCCGTGACCATCCAGTCAGGATCGCTCAGTCGGGAGTTGCTTAAGAAGATTTGTTTTATTTTTATGTCCTGAGGCTGTTCTTCATTTTATGTCGTCTTATACTTTCTACTTTTGTACAATAATGTCAAGTCCTTTGTTATTGTTATTTTCTGCTTTATATTTTCCTTTATTTAGAATACTAATTTTAGAAATGGAAAAAATTTCGAGGTTGTTTTTCCTTTAGGTAATTAATATCTAGGACTTAAAATGGATATTTTTTATGTTCCCTTTAGTATATTAAGACCAAAAATTCAAAAAAAAAAAAGAGAATTTTCTTTAGTACCCCTTTAAAAGGTTTCTTTTAAGATATTAAATCCAAAAATCCAAAAAGATTTTCTGTTGAGGTTTTTCTTTGGGAAATTGATGAAAAATGACTTGAAAAAAAAATATTTTATTTTAGGACATTGTACATATAAGAAAAAGAAAACAACAATACTTTTTCTTTGGTTTATTTTCAGAGTTTTTTCCTTAGGTAATCAAAAATTCAAATTCAAAAACAGTTTTTTTATCTTTTTCATTTCTTGTTTCGAAGTCTTTTCTTCAAGATATCAAGTGAAAATTCAAAATATTTTTCTTTGGTCTAGCCTTTAGATTTCCTTCTTAAAAAAGAAAAAAAATCAAAAAAATATTTTTTTCTCTTGTAGAGATTTTCCTTAATAATTTCTCATAGAGTATTTGTTTAAAAAAAAAAAGGGGGGAAAATATGTGCTCATTAAGCTTGAGTTTAGAATAGGTTATAGAGCATTCAGTCTAGAAAATTCAAAAAAAAAGATTTGCTTCTTTTATTTCTCTTTTCTCATCGGATTAGTCACTAAGGTAAAAAGGGAAAAAAGAAGAAGAGAATGAAAAAGGAAATGTTGGTTTGTTACTTTGTTCCCGATCTTCCAGAACTACGCAAAGATCTGATTCATGCGGCGTCATGATACGTAGGCAACATACATAGGGTTCGATCGACTCATTCTTTTATTATTATTAAGAAATGAAAAAAAAAAGAAAAAAAAAAGAGAAGAAGAAAAAAAGATGAAATCATGGGATGAGGGGGAGGAAAAAAGCGATAATCAGAAAGAGAAAAAGAGGAAAATGAGCGAGCTAAGAAGTGCGAGAAAAGAAAAGAAAAGAGAAGGTTCAAATGGACAAATTGGGATGATGTCAAGTGACTTTATGACCCTCGAAGTCATTCTAGAATCATTAATTGTTGCTAGGTGCATTGCACGCAATGTGATATTTTTGTTATTAAATGCCCTAACGCTAACGTGATAGCTTCATTTTGTTATATTCACAAAAGAAGGGTGGTTGGTTTGTGGTTCTTAAGGTAACTCATCCATTCAACACAAGGCCAAAGGGCAAGGTAGCCATGACTAGCAAAAACTTGGGCACAAGAGTTATTGACCCGTCAAGGGAGTTTGTGGAGTCGGAGTCTGAATTGAAAGAGGAGTTCCAAAGGGTGAAACAGCAGATGACAGAAATGTATCAGTCTTGGATCAGGGGGCATCCTCCACCTTCATTCCCCACTAACTACACTGAAAACCCTGCAACTATCCCATCACTATCACAAGTCCAGGTTCCCACTATTGTTGATATCTCCCCACAACCTTTTCACACTCCACCCCTCAAAAGCACATCATATCCCGCCCCTTTGACCGCTCATGCTCTTGTAGTTCCTCCCCCAGCTACTTTTCCTCGATCCTCTAACGAGGTTGTGTTCAAAGTCCCTGATGCCCAACACTATGCACCAGAATCAACTTTCAAAGTCTCAGATTCATACTCTCTCGCTCCTTATTTTGAGCCTCCCGATGAAACTGAAAAGCTTGCTAAGACAGTGGAGCAAGATGAGATATCCAGGAAGGTGAAAATCTTAGAGCAGTCTTTAAGAAACATGCAAGGGATAGGGAGCCAGATGAGCGTGGCTTACAAAGACTTGTGTTTGTTTCCTGACGTCCAACTGCCTGATGGGTTTAAGATGCCAAAGTTCGATTTATATGACGGGTATGGAGATCCCATGGCCCATTTGAGAGGCTATTGTAGTAAGATGAGAGGCATCGGTGGGAAAGACAAATTATTGATGGCGTACTTCAGTCAAAGTCTGGGCGGGGCAGCTCTGGAGTGGTACACCCGCCAAGATGCTGGCAGGTGGTACACGTGGGATGATATGGCTCAGGCCTTTGCCAGGCACTTTCAGTACAATATAGAAATTGTCCCAGATCGCATGTCGCTCGCCAAGATACAAAAGAAGCCTAATGAAAGCTTTAGGGAATACGGGCTCAAATGGAGAGAGCAAGCTGCCAGAGTCCATCCTTCCATGAAAGAAAAAGAGATGGTCGAGTACTTTCTTCAAGCTCAAGAACCAACTTACTTTGGGCATTTGATCACGGTTGTGGGTAGGTCTTTTAATGATGTGGTAAAAATGGAAGAAATGGTAGAAGATGGGCTGAAGTCTAGCAAGATCATGAGTTATTCTACTTTAAAAGCCACAACACAAGCAATTCAGAACGACACAAGAAGCTCGCTGGGTCAGAAGGAACACGATGATGTTGCCATGGTCGTTTCAGAGTCACGACATGGACCAAAGGGTACGCCTCACCAATATACCCAGCCTCAACTCCAACCCCAAACCTATCCCCGAGCTCCACATAATCCACCTCAGTATTATCCTCCAAACAATGTCTGGTCATCTGTCCAACCACCAGGTCACTCCCTATAGCGAGCGCTAGCACCGCATAATGCATTCTTGCCTTTACAACATTTTCGAGCACCAAACAACCCAAGAAAACAGGGGCAGGGAGGGAACAAAGGCAAAGAAATAGTTTCACGCCAATTGGGGAGTCCTACACAAGCTTATTTGAAAAGTTAATGCATTCTGGCCTAATTGAGCCGCTCCTCGGCTATACTCCAGACCCATATGCAAAAGGCTTTGATCCTACTGTACGATGCATGTACCACTCTAATGTCCAAGGGCATAGCATTGAAGATTGTCATTCCTTGAAAAGGGAAATAGAAAGAATGATTCAAGAAGGGGTAATTAAGATCAATGACAGTGACAGGGAGCACGCGAACCCTCTTGGGAACTTGTTGACTGAAGTTGATGATATTGAAGTTGGTAATGGTCTTGGCAATATTGATGAGGAACTCAGTGGCTAAGATGTCGTTCTTGGTAATTGGAAAGACGCTCCATTTTTTGGTCAGCCAGAGAGGAGTTTTGGTGGTTTATTTTGTTGTCATTTCTGTTATCCGGGTTATTTTCAAGGTTGTAATCCGGATATTATCTTGTGACTCAAACCCTTCTATCCTTTTATTTTGCCTAGTTTGTTTAGTCGTAGTATCTCGTTTAGTGTTGTCTAGGTTTGTTCCAAGGTTGTAACCCCAGTTTAGTCTGTTTGTTCTGTTGTTCAAACCCTTTCACCATCTGTCTAATGCAATTTTTTGTTTTCTGTTATTTCTAGTCATTTTTGTTTAGTTCTCTTTTTCTTTTATAGTTCTTTTCCTGTTAACTCTAGTGACATGACATGCACGCGTAATTCTCAGCCTGGTCTTAAAAAGTTAATTTAGTCATGAAACAATAAAACAATTTTGAAGATGATAGGGACATTTGAGGGAAATAAGTAAAGGCATTTTGAGATCAATTCAAGCCCGAATTGCGATACTGGGGCAGATAGAACATAAAGAAATACTGTTGAAACGCTTCATGTCGCATCAGGTTGAAGCTAAGGCAAGTTTGTCCCAAATTGACAGGGGTCGTTTGTGATAATGAGAGTGAGGGTGTTGTCCAATGGTGCTTTTAGTTAAGATGTAGAAGGCGAATGTGTAGATATGGTTGTCAAGTCTGGTACAATCAAAAGATGTTACAAATGTTTTCCTTGGTTTGTTTAATTGAGTAGTTTGCACTTGGCATGTTTTGGAAATTGGAATGAAGAAGGCATTTTGTTCTGCTATTTAAACACTTTATCCTTCGTCACCCTTTTGAACCTTAGTTATTTTTATTTCATACCCCTCTTTTGGAATCAGTAGCAAAGTTTAGAAACAAACGCGAAAGATAAGTAAGGAAAAAAGAGAAAAGAAAAAGAATAAAAAGAGAGAGAGGAAAAAAGAATGAGAAAAGAAAAAAAGAAGAAAAAGAAAAGAAAAAAACAACAAAACAACAAAAAGAGAAAAGGAAGAAAGAAAAGAAAAGAAAAGAAGAGAAAGAAGAAGAAAAGAAAAGAAAATTTCAACAACAAGGCAATTCATATGTCATGAACTACGTTCGACTTGATTCCTTTTAAGGATAGGTAGGCAGCCTCACGGTTCGGTCTCATCAAAATAAAAATTCAGAAGTCCCCAAGCAAAGAAACTAGGGCAGAAGTGGTGGTTGTGGTAGGAAATCTAATTCCGAAAGTTGTAATTTTGAACCCATTCAAATTGTTTTGAACCTTTGATATCCTTTCTTCCTAACCCCATTCAAAGCCCACATTACGGTCCAAAGAAAGACCTTCCAACCAGTTTTCGAGAGATGCCAAGTCAAGCGAGTAGAGTTGAATCATATCAGGGGCAGCACTCTGGTCCAAGCAGAGAAATAAAATGAGAGTCTTAGAGGTGAAAACCTTCACGGGCAACGTAAGGCGACGGGAGCTGAGAGAAATAAAAATGAGAGAGTCTTATTGGTGAAAACCCTCGCGGGCACCGTAAGGCGACAGTAAGTTGAGAGAAAGAACAAAATGAGAGAGGCTTGATGGTGAAAACCCTTCGGGCATTACAAGTCGAATAAGGACTGTGAATCGGATTGGATAACCAAAGCATTGAAGCCCAGTTTCACGGTTTAGGGGTATAACAGGAGTTGAACATTAGACTTGCTCAACAGAATAGGCCACAGGTGCATGTCATGGTCATTAGAGTTGGTATCCACATCTAATAGGTTTCTACTTTTAAATTTTCTTGTTAGGAATCATCTATTTCCTTTGTCCTTTACTTTGTTCCTCTTGTCTTATTTACTTCCTCTTCCTGAGTCTGTTGGGTCAAAATAAGTGAGAAATGACTTCAAAATTTTCCATCGGCTGTCAAATTGCACAAAACGGGGTCTGGCTAACACATCGAAATGTCATAAGTCAGAAAAGAACAACAAGCGCATTGAGCTGGTAATAATCAACATGCTTTGGGATCCTTATAAAATACAAAGGTTTGGTACATATCAATTCATGGACAATGCAACAGATGAAGGGTGTTAGGTGAATAGATTAAGGGTATTTTCTGTGATAAGATTCACAAAAAGTAGTTAACCAGTGTCAAGCGAGGTCTTCCATGCAGAAATCAAAGTTATCATGGCAAGCGAGGGAGCAATAGACTTCAAAGCCAAGGCCAGTGGTTTAAGTCAAGGAAGAACAACATACACACTGAGTTGGTAACAATCAACATGCGTTGGGATCCATGTGAAATACAAGGGACAAAAAAGGTGGTAAACCAGTGACAAGCAAGATCTTCCATGCAGAAATCAAAGCTATCATGGCAAGTGATGGAGCAATAGACCTCAAGACCAAGGCTAGTGATTTAAATCAGGAAAGAACAACGTGCGCATTGAAGTTGGTAATAATCAATATACCGTGGGGATCATGTGAAACACAAAGGTTTGGTAGATGTCGGTTCATGAGCAATGCAACAGATAGAAGGTATTGGGTCTGAATGGAAGAGGTATTTTCTGTGGTAAGGATGACAAAGAAAGTGATTAGTCAAGGAACAAGCAAGGTCTTCGAGTGGAAATCGATTATCATGAGAAGTGAAGGAGCAACCGCCCTCAAAGTCAAGGCCACAAACCAACCACCACATTTTAAACTAACAAGATTTTTCTTTGATTAAAACAGGTGCAGGAAAAGTTCGTTTGTTTCGGAGAAACCCTCCGTGGAGAAAGGCAGTCACCAAACAGGTTTGATTTTTAATTTTCAAGACCCTCCTAGATAATGAGATTTAGTTTTAAGTGTTCAGGACCCTCCTGGACAATGGGATTTAGTTCTAAGACCTTTATAGAAAATAAGATTTAGCGTAAGTTTTACCTTTAGGAAATATGATTTAGCTTTGAAGTTGTCACTTTTAAGGTGAGATTTAATTTGAAATTTTCAGGACCCTCCTGGAAAATGGGACTTAGTTTAAAATTCAAAATAATCATGAGTAGTAACATCTAGCATAAATGTACCGCTAAAGAATATAAGTTGGTTTCAAAAATTGCATGTTTAAGATAGGATTCAATTAGGAGTTTTCAGGACCCTCCTGAATAATGGGACCTAGTTTTAAGATTTCCATTAGATAACAAGATTTAGCATAAGTTCTGTTGTAGGGTAATATAGTTTAGCCATAAAATTGTCACTCTTAAGATAAGACTTGATTTATGATTGTCAGGACCCTCCTGGATAATGGGACATAGTTTAAAACTAGCTTGGATAACAAGATTTAGCATAAGACATACCTTCAGTAGATATAATTCAGCTTTAAAATTGTCGTTTAATTAAGAGTTGTCAGGACCCTCCTGGATAATGGGGAATAGTTTAAGACCGACCCTTTTAGATAACAAGATTTAGCGGAAGTAACACCTTTAGAAGATACAACTTAGATTTAAAATTGTCGTTTAGTTAAGAGTTGTCAGGACCCTCCTGGATAATGGGGAGTAGTTTAAGACCCTCTTAGATAACAAGATTTAGCGGAAGTCATACCTTTAAAAGATATAGCTTAGATTTAAAATTGTCGTTTAGTTAAGAGTTGTCCGGACCCCCTGGATAATGGGACATAGCTTTCAAATTCTTAATAATATTTGGTAATATGATTCAGGTTAACACTCACATATGCGCCCAGCTACCAAACTGGGGCAGAAAATATTCTTTATTTTGTCTATTTTTGTTGAAATCAGGGACCCACTTGGAGAATAGGGAGAAGCAAGTCAATTTTCAGCAATCAGGCGCCCACCTGGAGAGCAAGGGAATACAATTCAAGTTTCAGCAATCAGGCGCCCACCTGGAGAGCAGGGAATACAATTCAAGTTTTGGCAATCAGGCGCCTACCTGGAGAGCAAGGGAATACAATTCAAGTTTTGGCAATCAGGCGTCCACCTGGATAACAAGGAGTAACAGTTCAAGTTAGCAGTCAGGAGCCCGCCTGGAGAGCAGGGAATACATTCAAGTTCAGTAGTCAGGAGCCCAACTGGAGGACAAGGGAGTACAATTCAAGTTTTAGTTTTCAAGTTTTTATTGATATTTGGTAATGTGATTCGTTTTACACTTACATATATTCCCAGATACCCAAACTGGGGCAGAAAAATTTCCTTTGTTTTCGTCTATTTTGGTTGAATTCAGGAGCCCGCCTGAAGAGCAGGGAATACATTTCAAGTTAGCAGTCAGGAGCCCGCCTGGAGAGCAAGGAATACATTTCAAGTCTAGCAATCAGGTACCCGCTTGGAGAACAGGGAGAAGCAGTTCAAGTTTAGCAGTCAGGAGCCCGCCTGGAGAGCAGGGAATACATTTCAATCTTTACATTTTTCAAGTTTTGAAGTTGGGAGCCCGCCCATATAACAGAGGAATACATTGAAGTTTGAAGTCAGTAAAGCGGAGGGTTACAACAAAAATTCCCAACAGAAATCAGAAGGAAGACCACAAGTCGAGCCAGAAGTAAAGAAACAGCGGAGGAAGCACAAAGCAACAAGGCAACATCAGTCACAAGATCAAGTTTGGAAATAAATCTTTGTAAAGCATAGATTATAGCTTAGTCTAGCTTCTTCATTTTTTGTCATGGTGTAATAAGGAGGTCAGTAGGCAGTATCAGCAGCAGCAACAACAGTAACAGTAAAACAGCAGCTTCATGGTAGTCCCAGCTACCGAAACTTTCTGAACTACATGTGACATGATTCCTTTATAGCCAAGGATATGTAGGCAGCTCAGATACCAGGGCTCGGTCACATTCTCCTTCCTCTTAGCTTTTTTGTCTCCTCAATAAAAGGGTCGGGTCAAAAAACATGTCTAGTCGTTCTTTGTCTGAAAATACTTCGTATTTTCAGTCAAAGAGGGGCAGCTGTAGACATGTGATTTTTTACCTTACCCAAGATTTTTATATTTTAGCATGTAAATATTTAATGTAGGCCTAATATAGCTATTTCAACTATTTTTGACTTCTTTACTTTATTTTCGTCATAAAAATGAAAGATCACAAAAAATATTTTAGCTTACGTATCTTTCATAAATTTAAATAAAAATATACAAAAATAGTACCTTATTTTTTATCTTTACATAATCTTGAAAATACAAAAAATATATTGCATTCGCATCTAGGATTTAATTTTTTGCATTTTTAAATCAGTTAGTAATTTATCTGCTTTACAAAATTGAAAAAATCACAAAAAAAATGTATTTTGCATTTTTATTGTTTAATTTCGAATTTTTGTAATTTTATTTTAATTTGGTATTTAATTAGGTGTGGTAATTATTATTTATAGATAATTAAGTTAATTTGGTAGAATAATTTGGTTTAGGGGTTGTTCAATAAAGGTAATGTTTACCTAACTTTAGGAAGCTTCTACAATGGTAGGGTCTAGGAAATGCACTACTAAATTAAATAAAAGCACTAAGCTAGTGTAGATAATTGAAAAATGGAAATGGGTAATGAAAATGGCACTAACTTAATGCCCATATAAGGGTTGAAAATCATGGTCAGAGGGGGAGAACATTCAAAGAGGGTAGAAGGCTAGGAAATTCGAAGAGGAAAAAAAAGAAGGGGGCGGAGAGAGCGGTATACACTCGATATACACTCTGGATACACTGGATATACAGGGGCAGAGAGCTAAGAAAACTTGGAAGGGATTCTAAGAGAGATATAGGAAGAGAGATACACAGAAATAGATACAGAAAAAAAATCAAAAACGATTGCAGAATTTCAGAAAAAATACACTGTTTCATTGAGTCATTTGGTATTTTCTGAAATTTTCTTCTAGTATGGAAGCAATTCCTGGTTAGCTGATAATAAAAAGTGTTTAAGTCGAGTCGGGTTTGAGATCTGCTGATTCACTAAGATTGAAATTAGGGTCTGACTATCGTATCACATCCCTTGGTTTCAAAATTAGTCTGTTGGTTCATTTTCTGGTGTTGAATATTACTGTTGTTGTTGGTTACTGCTGATACCTCATTTTTCTGCTTCCTTCTTTCATTTCCAGGTGCACACTTGAACTCAAATTGATGTAGCTTTGAGATGAACATGAAATGAAAGTACTCATACATTTGTTTACTGGATGATGCATGTTTGGACGACTATACATCTGTAGTTAAGTAGATATTAATGATATGTAATTGTGTAGTGTAGTCTAATTGGATTTATATTCACATGAAACTCGGACTGCGTAATTTGTACCTAATTGGACTGTTTGGGACTGTTTATTTGTGGTTATCCAGTTGTAGCCTTAGTATAGCTTAGAACTTGCTTTAGTTTAACAGTTTTGTTTTAAAAAAAAAAAATCAGAAATAGTTTGGGTGTTGCAATTGATTTTGAGATCAGCGTATGATATCCACATTAATTTTAATTTCAAGCTGAAGAGACGTCTCAAACAACTTTGTATTGCAGTAGCTAAGATCAGTAGATTAGTTACTCATATCAACATTTGCGTTTCATTAAGTAGTTTAGTTTAGCTGTATGATGATTAGATGTGAATAAAGTGTGAAGTTAGGCTATTAACCTGTTCGTGTTAGTGTAAGTAAAATCTCATAATTAAGTTGCTTAGCCTGCTCATCTGAGGTTTATATTCATGACTATTTTTGTTAAAATTCAATTCACGTTTCCCAGTTTGTTTTGCCTTTAGTAATATCCAGAAGTTCATTAGTAGGTAAATAGATAAGAAAAATCTGAATTTTAGAATATAAATCCAATCCAGTCGGTTTAGACGTCTAGCTGTTTTGAATTTTATTGAGATGAGCATATGAGTATGTCAAGTGTTGATTTGAATAAATGTGAAATAGCTCCATCATTTGCAAGTTAATAAGCCTGAATGTCAAGGGTGAGCCTGAATGAAGTCTGTCTAAAGCCCAACTTGAGTTTTGACTGTGTCTTATTCTTACTGGGCTGAGCTTGAAGCCCAAGGGAATTACTGAAATTTTGAATAAAAGTCAAGGATGTAAGTATATTAGTTCTTGAACAATACTAATTAATTAGGGCTTTTTCTGTTATTATTAGAGACAAACTAAGTAGAAAATTGTAGTTTGCTTTAGGTTGGCCTTTAAATAATAAATGAGGCGAGCCCTGCTAAACAAAAATGCATAAATTGCGGGGTCCTCTTAAATGTCTATAATAAAATACTTAGAATTCGAGATGGGCCGTTTAGCGAATTTCACAGCCCTCCCCAAAGATAATAACGCATTAGTCACTTTAGGTGCGCTTTTAATAATTTACCTTCTTAAACTCGGCTGTGCATTTCATGTGACCCAAATCAAATCCCAAAAATGTTGAATAAAATGTGTTCAGGAATGCGGGTGCATTTCATGTGACGCAATCCAAAGACACGTTTTAAACGACGTTCAATTTTCTCTAAAAATAATTGAATAGAAGCGGTTGAAAGCTAAAATTGGCACATAGGTTCAACATGTATTAAATCAGCTAAATAAGCTGAATATGACAGTTGAGCGACCGTGCTAGAACCACGGAATCCGGAAATGCCTAACACCTTCTCCCGGGTTAACAGAATTCCTTACTCGGATTTCTGGTTCACGGACTGTTAAACAGAGTCATATTTTCCTCGACTCGGGATTCAATCGGTGACTTGGGACACCATAAATCTCCCAAGTGGCGACTCTGAATTTCTTAAAATAAATCCCGTTTCGATTGTCCTTTAATTAGAAAAACTCCCTTTACATATACCCTTTTCCGGGGTGTAGGTGAAAAAGGAGGTGTGACACTTGGTGTTCATAATCTTCAATATTTGTAACATCCACGTTAACATGATTAACTAACTTTGTAAACTTTTCAAAGATGATTTCATTTCTGAGCTTACATCAATTGATTTACGACGTACTCTTACGTACGAAAACATGGGGTGTAACATCACTCCCCCCTTTGGAACATTCGTCCTCGAATGTAGACTGATACGCTGATCAGTATCATAACCTATAGCTCTTACAAATACTTTACTACTGTCCTTTCCATCTAGGCAACTAATCTATGAATAAATCCAAAGGACAGAGCATTCCCCCCTTTAGGCCTCTTTCTCACACCACGACTTGTGGTCGGACTTTTTCCAATCTCGTAATTGTTGCTACCTTATGTCCTGCAACTTGTACGACTATGTCCTTATATGTGCGCCTATGTGACTCTTCTCTCCTTTTTCCTTCATATTTTAGCCAATCTCTAGGCCTCACTTTGTGAACATATACAGAACTATGACAAGTTGTCCCTCTGGAAATCTATAGGTGTACTGAAGTTTTTTGCCTGGTACTTTGTCGAACTTATGACTATTTCTATATCTTGTTTCATAACCTCGGTTAACTATGCTTATGGCTTTACTATATCTAAGTATCTTAACCCATACCACAACACTTACTTTGATTTATTATGACCAAGGTCTACTACCAACTCCAGGTTACTCTCTCAATGATTATCCTCTATATATAAATTTAAGTCCCCTTATGCTTCCTCATTACTATTCATCTTAAGAATGACAGCCTAATCTCATCTCACACTTTGGGACATTCATCCATCTATTGTTGATTCACTTTACTGTTGATCTTTAATGTGTCACTGATCACTTGAAACCTCTTATGTAATATATTGTCACTAGGGCTCACGTCTCATCAGGGAACATCTGGAGTTTTTTGCCTGATCCACTTCGGGACAATACTATACTTCAATAATCGCATTTCATAGCATCCCAACGCGATTCACCTTATGGGAGTATTTTAATCCTATACAATTCATGTAATCCCTTCTCTTTGAATAATTACTCAATCGAAAGCCTAAATGTCATCCTCTTAATATTTATCACAATTACACCCTTATTCTCCTACTAGGGCAGCATTCCATCTCTTTTAAATGTTGATTGTCTTAAACTCCTCCGATTTCATTCAGGCTATATAGAGGATTCTAATACTTATGGAAACCATCAGCTCTCTTGTTCTGGTGGGCTTAATCCTGAGGATTTAGCAATTCTCTTCACCTTCTCAATCACCTCTTCTTATCCTTACTCCTATCCACCTAAAACCTTGTTGCTCTACCAAACTTTAGCTTGCGACCTACACATATCTATTTATAGTACTCACAGTCTTCCTTTAACTTTCTAGCACCATACATTCCCTTATGTGATTCTGGAACCTCAAGCGAAACATCATGCTATACTCTCTTAACTAGACCTCTCAGTACTCGGAAACCATAGGGTGGAAGATATTCTAGTAACGACACCACTATCATTTATGGATACTGAATCACGACGCTTATAGCCCTCTATCTGAAGTCTGGACTATTACCAAGCTTCTGCAATTGAGTATCTCATACCTTCATTACCTTTACCTTACTTACCTTTAAATCCCGCATCATATATTCTGTCTCTTTCATAACCTCCCGTCCACATAGGTGGAATTTACATCCACAACTTGAAGCTCTACTATAATACTTGCACCTCTAGTGCATACACGATCCGGTGCGAGCTTTCATATTGACTTCTTATAGGCTGGTACACTTCTACCTAGATTTATCGTAAAGCCATTATAGAATATGGCTACTGTACTATCTCTCTTGTACCTCTGATATTAAGAGTGATTTCGCAATATTTTGAATCCCGATTTCTATACTCATCGGGGTCTAATAATTATACTCCTGATTCACTTAGCTGCTGTAACTCTTTAGTTTCCTTTTCTGTCTCAGCTTTGAGTAGGCTTAAGCTATCTTCCGATCTGCGGCTCAGGGTATTAGTTATTACTTTATCCCTCGTGGACGTTATAGAACATCTATGATGTAACCTTCTAGCAAATCAAGATTTATATGTGACGTGGATTCAATTCTTTCTTTTTTTACCTTATATTGGAGTCTCCTATAGTTGTGTTATTGTCAACATATATGCTGCATGGATAACACTCTGAAATCTTAAGTGCGTTCATAATGTAACTAACTCTGGGTCATTGATCGAGTAATTCCTTTCGTGCCTTCTCAACTTTCTTTAAAAGTAAGAAATTACTTTTTATGGTCGTTCTACCACTTGTGGCATGAGTACTTGGCATATCGTAGTGCCCACATATATTGGAATTTTGTGCAATTCATATGATCTCGAATATTACTTTGGATTTTACTTCTTGTTCCTTAGTCACAATAGGTAACACTTTCTTATAGAGTGCATACGATGTTGTAGTGAGACTGTTGTTAGTATTTATTTAGGTCACTATGCTTAGCTTGAAGTTTTCTTCCTTATTTTCTCAGCTAGTCTTTCATTGCAGTACTTAGGGAAGACCCTCTGACTTTTGTAAAGCTGCTAGCATATTACATAGTATACCCAACAGAATTTTTGATGTTCTTACTCGTCTATAATTATCCTTAGTCACTTACCTTCGTGCCCTTGTGCTCATCGGGTTACTTCTGAACCCAAATTTTGATAGTCTCCCTAGTGGCACGCTTTTTTTTTCTTTGCATAACACTTATGCGGTACCTTTAACTACCCCAACTCCTATCTGAATATTTATCATGGGTCACGATGTCATCTTATCTACAAGACTAAATTCCCTTGTTTACTACGTTTTATCTTGCACGATCTGTTGATTTATTTGTATCCTCTTAGCTAGACATAACTAGACTCTTCCTAAATCAACTACTAATTATTCGTTGGTCCATTCTCATATCTATATTCTGTGCAACCTCTCTTGGGTTATGTCCTTTGCCTTAACTTACCTCTTGTATTGGCTTCATATGTATCAATTGCCCATTCCCACTTATTTATCAATAACATCCTAGCCGGGAACCCTTACTGCCTCTCCCTGACACATGCTTGCATTGTTTCGTAGAGTCGTAGTATATATGTATGATCTGAATAAATTTAATGTCACTCCTTTCGCCTTTTTACCATATTCGTCCTATACTATTACGTAGTTTCCTAAACCACTTAACTCTGACTTAACATCATATCACTCCATCTTCCCCCCTTTAGGGGAGTATTAACATTTAATGCTATGAAGATTCACCTACAAATATTTTACCTCTTCATCTTCGGCGTCTTTTTACGTCTTCACTGACTCTTACTTGCCTCGTGGTAGCCCTTCTCTACCAGGGATAACTAAATTTCTTACGTGCGAGGGTGATACCTAGTGTAACTAGCACACTTAGTTCCTTAAGATTAACTCTGCTCACAGTAATTTCTTTAGGGAAGCGTCTTCCTGAATGACCTTTGAAGGTTATTCTTCTGTTGTCCATTCTATTTTTGCCGGAATACAATCTCTGAAATTCTCACGATGCCGACTATTATTGAATCATTCGGTCCCTAAATCATGTTCAGTTTATCTTGTTTACTAGCCTATGTTGATTTCTATCATTCCAGAGGTCTAACTTAGCTTTCTAATAATCATGTTGGAGTCACTAACTCATTTATCGAAATAAGGATATGACTTTATGGCATATACTCTTTTATAGTCTCAAAACCTTTCATCTCTTGTTCTTTCTTTCACTTGACCATAGACTCTGTCATCCTACTGTATTTTGATTTACCGTTATCACCTATTTATCATACCTTACTCATAATGCTTCATTTACTCTCTTCTTATTCTCCTACTAATACTTCTATCTATCGCATTGTTCTGAAAATTTCAACAAAACATTGTTTCACCTTTAGCTCCCCTGGCTCAATCCACCTTTTCGGGTTACTCTAACCCAAGCTGGATCCTGATATCCCATCCTTCTCTTAAACTATATATGTTAGCTCCTATAGGGCATAACTGAGATTGGTGTGGCCCATTGTACATACCTCTATTTCTGTTGAAGGTAACTTAGAATCCTTTTATTTCTCTGCCTAACGTGGAAATTCGGATAATCTTCATTAACTAGGTACCTCGTACCCTTCTTCACCTTGCTTCTGTTATCTATTGAAACTTATACTTTTACCTTATAATACTCCCATGGCCTGCTATTCGCGGGGTATATTAGATATTCCTGTCTTAGGGTCTTAAGTAGGAAATTCGCATATCTTGTATGCACGATCTGATAGGGCTTCAAAGTGGGCCACATTGTCAAGAATTCTCTCTACTAATGCCCTTACCTGCTGCTGTAGTAGCCCTTTGGCTAGCTGTAATTTATCTAATTGCAAGTATCTCTATATGATTAGCAAACAAAAGTCCTGGCTCGAACTCTTATAACTTAGCTCTATAGCACGATTTAGATTTGAAAGAAGGGTAACAGACTCCTAAATGCCTTGTAGCTTCATGTTTATATAATGTGGTGCACAACACATCTATAAACAAGGCTCTACTAGACACGACTTGTAGATTCCCTAGGATAGAACTGCTCTGACACCAAGTTTGTCACGCCCCGAACCTGGGTAGGCGTGGCCGGCACCCGGTGCCGTACTCGGCCCGAGTGTACCACCCTGTAACTGTGGACTCTGGAGGGGTAACCCTCATCTTAGGCCGATGAATCCATATTCTAAATCGTCTGAAAATAACATCTCTCTCATCTATGGGGTAAACATACCCAAAAGCTCATATATATATATATAACTGTGGAGGCTGACGAGGCCGCCATGAACATCTACTGATATACAAACTACAGGATTTTCTTCAAGCATCTAGAGATAACTGAATTGTACCATGGTCGGGACAGGGCCTCGACCTACCCATCAAACCTGTATATATAAAATGGACTACAAGGTGTAGACCTGGCAACTCCGAGGAAGTGGAGCTTACCAACTAAACTGATGTTTGACTCTGTCTGTTGGGAGGGTCTGTCCAACTGTCAATGAGGACCTGTAGGCATGAAATTCAGTGTCCCTGGCAAAAAAGGACGTCAGTACGAAATAAAGTACCGAGTATGTAAGGCAACAGGATAACTGAAAGCTGAAACTGAACTGATAATATAATAACTGAAAGTAATTGGGAGTCAAAGATAATCTGAAGATATGCTTACCTGCTGATACTGACTCAACTCTCTCAATATAGTAAGTAAAATAGTTGTCCAGCCTTATAAGGCTCGGTATATGCAACTGCTCTGCCGTAGTAGGCTCGCTCATAGGCACTCGGCCATACTAGGCTCTGTATCTCGGCCATACCAGGCTCGCTCATAGGCACTCGGCCACAGTAGGCTCGGTATATAACTCACCATCCGATTAGAGGTTGCCTAATAGGGGCCTGCCCATCGATTATAGCCCGATGGTGGTGAAGATACTGTGATACTATATATATATATATACACATACAACACACACATACACACTCTGTTATCTTGATTGATAGAAGATAAAACTAAACTGAATATGAAGTACCGATAAGGGAGAATACTGTAACTTATGAGACTGGGATAATGTATATAAATTCGGGAGTATGAACTTCTCTTTATGTCTTGTTTTCAAACACATTTAGCCTTAACATACCTTGTCACAATCTAGACAATCACCAAGTTGAACTCGCCTCTTCGCACCTTAATCTACAAAAACGATAATAATATTATCATTATGTTACGAAAGGTACAACTATCGCACAACGAACGATAAGCTTATTTTGTATTAAAACGGGCAGCATCTCCCTATAATCCTTCCTTCCTCCAAATTAAAGATAACACCAACAATACAAGAACACAACAATAACAACATATATACATTATTTTCCAGCCTTATATACACCATCAAATACTACAAAACAGCCCAACACACACCAGTCTTTTCATATACAAAACGACCATCGTAGTAGCGTCAAACGACCAGGAAATGTTACAACGAACGACCAGACCACCACTCTATAGTTATATGGTGTTTCTCCACACTCTTCCTCCTCCAAAACTCCACAAAACAGTAGTAAAACACGCAGCCCAATAGCAATACAAAATAGTCCACAAAACAGTCCGCTACAAGTGAATAACTCAAACTCGCTGCTTCCGATCACCGTCCCGTCAGTTCTTACAAGTATAGAACAACTTACCATGAATTTAAAGCAGAAAAAATGGATGAAAGAGAGCAGTAAAATCACCTTATTTGTTGGATAACTCAGCTCCTATCTTGGTTCTTCAAACTCTAGGTTTTACCTCCAATTAGAACTTGAGGGAGAGAAAATCAATTAGGGTTTGTAGGAAATATTTGGGAGGATTTTTGTAGAACTTATGTGTGGTTTATATGACCTATTTTCAGTCTAATATATGAAGAAAATAGGACTTTAAATGGACTCTTTGGACAATCCGAAATGGCCCATTTTTGGGCTCTCATTTAAGCAAGTAGGTGACACACCTACTTGTCACCTAACAGCCTATGCAGTCTCGCAAAAATATATGTATCTCTCTACTCCAGTGTTGTATTGATAAACAGTTTAATGTGATGGAAAGTAGACTCATATATATTCAATTTGATGGGTGGAACACCCCATAACTCTAAGTATATTGGGAGAAAATCGTAGTTACATTTTACCCAAATTTTCAGTAAAACTTATGAACGTTTCCACAACTCGCTTGACTTCAAAACATAACACACGACTATCATACGACTAACCTAATTCATAACATAACCTCCTTATCATCTTAAGCACCCTAGTCTCACCCCAAAAGTACATGTTATAACATTCCCAACTTGTCGACTTTCGATGAAATATTGTTTTCTTCAAATCCTTTAGCTTCAGAACCTTCCAACCCTCTTTGTACTTGTTGTTCATAATCTTCAATATTTGTAACCTCCACATTAACATGATTAACTAACTTTGTAAACTTTTCAAAAATGATTTCATTTCTGAGCTTACATTAATTGACTTACAACATACTCTTACGTACGAAAACATGGGGGGTAACATCGTTAATAGCTGAGTTGCACATGGCAACAACCTCCAAAACCAATAGTGATTCAAAGAAAAGTAACTGGGGAAAGAAGATAGGTCCACCTCAAGCTCAGTCAGCTCAGCCTTCTAAAAGAACAAAGACTAAAAAAGGCAATAACAAACGTCCCAAACGTGTCAAAGTTATTAAGTGAAATGTTATGATTGTGACAAAATAGGTAATTATGCCAGAGGCTGCTCTGAGCCTCCAAGAAAGGTATTTCACGATGCTCGAATTAGTGAACTTTGTGTTTCTAGTTCTATTTTTCTAACTGAATTTAATCCTTTGTGGATTGTAGACTTAGGATCAACGAACGACATAGCCTGGGAATGCAGTGCCTTCATTGAATTTCAGCGAGTTCCACGTGGAGCAAAGTGGATATATGTGAGCAACAAAAATAAAGTTGTTTTTGAAGGGATCAATACATGCAAGTTAGTCCTGCATGGTGGTCGAGACCTAATACTACATGATGTTCTCTTTGCACCAACAATTCGCCGAAATGTTATTTCAGTTTCAGTTTTGCTTAAGCTAGGATTTGACTTATTTTGTCATGGCAATTCTGCCAAGTTGACTTTTGGTTCAACTTTATTTCATTTTGGTCATATGACCGGAGGTTTAATTATTATGGATTTGGATTATGATTCATTTAATAATAATTCTAGTTTTTCTATATTTGTTTCTTCATATAAATATGATAGTGATGTAAACATATGGCATGCTAGACTTGGTTATATTGGCCAACAAAGAATACAAAGTTTAGCAAAATAAGGTTTGCTTTCCAGCATTGAACATGTGGAGTTGTCCACTTGTGAAAATTGTCTAGCTAAAAAATTTGCAAGAAAACCTTTTGGTCAGGCGACTAGAACCGAATACCCTTTGGAATTAGTCCATTCAGACATTTGTGGGCCTATGAATGTTAGGTCTAGGCATGGAGCAAGTTATTTCATCACAATTATTGATGACTTTACACGTTTCAATTATGTCTATTTAATTTCCCACAAAGCAGAAGCAATAAGTTGCTTCAAACGCCATACGAGCTTAGTGGAAAATCAATTAGACAGGAAGATAAAAACTCTTCGAACTAAATGTGGTCGCGAATACTTATCAACCTAGTTTAACAGTTTATGTGATGAAAAGGGAATAGTTCATCAGTTGACTATCCCAAATACTCCACAACAAAATGGTATTGCGGAGAGAAGAAATAGAACGTTCCTAGAAATGGTTAGGTTAATGTCTGCACAAGCTAACCTCCCAATTAGTTACTAGGGTGATGTGTTGCTTACTTCTACCTTTGTTCTTAACTGAGAGCCTACAAAATCAGTTACTACTACCCCGTATGAGTTATGGATTAGAAGACAACTCGACTTGAGTGTATTAAGACCTTGGGGTTGTGCTGCCTATACACAAGATTCCTCTCACAAATATGGCAAATTAGGCTTGAGGGGAAAGAAAAGTATCTTTATAAGATACTCTGAAACCTCAAAGGGCTATGTATTTATAGGTTAGCAAGACAGTGGGAGTGTAACTGAGTTTGAATCACGAGATGTCACATTCTTAGAGGATGAATTCCCTTAGAAGGGAGAGGTAGGTCAAGACCTAACCTTATTTGAGATAATGGATCAAGAAGTACAAGGATCACTTCATTCGAGTGGGAGAATTTTAGCAGATGATGAATTAGTTTCTCATCAAATACCTCATTAATCATCATATGCGAATGAAAGTAATCCTTCTACATTTAATAGAAGTGACCAAATGGATCTTGTTCCAAGTGGGAGCGAGATGGTCACAGATCTTGTTCCAAATGGGAGTAGGATGAATGATCTTGATCCGAGTGGGAGCAACATTTATCCAAATGGGAAAAATGATGAATCACAACTAAGACGTGGTTCTCGTAAAAATATTCCCCGCCGAAGATTTGATGTTGAAGGCGGCGAACTCTTTATGATGCTCCTGCAAGAAGAAAACAAGCCTAAAAATGTAAAAGAGGCTCTCTCATGCCCTGCTAAGGATAAATGGACAAAAATAATGGAAGATGAATTGGAGTCTATGAGAGTCAACAAAGTTTGGGAACTAGTTGACATCCCTGAAGGACGCAAAGCAATTGGGAGCAAATGGGTTCTCAAAGTTAAGCTCAAGGCTGATGGCACAGTTGAGAGATATAAGGCTCGACTGGTGGCAAAAGGGTATACACAGTAGAAAGGAATAGACTACGAAGAGACTTTCTCGCCTGTTGTACGATTTACCTCAGTTCGCGTGGTTCTAGCTATTGTTGCTAGCTTGGATCTTGAATTACATCAGATGGATGTAAAGACTGCCTTTCTCAATGGAGAACTAGATGAAGAAATATATATGGAACAACCTGAGTGTTTCATTGAAAAGGACCACGAACAAAAGGTTTGTAGACTTTTGAAGTCTATTTATGGCCTCAAACAATCTTCAAAGCAATGGTAGATACGCTTTCAGAATGTTTTTGTATTCAATGATTTTACCATGATGGATGAAGACCATTGCGTTTATACCATGGAGGAGATCTAGACAAGAGGAAGTCTACCTTAGGATATATTTCTTACTCAGTGATGGGGCCATATCTTGGAGTAGTAAGAAACAATCATGTGTATAACTATCTATGATGGAAGCTGAATACGTGGCTCTCGCATCAGCAACACAAGAAGCTGTTTGGTTGAAAAGGTTCTTGGAGCACTTGTTGGATATCACTGAAAATACTGAACCAATATTAGTCTACTATGACAGTGAGGCTGCAATATCCTCCACCAAGTACCCTAAGTTTCATTGTAAAACCAAACATATAGATATCAAGTATAACTATGCGAGAGACATGGTTAGACGCAAGGTAGTGAATGTGAAGTATGTGTCTACAAAAGATATATTAGCAGATCCATTGACCAAGCCTTTGTCTAGAGATGCATTTGTGAGACACACTAGGTCTCAAGGCTTGTGTAGACTCTGAGATACTTTATTTTGTTATTTGTTTTCTCGTGTTCACAAAACTGATATTCTCTGATTATCAATAAAGTTGATTTATATACATACATATTTTTATTGTTAAATGTTATGTGCATTCTTTATTTTTTAATAAGTATGTTGGGTAGACAAGAGGTTGGCCTTCTCACACAGGCAATTACCTCCTTATCTTAGTAATGTGAGGAGATGAGACATGATTTTAAGCAAAATTATCATAAGCATAATTTGAGAGCTATTCGCTTAAAATTAGAATGTCGCTTAAACAATTACATAAGGTCATTAGGGTGAAAAACGTTCACCTAGTCTACTTTTGTGAGCCAGATGTGAGTTAAAAATGATATTATAGATCAAAGAACTAAAATTTAGATACTTATGGTGTCTAAATATCATCTGTACAGTATTCTTTATGAGATAAAGACATACGCTCCTTGGGAAAAGGGAAAAAATGTTATAGCACATGTTTCATACCATGTGTGCTAATGTCGACCAATTGAGTTAATATAAGTCCATTCTCAACTTATTGTTGTGTGAGACCCAAAGCTTTTATGATAGTTTAAGATTTTGTATCCTTAGAGACTCCGATCAGATACTTGAGACTTAGTATTATGTTAGCTATCTTAGTATGTTTCCAAAAGACTATGTACACAGATTCGGTCTAGCGGAGCATATCTAGAAAAGCAGTCATATTAATGTTAAGGGAATCGCGAGAAGAGGAAAATCATTGATGGAATCTCATTTATTTATATTCACTGGTGCACCAATTATAACTTATGAGTTATGATTGTGAATACAAGAAATAATGATATATAAGATTTTGAGACGATATCAAATGTGATTTATATGATCTAGGGTACTGCATACTTTATGATCTACTTGCAGGTTCGCACTCAGCGGGAGTCTATATACTCCTAACAGATGTATAGTACTTAGCTCTCACAGTATGTTGGTCGCACGGTCTACTTCCCTGTATGAATGATTGAGGAGATGAGTTGAGAATATGTTTCTCGGGCTAGATTAGCACTCCCATTATGTGTGAGTGGGAGATGTAGGAAATAGAGTCACACCCATAAGGGGTTCTCTTAGGGCCCACTAGTGTAAAACACAGTAATTTTAGTAATTACTGTAACCCTAGTAGTCCCTATATAAGTACACTTACTGTGTACAATAAAGTAGGACTCTCTGCAGTATATTTTATATGCTCTTCTCTCTCAATTTCAGTTAGGGTTTAGATTGTGATATATGGGGTTGCTCCGTCACAATGTGACAACCACCACCGACCAGTGATTCCAGCCGCGTTCGTCCATTTTTTGCTTCCGCGCCACGAAGAACAAGTAAGTTCTCGTTTTATGATTTATGCGCTAAATCTAATGTGTTTAGATGTTCCTTCAGTTCCGGATATACGGCCCTTTATCTGTCGCCTACAACCATTAATTGCACTTCCCGAAGCCTCAGAACTCGTCCCGAGTCCGGGGTGCATCATCTTATCAGGTCCGATGACGAGCACTCCGTTCGGGCCTTGATACAAAGAGTTCCTAGTGTTGATTTCGATCTCACATATTCATACTCTTGCTTCGTTTGGTCATTCTTTTCTTTTTTTTCACACCATGTGTAGTTTTGCAAAAGACTTTTTGGCTCATTACTTTATTCCATCAAAGTTATATATATTGGCTCTATTCTTACCAATATATTGGCTCTATTCTTACCAATATAATATAACATTGCAAATGCAATTGTGCTGCGTTACCTGAAATCATGTACTCTCTAAAGTATATGAAGTAGTATTTAGTTTTTAAATCGAGCTAAACTCACACCAGAATACCGCAAGAACCCTCGCCATCTATGCATAGGTCCGCTTACACTTTAGGAATAATCCAAACATGTTCATTAGGATTGTAATTAGCTCAAATTAAATACTCCCCCGTTTCAAATTAGATGAGATACCTTCCTTTTTAGTTTATTTCAAAATAAATGACACATTTCTAAATTTGAAAATAATTCAACTTTAAATTTTTATTTTACATATTTTACCCTTAATGAGAAGCTTTTATAACCACACAAATGTCATGGCCGCACAAAGTTTTTGCCCCTAAAGCTTTTAAGACCATAAATTTCAAAAGTTTTTCTTTTTACTTAAACTCTGTACCTAGTCAAACCAGCTCATCTAAATTGATACGGAGGGAGTAGAAAAATACATGAGGCTTTACACATTTTTATTACTTTTTCATGTCTAAAAGTTTTATTCAACTACTTCCTCCGTTCCAATTTATGTGAACCTGTTTGACTAGGCAAGAAATTTAAGAAAAAGTGAAGACTTTTGGATTTGTAATCTTAAACAAGTCAAAAAGGAGGCCAGAGTATTTGTGTGGTTATAAAAACTTTTCATTAAGGGTGGAATTATAAATTTAAGCTAAATTGTTACCAAAGTTAGAAAGAGGTCATTCTTTTTTAAACGGACCAAAAAAGAAATAGGTAAACAAATTGACAGTGTGACTATAAAGTCTTCGGAATTTCTGGTGGCACTTGGAAGCAAATTTAAACTTCTCAAACTTTCTTGTGATGTGAAATATGCAAATATCTTCCCCACAAAAAAAAAAATATCTGCCCAAGCCAAAAAGAAGAAAACCTAACTCTTTCCTGCCACTTTTTTCCTCTCTCCCCTCCAGCAGAAACAAATGCATTCTTTAACTCTACCAATACAAACCATTCCCAACAAAAGCATAAACAAACTTCCAAATCCTAGAACTCCACTAGCAAATTCATGGAAATCCCACAACAATATTAATATTAATACAAATAAATCTCTCATGATATGCAGAGCTTATTCTTCTTCAATCACTGACTTTGACCTCTATGATCTTCTTGGAGTTGATAGTTCATCTAACCAGGCTCAGATTAAGCTGGCCTATAGGATGCTGCAGAAGCGATGCCACCCAGATATCGCCGGAGTACCTGGTCATGACATGGCTATTATCCTCAATGAAGCCTATGCTCTTCTTTCTGATCCAATTGCACGTATGGCTTATGATAAGGTCAGTTCATCCATGTACATGGTGGAAAAAGTAGTAGTCTTTTGATTGTTAAATCACTTTTGTTTAGTATTGTGCACCTTGTATAAAATCACTGTCATTCCATCCATCTCGGACGTGTTTTATGGATCCTACTAAATCTACTGCTTCTGATTCAGACTATGTATACATATGCAAAAGAAACTTCACGTCCACTAACTTTAAATCCTGAATTCACGATAATTCTTAGGTAGACTATGCCTATCTTCTTTAAGAGAAAAAAAAAATCTTTCCCTCACTTTCCTTGTTACCTTGTATTATCCTAAAAATTGGTCTTTAAATCAGCTTAAGCACATCCTTCTTTAATGTTTGTCTTGTAATCAAATAATGCAGGAACTGACAAAAATTGCAGACTTAAGGGGGTACACAGGAAAACCTTTATATTCAGCATGGTGTGGTCCAGAGAATGAAGAAAGAGCTGTGTTTGTTGATGAAGTCAAGTGTGTAGGTTGCCTAAAGTGTGCATTATTCGCTGAAAAGACATTTGCTGTTGAATCTGTGTATGGAAGAGCCAGAGTAGTTGCTCAGTGGGCTGATACTGAACCCAAAATTCAAGAAGCTATAGATGCATGTCCAGTTGATTGCATCTCGTAAGACTATTTACTAATTGGGAGTTCAAACATTGATAGTTAATTGCTTGCTTACTTCTTCTTTCTGACATGTTCTCATAGGGTTGTTGAGAGGTCAAACTTGGCTGCACTTGAATTCCTAATGTCCAAGAAGCCGCGAGGCAATGTTAGAATTGGTGCTGGCAATACTGTTGGTGCTCGCACCTCGAATATATTTGATGATCTAGACAAATTTCAAAGCAGATATCAAGATGCCTTGAATAAAGCTTCCAAAACCAACCCTAAGGTAATCCTTGTTCTGAATATATTAGCACAAATGTTCAAATGTAATAGCGATTTAGCCGGTGACAGGGCCAACCAGGGTAACCTCCGTTTGACATATAACTCTTACTATATTTCAGGCTTCATATGTGCAAAAAGAAGCACGAATGTCAGCATTTCAAGCAATCCGGGCAATGTCAAGTTGGGTCTACTGGCAATCACCTATTATAGGGACTGCAGAAGCTGTCCAGGCTTTGGTACCAGTTAGGAGAAGGCTAATTGAACCCGACATTAAGAAGCTCAGAGCTGCTGCAGAAACTATGAAACAAGCCAAAGCAACAGTTAATCAAAGGTGCAACGATGAGTATTGGTCTCCATCAACCCCTGCACTTCCAGAAGCAACAAACACTAGTTTGGTGGATGAAGTTTCCTCGAATGCTTCTTCTCCCAAAACACCGGTAGAATTCTATGATGAAGCTTTCTCACCTAAGGAGAAAATTCAAGGCAATCCCTGGCTCTGGAGAGTGCCATTCGCAACAGCAACAGCAGCAGCAACTATAGTTTGGTTAAAACTTGGAGAAGAAGCGACTGCTAGACTCAACGATCATATTGGTGGTTCTCTCGCATTAGACATTGTCAACAGCTCATGGCTGAAGGTCATTCTTGCAGGTGCTACATGGTATATGATTGGTATGGCTCTAGTGGAACTTGTGGGGTCTCTACAAAGTTTGTTTGGGAAGGACAGAAAATAGTGAACACTTTCATTCCAGAATACAAGTGCAAGCAGATAAATCTTGCAACATAAATGTAAAGTTACTATATGGCCTAATCAGTTCCTGTCCCAAGGGCCTCAAAGTCTGCTTATAGAAAAACAAAGCTTCACCTATGAGATTGCCTTGTATTACACTTTACATATTTAAGAGGTAAAACATTAAGAAAAACATAGAATGCGCTCAACCACACATATGCACACTAAGAAGTTAGATGCTAAACCCTTCCATTACCTGATATCCTGATCAGACTTTATTCCATTATAGAAATTGGAGTTGCAAAATGCGTATTGTAGCGTTAGCAGAACTGATGGAAATCGTTGTAAAGAGTAGAGAAACCAAAAGCTACCTGAATAGTTAAATCTTCTCCCTAATCTACTCGTTCACTTATGGCACCTAGCACATGCTGAAGCCGAAACCACAAAAGCACAATTTCAATATAGTCAATATAATTTATCATAACATGGTTTGAACAAGACTAGAGGTCTTTCCACTTGCAACTAATGGAAAGTTATTGTACACTTCTGGGTCTTGACAGCTGATTCAGTTTAATCATAAAGTATCTTATAGTTCAGTACAATATCACAGACACTCAGTAACGATACTTGGTAGAGTAATCTTTAGGTGCAATAACTAGACCACGACCCTTTCTCGCACCACGGTACACTGTCTCAACAATATCAATGAACTCTTGTTTATCTTTGAGAGCCCAGTTGATCTTGTTATTGTTTCCTGTGCCAAGATCAATCATGATGTGCTTGTTCCTGAAGAAGAACATGATAGTGGATGGATCGTACAACTCATACATTGTGTTAAAATCAGGGACCTCTGTGATGTCCACCAGATATATGACAGCAAAATTCTTTAATGTATCTGCAACCGAAGCCAGCACCTCGTCCATCTGAAACGCCAGAAGAAATAACCAGCTAAAACCAAATAGAGTTTTACAGATTTTATAGCAAGGGAAAAATGTGTGTGCCAGAGAAGGGGGAAGGGGGGGGGGGAATCAGTATGCCACTGTGAACCCTCCCCAGGCAGGAGATGAGAGAAGCCAAATCTATATATCTATATAAAGTAGGGAAAATAAGAGATGAGTTGCACCTCTCTTTGGCCAAGGATCCTAATTACCATTTATTATTTCCACTTTTTGGTTATTTTGGGGGTCTCTTTATAACTACAACAAAGAATTATAACAGTGAGGTATAGAAGAGTCACAAAAATTAAAGCACATAAAGTGTATTAAATAAAAATACAAACAATCCGTTTGCATTTTCCTAAAAAAAAGCTACTCCCTCCGTCCACTTTTACTTATCTAGTATTCTAAAAATAGACTTTTACTTGTCACTTTTAGCGCATCAAGAGAAAACAATTTCTTTTTTCCTGTTATACCCACATTATTAATTACTCATTTCAAATTATTTTCTCAAAACTATTAAAAATATGCATCAATTAATATGGGTATCATGGTAAATTTTGCACTTTATTTATTATTTCTTAAAGGGTGTGCAAAGTCAATAGTGGACAACTAAAAATGAACGGATGGAGTAAAACAAAATGTCTCTTCCTCTTCTTTCCATTAATTTTCTTAATTATTCCTCTTTATTTATCTTCTTTCCCACAAATAAGTACACGTACAATCAACATTACCAGAAACAATGGGGAATTCCAATCGAGACTGATTGAAAAGAACGTCTCTTCCTCCTTTTCCCATTAATTTTCCTAACTACTCTTTAGCTTATTTTCTTTCCCACAAACAAGTACACATACAGTCAACTTTCCCAGAAACAATGGAGAATTCCATGCGAGATTTATTGAAATGAGATTTCAGTTACTGAAGAATATGCATTTGCAGTAGGTAACTCTTCTATCAACAGGGTCAATTAGTATATGTTGGAGAATAATTGGAGTGCCAATACTAAATACTTTAGGTATATTAATTGTCGTTATAACATTTTGCGTTAAACGGTTTAAGTATTGATCTTTTCCTTGATGTGGTGTTTCCCTGTTCATGATTTTTATCATGTAGTCCAATAATAGGCACGCTCACCTTTAGGGCATAGCCTTCCTCTTGGTGTTTCTTTGCCATTTTTACATTTTCTTTTCCAATTTTCTCCATGCCATGGCTTTTTTGTTTATCTGTATATTTCTAATTCTCAAAATTATCTTTTGCACATGCATACGTAATTTGAGACAGTTATTTCTTATTATGAATGTCTTTTATGCATACTTAATTTGAGATGGTAAATTTATAGAATTAAATCTCTACAGGACAGGAAAGTCTTTCATCGATAAAATAGAAGCATGAATGTATTCAAGAGTTCTAGGCGTGTAATAGTCTCCATTCACCATTATTTTCTGGGACTATTGCACTGTTGTTATTGACTTTGAGGTAGTGAAGTTTTAACGGTATTTGATGCTTAAAGAAAGTCAAAGTATTTAATATTTTGGTTCTTTTCTCTTTCCAAGCCTTTATATATTCCATGTTTAAAGGAGGTGGAAACTCTTTACCTCACTCACGTTACATCACTCCTCCAGTACGAGATCAAGATCATTTGGCGGTGTTACATAAATCTACTAATGCTTCTTAAAATTGTGTATTGCATAAATCTACTGATGCATCTTAAGACCACGCGACGCGCGAATAAATTTACTAGTGATGTTATATTACTGCATAGTAAATGCATCAATTAAAAATACCACTTATGCCCATATTATCCCCAACCTACCAACCACCCAAAAACCAGCTTCCCTGATAAAAAAGAGAGAGCTCACAGTACAGCCTCAGAGCAGAGACAAGTTTAGCTTACAATCTGTAGTTTTAGTTATAAAAATGAAGGGTATATTGAAAGTTCAGGGGATTTAAGGCAGCAAATAGTCAAGCAACAATATGACTCACCAGTAGGTGGACACTCAAGTCAAGTAGGTACATTAAAGAGAGTTTCCTGGCCTAAGCTTAAAGAAAATGTGAAGTCCTATGTGAACTATTGTGAAATGTACCAAAGAAGCAAGGAAGAAAAATACCCTACCTAGGGCTTCTACAACTCTTTCTTTATGATAATGGTGTTCGTGCCAGCTTGCACTTTGACTATTGCACCAGGTACCTGATATCTTCCACCAGCTCAAGTACCGGTAACTCTGTCACCAAAAGGCTTAGACAGATGCGAAGAAATTATCTAGTGCTTTTTTATCTTCGCCGGAGCTTGAACCAGAGAACTAACAGTTCTCCAGCCTACCTTATAAAAAAAACAGCTTTCCAGCCTAGGGCTTCTATAACTCTTACCCGTTCCTGAGCAGGTTTGGATGCATAGCATATTAGTGCAGACTTCATAGAGGTCCAAATCACAAGGAAAGGACACCATCTTTGTGGTAGTAGACGGCATGACTAAAGGGATAACAGAAAGCTAAAATGAACTCCTGAAACCATCCTTTCTGATAGAAACGGTATATTTTTTATTAACTGCTGGCAGGAATTGTTATTTTAAATTAATGTGGACACGACTAAGTTTCAGCACAGCTTATCACCCTCCATCAGATGGACAGACGAAGAGGGCGAATAGATGTAATATTGCCTGTTTGAGATGTATGACAGCTCATAGACCCAATCAGTGGAAGGAATGGCTTGGTTTAGCTGAACGGAGGTGCAATTCAAACTTCCATAACGGTTTGAATTGCGTACCATTTCATCCATGGTATGGGTATCGCCTCCTGAGATATCAAATGGAGCCTCATTAGAAGCTAATGTACCAGCACCAGAGGATTTCTTAGCCAAGAGCAACAAATTCAGCAGCTATAGAAAGACAATCTAAAGCAAAGCACGAAATAAGTTAAATTTTATGCACATAAGCACAAAACTGAACAAGAATTTAACAAATTTGAAGTTCCATGTCAGATGAGCCTTCAAGTTTCCGGAAAGGGCAAGGTGGCATATAGACTGCGTTTACGTTCTGACTCTGGGGTGCACCCCATGTTTCATATATATATGATCTCAATAAACATGGTCATTCAACCAGCAGCAATCTTGCAGAGATAGTGGGTCAAAAGGGGCAACTTGAGAGTGGTAAAGGAACTGGTGCATTGGACAAACTTAGCTCCAGAAGACTCCACATGGGAAGATTTTGACTTCGTCTGGGCCATGTTTCCAGAATTGCTGCTAGTTCTTGAGGACAAGAATTAATTTAAGGGGTCTGGAATGTTATATGTAAAATGGAGGGGAGCAATATACGTAAAAAGAGAAGTCGATTTAAACAACAAATGAAACAAACTGCTGAGATTAGCTTTTCTTAATGAGCAGAAACCGCTCAAATTGACCCTGCTGAGATTAGCCTTCCTCCAGTTAAGAGCTTTGTTTGTCGTCTCAATCTCAGAAGGATGTCATCATTGATGGGGAACAAAAAGTAAAACTCCTTTCTTATCATTTCTTTTGTTTCTGAATTCTAATTCAAGCTAGATTCTTTTTAATCATTATTTCATTTCTGAATTCAACTTTTTGAAATCCTCGGTGGAAGAGGTACCAAGTACATGTGCGGGTAGGAAGTAGCATGTATCCAGTAGAATAGTTGTGTGCAGCGCAAAGCTGTAAACTGATCCAAATACCATCGGATTCCCCAAAAACTCCGGTCCCATGTCAACCCCTGACTGATCGGAGGCCTAAAAGCCTCAAAAAGGAGGAAGGGTACTCCAATCGACCAGGTTTTTATTTTGTAAATAAGGTTAAAAAAAGAACTTTCAGAAAGCGGCTCCCAAAATGGAATAGGAAAATGGCCAAATAGTAACTTGCGGCTCAGTCCGAAACAAGTAGCAATCTGCCATATGAATCTTCACCATATTTTTCCATTTATAATCACCTTAGACAAAGATTATACAAAACAAAAATAAAATAAAAAAAGTAAAAGAAGTTATCTAAATCTCCTACTGCATGAGAATCTCTAATAGGGCTAACGGACTCCAAAAAAGCATAGGACCTAAAGTAAACGTATTAACATGAGTAAAGCATATTACCAATTAATTTGTATTGCCTATACAATTTTTCTCTTCCATTATGTCCTATCTTTTGTTAAGTATTTTGTTAAGTCCGCATTGATTCCAACATATTGTAGGCATTTCTAGACCATTTCTTTTCATGTGATTTTAGGTCTACCTTATCCCTTTCAATAACCATGTCTTCACACCTAATGACCAGCTAAGTTGCTCAGACACGGCAGTTTAGGTGCCGCATCCGTGTCGACATGACACTAGTATGGGTGTGGGTATAGGATCCGTATCGAATCTGGTCAAATAATTTTGGGTACTTTGACCACGACGGGTGGAAAAATTCAAGACGAGATACAATTTGATTCCCGAAATCAGAACCAAAACTAGGGTACATTTGAGAAAACAGCATATTTTATCTAGCAAACCAATCATTTACTTATCTACAACTTGAGAATAAAAAAAAGAAATCCATACTTTACAAGCTATATGTAAATATTCCACAAAATTTCTCATAATTTAAATATTTTTTTACTTTTTTATTTTCTTTTTAGCCAATCCGTACTAGGATCCGTATCCCTGAATCTTAGAATTTACATCTCGAAGATCCGACCTCTAGATCTACACCCGTGTCGGACACCCGCACTCGTGTCCGAGCAACTTAGATGACTGGTGAATCTGGAAGCTGACATCCGGAGGCCAACGCAAGAGATAACCAACCATCTCAAGCAACCTTCTTTCATTTTATCCTCAATGTCTGCTACTTGTCCCTTCCGGAGAATATGATCATTTTTAGGCTAATCTAATCTAGTACCCACACATCAATTTTAGCATCCACATTTATGTGACACTCATCTTGTGGATGAGTAGTGTTGCTAAAGGTAAAAAGCTCCAAAAAGCGCTCCAGGTCAAATAGGATTTTAAGCACAAACGCAATTTAAGTGTGGGCTTTAGCAACAAAAAATGGTACAATGAAAGGAAAAAATAACAATATATATGTAATTTAAGAAAAAAGTAACAAATACCCTCGGCTCAAGTAAAGCATAATCCCGGCATTCATGGAAAAGAGAGACAATAGCCACGGAAAAGGAAGCAGTAACAATAACAACAAAATAAGATAATTGAAACAAAACAACAGTTAGTGAGATTAAAAAATAAGAAAATACGAATGTAATACCAGTAATACTAGTATGGAGAAGAAAAGCGCCCGCCTACCTATTACCCTACTACCTTAATCCTCGACCTCCACACCCTTTTATCAGGGGTCATGTCCTCAGTAAGTTGCAAATGTACCATCTCCTATCTAATCACCTTTTCCAAATACTTCTTTTGCCTACCTCGCCTCTTCTTAGATCCATCAACATCAACCTCTCACGCCTCCTCACTAGGGCATATGTGTCTCTCATCTTGACATGTCCAAGCTACCTCAACCTCGCTTTAAATATTGACGAACTAAGATGTTCAAGTATAAAAAGGGGGGGGGGGGACATTTCGCTAAGACCGTCAAAAATAGAAACATTCCGCAAAAACCAGTCACGTTATGGGACATAGCGTGCAATTTTTTGAACGGTTTTAACCCAAACAGCTTCTTCCCCAAGCCCCTTTTTTAACCCGTCTAAAATATGGGTAGATGGATTGTGGAGTGTTCAACCAGTCCGAATCCAACCCCCGTGCCCATTTTTCCTCCACTAATTGTAATAGACCTTATTCATTAAATCCCAGCTTCCATCCGTTAATTGCAATTGTATTTCTGAATTCTAATATGAAGAAACATTACAGAAATTTTAGACCCACTACAAATTGATTATCCTAAGACATTAAACAAACAAAACACGGAATACCCAAAACTTCTTTTCTACTAAAAAATAAAAAGACTATACAGCTGGTTCAACGCACCATAAAACTGAAACCAAAAAACATTTATGGTGAAAACAGTTGAAATTACAGTAATCAAGAATACACAAGAACCTAGGGTTTCCCGAACAAACTAAAAAAAAAAAACCGCAGCAAATTATTACCCAAAGCAATAAACCCATAATTTACTAAAACAAACATCCTAGAAACACAATATATGCACATCGTTTCCTATATGGGGATGCAAAAGGAGGGGGAAAGGCATTAGGGCGTACCTGCATGCAAGTTTCGTCCCAGTCATGGCCGAAGCGGATAATGACGAGGCGTTCCTCTTCAGCGAGAATGGCCTGATCCACCGCCCATCCCGAGTGAAGGTGAGGCAACAAGTACGACATCTTTCTCTGATCGCTAGGATAGCAAGGGAAAAGTAGCTCAAGGAAGGGTTTTGGTTCTCCTAGATTGGAAAACGGGAGAGAGAAGAAAATATTTAATACAGTAATAGCCTCGCAGTTCATTTTTTAAAATGGTTTTTATTAGATAAATTTTCATAAACTACTATAGCTACCACTTACAGCTTGTTTGATAGTTGATCCCCATGCAATAAACTATCATATTGTATTGTAATTCCAAAATAATGTTTGTTTGATTGTTTCATTAAAATTGGTTGTATCTTATTATTAAATTTATTATTTCGGAATAATGAAAAGTCTCTTTTTTTAAATAACCGATTTGGTGTGGTGGGATTGTTTCTTAATTTTCTTTCCAATTATGCCTTAACTTATTACTCCACAATTTTATTTTACCATTTACCTTTTTCTATTTTAACTCCAAATCTCCAACCTATAACCTATTTTATTTTTTTCCAGAACTTCTGCCGCCAACGTTAAAGGTGTTTTGCCGCCTTCACTTTTATTTTTTCTCCTAATTTGCTTTTAACTCAGATTTAATTAGTTGTGCTCCTTTATTTTGCCTTCTTCTGTCTCGTTCCTTTGTTCTGCTTTCTTAAGGTGGTTTACGTTCTTCTGTTTTGTTTTTAAAATTATTTTTATGCATATTTTTTTGTTAATTTAATATTTAAACAGTTGAGGATATTTTAGTAAACTTATCAGTTACAGTGCAGTACGATACAGTCAAACCAATAAGCAAAATATTATTTAACAACAACAAACAATACAATTTATCCAAACATTATATTCATAAAACGATACGATACAATAAAATACAATACATTATAAAATGATGGGAAACATTGATCCAAACAAGTGTTACAAAATTATTTTCTATAGCTATATTTTCAGTTGTTATAGACTGTATTCGATGTATTTTTGTTATTGTATTCATGAATACAGAAGCAAAACTCGGCGGAAAACAGGGAAGTCCAGCTAAGCAGAGAATGTATTCGACTGTATTCGCGAGCTGTATTCGTAAATACAGTAACGGAATTTGCGAAAAAAGGTCTTCAGTTGTTTAAAAACGGTAAGTGAATCAATTAACGCAATAGACTCCTCATATAACTCATCAAACTCAATTATAACACACAAAATTTGTATTTCTAGTTATAGAAAAGATTCTCAACCGAAAACACCCCAAAAACAGAGTAATCTTCATAGATTCAATCCATCCTTTCCTTTCTTAGTGGTATCTTTACTAAAATATTTTTTTGTGGTATCTTTACAACTAGATTTATATATTGAAATTATATAATTACATTGAATACATGATGTATATCAGGTCATCTATAGTGCAAAAACATATGAATACATATTGCTGATACATTTGAATACATATACACATCTGAATACATAAATTATATTAATTAAATTACACTGATACGTGTACATACACAGATAAAATAAAAAATACAATGTATGGTAGCACATAGTCTTAGGGATTCATGGTATTGAGCCCATGATTTTATAATTGGTGGGTTTTAATTTTGACCACATAATCTATTCTTTAAATTGTCTTTTATTTTTGAGAAAATGCATAAAGACCCCATTCAACTTGTCTGGGAAAATCATTTACACACCTAAAATTTACGGGTGTCCTAACACCCCACTATTGTTAATACAATTGTATTTATTTACTCCCTCCTAAGCCCTGTAAGGGAGTTTTTTCCAACTTAAAGTGACAATCGAAATGGGATTATTTACTTATTAAAAATTCAGAGTCGCCAATTGGGATAATTATGGTGTCCCAAGTCACCGGTTTAAAATCCCGAATCGAGGAAAGGTTGACTCTGTATTACAGTCCGCGAACTAGAAATCCGGGTAAGGAATTCTGTTAACCCGGGAGAAGGTGTTAGGCATTCCCGAGTTCCGTGATTCTAGCACGGTCGCTCAACTGTTATTATTGGCATATTTATCTGATTTAAAACACTTTTAAAACCTATGTGCATTTTACTTTAAACCGCTTTTATTTATTTTAGGAAGATTTCAACGTCATCTAAAACACGTCTTTGGACCACGCCACATGAAATGCACCCGCAGTCCGAGACACACTTTATTTAACATTGTTAAGATTTGGATTTGGGTCACATGAAATGCACACCCGAGTTTAAGGAAGTTAATTATTAAAATAACGCGCCTAAAGTGACTACGCGTTTTTGACTTTGCGAGGGCCATGGAAATTTGCTAAATGGCGCGCCTCGATTTCTAAAGAATTAAAATATTAATTAAGCGAGGGCCACGCATTTGAGATTTGCTTGGCATGGCACGCCTTGAACTATTCTAACAAAAGGGTTCCTATATTAGCTATTGAGGGCCACAAATTGTAACTTATCTAATATAGCTCGCCTCAAACTAAACTAAAGAATCTAAGTAATTAAGGAGGGGTTAAAGGGGTTTTAATCATTTTAGGCTAAACGTAATACACGAACGCACTAATTTGGATAACTGTG
The DNA here is from genome assembly GCF_000715075.1 of Nicotiana tabacum. Taxonomy (NCBI): domain Eukaryota; kingdom Viridiplantae; phylum Streptophyta; class Magnoliopsida; order Solanales; family Solanaceae; genus Nicotiana; species Nicotiana tabacum. The sequence continues at coordinate 94,711,907 of NC_134095.1, read as the reverse complement.
TAAGCCCAAAAAATAGTGTACTCATTCAGCACAAAACGTAAAGAAGGAAAGAAAACAATTATCGTTGAAACAGCTACAGCACATGCAAATCATATCGCGTGCGGTTTCTTTTTTGACAGTAATTGCTTAATGACTGCAGAAATCCTACACTAGCATTTTTAGTAATCAACTAGGACATATCATTGTGACTTGGATTAAGAACCTATAATATGCATTCAGCAACTCTCTCGAGTTCTATGGGGTTCTCTTTGCAGTAGGCATGTCAAACTCTTGAAACTCTACTCTATCACCACATACTGATTCAATAATTCGCTTATCTCTCGTCAACTAAATAAGAAAAAACCAAAGATGCCATTTAACCAAGAATCAGATGATAACTACCTTATGTGAACTAAAGCCAATGGTATGAATTCACACAGAAAAACAGTAACAAGCACATATGAACACCAATGGCCATAAACCAAATAGAACAAAATTCTACCAAGGGGTACTTGGGTCTCCTCATCCAGTTAACTGCACAGCCTCCAATTTCAGTTGGAGGATGCTTCAAACAAACTTTGTAGCCAACTATTAAAATGTGAGTCTGTTATTTACATAAAAAACAAACTACGAAAACTAGTAAAACATCTAATTCAACACTAAAATACTACACTGATTTCTGCAGAAGTAACTCTGAATAATAGGCTACATGAACACCTGAGTATAAAACTTCATTTAACAATCTCAGTCATCAACTCTAATATTACAGATATCACTACATCCACTTCCATTCCAGGGATTCGAGAGTGTACCTGGATACAGCAAAAACAAACCAAAAATGTGCTTGGAATCAGCTAATAGCAGCAGCAAACAGAATCGGCTTTTAAAAAATCAGTAACACCAGATAAAATTCACTTCTTCCAACCAATAAAGAGCCCAGATGAACAACAATCTCAAAAATCTGATTAGCTAAGAATTTTTAAGGCAAAATTGGACTAGTTTTGACCAAAGAAATGCAAGAAATTCAATGTTCTCTCAAAACTCTTCAGACTCAGCCGTTTTCAATTTTCCCAGGTCTGATCCTCTTTTTTCCAAAATTTAGGAAATGGGGACTTTATAGAGGGGTTTTTAGGGCAGCAGTAATAGCTTTGGTAATTATCATTCACCCTTTTCCCCAATTTCATTATTTCGGTTCAGACCCCAATTCAAATCAGTTTTTGCGAGCCAATCCCTTCCCCCACTTTCCTAGAAGCTTCCCAATGCAGTTACAAAAGATTCCTCTACCCAATTTCCTAAACTACCCCTTAAACAACTCCCATTTACCTTCATAAACCAAAAACAAATAAGGGTCATCTTAAAACAAAACCTCACCCAAACCATGGGCCTGAATACTATAGCCCAAACATGAATTTCCAACTCTGAACGTAGTCGGAACCTTTTAAACAAACAAACCTTTCAATAAAAGGTGCTCAGAAATATTAATTTAAAGCAATTGAACCAACTAATCAATCAAATTATACCAAGACATTGATACGCTAATTCCTATTTCATTGAACTTAAAAATAAACTTAAATTAAAGAGAAGGAAGATTCAGAATCACAAACACGCACACAAAATGACTTAAAAACATTTAAAAGACAGAAAAGAGAAGAAACAGAAGGAGGCGAGTACACGAACAAAACAGAAGACGGAGACGAAGGAGAAAAGAACGAGAATACCTAAATGGCCACATGGACAAGGCTTGACAACCTCAAACGACTTCGATTTGACCCGAAACTGGTATTACCCGCATGTTTTCTTTAAGAACAAATGAACAATACTAGTTTCAAGCCGCATCGATCATAGAAAACTCGAAAGCTTGTAGGATTTTCTTTTCTTCGTTTTTAGATTTGAAATTGACCCAATTTGGTGAGGATTTGGGGAGAAATGGCGGTGGATTGGGGTTCAGGGAGGGGTGATGGTTGCATGGTTGAATTTTGGTGGTGGTGTGAGCCCCGCCGCCGGCCGGAGATGGTGAAGGGGTTCAAGGCGGCGGGTCTAGGGTTGAAGATGAGAGATGGAAGTGAAGAGATACGAGGTTCTTCTAGAGTTCATACAGTTTTAATTAAAATGATAGGGTGCCTCACAGCCGTTGGATGATGAAAACTGAAGGGTTGAGATCGATTTAACCTAATGAACTCAAAACGACGTAGTATCGTCCCCGTACTACGTCGTTTCAAAGGTCTTCATGGCTGACCACTTGGACCGGGTAAAACGATGGATTTTGGGCCAATTTCGACGGGTTGATGGGGAATTAATTGGGCTGGGTAAAGTTAAATTGAAATAGCCCAAAATCCAGGCTTCTTTTGTTTTAATTCTTAATCTCTTTTTCAAATTCAAATTTTCTCTTCTTTTCAAAATTAAAAATAAAATCTAAATTAATTATTAACCTAAATTAACCTACCACATTATATTAAATACTCAACATAATATTTACAATAATTAATTAAGTCCTAAATTAAAAGGAAAGCTATGAAATTCAAAATTAAAGAGTTAAAATGCAACATGAACTATTTTTGTGATTTTTCATATTTTATAGAACAACTAATTTACGAATTAAATCCTAAGATAAAAAATTAAATCCTAAATGCAAATGCAATGTATTTTTGTATTTTCATGAATTAGACAAAATAAATGTGCAAAGACAAATGCAAGCAATTAACAAAAAATGCTACAAAATTGCAAATAATGGGAAAAATTTATTTTTCTTAAATTTATGGGAGTAATTCATATAGGGCAAAAATCACGTGCTCACAAATATTTTTATAATAATAAAAAAAAAAACTAATACTCCCTCATTCCTACAATAACAACCGCCCAACAAACTTTCTCACTCCCCTTCCCATTTTTCTCACTTTTGAGAGACACACCGGACACCTCTCTTAATGTCTCTCTCTATTCTCTCGATGACTAGCAGTGGTTTGCTGGAGTTGATCACCGGCGGCCACCCTTCTCCTCTCCCTCACTCTGACAATCACGCTCGAAAATAATAGATCTGGCCGGAAATCCTCCTCTCCGGTGAGGCATCGTCCTTTTCCAACTTGTTTACGTTTTACTTTTCTTCAGATCTAGAAAGACCTGCCCGTTTTTGGTCCTCCGGCAACCTTTTAGGATGAAAATGTTTGGATCTGGATGGAGAAGCTCAAAACCAACGATAATTTTACCTTGCTCGCTTTGCTTCTTAAGCTACTACTCTGGAGATTTCGTGGTAGCGGCGTCACTGATTCCGGTGACTCTTTAGGCTACGGGTGGTCGGATCTATTATTTGTTGTTCGTCGGTTGGGACTATTGTATTGTTCTCACCATTTATTTTGGTTCAAGATGTTTGGACATTTTGTTGGCCGAATCCATTCAGAAAATGAAATCCAAAGACTTAAAAAACTCGTCATTCTCGTTCATTATCTACTGATATTACATTCCTATTGAATCATCAGTTTTGGCTTTATTGTTTGCTAACGACCCGTCTTTCTTCTTAATGAACAAGACTGGCACACCCTAAGGTGAAGTGCTAGTCCTAATGAAGCCCTTATCTAGCAAGTCCTTCAACTGCACCTTCAACTCTCTCAACTCTGCCGGGGGTCATCCTTTATGGAGGGATAGAGATCGACTGAGTGTCAGGCAACACATCAATTCTAAACTCAATCTCCCTTTTAGGAGGAAGGCCTAGGAGTTCATCAGGGAAAAATCTGGAAATTCATTGGCCACAAGAACTGATTGTAAAGTAGGCGGCTTTGTCTCCACATCTCTAACACGAACGAGATGATAAATGTAACCTTTCGAGGTCATATTCCTTGCATTAAGATAGGAAATAAACCTACCTTTTGGCATAGCAATTATTTACCATGAAAATGGTAACAACAATTAAATTTGTAGATGGGATTCTAAAAATACGTGATCTATTCCCGAGCTAGTTGTTAAAGCAGTTGATGTTAATAATGTTAAGTTTAACGATAAAGTGTGAGTTTAAATGAGGCAATAATCAAACTGAAGGGCCTGATGCTCGGTCGTAGGGTTGTTCGATGGGGACCTCGGGGTCCAGGTTTGAGTCGAGCTCAAGGTATCGGGGGCAGTCGGGAATGGGATAACAATTGGGGATATGGTTAAGAAAGGCTCTATACAGCCAATATTGGGCAATATAGTGAAGAACAAGTAAGAGGACGATAAATATTGAAGCGATCTCGGGCCAGTGAGAACAAACAAGTTAGAAAGAAAAGAGAGAGAGAGATATTATTGCACTTGTGGAGAAATGGAGCAACATCAATCCCTTACAAAGTATGGTGAGTCCCCTTTATGTAGGAGGGGGGACTCGGTTACAAGCATGTGGAGATCAATTTCAAAGTATGGAGATGGGATGGCTTGACGTGATGCCTCAACATAGGCTCTGGATAGGCCGGACCTGGCAGACTTAGCCGTGTGCCTTGGGAGCTTCCCCCTCTGTCCTGGCTTCGATCTCCATTTCCTCTGAGTCGGGCCTTGTCAAGCCTCGAGGTCGGGAACTCGGTCGTGGCCTCCCGTCCTTGGGGTCCCGAGGCATGCTTCCAGAATGACTCGACAGCGAGAAATCAAGTCTTCTGATTTTGCCGCATACAGATAGTCTCCGCATTTCCCATAATGAAGTGATGGGAAATGATTTTGACACTCGACTCCTCGAGCTTCTTTGGTGATGCCATATCGATGATGCGACTCTTGGCATGAGCTTTGTGGCAACCGGACATCCACGAGCTCGTGCTTTTCGACCCCATTCATTATACTCCTGATTCTCGCTTCCCAAGGTAAAGGTACCGCCGCTGGTTCGATTTTCTATGGATGCATTAACTGTGCCCATCGGTCAGTCTTCCAAAGCCTAGATGGTCGTGTCGTAACTCCCTATAAATAGGGGCACCTTGGCTTTGCTTTTCCTATCCCAGTGCCTCCGTTGGTTTGCTTGCCTATTTCATCTTATCATCTTCTTTCACCCTTGAACATCATACCGGGGGCTCATAACCTTAAGGCCGTTTGGAAGAGTTTCCTTAGACTATGTTGTGACCTTCTGCCGGGGCTTCCCTTCGTCGAGCATAACCATTCTGTCCCGCTACTGTTGTGGCCATTAATATATTCATTGTGGCTGTTGTTGTTGGCCCGAGGTGATGATGGATGGGGAGTCATCGAGCATCATGCTAGCTATTCGAATTATGCACCGCTGCTCACTCTTCTACCCGAGCCTGGTGTGGCACTTTATCCCTAGGGTTTTTTCCTTCCCAAGGGATAAAGTGGCACTACCGGCCGTTGAGGCTGGGGCCCGCCGAATCTTCAACCTTTGGATTCGGCGGGCCATGTCTCTTTTCTCTGCCTCCTCTGCATCCCCTCCTTTTCCTCTTCTTCATCTTCTCCTGCGGGAATCCCTCGAGGGATAGAGTTGGGAACCTATGAGAGGTGGAGGTCGAAAGAATTACCCTCGAGGAAACGCCCTCGAGGGTGCGGCGCTCGAGGATGCTGATATCGAAGATGGATCTTCGAGGGCAGATCGGGCGCCCAGGTTTCATCACATGTACATCCTTCCGTTCCTCCGCTTTAGGTGTAGACTCCTGTAGGCTTTTGTAATTGTATGTAACGAAACCTCGAGGGCTGCTTGTACACAAATTTTTATGAATAAGAATACACTTTACTGACTTTTGCTTTCCTCACTTTTGTAAGCTTTCATACCCTTCGAGGCCCTTTGAATGCCTTCTTTTATTTGCTGACTGCTAATAACTGACTTGGGCGTGGGCGTTCTTTCCGATCTTCTACTGATCGACGCGGTTCTTCTTCGAACTCGTCGTCGTACTTAAGACCAATCCTGGATTGATTTGATAGGCCCGGGCTATGGAGGCCCTCCGAGTTGTATGGAGATCATGCGTCGAATCCCAGAATCTCCGGGAACGTTATCCTAAATGAAGGTTAGCTTCGGGTACCCGGGGGTCCCTTTTGATCCTGATATAGATAGCCCCTTTAAAACGTATAGGATAGAATTCTGCTGAGGAGTTGTCTATACTCAGGCGCTGCCTCGGACCCTCGTGGAGCTTTCGTGATCGGAGTTTCCCGTGCTTATTCCTCTCTTTTAGGAGAGGGGAACCATGAGACCAGGTACCTGCCTTGCATTGGGTAATAACGTTGAAAGCTTCCCGAAGTCCGTCTTCTTTTGGTCGGGGATCCTCGAGATAAAATGCTATCTCGAGCTTGGAGATAACATGGACGGCTCCTCGAATCTTGACTTCTCGTTGAAGGATTCTTTCCAGATCGAGTACCAACCCGCTGATCCGTATCGAAGATGTCGGCTTCTCGGGGCTCACCTCGGGTAGGCGAGTCATCACCGTTTCTCGCATATATGTGGGGCGGCTTTGGATTCTTCGCAAGACCTCACTATTTTACATAGCTGCCCTTCCGCTTTGACATAGGGTTCCCCATTTCTTCAGGTGCAAAAAACATTTCCGCACATTCTTTCTTTGATCTGTTAGTTTTACCACAGTTATGGCGAGTACTTCGGGGCCGGCCCGTCAGGAAGTAGGGAGGACTACTCCCGGCGCCCAGGATCTGCTGGGGTTTGTTTCGAAGACCGTTTCTTGGGTAAATGTGGAACATCTGGAGATGGTAAGGAGATACTGCGGGTGGAGCGAGGGGATTACACTGCAGGTGCTTTCCCCAGATGAGAGTATTACGGACTCCACTGATGGATTCTTGAGCGTACACCTATACCCTTTCGCATTTGGCCCCCTAATAGGGTTGTGCTTGATTTTTGCCTAAAGTATCGGGTTACTCTGGTGCAGATACATCCATCATTTTGGCGAGTGGTGTTGGTGATGAGGTTCTTTGCGGGGAAGGCTGAGCTCGAGTTCATGCTTGATCACCTCGTTAAGCTATACCGACCCTTTCATCATCGGGGCCTGCTAACTATGAGGTGTCGTTCGTCCACACCCTTTGTTGTTGACGACGAAGAAGATGGGGATCGAGAGTGGGCCAGCTGGTTTATCCAGGTCCGGACAGCTGACATTATCCTTACAGGGCTTTTGCCATTTCCCGAATGGTGGAATTATGCACGTGAGTGGGGCGTCTGGCACTTTTTCAGATTTTGCCTTATAGCGAAAATCCGTTGAGTAATAATGTTGTCTTTCCTTGTTGCAGCAACTTTGTAGATGCTACGCAAAGTCCTCAACCTGTCCGGCTGGGTCAGAAAGCTGGTGACATATTTGACCTGCGATGAGCGCAGGTGGCGAGCTGTATTTCTATCGCATGAGGAGTGAAATACCAAAGTATGTGCGTATGTTGCCTTTGCCTTGGACTTCGTATAGTCGAGGTAATATTTTCCCCTTTCATTTGTGCTGGATTCGCTGTTTGAAGACATCGGATGGTTCATTGGGATGAAGCAATGCTCTTCCGAAGAGAGGAAGGAGTCGTCGGCCTTCGAGCTAAGGGGTGATGGCGATAAGGGGGATCGGCATCCACAGTGTGATGGAGCTTTTAGTGATGCTGGCCGGGCCCGTATCTTTGAGTATAGGGCATCGTCCGAGCCTGATGTTCCCGGAGTATTAGATTCCCAGGCGGCGGTTCCTCCAAGTGAATATGCTCTGCCCGAGGCTGGTTTCACCTGGGACTGGAGAGGCAGGATCAACAAGAGTGTGTTCTGACTTAGAGGAAGTCCGTTGGCTTCTCTTCGAGGTAAGTTTAGGTGCATTTTTTCCTGTATGTCGCTCCCTCCTCCCTTTATTAAGTTTTCCTTGCGCAAATGTGTGATGGGCTTATGTCCGAGCTGCTCTGACAAGGGGCAAGACTCCAGAAAATCCTGAATGATGGTGAGTCCCTTAGGCTCCTTAGCGAGGAGAATAAGGCTGAGTTGGTGTATTGGCGATATGAGGCGTATCGGAGCTCAAACTATGAGAGCTACTTGATGGAGCAGGTAACTTCCTGTAGTACGCGCTTCGCTCCTTTTTAACCTTAGGGCTAACCCCTTTTGTTATATCAATTGCAGAAAAAGGCGGAGGCCTTGGAGTACCTCAAAGGCGACGTCAACCGCGTTAGAGTTGCTTGTGGGGAGCTAGGGGCTCAAGGGCAGGCTCGAGCTTTGGAGGAGTCAAGTGCATCGGCCAAGGTCCCTTCCTTCGAGGCCCAACTCCGCTTGACTCGCGACAACGCTAAAGTTCAAGCATATATGATCGGGAAACTTGAATATGATCTCTCGAAGGTTAGAGCCGAGATAATTGACGCTCGTGCTGAAGCGGTGCTAAACCGGACCAAGGCTGATCAGGAGATGGCGATTCGTATGAAGGATGTTGCTGATGCCCAAGCTGAGATGAAGCGAGCCCTCGACCAGGAGAAGAGGATCGAGGAGTATGTTCGTTGTAGATCCCGGAGAGAGGTACTCGAGGAGGTCGGTTCACGGGGCTTTGTTCTCTCGGAAGAATTGGCTCGAGTAAGGGCGGATGAGCGCGATGCTCGGTCACTTCTCGCTGACGTCGCGGAGGGCGAACTTGACAAGCTGTATCCCTTTAGTGTGGAATGTAGATTTCACTGTTTTGTCACTTTGTTTCTGATATATGTAAAACATGCCTGTATATGGAGAACGCGCCTTTTTCGTGTATATGATATATAGGAAGAAACTTGAAACTTTATTTCTTCTGTACCTTTTTTTCTGTTATTGCTTTCGACCGGGCAGGCTGGTGTTTGGCGGGATCCCCATAGATCTGGAACTGATCGGATAGGCCCGGGGGCTCTTACATGCGATCCTTGGCGCGAGCAGGTGCTGGGGCCTCCATGCTTGGCCCGACTATATAGGCTTAGTCTCCGAGTCGGTCTTCGACTCGAGCCTTCTTGCCCCTTCAATCTTCTATGCACGTGCGGGCAGGTAGTAATTGTTCTTATTTCTTGCCTTTGGGCTTTTGCCGTTTCAACTATTTCGGGTCCAGTCTCTGAGTCGCATTGTGACTCGAGCTTCAATTGACCCTCAAGCTTTTTCCTGCCTGCATGGGCGGACGATGATGGCCTTTTGTGTTTCGGGCCAAAATGATCTTACAGGCGCATGGCCCGGGGGCTCACTGATGGTAGCATTTATGTCGTGCCCTTAGGCATGTTGTAATTTAATTGTTTCGGGTCCAGTCTCCGAGTCGCATTGCGATTCAAGCTGTAATTGACCCTTAAGTTCTTTCTTGCCAGCATAGGCGGATGGCGATAGCCTTTTGTGTTTCGGGTCGAAGTGACATTACAAACGCGTAGCCCAGGGGCTCGCTGATGGTGGCATTTATGTCGTGCCCTTAGGCATATTGTAGTTTAGCTATTTCGGGTCCAGTCTCCGAGTCGCATTGCGATTCGAGATTTAATTGGCCCTTAAGCATTTTTTCTGCCTACATCGGGTCGAAGTGACCTTTCAGGTGCATAGCTCGGGGGCTCGCTGATGGTGACATTTATGTTATGCCCTTAGGCATATTGTAGTTTAGCTATATCGGGTCCAGTCTCCGTGTCACATTGCGATTCGAGCTTTAATTGACCCTTCAGCATTTGTTCTGCCTACATGGGCGGATGGCGATGGCCTTTACACTGTTTGGTCGTAGAGACCCGTTAATATGTGGCCCATAGGCTTGCTTAGTTAACTAATTTTTATCCAGCCTCCGAATCAGGTTACGATTCGAGCTCACTTTAATCCTCAAGTTGTCAATTTTTGGCTGGCGACAATGACTCTTACGCTGTTTGGTCGTAGAGACCTTTTAATGTGTGGCCCGTAGGCTTGCTTAGGTGGCGACAATGGCTCTTATGCTGTTTTTGCCCGTGGGCGTTTTTGTAGTCTTTGTTTTCCGCTCGTTAAGGTCTTTTAGAATATTTTTCCCTGACCCGTCGTCGATTTCGGGGAACCTCGATTTCAAGTCATTATCGGTGATGTTTCGAGCACCTCGAAAGTTTCATAGCTCGTAGGTCGAGTAGATCGACGCTCTTGGGATTTGGAGCCGACATGGTCGGAGCTCATTTTTGCCTGTTGAGGGAAGCCTGTTTTAACCGGTTCTTTCCGAAGTATATTCAGAGTAGTGGCCTGCGATTTTAGCGACAGTCGGGTGTCCCCGAGTTGCGTTATTTTGGCTGTATCAGCCATTTTGACCGTAGTCATGTGTGTTTGGCCGTAGCCATTTTTGATCCCGAGTGATAGTTTAGGCGTCTACACCGAGGGCATGCCCTTTAGGGATTCTTACAAATGCGATGTATAGCCTAAACTTCGGGATTTTCATGCCTGTTGAGGTCTTACAATTTGTCATGCCTTTTGAGGTCTTACAGTTTGTATAATGTAGAATAGATCTGGATACGCCGAGGCTGCCTGCTAGGGGTCTTACAGTTTCAGGTTTTCCAACGTATGGCGATTAATGGCAGTCTCCGAGTCATCGGGTTTGTTTAAGCTTGAAGACAGCTTCTCATGAGCTCGGAGTTGCCTTGTAGGGGCTTCTTGATCCCGGAGTTCCGATCCTGGGGTCGTGCGGGTGTTGAATTGCTGATGCTAAGTCTTTGAGTATCTCGGGATGCATTCGGCGGAGAGGCCCTTGCCGCGAGTATGTTGAAATCCCCTTTTCCGAAGTACGAAATGCTGAAAAGATATTCTTTATTGCTTGGCGTAAATATATGTTGTAAATACATATTGTCTCGTCGTTGTGAGCTCGGCCCGCGTAGGTACAGCTCTTCGGACCATCTGATTTGAAACTCAGTTTGTTATTTTTGGTTCTTCTGAGGGGATGGTTCCCTTAAGAGGAGATCATCGCTCGTCGTTCGATTGTAGAAGAAGGCATGTAATCTTGTCGGATCCTGCTGGCAGGACCATCTTTGGGGGTACGCTGCTCCGCTAATAATCTTGCTGGCGGGACCCTTTTTAGTGGTACGCTGCTCTGCTAATAATCTTGCTGGCGAGACCCTCTTTGGGGGTACGCTGCTCTGCCAATAATTTGGCTGGCGGGACCCTCTTCGGGTTTGAAGTCCGATCAAGTGAAGAGAGCACGACGTGCCCTACTAAGGCCTTGAATCTTCGGGTGGAGTTAGAATTTCCGAATGCCCCGACTGACTACCTGCATATAGGTTCGTGAAAAAGTAACAAAGGAGTGAAGTAGTTCTTCCTCACCGCGGGATGTGTAGGCGACAGTTTGAGATTTGGTATGTTCCTACCCTTTCGAGGCATGAGTCCCGGTACAGCCCTCCGTTTTGTCTTATCAGGCTTGGCTGAAGATGTGGTTTGCTTACCCTTTGATTCCTTTGAGGGCGAAGGCATTGATGTCGCTGATGCATTACGTGGTGAGGAATTTTCTCTCGTCGCGTGTTGCTTTCTGCCGATTTATTTTAGTTTTGCCCTTTGCAAGGAGTTCCATGATTTTGGCGAAACGGATCTGACGCTGCCTCCGGGTGGTATGCCGATGGTCGTCTGAATATGGCGTTCGTGCTTTGTGCCTCCTCCGATGGTACAGAGCTCAACGTCCTGGCCTAAGCTCATACGGGTTGTGTTAAGAGATCTGTCATTAGGAATTTCGCCAGGGATTTGGGATACGGGAGTGATTTGGTCCGTTAGCTCGGACCGCTATATTGGCTTTGGTTCGGCATCGTTGTTGTACGTGATTGAACCACCTCAATTCATGAACACATGTTTTATTTGAAATAGATCAAATGAGGGAGAGGGTTACCAATGCGTCAGTGTGATGCCGAGGCAAAGTATCGATGTCTTTTTCCCTGGATGTAAGGGTGTCCTCTAGGATACTTCCCCGAACCCGTTTTTCCCTGGCGATGAAGATTTTCACTTTCCATTTTATGAGTTCTCGGGGGTTGTCGCCGCTCCTTCACTGTCGTGGTAATACATCGTGGCTTGTCTGCTTCATTTTTCCCGGTTGTTTTCCTCCCTTGGGGCTAGATTCGAGTCTGACCGCTCGACGATACTTGGTGGTGATCTTTATTGAGTAGCACGGCTGTCGTCCTCCTGAGCTGGTGTCCGTTTTTGACCCTATGGCCACGCGCGCTCTACAGTTCCCACGCCAAGTTGTGGTTCTTTTGAAGGGGTCTTGTCGAGTAGGCCCGAGTCATTTGGCGTCCCTGGTTTCGCTTATGGTGATCACGATGTTTGGTATAGTAATACTGATACTCAGATAGGTGGGGTTCCCCTACCGGCCATGCCTTGTTGAATCTGGTTCCACTGGAGATTTCTCGAGGGTGTTGTCCTCGGGCTACTTCCCTATTGTTGCGGGGTAGGTTGCATCTTGTGCCGTTCTTCCCATATGTGGTGCATAGATGGTACCTCCACCTACTTGGCATTAGTTTCTTTGTCGAGATCTGCTTGGATGTACCGAGCTCGAGGAAGTTCCCGGGCAGTTGACCACGGCCCTGCTCTGTGGCCGGTGCCCGGTGCGGGTATCCGGCCAGTTCTCGGCTAGGTGTCTGATCAAGCTTCACCTGAAATGTCTTAGAGTCATCGGGCATGCTTCGTTTGAGCTTCGGGTGAAAGCCTGTATTGCCCAATTATCCGAAACCAGGAGCAATCTCATTCGTTCCCTCAGGAAATGAGGTGCGGCTTCCTGTGGTGCTTCACTCTCTCTTTGTTCGGCCTACGATGTATCGGGCTCTTCCGTTACTGCTTCGATGGCATTGGCATATGCTTCTGCGGAGGAATTTGCTGGTGCGGTGAGTGAGTTTGCGAGGCCAGGTGCCAGGCCGCGGCGCTGCATCATGGTTTCTTTCGAGAGTTCTCCTCCTAACTTCCTCAACGAGACGGACTCGTACTCATCACCTTGGAGGTCACCGCCTTTGAACGAGCACGTGTAAGTGGTGGCGCGCTCGTAGGGATCCAAGGTCCTTGTCGCACCTGGGAGTTTTGGCGTTCCGGGTTTCCGTGAAGCGAGTTCCGGGACCGCTCTTTTGGGAAATGATTGCTGTATCAACTTCCACGAACCTGACTCGATCCTTTCGAAGAGATCTCGAAGCATCCTCGTTGCGGTGGGGGTTAGTTACCGATCCGTTGTTGCTTGATCTATCAGGTACTCGTTCGGCGTAAGGAGATGTTTCCGGCGCTACTGCGCTGGGAGTCTCCGGGTGTCTTTGCAGCTGAGCGATAGCCAACTACCGTGCCTGCAACATTTCAAAAGTTACATGAAGACTAACTTCATGTTCTTCCCGGGCCGGGGTTTTTTGAGCTTCCTATTGGTCGATATGTTGTATGCTACTATCAGTGCGTGAATCTTCATCGACTTTATGTGCGCCCTGCGAATCTACGTCCGCTAGAATCAGTCTGGGCGCGATATCAAGATTCTGTGGAGGTGCTCCAGCGGCCGGGACAGCCACGCCATTTTTCCCATGATTTTCGAGGTTGTCATTCTCAACTCCGTTTACCGAGCCAGACATTTTAACCTAAAATCAAAGGATCTAGGACAAGAAAAAGTGTAAAGATAATGTGTGTTTGCGTGACGAAACTAGCAAGAAAATAATCACTATTATTTTTAGCCCCACGGTGGGCGCCAAACTATTTACCGTGAAAATATTACAACAATTAAATTTGTAGATGAGATTCTAAAATACGTGATCTATTCCCGAGCTAGTTGTTAAAGCAGTTGATGCTAATAATGTTAAGTTTAACGATAAAGTGCGAGCTAAAATGAGGCAGTAATCAAACCGAAGGGCCTGATGCCCGGTCGCAAGGCTGTTCGATGGGGACCTCGGGGTCCAGGTTCAGGTCGAGCTCGAGGTATCTGGGGCAGTCGGGAATGGGATAACAATTGGGGATATGGTTAAGTAAGGCTCTATACGGCCAATATTGGGCAATATAGTAAAGATCAAGTAAGAGGACGATAAATACTGAAGTGGCCTCGGGCCAGTGAGAACAAACAAGTTAGAAAGAAAAGAGAGATAGAGAGATTATTGCACTTGTGGAGAAATGGAGCAACATCAGTCCCTTACAAGGTAGGGTGAGTCCCCTTTATATAGGAGAGGGGACTCGGTTACAAGTATGTGGAGATCAATTGCAAAGTCTGGAGATGGGATGTCTTGACGTGATACCTAAACATAGGCTCTGGATAGGCTGGCCCTGTCAAACATAGTCGTGTGCCTTGGGAGCTTCCCACTCTGTCCTGGCTTCGGTCTCCGTTTGCTCTGAGTCGGGCCTCGTTGAGCCCCGAGGTCGGGAACTCGGTCGTGGATTCCCGTCCTCGGGGCCCCGAGGCATGCTTCCGAAATGACTCGACAGCGAGAAATCAAGTCTTCTGATTTTGCCGTGTACATCAATGTTCCTCTTCCATTCAATGACAGGTTCACCAGGAAATTGAATCCTAACTATCTTCATACGACAATCAACATTTGCATAATATGATGCCAACCAGTCTATTCTCATTATGACATCGAAGTCAACTATTTCTAACTCAAATAGATTCGCTGAGGTTTTACCGCTACAAATCATCACTGTGCAACCTCTATATACCCTTCTAAAAATCACAGAATCTCCTATCGGAGTAGATACCGCAAGTGGTTTACTTATCAATTCAGGTTCAATGCCAAACTTATTAGCCACAAAGGGTGTAACATATGATAATGTAGATCCCGAATCAATCAACACATATACATCAAAAAAAACATAGACACTATACCTGTAACAACATCCGGAGAAGTCTTGAGATCCTGTCGACCTACTAGAGCATAGGTTCGATTTTGAGTACCGCTCTAACCCGGCACTGTACCTCTACCCCTACCACGACCTGTCGACTGCTAAAAACCCTGTGTTGAAGGTCGAACTGATGAGGAAGAGCCAAACATAGATCTAGTCAGCTGAACCATACCACCACCTCCTCTCTTTGGACAATCTCGCATCATATGGCCAGGATTTCTGCAAGAATTGCATGCATCGGAACCTTGACAGCACAATCCAAAATGCGCCTTGTCGCACTGATTACAATAGGGTGTTGGGGGTCTCGTATGACTAGTATTCCCATGATATTGCGATCTTGATGACCGCGAACTATGACCTAGTCCAGAATAGATAGATGGATCATACCGAGGCCTCTGAAACTATGGAGGAGCACTAGCTACAGGTGGCACCGAACTCCTCGAAGACTGGGGCCTGAAACTACCTCTGAGGTAACCAAAATACCCTGCAAATCTCGCCCTCGTATGTTGGCCCCTATCCTACTCCCTATCTGCCCTTTGCTGGCGCTTATGATCCTCTAGTTTCTGGGCATAAGCCTGAATATGGGAAATATCCATGCCATCCACCAAGGAGGTTGTCATGCACTCATTGATCAAATATAGTTCCAACCTGTTCACGAACTGGTGCACCCTATCGCTCATCTCGGCTACCATATGGGGAGCATTCCTTTCTAAAGAATCAAACTGCATACTATATTCTTGCACACTCATATTACCTTGTCGAAGTTTCAAGAATTTATCAAATCTAGCTCATCGTATCTCAACTAGCAAGTAGTGACGAAGAAATGCCTCAGAAAATTCCTTCCACACAACTGGAGGAGAATTCGGACCCTAGATCTCTCCCAATTGTCATACCAGAAAACCGCAAACTCCCATAACCAATAAGAAGCCAACTCTACTACCTCAGTATCACTAACGTGCATAACCCGCAATGTACGATGAACCTGATTAATAAAAGTCTGTGGGTCCTCCTTGGGGTCTGATCCGGTAAACACTAAATGTTCTAGATTAATCAAATCACAACTATCGCACTAACCGGTTTGTCAACAGCACCGGTATTCTACCTCTAACCCTGAACAGCTACCAATCTATTCATCAATTGTACCGCACTGCACATATTCTGGTCTGTAGTGCTAGACGGAGGAACTTGAGGTATTGGGTCCCTCATAATATCCTCTGGAGGGGACAAAGTAGATGAGGTATAAGACGACATCTCTCTCTGATCATCACTTTGGCCTGCTCTGGTTAGAGGCACCAAATTGGTACCCTCTCCCACGACTGTAGCAAGTCTTCTATAATCGCTTGCTTCCCAGTCAAAGGCAATGCTGAAAGAAAACAAGGTGAATATTAGATATGAACACTTGCGACTCAACTCTACGCACGATCTAGATTCAGGAAGAAGGTAACAACCCTAGATATCATGTAGCCTCCTAATTATAAATGTGGCGCGCTACACATCCATAATCAAGACTCTACTAGACACGGCTCATAGACAACCCCTAGGATAGACTTGCTCTGATACCAAGTTTGTTACGACCCAAACTAGAGGGCCATGACTGGCACTCGGACCATACTTGTCGAGCACCAACGTACATTTTATCTAACCTTTCTAATTATCTATAAGGGCCGACGAGATCAATATAAATGGTAGACATGAATCATAAACAACCAACAATTACAGATAATGGCATGAACATACATAACATGGGCCGACAATGTCACACCCCAACCTAGGTGAAGTGTGGCTGGCACTCGGTGTCTTACTGGCCCGAGCGAACCACTCTGCAACTCATGATTTTTCGTCGAAAACTAGAACATATATAGGCTGACTTGGATGAATTGATTCATTTTGTAACTATCATGGGCCAATATAGCCACAACTCGTACTATGTAACTGTAAGTAGGAAAATGTTGTATCAATGAGCCATCATACTCAAAATATAAATACACATGGGCTGTCAAGGCCTCTGACATGGTGTACATACTGAACTTGTGTCTACAAAGCCTCTAAGAGTATCTGACATCAAAATATGGTAAGGATAGGATACTGACCTACCCACAAGTATATATATATATATATACATAGGACAGTCTAATAACCTCTAGACTTGGTTGTACTCTATATGAAATGGAGCTTTGCCAATCCTAAGCTAGATATCAACTCTATATATGATAAGAGCCTGCCAAACTGGATACTTGAACCTGTAGGTATGAATGCAATGCCTCGACTATGGGACATTAGTACAAAGAAATGTACTAAGTATGTAACGCAGATAACATATGAATAACTGAATTGAAACTGAACTAACATGTATATATGATATACTGAAAGTAATCTGGAGGGTCAATGAGAATCATACTTACCTTATTCTGACTCGTAACATATCTGAATATTGAATTATCCAACTTACTTTACAAAGGATGTAGACAGAAAAGGGAAGGCTCCGTTGGCCGAGAACATCTAATGTCGTATATACATCTAATTCGTGTCATGATATACCTGAACTTGTTCCCATATGCTATATGTACTGGAAACCATCATATTATGGAACTTCATCTGTAACATTCTTCTAGCCATCATACCTTATATCTGAATACTTACCTCAGACAGATCAAACATCTCTAGGGCTACACTGAAACATAAAAGTGGCACTTACGTGTTTCATAGGAGACCGTCCGTAAGGCTCACTCATAAACATAAATAACTAGTGGCTCGTACGCGTAACATAGTAAACCGTCCGTACGACTTATAATACTGAGGTTTGGCTATGCGTGCAACTGAGACCGTCCATAACCAACATTCATTATGCACTTATGTGTGCATAGACCGTCTATAGGTCTTCATTGTACACCTATGCGTTCATAGACCGTCCATAGGGATCATGTCTTATACCTTTCATTTCATATCACTCATGCAGACATCATTCAATCATCATTAGATAAACTCGTATTCATAAACATACAAGTTCGCGACTAATTCGTTACAATAACCAATCCTTATTCCTTAGCCACTTTCTACGTCATCCTTCGTATTCCATATTATTTAGCCATAAAGAACATTGTAGCTATTTTTAAATCGCACTTATATCCTTATTTCACATCACCACTCATTTCTGGAGATTACATGATTCTTTCTACTTGTAGCTATGTAATATTCATAGCTTGTGAGGCTACTCATTATATATATATATATATATGAGCACATGATTTTTGCCTCACACGAATTACTCCAAAAGAATTCCCAAAATTAGGTCTTTTATTTAATTATGTGTTATTTTTTGGAATTATTACGCTATTTTCCTGATTATTTGCATATGTTTATGTACATGTTTAATTTTATTAACACATTAGAAAATACAAAAAAATATAGTATCTGCATTTAGGATTTGAGTTTACATTTTTTGGATTAATTAATAATTAGGAGTTTTACAAAAACGAAAAAAATAACATATTTTTAGTCAAATTGTGTGCTTTTCTTTTAATTTAGTGTCTAATTATTCATGTTAATTATAATTTAGAGTGAATTAGTATTTTTAAGATTAATTTTGGTTTTATAACTTAATTTAGGATTTTAATTTTTGAAAAAATAAAACAAGAAAAGAAGGAATTAATTTGAAAAGTAAAGAAATCAAAAATCAAAGTTTGGGCTGTTCTTTAAACCCAAATCTGCAGGCCCAAAAAATACGCCCATACCCGGTCCAAACTTTCAGGTCTCTGAGACCAGCGAAACGACGTAGTATAGAACTACGTCGTTTCAATTTCAACAGATCTCAACCATCCATTCATCTACATCCAACGACCAGAACTTTGCCCCATCACCCGTATCCGACCCTGACCCGCCCCTGAACCGGTCTTGCCCCATGAAACCAAAACGACCCCGTTTCCCTTTTACGATTTAATCAGAGCCGTTGGATTCCAATCATCCAACGGCCCTAATAAAATCAAACATTTAATATATCAAACCCCCCAAACCTTTACCCCTCTCAAAAACCCCTCTCCTTCGTCTCTCTTCAGAGACCAACCGACACACCACCGTCTTCTGCCCGCCGGAAATCGCCCACGGCGATGGACGGTGCCCAAACAACCCCAAATTAACACCATCGACTCTCCTTCATCTCCCCGTTCCGAATCCTCAAACTTTTACCTTCGAATCATCTCAGAACTCATCGAATATTTGATAGAAATTCGGACCCCTGAACCCTAACCTACCCAATTGACCCCAAATTAACACCACACAACCGCCTTGACCCCCTCATACCTAATCCATCAATAGTTTCCCTCGAATACCATTGAAACCCCTCGAATCTGGATTTGGAAGAAAAAAACGAACCCTAAATCCCAAAAATCCAAATCGTTAGATGTTTGAAGGTTTGAGGCCGGAATCGACCTTAGTTGTGTGTTCTCAGTCGAGAACACTCGATTAAGGTCTATTCCGACCACAAATTCGAAGAAAATTAAAGGCCTAATTAGAGACAGTATTCAAATATTTGGAGGTAGGTTTCCTAATTTTAATTTTTTCTATTTCCTTATATTATTATCTACTTCTACTCCTTTCTGTTATTAGAATATTTATTTGGTCAGTTTTGTTCTATGTTTTTTTAGTTAATAGATTGTTTGTTGATTTCGTTTGGTTTTTGTTTTGTTTCTCAGTAGTTTAAACTCACAATAATTCTTGAATTGATTCTTGCTAATTTCATTGAAAGATTGAAATTGTTTCATTTTAAGAGCTATTAGGCAGTCTGCTGGGAGAGTTTGTTTGTATAAAGATTGAATAGCCTTAAATGATATGAATTGGGTTCAGCCTGGTCCATGAATTTCAAGTTTAAAAACAGAAAATTTAAGATAATAGTGGGAATTATTTAAGTGTTCACCTAATTAAGAAGCTTCTCAATAGTGGTAGGGTTAGAATTACACTAATTAGGTTAAGTGGACAATTAAGAAATGAAAAGGTAAATTGGTAATGGAGAAGGCACTAAGCTGAATGTTTATTTAAAAGGGCTGAACAGACTGAAAAAGGGGGAGAATCTAAGAGATATAGAGCTTAAGAGTTAGAAGGGGTACTCGGAAACACAAAGAAAAACATTCAGAAAAATACGGGAAAAAATACAAAATATTACTGTTCCATTAAAATTTCTGAAATTCTTGAGGCTTTTCATTTCTGAAATAATTTTTGAATAATCAGAGGTTAAAAATGATTTGAACTTGTCGATTTTCAAGTGTTTGGTTCAAGTGTTGGCTGCATTTTGATTGCTGAGCATCATTTGATCGTTCTACTGGTTTGAATTTGGCTCAAAAATTGGTTTTCCTTGGTGTATTTCTACTGTTGGGGCTTGTTGTTTCTACTGCTGAATCTTACCCCTTTTTACTCTCATTTCCTGGTACATTGTTACTCTACCCGCTGTAAAACCTTTTGTGATATAGAAATCAGGAAGATTTGAAGCATGTTGGCCATTTATTCTCATTAGAAGAGTTTAATTCTGTCTTTATTTCGAGTTTTAGTTTGAATATGTTTACGTTTGAATGTTGGTCAGTGATAGTGCATTTAGGGGTTGAGTTTGGTTTAAAAATGGATATGGGATTTGATTTTGGTCGAATATTCTGTAATCTAAAAACCAGCACTGTGTAAATGGACCTGGTCATAATGTTTAAATCTGCTTAAAAGTTAGGACAACATGTTTGCTTAGTTAGGTCAGTAATGGAGTTCTGCATATAATATTGAGTAGCCATTTGCTTAATTAGATATTGAATGATCAAATATCACTAGATATGGTAACTTCTATGCAAGAGCAGTGTGATTAGTTGCGTTGTTGTAAAATTGAAATTGTTAAATTCCATTGTCTTTTGTTTATCGTTGAAATTGGAATTTAATATTGCTTTCATAATCAAACAATTATTAGGTTTGATTTGTTTGGCTTTTAAGTTTGAATGGAAATCTGAAGTATGTTGAATTACGATCCTTCATTTCTACTGCAATGAACTTGTCGTAATTTCGAAATCTGATTGGTTCGGTGTTAACATTCAAGAAATCTCGTAATCATCTTTCATAAAATGCATAGGTCCTTGGTTGAGTCTGTTAATTGGTCAAATCTGGATTAAATTGGGGTGGACTATAATTGAACTCGTTTATTATGGATTTTGAACTTGGATTCCTCTTAGATTTGGACTTTGTTATAATTTAAGGTGAATGAGCTCAGTTTCTTCTAGTTGAATGAAAAATAAATCTTGGAATTTGGTCATTAACTATAGAGTGTTGGTATATGTTTGTTTAAGTTATTTCGATGGCTATTCTCTTTTAAGGGCTTTAGATATAAACTAATAATCATTTAAAGCCAGTAATAATCGGCGGACTTGTATTGTTCTCTTGGTGTGTAAGAATTGAATAAATATAATTTGTCTCCTCTGTATTTATTTGGTCATTTGCTAGTATTCATGATTTTGCTGTTAGATTCTGTAGCTTCAATCTTCAGTTGGAAAATAAGCTGTTTGAGAAAAATGTGAATTTCGTTAAATTGAATTCCAATTGCCTTATTAATTGATAGGCTGCTTGGTTAGCATTTACATTGGTTAGGCCGTTTGTTAGTCTTAGGAAGATACAAAATTAGATTGGGATTAAAACAAATATGATCTGTTGGTTCGAGCCATTTCATATATGAATTGGTAAAGCAATTAAGTCATAAAGCTAGCATATTTTTCCATTTAGCAAAATAATCACTTATGAACATCCTTAGTTTGTTTTGGCTAAGTAAAGTAATTCGAGGTGTGCCATATTGAATAAAATCCCAAAACTCATGGCCCTCACTTAATTAATTTTAACTCTTTAGAATTGAGATTTGCCATTTTTATTAAATAATCCACGACCCTCAGATAATTAATACTAACTCTTTTATAATCGGGGGTTGCCATCAATTGAATTTTTCATGGTCTCCGCAAATTTCTTTTGTTATTTTGAACGATCGTAGTTTGCTTTAGACCCAATTTAGATTAGTATTGTGATTATGTATACGCTCGCATAACTTAATTGCAAATTTAACTCTAAAAAAAAGGGACTCGAGGGATGCGTTCACGCAGCTTCAACTAAAATTTTCTTAAATAAATAAACGTTATCAATTATGGATACGTACGCGTGACATGATTTTTGACGCTCCAAAACAAAAGATTATACGTACGCGTAACTCAATTCTTTAATTACGAATAATCAAGTGATTTTTTTAAAAAAAAAGCGGTAAAAGTAAAACGCATGTAGGATATTAAATAATTTAAACCAAGTATAAACTGTTAAGCAATCGTGCTAAAACTATGGAATTCGGGAGTGCCTAACACCTTCTCCCGGGTTAACAGAATTCCTTACCCATTCTTCTGGTTTCGCAGGCTTAAAACTGAGTCAACCTTCCTCGATTTGGGATTTAAAACAAACCGGTGACTTGGGACACCATAAATTATCCCCAGTGGCGACTCTGAATAAAATAAATAATCCCGTTTCGATCGTCACTTAAATTGAAAAAAACTCCCTTATACCCCATCTCGGGCAAAAAAGGAGGTGTGACAGCTCTGGCGACTCTGCTGGGGAACGGACCCAGAATCTCTGGTTCAGGGTTCAAGAATTTGAGCTTAGAATATTGTTATATTTGGCTTTATTTATTTTTATTCACATGTTTGTGCTTAATGTGTGAAATGTTGCTTTTTACCGCTTTGATATTATCTGAACTGTATGTATAAACTATTACGAAACCCTTCTTCTTTATGAGTCTTCTGAATTTATGGTGCATACGTGCGCGTGACCCACCTTTCTGTTAGAGGTCATACCAAATAGAACGAAGTTGGGCCAAGTAACTAGGTCGGATAGACTTTCGTGCTCCCGGTACGTTGCCCCCACTTCGGCTCAAGCTGTCCGCTTGGGAAAGCCAGGTCTAGAACAGTATACCCCAGGTTTTACACTTAGAATAACTCTTCTTCATGCCGGATCCCTAGTAGGAACGTTTGTTTGCATCATGTGCATTTGACTTCGGAGACTCAACACAGGGGTTGGGTCTGTCTAGGACAGGTGAAGACCATCTTGATACATCTTACTTGCTACTTGTGCATTTATTTGTTTCGGATTTGCATGTTGACCAGCTTATAGGAAAAAGTTAGAAAAGGAAAATCAATGTGAGAACCGAGAAAGAAAATTGGTTGTTTTTCGGAAAAAAAATAAATAAATTCCAAAATATTTTGAAATTCTGTCGAAATTTTGAAAAAAAAAAGAAGGAAATTTTGTGTTTCTTTTAAAAATAGTTTTATTATTACGAACTACGTAAGTTTGATTCTCGCCGTATGTGAGATACGTAGGCAACCCACATCGGGCCCAACTATTCAAAAAAAGATAAAAAAAGGGAAATAGATAATAAATAAATAAATAAATAAAAATGTAGGTACATAAATGTCGTTGTGTTGTCATAAGTAAGGCGATGCCATTCTTGTCCAAAATATGCCGAATGTCCCCAAAAGGGCGCTGGAAGGCTATTTTTGCAAGAACAACCACCTTTAAATCTTCTTCATCGAAGTGTTTTTTCTTATGAATTTTTTTATTAAAATATCGATGATTTTTTTCAAAATGAGTCTTGATTTTGGTTTTTAAAATTAAAATCACTCACAGGTACAAAATGAGCACCATCCAAAACCCACCGTTCACAAATGTAGATGAGTGTCTATTTCGGCTTCAGATGTGGTGGTATGAATTAGGAGGAGATGGTCAGAAATGGGTCATTAAGTATTTGGGACCTCTTACAGATATTATGAAAGTTAAACCATGCGATGATTTGATCATAGCACTAGTGACTTTTTGGGACCCCGTTCACAATGTCTTTCGCTTCTCTGATTTCGAGCTTACTCCCACATTAGAAGAAATAGCTGGATATTCCGATTTTGACGGAGATTTGAGAAACCAGAATCTTATATTCCCAAAGGCTCCCTATGTACACCGATTCTTTGGTCTTCTGAATATCAGTAATCAAATCAGAAAAAGCAACGTTGTCAAAGGGTGTTGTTCTTTCAACTTCCTATATTCAAGGTTCGGAAAGCCGGATGGATTTGAAATTCATGAAAAGGGCCTTACTAACAAACAAAATAAGGACACCTGGCAGATTCACCGTCGCTTCGCTTTTATGGTGGCTTTTCTGGGAGTCATGGTCTTCCCAAACAAAGAGCGGATGATTGATATTCACATAGCCAGAGTCGTACAAGTCCTCACTATCAAAGAACATCACACTCTTGCCCCGATCGTTCTCTCAGACATTTATCGAGCGTTGACTTTGTGTAAGTCCGGGGCAAAATTCTTCGAAGGGTGCAATATTTTGTTGCAAATGTGGTTGACTGGACATCTCCGACATCACCCCAAGTTCATGCAGTATGGTCCGAGCAAGGACAATTTCATTGAGAGTTATGAAGAAAGAATAAAAGATTATAAATCTCCAGAAGGGGTGGAAGCCTGGATATCCCATTTAAGATCTTTAATGACAAGTCAAATTGAGTGGACTTTGGGATGGCTCCCGGTAAGAGAGGTGATACACATGTCAACCTTAAAAGAGTTATTTGCCGTTGTTGGGTTTAAGAAGTGTCCAGCCATATGCGCCACAGAGAGTTCTAAGACAGCTAGGGAGATACCAAGTGGGGCCTGATGATGAAAATTTGAGTGTGCAAGTGATTGAGCTACACCCCGAAGCCACATTCCCTGAGGCTTTAATCCAACGGATTTGGAATGGTTGTCGATACTTGAAAGATGATACCCAAGTTCCAGATCCTGCGAAAGGTGATATAAATTCGGGTTATGCTAGGTGGTTTGAGAAAATATCCCGTGTGGATGATGCACCCGAACCCGATCCCAGAAGGACCATAAAAAGACCGCATGTTCAAGCCTTTGATGAAAAAATCCAAGAACGGTTGGCTTGGGGTGAAAAGGAAAAGGGGTACAAAGCAACTATTCATGCCTTAGAAGAAAGCCCGAGGAACCTCAATTTGGAGAAAGACTTACAAGCACAAGAAGCAGAAGGTGAAAAGAAGAGTCTGATTTGCGAGAATAAAACTCTCCGCGCTCAGTTTCAACAGATGAAGAAAGCCTCTGAAGCACCAGTGAGAAGTTGGAAAGATCAGAAAATCATTTCCAATATGATGGAAAGGATGCAAGATTATGACTCCATTTTGGCAAGAACCAAAAAGGCGTTAGATAAAGCTAAGGAAAAAATCATACAGTTGAATGAGGAGGCCAAATCTAGTAAAAAACACCAAGTAATGAGATTTGAATAAGAAATGGCTCATTCGAGAAAGAGAAGGATCATTGGATACGTTCAAAGGCTCAGCTCCATGCAGAATTAGAAGAAATGAGAATGTACAACAGAATATATCAGCATACAGATATTGATAGGGAGATAGCACAGGCAAGACTCGAGCAGGCCAGACTTCGGGCTCAATTGGAATCGGCTTTAGATCGCGAGGGCCACATAAGAGATATAGCCACCACTCGCCAACAGGAATTGCAAAACCAAGACCAAAATCTCCAAGATTTCAGAGCACAAATCCATGATTTGACCGTTTATACTTCTCAAAGTTATGTGAACTGACAGGGGATGGATTATGAAAGGTTTTTGGAGCATGCGCCTACTTTTGCCCGTCATCTTGCAGTAGAGATAGAGAGGACGTACCGTACATTAGGGGGTCATCCGGGACAAGCTCCGCCATAAGCAGATTTTCCAGTGATTGAAAGCAAAAGATTGTGGAGTGAAGCATAGTCATAGTTGTTGAAACTTTTCATATAATAGTCATGTTTTAGTTTGAGTACATGTCGAGTCTTTCAAACTATTTTCTTAAAGTGTTGTCCAAATGTAATGTCATTTCTGTCTTTGTACTGTTTCGTTTGTTAAAATAAATAAAAATAGTAATAATTGTTTCCACCAGAACTACGCTCGGTCTAATTCATGCAGGGTCATGATACGTAGGCAATCTTCATAAGATTCGACCACAACCAAAAGAAAAGAATAAAATGAAAAAAGGGGAGGGGAATAAAAGATAGGCGTGAGTGATAATAAAAGGGAAATGTTAGGAAAAGCTGGGATGATACAAGCAACCGAGCAAATACATGGTAGAAATGACTAATTGCCTAGGTGCATTGTATCCCTATGTGTGGTTATTTATTTGTTAAAACTCTAATCACTAACAAGTTTGGTTGTTGTTCCAGAATTCAAGCAGTTAGTACACCTAAGCATACTGGCAACCCACCCCTACCAAACCAGATCCAAAGGAGAAATAATCATGTTTATCCCAGATGTAGACACCAGTGTCATTGAAGGAGAAGAGTTGGACGTTAACTCCATAAAAGAAGAGATGTACAAGTTAAAACAACAAATGGCCGAAATGTATCAGGCCTGGGATAGACAACCGCCATCCGCCTACCCGGCTAACCCTACCTTCACTCCACCACCGGCTCAAACTCAGGATCATCCTACCACCGATCTATCCCTGAGCTTTCCCATTTACCAACACTATCGGGGCACCACTTCTCATACACCACAATCTCCACCCCCTAAACCGATTCCATACCCTCCTTCACCAGTAACTCCTGTCTTCGTAGCACCTCCACCAGCTACACTCCACAAATCTCCTAGTGAGCCTATGTTCTAGGCCCATGACAACCAATACTACCCCTCGGAGCCCACTTTCAAAGCTCCAGAAACCCATTCCTATACTCCTCGCTTTAACCTCCCGATAGAAGTTGATAAACCAGTCAAAAATACCGAACAGGAGGAGATGTTCGGGAAAGTTAAAAGCTTAGAACAATCATTCAGAGACATGCGGGGGTTGGGAGGGCAAGCCAGCGTGGCCTACAAGGACCTATGTCTGTTCCCAAATGTGCAATTACCGGTAGGTTTCAAGATGCCCAAGTTCGATCTATACAACGGGCACGACGATCCAGTAGCCCACTTGAGGGGTTTTTGCAGCAAGATGAGGGGAGCTGGAGGAAAAGATGAATTGTTAATGGCTTACTTCAGTCAGAGTTTGAGTGGATCAGCATTGGAATGGTATACCCGCCAAGACCATGGGAGATGGTACACATGGGATGATCTGGCGCAAGCATTTGCTTGTCACTTCCAATACAATCTTGAGATCATTCCAGATCGACTGTCCTTGACTAAACTTGAGAAGAAGCACAGTGAAAGCTTCAGAGAATATGGTTTCCGATGGAGGGAGCAAGCAGCAAGAGTAGATCCCCCAATGAAGGAAAGTGAGATGGTAGATTACTTCCTACAGGCTTTGGAACCTACTTACTATGGCCATTTGGTCTCAGCTGTGGGAAAGTCATTCAACGAAGTGGTAAAGATGGGGGGCATGGTAGAAGAAAGCCTCAAGTCGAATAAAATCATGAGCTATTCGGCTATCAAAGCGACTACTCAGGCTATTCAGGGCGGCATAGGAGGGATTGGGAAGAAGAAGAGAGAGGAAGCATCAATGGTTGATTCAGGAACTTGGTCCGGATCTAGAGGTTCACCTTACCACTACAATCAACCTCGACCCCACCAACAAACTTATCACCACAATCCACCCCAACACTACTATCCCCCACCAGAACCTCATTTTTCCGTCCACCATGCACAAGCATACAACCAACCTCCTGCCCACACTCAATGGCGTACTCCCGTCCTACAAAATACTTATCCACATCCACGAGCCTACCAAAGAACTCCCGGACCAAGTTTCCGGCCTAGTCAAGCATTCAAGGGTGAAAGGTTGCATAAAAAGAAAACCTTTACTCCGTTGGAAGAATCATACACTAGTCTGTTCCACAGGCTAAAACAGCTAGATATGTTAAGGCCGATACAGTCCAAACTGCTAAATCCTCCTCCAAAGAATCTTGACTATACTGTCAGCTGTGAGTATTGTTCTGGCACTCCGGGTCATGATACAGAAAAGTGCTGGCACTTGAAAAGTGAGATACAAGAGCTTATTGATACCAATAGAATTGAAGTTCAAGCTCCTGAGGCGCCCAATATTAACAGGAATCCAATGCCAGCCCACCAGGAGGCTAATATGATCAAAATAGTGCATGCGGAGGGAGAACCCAAGAAGCCATCCCAGACCGTCATGATGATTCGGTCTAGTGGAGTCAAGACAGATGAACAATCAGCAGGTGAGAAGTTGGTGGTCAAGCCAAGTAAAAAGAGTGTTGAGCCATCTGTGGCAGTTGAAAAGGGGTCTTTAAGCAAAGTTGCAATGAAACAGGAAGGGGTGAAGGTGATTGTACAAGGAGCGGCCAGCAAACCCGTCATAATCGTGGAAGGTGCCCACGCAGATCATGTTATTATCAAGCCGGTAACCCAGTTACCAATAATCAATAGCAAGGCTATTCCATGGAATTACGAACGGGTAACAATGATGTACAAAGGGAAGGAAGTCAAAGAAGAAATCTGTGAAGTACAGGGTTTGACTCGCTCGAGAAGGTGTTTTACTCCCGAGGAGTTAAGAAGAGCTAAAGACAATCCAGCGCTAGTAAAGAAAGCCGTAACTGAAGAAGAAGCAGAAGAATTCTTGAGAAAGATGAAGCTACAGGACTACTCTATCGTGGAACAATTAAGAAAGACGCATGCTCAAATTTCCCTATTATCATTATTGATCCATTCGGATGAGCACCGTCAAGCTTTAATGAAGATCGTGAATGAGGTGCACGTTCCTGATAAGATCTCCATGAATCATTTGGAAAAAATAGCCAACAAAATCTTCGAAGTAAATAGAGTCACGTTTTCTGATGATGAATTGCCTGTGGAAGGTACTGAGCACAACAGAGCTCTTTACCTCATAGTAAAATGTGAGAACTCTATGGTGACCCGGGTATTGGTTGACAACGGGTCAAGCGCAAACATCTGTCCTCTCTCCACTCTAAGCAAGTTGAAAATAGAAGACAAAAGGATCCATAAGAACAACATTTGCGTGCGGGGATTTGACGGCGGAGGTAAAGATTCAGTTGGGGACATAGTGCTGGAGGTGACAATAGGGCCAGTTGAGTTCACAATGGAGTTTCAGGTGCTGGATATAGCTATTTCCTATAATTTGTTGTTGGGTCGACCATGGATCCACGCCGCTAAAGCAGTCCCATCAACACTACACCAGGTAGTCAAATTTGAATGGGATAGACAAGAAATAGTTGTGCATGGGGAAGACAGTTTATGTGCTCGTAGCAATGCCATTGTACCAGTCATTGAAGTGGAAAATGACCAAGGACCATGGGTCTACCAGGTTTCTGACACGATGTTGGTAGAGAAAGTTCCGGAAGGGAAATACATTCCAAATCCAAAGATAATCGTCGCATCAGTCATGGTAGCCTATGAGATGTTGAAGAATGGTTTTGTACTCGGTAAAGGTTTGGGCTCATCTTTGCAAGGCATCGTACACCCGGTGTCCCTTCCTGAAAACTTGGGAACATTTGGTTTGGGATTCAAGCCCACTGCCGCAGACATAAGAAAGGCCAGAAAGCTAAAACAGAAGGCATGGGTCCTTTCAAAGCCAGTCCTACGTCTTTCCAAATCATTTGTCAAGTCCGGTACCAGAAGTTGCCCTGTAACAACAATTCCTAGTTCTGTGATTGATCTTGACAAGGAGTTAATTGAAAGATTTGAGAAGTTGTTCGACAGTCTGAACATGGTGGAAATTGGAGAAGGTTCTAGCAACGCGGATGTGCAATTTGTCGGGCCAAAAACAAAGCTTAACAATTGGAAAGCTACTCCTCTCCCCACTCGGAAGGAGTCTTGGTAGTTTATTTTGAGTTTCCTTCAGTTTGTCTGGGTTATTCCAGGGTTGTAATCCAGATTTTTTATCTTTCAGTCTGTTTGAAGTGTACAAACCTTGTTATCTTTCATCATTCAATGAAATGTAGTTTCCCTTTCTTTATCATTCCTGATAGTTTTTCTTTTGCTTTTCTTTTCTTTTCTGTAAAGTTCTTTTTACGCTGGTTCTAATGACATGGCATGCATGAGGAATCCTCAGCTAGTCTTAAAAATCAATCTGATTCCAAAATAATAGTTCAAGAAGTAGATTGTGACTACGAATCAGAATACGATGAAGATGAAGCCTTAGAAGAGATTAGTAAGGAGTTAATTCACTTCGACGAAAAACCCAAACCCAACCTGAATGAAACAGAAGCCGTCAATTTAGGGGATACAGATAATATCAGAGAAACTAAAATAAGTGTCCATCTCGAGCCAAAGATCCGGGAAGAGTTAATCAAAGCACTCATTGAATACAAAGATTTTTTTGCATGGTCGTATGACGACATGCTGGGTTTGAGCACTGATTTAATGGTCCACAAATTGCCCACTGATCCAGCGTTCCCTCCCGTCAAGCAAAAGTTGAGGAAATTCAAAACTGATATGAGTGTGAAGATTAAAGAAGAAATCACCAAACAGTTGGATGCAAAGGTTATTCGGGTTACTCGATCCTGTTTGGTTGGCTAATGTTGTGCCTGTGCCGAAGAAGGATGGCAAGAGCAGAGTATGCGTCGATTACCGCAATCTCAACAAAGCAAGTCCGAAGGATAACTTCCCACTACCCAATATCCACATTTTGATCGATAATTGTGCCAAATGTGAGATTGGATCTTTTGTGGATTGCTATGCAGGGTATCATCAAATTCTAATGGATGAAGAAGATGCAGAAAAGACGGCATTCATCATACCATGGGGGACTTACTGCTACCGGGTAATGCCATTTGGTTTGAAGAATGCCGAGGCAACTTACATGAGAGCAATGACTACTGTGTTTCATGATATGATACACAAGGAGATTGAGGTATACGTGGATGATATGATCATAAAATCAAAGCATCAGGCCAACCATGTTGGGGATTTGAGGAAATTCTTCCTGAGACTTCGCGGGTACAACCTCAAGCTTAACCCTGCCAAGTGCGCATTTGGTGTTCCATCCGGAAAGCTATTGAGATTCATAGTCAGCCGGCGAGGCATCGAGTTAGACCCATCAAAGATCAAAGCCATCCAAGAATTTCCACCTCCGAGGAACAAGACTGAAGTGATGAGTCTGTTATGGAGGTTGAACTACATCAGCAGGTTTATTGCTCAGTTCACGACAACTTGTGAGCCTATTTTCAAATTACTGAAGAAGGATGTTGCGGTCAAATGGACTGATGAGTGTCAAGAAGCATTTGATAAAATAAAAGGATACTTGTCAAACCCACCTGTGCTGGTTCCGCCAGAACCAGGGAGACCTTTGATTCTTTACTTGACAGTCCTAGAAAATTCATTTGGCTGTGTACTGGGGCAGCATGACATCACCAGCAGAAAGGAACAGGCCATCTGCTATCTTAGCAAGAAGTTCACGACTTATGAGGTTAAGTACACTCATTTGGAAAGGACATGTTGTGCCCTAACTTGGGTGGCTCAGAAATTGAAACATTATTTGTCATCCTACACTACTTACCTCATTTCGCGCTTGGATCCGTTGAAGTATATCTTTCAAAAGCCTATGCCGATAGGAAGACTTGTGAAGTGGCAAATCTTGCTCATAGATTTTGACATCATCTATGTTACTCGGACTGCGATGAAAGCCCAAGCATTGGCTGATCATTTGGCCGGAAACCCGGTCGATGAAGATTACGAGCCATTGAGAACTTATTTTCCCGATGAAGAAGTGATGCATATCGATGAACTGGAGCAAATTGAAAAACCAGGTGGGAAACTTTTCTTTGATGGGGTTGCCAACATGAAAGGAGTCGGAATAGGAGCTGTGCTTATTTCTGAAACAGGGCATCACTGTCCTGTTACGGCTCAGCTTCAGTTTTATTGCACCAACAATATAGCTCAATATGAAGCCTGTATTTTGGGTCTAAGGCTAGCTACAGACATGGATATCTAGGAAGTCTTGGTCTTGGGAGACTCGGATCTTCTGGTACATCAAATTTAAGGAGAATGGGAAACGTGAGATTTGAAGCTCATACCGTACCGACAATGTTTGCATGATCTTTGTCAACGGTTTCGATCAGTGGAGTTCAGGCATATTCCAAGGGTCCATAATAAGGTTGTCGATGCTTTGGCTACCCTGACATCAATGTTGCACCATCCGGACAACGCTTATGTCGATCCTCTGCATATTCAAGTCCGAGATCAACAGGCTTATTGTAACATGATTGAAGAAGAACTTGATGGCGAACCATGGTTCCACGATATCAAGGAGTACATCAGAATGGGGATATATCCAGTGCAAGCCACGGGGGATCAAAAGAGAATGATTCGACGGTTGACAAGTGGATTCTCCTTAAGTAGAGGAGTTTTGTATAAAAGAACACCAGACCTTGGATTATTAAGATGTATAGATGCTAGACAAGCTACGACTGTTATGTCCGAAGTACATTCATGAGCGGATATGTACTGGCAAAGAAAATTCTCCGAGCAGGTTATTATTGGCTCACCATGGAGCGAGATTGTATTAGTTTTGTGCGCAAATGTCATCAGTGCCAAGTACATGGAGATTTGATTCATTCTCCACCATTGGAATTGCACACAATGTCAGCACCATGGCCCTTTGTTGATTGGGTCATGGATGTCATTGGACCAATTGAGCCAGCAGCATCCAACGCACACAGGTTCATTCTGGTAGCCATTGATTATTTCACCAAGTGGGTTGAGGACAAAACTTTTAAATCGGTGACCAAGAAAACAGTGGTCGATTTTGTTCACTCAAATATCATCTGTCGATTCGGAATCCCAAAGGTGATCATCATAGATAATGGTGCTAATCTTAACAGTAACATGATGGAAGAGGTATGTCAACAGTTTAAGATTACACATCGCAATTCTACCCCATATCTTATCTCTAATAGTCATCCAAATTTGGATTTTCCTCTTTATTCTTAATTCTCAAAATCATTGCATTTCATTACTGTTAATTTTACTCCTCTAAAGCTCTTCCAAGGTTAGCCTTGTTTCAACAAATAAGAAGGAATGTCAGAGTGTACTACCAGATTCAAAATTGCACAAAGCAAAATGCGGCTAGAACATGCCGAAGATAATATGATGAAAAGTGGGACATGGGGTGTAAGCAAAGGTTATATCGGTGGAATGGTTCAGTAATGTCGTGGGAGATGTACGGGTTCAGGCAGAAAGGTCAGGAGGGGAGAATAACAGTTGGGGGATCCAGCAGTCAAGGATCAGTCAAAAGGTCAAAACAGTCTTTTCGACCAGTTCAAGGCAGACGAAGCAAAGCATGGCAAAGAGAAAACCACCCCCAGCAAGAATGCCACAACTAACTGCCACATTTTAAACGGATGAGATTTTCTTTGATTTGAAACAGAAGCAAAGATGGCATTTGCTTCAGGAAGCACCCTGTAAGGAAAACAAGTACCATGCAGGTTTGATCGTAGAATTCTCAGTACCCTCCTGGGAAATGGGACCTAGGTTAAAATCCAAAACAAACATAAGTAGTGAATACCAGACAAATGTGCACCAAAAGGAATAAGTTGGCTTCAAAGATTGCATAAGAGTTTTCAGGACCCACCTGAATAATGGGACATAACTGTACGCATTCCATTAGATAAGTGTTGTTATAAGAGAGTACAGTTTAGCCTTGAAACAGTCATTTGTAAGATAAGCTTTAATTTGAAATTTCAGGACCCTCCTGGATAATGGGATGTAGTTCTAAGACTGTCTTAGATAACATGATTCAACTGAATTCATACCTTTAGAAAATATAATGTAGCTTTGAAACTTGCATTTTACTAGAAATTTTCAGGACCCTCCTAGATAATGGGATATAGCTTGCAGATTGTTAGAGATGCTTGGTAAAAGGATTCAATTAACACTTACAGATGGGCCCGGTTACCAAACTGGGGCAAAAATTTTCCTTTTTGTTTTGTCTATTTTGTTGAAGTCAGGTACCCTTCTGAAGAACAGGGAAGAAGCACACGGATGTTAAGGATTAAAAGCAGTTCAGGATCAAGTAATCAGGAGCCCACCTGGAGAACAAGGGAAAACAAATCAAGTTTAAAGGAAGATTGGCACAAGTATTGGCAATCAAGCACCCACCTGGAAGAACGAGGGAGAACAAGTCAAAGAAAAGCAGTTTCAGGAAGGACAGTTGAAGTATCAGCAATCAGGCATCCACCTGGAGAATAAGGAAGAACAGTTGAAGTATCAGCAATCAGGTGTCCACCTGGAGAACAAGGAACAACAGTTGAAGTATCAACAATCAAGCATCCACCTAGAGAACAAGGGAATACATTTCAAATCCAGCAATCAGGAGCCCACCTGGAGAACAAGGGAATACATTTTGAGTTTCAGCAATCAGGAGCCCACCTGGAGAACAAGGGAATACATTTCAAATCCAGCAATCAGGAGCCCACCTGGAGAACAAGGGAATACATTTTGAGTTTCAGCAATCAAGAGCCCACCTGGAGAACAAAGGAATACAATCTAGATGTCAAGTAGTCAGGAGCCCACCTGGAGAACAAAGGAATACAATCTAGATGTCAAGTAGTCAGGAGCCCGCCTGGAGAACGAAGGGAAGAAGCAGCTCAAATTTCAAGTAATCAGGCGCCCGCCTGGAGAACAGAGGAAAGGAAACAATAGTCAGAGGAAGACATTTAAAAGGTTCAGCAATCAGGTACCCGCTTGGAGGAGAGGGAAAGCATCTCAAAAATACAATTCAAGTCAGCAACAAAGGAACTTCTAAAGAAAATACAAGTCAAAAAGGCAACAACAGTCACAAGACCAAGTTTGAAAATAGATCTTTGTAAAGGATAAATTATAGCTTAGTCTAGCTTCTTCATTTTTGTCATGGTGTAATGAGGAGGTCAGTAAGCAGTATCAGCAACAACAGTAGCAGTAACAGTGAAACCACAGCTTCATGGTAGTCCCAGCTACCGAAACTTCCCGAACTACATTGACCTGATTCCTTTATAACCAAGGATATGGAGGAAACCTTTGAAGTAGAGGTTCGGTCAAATCTTTCAAAAAATGCTTCCCACGGAGTATTCAAACGGGCAAAAATCGCTCGTATCCGCTCACTTTATCTTTGCACGTAAACTCTTCGTATTTCCGAGCAAAAAGGGGCAGCTGTGAGCACGTGATTTTTGCCTCACATGAATTACTCCAAAAGAATTCCCAAAATTAGGTCTTTTCTTTAATTATGTGTTATTTTTTGGAATTATTACGCTATTTTCTTGATTATTTGCATATGTTTATGTACATGTTTAATTTTTTAACACATTAAAAAATACAAAAACAAATATAGTATCTACATTTAGGATTTGATTTTACATTTTTGGATTAATTAATAATTAGGAGTTTTACAAAAATGAAAAAAAAAATAATAACATATTTTTAGTCAAATTGTGTGCTTTTCTTTTAATTTAGTGTCTAATTATTCATGTTAATTATAATTGAGAGTGAATTAGTATTTTTAAGATTAATTTTGGTTTTATAACTTAATTTAGGATTTTAATTTTTGAAAAAATAAAACAAGAAAAGAAGGAATTAATTTGAAAAGTAAAGAAATGAAAAATCAAAGTTTGGGCTGTTCTTTAAACCCAAATCTGCTGGCCCAAAAAATACGCCCATACCCGGTCCAAACTTTCAGGTCTCTGAGACTAGCGAAAGGACGTAGTATAGGGACAGAACTACGTCGTTTTGATTTCAACAGGTCTCAATTGTCCATTCATCTACATCCAACGACCAGAACTTCGCCCCATCACCCGTATCCGACCCTGACCCGCCCCTTAATCGGTCTTGCCCCATGAAACCAAAACAACCCTGTTTCCCATTTACGATTTAATCAGAGCCGTTGGATTCCAATCATCCAATGGCCCTAATTAAATCAAACATTTAATATATCAAACCCCCCAAACCCTTACCCCTCTCAGAACCCCCCCTCCTTTGTCTCTCTTCAGAGACCAACCGACACACCACCGTCTTCCGCCCGCCGGAAATCGCCCACGGCGGTGGACGGTGCCCAAACAACCCCAAATTAAAACCATCGACTCTCTTTCATCTCCCCGTTCCGAATCCTCAACCTATTACCTTCGAATCATCTCAGAACTCGTCGAATATTTGATAGAAATTCGGACCCCTGAACCCTAACCTACCCAATCGACCCCAAATTAACACCACACAACCGCCTTGACCCCCTCATACCTAATCCATCACTAGTTTCCCTCGAATACCCTTGAAAACCCTCGAATCTGGATTTGAAAAAAAAAACGAACCCAAAATCCCAAAAATCCAAATCGTTAGATGTTTGAAGGTTTGAGGCCGGAATCGACCTTAGTTGTGTGTTCTCAGTCGAGAACACTCGATTAAGGTCTATTCCGGCCACAAATTCGAAGAAAATTAAAGGCCTAATTAGAGACAGTATTCAAATATTTGGAGGTAGGTTTCCTAATTTTAATTTTTTCTATTTCTTTATGTTACTATCTTCTTCTACTCCTTTCTGTTATTAGAATATTTATTTGGTCAGTTTTTTTCTATGTTTTTTTTAGTTAATAGATTGTTTGTTGATTTCGTTTGGTTTTTGTATTGTTTCTCAGTAGTTTAAACTCACAATAGTTCTTGAATTGATTCTTGCTAATTTCATTGAAAGATTGAAATTGTTTCATTTTAAGAGCTATTAGGCAGTCTGCTGGGAGAGTTTGTTTGTATAAAGATTGAATAGCCTTAAATGATATGAATTAGGTTCAGCCTGGTCCATGAATTTCAAGTTTAAAAACAGAAACTTTAAGATAATAGTGGGAATTATTTAAGTGTTCACCTAATTAAGAAGCTTCTCAATAGTGGTAGGGTTAGAATTACACTAATTAGGTTAAGTGGACAATTAAGAAATGAAAAGGTAAATTGGTAATGGAGAAGGCACTAAGCTGAATGCTTATTTAAAAGGGCTGAACAGACTGAAAAAGGGGGAGAATCTAAGAGATATAGAGCTTAAGAGTTAGAAGGGGTACACGGAAACACAAAGAAAAACATTCAGAAAAATACGGGAAAAAATACAAAATATTACTGTTCCATTAAAATTTCTGAAATCTTTAAGGCTTTTCATTTCTGAAATAATTCCTGAATAATCAGAGGTTAAAAATGATTTGAACTTGTTGGTTTTCAAGTGTTTGGTTCAAGTGTTGGCTGCATTTTGATTACTGAGCATCATTTGATCCTTCTACTGGTTTGAATTTGGCTCAAAAATTGATTTTCCTTGGTGTATTTCTACTGTTGGGTCTTGTTGTTGCAACTGCTGAATCTTACCCCTTTTTACTCTCATTTCCAGGTACATTTTTACTCTACCCGCTGTAAAACCTTTTGTGATATGGAAATCAGGAAGATTTGAAGCATGTTGGCCATTTATTCTCATTAGAAGAGTTTAATTCTGTCTTTATTTCGAGTTTTAGTTTGAATATGTTTACGTTTGAATGTTGGTCAGTGATAGTGCTTTTAGGGGTTGAGTTTGGTTTTAAAATGGATATGGGATTCGATTTTGGTCGAATATTCTGTAATCTAAAAACCAGCACTGTGTAAATAGACCTGGTAATAATGTTTAAATCTGCTTAAAAGTTAGGACAACATGTTTGCTTAGTTAGGTCAGTAATGGAGTTCTGCATATAATATTGAGTAGCCATTTGCTTAATTAGATATTGAATGATCTAATATCACTAGATATGGTAACTTCTATGCAGGAGCAATGTGATTAGTTGCGTTGTTGTGAAACTGAAATTGTTAAATTCCATTTCCTTTTGTTAATCATTGAAATTGGAATTTAATATTGCTTTCATAATCAAACCATTATTAGGTTTGATTTGTTTGGCTTTTAAGTTTTAATGGAAATCTGAAGTATGTTGAATTACGATCCTTCATTTCTACTGCAATGAACTTGTCGTAATATCAAAATTTGATTGGTTCTGTGTTAACATTCAAGAAATCTTGTAATCATCTTCCATAAAATGCATAAGTCCTTGGTTGAGTCTGTTTATTGGTTGAATCTGGATTAAATTGGGGTGGACTATAATTGAACACGTTTATTATGGATTTTGAACTTGGATTCCTCTTAGATTTGGACTTTGTTATAATTTAAGGTGAATGATCTCAGTTTCTTCTAGTTGAATGAAAAATAAATCTTCGAATTTGGTCATTAACTGTAGAGTGTTGGTATATATTTGTTTAAGTTATTTCGATGGCTATTCTCTTTTAAGGGCTTTAGATATAAACTAGTAATCATTTAAAGCCAGTAATAATCGGCGGACTTGTATTGTTCTCTTGGTGTGTAAGAATTGAATAAATATAATTTGTATCCTCTGTATTTATTTGGTCATTTGCTAGTATTCATGATTTTGCTGTAAGATTCTGTAGCTTCTATCTTCAGTTGGAAAATAAGCTGTTTGAGAAAAATGTGAATTTCGTTAAATTGAATTCCAATTGCCTTGTTAACTGATAGGTTGCTTGGTTAGCATTTACATTGGTTGGGCCGTTTGTTAGTCTTAGGAAGATACAAAATTGGATTGGGATTAAAACAAATATGATCTGTTGGTTCGAGCCATTTCATGTATGAATTGGTAAAACAATTAAGTCATAAAGCTAGCATATTTTTCCATTTAGCAAAATAATCACTTATGAACATCCTTAGTTTGTTTTGGCTGAGTAAAGTAATTCGAGGTGTGCCATGTTGAATAAAATCCCAAAACGCATGGCCCTCACTTAATTAATTTTAACTCTTTAGAAATTGAGATTTGCCATTTTTATTAAATAACCCACGACCCTCAGATAATTAATACTAACTCTTTTATAATCGGGGTTTGCCATCAATTGAATTTTCATGGCCTCCGCAAATTTCTTTTGTTATTTTGAACGATCGTAGTTTGCTTTAGACCCAATTTATATTAGTATTGTGATTATGTATACGCTCGTGTAACGTAATTGCAAATTTAACTCTAAAAAAAGGGACTCGAGGGATGCGTTCGCGCAGCTTCAACTAAAATTTTCTTAAATAAATAAACATTATCAATTATGGATACGTACGCGTGATATAATATTTGACGCTCCAAAACAAAAGAGTATACGTACGCGTAACTCAATTCTTTAATTATGAATAATCAAGTAATTTTTTTTAAAAAAAAAACGGTAAAAGTAAAACGCATGTAGGATATTAAATAATTTAAGCCAAGTATAAACTATTAAGCGACCGTGCTAAAACCATGGAATTCGGGAGTGCCTAATACCTTCTCTCGGGTTAACAGAATTCCTTACCCGGTCTTCTGGTTTCGCAGGCTTAAAACTGAGTCAACCTTCCTCGGTTTGGGATTTAAAACAAATCGGTGACTTGGGACACCATAAATTATCCCCAGTGGCGACTCTGAATAAAATAAATAATCCCGTTTCGATTGTCACTTAAACTGGAAAAAACTCTCTTATACCCCATCTCAGGTAAAAACGGATGTGTGACAGAGCCCCTAGTATAGATATGTAATATGCTTAGTTTGCGAGGCTATATATATATATATATATTCATCAATACATAACAAGAGTTGCGGAATTTACGCTCTATCAACTTATATTCTTATGCCAACAAGGCTATCCAAAACTACACATGAGACGACACCTGTTTATGAGCCTTTAAAGGAACTTAAATGTTGTAACATTACCGGAATAGGGCCCCGACATACCCAAAATGTCTATAACAAAAACGCATACCAAGATCATGGCAAGTCCAGAAAAGGAATCTCGCCTATAATCGTTGAATTGGGCAGCCTATTATGGTGGGGGAGCTTCGTCTACCTGTCTATCAGGACCTGCAATACGATATGCAGCATCCACAAAAGTGATGTCAGTACGAATAAAGTACTGAGTATGTAAGGAAAGAA
Source organism: Nicotiana tabacum (assembly GCF_000715075.1). Classification (NCBI taxonomy): domain Eukaryota; kingdom Viridiplantae; phylum Streptophyta; class Magnoliopsida; order Solanales; family Solanaceae; genus Nicotiana; species Nicotiana tabacum. Next base: position 94,672,384 of record NC_134095.1, on the reverse strand, counting down.
GCATAAATAAGAACCGTAATGTAAAGAGGGGTAGAGAATATACAACTTGTAACATATGTATGCCTCTGTGGGCGAAATCATCATCATATCATACTCGGTCGTAACAGGCTCGATAAAAATATATCCGACCATTATAAGGCTCGGTAGAATCGTACCCGGCCACATGAAGCTCGATAAAACCCAACTGATCAGTGGTTACACAATAGTTGCAATACCCGACCGACTATAGCATGGCTCGGTAGAGTAAAATAGGTGTATATATATATAATGCATGTTTGACTCATGGTAATCACCTTGTGAACCTTTCGGAATGACGTAAGGTTTGTCACCTCCGTATACGTTATTAGGGCTAAATCTTCATCATGAATCTTATAAGAATTAGGAAATACCAATAACACTGATAACATAATAATAATAGAAGAAACATCAACATCAATCGTTCCATAAGAAGGGAAACAATGTAAGTACTGCTAGCTTCTAAGAGTGGAGTATAATTGGAAGCTTGTTCGTTACATTATGCACTATCGAAGTCGCAAAACATAAGGAAAGAGATAGCCTCACATAACTTGTATATACTTCCCAACCTCAAGCTATGCAAATCTCACAGCTCATTAGTGCACAATAAGAGAACTGATACTGTCGTTATCGTTTAGCATCGTAACTAGTATATATAAACCGCAGCCTATTTTACAATGAAACGGACATCACCTCCCCTATTTGTATGACTTCCCACAATTTAAAACAATTACCAAACAACATCAATAATAATCATATTAAGCCTCCCAAAATAGTTCATCAATCAACAACATTACTAACAAGCCTTTCAATGGATATCCCACAAGTTCTAGCTTTAACGACTTAGCCGCAACTTGGATAAGATTAAACACATATAGAGTAAAAGGTTCCTTAAATTTACACATATAGAACAACTCCAATTTGAGTGTAACTCACCACTAAATATCCTTCAAATGCATCCACAAGAACAAGGAAGTGAAACTAGCAATCAATTCGGGTTTCTCGGTACTAGAATCACTTTAGAAGACTTGAAATCACCTAGGGTTGATATGAAAAACTTTAGAGAGTATTTTACATAACTTAAACCACTTTAAATAATCCCCCATACGAGCTAGAACCACACCAAAATCAGCAACAATAAAAAGAACAAAAAACTCACTAGCGCCACGAGATTCCCGATACTTGATTTGTGTTGTTTGTACTTTGTTTGGGTCTTGAATCATGAGAGAACTTTGAGAGAAAGTTCTTAGGTGTCTATGGTTTGAAGAGAGCAAAAAATAATGAGTTAAAACTGTCTTTAGGCATCTCATATATATCAATATATCTCAACAGCCTAAGTAGATCTCGTAGAGAGCTGTTACGCAGTCTTGCAAAAATATAAATATCTCTCTACTCCGATGTTGTATCGATGAACGATTTAATAAGTTAGAAACTAGATTCGTAGATCTTCAATTTGGAGTAGTGGATCAGCCTATAATTCCAAGTATATTTAGAGAAAATCTTAGTAACATTAGACTTAAATTCTAAGTAAAATTATAAACGTAAGTTGCGACAACGTTTGTCAACTTTTGTTTCATAACTCGTTTGACTTCAAGAATTATGATACGGATATTATATAATTCAAATACCTTAAAACACGACCTCCTTGGCATATTAAGAACATCTATTTTTATCCAAAAATACGGGTTACAACACCATTGATTCATTTAACTTCTAACTTCTAATAATTACTAACCACTCTTATACACCCTTGTATCATTTAAGACCAACATGATTAACTTCTTATCATTTCAAAAATAATCTTTTCCCCGATTTACATCGACTAACTTACGACGTGATTTAACGTACGCAAATATGGGTTGTAAAATGCCCTCTCAGCTCAGAGTTTATCCCGTGCTCCATCAGTTCAGGGTTCGTCAGTACCGGGTTCTACCAATGGTTATTCTAATTCTTGGGGTCCTATACAGGACCCACCACCATTTCTGGCTCGAGGTTGTTATTATTGTTGAGAGTTGGGGCATGTGAGGAAGTATTTTGGTCTAGTGCAGCCGGGAGGCCAGTCCATGGCTCCTGCACGAGTTGCTATACCACTCGCTCAGCCAGCTCAGGGTGGAGGTCGTACGGGTCGAGTTCTCCCCATATGGGGAGGTAAGACATGTGGTGGTCAAGCTTGATGCTATGCTTTTCCCACCTGGCTAGAGGCAATTGTTTCAGATTCAATGATCACATGTATTGTTTCACTGTGCCAAAGGGATTTATTCATATTATTTAATCCTGGTTCCACTTATTCATATGTGTCATCATACTTTGATCATTATTCGGATATGCCCCATGATTCCTTAGTTACACCTGTTCATGTATCTATGACGGTGGATGATTATATTATTATGGACTGTGTATATCGGTCGTGTGTGGTGACTATTGGGTGATTGGAGATGAGAGTTGATATTTTAGTGCTTAGTATGGTTGACTTTGACGTTATTCTAGGAATGGATTGGTTGTCACCATGTCATGATACTCTGGATTGTCACGCTAAGATCGTGATGTTGGCGATGGTGGGATTGCCTAGGATTGAGTGGAGAGGTTCTTTGGACTATGTTCCCTGTAAAGTGATTTCATATTTGAAGGCCCAATGAATGGTTGGGAAGGAATGTTTGGCATATTTGGCCTTAGTGAGGGATATTGGTACTGATACTCCTACCATTGATTCTGTTCCGGTAGTGCAAGATTTTTCGAATATGTTTCCTGCAGACCTGCCAGGCATGCGACCCGACAAGGACATTGATTTTGGTATTGACTTGAGGAATAAGGAAGAGATCATAAAGGAATGTTAAGGCACTTCCTTCTTTCTTTTGGTATGATCTAAAATGAAATGAACGTAAACGATACGCTATTCCATAATGGATACTGTCCATGTTGTTCTTTCCTTATAAAGTTATTCTAAGCATGTATGTATAATGCTTGTATCCTATTGAGGTTCATATGGATGGTATGGATGTCCATAACGTTAATCGAAGGTGCAATGACCTTATTGTCACTCCGAAAGGTGGAGAATGTGATTCCATGAGTTCAGCATGCATTATATATATGTACATATTTTACTCTACCGAGCCGCGCTATAATCGGCCAGGTACGACACCTATTGTGCAACCACTCATCAATTGGGTTTTACCGAGCTCGACATTTCTAAGTACGATTCTACTGAGCCTTATGATAGTCGGGTACGTTTTTACCGAGCCTATTACTGTTGGGTACGATATGATGATAATGCCCACAGAGGCGTATGCTTTCGAGTCTGATTAGTTTTCGAGCCTATTCGAGCCTGATTAGTGTCCGGCAATGCAAAGTGCAAACTTTTACTTTCATAATTTGTGATGTTTCGGAAGTGTTTGATAACCTACGAATAAAGATATCAGTTTTCTTCCTTTGACACTCAAACCAGATTTGTTTGCGTTTATGTGAAGTTTTGTTACATATAGTGATTGTTAGTCGAGTTCCTGGCCTCAACTGTAATATATTCAGCCTAATTATTTTTTATAAATGTGTGTTTTTTCACCTCCCTCATTCTTAAAGCTCTTAACTCTAATTCTTTATATTTGAACATTGCAGGTTTCAAGTGTACTAAGTTGCTATTAGTCTTATCTTTCATAGTTTATGATGCTTCATGAAGTGTTCGTTACCCTGTGAATAAAGACATGAGTTTACTCAACTGGATTTGTTTTCATATGTCTATAGTTTGTTACGTAGAGAGTATTGGTTGAGTTCATGGCCTCAACTTTTAAGATTGCTTTCTATAAAGTATGTAGTAATATATTCAGCCTAATTATTTAGTAGACTAATTGGATTCGACAGCAAAGTCAGTTCTTAAATTTAAGGAGGTTATTCTTATCTTTTTCTTAATTAAATCGAGCAATTTTAATGGCAAGCTAAACGTTAACCTGTTAAGACTTTTCGTTAAGCTAGATCACTGATTCCTCTTCCTTGCTGACGGTTAGGGTGGGGCGAGGGGACGATATGATTAATTGGCTTAAATATCCTTATTGGTTAGGGAAAGTCGATTCTAAACCACGATTTGCTAATTTGTTTTAAACTCTACGGTGATGAAGGTATATGTGTGGACGACATTAGTACTGCAGAATCCTTGAAGTATGATTTCTCTATAATTAGATCAGCGACAAGTAATTTCTAAGAATAGTTTGGCCAAACTTGTCCCTTTTAGATAACAAAATATTTTTGTTACACCTAGATACCAAAGAAGGGATGTACATGTAACACTTGAAACCATAAGGGAGGTAAGCGTTACAAGTCAAAACCTCAAGAGATGTCTCTGTAACTATGCCATTATTTTATTAAAAACTACTAGCAGAGATTATCCAGGTGTACTATTACGAGAGATTTAGTTTTAACGCATAGAAAGATAGTTGCAAAGAAAGGAAAGGAAAGGAAAATACAAGTAGTCCACCATTCATGCCAAAGTGTACAATGTTAGTTAAATGTTCCTTCTTATTCCTTTATCTTCAATCCTAATTGATCGACCTCTTATGCAACGCATCTAATGGTTCAAAGGCAATGCAATGCTATAATAGGAAGTAATCGCAAAACCTGAGACCAAATTCAATCCAATTTCAGGACATGTAAACTTCGTCTGAGAAAACAAGTCATTCAACATAAAGCAGTCATTCCATAGAATAGCCATTTCATGAAAAAGCAACACTTACCGCTGTAGTTCCAAGGTCCAAAGTATAGTTTAATTCACGAGATCACTTAAGCACTTGCTTCAGAAGGAAATGATATAACACCATAGCTTTGAATTGTTTAATAAAAAAAAAGGTCTCAGAGCATAGCAGTAAAAAAGGGCACACTATTGCAACATCATTGGCAATACAAGAAATTTGGTAGTGTAAACTGAAAAGTCAACAAGGAGAACTTTTTGGAGCTTCTGAATGATGCTTGGAAAAACAAATGGAGATTCAAAGTATTCTCTTTTGTTATTCTCGGCTAAATATGAGTTTTGAGGGTAACTACACATTTTTTTAGCACATGTCTGCACAAAAAGAAAAATTGCCAAATGAATTGTATGCCGCTTGCTTATGCAAGACCCCTCTGTTTGAACACATCAAGCATTGTGACCCCGATTTTTGCAGGAGACTCGCATACTGTAACCCCAGCTTCCTTGAGAGCCTTGATTTTGTCCTGTGCTGTTCCCTTTCCACCAGATACAATGGCTGCATGAGCAAGACAGATCACGGTTTAGAAAAGGAAATTAAGACTTCTTTTTACAGCACATGAAACATTAACTCTTCAAGACAATAATACAACAACTCACGAACCGAAAGGGTGAGAGTTGCTATTACAACAACTCACGGTCTGAGGAGGGTAGCGTGTATGCAGACCTTACCCCTACCTATGAAAGTAGAGAGGCTATTACCGAAAGACTCTCGGCTCAAGAACGTAAAAAAAAATGGAGCAATAGAGAAACAATAGCAACAACAATGTGATAAGACAGTATAAGCAAATAACACAAACGAATAATGACAGATCCGTGGATATGAAACTACAAGAATAGTGCAAATCCTACTGCTAATACTGACATACCCTATAGAAACAACGGACTAGGAATAGGAAGGTACCCGACTAGTACTACTACTACTACTACTGGTAAGACAAGGCAAAACTCTAGACTGTCTATCAATCCACCACCCTAGTTTTCGACCTCCACACCTTTCTATCGAGGGTCATGTCCTCGGTAATTTGAGAACTATCAACTCTCGTGAACTGAGAAAATCAAATCTCTCTGGGTGAATTTGGATTACCAAACTTACCCAGTGGATGAGAATTTAAGCAATTTCCCAGACTTCGAGGCAGGGATAAGTTGACAGTGCAGAAAGCCTGTTAAATCCAACGCGGTAGCTGCCACCTTGCTATTACAAGTAATAAATATTGTGTTCTTTCTAATTGAGGGAGTTGGGGAATGGATATAACAGTTCATCAGATTAGAATCCTTAAAGCATGGATTGATCAAATGCAGTTAAGAGGACTTCTTTCTTAACTTCTGATTACAGTTACTGTAACATGGACAGAATAAATTTTGTACTTGCTTAGCTTTGGATGTTAACTACAGTCAGAAATGCTACTCCAACCTTATTGAAAAAATTAATTTACCAACGTTTTCCTGCCCATTTTTTGTTTAGCAGAGAGGAGGTCAATCAAAAAAACCACAAGTAGATTAGCTGAACCAGAACAGTACCTCCAGCATGACCCATTCGCCGTCCAGGGGGAGCAGTTAGTCCAGCAATAAATGCAACAACAGGCTTTTGAGTTCCACTTTCCTGTTTAAGGAGCCGAAAGACACATAAATTCCCACCAATGCCAAAACAATTAAAAAAATAGATTTTTAAGAACATATCACAATTCACTGACATGGCAAGTATCCCAACATTCAGAAAATGGACATCTTTTTCCTCTCAACAATATAGTGTTTGCTAATGTAAAGAAATAAGTGATCCAGATATTTCAAGGGAAAATACATGAAGGTGTACAGTATTATCGAATATAGATTCATAAAAAAGCACATACAGGAAATTCAAAAGAGCATAATTAGTCTGGAGCAAATTTTATATCATTCCTTGATACTCCTCCAATACTTAGTAAGACATATTTTGGGATAGCTAAAGATGGATCTTTGCGATTTCCTGGTAAGGAGAGGTCGGGCGAACATAACCTTTCGTGTTGCCTAATACAGTAGGTTTACTGTGAAATTTAAACTAATCCTTGTACAGGCACTAACTTAAAACTACAAAACAAATAGTTACCATTCCATATATGGCGTTTAACCATGGTTTAGAATTTGACACAAACAATCTGCAAACAAGGTGGCGGACCCAGATATAAAATCATCATAATAAAAAGATGACCCAGCAAAGAGCATGTCAGTTATTCCATCACATACAAGAATGACCAGCATATAACACATCAGTCCTAATTGCAAACAACATTGTACTTCGTGATAGATATTAGTATTACAATTATCACTAACCTTTATCAAGGCTGCAGCATCTTCTTCTGCAGTACCACCGATCTCACCAATAAGAACTATACCTGACATGCAACAAGCACATATAACCAAGTCTTATCAAATGAAAAGCATAACAATGCACCAAGGTCTACTGGGGTTGAGATGCAAGCAAAATTAAAAGACGAGCTTGTGTAAAAGGCACATCAATCAAGTTCATAAAACATTTTTTAAATTTTGATTTAGATGAAAAGATGTAGCTTTAAGTTTCTAATTTAGGTTTAGTGACTAGATTTCTTGTGCTAAACATCTAATTTTCAAATCCTAATTATTAAAATATTCGTTCATTAAATTTTCTTAACAACTAACATATTACTGTGTCAGCCACATTCATTATTTGGACCCCACTATCTTCAAGATATAGCCTATGGACGGTAACATGGTTAGAGCACACCTTGTGTATATACTAAAGCACTGCCTATTAAAACGAAGAGCTCAACTTGTGTTGCACCTGGCTTCATGGTTTAAACGCACCTCACATGCGTCTTGAGCAACATAGATATAATAAGATAAAAAAAAACTACTTCCGCTAAGCATCTAGGTGCAGATCGTCTGAATCTTGTCCTCGTCTCAACACTTTCAAATAGAGAAACTGTCTAACCCTCATACCTTGAGAAATCAGAAGGCTTGAAGAAACATGAACGCTATAAATGTATGTTTTCCTCTCATAGGAATGAAGAATCTGAAAAGAGGCTAAAAGGACTACTTTATTTGAGCAACTTAAACCTAATCATGTAGGCATCTACAAGGGTCCTGGGGGATGGTCAACTATGGATATGGCAAAATCATTTTCTATTTCGCATCTATTCGGGGTTTCCTCCCTGTCCTTTGTTAAAATGTAAAAGTATTCTACCAGCTTTTAATGTTGTTTAACTCTGAGCCTCTGTTGCTTGAATCCTTCAAAATCCTTTATACACCCGCAACACAGTTTTGTGTGGGCGTAGGTTCGCACCGGATTTGGTCAACCTAACTTGGGTACTTTGATTACACCTATGACTAAGAATTATAGATTGCTCGGGCATTTGGTTTATATCATATGTATATTCACATAACGTGCTAGAGCACTTTGCCACAGAGTTTAAGAAAAAAATGAAGACTTTTGAAACTTTTGGTCTTAAAAGCTTAAAGCATAAAAACTTTTGTTGGGGCTTTCAATTTGTGTCTCTACAAAAGCTTCTCATTAAGGGTAAACTGGGTAAAAGAGAAAGTTTGAAGTTAAATTGTTTCCAAATATATAAATGTGTCATTCCTTTTGGAATGGACTAATAAAGAAAGTGTGTCAGATAAATTAAAACAGTGGGAGTGATGAGCATACAAGCTCAAATCATAATGCTAGAGAAGCACAAGTGGAGACCATGTTTTCTATAGCAATAGAGGCTTATTGGGTTCACGAAAATGTCAATAGATTTGGAGAATTGAGCCACGAATTTCAAATGCTTACACTAATTAGCCTTAATCCAATTGAGGCCCAAGAATCTCAAGAAGTCCAAGAACCCATTCAAGATTAGGATTTCTTTTCCTTAAAGATTAGGATTTCTTATTTCTTGTTTCCTAGTAATTTTATCCTTGTTTTAGTAGGATTATATTTGTAATTCTAGTCAAACTAGAATTGTTAGTTGATATCTCATTCCTACTAGAATTCTTTTTCCGATTTTAGATAGGATAGATTTTTTTAACCTTATTCTTATTCTAGTTTCCCTTAACTTCACAAAGTTTACTCATTGTAAGGCATATTTTGTAACGACCCGAATGGTCGTTTTGAGCATTTGCACTTCGTTTGGTGGTTTGAGGTCTTGAGTAGCTTCATAAGATATATTATGACTTATGCGTATCATCGATTTTGGTTTTCGGGTGATTCGTGATTGACTTGGAAGAATGATTCTCAACTAGGAAGCTTTAAGATGGAAGAGTTGATCAAGTTTGACTTTTGTGTATTTGACTCCGGATCGGAGTTTTGATAGTTCTGTTACGTCCGGATGGTGATTTTGGACTTGGGCATATGTCCGGATTTGCATTTGAATATTTCTAGAAGGTTTTGGCACTATTTGACGAAAGTTGGCAATTTAAAGGTTTGGAATGTTCATAAGTTTGACCGGAAGTTGACTTTGATGATATCGGGTTCGGATTATGGTTCCGTGAGTTGGAATAGGTTTGTTATGTCATTTGGAACTTGTGTGCAAAATTTGAGGTTATTCCGAACTGATTTGGTAAGGTTCGGCTTCGGCACGAGTTTTGGAAGTTGAAAGTTCATAAACTCGTCAAGTTTGGTTTGAGGTGTGATTCGTAGTTTTAATGTTGTTATGTGTGATTTAAGGCCTCAAGTAGGTCCCTATATTGTCTTGGAACTTGTTGGCATGTTCGGAGGGGGCCACGAGGGGCTCGGGTGAGTTTCAGACGTGTTCCGGACCATTTTTTTTCATGCGAGGGTGCTGGTTGCTGCTGGTTCTGGTGTTGCGCACCTGCGGTTGGTTTGGCGCAGGTGCGGTGGTCGCAGAAGTGAAAATATGGTCGCACCTGCGATGAAGGCCGGGGGAGTTATCCGCAGATGCGGGTTTATTCTCGTAGAAGCGAAACAGGGCTGAGCATGGGATCTTCGCAGATGCGGAACTATGGGCGCAGATGCAGAACTATGGGCGCATCTGCGGCAACGCAGAAGCGATGGTTTGGGACGAGAAGCAAGATGGAGCACAGAAGCGGGGATTAGGGTCGCACCTGCGGTTGCACAGAAGTGGACAAGTGTCTGTAGGTGCGAGAGGTCGGCTATTTAGTGGTGTCCGCAGAAGCGGAATTTGTGTCGCAGAAGCGGTTGGAGGTTCGCAAATGCGGAAATGCCTGAGCAAGTTGTATATATTCCGAGGGTTCATTCATTTTATCACATTTGGAGCTCTGATTTGGCCGATTTTGGAGAGGATATTCACCACATGGATTGGGTAAGTATTTTTGACTCGATTTTGATTATATTTCATGATTCCATCTTCAATTTTGGCATTTGATTGATGATTTTAAAAAGAGAAATTGGGAATTTTTGTCTAGTTTTTTCTAAAGTGAATAATTGGGTTTTGAACATCGATTCAGAGTTGGATTTGAGTGAAATTAGTATGGTTGGACTCGTAATTTAATGGGTTGGAACTTGTGAGTTTTATCGGGTTCCAAAGCGCGGGCCCAAGTTAACTTTTTAGTTGACTTTGAGTATTTGATTAAAGATTCAACCTTTGTCGTTTAACTTGGTTGAGGCACTAGTTGCTTGAGTTATTCCTGTGTTATAAGTGCGCATATGTGTAGGGTTAAAGCCCACGTGCAAGCACCGGGGTATTTATCCATGCTCGGGGTAGTGTTTAGGCTATGACATGCCTTGAATCGATTGAGCTTTATGTTACGATGTTTCTCATATATGTAACCTTGTTGTGAACTACTTGATCCATGTTTGATGTTACATAGAGGTTAATCCAGTGTTTTCATAATCGTTGAAATTGGAATTTAATATTGCTTTCATAATCAAACCATTATTAGGTTTGATTTGTTTGGCTTTTAAGTTTTAATGGAAATCTGAAGTATGTTGAATTACGATCCTTCATTTCTACTGCAATGAACTTGTCGTAATATCAAAATTTGATTGGTTCTGTGTTAACATTCAAGAAATCTTGTAATCATCTTCCATAAAATGCATAAGTCCTTGGTTGAGTCTGTTTATTGGTTGAATCTGGATTAAATTGGGGTGGACTATAATTGAACACGTTTATTATGGATTTTGAACTTGGATTCCTCTTAGATTTGGACTTTGTTATAATTTAAGGTGAATGATCTCAGTTTCTTCTAGTTGAATGAAAAATAAATCTTCGAATTTGGTCATTAACTGTAGAGTGTTGGTATATGTTTGTTTAAGTTATTTCGATGACTATTCTCTTTTAAGGGCTTTAGATATAAACTAGTAATCATTTAAAGCCAGTAATAATCGGCGGACTTGTATTGTTCTCTTGGTGTGTAAGAATTGAATAAATATAATTTGTCTCCTCTGTATTTATTTGGTCATTTGCTAGTATTCATGATTTTGCTGTAAGATTCTGTAGCTTCTATCTTCAGTTGGAAAATAAGCTGTTTGAGAAAAATGTGAATTTCATTAAATTGAATTCCAATTGCCTTATTAACTGATAGGTTGCTTGGTTAGCATTTACATTGGTTGGGCCGTTTGTTAGTCTTAGGAAGATACAAAATTGGATTGGGATTAAATCAAATATGATCTGTTGGTTCGAGCCATTTCATGTATGAATTGGTAAAGCAATTAAGTCATAAAGCTAGCATATTTTTCCATTTAGCAAAATAATCACTTATGAACATCCTTAGTTTGTTTTGGCTGAGTAAAGTAATTCGAGGTGTGCCATGTTGAATAAAATCCCAAAACGCATGGCCCTCACTTAATTAATTTTAACTCTTTAGAAATTGAGATTTGCCATTTTTATTAAATAACCCACGACCCTCAGATAATTACTACTAACTCTTTTATAATCGGGGTTTGCCATCAATTGAATTTTCATGGCCTCCGCAAATTTCTTTTGTTATTTTGAACGATCGTAGTTTGCTTTAGACCCAATTTATATTAGTATTGTGATTATGTATACGCTCGTGTAACGTAATTGCAAATTTAACTCTAAAAAAAGGGACTCGAGGGATGCGTTCGCGCAGCTTCAACTAAAATTTTCTTAAATAAATAAACATTATCAATTATGGATACATACGTGTGACATGATTTTTGACGCTCCAAAACAAAAGAGTATACGTACGCGTAACTCAATTTTTTAATTATGAATAATCAAGTAATTTTTTTAAAAAAAAAAACGGTAAAAGTAAAACGCATGTAGGATATTAAATAATTTAAGCCAAGTATAAACTATTAAGCGACCGTGCTAAAACCATGGAATTCGGGAGTGCCTAATACCTTCTCTCGGGTTAACAGAATTCCTTACCCGGTCTTCTGGTTTCGCAGGCTTAAAACTGAGTCAACCTTCCTCGGTTTGGGATTTAAAACAAATCGGTGACTTGGGACACCATAAATTATCCCCAGTGGCGACTCTGAATAAAATAAATAATCCCATTTCGATTGTCACTTAAACTGGAAAAAACTCCCTTATACCCCATCTCGGGTAAAAAAGGAGGTGTGACAATATATATATATATATATATATATATATATATATATATATATATATATATATATATCCAATCAATACATAACAAGAGTTGCGGAATTTACGCTCTATCAACTTATATTCTTATGCCAACAAGGCTATCCAAAACTACACATGAGACGACACCTGTCTATGAGCCTTTAAAGGAACATAAATGTTGTAACATTACCGGAATAGGGCCCCGACATACCTATAATGTCTATAACAAAAAAGCATACCAAGATCATGGCAAGTCCAGAAAAGGAATCTCGCCTATAATCGTTGAATTGGGCAGCCTATTATGGTGGTGGAGCTTCGTCTACCTGTCTATCAGGACCTGCAATACGATATGCAACATCCACAAAAGTGATGTCAATACGAATAAAGTACTGAGTATGTAAGGAAAGAAGCATAAATAAGAACCGTAATGTAAAGAGGAGTAGAGAATATACAACTTGTAACATATGTATGCCTCTGTGGGCGAAATCATCATCATATCATACTCGGTCGTAACAGGCTCGATAAAAATATATCCGACCATTATAAGGCTCGGTAGAATCGTACCCGGCCACATGAAGCTCGATAAAACCCAACTGATCAGTGGTTACACAATAGTTGCAATACCCGACCGACTATAGCATGGCTCGGTAGAGTAAAATAGGTGTATATATATATAATGCATGTTTGACTCATGGTAATCACCTTGTGAACCTTTCGGAATGACGTAAGGTTTGTCACCTCCGTATACGTTATTAGGGCTAAATCTTCATCATGAATCTTATAAGAATTAGGAAATACCAATAACACTGATAACATAATAATAATAGAAGAAACATCAACATCAATCGTTCCATAAGAAGGGAAACAATGTAAGTACTGCTAGCTTCTAAGAGTGGAGTATAATTGGAAGTTTGTTCGTTACATTATGCACTATCGAAGTCGCAAAACATAAGGAAAGAGATAGCCTCACATAACTTGTATATACTTCCCAACCTCAAGCTATGCAAATCTCACAGCTCATTAGTGCACAATAAGAGAACTGATACTGTCGTTATCGTTTAGCATCGTAACTAGTATATATAAACCGCAGCCTATTTTACAATGAAACGGACATCACCTCCCCTATTTGTATGACTTCCCACAATTTAAAACAATTACCAAACAACATCAATAATAATCATATTAAGCCTCCCAAAATAGTTCATCAATCAACAACATTACTAACAAGCCTTTCAATGGATATCCCACAAGTTCTAGCTTTAACGACTTAGCCGCAACTTGGATAAGATTAAACACATATAGAGTAAAAGGTTCCTTAAATTTACACATATAGAACAACTCCAATTTGAGTGTAACTCACCACTAAATATCCTTCAAATGCATCCACAAGAACAAGGAAGTGAAACTAGCAATCAATTCGGGTTTCTCGGTACTAGAATCACTTTAGAAGACTTGAAATCACCTAGGGTTGATATGAAAAACTTTAGAGAGTATTTTACATAACTTAAACCACTTTAAATAATCCCCCATACGAGCTAGAACCACACCAAAATCAGCAACAATAAAAAGAACAAGAAACTCACCAACGCCACGAGATTCCCGATACTTGATTTGTGTTGTTTGTACTTTGTTTAGGTCTTGAATAATGAGAGAACTTTGAGATAAAGTTCTTAGGTGTCTATGGTTTGAAGAGAGCAAAAAATAATGAGTTAAAACAGTCTTTAGGCATCTCATATATATCAATATATCTCAACAGCCTAAGTAGATCTCGTAGAGAGCTGTTACGCAGTCTCGCAAAAATATAAATATCTCTCTACTCCGATGTTGTATCGATGAACGATTTAATAAGTTAGAAACTAGATTCGTAGATCTTCAATTTGGAGTAGTGGATCAGCCTATAATTCCAAGTATATTTAGAGAAAATCTTAGTAACATTAGACTTAAATTCTAAGTAAAATTATAAACGTAAGTTGCGACAACGTTTGTCAACTTTTGTTTCATAACTCGTTTGACTTCAAGAATTATGATACGGATATTATATAATTCAAATACCTTAAAACACGACCTCCTTGGCATATTAAGAACATCTATTTTTATCCGAAAATACGGGTTACAACACCATTGATTCGTTTAACTTCTAACTTCTAATAATTACTAACCACTCTTATACACCCTTGTATTATTTAAGACCAACATGATTAACTTCTTATCATTTCAAAAATAATCTCTTCCCCGATTTACATCGACTAACTTACGACGTGATTTAACATACGCAAATATGGGTTGTAAAATGCCCTCCCAGCTCAGAGTTTATCCCGTGCTCCATCAGTTCAGGGTTCGTCAGTACCGGGTTCTACCAATGGTTATTCTAATTCTTGGGGTTCTATACAGGACCCACCACTATTTCTGGCTCGAGGTTGTTATTATTGTTGAGAGTTGGGGCATGTGAGGAAGTATTTTGGTCTAGTGCAGCCGGGAGGCCAGTCCATGGCTCCTGCACGAGTTGCTATACCACTCGCTCAGCCAGCTCAGGGTGGAGGTCGTACGGGTCGAGTTCTCCCCATATGGGGAGGTAAGACATGTGGTGGTCAAGCTTGATGCTATGCTTTTCCCACCTGGCTAGAGGCAATTGTTTCAGATTCAATGATCACATGTATTGTTTCACTGTGCCAAAGGGATTTATTCATATTATTTAATCCTGGTTCCACTTATTCATATGTGTCATCATACTTTGATCATTATTCGGATATGCCCCATGATTCCTTAGTTACACCTGTTCATGTATCTATGATGGTGGATGATTATATTATTATGGACTGTGTATATTGGTCGTGTGTGGTGACTATTGGGTGATTGGAGATGAGAGTTGATATTTTAGTGCTTAGTATGGTTGACTTTGACGTTATTCTAGGAATGGATTGGTTGTCACCATGTCATGATATTCTGGATTGTCACGCTAAGATCGTGATGTTGGCGATGGTGGGATTGCCTAGGATTGAGTGGAGAGGTTCTTTGGACTATATTCCATGTAAAGTGATTTCATATTTGAAGGCCCAATGAATGGTTGGGAAGGAATGCTTGGCATATTTGGCCTTTGTGAGGGATATTGGTACTGATACTCCTACCATTGATTCTGTTCCGGTAGTGCAAGATTTTTCGAATATGTTTCCTGCAGACCTGCCAGGCATGCGACCCGACAAGGACATTGATTTTGGTATTGACTTGAGGAATAAGGAAGAGATCATAGAGGAATGTTAAGGCACTTCCTTCTTTCTTTTGATATGATCTAAAATGAAATGAACATAAACGATACGCTATTCCATAATGGATATTGTCCATATTGTTCTTTCCTTATAAAGTTATTCTAAGCATGTATGTATAATGCTTGTATCCTATTGAGGTTCATATGGATGGTATGGATGTCCATAACGTTAATCGAAGGTGCAATGACCTTATTGTCACTCCGAAAGGTTGAGAATGTGATTCCATGAGTTCAGCATGCATTATATATATGTACATATTTTACACTACCGAGCCGCGCTATAATTGGCCAGGTACGACACCTATTGTGCAACCACTCATCAATTGGGTTTTACCGAGCTCGACATTTCTAGGTACGATTCTACTGAGCCTTATGATAGTCGGGTACGTTTTTACCGAGCCTATTACTGTTGGGTACGATATGATGATAATGCCCACAGAGGCGTATGCTTTCGAGTCTGATTAGTTTTCGAGCCTATTCGAGCCTGATTAGTGTCCGGCAATGCAAAGTGCAAACTTTTACTTTCATAATTTGTGATGTTTCGGAAGTGTTTGATAACCTACGAATAAAGATATCAGTTTTCTTCCTTTGACACTCAAACCAGATTTGTTTGCGTTTATGTGAAGTTTTGTTACATATAGTGATTGTTAGTCGAGTTCCTGGCCTCAACTGTAATATATTCAGCCTAATTATTTTTTATAAATGTGTGTTTTTTCACCTCCCTCATTCTTAAAGCTCTTAACTCTAATTCTTTATATTTGAACATTGCAGGTTTCAAGTGTACTAAGTTGCTATTAGTCTTATCTTTCATAGTTTATGATGCTTCATGAAGTGTTCGTTACCCTGTGAATAAAGACATGAGTTTACTCAACTGGATTTGTTTTCATATGTCTATAGTTTGTTACGTAGAGAGTATTGGTTGAGTTCATGGCCTCAACTTTTAAGATTGCTTTCTATAAAGTATGTAGTAATATATTCAGCCTAATTATTTAGTAGACTAATTGGATTCGACAGCAAAGTCAGTTCTTAAATTTAAGGAGGTTATTCTTATCTTTTTCTTAATTAAATCGAGCAATTTTAATGGCAAGCTAAACGTTAACCTGTTAAGACTTTTCGTTAAGCTAGATCACTGATTCCTCTTCCTTGCTGACGGTTAGGGTGGGGCGAGGGGACGATATGATTAATTGGCTTAAATATCCTTATTGGTTAGGGAAAGTCGATTCTAAACCACGATTTGCTAATTTGTTTTAAACTCTACGGTGATGAAGGTATATGTGTGGACGACATTAGTACTGCAGAATCCTTGAAGTATGATTTCTCTATAATTAGATCAGCGACAAGTAATTTCTAAGAATAGTTTGGCCAAACTTGTCCCTTTTAGATAACAAAATATTTTTGTTACACCTAGATACCAAAGAAGGGATGTACATGTAACACTTGAAACCATAAGGGAGGTAAGCGTTACAAGTCAAAACCTCAAGAGATGTCTCTGTAACTATGCCATTATTTTATTAAAAACTACTAGCAGAGATTATCCAGGTGTACTATTACGAGAGATTTAGTTTTAACGCATAGAAAGATAGTTGCAAAGAAAGGAAAGGAAAGGAAAATACAAGTAGTCCACCATTCATGCCAAAGTGTACAATGTTAGTTAAATGTTCCTTCTTATTCCTTTATCTTCAATCCTAATTGATCGACCTCTTATGCAACGCATCTAATGGTTCAAAGGCAATGCAATGCTATAATAGGAAGTAATCGCAAAACCTGAGACCAAATTCAATCCAATTTCAGGACATGTAAACTTCGTCTGAGAAAACAAGTCATTCAACATAAAGCAGTCATTCCATAGAATAGCCATTTCATGAAAAAGCAACACTTACCGCTGTAGTTCCAAGGTCCAAAGTATAGTTTAATTCACGAGATCACTTAAGCACTTGCTTCAGAAGGAAATGATATAACACCATAGCTTTGAATTGTTTAATAAAAAAAAAGGTCTCAGAGCATAGCAGTAAAAAAGGGCACACTATTGCAACATCATTGGCAATACAAGAAATTTGGTAGTGTAAACTGAAAAGTCAACAAGGAGAACTTTTTGGAGCTTCTGAATGATGCTTGGAAAAACAAATGGAGATTCAAAGTATTCTCTTTTGTTATTCTCGGCTAAATATGAGTTTTGAGGGTAACTACACATTTTTTTAGCACATGTCTGCACAAAAAGAAAAATTGCCAAATGAATTGTATGCCGCTTGCTTATGCAAGACCCCTCTGTTTGAACACATCAAGCATTGTGACCCCGATTTTTGCAGGAGACTCGCATACTGTAACCCCAGCTTCCTTGAGAGCCTTGATTTTGTCCTGTGCTGTTCCCTTTCCACCAGATACAATGGCTGCATGAGCAAGACAGATCACGGTTTAGAAAAGGAAATTAAGACTTCTTTTTACAGCACATGAAACATTAACTCTTCAAGACAATAATACAACAACTCACGAACCGAAAGGGTGAGAGTTGCTATTACAACAACTCACGGTCTGAGGAGGGTAGCGTGTATGCAGACCTTACCCCTACCTATGAAAGTAGAGAGGCTATTACCGAAAGACTCTCGGCTCAAGAACGTAAAAAAAAATGGAGCAATAGAGAAACAATAGCAACAACAATGTGATAAGACAGTATAAGCAAATAACACAAACGAATAATGACAGATCCGTGGATATGAAACTACAAGAATAGTGCAAATCCTACTGCTAATACTGACATACCCTATAGAAACAACGGACTAGGAATAGGAAGGTACCCGACTAGTACTACTACTACTACTACTGGTAAGACAAGGCAAAACTCTAGACTGTCTATCAATCCACCACCCTAGTTTTCGACCTCCACACCTTTCTATCGAGGGTCATGTCCTCGGTAATTTGAGAACTATCAACTCTCGTGAACTGAGAAAATCAAATCTCTCTGGGTGAATTTGGATTACCAAACTTACCCAGTGGATGAGAATTTAAGCAATTTCCCAGACTTCGAGGCAGGGATAAGTTGACAGTGCAGAAAGCCTGTTAAATCCAACGCGGTAGCTGCCACCTTGCTATTACAAGTAATAAATATTGTGTTCTTTCTAATTGAGGGAGTTGGGGAATGGATATAACAGTTCATCAGATTAGAATCCTTAAAGCATGGATTGATCAAATGCAGTTAAGAGGACTTCTTTCTTAACTTCTGATTACAGTTACTGTAACATGGACAGAATAAATTTTGTACTTGCTTAGCTTTGGATGTTAACTACAGTCAGAAATGCTACTCCAACCTTATTGAAAAAATTAATTTACCAACGTTTTCCTGCCCATTTTTGTTTAGCAGAGAGGAGGTCAATCAAAAAAACCACAAGTAGATTAGCTGAACCAGAACAGTACCTCCAGCATGACCCATTCGCCGTCCAGGGGGAGCAGTTAGTCCAGCAATAAATGCAACAACAGGCTTTTGAGTTCCACTTTCCTGTTTAAGGAGCCGAAAGACACATAAATTCCCACCAATGCCAAAACAATTAAAAAAATAGATTTTTAAGAACATATCACAATTCACTGACATGGCAAGTATCCCAACATTCAGAAAATGGACATCTTTTTCCTCTCAACAATATAGTGTTTGCTAATGTAAAGAAATAAGTGATCCAGATATTTCAAGGGAAAATACATGAAGGTGTACAGTATTA
The DNA here is from genome assembly GCF_000715075.1 of Nicotiana tabacum. Classification (NCBI taxonomy): domain Eukaryota; kingdom Viridiplantae; phylum Streptophyta; class Magnoliopsida; order Solanales; family Solanaceae; genus Nicotiana; species Nicotiana tabacum. The sequence continues at coordinate 94,653,166 of NC_134095.1, read as the reverse complement.
TCGAATATAGATTCATAAAAAAGCACATACAGGAAATTCAAAAGAGCATAATTAGTCTGGAGCAAATTTTATATCATTCCTTGATACTCCTCCAATACTTAGTAAGACATATTTTGGGATAGCTAAAGATGGATCTTTGCGATTTCCTGGTAAGGAGAGGTCGGGCGAACATAACCTTTCGTGTTGCCTAATACAGTAGGTTTACTGTGAAATTTAAACTAATCCTTGTACAGGCACTAACTTAAAACTACAAAACAAATAGTTACCATTCCATATATGGCGTTTAACCATGGTTTAGAATTTGACACAAACAATCTGCAAACAAGGTGGCGGACCCAGATATAAAATCATCATAATAAAAAGATGACCCAGCAAAGAGCATGTCAGTTATTCCATCACATACAAGAATGACCAGCATATAACACATCAGTCCTAATTGCAAACAACATTGTACTTCGTGATAGATATTAGTATTACAATTATCACTAACCTTTATCAAGGCTGCAGCATCTTCTTCTGCAGTACCACCGATCTCACCAATAAGAACTATACCTGACATGCAACAAGCACATATAACCAAGTCTTATCAAATGAAAAGCATAACAATGCACCAAGGTCTACTGGGGTTGAGATGCAAGCAAAATTAAAAGACGAGCTTGTGTAAAAGGCACATCAATCAAGTTCATAAAACATTTTTTAAATTTTGATTTAGATGAAAAGATGTAGCTTTAAGTTTCTAATTTAGGTTTAGTGACTAGATTTCTTGTGCTAAACATCTAATTTTCAAATCCTAATTATTAAAATATTCGTTCATTAAATTTTCTTAACAACTAACATATTACTGTGTCAGCCACATTCATTATTTGGACCCCACTATCTTCAAGATATAGCCTATGGACGGTAACATGGTTAGAGCACACCTTGTGTATATACTAAAGCACTGCCTATTAAAACGAAGAGCTCAACTTGTGTTGCACCTGGCTTCATGGTTTAAACGCACCTCACATGCGTCTTGAGCAACATAGATATAATAAGATAAAAAAAAACTACTTCCGCTAAGCATCTAGGTGCAGATCGTCTGAATCTTGTCCTCGTCTCAACACTTTCAAATAGAGAAACTGTCTAACCCTCATACCTTGAGAAATCAGAAGGCTTGAAGAAACATGAACGCTATAAATGTATGTTTTCCTCTCATAGGAATGAAGAATCTGAAAAGAGGCTAAAAGGACTACTTTATTTGAGCAACTTAAACCTAATCATGTAGGCATCTACAAGGGTCCTGGGGGATGGTCAACTATGGATATGGCAAAATCATTTTCTATTTCGCATCTATTCGGGGTTTCCTCCCTGTCCTTTGTTAAAATGTAAAAGTATTCTACCAGCTTTTAATGTTGTTTAACTCTGAGCCTCTGTTGCTTGAATCCTTCAAAATCCTTTATACACCCGCAACACAGTTTTGTGTGGGCGTAGGTTCGCACCGGATTTGGTCAACCTAACTTGGGTACTTTGATTACACCTATGACTAAGAATTATAGATTGCTCGGGCATTTGGTTTATATCATATGTATATTCACATAACGTGCTAGAGCACTTTGCCACAGAGTTTAAGAAAAAAATGAAGACTTTTGAAACTTTTGGTCTTAAAAGCTTAAAGCATAAAAACTTTTGTTGGGGCTTTCAATTTGTGTCTCTACAAAAGCTTCTCATTAAGGGTAAACTGGGTAAAAGAGAAAGTTTGAAGTTAAATTGTTTCCAAATATAGAAATGTGTCATTCCTTTTTGGAATGGACTAATAAAGAAAGTGTGTCAGATAAATTAAAACAGTGGGAGTGATGAGCATACAAGCTCAAATCATAATGCTAGAGAAGCACAAGTGGAGACCATGTTTTCTATAGCAATAGAGGCTTATTGGGTTCACGAAAATGCCAATAGATTTGGAGAATTGAGCCACGAATTTCAAATGCTTACACTAATTAGCCTTAATCCAATTGAGGCCCAAGAATCTCAAGAAGTCCAAGAACCCATTCAAGATTAGGATTTCTTTTCCTTAAAGATTAGGATTTCTTATTTCTTGTTTCCTAGTAATTTTATCCTTGTTTTAGTAGGATTATATTTGTAATTCTAGTCAAACTAGAATTGTTAGTTGATATCTCATTCCTACTAGAATTCTTTTTCCGATTTTAGATAGGATAGATTTTTTTAACCTTATTCTTATTCTAGTTTCCCTTAACTTCACAAAGTTTACTCATTGTAAGGCATATTTTGTAACGACCCGAATGGTCGTTTTGAGCATTTGCACTTCGTTTGGTGGTTTGAGGTCTTGAGTAGCTTCATAAGATATATTATGACTTATGCGTATCATCGATTTTGGTTTTCGGGTGATTCGTGATTGACTTGGAAGAATGATTCTCAACTAGGAAGCTTTAAGATGGAAGAGTTGATCAAGTTTGACTTTTGTGTATTTGACTCCGGATCGGAGTTTTGATGGTTCTGTTACGTCCGGATGGTGATTTTGGACTTGGGCCTATGTCCGGATTTGCATTTGAATATTTCTAGAAGGTTTTGGCACTATTTGACGAAAGTTGGCAATTTGAAGGTTTGGAATGTTCATAAGTTTGACCGGAAGTTGACTTTGATGATATCGGGTTCGGATTATGGTTCCGTGAGTTGGAATAGGTTTGTTATGTCATTTGGAACTTGTGTGTAAAATTTGAGGTTATTCCGAACTGATTTGGTATGGTTCGGCTTCGGCACGAGTTTTGGAAGTTGAAAGTTCATAAACTCATCAAGTTTGGTTTGAGGTGTGATTCGTAGTTTTAATGTTGTTATGTGTGATTTAAGGCCTCAAGTAGGTCCCTATTATGTCTTGGGACTTGTTGGCATGTTCGGAGGGGGCCACGAGGGGCTCGGGTGAGTTTCAGACGTATTCCGGACCATTTTTTTTTCATGCGAGGGTGCTGGTTGCTGCTGGTTCTGGTGTTGCGCACCTGCGGTTGGTTTGGCGCAGGTGCGGTGGTCGCAGAAGTGAAAATATGGTCGCACCTGCGATGAAGGCCGGGGGAGTTATCCGCAGATGCGGGTTTATTCTCGCAGAAGCGAAACAGGGCTGAGCATGGGATCTTCGCAGATGCGGAACTATGGGCGCAGATGCAGAACTATGGGCGCATCTGCGGCAACGCAGAAGCGATGGTTTGGGGCGCAGAAGCAAGATGGAGCACAGAAGCGGGGATTAGGGTCGCACCTGCGGTTGCGCAGAAGTGGACAAGTGTCTGTAGGTGCGAGAGGTCGGCTATTTAGTGGTGTCCGCAGAAGCGGAATTTGTGTCGCAGAAGCGGTTGGAGGTTCGCAAATGCGGAAATGCCTGAGCAAGTTGTATATATTCCGAGGGTTCATTCATTTTATCACATTTGGAGCTCTGATTTGGCCGATTTTGGAGAGGATATTCACCACATGGATTGGGCAAGTATTTTTGACTCGATTTTGATTATATTTCATGATTCCATCTTCAATTTTGGCATTTGATTGATGATTTTAAAAAGAGAAATTGGGAATTTTTGTCTAGTTTTTTCTAAAGTGAATAATTGGGTTTTGAACATCGATTCAGAGTTGGATTTGAGTGAAATTAGTATGGTTGGACTCGTAATTGAATGGGTTGGAACTTGTGAGTTTTATCGGGTTCCAAAGCGCGGGCCCAAGTTAACTTTTTAGTTGACTTTGAGTATTTGATTAAAGATTCAACCTTTGTCGTTTAACTTGGTTGAGGCACTAGTTGCTTGAGTTATTCCTGTGTTATAAGTGCGCATATGTGTAGGGTTAAAGCCCACGTGCAAGCACCGGGGTATTTATCCATGCTCGGGGTAGTGTTTAGGCTATGACATGCCTTGAATCGATTGAGCTTTATGTTACGATGTTTCTCATATATGTAACCTTGTTGTGAACTACTTGATCCATGTTTGATGTTACATAAAGGTTAATCCAGTGTTTTGGAGAGCGAGAAGCGAAAAAAAGCGACAAGGCCTCGATTCACCGAAGCAAGAAGTGGAAAGCGAAGCGCGCGCTTTTTTCATGGGAAACGAATTTAATACATAAATAAAAAAAATTAAATAGGCATAGATAAATGACCAAGAACTCAATAAAAAAAACAGAGGAAAAAAAAACAGAACAGTCAAGCTGGATCTTTTTTTTGCTTGATGCCATTGAATAATAAGAACGATTTTACTTCACAAAAAAAAAAAAAAGACAACAGTTAAAACAGTTAAAACAGAGAAAAAAATCAGAAAAGTCAACAGAACAGAGATTAACAAAAAAACATAGCAGAAACAGAACATAGAAAACAGAGCAGAACAGAGAAAAGATGAACTGAAAAAAATAGAAAAGAATTAGAGAAGAAGAGAAAATAGGGGGGAGTCTAGAGGAAGCAGGTAAAGTAGAGAAAAGCATAAAAGGAAGAGAAGAGAAGAAAGAGAAAAAGAGAAGAGAAACTTACCTTGAGAAAAGTCGTAACAGTCAAGAGAAAAGGAGGAGAAATCACAAGGTTTGCAGCAGTCACTCGAAGCATATGTTTTGGAAGAAAGGTCGCGTAAGAGTGTATTTGTAAAAAAAATTAAAAAAAACCCTAGGCAGTTGTCGACCTCGCTGAAGCGAGCTTTTCTCGCGCGCCGCGCTTCTCGCTTTTTTGCCTGAAGCGTGCACTTTTTATCAGATGCCTCGCTTTAGGGCAAAAAAGCGCAAGTCTTGCGCCTCGCCTCGCTTCTGCGCTTTAAGCGAGAAGCGCACACTTTTAATAACAATGGGTTAATCTCTTGGATGAACTTCATAATTGTTATTTAAGGGATGAAATTGTTGATTTGATTTATGATAGCACACTTTGCACATGCATACACCTTAGTATGTCATTTATACCAGTCCAGAAGTATGAAATCTAACATTCATTGATCATATACATGTATTCTTGCATATTTGCTTATGTGCGATATGATTTGGACTGGATGTCTGTGACCACACCGTGCGGATTGTATTGTTATGCATGTGAGCACACGGGGCCGATTATGATATAGCAGGTGACCACGTTGGGCGGATCTGTTATATTGAGCATGTGACCACGTCGGGCGGATGCGTATTATGATATTGAGCCTGTGACCACGCTGGGCGGACTATGATATTGAGCTTGTGACCACGCCGGGCTTATAGCACGTTGAATTGGCCGTGTTGTGTGTAGATATGGATCCATCCCCCTAGGGTCATCCTTTCATGTTTCTCTCTTGATGGTGTACACGCGGACTATGAGAACCAACGGGTTTCTGGTTGATGTGAGCTCTGGGAGAGCTGGATATTGGTTTGGTTCGGTTACTGAGAATCTAATGTGGTCATGAGGGTCGTGATGTGATTTCTATTTGGATTGTGTTGCACGCCGCAACAGAGTGATATTTGGTTATTGCATTTCATCTTTATTTGCAATTTCCTTGACTGTTTACCTGATTTACTTACATACCTTCCTTATATGCTGAAATATTGACCGAGCAAAACACTTTAAAAAGAATTGTGAGCACGAACATGGTTTTATTTGTGTTTTCCTGATTTAATCATATATTTGTTCTATACTTTTTGTAAATTTATGAACTTGTAGAGGTGACTGGCGAGTATCATTTATAATTCTTGCTTCTATTACCTCGCCGAGGTTAGTTATGATACTAATTGAGTATATGGAATCGGTTGTACTCATACTACATTTCGGCACCTTGTGTGCAGAACTTGGAGTTGATGCAGTTGTATATGGCGGGAGCTAATATAGAAGACTTGTCCTTGGTAGCTTTAGATTTGAATTCTGTTTATGTATATTTCAAATAGATGTTGTATTTATCTCATATCAGTTTTGTAAATCTAAGTCTTAGTAGCGCATGACTTATACCACCAGTCATTGGGATCTTGTATAGAAGTTCGGGTATTTTATTCATTGACTCTTATTATTCTCATTTGAGTTGTGTTGGCTATTATTTGATTTACATAGCGGGTTGGGTTAGGTTCCATCCCGGCTAGATGGATTTGGGGTCGTGACATATTTAAAGGGCTCAACATGCTGAATGGGAAGTCTATAGAGTTAGGTAAGATTCTTCAGAAGAGGAAGATCAACATAGCATGCGTCCAAGAGACTAGATGGGTGGGTACGAAGGCTCGGGATGTAGACGAGTTTAAACTTTGGTACTCGAGGCGCCGTGGGCAAGAACGGCGTAGGTATTTGTTGTTGTGAGCATTAAGCTCGTTGTAGGAGGGTTTACTATGAACGTGATTAGCACGTACGCTCCTCAGATAGGCTTGGTGGATGAGATGGAGCACTCTAAGAGTCGGCGGGATATTTGGGTACTGTAGGCGTATTAAGGTAGGGGCTATGCATAAGATGAGCAGGGGTAGAGCGACGAGGCCAGACAAAATTCTAGTGGAATTTGGAAGAATGCGGGTCCAGCAAGCTTGGAGTGGCTTACTGGTTGTTTAATGTTATTTTTAAGACGAAAAGGATGCCCAAAGAATGGAGATGGAGTACGATATTTCTGTTGTACAAAAACAAGGGTGATACCCAAAATTGCAACAATTATAGGGGTATAAAGGTGTTGAGTCACACTATGAAGATTTTGGGAAAGGGCGGTGGAAGTTTGGGTAAGGAGAAGCGTGTCTATTTTCGAGATCCAGTTCGGATTCATGCTGGGGCGCTAAACTACGGAAGCTATTTATCCGGTGAGGAGATTAGTGGAGCAGTATAGGGAAAGGAAAAAGGACATGCATATAGTGTTCATCGACCTTGAAAAAGCGTATGATAGTGCCGAGAGAAGTTATGTGGAGGTGTTTGGAGGTTAGTGCTCTTCCGATAGCTACACTAGGGTGATTAAGGATATGGACTATGGTGCTAAGACTCAATTGACGACTGTGGGAGGGGACCCGGAGCACTTTCCAGTTGTGATGGGGTTGCACCAGAGATTGGCTCTTAGCCCGTTTTCATTTGCCTTGGCGATAGACGTGCTGACGAGACACATCTAGGGGGAGGTTTCATGGTGCATGCTATTTGTCAATGTTATAGTGTTGATCGATGAGACGCAAAGCGAGTTTAACGCAAGGTTGGAGGTTTAGAGACAGACCTTGGAGTCTAAAGGTTTCAAGTTGTGCAGGACAAACAGAATACTTAGAGTGCAAATTCAGTGACGTGACTCATGAAACAGACGAGGATATGAAGCTTGATAGTCAAGTTATACCCAAGAAAGGCAGTTACAAGGCTGAGATGGTCCGGCACGTAAAGAGGAGAAGCATTGATGCTCGTGTTAGGAGGTGCGAGAGGTTGACTTTGGCGGGTATGAAAAGAGGTCGAGGTAAGCCAAAGAAGTACTAGCGAGAAGTAGTTAGGTAGGATATGGCGCAGCTTCAGCTTACTAAGGACATAACCTTGATAGGAAGGTGTGGAGGTCAAAAATTAGGGCAAAAGGTTAGTAGGTGGTTGATAGTTTCTCCTTTTCTTACCAGTAGTTTTAGTAGCACTCATATTCCTACATATTCTTAATTAGATCTTTTTACGTCATGTGTTCTAGTTCGCTTCTGTTATCGTATTTCTTGTTGTTAGTATTTAGTACTACTTATCCCCCCCACCCCAATATCTCTCTTCCTATTCGCTCTTGTCTCTTTCTTCTTCCTCTCACCCTTTTCGAGCCGAGCGTCTATTGGAAACAGCCTCTCTACCTTCACTAGGTAGGGGTAAGATTTACGTATACACTACCCTCCCCAGACCCCACTTGTGGGAATATACTGGGTTTGTTGTTGTAAACTTGTAATATGCTGAAATTTGTTGTAAAATAAATATTAGTGATTAATTTTTCTAAGCTCTTGCTTCAAAAAAAATGATTTATCTTTGATTTCATTCTTCTTCCTTTATTCAACACTTGGTGCAATCTTGCGAGATTGAGGAACGAGGGTTCTTTTCATCTTACATTCTTCTCACATGAGCTTGTAGGACGCTTTGCTATTTCTGTGAAAAGCTTTAACGGGGTGCTTTTGTTTTTCCAACTTTTTTGTGGTTAGAGGAGCAAAAACCTTGAAAGCACATCAATTTAGCATCAGAGCCAGGTTCCAGGTTCGAATTCTTGAATTGCCATCTTGTTCATCATGTCGCCAGACAAGAAAATAGCAAGTTGGGGATCCTCTTCAATCGATGAGAAACTTCAGATTGAAAAATTAAGAACTACAGCCCTTCGAGAGAACGAAGAATTAAAGTGCAATTAGATGGCTTTAAAGTGCAGCAAGATGGCTTGAAGAAATCGATGGGGAATCTGACCGAATTGGTTGAACATTTGGTGATTCAAAATCAGCCACCATACAACTACCAAAACCAGCTTATATATAATATTAGTCAACAGGGGCGGACGTACCTTGTCTCAAGCGGTGTCATCCGACACCGCTTGGTCGGAAATGTTTACTAAATAGTATATGAATATCTAACTGATATGCAAATATGAGACAAATAAAAAAATTGCCATTGCATTAACATAAAAGCTCCTAGGTCACTTGGTCGGGCGTTGCAGTTTTGTGATGGAGATCAGGAGTTCGATTCCTTGTAGCTGCGTGTGTTGTTAGTGTTAGAAAAAATTTTCCCCTATATATTGTATTTTAGAAATTCTTTTCCCTATATATTGTATGCTAAAAGGATAAAAATCGAGATATTGAACCCTCGACCATTAGTTAAGGGCAAAGTTACCACTATATCACTAATTGCCTATAATATTAAGGCCATAATAAATAATTTTAAAATGAATATGGAAAAAAACAGTATTTAGTATTAATTCTCATGAGAATGTAATATATTAAAAAAATAAAATTTGTCTAGTAGAATTGTAATAATATACTTAATTGTGTTTTATTTATATATCACAGATGGTATATTTAATTTTTTATATGATGTCATTGCAACAATTGATTTATTTGATCACATCTTTAAATGTCGACACCGCTTACACAAAATCCTGCGTACGCCCCTGCCAATATTACCGCAACATCTTTCACTTCGAGATTCACTAATTCAACCTTGTAGAGCATGACATATTGAGCAAGTGGAAGAAGCTATAGCTACCATGGCATGAGAATACCGAAGCGCCATGCTCAATATGATAAAAATTTAGATTCGGAATACTTAGATAATCAAGGTAGTAAAGAGTATAAGTCTGATGAAGTTTAACATCAACGTGATAGGAGGAGACCTCAAATAAGGCAACACAATAATAATCGAGAGAGGTATCAACGTGATGATATTAAGCTTGAAATTTTGAGTATGATCGCAAATCTCAAGGCAATGAATTCATTGGCTGGCTTATAACTATTGATCGTGTTTTTGATTATAAAGAATATTTTGATGAGATGCTTAGAGGTTACGCATCGCTATGGTGGGAAAACCTCAAAGGGAGCAAGAGTTTGAAGGAAAAACATGAATTTGCACTTGAGAGAATGAAATAAGAATTGCACAATCAGTTCTTACAAGAGACATAAGAAGAAGATTCTTGAAGTTTCATTCTTTTAGATAAGGAACTTTATCTGTGGACGAGTACACAAGAGAATTTGAATATCTTAAGGCTCAAGTGTGACATTAAAGAAAAATCTAGCCGGCCTAATTGTTCGATATTTGGCTAGATTAAATAAGCCTATTGCGAATGTGGAATGGACCTTTGGAGATGTTGTCAAACTAGCCAAGGTCGTAAAGACACAACATTGGGAAGCCAAAGCCACGTTTCCATCAACTATCATAAAAAAGTCGAACACTTTAACTAGGGGAGTGCTAGTTTGAGCTCTACAAAGCCGCAATCATCTACAACAAAACTAAGTATCCAAAAAATTGAAGGGAAGCCCATAACTTCAGAATCTATTTTTAAAAGATTTCACAAATGTGGAGGACTTGGTCATATACAAGCGCATTGTCCTAACAAAAAGGCATTCACCATCCTTTAAGGAGTAACTGATGAAAAAGATTATCATTAAGAGCAGCATGATGACAAATTGGAAAAAGTAGCTCAATATGGAGATGATGGAGAATACCTGATGATCCACGATTCTTCATTCAGATTCTAGCAAGGAGTAACCACAGTTGCGGCATAATATTTTCCATACACTGGTATGCTCATCATTCCCAAAATGATGGGCAAACCGAAGTTGTCACCCGGAGTTTAGTTGCTTTGCTTCGTGGATTAATAAAGAAGAATCTCAAAGAGCGGAAATCGTTACTTCCTAATGTTTAGTTTGCCTTCAACAACTCAACCAATCGCACTACGAGAAAGAGCCCGTTCGAAGTCGTCTATGGCAAGAACCCTCTTGGACCACTTGATATTTCCCCTCTTCTTGTTACTCATTCTTTTGGTACAGATGTCGTTGATCGAGTTAAGAACTCAAGAAACTACATGAGAAAGTCCGAGCACATATTGAGAAGCAAAAAGCTAAGTATAAAGAAAAGGCTACACATAGGAACCATGTGGTGTTGAAGGAAGGCCACCTAGTTTTGGTTCATTTGACCAAAGAGAGATTTACAAACCGCAAGGTTCCAAAAATACAAAAGCAAGTTGATGGACCTTTTAAGGTGCTTCAAAAGATTGGTGATAATGTTTATTGCTTGGAGCTTCCCAATGACTTTGAAGTATCATCCATCTTCTATGTAACAGATCTTACTCCCTGATATACAGATGATTCGAGGGCGAGTTCTTTTCAACCAGGAGAGAATGATGAGCATACAAGCTCAAATCATGATGCTAGAGAAGCACAAGTGGAGACCATGTTTTCTACCGCAATGAAGGCTTATTTGGGCTCACGAAGATACCAATGGATTTGGAGAATTGGGCCACAAATTTAAAAAGCTTACACTAATTAGCCTTAATCTAATAAAGGCCCAAGAATCTCAAGAAATCTAAGAAGTCCAAAATCCATTCAAGATTAGAATTCTTTCCCTTTAAGGATTAGGATTTCTTATTTCTTATTTCATATTAATTTGATCTGTGTTTTAGTAGGATTATATTTGTAGTTCTAGTCAAACAAGAATTGTTAGCTGGTATCTCATTCATACTAAAATTCTTTTTTCTGTATTAGTTAGGATAAGTTTTTCTTAACCTTATTCTTATTCTAGTTTAATTAGGATTAGTTTTCCTTAACCTCATAAATTTTACTCATTGTAAGACCTATTTAAAGGGCTCAATATGCTGAAAATAGATATTGGTGATTAGTTTTTCTAAGCTCATGCTTTAAAAATGTGATTTATCTTTTATTTCATTTTTCTTCCTTTTTCAACACTAACGTGCAATCTTACGGGATTGACGAACAATGGTTCTTTTCATCTTACATTTTTTTCATGTGAATTTTGTGAGAAGGCACGGGAGAAAATATGATATATTGATATTGTGTGTCTAATGCAATACAAGATGGGCTAATTTATAGCTACTCTATACAAAGGGCATATTACACCTATTCCAATGTGGGACAACTACATATCTATATCTAACACTCCCCCTCAAGCCGGAGCATACAAATCATATGTACCGAGCTTGTTACATATATAACCAATGCGAGGACTGGTGAGAGACTTGGTGAAAATATCTGCAAGTTGATCATTCGACCTCACAAACTTCGTAGTAATATCTCCTGAAAGTATCTTCTCTCTTACGAAGTGACAATCAATCTCAATGTGTTTAGTTCTCTCATGAAACACCGGATTTGATGCAATATGAAGGGCAGCTTGATTATCGCGCACAAGTTCCATCTGACTGATTTCACCAAATTTCAACTCCTTGAGTAATTGTTTGGTCCAGACTAGTTCACATGTTGCCATAGCCATTGCTCGATATTCTGCTTCTGCACTAGACCGAGCAACTACATTCTGTTTCTTGCTTTTCCAGGACACCAAATTTCCTCCTACTAAAAAACAATATCCAGACGTAGAACGTATATCAGAAGGTGATCCTGCCCAATCAGCATCTAAGTACCCAACGATCTGCTCATGACCTCGATCCTCAAACAGTAATCCTTTGCCTGGAGCCAATTTTATATACTGAATAATGCGGACGACTGCATCCCAATGAATATCACAGGGAGAATTCATAAACTGACTTACAACACTCACAGTATAAGAAATGTCGGGTCTAGTCACTGTAAGATAATTTAATTTACTAACCAACCGCATATAGCTTGCAGGATCGCTAAGCGGCTCCCCCTGTCATGGCAGAAGTTTAGAATTCGGATCCATCAGAGTGTCAACAGGTCTGCAACCTATCATCCCTGTCTCCTCAAGAATGTCTAAAGCATATTTCCTTTGAGAAATAACAATACCTGAGCTAGATTGAGCAATTTCAATACCTAGAAAGTATTTCAATCTGCCTAGATCCTTAGTTTGAAAATGCTGGAAGAGATGCTTCTTCAGATTAGTGATATCATCCTGATCATTGCCAGTAATAACAATATCATCAACATAGACTTGAAGCAGAGTGTCGATAAAACACAGGGTGATCAGCTTCACTACGAGTCATGCCAAACTCCTGGATAACCGTGCTGAACTTACCAAACCAGGCTCGAGGAGACTGCTTAAGACCATAAAGTGACCGACGCAAGCGACATACAAGGCCACGAGACTCCCCCTGAGCAACAAAACCAGGTGGTTGCTCCATATAAACCTCATCCTCAAGATCACCGTGAAGAAAGGCATTCTTAATGTCCAGCTGATAAAGGGGCCAATGACGAACCGCAGCCATGGATAGAAAAAGGCGGACTGATGCCACTTTAGCCACAGGAGAGAAGGTATCACTGTAATTGAGCCCAAATATCTGAGTATATCCTTTGGCAACAAGACGAGCCTTAAGTCGATCAATCTAGCCATCGGGACCAACTTTGACCGCATAAACCCAATGACAACCAACAGTAGATTTACCTGAAGGAAGAAGAACAAGCTCCCAAGTAGCACTTGTATGTAAAGCAGACATCTCGTCACTCATAGCCTGTCGCCATCCTGGATGAGACAACACTTCACCTGTAGACTTAGGGATGGAAACCGAGGACAAAGAAGATATAAAAACATAATGGGGAGATGACAGACGATGATAACTCAAACCAACATAATGAGGATTAGGGTTAAGTGTGGTCCGTATACCTTTTCGAAGTGCAATCGGTGTACTAGGAGCAGGGTTCACAGTAGGAGCAGGGTTAGGTGCAAGATGAGAACCAGTTGGGCCTGATGTAGGGCACAGACGACGATGATAAGTCAAGAGTGGTGTTCCTGTGACTGGGGAACTAGGAGGAACAACACTAGACTCCTCAATGGTTAGTATAGGTGAAACCTCTATGTTCGAAGGTGGAGGAGGAGCTATAGGAAACTCCTCAAAGGTAGGTATAGGTAAGACCTCAGATATATCATGGTGGTTAGCAGAAGAAAAGAAAGGTTTAGACTCAGAAAATGTGACGTCAGCTGACATAAGGTACCTACGAAGATTAGGTGAATAACAACGATATCCCTTCTGAACACAAGAATAGCCAAGGAAGACACACTTGAGAGCACGAGGAGCTAATTTATCTTTCCCAGGGGCTAACTTATGAACAAAACATGTGCTCCCAAAAACACGAGGTGGAAGAGGGTATAAGGCTGACTGGGGAAACAATACTGAATGCGGAATCTGATCCTTGATGGGAGATGAAGGCATCATACTAATCAAATAGCAAGTTGTGAGAACTGCATCGCCCCAAAAACGCAACGGAACACGAGATTCAATTAGAAGTGTGTGAGCAGTCTCAATAAGGTGCCTATTCTTTCTCTCTGCAACCCCATTTTGCTGAGGGGTATAAGGACAAGATGTCTGATGAATAATTCCATGAGAAGTCATAAACTGCTGAAACTGAGAAGATACATATTCTAAGGCATTATCACTGCGAAAAATGCGAATAGAGACACCAAATTGATTTTTTATTTCAGCAAAAAAACTCTGGAATATAGAGAATGACTCAGAACGATCTCTCATTAAGAAAAGTCAAGTACATCTTGAGTAATCATCAATGAAACTAACAAAATAATGAAATCGCAAGGTTGAACTGAGTCTACTAGGACCCCATATATCATAATGAACCAAGGAGAAAGCAGACTCTGCATGACTCTCAACACTACGCGGAAAGGAAGCTCGGGTATGTCTCCCAAGCTGACACGACTCACAATCTAATGTAGACAAACTGGATAAACTAGGCACCATCTTTTGAAGTTTGGATAAACTTGGATGTCCTAAACAACAGTGGATTAGGTCCGGAGGATCGGTAACTAGACATGTTGTGGAAGGACCGAGTGAATTAAGGTAGTAAAGGCCTTCTGATTCACGTCCTGTATCAATTGTCTGTCTCGTACTGCGATCCTGCATAATAAAAGAATCATCAGTAAAATATATACCACAATGGAGGGCACGAGTCAAACGACTAATAGATGCAAGACTAAAAGGACAACCAGGGACATAAAGAACGAAATTTAGGGTGATAAAAGACAATGGGTTAGCTTGTCCAACTCCTTGTGCCTTATTTGATATCCATTGGCTAAAGTAAAAGTGGGAAGAGACTGTGAATATACAGTATTCGACAAAAGTGATTTATTACCAGAGATGAGATTAGAAGCGCCTGAGTCCATGACCCATGGTCCAAAAGTACTAGACTGGGAAACACAAGCAAAAGAATTACCAGCAACAGGAGTATCAGTCTGGGCAACTGAGGCTACTTGTGGAAATGTCTGCTTACTTGCTCGATACTGAAGGAGCTCATTATATTCTTCTTTGGATACAGAAAAACCTTGGTTACCTGTAGTCTCGGTCTGAGCAACGTAAGCATTTTTGGGTGGACGACCATGTAAGGAATAACACATTTCACGAGTGTGTCCAAGTTTGTGACAATAAGAACACTTGGGTCTAGATCTCCCAAAACGACCTCGTCCTCCTTTGTTCTCCATAGTTTGAGACGCCCGAACATCCACTGTCTGCGATGCGAGAACAGAGGAATCAAGTATATGTGATGAGATCACTGGGTGACTTGGTGTTGCAGTAAGGTGGAGTAATCGAGAGAATAATTCATCAACTGTGGGAACAGTCAGACTAGCCAAAATCTTGTCTCGCACTGAATCAAGATCATTAGGAAGTCCAGCGAGTGTAAGAACTAGAAACATCTTTTGTTGTTGCTCTTGTTGTTTTGCCACACTAGCAGAAACTGGCATTAATGTCTCAAATTCCTCCGTGATTGCTTGTACTTGACCCAAGTAAGTAGACATATCTAATTCTTGCTTCTTTAAGTTTGTCATCCGTGATATCACATCATAGAAGCGAGATATGTCATTAGTGTATAAGGTACGAGCCTTTGCCCAAACCAAATAACATGTCTGGAATGGACGAAACAAAGGCATCAACTTGGAATCAATAGAACGCCACAAGATGCTACATAATTGAGCATCAATCTTTGCCCAAAGCGCTATCGCCTTTTCATCTCCTTCGCTAGACTATTTAATTAGATGATCTTGAACACCTTGACCTTTACACCACAACTCGATAGATGAAGCCCAAGCTAAGTAGTTTGAACCTCCCATTAAAGGTTTCGAAGTAATCATAAAACTAGAGCTTCCAGAACTCATGTTTTTAGACCCAAAAGCATCAATTCCCAAAGACATCGTTGCAAATTATTACCAAATTAGAGAAATAATCAAATGTAATCCCCTGAAACAGAGTAAGGAACAGTGAAACAGAATAAGGAAATACTGTAGCTGTCGGAATATTACTGTAGCAGTTGGAATAGTACTGTAGATGCCGGAAAAATTCAAAGTTGTCGGAATGAAATAAAAACAATAAGGGTAGGATCGGAATTACCAGACGACCCAACTGTTCTGAAGAAACGTTTTCAAAAAATGGCCGGAAGTCCACTTTTGAAATCACTATTCACGCCGGAAAAATATAAAAGTTGTCGGAATTTGGTGTAACTTGGATAGGTAGGCTCGGAATTGCAAGGGGAACAATTTGTCCTGAAGAGTCGTCGCCAAAAAATGGCCGAAAGGTGGCCCACGTGACGTCGGAACTTCGCTAGAAAATTTTCTTCCGGTGGCGAGTGGCGGCCCATGGAGGGTATTCTGACGGAGATTTTTTTATGGGTTGGTCGCCGGAGCCCGATCTACTTCATGGTGGTGTTGGTTTTTGCACAACACTGACGAAAAGTGGCTTTTTTTACTTGCGGCAGACCTGCCGGAAAAAGGCTTCCGGTCAACTGATTTTCCTTTCCAGAGTCGCTGGAATTTATGCACAGCGATAAATCTCTCACGATTGCTCTGATACCATGTGAGAAGGCACGGGAGAAAATATGATATATTGATATTGTGTGTCTAATGCAATACAAGATGGGCTAATTTATAGCTACTCTATACAAATGGCATACTACACCTATTCCAATGTGGGACAACTACATATCTATATCTAACAAATTTGAACAACGATTTCGCCAGTTTTGTGAAAAACATTAGCGGGGTGCTTTATTTTTGTCTCTTCTGTGTGCTTGAGAGGAGCAAAACCATGCAAGTACACCAGGGAGTATTAAATATTAATTCCCCACAAAGAATTTAATTAGACCAGCATAACTATTAATTCTCCACAAAGAATTTAATTAGACCAGCATTAACTTAATAGCTTCTATTAATTGTTGAAATGTATACTTATATATGTCGCAATATACATTTCTTGATTGTATCTTAACACACGTACATATACATCTCTTGATTGTACCTTAACACTCGTACATACACATTTCTTGACTGTATCTTAATACCCATACCCATAGTCCTATACCCATGAATCCTAAGATTAAAAAATACTACTCCCTCTGTTCCAGTTTATGTGAACCTATTTCCTTTTTGGTTCGTTCCAAAAAGAATGACCCCCTTCTAAAGTTGGAAAAAATTTAGCTTAAACTTTCAACTCTACCCTTAATGAGAAACATTTATAATCACACAAATTCTCTGAACCACTTTTTGACTTGTTTAGGACCACAAATTCTAAAAGTCCTTATTTTTTCTTAAACTCCGTGCCCAGTCAAACAGGTTCACATAAATTGGAACGAAGGGAGCAATACTATATTTATATCAATTCCTAATTACATAATAGTCATTTTTTTATTTAACTTAGTTAATAATAATGGATTTAAATCACATTGTTAATTGAAAAATAAGTTATTTTCCGACAATCTAAAATAATTAATTGTCATATATATTATTCTAATATATACTAATATATTGTTCCCATAACTCGTATCCGTACTCTGACCCATACCCCTAAATCCTAACATTGATGAGATAATGAATCCAACCTCCAGATCCGCATCCATATTGAATACCCCCACCCGTATCCGAGCAATAAAGCTTTCAGGCAGCACATCTTAAAATGTAATTATATGATCTGCTAACTATAGAAAATAAACATCAACTTTTTTCTATGACGGTGTATCAAGACCAGTTTGCATGATCTTTGACTAATCAAACAGGCAGTCTGTTACAACCCACAAGCACGTGTCAGGTAAGAGAATTGGTATTAATCACCAACGAAGAAACTCATAGAGCACACCTTCATAAATGACCAAAAGAACTGTCATGTAAGCAATAATTTTGATTAAGATGAGTTAATATGCTTCAAGAAAGTCTACCTTCTGTCTGTGGATCAGCGATAAATTTCTCTAAGCAATCGACAAAATTTGTACCATTAAAAGGGTCACCACCAATCCCTACACAAGTTGACTGCCCAAGGCCAACAGCAGTTGTCTGAAAAACCTAAATATGGCAACAGAGAGAAATAACTAAACCATTTTCTCATACCAAATAATCACAACCCATAACAAGTAAAAATAATTTGTACAATAAGTTTTCATTCAGATTCAGATAGCTAGTCCAGGATCTTGCTTTTCGAGAGAAAGATACCCAACAAAGATCAAATGCAACAAATAGATTGTTAATGATTGGAGATAATTCTAGTTAGATCAAGCTTTAAGACACTCAAATTTATTGAATTTTAGGCCCGTAGCAAGTCTGGTCGCTGGTGTGTTGTTCGTTTTAGCGATAGGCTCCAAGTGTGATTCTGATTCTAAATTCGGTTTTCTGTTCTGGACATAGGATAATAAAAATTATCTCTGGGTAGTCAATAAATTATCACAGGAATAAATTACCAAGACAATTCTAAGGAAGAAATTTGGTTTTATTTTGCATCCTAACTCAATCAACCACTTGAACACTTGAGTCTTGAACAGGTAAATGCACACATGCAGCAATAAGGTCAATTCAACTTCTATCCATTTGCATCCATTCTTTAGAAAGAAGGCCCTTTAGATTTCATCTGTGATGGAAAATACTATTGCAGTGCATAAATTGAACCCTTCCAACTTCCAAGGGTTACACTTGACAAGGCAAAAACATTCATAATTATCCACATTGAGTTGATACTAATAAAATTGATCTTGACTTCATAAAGCAAGCGAAGAAGAAATTAGCACTTTCTGATACTGAAACAACAATGAGATATAATTAATGAACAGAAGAATCAGTAAATTTTTGCACGATTTGTGAGGATTGATGTGTGCTTCTAAGGCAGCGGAAGATTCAGTAATACAAATGAGGAAGCAGTATGCACAAGACAAGTGTAACAATTTGCTTGAATTGGCTTATCAAAAAGAAAAGGTTAAGTCATTTTGTCGCACATATTGCTTCCTCCTTAGCGTAATATGACCTAAGTGTTATCCAAGTAGAGAATGCAAATCATCTGAGTCAAATTGGTTAAGGGGAAGGGTGCTCCAGAAAGATAGAATACTCATTATCTGAACAATACCACATTTGCGATTCCTCGTGCCAAGAAGTAATACAAAGATGTTCAGTTTTTTGGAGTAAAACTTGGAGATAACAAGGACAAGCTAGATCACAGTTTGAACCCATTGAAGTAGGAAATACAGGAGTAGGACAGAAACCCACACAGTACAGGGATTAAGTGGTGGAAACTATTAGTATCTATGAGCAGATAAGGACAAGGAAATAAATGCGACTTTGATCCACAAGGGTGGTTAATTTTAGTCAAAGGGTGTTATGTAACATTTAAGCAGCCAATAGTGCTTTTAAGGTTGTCTAGTTTTGTCCATTTGAGTTTGAAAATTACATAAGGATGGGCAGTTGGTTATAATTTGATTCTACCAACCTTCTTCGGGTGTTCTACTTATAAATTTATTTAATTATCAAAAAGACATTGTGCACAAGTCGCCCTTCAATGCTCTTTTTTGAAATTATGTACTTATCATAAGAAAAAAGATAATCATTGATAGCTAATAAAGCTTGTAGAGGTAAAACAAATCTGAAAATTGGACTTCTTCCTTCAAGGCATGTTCTGGCTTTAGTTCCGATCAAAGAGAAAAACTCCTGTCCGGCTTTAATTCAGAAATCACAACTCTGGAACTTTTTAACCAATACAGCAGTCACACGCTCCCCTAATGCCTTCTCATTATGAAAATATATGAACGAAAAATATCCAATGTAAAGCATACTATTTGGGTTCCCGATAGTTCATAATTCAGCAACCTAAAATTGACTGCATCCACGAGTTACAGTGACAATAATGAAATCACTTCAAGATTTTTAGATGTTCTAGAGAACAACCAATACACCACAACCCCTCCCTGCCACAGTTATAGTCTTATAGATACATAAAAGGAACAAAGAAAAAGAATGTAAATCTCCATACTTTTTCCCTCCAAGGTGTACACTAGCTTTCTTCACACTTGCCAATCAGACTTCAATATACCAGAATAAACTAAGCTGAGCCGGCCACCAAAATATCTTCACAAACAGTAAAGAAATACTAATAGGAGCAAAAGATACTAGTTAAGTTCGCTGAACTTCGCAAGAAAACCTGCTATATTTCATTAACCCCCTTTTTAGCACAAAACGTGTTGCTACACCAAAAGCCAATGCTCAAAGATTTATTATTTTTTCCTGCAACAGTCTGTGCACTTGTTCTTTATGCGTTTTCACAATCATAAAGGGATGGTAAAACATGGAAGTACAAGCAGGAAATTTCTCTATTTTTGTTCCTTGTAACAGTCAGTGCACCAATCTTCTGACCATTTTCACAATTGTAAAGGGATAGTAACAAACAGAACAACTAGTAGGTATATTCTTAGTGCAATAGAAACAGGCAGACTTAAGAATATGAATTCTGTACGAGATCTTTCAAATATCCAAAAATCTTCAGCCCGTAGTTAGACTAGAGAGGTGGGAACAATATGTGCAATTTAACCTGTCAGCAAACATTCCTAGAGAGAGAATAAATCTTACTGCTTCGTATGTCAATGTACCAGATCGAGAAACAATTCCAATACGTCCAGGTTTGTGAATGTATCCAGGCATAATACCAATTTTGCACTCTCCTGGTTTGATAATACCTGGGCAATTTGGACCAATCAGCCGAGTTTTCGATTGCTTCTTAAGAGCAGCTTTTACACGGACCTGTAGATTCATACAGAAAATCAAACAATAGAAGCAAGCTACTGCAACATTAAATGTGTAATGCTTTTCTTTAGTTCCAAGGTTGAAAAGCAATTGCATGAGCTTATATAAAAATAAATACCCATGAAACCCAATTGAACTTTTATTTCACCCAACCCAATTATAGGATTATGGCATGTAACCACGACAATCTGTCAAATTATATTTCCGTAATTTCTTATTGGATCAAACAGCTTGAATCTAGAGGTTCAACTTTCAGTTTTCAAGCTTGCATCAGCACCAGTAATGCAATTGAAGCCTTTTTACATCCATATACCTCCCAAAAGTATACAACAACCCAGTAAAATCTCACTAGTGGGATCTGGGGAGGGTGGTGTGTATGCAGACCCTACCCCTACCCTGAAGGAGTAGAGAGGTTGTTTCCGAAAGACCCTCGGCTCAAGAAAACAAAAAAAGACAAAAGGAGACAATATTAGTATCACCACAGAAATCATAGGAACTTCCCAAAAGTATATAGTATTAAAACCTAAAAGATAATGTGACATAGTAAAGACATATTTTCCATCCACTTAAACGATAGCCATAACATAAATCAGACACCACAACAAGTTTCTGTATGTCGGCTATAATCCATGTAAACGCATCCAGTTTTCAAGCGAAAAGGTGATTGCTCCATGGAAAATACCCAAAAGCAGATAATACTGAATAATACTCTTTGTCCTAATTTATGTGATACTCTATCTTTTTTAGACAGTCCCAAAAAGAAAAAGAATGGCATCTTTCTATATTTAGTAATAATTGAACTTTAAACTTCTCATTTCACCCTTAATGTGATGATTTATAGCCGCAAAAATTTCTACGGATTGTTCCAGACACAAATTTCAAAAGTCTTTCTTTCATTCTTAAACTCCATGCCCAGTCAAACACCATTATACAAAATGGTATGGACTGAGTACCTAGTATGATGTAAAAGATCAAAAGAAACAGCAGATAACAGAATCCCTGGAGGATCTAACAGTTGAAACATTCAGTTATCAAGCTATTCTTCTTTGAAACTCATCTACTCATACATCAATCCCAAAAATATTAAACAAGTTGCCTTTAAGACAAATTAGTCCTTTAAACCTCACTTGTTCTTACACGACTATGTACACAAGACTTTTACCAGAATAAAAGGACTCCTCGCAAACATCAACATTAATATAAATGTAACAAAAGCTAAACCTTAATCCCAACCAGGTGGAATTGCTTATACAAATCCTTTCCTTTCATTATGCGCTATTCTTAGCTAAACCAGTATTGATTTTGGGAGGTGGTAGATCTTTTGAGGCAACTTCCCTCTACCTCTATGTGATTTAAGGTCTACTTATCTCCTTTTCTCACCTTCAATAATCATAGAGTTCCCACCTAGAACCAATGCATATGGAGGTTTACAAAGGACATGGATCAAACTATCTCAAGTGATTGCTCAATGTATGCTCTAAGTGTGCTATTCCAACCTCTGCTAAATGAGAACAGTTCGTGTCTTGTCCAATCTTATATGACTGTACATCCATCTTATATTCACATATATGACATCAACCTTGTGGATATGTTACGCCATATAAGTCTTACATTCACTTACGTATAATATTGCTAGTCTCACAACCAATCTATAGAACTCTGTTTTTCATATTATTAGGTATCTTCTTATCACATATGACTCCCGTAACTCCTCCAGTTGCATCCATCCTATTTTAAATTGTATATGCTATGTCTGCATCAATCATGTTATGCTCCTACAAAACTAAGCCCAGGCACCTAATTTGATTGCATTTAGACACCATAGTTCTATCTAAAATCTCAATCCACCTTTACTCTAGTCTACTTTACTAATAGAGACTATAATCAAAGTGCATATATTATGTTTTACTTCTACTTATCATAAAATATTTATATTCTTAGAGTGATGCTCCATAATTCCAACTTCCAATTGACTCCCTCTCTGGTTTCATCAAAACCTCATATACTCATCCACGGCCAAAAAATCGCTTGAACTTACTAAAGAAATAAATTCCACAGCAGAAGTAATTGAGAGGTTTGGCATTAGCAGATAATAAAAGAATGTCATACATTATCCATTAGCCAATATATTTTGTCAACTTAGGAGAGACTCAGCTCTATCACCTTTCTCCTTTCGTTTTCTCTAGCAGGAGAAGAACTGCCAACTTTACCAAACAAATTATATGAGCAAAATCAGCTATTCAAGATTTTTAGCCAGAAGGGGATTGAATGAAATGACTTGTTTATCTTATTGATACAACATTCCATTTTCTCAGTGCAAAAGAAACCAAAAGGTTTTATATTTTCAGCCTTGATCACAATCTTAGTTTAAGCTGACATTTCATTTCTGGTCTTTCCGTCTCATTTATGGGAAAAGAGAATTTATTCCAGCTCACCTGTCTTGCGGAGCTTCTACGCTATATGCCATGAACCACACTTCCCAGAAATAAGACCTATTTTAGGCTTGCATCTTCTGAAAAGGCTGCTTTTTGCTAGCATTTCATTCCTTATCTCTCATATTAATAAATCATGCCAGCTAACTGTTGTGGTTTTATACTTTTTCTTCAGGGAAAGTCATCATATCAACCATGGCACGCACTATAACTCTATCCCATACCAAGCAGGTCTTAAGTTGATCAACTCTAGTATAGGTGATATCGAAGGAGTATTCCCTCCACTTAAAATCGATTGTCTGGGGATATCTTATTAAAATATGACATCTGTAATGCCAAAGCACACATTTACATATACCACTTTGCTTCTTAAACTTCACATTACCTAATATAAAGGTTCACTTGAAATCAGCTTTTTCCTAGACTCTTCTCATACCAAAATTGCAGATATACTCTAAATATTTTAGATAGGAAAGACATTTCGGTGTTACTGCTGCTGCTTATTTCCTTGCATTTCATTCCTTATCTCTCATATTAATAAATCATACCAGCTAAATGTTGTGGTTTTATACTTTTTTCTTCCGGAAAAGTCATTTCATATCAACCACCGCATGCACTATAACTCTGTCCATACCAAGTAGGATTTAAGTTGATCAACTCTAGTATAGGATATCGAATGAGTATTCCCTCCACATAAATTCGATTGTTTCAGGATATCTTATTAAAATATGACATCTATAATGCCAGAGCAGACATTTACAAATTATACCACTTTGCTTCTTAAACTTCATATTACCTAAAATGAAGGTTCACCTGAAACCAACTTTTTCCTAGACTCTTCTCATACAAAAAATGCAGATATACTCTAAATATTTTAGATAGGAAAGACATTTGGGTGTTACTGCTGCTGCTCATTTCCTCACAATTTCGAAAGTAGGATTGAGGGTGCTGCTAACCCAACGTCCTAATCTCTTGACCATGATCTTTTACTTTTTCCTTCTCTTGTTTTTTTTTGGGGGGGTTGGGGGGGTTAAGGGTTCAGACATAAATCATGTTTCTAATAACAATTTTTCATCTAGCAAATCCTCTGTAAGAAATATATCACAAAGTGATCATCCACCCACAAGGGAAGAATAGGGGTGAGAGACCCGTATCCATGTCACAACCTTGTAAACTATTTCATCAGTTTTGACGGCTAAACTTCTACAAGTAAAGAAATATACAGATGCAATCCTCTAGATCATAATGCAAAAAAGCGGAACGATTTTTCCCTACGACTGCTCCCATCTTTCCACCCTGTTAATAACTGAAATTGAACCCTGAGTCCAAAAATATAAAAGCAAGATCAACGGGAAACATCCATAAAAATATAGTGCAAAAAGAAGTCAATGATTCAAGCTCATGAAGATTCCAAAAGCATAAAATGGGAATCTCAAACTAACTATAGCAGTTGT
Source organism: Nicotiana tabacum (assembly GCF_000715075.1). NCBI lineage: Eukaryota > Viridiplantae > Streptophyta > Magnoliopsida > Solanales > Solanaceae > Nicotiana > Nicotiana tabacum. The sequence continues at coordinate 94,628,753 of NC_134095.1, read as the reverse complement.
TTTTGTTGACAGATATCATATTACTTTCAAACAATTACAAAAACGAAACAGCAAAAAGTGGAGAACATCTCAAGAAACTTTTTTCATCAAGGGGCACCGTGCTCATCGGGGGCTAGAAATGTCTAGCGCATGGCCAGCCACGGGTCTCTGGGCACTTGACTCGAAAATGGCTACCTGGGAAAGAGCAACATACTTGTGGTAGAGTGAAAGCTACCCAGTGTGGAGCCGTCGAGGACAACTGCGGAACATGGTGGTTTGTTATGGTCCATTGCAAGGTATGGGACTTGAGTCCCACATCGGTATTGCAATGTGTTGATATAGGGTTTATATAGCCTTCAATAGACATGTCTTTGTTAGGATCATAAGTTTCAAGGACGGCAATGTAAAACATCTCTAATGATAAACTAGCACTAGATGTCCTAAAATCTAGTGCAAGCGTAGACTAGAATGCATTCACTAGAACAACATCCACCAACATTTTTCCGACATAAGAGAACGAGTTAGATGGCTCAAATTTTTGCACAAAATCGGGGTAGGCCTTAGGGAAAAAAAGACAGTTTAGTGCACAAGGCATCCCCATTCATGCTAGAGTTCGGGAAGTGCCGCACCCCAAGGGGGTTGACGTAGACAGTCTACCCTAATGCAAGCATTAGTGGTTGTTTCCACGGCTCGAACCCGTGATCTATAGCCCTGTCATAGAACAAGTAAAAAGAAAAAAAGCTAAAGAAAGAAATTCTGGGTTTCCAATAACATCATTAGTTATTATATGCGTTGTTTTTCCTCTTTTTGGGTGGGGGAACAAGAGAGTATTTACTAGATAGGACTTCTATCTTACCATATCATGCTGAGGAATCCCCTCCGTTATGCAGACTACTAAGTCCAACTCAGCTTCCATGGCCTCCATAATAGCTGCTGCAGCAAATGGTGGAGGGACATAAACCACTGAAGCATTAGCCTTTGTCTCTGCTTTTGCCTCTTCAACAGTATTAAAGACAGGAAGCCCCAAATGTTCTGTTCCACCCTTCTTGGGGGTCACTCCACCAACCTATTAAGGCGCGCAAAGCATACATGAGGAGTAGAATTAGAAAATCGTATTTCTAGCCTCAAAGCTTTTTATTTTCCTTGAAAATAAGAGCATTCAATCTCAACATTAAGAACAAAACTTTTGAATCAGCTACTGAAAAATTGCATCCTAATCTATTAAAGAATCAAATTGTCGTTCATACAAAATCATTTCATTTTTAACTGCTTCTGTTTTTAATAGATACTCGGTACATAAAATTTAATTTTCTTCATGCACTAGATATCAATAAATAAGAGACCAAAATATAGTATTGTCAAGATTTGAGGAGACCAAATGTTATCGTGAGAGCACAAGTTTCCCATGAAAGATGGTTTAACAGAAATGTTATTCAAAGATGCAAAACATGGAATGCTCTACCTTGAGGGACAAATAGGAAGCAACTACTCGATTGATTATTTTTACCCTTTATTAGAGCACTTGTAACTTACTCTCTTTATAGACCATCAACTAAGCTTTCCTGTATTGTACTAAATCAAAAAAGGTCCAGCCACCCCTTGAATTCAATCATTTTAAACTCTAAGAACTTCCCTGATATAATAGGGAACTATCTTATATAACCACTTCAGTTAGGGTAAGCTCACGAACTAACTGCTCATTTAAGAACATTTACTTTCCCTGTATGCTCCCTTAAAATGCCCCACGACAGCACCACAATGGATAATAATTAACCGCCCTTCTAATTGGTTGATTATAATTACAGTTCTTAAAATTTATTCAGCCTTGATGGAAAGAGTTACTAATACGGGTGGGAGGTAGCAAATACCCGATGGAATAGATGAGGTGCCCACAAGTTAGCCCCAACCCCACGGTCATCAGAAAGAACAGTTACACAAATTTAAATTCTTTGCAAAACTAAAAGCAAGCGATGCATCCCTATAAATCCTCTAATGATTCAACTAAATTCGATTCGGGATCCACAAGACCGTAGCCACATCACAGATATTCAAAGCAGGAAAATAACATTTTGCATCCCAACCATAGATCACATCCCAACATTTGTAATGTGAGATAGGAAAAAATGTGAAGGTGAAAGATGGTATACCATTTTAGTACCATACTCAATGGCTTGTTCGGTGTGGAAAGTACCGTTTTTACCAGTGATGCCTTGGCAGATAACGCGGGTGTTCTTATCGACGAAAACAGCGGGCGGCGGCGGTGGAGATCCAAAGTAGCGGTACTGATGCCACAATGGAGAAGATGGTGAAGCAGAGATCGTGGGACTATTAGGGCTAAGCTTTGAACTCAACTTAGAGACCAGTCTTGTGGCTTGGCGAGCCATGGATGCTGATGCTCTTCCTCCTCTTTTTCTCTGTAATAAAAAAACCAGAGCGAGGGCCTACTTTTGGTGGCGTGGTGTTTAGGTTTTGTGTAAAAATCAGTCAAAAACAGAGCAGCAAAGCGAAGTGTCTTTTTCTCTCAGTGGGGAAAAGGCCGAAGTGGGCATGCCAAAATGGAAGCAACTTCAGAGCGAAAGTCGTGGGTGTGACCCATGAGTCGGGTCATACGTTCGGGTCAATAAGCTTTCCGGGGTTCAAAAAATGAGTGTTTTTTTTTTTTTGCCTTAGTTTGATTTTCCATATGTTTTGTAATATATATATATATATTGTTATAAATATATTATATTATGGATGTTTATTTAGTACTCCGTTGTAAATAAGCTTCTTATCCATATGGGACTCCACCGTAAATATGTTTATCTATTTAGTACTCTATTGTAAATAAGTTTCCTGAAGAAGCTTATCACTTCGGTACCCGGTTATGGATAAATATTACCCCGGTAGAAGATTATCCATACCAGGTATAATAAGCTTATCCTTTCAGTATCCAGTTATGAATAAACATTATCACCGGTAGAAAATTATCCATATTGGGTATAATAAGCTTATCCTTTCAGTACTCCGTTATGGATAAACATTGCTCTCAGTAGAAGATTATCCATATCTGGTATAGTAGCAGCTTACACAGCAGCTTCATTTCTTTTATAAATAGAAGAGATTTCAGTTCATTATGTACATCAGTTTGAATTCGAATAATATAACAGTTTCTCTCTATACTTGTCTTTACTTTACAGTCTTTATTTTATAACACGTTATTAGCACGAGACTCTGACATCTCGAGCAAATACTTTGAAAGTATTAGAGGTAAGAACTTTCTTTTCCTAAATAATGTCAAATTTGTAGCCCTGGATATATCGGGCAAAAGCTACATGTCTTGGGTGCTTGATGCTGAAATTCATCTTGATGCGATGGGTCTGGCAGACACCATCAAGGATAAAAATCAGGCATCAAACCAAGACCGTGCCAAAGCAATGATATTCCTACGCCATCACCTTGATGAGGGCCTGAAAATGGAATATCTCACTATTAAAGATCCAGTCATACTGTGGAATAATTTGAAAGATAGATATGACCACCTGAAGATGGTCGTTCTTCCACAGGCACGTTATGATTGGACTCATCTAAGGCTACAAGATTTTAAATCTATCAGTGAGTATAATTCTGTTATGTTCATAATTATTTCCCAATTGAAATTATGTGGTGATAATATTACTGATCATGATATGTTGGAGAAAACTTTCACCACTTTTCATGCCTCGAATATGCTCCTGCAGCAGCAATATCGAGAGATGGGATTTAAAAAGTATTCTAAACTTATCTCACATCTTCTTATAGCAGAGCAACATAATAGGTTATTAATGAAAAATCATGAAAGCCGACCTATTGGTTCTTGTCCATTCCCTGAAGTGAATGAGACGAACTTCCACCAAGCTAAACGTGGAAGAGGTCGTGGCCCCAGTCATGGTCATGGCCATGGTCGGGGAAGAAACTCCAATCATGGTAATAATAATGCACCAAAGAAGCCTCCTCACCACCAGCAGTGGAAAAGGAAGGAACAAAAGCATGAAGCGGTGCAAGCGCCAAATGCAGAAAATGCATGCTATAGATGTGGAGGAAAAGGGCACTGGTCACGTACCTGTCGTACGCCAAAGCACCTGGTTGAGCTTTATCAAGCCTCCCTGAAGAAGACAGAGAAAAATGCTGAAGCAAATTTTATTTCTGAAGATAATTTAGACTTCATGCATTTGGATGTAGCTGATTACTTTGCACTCCCAGAAGGAGAAACAAGTCATGTAATCGGTAGTGAATCTGTAGAAATGTAAATATTTTAATTTTTGTTGTTTGTAATAGATAGTATGGTTATGTAATTGTTGTACATAAATAAAATTTATGCTTTGATAATGATGTTTACTATAATATATTTTATTTATGTTATTTTGAAGAATATGGATAACCCTCAAATTATGTTTGGATCAAAGACAAATCATGAAGATATTTGTGTTATTGATGTCACGACCCAAACTGGAGGGCCATGACTAGCACCCGACCATACTTGCCGAGCACCAACGTACATTTCATCTAACCTTCATTATTATCTTTTAGGGTTGACGAGATCAATATAAATGGTAGACCTGGATCATGGACAACCAGCAATAAAATATGACGGCATGAACATACATAGCAGGGGATGACCAGACAATCAAGAAACTACATATAAGGTATGAGCTACCACGCTACCATGAAAGACTATACAACAAAAACCAGCCGACAAGGCATACCAAACTATACATGAGTCGACACTTGTCTATGAGCCTCTAAATGAACATAAGTGCTGCAACATAGCCGAAACAGGGCCCTGACATACCCATAATGTCTATAAAAGAAATGCATACCAAGACTACGGCAAGTCCGGAGAAGGGATCTCGCCAATCATTGCTGAACTGAACAACCTACTGTGGTGGGGGAGCTGCACCTGCCTATCTATTAGGGCCTGCAGCACGACATGCAGTGTCCACAAACAAAAGGACGTCAGTACGAATAAAGTACTGAGTATGTAAGGTAGGGAACCATAAATATGAACAGTAATGTAAGCAGGGATAGAGAATATACAACCTGGAACATCTGAGTACCTTTGAGGGCTACTGACATGAAATGCATGATACATATGTATGTATACATAAACTTTTAAAAATACGCCTCTGTGGGCATCATCATCATCATATCGTACCCAGCCATAATAGGCTTGGTAAAAATGTACCCGACCGTCATAAGGCTCGGTAGAATCGTACCCGGCCACGTGGAGCTCGGTAAAACCCAACTGATCAGTGGTTGCACAATATGTGTCGTACTCGACCGACTATAGCGCGGCTCGATAGAGTAAAATAGATACATATATATAATGCATGCTCGACTCATGGAATCACATTCTAAACCTTTCGGAGTGACGTAAGGTCGGTATCCTCTATACACGTTATTAGGACCAACTCTTCATTATGAACCCTACAAGAATCAGGAAGTACCAACAACATTGATAACATAAGAATAAGAGAAGCAACATTAACATCAATCGTTCCATAAGAGGGAAAGCAATGTAAGTACTGCTAGCTTCTAAGAGTAGAGTATCTTTGGAAGCTCGTTCATTACATTATGTACAATCAGAGTCGTGCAAAAGAAGAAAAGGGATAGCCTCACATACCTTGTATATACTGCCCCAATCACAAGCTATGCAATTGTCATAACTCCTTAGTCTACAATAAGAGAAACGATACTATCGTTATCATTTAAGCGTCATAACTATTATGTATCGACCACAACCTATTTTACGTTGAAACGGACAACACCTCCCCTATATATATGACTTCACACCATTCCAAACAATCACCAAACATCCCAAACAACATCAATAATAAACATATTGAGCCTCCCAAAACAGTCCACGCACAACCTTATTACATCATATATATGACGACCACCGTAGTCGTGTCAAATGATCCGGAAATGTTACGAATCACTATCATCCCACAACCCTACATGTATATGGTGTTCCTCCACACCCTTCCACCTCCAAAACTCCACAAATTGTAGTAAAACACGCAGCCCAATAGCAACACAAAACAGTCCACAAAATAGTCTGCTACAAGTGAATAACTCGAACTCATGGCTTCCGATCACCGTCCCGTGAGTTCTTACATGTATAGAACGAATTACCATGAATTCACAGCAGAGAAAAATGTATTAAAGATGCCAGTAACTTACCTTACTTGTTGGATAACTCAGCCCTTCCCTTGGTTCTTCAAACTCTAGGTTTTACCTTCAAATAGAACTTGAAAGAGAGGGAAAATCGATTAGGGTTTGTGTGGGATTTTTGGGGAGGAGTTGTAGGGGTTAACTTTAGTTTTGAGGGTCTGAAATATGGATGAAATAACTGAGTTCATAACCCCTTAAAAGTCCTCTCTTGGCCGACTTAGGTCTTTTAATTTTGTCCTATCATTTTGGCAAGTAGGTGATGCACCTACTTGTCATCTACCAATCTGCGCAGGCTTGCGAAAATATGAATATCTCTATACTCCGAAATTGTATTGACAAACGGTTTAATGAGTTGGAAACTAGACTCATAGATCTTTAATTTGGTAGGTAGATCACCCCGTAATTCCTTGTAAATTAGGAGAAAAGCTTAGAAACATTTAACCTAATGTTTAAGTAAAATTATGAACCTAAGTTGCGACAACGTTTGTCAACTTTTGTTTCATAACTCGTTTGACTTCAAGACTTATGATACGGATATTATATGATTCAAACACCTTAATATATGACCTTGTGTGTATTAAGAACCTCTAGGTTTACCTGAAAATACGAGTTACCACATCCTTGATTCGTTTAACTTCTAATACTTGTTAATCACCCTGATACACCCTTATATCACTTAAGACCAATAGGATTAACTTCTTATCATCTCAAAGGTAATTCCTTCTTGAATTTATGTTAACTAATATATGACATGAACTAACACGTTTGGATATGGGTTGTAACAACCTTCCCCCCTTAGGAACATTCGTCCTCGAATGTAAGGGTTCATGGGGAGTTTAAATCATCGTGGATTCCGGTCAAGTTTATCCCATAAATAGAGGACAAACTTGCAAGCGGTTAACTCAACGTATGGCCTTACAAGAGTATGCAAAGCATTATGGACATGTACATTATCTGCATATCGCCATTTTGTATTAAGGAAGAGTATTCTCAAGTTATTGCTTACCTCATAGAGCCATTTCACCTTCCAATGTATCATGTGTTCCACCAACATCCTTGTTATCTTCATTCTAGAATAGGTACGGGTATTTATACTTCATCTTCTCTTCTGCTTCCCATGTTATTTCTTCCATATTCTTGTTCCTCCACAATACTTTGATGGAAGCTACATCTTTTGTTCTCAGCTTGCGAACTTGTCGATCTAATATAGCCACTGGCACTTCTTCATATGATAGGTCCTCTGTAACCTGTACATATTTGATAGGGAAGACTCGAGAAGGGTCTCCAATACATTTCCTTAACATAGATACATGGAATACCGGATGGACAAATTCCAATTCGGATGGCAATTCTAACTCATAAGCAACCTGTCCAATCCGTCGAAGAATTTTATACGGCCCGATATACCTTGGACTCAACTTACCTTTCTTCCCAAAACGCATAATACCCTTCATTGGTGAGATCCTCAGGAAAACCCAATCACCAACCTCAAACTCCAGATCACGACGTCGGACATTGGAATAAGATTTTTGCCTGCTTTGTGCTGTCCTTAATTGCTCCTGTATCACTTTCACCTTCTCAATAGCTTGGTGAATCAAATCTGGCCCATATAATTCTGTTTCACCGATTTTGAACCATCCAACTGGTGATCTACATCTTCTCCTGTATAGTGCCTCGTATGAGGCCATTTTAATACTGGAATGGTAGCTATTATTGTAGGCGAATTCTATGAGTGGAAGATGGTCATCCCAATTTCCCTTAAAATCTAGAACACATGCTCGTAGCATATCTTCCAGTGTTTGAATGGTACGTTCAGCCTGTCCGTCAGTCTGCGGATGAAATGCAGTGCTGAGATTCACTTGTGTGTCTAAACCCTTCTGAAAAGACCTCCAAAAGTTAGCTGTAAATTGAGTTCCTTGGTCTGATATAATAGATACCGACACACCATGAAGCCTAACAATCTCCTTGATATACAACTTCACATAATCTTCAACCGTGTAAGTTGTCTTAACTGGCAGAAAATGGGCACATTTTGTAAGTCGATCAATTATCACCCAGATGGAGTCAAACTTATGATAAGAGCGAGGTAATCCAATAATGAAGTCCATATTAATCACCTCCCATTTCCAGGTCGGAATCTCTATATTTTGAAGCAATCCACCGGGTTTCTGATGTTCTATCTTTACTTGTTGACAATTGGGACACTGGGCTACAAATTCTGCAATAGACTTCTTCATGTTATCCCACTAATACTGCTCCTTGACATCATGATACATCTTTGTCGAGCCGGGATGGATGGGAATATCGGGATTGATGAATCTCATTCATAATCTTCTCTCGCAACCCTGCCACATTAGGCACACATAATCGGCCCTGGTATCTCAGTGCCCCATCTCTTCCGATCTCAAAAGCCATGCTTTTACACTGCTGAATGCTCTCTCTTAATTGTACTAAGATAGGATCTTCATATTGCCGTGCTTTTACCTCGGCTACCAAAGATGATTCTGATGTATTCTGTACAGTAACACCTCCATCATCAGAGTCTAATAATTTGATTCTCATATTGGCTAGCTGATGAAGCTCTTTAGTCAACCCCCATCTACCTGCCTCAATATGTACTAAGCTTCCAATTGATTTACGGCTGAGAGCGTCTGCCACAACATTGGCTTTACCGGGATGATACAATATCTCGACGTCGTAGTCTTTCAATAATTCAAGCCACCTACGCTGCCTCAAATTCAACTCTTTCTGCTTGAAGATGTATTGTAAACTCTTATGATCTGTGTAGATGTCAACATGGATGACGTATAAGTAGTGTCGTCATATCTTCAAAGCATATATTACTACAGCCAATTCCAAATCATGGGTTGGATAATTCTTTTCATGCTTCTTCAATTGTCTTGATACATAAGCATTCACTTTCCCACGTTGCATCAATACGCACCCCAAATCTATACCTAAGGCATCACAATATACCACATAATCTTCTGTTCCTTCAGGAAGAGTGAGCACTGGTGCGGATGTCAATCGATTCTTCAGCTCCTGAAAACTACGTTCACAAGTGTCAGACCACTGGAACTTGGTAGCTTTCTATGTTAACTTAGTCAATGGTGATGATATAGAGGAAAACCCTTCCACAAACCGCCTATAATATCCTGCTAGCCCTAGGAAGCTGCGGACTTCTGATGGTGTTGTAGGTCTCGGCCAATTCTTTACTGCATCGATCTTCTGAGTGTCGACACTAATACCCTCGTCAGATATCACATGGCCAAGGAACGCTACTGAGTTCAGCCAAAATTCACATTTGGAGAGCTTAGCATATAACTTACGATCCTGAAGCGTCTGTAATACTATCCGTAAGTGGCCCGCATGTTCTGCCTCCGAACGAGAATATACTAGAATGTCATCAATGAATACAATCACGAACACATCAAGATAGGGCCTAAATATAGTATTCATGAGATCCATAAAAGCTGTTCGGGCATTTGTTAGCCCGAACGACATCACCAAGAACTCAAAGTGCCCGTATCTTGTCTGGAAGGCCGTCTTTGGAATATCCTTCTCCTTAACCCTCACCTGACGATACCCTGAACGTAAATCAATCTTGGAGAAATACTTGGCACCCTGGAGTTGGTCAAACAGGTCATCAATTCTTGGAAGTGGATACTTGTTCTTTATAGTAGACTTAATCAACTGTCGATAGTCGATACACATCCGTAACGACTCGTCTTTCTTCCGCACGAATAGGACTGGTGCACCCTAAGGTGAAGTGCTAGGTCTAATGAAGCCCTTATCCAGAAAGTCCTTCAACTGCACCTTCAACTCTCGCAACTCTGCCGGGGCCATTCTGTATGGAGGGACAGAGATCGGTTGAGTGTCAGGCAACACATCAATGCTAAACTCAATCTCCCTTTTAGGAGGAATGCCTGGGAGCTCATCTGGGAAAACATCCGGGAATTCTTTGACCACGGGGATTGATTGTAAAGTAGGCGGTTTCGCCTCCGCATCCCTAACACGAACGAAATGATAAATGTAACCTTTTGAGATCATTTTCCTTGCCTTAAGATAGGAAATAAACCTACCTTTTGGTGTAGCAATATTCCCTTTCCATTCAATGATGGGTTCACTAGGAAATTGAAACCTAACCATCTTCGTACGGCTGTCAACATTTGCATAGCATGAGGCCAACCAGTCCATTCTCATTATCATATCAAAATCAACCATTTCTAACTCAAATAAATTTGCCGAGGTTTGACGACTACAAATCATCACAGTGCAACCTCTATATACCCTTCTAGCAATCACAGAATCTCCTATCGGAGTAGATACCGCAAGGGGTTTACTTATCAATTCAGGTTCAATGCCAACCTTATTAGCCACAAAGGGTGTAACATATGATAATGTAGATCCCGGATCAATCAGCGCATATACATCATAAGAAAACACAGATAAAATACCTGTAACAACATCTGGAGACGACTCGAGATCCTGTCGACTTACTAGAGCATAGGTTCGATTTTGACCACCCCTCAAACTCGGCACTGCACCTCTACCTCTACCACGACCTGTCGACTGCTGAAAACCCCGTGCTGGAGGTCGAACTGATGAGGAAGAAGTAAATACAGATCCAGTCGACTGAGCCATACCATCACCTCCCCTCTTAGGACAATCCCGCATTATATGGCCAGGCTGTCCGCAAGAATAACATGCATCAGAACCTCGATGGCACAGTCCAAAGTGGGCCTTGCCGCAATGATCACAACGTGGTGTTGTGGGTCTTGTCTGACTAGTATCCCTGTGATGTTGCGAGCCTAATGCCTACGAACTCTGACCTAGACCAGAATGGGTAAATCGATCATATTGAGGCCTCTGAAACTGTGAGGGAGCACTAGCTACAGGTGGCGCCGAACTCCTCGAAGACTGGGGCCTGACGCTGCCTCTGAAGTCATTAGAGTACCTTGCAAATCTCGCCCTCTTATGCTGGCCCCTATCCTGCTCCCATCTGCCCTCTGCTGGTGCTTAAGATCCTCTAGGGTCTGGGCATAAGCCTGAATACGAGAAATATCCATGCCCTCCACCAAGGAGGCTGTCGTGCACTCATTTATCAGATGTGGTCCCAATCCGTTCACGAACAAATGCACCCTATTACTCATCTCGGCCACCATATGGGGAGAATACCTTGCTAAAGAATCGAACTGCATACTATACTCTCGCACACTCATATTACCTTGTCTAAGGTTCAAGAACTTATCAGCTCTAGCTCGTCGTATCTCAACTGGCAAGTAGTGATGAAGAAAGGCCTCAGGAAATTCCTTCCACACAGCTGGAGGAGCGTTCGAACCCCTGGATCTCTCCCAACTATTATACCAGAGAACCGCTAAATCCCGTAGCCGATAAGAAGCCAACTCTACTGCCTCTGTATCACTAACATGCATAATCTGAAGTGTACGATGAACCTGGTCAATAAAAGTCTGCGGGTCCTCCTTGGGGTCTGATCCGGTAAACACTGGAGGGTCTAAATTAATAAAATCACGAACTCTTGTACTAACTGGTTTCTCAGCAACACTTGTATTCTGCCTCTGAGCCTGAGCAGCTACCAAGCTAGTCAATAACTGCAAAGCACGACCCATATCCTGGTCTGTAGTGCCAGACGGAGGAACTGGAGGTGCTGGGTGCCTTCTAATATCCTCTGGAGGAGACGGGGTAGATGAGGTATGAGACGGCATCTCACTCTGAGCCTCACTTTGGCCTGCTCTGGCTTGGGGCACCTGACTGGTACCCTCTCCCGCAGCTGTATCAAGCCGTCTACTAATTGTTTGCTTCCTAGTCAAAGGTATCGCTGAAAGAAAACAAGGTGAATATTAGAGACAAACACTTACGACTCAACTCTACGCACGATCTAGATTCAGGAAGAAGGTAACAACCCTAGATGTCATGTAGCCTCCTGATTATAAATGTGGCGCGCTACACATCCATAATCAAGACTCTACTAGACATAGCTCATAGACAATCCCTAGGACAGACTTGCTCTGATACCAAGTTTGTCACGACCCAAACTGGAGGGCCATGACTAGCACCTGACCATATTTGCCGAGCACCAACGTACATTTTATCTAACTTTTTTTTATTATCTTTTAGGGTTGACTAGATCAATATAAATGGTAGACCTGGATCATGGACAACCAGCAATAAAATATGACGGCATGAACATACATAGCAGAGGATGACCAGACAATCAAGAAACTACATATAAGATATGAGCTACCACGCTACCATGAAAGACTATATAACAAAAACCAGCTGACAAGGCATACCAAACTATACATGAGTCGACATTTGTCTATGAGCCTCTAAATGAACATAAGTGCTGCAACATAGCCGAAACAGGGCCCCGATATACCCATAATGTCTATAACAGAAATGCATACCAAGACCACGGCAAGTCCGGAGAAGGGATCTCGCCAATCACTGCTGAACTGGACAATCTACTGTGGTGGGGGAGCTGCACCTGCCTGTCTATTAGGGCCTGCAGCACGACATGCAGTGTCCACAAACAAAAGGACGTCAGTACGAATAAAGTACTGAGTATGTAAGGCAGGGAACCATAAATACGAATAGTAATGTAAGTAAGGATAGAGAATATACAACCTGGAACATTTGAGTACCTCTGAGGGCTACTGACATGAAATGCATGATACATATGTATGTATACATAAACTTTTAAAACATATGCCTCTGTCGGCATCATCATCATCATATCGTACCCAGCCATAATAGGCTTGGTAAAAACGTACCCGGTAGTCATAAGGCTCGGTAGAATCGTACCCGGCCACGTGGAGCTCGGTAAAACCCAACTGATTAGTGGTTGCACAATATGTGTCGTACCCAGCCGACTATAGCGCGGCTCGGTAGAGTAAAATAGATACATATATATAATGCATGCTCGACTCATGGAATCACATTCTAAACCTTTCGGAGTGACGTAAGGTCGGTATCCTCTATATATGTTATTAGGACCAACTCTTCATTATGAACCCTACAAGAATCAGGAAGTACCAACAACATTGATAACATAAGAATAAGAGAAGCAACATTAACATCAATCGTTCCATAAGAGGGAAAGCAATGTAAGTACTGCTAGCTTCTAAGAGTAGAGTATCTTTGGAAGCTCGTTCATTACATTATGTACAATCGGAGTCATGCAAAAGAAGAAAAGGGATAGCCTCACATACCTTGTATATACTGCCCCAATCACAAGCTATGCAATTGTCACAACTCCTTAGTCTACAATAAGAGAAACGATACTATCGTTATCATTTAAGCGTCATAACTATTATGTATCGACCACAACCTATTTTACGTTGAAACGGACAACACCTCCCCTATATATATGACTTCACACCATTACAAACAATCACCAAACAGCCCAAACAACATCAATAATAAACATATTGAGCCTCCCAAAACAGTCCACGCACAACCTTATTACATCATATATATGACGACCACCGTAGTCGTGTCAAATGATCCGGAAATGTTACGAATCACTATCATCCCACAACCCTACATGTATATGGTGTTCCTCCACACCCTTCCACCTCCAAAACTCCACAAATTGTAGTAAAACACGCAGCCCAATAGCAACACAAAACAGTCCACAAAATAGTCTGCTACAAGTGAATAACTCGAACTCATGGCTTCCGATCACCGTCCCGTGAGTTCTTACATGTATAGAACGAATTACCATGAATTCACAGCAGAGAAAAATGTATTAAAGATGCCAGTAACTTACCTTACTTGTTGGATAACTCAGCCCTTCCCTTGGTTCTTCAAACTCTAGGTTTTACCTTCAAATAGAACTTGAAAGAGAGGGAAAATCGATTAGGGTTTGTGTGGGATTTTTGGGGAGGAGTTGTAGGGGTTAACTTTGGTTTGAGGGTTTGAAATATGGATGAAATAACTGAGTTCATAACCCCTTAAAAGTCCTCTCTTGGCCGACTTAGGTCTTTTAATTTTGTCTTATCATTTTGGCAAGTAGGTGATGCACCTACTTGTCATCTACCAATTTGCGTAGGCTTGCGAAAATATGAATATCTCTATACTCCGAGATCGTATTGAAAAATGGTTTAATGCGTTGGAAACTAGACTCGTAGATCTTTAATATGGTAGGTAGATCACCCCGTAATTCCTTATAAATTAGGATAAAAGCTTAGAAACATTTAACCTAATGTTTAAGTAAAGTTATGAACCTAAGTTGCGACAATGTTTGTCGACTTTTGTTTCATAACTCGTTTGACTTCAAGAATTATGATACGGATATTATATGATTCAAACACCTTAATACATGACCTTGAGTGTATTAAGAACCTCTAGGTTTACCTGAAAATACGAGTTACCACATCCTTGATTCGTTTAACTTCTAATACTTGTTAATCACCCTTATACACCCTTGTATCACTTAAGACCAATAGGATTAACTTCTTATCATCTCAAAGGTAATTCCTTCTTGAATTTATGTTAACTAATATATGGCATGAACTAACGCGTGTGGATATGGGTTGTAACATTAAACATTAAGGCAGGCTGATTTATCACATTTTTTCAGATAAGAAGTCCGAATTAAATGTTTCAACAATTTCTGGTAATATAGGTTTGATTGAAGGCTCCGGAAGAGCCATAATATTTATGTCTAAGGGAACAAAACTTATTATAGACAATGCATTGTTCTCCTCCAAGTCCCGAAGAAACTTGTTAAGTTTTATAGATATCCGTCGAAATGGGTATCAAGTTGAGACAATAGATGAAATGAACAGGGAATATCTTTGTATTACAAAGAATATTTCTGACAGAAATGCATTGTAGAAAAGTTACCAACTTTATCTTCTAGCTTATACTATTCAAAAAATTAGTACAATTGAAGCACACTCTATCGTAAACCAGAAGTTTACGGATTCAAATACTTTTGTGCTTTGGAATGGCCGTTTGGGCCATCCCGGATCAATAATGATGAGACGAATTACTGAAAATTCGAGTGGGCATCCATTAAAGAACTTGAAGATTCTTACAAATGACGAATTTTCTTGTGATGCTTGTTATCAAGGAAAAATGATCACTAGACCATCACCAATGAAGGTTGGTATTGAATCCCCTGCCTTTTTAGAGCGTATACATGGGGATATATGTGGACCTATTCACCCACCAAGTGGGTTGTTTAGATATTTTATGGTCCTAATAGATGCATCTTCAAGATGGTCTCATGTGTACCTACTATCATCTCGTAACCTGGTGTTTGCAAAGCTATTAGCCCAAATAATTCGATTAAGGGCACAATTCCCAGATTATCCTATAAAGGCTATTCGCCTTGATAATGCTGGAGAATTCTTATCTCAAGCTTTTGATAATTATTGTCTATCCGTTGGGATAAAAGTTGAACATCCTGTAACTTATGTTCATACTCAAAATGGCCTTGTAGAGTCATTTATTAAACGCCTGCAATTGATAGCAAGACCACTACTTATGAAAACAAAATTGCCCACTACTGCTTGGGGCCATGTTATCTTGCATGCAACATCACTTATTCGTCTCAGACCGACACATTATAATAAATATTCTCCGTCACAATTAGTTTTTTGTCATGAACCAAATATTTCCCATTTACGAATTTTCGGATGTGCTGTATATGTCCCAGTAGCACCACCATAACGTAGTAAGATGAGACCACAAAGAAGGATAGGAATATATGTTGGGTTTGAATCACCCTCTATTATTCGCTATCTTGAACCATTGATAGGAGATTTATTTACTGCTCGATTTGCAGATTGTCGGTTTGATGAAACAAATTTTCCACAATTAGGGGGAGAGAAAAAGGATAACTAAGTCACATATCCCAGCAGAGAATGTGCCTATCCAAATTTATGTCCCAGTAGGACCATCTACTAGCATGAGAGATAATGAACCTAAAGCATGCCTGAAGCGTGGTAGGCCTTTGGGTTCTAAGGATCGAAATCCTCAAAAAAGAAAATCGACAAATGATCAAAACGATACTATGAAGGGATCTCCTGAAGAGACCCAAAATCTGATTAGTTCTGAGATTCATGAAGAAATCAATGAACCCAAAGCTCATGTGAGTGATGAACTTTTAATAAGTTCGATCGGTGATGAGATTAATTTAAATCGATCTGAAATAGTGGTGGATAATATTTTTGCATATAATGTTGCACTTAATATTATGCAAGATAGTGAGGATCTTGAACCTCGGTCTGTCGAAGAATGTCGACAAAGATCTGATTGGCCAAAATGACAATAGGCAATTCAATCGGAATTGAAGTCACTTGCTAAAAGAGAGGTCTTTGGACCAGTAGTCCAAACACTTGCTGGTATATAACCAGTTGGTCATAAATGGGTTTTTGTGCGAAAAAGGAATGATAAAAATGAAGTTGAAAGATACAAAGCTTACCTTGTTGCACACGGATTCTTACAACGACCTGGAGTCGATTTTGATGAAACATATTCACCTGTTATGGATGCCATAAAATTTTGATATCTCATCAGTTTAGCACTACATGAAAATCTTGAAATACATCTAATGGATGTAGTTACAGTTTATTTGTACGGTTCACTTGATAATGAAATTTATATGAAAATCCCTGAAGGATTTAAAATGCCTGAAGCAAAATCTTAGGAAATGTGTTCAATCAGATTACAAAGATCTTTGTATGGTTTAAAGCAATCTGGGCACATGTGGTATAATCGCCTTAGTGAATATTTGCTGAAAGAAGGTTACATAAATGATGTTATTTGTCCATGTATTTTTATAAAAAAAATGGCATCAGAATTTGTTATACTTGCTGTTTATGTTGATGACATAAATCTTGTTGGAACTCCAGAAGAGCTCCAAAAGGCAATTGAATATCTTAAGAAAGAATTTGAGATGAAAGATCTTGGAAAGATAAAACTTTGTCTTGGTCTGCAAATTGAACATTTAGCAGATGGGATCTTTATCCATCAATCTGCCTATACAGAAAGGGTCTTAAAACGCTTTTACATGGACAAAGCACACCCATTGAGTACACCAATGGTTGTTCGATCACTTGAAGTGAATAAGGATTTGTTCCGACCTCCAAAAGAGAACGAGGAACTCCTTGGTCCCGAAGTACCCTATCTCAGTGCAATTGGTGCACTAATTTACTAGCAAGATATAGTTCTTCTCCTACACGGAGACATTGGAACGGGATTAAGCATATATTGCGATATTTAAAGGGAACTCTTGATATGAGTTTGTTTTATGCTAACAAAGATAGTGCAGACCTTGTTGGTTATGCAGATGCATGTTATTTATCTGATCCCCATAAAGCTCGATCTCAAACCGGCTACATATTTACATATGGAGGTACTATCATATCATGGCGCTCCACAAAGCAATCTATTGTTGCTACTTCTTCAAATCACGCTGAGATAATAGCTATTCATGAAGAAAGTAGGGAATGTGTATGGTTGAGATCAATAATTCATTTTATTCGAGAAAAATGTGGTTTGGAATGTGAGAAAAGACCCACAATTTTATACGAAGACAATGTTGCATGCATAACCCAATTGAAGGGAGGATTTATAAAAGGAGATAGAACGAAGCACATTTCACCAAAATTATTCTACACACACGATCTTTAGAAAAGTGGTGACATTGATGTGCAACAAATCCGTTCAAGTGATAATCCAGCAGATTATTCACTAAATCTTTGCCAACTTCAACTTTTGAGAAGATGGTATACAAGATTGGAATGTGGAGACTCAAATATTTGAAACAAGGTTTTTATCAGGGGGAGTAAAATACGCGATGCACTCTTTTTCCCTTACTAAGATTTTTTCCCATGGGGTTTTCCTTATAAGGTTTTTAATGAGGCACCTAGCAATGCGTCTTACTAAATATGTGTACTCTTTTTCCTTCACTGGGATTTTTTCCCACGTGGTTTTTCCTAGTAAGGTTTTAATGAGGCACATTATCTTTTAATGAACATCCAAGGGGGAGTGTTATAAATATATTATATTATAGATGTTCATTTAGTACTCCGTTGTAAATAAGCTTCCTGAAGAAGCTTATCCATATGGGACTCCACTGTAAATATGTTTATCTATTTAGTACTCTATTGTAAATAAGTTTCCTGAAGAAGCTTATCACTTCGGTACGCGGTTATGGATAAATATTACCCCCGGCAGAAGATTATCCATACCAGGTATAATAAGCTTATTCTTTCAGTACCCAGTTATGAATAAACATTACCCCCGGTAGAAGATTATCCATATCGGGTATAATAAGCTTATTCTTTCAGTACTCCGTTATGGATAAACATTGCTCTCAGTAGAAGATTATCCATATCTAGTATAGTAGCAACTTACACAGCAGCTTCCTTTCTTCTATAAATAGAAGAGATTTCAGTTCATTATGTACATCAGTTTGAATTCGAATAATATAACAGTTTCTCTCTATACTTGTCTTTACTTTACAGTCTTTATTTTATAACATATATTAGTTTACTTTACTTTTTACTACTACTATTTAGAAGTGATAGTTAAAGGCCTCTTCGTCGTCCTTGGGTTATTTTAGGAAATTGCCATCCTACTTCGGGGTTATTTTTGGTAATTGTCATCTGAGTGTTGTGGGTGCACATCGCTTTTGATCAACATGTGTTGCCAGCTATAGCAACCTCTCTCTCTCCTCTTTGTCTCTTTCGTCTTTTTCATCGAGGATTTGACAAATAAACCCTAATAGGCAGACGAATGGGTAAAGTGCCTACTTTATCGTCCTTTTGTTCTTCATTTATTGTCTTTGCTGCAAACAACATAAATGGGCTTTGTGCTCTTCATTAAATATAATATTTAGCAGCTTAGGTGAATTCTATGGTTTCGAAAACGGATTTGACTGTTTGAAGGAATGAAGCACTCATTGTCGTCTCCAGATAGTGATTACTTGTTCATTTCAGCTGGCTTTGAAGATATTGATCCTACCATTGGTAAGTTTCGCCTTGCGTGCAGTAAAAATCTTTTATAAGTATCAAATATCGAACATTATCATGTAATAATCCTGTCACGACCCAAACCGATGGGCCGCGACGAGTGCCCGAGTCCTACCTGTCGAACACCCTTGAGCATGCGACTAAGATATAAACATGAATAATATCTGCTGAATTACGAGAATAACACGCGTGAGGAAAACCTGTCCAAAAGACATATATACGTGTGGAATATAGTGGGCGAGCCGGCAAGGCTGCTATAGACAACTATATACCCAAAACTAGAAGCCGACAAGGCCACATACTATCCAACTATACATAACTGTCTACAGACCTCTAATAGAAATACAACTGTACAAAGACGGTACCGAGCCACGTCATACCCATATATGTATACAAGCATATCATATCAAATCAAAAGCATCTCCGGATCAAGTGAAGCATGCCAACTCTCGATGATCAAGAATCCTAAGAAGGGGGACCTTCAGCTTGCCTACTTGCACCTGCGGGCATGAAATCAGGCCCCAGGAAATAGGGCGTCAGTAAGAATAATGTACTGAGTATGTAAGACATGAAAATCAATACATAAAAGACATAGACGAAACATAAAATAAAGAAATCCACCTGTAAGTATGAATAACTTTGTAAATTCTCCAACATTTATAGTGTCATGCACGTGCATGTAAATGTTGTGTCATGCATAGGTATAGGTGTACATAACATCAGCAAGCCTCTGAGGGCATCCCATCATATCGTCTCGGCCACTGTGGGCAACATCATCAACATATACCAACTGATCAGGTGGTAGTGCGTATATAACGCCGTAACCTTTTTCCATATTCCATATACATATATTTACATATATACACATGTATAATGCCATCTGATCATGTGTTAGTGTAAATGAATGCAATGCATGAAATGCATAAGAAATACGTTAATAAGATTTTCTCGGAATGCCATAAAAATTAATAATACCTTTCGGATAAACTTTATCAAATATGTATTTTTCTGAGACCCATGGACAGGAGATATAATAATAATTCACATGGGGAATTGAGAATATAGACACCCCAAGTATTTCTATGAATAGAGTTATTTATAAAAGTTTTGTATTATGCTCGTTTTATTTGTATTATATAGATCATGCCAAAAGGAAAGAAGGGATAGCCTTAACATACCTAGAGTAGGAAAAAATCCGTATGATATTCTTGAAAAAGGTTGCACCGTACTCCTTTAGAACCGCAAATTTTACATTGCTAAGGTGCTAATAATTCTTGCTAGAATTAATTTGGTCGGAAGAAATCTTGTTGGAAGCTTGTTGGAATTTCTAACGTTCTGATTATACATTCATGTTTGTCGTTGGAGTCTTTGAGGTTAGTATGGAATTCTTGATATTTAGTGAGCCTTCAAACTTACTGATTGTAGTGTTAGAAAGCGAAAACATTAGACATGAAAATGCCTTGTAATGAACCTATTAAGTTGCCACCTAATTAAAGGTGACTAAGAGTCATTTTTTGGAAAGTGGCTTGCTGCCACGTGGGGTGGGGGTGGGTGTGGGGGTGGGGGATTTTAGTCTTTATCCACTTATTAGGTAATTAGGTAAAGTCTTGTTACTCGGTAATTAACCAATTACCCGCATAATTAAGAAATGGCTCAAATTACTTAAAACTCTACTCATTTTTAATATACTTTATACATCATAATATTATGGTCATATGGTATCTTGTATGGTACTAGTCCATAAATATCGGGTATTATAGCTCGGACTGTATTTTACACCAAATCGACAACCAACGAAACTCATTTTCTTTAATTCGTGTACCCTTTATCATCCATGGCACTTACTTATCGCTTGTTATAAATAGCATAAATATGCTAACCTCAAGATAATCTCATCCCCGAGTCTCTGTCAATTAACTGAAGACGAAATTTTATCGTCGAGAAATGCGAGATGTAACATCCTTCCTCCCTTAGAAACATTCGTCCTCGAATATTTATCTCCCCGAGATCTATATGACTTTGGCATAGTCGCCTTTGTAACAATTCTACTACCAACTCCCACATAGGACCACAATCATCAGTAATGACAATGGCCTCACACGACCAATGACAATAACTAACACAAGAATCCATACACGTACCTTAAGGTTGTGATGTCTCAGTCGGACCTTTTTATGGAGGAGGAAATAAATAGGAAAATCTAGACTTCATGTCTTCCTCGGCCTCCCAAGTCATTTCTTCCACATTGTTGTTTCTCCAAAGTACTTTCATCAAAGCTACATCTTTAGTTCTCAATCTCTGAACCTGTTTGTCTAATATAGCAATGGGAGTTTATTCATATGATAGCTACTTTGTGACCTGAACGTCGTCAACGAACACGATTCTGGAAGGATCTCTGATACATTTACGGAGCATAGACACATAACTGGATGTACAGACTCCAAGTTCGAAGGCAAGTTTAACCCATATGCTACCTGGCTTACCTTGCGTATGATCTTATATGGTCCAATGTACCGAGGGCTAAGTTTTCCTTTCTTTCCAAACCTTATGACACCTTTCATCGGTGATACCTTTAGGAATACCCAGTCGTCAACCTGAAACTCCTAGTCTCGTCGTTGATTATAGGCATAAGACTTCTAACAGCTTTGAACTGCTAATAGCCTTTCCTGTATAAGCTTAATTTTCTCGATTGCCTGTTGTACCAATTCTGGTCCTACTAATGTAGTTTCCCCAATATCGAACCACCCTATAGGCGATATACACTTTTGTCCGTAAAGAGCTTCATATAGAGCCATCTGAATACTGGAATGGTAGCTATTATTATATGCAAACTCAATAAGCGACAGATGATTATCCCAGCTACCCTTGAAGTCTATCACACAAGCTCGTAACATATCCTCAAGTGTCTGAATAGTACGCTCAGCCTTTCTATCTATCTGGGGATGGAATGCCATACTAAGACTTACCTGAGTCCCCAATCCTTTTTGGAAGGACCTCCAGAACTTAGCTGTAAATTGAGCTCCTATATCCGAGATAATAGATACAGGGATGCCATGTAGTTGTACTATCTCTTTAATATAAAGCTTTGCATAATCCTCTACGAAATATGTAGTCCTAATAGGCAACAAATGGGCTGACTTTGTAAGCCTATCAACAATCACCCATATCGAATCAAACTTACATTAGGTACGAGGTAAGCCTACGATGAAATCCATATTGATTACCTCCTATTTCCATGTCGGGATCTACATAGCCTGCAATAATCCATCGGGTTTTTGATGCTCAATCTTAACCGGCTGACAGTTAGGACACTGAGCAACAAACTCTGTTATATCCTTTTTCATTCCATCCCACCAATATACTTTCTTGATATCATGATACATCTTTGTTGCTCCTGGATGGAGAGAATAACGAGAATAGTGAGTTTCTCCCATAACCTGCTGACGCATCCCTGAAACATTAGGGACACATAATTGTCCTCGATATCTGAGGACCCCATCTTCTGTAATTTCAAACGGTGTCTTCTCCTTCTGAGGGGTGTTATCCCTATAACGAACTAACATAGGATCCTCGTACTGGCGTTCCTTTACTTCAATTACTAAAGAGTATGTTTCCGTATCCTGAATAGTAATTCCAATATCGCCTGAGTCCAGTAACCGAACTCCAAGACTAGCTAGCTGATGAATCTCATGAGCTATTCCCTTTTTTGTGGTTATAGATATGATAGGTTATCCATAGATCTACGGATAAGGGCGTTGGCTAGGGCTGCTTATCGGGTGGATTGGGCAGTTATTTACTCTTAACGGTTTGACTTATTGGTTATCGGCTTTTAAATGTATTAATCCGCTAGCCACCCGATAAGGTATCGGGTGGATTGATATCGGTTTAGCTCTTATCGGGTGGTTATCGGGCGTATTGGTATCGGTTTAGCTCTTATCGGGTGGTTATCGGGCGGTTTATCGATCTAGCAAAATTATCAATGATTTAGGAATCCAGCAATACTATCAGAAGAAGGAAAATAAGCAAAAAAATTAGGACTTGGCGTGACTTTGGTTTAAAAAAGAAGACAAGAAATGGCTACTCTTTGCGCTTCTCTTCGACAACAACTTCCTCTTGAAATCATTAAGGTTTGTGAAACGTGTGTTCCTTTTTTCTTTAGATTTCCCAACTTTCCCTCGATCGCAGAAATCGTATTGCACTAATTCTACAAGAGAAGCCAGGTCTAGAGTCTCATTAATTTCTCGGGGACAGATCTGTTGTTTCATCTAATTAATGTTCATAAAATATAAGCAATTTGTGTATGTCATTTTGCTCCGGAAGTGATAGATAATGAATCAATTTCTTTTATCTTTGTTAGTGTTGTAATAAATCAGAAACTTTTTATTCAACTTCTTCCAGTTAAATTGAATATATTCCTATACTCCTATTTAGCAAAATTTGATCAATTCTCTATTCGGTTTTTGTTTTTATATATATATATATATATATATTCTTAACGGGTTAACGGATTATCCGTTAAGAAATTGAATAATCCGCCCCAAAATCGATAAGTCGTTAATAAAAAAATTTCAATCCGTTCCCCGTCCGTTAAGCCATTACCAGTAAGCCATTAAGCTTCGGTTCGGTTTGGTTTTCGGTTTCAGATCGGTTTTGAACACCCCAAGCGTCGGCTACTACGTTCGCCTTCCCTAGATGGTATAAAATATCAACATCATAGTCTTTAAGTAGCTCCAACCTCTCCTTTGACATAAATTCAATTCCTTTTGCTTGAAGATATACTGGAGGCTCTTATGATCCGTATAGATATCAACATGAATGCCATACAAGTAGTGCTTTGATATCTTTAGTGCATGAATTGCTGCGACTAACTCTAAATTGTGGGTCGGGTAATTCTCCTCGTGCTTTCTTAGTTGTCTAGAAGCATAAGCTACAACCTTACCATGCTGCACACAACCCAATCCAACTCCTGAAGCGTCACAGTAGATAACATAACCATCGGTCCCTTCTGGGAGCGTTAAAATCGGTGCTGAAATTAATCTGTTCTTCAATGCCTGGAAACTCCATTCGCAAGCATCGGGCCATTGAAACTTAGATCCCTTCTGAGTTAACTTACATGGGTATTCTAATCTTTTACAATTCATGAAATTCCCCTCATCGAAGGCCCAAACTTCATCCTTTATCTATCACAATTACGCCCTTATTCCACTACCAGGGCAACATTTCATTTATTCTAAATGTTACTAGTCTTAGACTCCTTTGAGTTCATTCAGGCTATACTGAGCCTTCTATAACTTAGAGAAACCATCAGCTCTCTTATGAGCTTAACCCCAAGGACTTATCCATTCTCGTCACCTTTTCACTCATCTTTTCTTATCCTTCCTCCTGTCTTCCTAAAACCTTGTCGCTCTAGCATACTTTAGCTTGCGACCTACACATATCAACTTATACTTATTCGCAACCTTCCTTCAACTTACTTGCACCATAGATTTTCTTATGTTATTCTGGAACATCAAGCGAGACACCATATACCACTTTGGTCAAAGGTACTAAAAGAGAAGAAAATTCCGTTACAAGTTTCATGTAATAACCTGACAAACGGAGAAACTATGAACCTTCGTCAGTGTCGGGGGTCTAGGTCAAGTCTTTACTGCCTCAATCTTTTGTGTATCCACCCGGATGCCTTCACCCGCAATGATATGCCCAAGGAAAGCTATAGAGTTCAACCAAAATTCACATTTAGAGAATTTTGCATACAACTTCCTTTTTTTGTAGAACTCTGAGCATAGTACGCAAATGATATGCATGCTCCGCCTCTGAACGAGAATACACCAATATATCATCGATAAATACAATTACTAACAGATCTAAAAAGGGCCTGAACACACGGCTCATCAAATCCATGAATACTGCTGGGGCATTGGTCAAATCGAACAACATAACACGAAACTTAAAGTTCTCATATCTGGTCCTGAATGCTATCTTCGAGATATCTTTCTTATCCGATAGTACCCGGACCTCAAGTCTATTTTTGAAAAACACTTGGCACCTTGCAACTAATCAAATAAATCATTAATCCTCGGGAGCGGGTACTTATTCTTGATCATCACCTTATTCAACTGTCTATAATCAATACAAATCCGTAAGGAACCATCTTTCTTCCTCACAAAATAACACTGGTACTCCCCACTATGATGTACTAGGTCTGATAAAGCCTTTTTCGAGCAAGTCCTTTAGTTATTCCTTCAACTCTTTCAGCTCTGCGGGGGCCATTCTATATGGAGGAATAAATATTGGTTGAGTAGCTGGTAGTAGGTTAATAGCAAACTTAATTTCTTGCTCTGGCGGAAGACGTGGAAGCTTATCGAAAAAACATTGGGAAATTCATTAACCATAGAGATAGATTGAACGGTTAGTGACTCTACTTTCACAGTCTTTACCCGAACTAAGTTATAATCATAACCTTTTCTGATCATCCTCCTTGCCTTATGACAGGAAATAAATCTACATCTCGGCGATGCCGTATTACCTTTCTAATCCAAAAACAGGCTTTCTTGGAAATTTGAATCGAACCACCTTTGTTCTTCAATCAATGTTAGCATAACAAGAAGCCAACCAATCCATACCCATTATAACATCAAATTCTACCTATCCAAGTGCCACGTACCTTATCCTTATTTATTATCAAACTTATCACGGGCCATTACAGGCACCTCTATATATATAGACGTAACAATATTAGGACTTAACTCGCAGAACTCATTAAAAAAAAGGGTTTATATGGATACATAAGGGCCGACAAGGCCGTAGACATGTCATACCCAAAACTATATACATGATACTATCTGCAAAACCTTTAAAAAACATAACCATAATATATACAAGTGAGACGGGGCTCCCTACGTCCTCATAAAACAACCTAACACATTTAGAACCTTGACTTGGTAATACTCCAAGAAGAGGTGGAATTCACCAACCAAAAGCTGATATCTGGAGAAAGTCTACAATAGAAGATCCTTGCCTCGTCCTATATGAGAACCTCGATCAGACACACTTCGAAGCAGAGCCTTCATATCCTTATCAGTTACCTTCCTCCTCTTGTCCCGACTACTATCCTCTTCCTATTCGTACCTCATAAAATACACAGACGAACCTTGATTGACGGACTCCCAAGACTGTGGACTATCTGGAACCTCAAAAGAGCTGGTGTCCGCAAATACCCTGATATAGTTTTGAGCCTAAGGGGAACCAGGTTGTGCCAATCCGTGCACTACTCTCCTCACACCCTAATCAATGAGCTGCGATAATGAAACTAAGGGCCTTGGTGAGGTTAGAGCTTCTCTCACCCCATTTGTTGCCGGAGTGGTCGAAATAGCTCGAATGGATGACGCATATGGATCCTCATATGGATCCCCCTCAATAGAACACATGATCTCCGATGGGTCTGACTCCATAGTGTAACTTATATCTCTTTCTAACATTTTCATAGCCTTCTAACTCGTGCTAGCGGCTTGCGCCTGTCATCTAGTAGTAACAGGCATCACTAAAAACATAAATAAGGTAAAGATTAGGAGTGAATACTTATGACTCAGTTCTATCGCATAATCTGGATTAGAAAGAAAAGTAACCATCCTAAATATCTGGTAACCTCCTTTCTATAAGTGTGGTGCACAACACACCCATAAACAAGACTCTACTAGACACGGTTTGTAGACAACCCTAGGACAGAACTGCTCTGATACCACTTTTGTCACGACCCAAACCGATGGGCCGCGACGAGTGCCCGAGTCCTACTTGTCGAACACCCTTAAGCATGCGACTAAGATATAAACATGAATAATATCTGCTGAATTACGAGAATAACATGTGTGAGGAAAACCTGTCCAAAAGACATATATACATATACGTGCGGAATATAGTGGGCGAGCCGACAAGGCTGCTATAGACAACTATATACCCAAAACTGGAAGCCGTCAAGGCTATATACTATCCAACTATACATAACTGTCTACAGACCTCTAATAGAAATACAACTGTACAAAGACGAGACTGAGCCACGTCATACCCATATATATACAAAGCCACATCATACCCATATATATATATACAAGCATATCGTACCAAAATCAAAAGCATCTCCGGATCAAGTGGAGCACGCCAACTCTCGCTGATCAAGGATCCTAAGAAGGGGAACCGTCGGCTTGCCTACCTGCACCTGTTGGCATAAAACGCAGTACCGGGAATAAGGCGTCACTAAGAATATTGTACTGAGTATGTAAGGCATGGAAATCAATACATAAAAGACATAGATGGAACATGGAATAAAGAAATCAACCTGTAATTCTGAATAACTTTGTAAATTCTGCAACATTTATAGTGTCATGCACGTGCATGCAAATGTCGTGTCATGCATAGGTATGGATGTACATAACATCAACAAGTCTCTGAGGGCATCCCATCATATCGTCTCGGCCACTGTGGGCAACATCATCAACATATACCAACTAATCATGTGGTGGTGTATATAACGCCGTAACCTTTTTCCATATACCATATACATATATTTACATATATACGCATATATAACGCCATCTGGTCATGGGTCAGCGTAAATGAAATGCATAAGAAATACGTTAATAATTTTTTTTCAGAATACCATAAAAATCAATATACCTTTCAGATAAACTTTATCAAATACGTATTTTTCTGAGACCCATGAACAGAAGATATAATAATAATTCACATGGTGAATTGAGAATATAGACACCCCTAGTATTTTTATGAATAGAGTCATTTATGAAAGTTGTATATTTTGCTCGTTTCATTTGTATTATTTGGATCATGCCAAAAAGAAAGAAGGGATAGCCTTAACATACCCGGAGTAGGGAAAAATCCGTATGATATTCTTGGAAAAGGTTGCACCGTACTCCTTTAAAACCGTAAAATTTTACGTTGCTAAGGTGCTAATAATTCTTGTTGGAATTGATTTGGTCGCAAAAAATCTTGTTGGAATTTCTAACGTTCTGATTATACATTCATGTTTGTCGTTGGAGTCTTTGAGGTTAGTATCGAATTCTTGATTTTTAGTGAGCCTTCAAACTTGCTGATTGTAGTGTTAGAAAGTGAAAACATTAGACATGAAAATGCCTTGTAATGAACCTATTAAGTTGCCACCTAATTAAAGGTGACTAAGAGTCATTTTTTGGGAAGTGGCTTGCTGCCACGTGGGGTGGGGTGGGGTGGGGGTGGGGCGATTTTAGTCTTTATCCATTTATTAGGTAATTAGGTATTGTCCCGTTATCCGGTAATTAACCAATTACCCGTATAATTAAAAATTATCTCAAATTACTTAAAAATTCTACTCATTTTTAATATACTTTATACATCGGTTCTATGGTACCTTGTATGTACTAGTCCATAAATATCGTATATTAGTTCGGATCGTATTTTACCGCAAATCGACAACCTTCAACGAAACTCATTTTTTTTAATTCGTGTACCCTTTATCCTCCATGACACTTATTTATCGCTTGTTATAAATAGTATAAATATGCTAACCTCAAGATAATCTTATCCCCGGGTCTCTGTCAATTAACTGAAGACGAAATTTTATCGTACGAAAAACGCGAGATGTAACAAATCAAATAATACAACACTCCTAGGTGTGATTAGCGCTAAAAAAATATTGCAGCTATTAAAGCAAGAAGGAAAATCAAGGGGTGCTGCTACAAATCAAGTACGCAAAGGTAGTTTGACTTACTCAAAAAATCATCGTGTTGGACCAATCAACTTTTACCATCTGCATCAGGCTAGCAAAGGCCGTTAAAATTGGTTCATTTCAGATGGCTTAGGTTGGGGTTAAAAAAAATTCTCGGTTCCTTTGCGAGGTTTGCTAAAAAATTTATATTTTCACATGTTTGTTTCAAATTTCATTTGAATATCATCACAAAGCAATGCCTTGTTCAAGTAAGAATTTCACCACAAAAGAATGGACCAAGTTTTGAGGATTGTGATCTTGGATCAATCTTGAGGGGACATCATCAAATGTCGCTTTGCAGACATTGCTCCATCTTATATGCTCCTACAATGATCATGAAGATTGTAAACTTGTTGTCAATAATATGGATGATGAGGGTGAGCAGGTTTCAATAGAATGAGTCTTGTGTTGAATCAATGATCACAAGGAAAATAAGTTACGATCTTGTTGGATTTTTTTTCCAGGTGTGCACTCTATTTGTTTTCAATTTATAGTCACCTCGTATGGAGTTTGATAATCATTTCACATAATACCAATAGATTTTATACTCGGTAATATGTGGTTAAAATTTTGGTTTAAATTTATATCATAAGATGGTGGTATGGTGGAAAACGCTTTTTTGGTGATCAGTTTACTGCTAGCACGGGGACAACATTATCCTGCTCTATTACATGTGCAGATAGATGGATCATACCCCTTTTTTAGGGTGTATGCTTGATGAATGTATTGAAATATAATGAGAAATAGAACGATGGCTAACCATGGTTAGTGGTTACCAAAAAAATGCCACATTTAGATCAAGTTATAAATGTGGAGAATAATTGTCCTACTAAAGCAAAAGGGCCCTCGTGGTACCAACTATGATCCAGTGGGCGATTATTGAAGCTTCAGGCCAGTGTTATCACACCTGAAATAATTTTGATGATGTGAACCAAACTCTTGAGACTAAAAAAAATGCTGCAGAAAGCAAAGGAGACATTGAAGAAGATGCTTCAGGAAGCAAAGGATACATTGCAGTGTCTAAGAAAAGGAGACATGCGTCAGACGTTGAATTTATTTGTTCATATTGTAAATAAGAAAGTTGTGTAATCTAGATGCGCTAAAAATGCATAGTTTAGCATATAGAAATTATCTGTTATCCTGATTACTCCGGGGAAACTTGAAAGCTTGTCTCTCCTCTGCATATGTCGATTAGGTGGTGTACGTATTGTCCCACTATGAGTTCATTGTGTGAAATTCACTTTAAAGCTACTGCATAGTCTTGCTTGCCTATGTGAAAGTCTTGCCTTATGTATGGTGCAACCAATTATTTTTGTTTATGCGAATCAATGTTTTTTTTCCTTTTTTTTTTCTTTCTAATAAAGCAAAAGTATACAAAGCGATGCTAAGTAGGGCTAAGATTTTACTTTATTTCTGCAGCTAACCCCAACATTAATGGAAGAGAATTGACTTGAAGGTGATTTAAAAGAGATCTAGACATAACTTGGGTACGATTTCCTGCTCTTTTCTCCCCTGCCTGGTGTCTGTGAAACTCCATGCCTCCCCAAGACAGTGAATTCCTTGAAATTTGTTATTAGCATTCAAAGAGAGCAAACTTAGCTTCTCTCTTTAATCTTGTGTATTTCTTTAGGCTTAAAATTTGTTTTTAGCTAAGCTATGTACAATGAGAATCTGGGATTCTTCTACTTCACAGAAATTTATTTTCTAATAGCTTAAAGTTTAGGCCTATTAGTTGTTGTTAGTTTCCATGGGAGTAAGCTCAAGCTTCTTTCTTTATTCTTTTTTATCTTTTTTTTTAATCATTATTGTAGAATAAATATAATGATTGTGGTATATTTTTATGGTCGGTTGTTATTGATGATCATTGTTGGCTATTTTTTTAAGTTCAGTGATAATATATTTTTTGTGTGCTCCGCATATATGAAAAATCGTATCATATTGATAAAGATCACCCAATCCTAATGCATTCATGTTATGCTTGCGAGTAATACTCTTACTTTATGGAGAAGCTTTTTGAACATGTAGGCATTTTCTTGTGGCGAGACTGACTTGGGATTGGGTTATTTTGCAGAACATGGATTCAGGTGGACAATTAAATATATAATATTGTGGAAATGTAGCCATTGGGATGACTTACATCAAATTGTAAAATATTAAATCATACTCGAAACCTAAGGTAGAGAATCTATTTAAATTTTGAGTCAAATGTTTATTGGAGAGTCACTTTGATCCCTGTATTATGCAAATATATACTTGACTAGATCAACTTGTCGCTTGGGTTATTGATGGTGACAACTTTCGACCACCAAAAATCATCTGTGTGATAATGAACCGACGTGTAACTTTACAGAACTTATACTCAAGATCCATTGGGACAAAAGAGGAGTCTAGAATTTTTTTTATCAAAGCGCTTCGAGATCGATGGCGGAAACAACGAGGGAGTAGGTAATCATGGAGCCAATTACAGGAGCTTTACCTGGATCAGTGGCGGAGGCAGGATCTCCACGAAGGGGTTCAAAAAAAAAAATTGTAACTAGTGAGAATTGAATCCATGATCTTATGTAGATTTTAAACCTCCTTGACCACTAAACTACACTTTTGGATTGTGTTAATGGGGTTCAAAACTTAATATATAAAGGTAAAAAACAGATTTTGCCTTATATATACAGTGTAATTTTTCGGCGAAGGGGGTTCGGAACCCCCTTGCGCCCCTAAATCCGCCCCTGACCTGGATGATCTAAACTAAGAGAAAATTTAAGTCATCTAATGATACCTTGCATCTCATTGTGTACCTGTTTCTGTTGTAAAGATCATATTGTCCCATGCTCTTGCAAATATGTAGATAATATGTCCATTCGTTGTGAAATGGACCGTGAACATTAACTCCATGCAAAAGTAGTATGTTACAAGTAAACTTCCCTTAGGCTTATTGCATTATTAACATGGCATAAAAATATTTCTTTCCTGTAGTCTCCAAATGAAGTCTTCTTTGTGTGTGCAATTTTTTTTTTTATGTTTGACTATTTTCAGGCTTCTGGAGAGTTGAAGTGCAACATATTTCAAATAAGTGTGTCATACCGAGTGAAATTTCAGACACAAGGAGTAATCTCTTGTTTGAATTATTGAAATATGTGATTATAATTTTCTAAATGAGCTTGTCAGCATAGCATTGACCTATACATTCTCCTGCTTCACTGGCAATTACCACAAAGTAGACCAGCTGCTATTTGTTAATGTCATCTGTATCCATTTTTATTTTTATCTTACAGGGCTCATTTCAATTGATATTTCTCTCACTGTAACCAATTTAAATAGTTGTATCGATTTTCTCTTGTACGTCTGTTATCATATATTTTTTGAGTTAGATAACCATAATGCACTTTATTGCGCTTGCGGCTCGACTGGTAGGTGAGCTACGTTGAAAGTCCTAAATAAACCTGCTCCCATCCTTTTTTAATAGAAAATATATGTTCTAAAAAAATGTCATTCACCATTATAAGGAAAATAGGACTTTCTTGTTATATTGTGATAAAAAAATATAACTAATTCAATCACTAACTATGCATTTTTAACATTTGAGCTCGGCCCGGGCTCAACACGAGCCTATCCCTAACTAGTTATTTATATATCACCGAGAATTGTGGTAGGATACACTGACAAATCCAAAATTTATGGATTATAGTGGGTGCTCATGGCCTCTTTATAAATTTTTAAAAGTGCATAACTAAAATAGTTTGGCCAAAGCTAATGGGTGCTGAAGCACCCTTACTTCCAAGCATAGATCTGTCATTGGTGGTAAGGATAAGATTTCTTTTTCCTTAATCTGAGATAGCGGGTTCAAGCCTTGAACATAAAAAATTCAGATAAGGAGCACTTTCTCCTTTAATCCGTATTAATCGAGGACTCAAACAGAATATCATACACCAAATGATGAAATTAAAAAATATATATTATTTAACCTAAAATTTAATTATTATGCCAAACAATTAAGGCTACGAGATTTAGGCCACAAGCAACACGATTAAAACAAATTATATCAATCCTTTGAACAAATAAAGTTGATGGAAGTATCGTAATAATAATGACAAAATAAATAATAGAATGAAAATAATAGAGAGAGAGAGAGTAATTCATATGATCGATCTGGATGAATATCTAGTCAATGGTATTATTGAGTGCACAATGAGTAGGGAATTCACTAGAGTTTATATGTATTATAATATGTTACAATGATGGAAAAAGAGGTACATATAACCTAGTCCTAACTGTTTTTTCGCCTCCGGCACGTTTTGAGAGTGATCATAGTTGTTGGACGTGATAAGGCCGAATCCCAATTTTTTTGGAGTTTGTAGATGTTGGGATGGTGATTGTTTGGTCATCTTGGACTTTCTGTGATACACGCCGGATTAGCGGACTTAAGAGAATGATTTTTAGGTCAAAATCATAGCTTTGGAGTGCTTTAAAAGGTTCAAGATCAAGTGTGGCTATATTAGAAATTAAGGATATTTAGGCTAGCTTTAATTTGGCTCTACTTAGATTACTTAATAGCTTAAGGATATATGGGCCATTTGCCCAACTACCACCTTAATATAAATAGTCTCTTATACTCATTTTGAGGGGAATCTTATGATGGATTGACAAGCACCTTTGAGAGGTTTAGGGCATCTTAGTTTTCTCTTTATTTACCATATTTTTCTTATATTATCTATGTTAGGTTAATTTTGTATGAGTTTATGTGCATACTTGTAACGACCCGAGCGGTCGTTTTGAGATTTAGCGTTTTATTCGGTGGTTTGAGACTTTGAGTAGCTTCATATTATGCGTTATGACTTGCACGTATAATTGATTTCGGTTTTCGAGCTGTTCGGGATTGATTTGGAAGAATGATTCTCGTTTTAGAAGCTTTAAGTTTGAAAAGTTGACCAAGATTTGACTTTTGGGTAAACGGACTCGGAATCGGATACTGATTATTCTAATAGGTTCGCATGATGATTTTAGACTTGTACGTATGTTCGAATTTGGTTTTGGAGGTTCCTAGAAGAATTCGACACTATTTGTCGAAAATTGGCAATTTGAAGAACTTAAGAGTTTATAAGTTTGACCAAGAGTTGACTTTGATGTTATTAGACTCCAATTGGTGTTCCGAGACTTTTGATAGGTCTATATAGTTGAATTAAATTTGTGTGCAAAGTTTGAAAGTAATCCGAAGTGTTTAAGTGTGATTCAGACACTCTTTTGAAAGAATGAAAATTTAACAACTTAAGAAAAATTCTTTTCGGTTTGAGCCTCAATTCTTTGTTGTGATGTTCCCATGGTTGTTTTAAGATTTTGGCTAAGTTTGGATGATGTATTTGTACTTGTTAGTATGATTGGATGGGGTCCCGAGGGGTTCGGGTGTGTTTTGGATCATTGGGTGAGAAACTAGTTATATTAAAGATTTGAAGTTTGACCATGGTCAATATCGGATCAAGAAGATATATTTTTGGTGTTTTGAGTGCGCAAGCAGGTTCGTAGCGTATTTTATGATTGAAATGCATATATGATTTGTGTCCGGGAGGTTCCGAATGAGTTTTGGGTGCTAAAACGAAGATTTTCTTAATGCTATTTTTTTCCTGAGGTAAATAATTACAAAAATGCCATTGAAATTTTCAGATTTCATTTAAATCTTCAAAACATCATATCTCCCTCATTTTAAGGCCAAATTAGGTGATTCAAGAGGTTATCTTGGATGTAGGGATGACAATGGGGTGGTGCGGATGCGGGACAGTGCGGGTTTAGATACATGCGGGGCGGTGCAGGTTTAAACATATGTGGGTGCGGGGCAGGTCAAAATAAAAAAAAATTAAATCTATGCGGGTGTGATGCGGGTGCGGGTTTAAAAACTTCATCAAAGAAGGAAAATATAACTTTTTGACTTTCTAAAGATGAAATTGATTCCACGTAATATATTGAAGCAAAATAAAGTCTCATATTGTTTCAAAAGTAAGATCACGACTTGATCTTTCTCTTAGTAAATTACAGTAATATATCTTATTTCACCTTTTTCCCCTTCCATTCTTTTTTTTTGGTACCAAAGATAAATATTATATATTAAGTAAACATATGCGTACAGAGATGTTGGTGCCCAGGTTGCACCTTATTACAAACTAAGTCACTGGTAGTAGTAGTTACCATATTACAAACTAAGTCATTACTATTAGTAGCTATATTATTTGTAACATCCATAGTGGATCTATTACTACAACATCAAAAGAAATTTGGGATGATGTTATAGTTGTTCCTTCCATGCATTGTAGGTTGTTGATCTGTCAAGTCACCTGCAGTTAGTGGTAGTGAACTGTAACGATCCTACCGACCCTTTCATGAGTTACCGCTCTGTTTCCCCTATTTCTGCTTCTTTGTGTGTTGTTCAGCTGTATTTCATCGCATCGTGTTGGTTAGTTTGGGTTCAGAGTGGTTTTGTAGAGAAATGAGACACTTAGTCTCTTAAGTTGGCCTTTTAGTTGAAAAAGTCAACCAGAAGTTGACTTGTGAGTAAATAATCCCGGAACTTGGTTTTTATGGTTCGGATAGCTTCCTGAGATGATTTGGGACTTAAGAGCGTGATCGGAATGCATTTTGGAGGTCCAGGGTAGATTTAAGCTTGAATTGACGAAATTGGAATTTTGACGCTTTCCGGTTGGTAGTAGAAATTTTGATATAGGGGCTGGAATGGAATTTCGGAAATTGGAGTAGGTCTGTTATGTTATTTGGGATATGTGTGTAAAATTTAAGGTCATTCGGACGAGGTTTGATAGACTTTTTGATCGAAAGTGGAATTTGGAAGATTTGGAATTCTTAGGCTTGAATCCGAGGGTGATTTGATGTTTTGATGTTGTTTTGAGCATTCCGAACGTTGGAACAAGTTTGAATAACGTTATGGGATGTATTGGCATGTTTGGTTGAGGTCCCAAGGGCCTCGGGTGAGTTTCGGGAGGTTAACAGATTAAATTCTTGTTTTTGGAAGTTGCAAATTTCTTCAGGTTTCTGTTGCAGAGTTTTGCTATTCGCGTTCGCGAGATGGCCCTCGCGTTCGCGAAGAGATGTTCAGTGAGGCAGGCCAGTTGCCCTTAGCATTTCCGATGTTGGTACAACATTCGCGAAGGTTGCGTCTGAATGTGTATTGCGAACGCGTGGCATAGTTCGCGTTCACGTAGAAGGGTGAATCAGACTTGGACATCATGCCCTAAGGCATCACGTTCGCGACTGGAGGAACGCATTCGCATAGGCTAAGTTGAGTAAGGTATCGTGTTCGCGAGGTGGTGTTTGCATTCGCGTAAGAGGAAAGTTGAGCTATGATCTTTTTGTGCTTCGCGAACGCGAGGCTTTGACCGCGTTCGCGAAGAAGGAATTAATGCCTGGGCAGAATGTTTAAATAGTTGCCTTCGCGATTTTTGGTCTATTTTCCACCATTGTTGAGCGATTTTGAAGCCTTTTGAGAAGTATTGAAGAGGGATAGAAGGGAAACACTTGGAGGTAAGATTTGTGAACTCAATACTCGATTCTATGGTGATTTGTACCTAATTAGACATGAACTTTATGGGATTTAAAGCCTAAAATTGGGGAATTAGGGCTTGAAATTGGAGACTTTGATTTAGGGATTTGACGGGTCGTTTATGGCCGTATTTTGATGTATTTGGTATGTATGAACTCGTGGGAGTGTAAGGATTCTAGTTTTGTGATTTTTATCGAAATTCGAAAGGTGGGCCCGGGGGTTGGGTTTGGAAATTTCGGGATTTTTATGTAACTTGGTTATTTTCGAGTGGGCTTTGTTCCTCTAGAATATTTTTATGGTATGAATATGATTTTGGTTAGATTTGGAGCAATTGGAAGCCGATTCGAGGGGCAAAGGTGTTGCATCCCGCATTTTCGTACGTTAAAATTTCGTCGTAAGTTAATCGACGTAAGTGCAGGAATGAGATTATTTTGAAATTATAAGTATTATGCTATTTCAAACAAGGAATAAGTAAATTCGTGAAGGTGAGAGGGAAAGAAAATCGAAGAAAGTTTCGTCATCGAAGTTTGTCGATTTTGGATAAAATACGGTCCGAGCTATAATACTCGGTATTTATGGACTAGTGTCATACAAGGTACCACATGGCCATGATAGTAAGGTGTATAAAGTGTATTAAAAGTGAGTATCATTTTATGTAATTTGAGATAATTCTTAATTATATGTGTAATTGGTTATTTATTGGGTAATGTGATATTACTTAAATATTTAATAGATTATTGGGTAATGATTAAACCCCCCAACTAAGGAATTAGGTGGCAGCACCCCAATCCCATTTAAATGACTCATTTAGTCTTGCATAGATGTCATCTTTGGAAGGATTGAGATGGTTTAGTCATCCAACTAGTGGGCCACACCCAAAAGATTTCCATAACTAGTAAAGATATCACATTACTTCACATTTTTTGGCAAGGTAAGTTCATATGTCTTACAAACCAAATACGTGAGTTGCAAAACATTTGATAACATACTAAATCCATGGCTGATCGTGAGCTCTTTAAAGAGTAAAACGAATCTGTACCAAAAAATTGATAACGTTGGTCGATTGATTTTGTAAAATGTGAATTGCAAATTCTAAGAGAATCGGTTCAGGTATGTTAAGGCTATCCCTTCTTTCTTTTTGGCATGATCTATACGATACGAACTAAATGAGAAAATGCACAACTTCCATAAATAACTCTATTCATAGAAGTATTAGAAGTACCTGTGTTCTTGAATTCCCATATGTCTTATTATTCTATCATCTGTTCATGGATCTCAGAAAACATGTAAGTTGATAAAGTCTATTTCATGATATTAATCAGAGGCATAATGGTTTTATGGCATTCCAAAAGATTTTATTAACGTACTTCTCATACATTGCATTCATTTACATGTGCATTCACCCATGACTCAGACGGCGTTATATACGCGTATATATGTATATATATGTATATGAGATATGGGAAAAGGTTACAGCGTTATATACGCACCACTACCTTATCATCTGGTATACGATGATGATGTTGCCCGCAATGGCTGAAATATGACTCAAACGGCATTATATACGCGTATATATGTATATGGGATATGGGAAAGGTTATGGCGTTATACGCACCACCACCTGATCAGCTGGTATACGTTGATGATTTTGCCCACAGTGGCCGAGATGATATGAAGGGATCCCCTCAGAGGCTTGATGATGTTATGAACACATGTACCTATGCACGACATGACATTTATACGTATATGTATGACATTTTAAATATTAAAGAATTTCACATAACTATTCAGATTTACATGTTGAGTCTTTTACTCCATGTTTCTCTCATGTCTATTGTCTACTGATTTTTATTTCTTACATACTCAGTACATTATTTATACTGACGTCCTTTTTTGCTTAGGGACTCTACGTTTTATTCCCACAGGTCTCGATAGACAGGTCGAGAGTACTCTAAGTAGGCGATCAGTTTAGCGAAAGATGTTGGTGCACTCCATTTGCTCCGGGGTTGCTTGTTTGGTCAGTATAATTTAGATGTGTATTGTTTGGTATGGCGGGGCTCTGTCCCGACCTTTACGATATTATGTATTCTTAGAGACTTGTAGATAGATGTCATGTATATGGATTCTTGTGTGGCCTTGTTGGCCTATGTTTTGAGTATACAAAGGATCATGTCGGCCTTATAGGCCCGTACATCATATGTATAAGTTTGGATTACATGTTGGATCATCTAATGTCGAGTATTTCCCCATGTTTATTCTACTTATCTCATGATAGCCTCTCTGGCTCATTTACCTATGATAGTATGATACGAAAAGATACGTTATGTTGGTACTTGGTTGAGTAAGGTATCGGGTGCCCGTCGTGGCCCATTGGTTTGGGATGTGACAAAAGTGGTATCATAGCAATTATGTCCTAGGGAGTCTACAAGCCGTGTCTAGTAGAGTCTTGTTTATGGGTGTGTCTTGCACCACACTTATAAGTAGGAGGCTACGGGGCATTTATGACTGTCACTCTTTCTTCCTACTCTAGATCGTGTGGTAGAGCTCAGTTGTAAGAACTCAATTTTCTAAACTCTATCTTACTTATAGCATGACGATACCTACATCCAAAAAGACGGTTGGTAAGAGATATAGCTGTGGAAGGGTTGAGTCAGAGGAACTCGTTTTTTGCATCATGCTTATGATGGATAAATATGAGGTATTCAGTAGATCATATGTATACTAAGATATGTAAGCTTTTTGATAAGGATCCCTAAGGTAAGAATGCATATCCACTCTTACGGTAAAAAGGAATAAGGAGGGAGACACAAGTTTCAGCAAGTAAAAGAAGCAAGGTGAAGAAGGGTACGAGACGCCCAATTAATGAAGATTATCAGTATTACAGTTCCGGCAGAAAAATATAAGCGTTGTGAGTTAACCTCAATAGTAACAGAGGTATGTTTAATTGGCCACATCCATCTTAGTTATACCTTATTGGGGGCTAACGGGTGTAGATTAAGAAAAGGACAAGATATCAGGATCCAGCTGGGGTTAGAGTAATCCAAAATGGTGAATTGATTGTTTGCGTTAGTAGACATTTCCGAAGGATATTGCAAATGTGCTAATAGATCTCCTTGTGAAACACCCAGATGGCGCACTATAAAATGATACAACTAGATATGAAACTCTAAAGATAGACACTGGAAGGCTTGAAGGAATAAATTTTACCTTAGTGTGGCTCACGTCCCTAGTAGAGCGAGAACATTAAGCAACCCGTAGAGCCACTGGATGGAGCAAAGGGGAGCTAAAAGCAAAAGAATGTCTTGTTCGAGTTTTCAGAATAAAGTGATAGGCATAAATGTTAGCGGGAAATAAGAAAAGAGTTAATGAATCATTATGAGTAAGATATGATACATGGATGACAACGGTAGATCAAAAGATAATAGTATTACAGAATCTATAGTTAAGTGAAGGAAAAGACGAGAGGTGACAAGCCTTAGGACAACAAAAGAGTATAGGCCATAATGTCATATCCTCACTTCCAAAAATAAGTTCGTGACTCCAATGCAACTACTGGAAGGAAAAGTCAGACCCCAGAATAATAGAAATCAGTATGCACCGGTGAACAATATAAACTAAACGTGAACTGGGGACTGAGTGATATGATAATAGTCGGAAGCATGAGAATTTCAGAGATTGCGGGATAATAGAATGGACGACAAAAGAATATCCTTTAAAGGTCATTCAGGAAGACGCTTCCCTAAAGCAATCAATATGAACAAAGTTAAGCTTAAGAGAATATGTGCGCCAGTTACACTAAGTGTCATCCTTGCGAGTAAGGAATTTTGTTATCCTTGGTACAAAAAGCATTACTACAAGGCGAGTAAGGGTAATCGATGATGTGAAAAGACGCCAAAGATGAAGAGGTAAAACATCTATAGGTAGATCGTCGTAACTCCAACTCTTAGTACTCCCCTAAAGGGGGGAATATGGAGTGATGTGGCGTGAAGTCATAATTTAGTGGTTCCAGTAATCATGGAGTGGTAAAGGAAGAATGCGGTAAGATGATAAAAGGGATGAGATTGCACTTATCCAAATCCTACAGATATGCTACGATTCCAAAACATTATGCAAACACGACGTCAAGGAGGGGAAGTAAGGGTTCCGGCCCGAGATAAAAAAAAAGCCATTATGAGAGGTAAGTTAAGACAAATGAAATAACCCAAGAAAGTTTATGTGAAATATTTATATGAGAATGGGCCAATGAGCAGTTAGCAGTTGATTCAGGAAGATCCTGGTTAGGGCTAGACAAGAAGATACAGACAAATCAATAGATCATTCAAGATAAACATAGTAAAACCCAGTATAGTGAATGTTGCCTCGTAGTTATGACATTATGACTTTTGAGAAATATTCAGATAGGAGTTTGGGTAGTCAAAGGTACCATATGAGTGTTACGGAGATAAAAGAGAGTGCCACTGGGAAGACAGTCAAAATATCAGTTTAGAAGCAACACTACAAGCACAAGGGCGTAGAAATAAGTAACTACGAATAATTATAAATGAGGAAGAACATAAAAATTTTTGCCGAGTATACGATGTAATAAGCTCACTGTTTTACAAGAATCAGAAAGTCCTCCCTAAATACTACAATGAAATACTAGATTAGGAAATAAGGAAGAAGACTTCAACCTAAGCACAATGACCTAAAGAGGAAATGGTCGTGTAACAACAGTCTCACAACAGCATTGTAAGTGCTCCAAAGAAAGTGGCACCTACCATGGCTAATGAATGGGAAGTAAAATCAAAAGTAATATTCGAGATCATATGAGTTTCCCGAAAACTCTGGAATGCGTGGGAACTAAAATAAGCTAAGTATGCACGCAACAAGGGGATAGAAAGACCAGAAAAAGTAATAGCTTACGTTTAAAGAAAGCTGAGAAGGAACGCAAGGAATTATTCAATCAATGATCTAGAGTTAGTTACATTATGAACGCGCTTAAGAGTTCAGAGTATTATCCATGCAACATATATGTTGATAATCATAATTTCGTAGAATATTCCGGTATAAGTTTAAAAAAAAGAATTGAGCCCAGGTCATGGACAATGGATCAAATTGTTAGAAGATTGAATCATAGATATTCCATAGTGTCCTTGAAGGGATAAAGTAATAACTAACACCATGAGCCGCAGATCGGTAGATAGCTTAATTTTACATTAAGGTTGACCAGAGGAAAGAGGAAACTAAAGAGTTACATCAACTAAGTAAATCAGGAGTTTGATTATTGGACCCAGGAAATTATGGACATCGTGATTGAGAACATTGTAGAATCACTCTTAATATCAGAGGTGGAAGAGAGATAGTACATTAGCCATATTTTATGAAAGCTCTACGATAAAACCAGGGTACCAGCCTATAAGAAGTCAACATGAAGCTCCTACCTGGATTGTGTATGCACTAGTGGTGCATGTATCATAATAGAGCTTCAAGTTATGGACGTGAATTATACCTATATGGAAGGGAGGTCGTGAAAGAGATAGAAGATACGATGCGAGATTTTAAAGTAAGTAAGGTAAAGGTGAACAACGTACGAGATACTCAAATGCAGAAGGCTGTGAATAGTCCATACTTCGGATAGAAGGCTAGAAACATGGGGATTCCGTATCCAGGAATGATAGCAGCATCGTCAATGGTATATTTTCCAGCCTATAGGTTCTAGGTACCGAGAGATCTAGACAAGAGAGTAAAGAAGAGTTGGAGACGATGAAATGTCTCGCTTGATGTTCCAAAATAATACAAGAAAATCTATGGTGAAGCAAGATTGCGAGCAGTATAAATGGATATATGTAGGTCACAAGCTAAGGTATGATATAGAGACAAGGTTTTAGGAAGACAAGAGTAAGAACAAGAAAGGGTGAGTGAGAAGATGACAAGAATGGATAAGTCCTCGGGATTAAGCCCATGAAAAATGAGAGACCTGATGGTTTCTCTAAATTATACAAAGTTCAGTATAGCCTAAATGAACTCAAACGAGTCTAAGACTAATGGCATTTAAAAGAGATGGAAAATGTTGCCCTGACAGTACAATGAGGGTGTAATTGTGATAGATAAAGGATGACGTTTGGGCCTTTGATTGAGTAATGATTTAAAGAGGATTTTATGAATTGTACGGGATTAAAATACCCACGTAAGGTGGATCACATTGGGATGCTATGAAATACGGTTATGAAAGTATAGTATCTCCCCCAGGTGGATTAGTCTAATCACTTCAAATATCCCCCGATGAGACGTAAGTCCTAGTGGCAAGGTATTACGTAAAAAAGTTTTAAGTTATCAGTAGTATATTGTAGATCAAGATTGAGGTGAATCAACAATGGATGGACAACAGTCACAAAGTATAAGATGAAACTAGGCCTTCATTATTAAACAGTAAATTAAAGGACTTAGATTTATACATATGGATAAGCAATGAAAGCAACCTGGAGTTCAGTAGAAGACCTCGGTAATGATAAATTGATGTAAGAGTTATGGTATAATATGACCTACCTAGATGTAGTAAATTCATATGAATGGATAACCGGGTCTATGAAATAAGATATAGCAATGTTCGTAAGTTCAATAAAGTATCGGGCAAAGAACTTCAATATAGGATAAATGCCCAAAGAGACATCTTTTCAAGCTCCGTATATGCTTACAAAGTGACGCCTAGAGATTGGATAAAAAATTGGAGGAAAAAGGAGAGAAGAGTCGCATAGGCGCACATACAAAAAATGGGTCGTACAAGCTGCATGACAGAAGGTAGCAAGAATTACGAAATTGGAAAGAGTCCGACCACAAGTCGTGGTGTGAGAAATAGGCTTAAAGGGGGTGAATGCCCTGGCTTTTGGAATTATTCATAGAATAGTTGCCTAGATGGCAA
Source organism: Nicotiana tabacum (assembly GCF_000715075.1). Taxonomy (NCBI): domain Eukaryota; kingdom Viridiplantae; phylum Streptophyta; class Magnoliopsida; order Solanales; family Solanaceae; genus Nicotiana; species Nicotiana tabacum. The sequence goes on along the minus strand of NC_134095.1, from coordinate 94,585,389 downwards.
GAATAGTTCTAAATATTCACAAGAACTATAGATTATGATAATCACAAGTGCATCAGTCAACATTCGGGGACGAATGTTCCAAAGGGGGGACTGATGTTACATCCCACATTTTCGTATGTTAAAATTTCGTCGTAAGTTAATCGACGTAAGTGCAGGAATGAGATTATTTTGGAATTATAAGTATTATGCTATTTCAAACAAGGGATAAGTAAATTCGTGAAGGTGAGAGGGCAAGTAAATCGAAGAAAACGAGTTTCGTCAAAGTTTGTCAATTTCGGATAAAATACGGTCCGAGCTATAACACTCGGTATTTATAAACTAGTGTCATACAAGGTACCACATGACCATGATAGTAAGGTGTATAAAGCGTATTAAAAGTGAGTATTATTTTATGTAATTTGAGATAATTCTTAATTATGTGGGTAATTAGTTAATTATTAGGTAATGGGATATTACCTAAATATTTAATAGATTATTGGGTAATGATTAAACCCCCCAACTAAGGAATTAGGTGGTAGCACCCCAATCCCATTTAAATGACTCATTTATCCTTGCATAGATGTCATCTTTGGAAGGATTGGGGTGACTTAGTCATCCTACTAGTGGGCCACACCCAAAAGATTTCCATAACTAGTAAGATATCACATTACTTCACATTTTTTGGCAAGGTAAGTTCATATGTCTTAGAAACCAAATACGTGAGTTGCAAAACATTTGATAACATACCAAATCCATGGTTGATCGTGAGCTCTTTAAAGAGCAAAACGAATCCGTACTAAAAAATTGATAACGTTGGTTGATTGTTTGTAAAGCGTGAATTGCAAATTCTAAGAGAATCGGTTCAGGTATGTTAAGGCTATCCCTTCTTTCTTTTTGGCATGATCTATACGATACGAACAAAATGAGAAAATGCACAACTTTCATAAATGACTCTATTCATAGAAGTATTAGAAGTACATGTGTTCTTGAATTCCCATATGTCTTATTATTCTATCATCTGTTCATGGATCTCAGAAAATACGTAAGTTGATAAAGTCTATTTCATGATATTAATCAGAGGCATAATGGTCTTATGGCATTCCGAAAGATTTTATTAACGTATTTCTCATGCATTGCATTCATTTACATGTGCATTCATCTATGACTCAGACGACGTTATATATGCGTATATATGTATATAGGATATGGGAAAAGGTTAAGGCGTTATATACGCACCACCACTTGATCAGCTGGTATACGATGATGATGTTGCCCACAATAGCTGAAATATGATTCAGACGGCATTATATACGCGTATATATGTATATATATGTATATGGGATATGGGAAAGGTTATGGCGTTATATACGCACCACCACCTGATCAGCTTGTATACGTTGATGATTTTGCCAACAGTGGCCGAGATGGTATGAAGGGATGCCCTCAGAGGCTTGATGATGTTATGAACACATGTACCTATGCACGACATGACATTTATACGTATATGCATGACATTTTAAATATTAAAGAATTTCACATAGCTATTCAGATTTACATGTCGAGTCTTTTACTCCATGTTTCTCTCATGTCTATTGTCTACTGATTTTTATTCTTTACATACTCGGTATATTATTTGTACTAACGTCCCTTTTCCCTTTGGACGCTGCGTTTCATGCCCGCAGGTCCCGATAGACAGGTCGAGAGTCCTTCAAGTAGGCTATCATCTCAGTAGAAGATGTTGATGCACTCCATTTGCTCCGGAGTTGCTTGTTTGGTCAGAATAATTTAGATGTGTATTGTCTGGTATGGCGGGGCTCTGTCCCGACCTTTACAATATTATGTATTCTTAGAGGCTTGTAGATAGATTTCATGTACACGGATTCTTATGTGGCCTTGTCGACCTATGTTTTGAGTATACAAAGGATCATGCTGGCCTTATAGGCCCGTACGTCATATGTATAAGTTTGGATTCCATGTTAGATCATCCAATGTCGAGTATTTCTCCATGTTTTATTCTACTTATCTCACGATAGCCTTTCTGGCTCATTTACCTATGATAGTTTGATATTGTTTGCCATAAAAATGGTAACAACAATTAAATTTTTAAATGGGATTCTAAAAATACGTGATCTATTCTCGAGCTAGTTGTTGGAGCAGTTGATGCTAAGAATGTGAAGTTTAACGATGAAATGAAAGCTAAAACGAGGCAGTAAACGAACCGAGGGGCCTATTACCCGGATATAGGACTGGTCGATGGGGGATCTCGGGGTCGATGTTCGGGTCGAGCTCGAGCTATCGGGGATGATCGGGAATGGGATAACAGATAAAATATGATTAAACAAAACTCTTTATGGCCAATACCAAGCGATAAGATGAAGAACAAGTAAGAGAACGATGAATATTAAAGTGGCCTCGGGCCAGTGAGAACGATCAAATTAGAAAGAAAAAAAAGAGAGAGAGAGATATTATTGATCTTGTGGAGAAATGGAGCAACATCATCCTGCTATAAGGTAGTGCGAGTTCCCTTTGTATAGGAGGGGAACCCGACTACTAGTACATGGTCATTAACTATAAAGTATGGAGATGGGACGGCTTGACGCGACGCCTCAGCATAGGTTCTGGATAGGCCGGCCCTGTCAGACTTAGCCGTGTGCCTTGGGAGCTTCCCCCTCAGTCCTGGCTTCTCTTTCCGTCTTCCCTGAGTCGGGCCTCGACGAGCCCCGAGGGAGGGGATTCGGTCGTGGCTCCACGCCCTCGGGGTCTCGAGGCATTTCTTCCGGAATGTATTGATAGCGAGAAATTAAGTCCTCTGATTTTCGCCGCACACAGATAGTCTCCGCGTTTCCTAGAACGAAGTGAAGGGAAATGATTTTGACACTTGACTCCTCGAGCTTCTTATAGCAACATCACACCAGTGATGCAACCTATGGCGCGAGCTTTGTGGCAACCGGGGCATCCCACGGATTTGTGTATTTTGACTTCATTCGATGCACTGCCGATTCCCATTCTCCAAGGCGACTGTACCACCGTTGATTCGATTTTTCAAGAATGCAACTGTGTCCGTCGGTCAATCTTCTAAAGCCTCGGTGACCGTGTCGTAACCCCCTATAATGGGGGTGCCTTATCATTGTTTTTCCTATCCCAGTGCCTTCGCTGGCTTATTTGCCCATTCCTTCTTATCATCTTATTCTATCCTTGAACATCATGCTTAGGGCTCATGGCCTTAAGGCTGTTTGGCGGAGCTCCCTTAGATTGTGTCGTGGTCTTTTGCCGGGGCTTCCCTTTGTCGAGCACAATCATGCTGTCCTGTTGCTGCTATGGTTGTTGACATGTTTTGCTGTGGCTGTTGCTGTTGGCCCGAGGTGGTGATGGACGGGGGCCAACTTTCCTTGTTCACAGAAAGCCCTTCGAATTACATACTGCTGATCAAAACGGGGCTCGTATTATACACCGCTACTCACCTTCATACCTCGGCTCGACATGGTGCTCTGCCCCGAGCTGGGGCACAGCCAGACGTTCCAAGAAGTGGATTCTAAGTAGCCGTGAAAGCGGGACCGAGGCTTGTTCGGGCCGCTGTCTCTCCGAGGTTCTCTTGGCCAGCGAGGGTCCTCGAGCTTCGGAGAGCTATGACATTTTTTCGTCCCTCCCTGCTACTCACCTTATCTCTTGGGGATATTAGTGCGGAAGGCTGGGATGAAGTTTACTTTATTGACTTCTGCTTTCGATTCTTGCCTTATTTTTGTATGCTCTCGTGCCCTTCGAGGCCTTTTGAATGTCTTTCTTTATTATTGACCGCTGATATCTGACTAAGGTGCGAGCGTTCTTTCCGATCCTCTATTGATCAACATGGCTCTTTTCTGAGCCCATTGTTGTACCTCGCTCCAAGCCTAAATTAATCTGATAGGCCCGGGCTGTTGGGCCCTCCGAGTTGTAAGGAGATAATATGCTGAGTTTTGGAGCTTTTCGAGAATGTTATCCTGAATGGAGGTCAGCTTTGGGTACCTAGGGGTCCCTTTTGATCTTGATACAGATAGCTTTTTGAAGCATATAGGATAGACTTATGTTGAGGAGTTGTATGTACTCAGCCGCTGCCTCGAGCCTTCGTGGAGCTTTCGTGGTCGGAGCTTCCTGTGTTATTCCTCTTTTTAGAAAAAGGAACCATGAGACCAGGTACTGTCACACCTCCTTTTTACTTACACCCCGTAAAGGGCATAAAGGGAGTTTTTCCAATTAAAGGACAATCGAAACGGGATTTATTTGTTTAAAGATTCAGAGTCGCCACTTGGGAGATTTATGGTGTCCCAAGTCACCGGTTCAAATCCCGAGTCGAGGAAAGGGTTAACTCTATTTAACAGTCCGCGAACCAGAAATCCAGGTAAGGAATTCTGTTAACCTGGGAGAAGGGGTTAGGCATTCCCGAGTTCCGTGGTTCTAGTACGGTCGCTCAACTGTTATAATTGGCCTATTATCTGATTTTAGAACATTTTGAACCTATATGCATTTTTAACTTTATAACCGCTTTTATTCATTTTAAGGAAGATTTCAACGTCAGCCAAAACACATCTTTTGACCGCGCCACATGAAATGCACCCGCAGTCTGAGACATATTCTATTTGACGTTGTTAAGATTTGAATTTGGGTCACATGAAATGCACACCCGAGTTTAGGAAAGTAATTTGTTAAACTAACGTACCTAAAGCAATTACAAACTTGCAACTTTGCGAGGGACATGGAAATTTTCTAAATGGCGCGCCTCGAACTCTAAGGATTCACATGTTAATTAAATGAGGGCCATGCATTTTGAGATTTTGTTTGGCACGGCACACCTCAATTTTATTAAAAGAATTGTATTTCACAAAGCAAACTAAGGATGCTCCTATTTAAATCTAATTTGAAATTAGGTATCACAACCACGTCACGGGAACCGTACCCGTAGTTGTGATGATTTAATTGCGTGGCTAAAATGTGATTACCCGGGTGCGGTCGGCCTAGCATGCTCCTAGCAACCCGAATAACTAAAAGAGAAATAAAACAAGAAAACAACATGTTCCTTAAGCCCAAATTCCTTCCTAGTATCAACCAAGCCTCAAACCCAACACTAATTTATCCCAAATTCAATCTACAGCCTAAATCAATTTTCAAGACCAATCATTAGCTTTAGTAATTAGTAAGACATGCTTATAACAAAATCATTGCCTTCTCCTGCCAACTAATACATCAGCAAGGAGTTGTACCAAACCAACAAATAACAATGTTAAATAATTAAAACCAACAGATGCCTTTCAAGATAGATTAAACGCAGATTCATTCAAATCGAGGCAAGAAAATATCATGAAACCATGAGGAAGATATCATCATATAAGCAGTGAGATAGAGAGATTAGGAAGGACCTTAATAAAACAGTGTTCTCTTGAATTTTAAGCTAAAACAGGGACCTTGAATGACGAATATTCATTCCTTGTTACTCAAAACAAAAGCAACATTCCAAAACCACAATATTCCGACGAACAACTAACAGGAACCTTAGTCTGGCGATAGACCTTCGAACAACACCTCGATTTCACGAATTCGGATGGGCCTCGAACTCAAATAACGTCCATTTTGGGATGAAAATCAGAGGACAAGAAGAACAGAAATCTTTTTTGTTTTAGTTTTCTGATTTTTTTTCCAAAGATACCAAGAACCCTAAGCTCTTTTCATTTCTGTCCCGTTTTTATTTTTATACGTGACTGTTTGTGTGCGTGTTCCGACGAACTGTTGTGAATGAGAAGAAACAGAAGCAACGAGATGAGTTCATCCTCGCCGGATTCCGGCCAGTTATGGTGCTGAGGGAGCGATGGCTGCTGGAGTTTTTTTTCTTTGGTTTGGGTGTGTGTTTTCTGGCGGATTTTATTGGGAAAGGGCTGGGGTGCGACGGGTTGCAGTTGTTGAAGGTTGTTCGCCGGGGTGGTCAGGAGTGACGTTAGGGTGCGTTGATGGCTGTGTTAGCTGTTGTGGAGAAATCCAAAAATGGCTGCTTAAGTCTTGTACGTCAAAGGTGCTGAAAGGCTTCTCTTTTGTCTTAAGTTTTTAGGTTAGAGAAGAAGGGTCCTTGTTCATGGCTTCTCAAGGAGATTAAAACGAGGGGGTGGGGGGTCGTGAAGAAGACGACGCAGGGGGGTGGGGTTCGTTCCCTGCGCAGCTGCTCGTCAGCTTTTTTTTTTTCGTTTTTTCCAGCCTTCATTCTTTTCCGTTCCTTTTATTTATATAGTCTAGGTTTTTGGTAGGGTTTTAGGTTAAGGGGTATGAGCCTAAGAATTATGGGCTTGGCAATTGTGGGATAGGTCCAAAATTAGGCCTAAAGATGGGTTGCTCGAGCCCAAGCTCTATTCTTTCGCTGCGAACGAGATTAAAAATATGGGCCCATTTGTTAATTATTCCTACTATTCAAATAATTATTAAAATAAAACTAACCGTTAAAACAAATATATTTTTGGTATTTTCAAATATCATATTAAAATAAAAATATGATACTATTGTTTTATATATTTTTTTAAAGATTTTTTTTAGATTACAAATGACTACAAAACTTTAATGAACTTATTTTTGTGATTTTTCTATTTTCTTGTAATAAAATAGAGTAAAAGAGTCAAAATTACTTGAAATATCTATATTATGCCTAAATTAAATATTTTACGCTAATATATCAAAAATCTTGGAGAGGGTCAAAAATCACATGTCTACAGCTGCCCATCTTTGACTGGAAGCGTACAGAGTTTTCAGACAAAGATTGACTAGACAGGTTTTTGACCCGAACCTTATTTGGAGATACTAAAACTAAGAGAAAAGGGGAATGTGACCGAGCCCTGGTATCTGGGCTGCCTACATATCCTTGGCTATAAAGGAATCAGGCCATGTGTAGTTCAGAGATGAGTGAGGTGATGGAGTATACCGAGGTGGAGAGCCGGTCGAGGTGCCGTTCCGTCGAGGTTCAGGTCCGCAGTCCTGCTATTACATCAAAATCAAAACATGAAAAAGACTAGCTAAGCCTATCAACTACGAGTTACAAGATTCCTATCTATAAGTCTTCTGAAGCTTGATCTTGAGTCTTGAATGGTTCTTCATGCAGACTTTAGATTTGAACCTTGGCGCTTGTTAGCTGCAGGTGCTAGCTCGTTCTTCTACAGCTTTTGGGTCAGGACCGGACATGTAGTGCTTGTGACTTCTACCACGTCTTAAGCAGTTCACATCTTTCATCAACTTCTGCATTTGGATTCACTTCTTGCCTTTCTCTCTTTTCTTTATTGTGACTAACTTCTGTTGATCACCTCGGACTGTTGACTCGCATTCTTGCCACGAGATTCTTTGGTTGCTGACTTGAATTGCAATCTGAGATGCTTTTCCTTTTCTTCAGGTGGACGCCTGACTGTTGAACTCGAACCGTCTTCTCTTGTTACTTGACACTGTTTTCCTTTGCACCTTGAACCATTTTCCCCTGAAACTTGAACTGTCTTCCTTCGAAACTGCTTTCCCTTGAAACTTGAGTTGTCTTCCTTCGACACTGCTTTCCCTAGAAACTTGAGTTGTTTCCCCTTGTTCTCCAGGTGAGCGCCTGATTACAACAAACTAGACAAAACAAAGAAATTTTCTGCCCCAGTTTGCACTAGGAATATTTGTGGGTTGTTAGCAAAATTGTAAACCACTTGTACTATTGATGCAGTGACGAAATTAAACTAAAGAATAGACTAGGAAAACTATAAACTAAGCTTGACTAAAGTAAAAACTGACCCTATTCTCCAGGCGGGGCTCCTGACTGCTGAACTTGAAATATGTTCCCTGCTCTCCAGGCGGGCTCTTGACTGCTGACGTGAAATGTATTCCCTGCTCTTCAGGCGGGCTCCTGACTTGCTGACTTGAAATGTATTCCCTGCTCTCCAGGCGGGCTCCTGATTGCTGGACTTGAAATGTATTCCCTGCTCTCCAGGCGGGCTCCTGACTTCTAACTTGAAATGTATTCCCTGCTCTCCAGGCGGGCTCCTGACTTCAAGATAGACAAAACAAAGAATTTGAAAGCTAAAATTTAAATTGTACTCCCTTGTTCTCCAGGCGGGCTCCTGACTGCTACGCTTGAAAGTATTCCCTGCTCTCCAGGCGGGCTCCTGACTTCAAAACGTGAATGTATTCCCATGTTATCCAGCGGGCTCCTGACTGCTGACGTGAAATATATTCCCTGCTCTTCAGGCAGGCTCCTGACTGCTGACCTGAAATGTATTCCCTGCTCTCCAGGCGGGTTCCTGATTGCTTGACTTGAAATGTATTCCCTGCTCTCTAGGCGGGCTCCTGACTTCAACTTGAAATGTATTCCCTGCTCTCCAGGCGGTCTCCTGACTTCAAGATAGACAAAACAGAGAATTTGAAAGCTAAAATTTAAATTGTACTCCCTTGTTCTCCAGGTGGGATTCTGACTGCTACGTTTGAAAGTATTCCCTGCTCTCCAGGCTTGCTCCTGACTTCAACTTGAAATGTATTCCAATTTCTCCAGGCGGGCTCCTGACTTCAACATAGACAAAACAAAGAGTTTGAAAGCTAAAACTTAAATTGTACTCCCTTGTTCTCCAGGAGGGCTCCTGACTGCTGCGCTTGAAAGTATTCCCTACTCTCCAGGCGGGCTCCTGACTGCTGATTTGAAATGTATTCCCTGCTTTCCAGGCGGGCTCCTGACCTTAAATAGACAAAACAAAGAGTTTGAAAGCTAAAACTTAAATTGTACTCCCTTGTTCTCCAGGCGGGCTTCTGATTGCTGGACTTGAAATGTATTCCCTGCTCTCCAAGCGAGCTCCTGACTTCAACTTGAAATGTATTCCCTGCTCTCCAGGCGGGCTCCTGACTTCAAGATAGACAAAACAAAGAATTTGAAAGATAAAATTTAAATTGTACTCCCTTGTTCTCCAAGCGGGCTCCTGACTGCTATGCTTGAATGTATTCCCTGCTCTCCAGGCGGGCTCCTGACTTCAACAAAACAGACAAAAACAAAGAAAATTTTCTGCCCCAGTTTGGTGGCTGGGGACAGATGTGATTATAAAACTAAATCATATTACCAAGTATTACTAAGGATTTGAAAGCTAGGTCCCATTATTCAGGGGGTCCTGACAACTCTTAACTAAACGACAATTTAAAATCTAAGTTATATCTTCTACAGGTGTGACTTCTGCTAAATCTTGCTATCTAAGAGGATCTTTAAACTACTCCCCATTATCCAGGAGGGTCCTAAAAATCAAAAGTCCAATTTTATCTTAAGAGTGACAACTTTTATGGCTGAATTATACTACCCTACAACAGACTTTACGCTAAATGTTGTTATCTAATCGAAATCTTATAGCTAAGTCCCATTATTCAGGAGGGTCCTGAAAACTCTTAATTGATTCTTATTTCAAGCATGCAAACTTCTAAACCAACTTATATTACTTTGGGATACATTTATGCTAGATTATGCTATTTCTGAACTTTAAACTAGGTCCCATTTTCCAGGAGGGTACTGAAAATAAAAAATCAAACCTGTTTGGTGACTGCCTTTCTCCACGGAGGGTTTCTCCGAAACAACCAAAATTTCCTGCCCCTATTTTAATCAAAGAAAAATTTTGTCATTTTAAATGTGGTGGTTGGTTTGTGGCCTTGACTTTTAGGGAGATTGCTCTTTCACTTCCCATGATAACTGATTTCCACTCGAGGACCTTGCTTGCTTATGGACTAACCACTTTCTCTGTCATCCTTATCACAGAAAATACCCCTTCTCCGTTCAGACCTAATTCCCTTTATCTATTGCATTGCTCATGAACTGACATTTACCAACCTTTGTGTTTCACCGAAAATACCTTTGATTCGTTCACCTAACACCCCCTATGTTGTTGCATTGTTCCTGAATTGATATGTACCAAACCTTTATATTTCACATGAATCCCAAAGCATGTCAATTACCGTCTACTTAATATGCATTCTGTTCTTTCCTAACTTAACCCACTGGCATTGACCTTGAGGTCTACTGTTCCCTCACTTGTCACGTCAACTTTGATTTCTGCTTGGAAGACCTCGCTTGTCACTGGTTAACCACTTTCTTTGTCTCATCATAGGGAATACCTTTGACCCGTTCACCCAACATCCTCTATCTGTTGCACTGTTCACGAATTGAAATATACCAAATCTTTGTATTTCTGATTGACCCCAAAGCATGTTGATTGTTACCAACTCAGTGCGCTTGTTGTTCTTTCTTGACTTATGATACTGATGTACTTGCTAGATCCCGTTTTGTGCAATTAGAAAACTGGTGGCAAATTTTGAAGTCATTTCTCACTTATTTTGACCAAATAGACTTAGGAAGAGGAAGTAAACAAGACAAAAGGAACATAGTAAAGGACAAAAAGAGGTGATTCCTAACAAGAAAACTACAAAGTAGAAACCTATCAGATATGGATACCAACTCTAATGACCATGACATGCATCTGTGGCCTATTCTGTCAAACAAGTCTGATGTTCAACTCTTGTTATACCTCTGAACCGTGAAACTGGGCTTCAATGCTCCGATTATCTAATCTGATTCACAATCTTTATTCGACTTGTAGTGCCCAAAGGGTTTTCACCATCAAGCCTCTCTCATTTGATTCTTTCTCTCAACTTTCAATCGCCTCAAGGTGCCCGTGAAAGTTTTCACCAGTAAGACTCTCTCATTTTTATTACTCTCAACTCCCGTCTCCTTACGGTGCCTGTGAGGGTTTTCACCGATAAGACTCTCATTTTCATTATTTTTTTTTCTGCTTGGACCATAGTGTTGCCCCTGATATGAATCACCTCTATTTGCTCGACTTGGCATCTCTTGAAGAATGATTGGAAGGTCTTTCTTTGGACCGTAATGTGGGCTTTTGGATGGGGTTAAGAAGAAAGGATATCAATGGCTCGAAATAATTCAAATGGGTTCAAAATTACAACTTTCGGAATCGGATTTCTGACAACAACCACAGCTTCTGCCCCAGTTTCTTGTTTGGGAACTTTTGGATTTTATTTTGATGGGACCGAACCGTGAGACTGCCTACGTATCCTTAAAAAGAATTAGGTCGAACGTAGTTTATGACATAGGAATTGCTCTGTTGTTGTGATTTTTCTTTTCTTTTTCTTTCTTTTCTTTCTTCCTTTTTCTCTTTTTGTTGTTTTGTTGTTTTTTCTTTCTTCTTTTTCCTCTTTTTTTCTTTTTCTTCTTTTCTCTTCTTTTTTTTGTTCAATTTCCATTTTTCTTCTCTCCCTTTTCGTTTTATTCTTTTCTCCTTTTCCTTTGCTTATCTTTCACGCTTGTGTTTCTGATCTTTGCTACTGATCCCGAAAGAGGGGTATGAAAGAAAATAAACAAAGCTCAAAGGGGTAACGAAGAATAAGGTGTTTAGATAGTAGAACAAAATGCCTTCGTCATTCCAATCTTCAAAACATGCCAAGTACAAACAACCCAATTAAACAAACCAAAGAAAACCTTCGTAACATCTTTTGATTGCGCCAGACTTGATGACCATATCCACACATTCGCCTTCTACATCTGTTACATACAAAGCACCATTGGACAACACTCTCACTCTCATTACCACGAACGACTCCTGTCAATTTGGGCAAACTTGCCTTTAGCTTTAATCCGATGCAGCATGATACATTTCAATAAGGTTTCTTTATGCTCTATCTGCCCCGTTTCACACAATTCGGGCTTGAAGTGATCTCAAAATGCCTTTACTTATTTCCGTCAAATGTCCCTACATCTTCAACATTGTTTCATTGCTTCGTGATTAAACTAACTTTTAAAACCAGGTCGATAATTACGCGTGCATGTCATGTCACTAAAGTCAATCAGGAAAAGAACTTTAAAAGAAAAGAGAACTAAAGTAAAATGACTAGAAATTACAGAAAATAGAAAATTGCATTAGACAGATGGTGAAAGGGTTTGAACAAAACAAACAAACTAAATTGGGGTCACAAACCTAGAACAAACCTAGACAACACTAGACGGGCTACCATGACTAAACAAACTAGGCAAAATAAAAGGATAGAAGAGTTTGAGCCACGAGACAATGTCTGGATTACAACCCTGAAATAACCAAGACAACAGAAATGACAACAAAATAAACCACCAAAACTCCTCCCTGGCTAACCAAGACAGGAGCGTATTTCCAATTGCAAAGCTCGGCATCTTAGCCACTGAATTCCGCATCAACATTACTAGGATCTTCACAAACTTCCATCACATTGTTCTTAACAAATTGCTTTTGGGTTCCTTTTGCTGGCTCGTTCTTAAGATCAACCTCTGATAGCACTGAAAACTTTGCAGTGCGTGGGCCTTCGAGGATCTCAGAAGAATTTTCATATTCCTTTTCAAAACAAATCATACTCACCACATGCGTCTCATTATGCACAGGCGATGAACTTTGGCTAGTGTTTGCTGCATCTGGATTTTGTACGACAATGTCGCCTACATCAATAAGCTTCTGAATTGCTTTCTTCAGATTCCAACACTTCTCTATGTCATGCCCCGTGGCATCTGAGAAATATGCGCACCTTTGAGAAAAATCAAACTTCTTTAACAGAGGGTTTGGCATTTTTATGTGAATCGGCTTCAACATGTCCAATTGCTTCAACTTTTGGAACAAACTGGCATATGATTCTCCAATAGGGGTGAAAGCCTTTTCTTTTTTCAGCAACCTCTCATTCTTAAATTCTTGATTGGGCCGGAAACCTGATCCAGGGAGTTTTTGGCAGGCTCGTGGGGGCGGGTAAGACATTTGGGGAAGTGGTGTGGGCTATCGCGGGCCTTGTGGGTGTGGAGCATATGGTGGTGCATTGTGGATAGGGTACTGGAAAAGTGATGTACGACTTTGGGAGTTCTGTGGGGAGAAGTAGCATTGGGGAGGATTACAAGCATATCCACGAGGTCGACATTGAGGCTGAAAGCGTTTAGCAAGAACGACCACTGGACCCTGTCATCGGCGGGGCTCACCAACATCTTTTCTATCAATGGGAGGACTATCCTGAGAAATTCGTTCGTTCCATCTGAGCCAAAAATTGCTAACACTTTTCTTGAGTTTCTTTTCCATTTGAGATAGGGAGGAGCGGTCTGGGACAACACCTGATCTGTATTGAAAGTATCAAACAAAATCTTGAGCCATGTCACCCAATGTAGGCCACATACCAACATCTTGACGCTTATGCCATTCCAAAGCTACCCCAATCAGGCTCTCACTGAAGTACGCCATCAGCAAATCATCTTTCTCGCTAACACTTCTCATTTTACTGCAATAATCCCTCAAATGGGCTACCAGATCCCCACATCCATCATACAAGTTAAACTTTGGCACTTTAAATCCCACAGGCAGACGAACGTCGAGAAACATAGATAGTTCTTTGTAAGACATGCTACCCTAGTCTCCCATTCCTTGCTTGTTCTTTAAGGACTGTTCTATGCCTTTCGGCCTCCTGGGTATCCCATCTCGCCCTTTTCTTCCTATGAACTTTTCATTTTCAACATGAGGTTCATCCCGTGGGCCCTGCTTGTATGAGTTAGGAACCTTGTGGGCAACCTTTGAGGGGTAATATTGGGCATCATGAGCTTTGAGTGGGTGTTCATTGTTGAGGATGGTGGATAAGACCGGAGGGCAATTTTTGGGAAAGGTAATTGGAAGATGAGTGATGGAGCTACTAAGACGGTTGGGAAAGCTATGATAAGCGGGTAGATCTGGAGAGTATGGAGGATCATCTGGCATTGTGTCCGGAGTTTGGGTAAGGGCAACATCTAGGAAGCTAGGTGGCGGCGGGGGTGGTGCCTTCCCAGTCATCCAAGCCTGATACATGTCCGTCATGTGTTGTCTTAACATCTTTACCTCTTCAACCAACCCATTGTCCTGTTCAACCAACTACTTTCGGGCACCGGTATCAACCAACTCAGTTCTGTTGTTGTCTGCCATTGCCTTTTGACATTATGTTGTAGAGAAGAGTTACCACTTTAAAACCACAAACCAACCACCCTTCTGCTATGAATATAACAAATTGAAGCCATCACGTTAGCGTTAGGGCATTTAACATAAGATAATCTCACTTTATGTGCAATGCACCTAGCCACAATTATCAGTTCTAAAATGACTTCGAGGGTACAAAGGTCAGTTGGCATCATCCCAATTTGTTCATTTCAATCCTCTCTTTTCTTTGTTTTTCTAGCACTTGCTTGATCATTTTCCTTCCTCTTTTTCTAATTTCACTCTTTTCTTTCCTCTCATTTCTCACATCCCACAATTTCATCTCTTTTTTCTCTTTTTTTTTCCTTTTTTCCTTTTTTTTTCTTTTAACAGTAAAAAAAATGATTCGATCGAACCCTATGTAGATTGCCTACGTATCATGACGCCGCATGAATTAGATCTTTGCGTAGTTCTGGAATATCGAGAATAAAGGGAACAAACTAACATTCTTTTTCCTTTTATCTTAATGACTACTCTGACGAGAAAAGGGAAATAAAAGAAACAAATCTCTTTCTTTTTTTTTTGAATTTTCTAGACTTAATGTTCTATAACCTATTCTAAACTCAAGCTTAACGTTCATATATATTTTTTCGAAATGAGCAATGAAAAAAAAAGAAAAAAAAACAAAATATTTTTGGATTTCAATTTTGATTACCTAAAAAAGAGATTCTAATGATAAACAAAAGATAAAGTATTTTTTTCTATGTACAATATGCTAAAGTTCTAATGAAAATAAAAGAATTTTTTCATTTTCACTAATTTCCCAAAGAAACACCTCAAAAGAAAATCTTTTTGGATTTTGGAATTAACACCTTAAAGAAAGCTTTTAAAGAAGTACTAAAAGAAAATTCTTTTTTTTTTGAATTTGGTCCTAATATACTAAAGGAAACATAAAAACAATTCATTTTAAGTTCTAGATATTAATTGCCTAGAGGAAAACAACCTCAATTTTTTTTTTCATTTCTAGAATTAGTATTCTAAAGAAAATTTATAGCGAAACATAAAATGCAACATCGTTTTTTTTTGGATTTTTGAGTTACAGCATATTTTCCAAATATAAAGCAGAAAATATAATAACAAAAGGCTTGACATTACTGTACAAAACTAGAAAGTAAAAGACGACATAAAATGAAGAACAGACTCAAAACTTAAAAGTAAAACAAATCTCCTCAAGCAACTCCTGACTGAGCGATCCTGACCAGATGGTCACGGGGTGTCTGTCATGCTCAAACTTCGGTAAATAAATCCACACCTGTATGAGAAAACTTTAAATAAACACTATGTGAGACAATAACACTTCCTACTGGACACATGAAAGACATGGTTGAGACTATTTTTGCAAACTGGCTTATTTGGCCATAAGGTGGCTAGAAGTGCAAAATTTGGCTATGACCCCGCAAAGCCAAGAACCTAAGATTTACTAGGAAGACCGGACCCTATGTGGGTTGCCTACGTATCACGCCCCGAAAGACGAGAATCAGGTATGCGTAGTTCGGGCAGATTGGATACGGGCGAGAATAATAAAAAAAACAACTGACATATAGAAAACACATTTTTTCTTTTTTTTCGAAAAATGATGAAACATATAAAATCTTTTTGGATTTTCTTTTTTTTTTTCCGATTTTTTGATTTTTGAAAAATGATAAAAAGTGCAAAATCTTTTTGAAGTTTCCATGCTCTTTTTTTTCTTAATAAAATGTAACAAAAATATAATTGGGCCCTACTCACTTCATCCTCACACTTCAACCTTTTTTTTTCATTCGCCCTCAATTATCATTGGTCCGCCAAATGACCCTTTTACCCTTGAAGAAATGCAATATGTAGCACATAGGATGCATCAAGATGGTCGGTTATTTTGGGTACACCTGTCCTAGACGGACCCAACCCCTGTGTTGAGTCCCCTAAGTCAAATGCACATGATGCAAACAAGCGTTCTTACTAGGGATCCGACATGAAGCTGTGTTTTTTTAGGTTTAATCCTGGGTTTTATTGTTCTAGACCTGGCTTACCCGAGAGTACAGCTCGAGCCGGGGGGGGGGGGGGCGTACCGGGAATACAGAAGCTTTACCGATTTTGCAACTTGTCCGAACCTCGTTCTAAATTTGGGATATGACTCTAACAGAAAAGAAATAACACGAAGTGCACACTTCTTCATGATTTAGAAGACTCAGAGAGAGGAGGGAGTTCGCAACAGTTTATATACAGTTCATGGAATATCAAAGCGGTAAAAGCAATCAATTAGCACATTAGGCCCAAATCATGTAACAAAATCAGATAATGGATAAAGCCAACTATAACAATTATTCTAAGCTCGAATTCTTGAACCCTGAAGCAGATATTCTGGGTTCGATCCCCAGATGAGACCAGGTACTGTCACAC
Organism: Nicotiana tabacum; assembly: GCF_000715075.1. Lineage (NCBI taxonomy): Eukaryota > Viridiplantae > Streptophyta > Magnoliopsida > Solanales > Solanaceae > Nicotiana > Nicotiana tabacum. The sequence goes on along the minus strand of NC_134095.1, from coordinate 94,569,019 downwards.
CTCCTTTTTACTTACATCCCGTAAAGGGCATAAAGGGAGTTTTTCCAATTAAAGGACAATCAAAACGAGATTTATTTGTTTAAATATTCAGAGTCGCCACTTGGGAGATTTATGGTGTCCCAAGTCACCAGTTCAAATCCCGAGCCGAGGAAAGGGTTGACTCTATTTTGACAGTCCGCGAATCAGAAATCCAAGTAAGGAATTCTGTTAACCCGAGAGAAGGGGTTAGGCATTTTCGAGTTCCGTGGTTCTAGCACGGTCGCTCAACTGTTATAATTGGCCTATTATCTGATTTTAGAACATTTTGAACCTATATGCATTTTAACTTTATAACCGCTTTTATTCATTTTAAGGAAGATTTCAACGTCAGCCAAAACACATCTTTTGACCGCGCCACATGAAATGCACCCGCAGTCTGAGACATATTCTATTTGACGTTGTTAAGATTTGAATTTGGGTCACATGAAATGCACACCCGAGTTTTGGAAAGTAATTTGTTAAACTAACGTACCTAAAACAATTACAAACTTGCAACTTTGCAAGGGCCATGGAAATTTTCTAAATGTCGCGCCTCGAACTCTAAGGATTCACATGTTAATTAAATGAGAGCCATGCATTTTGAGATTTTGTTTGGCACGGCACACCTCAATTTTATTAAAAGAATTGTATTTCACAAAGCAAACTAAGGATGCTCCTATTTAAATCTAATTTGAAATTAGGTATCACAACCACGTCACAGGAACCGTACCCGTAGTTGTGATAATTTAATTACGTGGCTAAAATGTGATTACCCGGGTGCGGTCGGCCTAGCATGCTCCTAGCGACCCGAATAACTAAAAGATAAATAAAACAAGAAAACAGCATGTTCCTTAAGCCCAAATTCCTTCCTAGTATCAACCAAGCCTCAAACCTAACACTAATTTATCCCAAATTCAATCTACAGCCTAAATCAATTTTCAAGACCAATCATTAGCCTTAGTAATTAGTAAGACATGCTTATAACAAAATCATTGCCTTCTCCTGCCAACTAATACATCAGCAAGGAGTGGTACCAAACCAACAAATAACAATGTTAAATAATTAAAACCAACAGATGCCTTTCAAGATAGATTAAACGCAGATTCATTCAAATCGAGGCAAGAAAATATCATGAAACCATGAGGAAGATATCATCATATAAGCAGTGAGATTGAGAGATTAGGAAGGACCTTAATAAAGCAGTGTTCTCTTGAATTTTAAGCTAAAACAGGGACCTTGAATGACGAATATTCATTCCTTGTTACTCAAAACAAAAGCAATGTTCCAAAACCACAATATTCCGACGAACAACTAACAAGAACCTTAGTCTGGCGACAGACCTTCAAACAGCACCTCGATTTCACGAATTCAGATGGGCCTCGAACTCAAATAACGTCCATTTTGGGATGAAAATCAGAGGACAAGAAGAACAAAAATCTTTTTGTTTTAGTTTTCTGATTTCTTTTTCAAAGATACCAAGAACCCTAGGCTCTTTTCATTTCTGTCCCATTTTTATTTTTATACGTGACCGTGTGTTTGCGTGTTCCGGCAAACTGTTGTGAATGGGAAGAAACACAAGCAACGAGATGAGTTCATCCTTGCCGGATTCCGGCCAGTTATGGTGGTGAGGGAGCGATGGCTGTTGGAGTTTTTTTTTCTTTGGTTTGGGTGTGTGTTTTCTGGCGGATTTTATTGGGAAAGGGCTGGGGTGCGACGGGTTGCAGTTGTTGAAGGTTGTTCGCCGGGGTGGTCAGGAGTGACGTTAGGGTGCGTTGATGGCTGTGTTAGCTGCTGTGGAGAAATCCAAAAATGGTTGCTTAACTCTTGTACGTCAAAGGTCCTGAAAGGCTTCTCTTTTGTCTTAAGTTTTTAGGTTAGAGAAGAAGGGTCAGAACGGGGGTGGTTTGAAGAAGATAGACGCGAGGGGGGTGGGGGTTCGTGAAGAAGACGACGTATGGGGGGGGGGGGGGGGTTCGTTCCCTGCGCAGCTGCTCGTCAGTTTTTTTTTGTTTTTTCAGCCTTTTTTGTTCTTTTCGTTCATTTTTTATTTATATAGTCTAGGTTTTTGGTAGGGTTTTAGGTTAAGGGGTATGGGCCTAAGAATTATGAGCATGACAATTGTGGGCTAGGTCCAAAATTAGGCCTAAAGATGGGTTTCTCGAGCCCAAGCTCTATTCTTTCGCTGCGAACGAGATTAAAAATACGGGCCCATTTGTTAATTATTCCTACTATTCAAATAATTATTAAAATAAAACTAACCATTAAAACAAATCTATTTTTGGTATTTTCAAATATCATATTAAAATAAAAATACGATACTATTGTTGTATATATTTTTTAAGATTTGTTTTAGATTAAAAATGACTACAAAATTTTAATGAACCTATTTTTGTGATTTTTCTGTTTTCTTATAATAAAATAGAGTAAAAGAGTCAAAATTACTTAAAATATCTATATTATGCCTAAATTAAATATTTTACGCTAATACATCAAAAATCTTGGGGAGGGTCAAAAATCATATGTCTACAGGTACTGCCTTGAGTCGAGTGATGGTGTTGAAAGCTTCCCGAAATCCGACTTCTTTTTGGTGGGGCTGCTTGAGGTAGAATGCTACCTCGAAATTGGAGATAATAAGGCCGACTCCTTGAGTCCTGGCTTCTCGTCGAATGATGCTTCCGGGATCGGGTATCACCCTATCGATCTGTAACGAGGTTGTTGGCTTCCCGAGGCTCACTTCGGGTAGGCGAGTCGTTGCTGCTTCTCGCATATGTGTGGGGCGGCTTCGGCTTCTTTGAAAGACCTCACTATTTTAGATAACTATCCTTCCACTTTGGCATATGGTTCTTCATTTCTTTAGGCGCAAAAAGTGTTGGCGCATGTCCTTGCTCTGATATGTTAGTTTTACCATAGTCATGGCAACCACTTCGGGGCCGGCCCGGCAGGGAGTGGGTAGTTTTGCTCTCGGCGCTCAGGAACCACGGGAGTTCGCTTTTGAAGATTGTGTCTTTGTTAAGAGAGGAATATTTGGAGATGGCGAGGAGATACTGTGGATGGAGCGAGGGGACAACGCTGCAGGTGCTTTCCCCGGATGAGAGTATTACAGACTCTACTGATGGATTCTTGAGCGTATACCTATATCCTTTCGCATTTGGCCCCCTTGATAGGGTCGTGCTTGATTTTTGCTTGAAGTATCGGGTTACTTTGGCGCAGATACATCCGTCGTTTTGGCAAGTGGTGTTGATGATTGTCACGTCCCCTTTTTCCCCTAAGGCTGGGCTTGAATTCACGCTTAACCACATCGTCAGGCTATACCAACCCTTTCATCACCAAGGCCTACTAACCTTGAGGTGCCTTTCTTCCATGCCCTTTGTTGTCAATGACGAAGGAGACGGGGATCGAGAGTGGGCCAGTTGGTTTGTCCGGGTCTGGACGACCGACATTATCCCTGTGGAGCTTTTGCCATTTCCCAAGGGATAGAATTATGCACGTGAGTGAAGCGTCTGGTACTTTTTTAGATTTTGCCTATAGCGAAAATCAGTTGAGTAATCAGGTTTTTTCCCTTTTCGCAGCAACTTCATGGATGCTAGGCGAAGTTCTTGACCTGCCCGGCTGGGTCCGGAAGCTGGTGATCCATTCGACCTGCGATGAGCGTCAGTGTCGAGCTGTATTCCGTATCAGATGGGGAGCGAAATACCAAGGTATACGCGCATGCTACCTTTGCCTTGGCCTTCATATATTTGAGGTAACATTTCCCTCCTTTCTTTTGTAGTGGCTTTGCCGTTTGCAAGTATCAGGCGGTTCTTCGGGAGGAGGCAGTGCTCTTCCAATGGAGAGAAGGAGGTATCGGCCTCGAAGCCGAGGGATGACAGCGATAAATGGGGTTGGCACCCGCAGTGTGACGGAGCTTTTAGTGGCACTGAACGGGCCCGCGTATTCGAAAAGAGGGCATCATCCAAGCCTTCTATTCTCGGAGTATCTGATTCCCGGACGGCGGTTCCTCCGAGTGAATACGCTTCGCCCGAGGTTGGTTCTCCTGGGGCCGAAGAGGCAGGATCAATAGGAGTATGCTCTGACTTCGAGGAAGTCCGCCGGCTTCACTTTGTGGTGAGTTTATGCACAGTTTTTCTATATTGCGTGTCCTCCTATCTTCATCGAGTTTTCCTTTTCCAGGCCTGTGATGGGCTCAGGTCTGAGCTGCTTCGTCAAGGAGCCAGGCTTCAGAAGGTTCTGGACAAGGGCGAGTCCCTTAGGCTCCTTAGTGAGGAGAAGGAGGTTGAGTTGCTACATTGGTGATATGAGGCGTACCGGAGCTCGAATTACGAGAGCTATTTGATAGAGTGGGTAACCTTTTGTAGCACGCGCCTCGCTTCTTGTGGACATTAAGGTTAACCCTTTTTTATTATACTAGCTGAAGAAAAAGACGTAGGCCTTGGAGTACCTTAAGGGCGACATCGACCGCGTCGGAAATGCTTGCGGTGAGCTAAGGGCTTAGGTACAAGCTAAATCTTTAGGGGAGACAAGTGCTTTGACCAAGGTCCCTGCCTTCAAAGCCTAACTCTGCTTGGCTCGTGACAATGCCAAAGTTCAAGTGGATATGATCGGGAGACTTAAATCTGATCTCTCGAAGATCAGGGCTGAGATAATCGATGCCCAGGATGAAGCGGCATTAAGCCAAACCAAGGCTGATCAGGAGATGGCGATTCGTATGAAGGACGCTGCTGATGCCCAAGCCGAGCTGAAGCGATCCCTCGATCGGGAGAAGAGGATCGTGGAATATGTTCGTTGCAGATCCTGAAGAGAGGTACTCGAGGAGATCGGTGCATGGGGCTTCATTCTCTCGGAGGAATTGGCTCGAGTAAGGGCGGACGAGCGTGATGCTCGGTCCCTTCTTGATGATGTTGCAGAGAGCGCATCTGGCAAGCTGTAGCCATTTGGAGCGGAGTGTTGATTTTGCCATTTTTCCGCTTTGTATTTGATACTTGTGGAACATGTTTGTAGATGGAGAGTGCACCTTTTTTGCGTATGAAAGATAAGAGGAAACTTGAAGCTTTATCTCTCCTACATCCCTTTCTGTATTGCTTTTGACCAGGCGGGCTGGTTTCGGTGTTTGGTGGGAACCTCGTAGGTCCGGAACTGATCAGGTAGGCCCGGCGGCTTTTAAGTACGATCCTTGACATGAGCAGGCGTTGGGGCCTCTGTGTTTTGCCTAGCTGTTTAGGCTTAGTCTCCGAGTCAGGCCTTGACTCGATCTTGCCCGACCTTGAATATTTTGTGCCCGTGTGGGCAGATAGTGATTGTTCTTATTTCTTGCCCTTGGGCATTTGCTGTTTCAACTATTTTGGGTCCAGTCTCCGAGTCGCATTGCGATTCGAGCTTTAATTGACCCTCAAGTTCTTTCCTGCATGCATAGGTGGACGATGATGGTCTTTTGTGCTTCGGGTCGAAGTGACCTTACAGGCGCGTGGCCCGGAGGCTCACTCGACTAGCGATAATGGCATTTATGCCGTGCCCTTAGGCATATTGCAGTTTAACTATTTTGGGTCCAGTCTCCGAGTCGCGTTGCGACTCGAGCTTTAATTGACCCTTAAGTACTTTCAATTTTCAGATCGGTGATAGTGCCTCTTACGTTGTTCTGGTCGTTGAGACCTTTTAATATGTGGCCTGGAGGCTTGCATAGTTAACAATTTTGGATCCGGTCTCCGAATCGGGTTACCATTCGAGCTCATTTTAATCCTCAAGTTGTCAATTTTCAAGCTGGCAGCAATGGCTCTTACGCTGTTTGGTCGTAGAGACCTTTTAGTGTGTGACCCGGAGGATCGTTTGGCTGGCGACAATGGCTCTTACGCTATTTTACCCGCGGGCTTTTTGTAGGCTTTGTTTTCCACTCGTTAAGGTCTTTTGAAATAATTTTTCCTGACCCGTCGTCAGTTCTAGAAGAACCTCAATTTCAAGTCGTTATCAGCGATGTTTGAGCACCTCAGAAGGTTCATAGCTCGTAGGCTGAGTAGGTAAAAGCCTTGTGATTTAGAGATGACATGGTCGAAGCTCCTTTTTGCCTGTTGAGGGAAGCCTGTTTTAACCGATTCTTTCCGAAGTATATTTGAAGTAGTGGCCTACAATTTTTGTTTAGCGACGATCGGGCGTCCTCGAGTCGCATTAATTAGGCTGTATCAGCCATTTTGACCGTAGTCATATATGTTTGGCTAGGGCTGTTTTTGATCCTGAGTGATAGTTTAGGCGTCTACACCGAGGGTATGCCCTTTCGGGATTCTTACAAATGCGACGTATAGCCTAAACTTCGAGATTTTCATGCCTGTTGAGGTCTTACAGTTTGTCATGCTTGTTGAGGTCTTACAATTTGTCATGCCTGTTGAGGTCTTACAGTTTGTCATGTTTGTTGAGGTCTTACAATTTTGTTGTAGTATAGAATAGATCTGATTACGTCGAGTCTGCCCGCTAGGGGTGTTACACTTTCGGGTTTTCTAGTGCATGGCGATTGGCGACAGTCTCCGAGTTATTGAGTTTGCTTGGGCTCGAAGTCCGCTGTTTGAGAGCTCAGAGCTACCTTTCTGGGGCTTCATGAGCCCGGAGTTCCAACCTTGGGGTCGTGTGAGTGTCAAATTGTTGACGCTAAGTCTCTGAGCATTTCGGGATGCATTCGGTGGAAAGGTTCCTGCCGAGAATACACTGCGATTTCCTTGTTTGGAGAATAAGATGCTGAAAAGATATCCTTTTATTTCTTGGCGTAAACACTCATTGTTTCATTGTCGTGAGCTCGGCCCGCACGAGCGCGGCTCCTCGGACCATTCGATTTTGTACATAATTCACCATTGAAACTTAGTCTGGTGTTTCCCGGTCCTTCCAAGGGGATATTGCCCTTAAAAGAAGATCATCGCTTGTTATTTGTATGCAGGAGAAAGCCTGTGATCTTGTCAAATCCTCCCCTGGGAGTACGTTGCTTCGCTAATAATCTTGCTGGCGAGACCATCTTTGGGGCAGAAGTCCGATTGAGGAAAAAATGCGGTGGGCCCTGTCAAGGCTTTGGGATCTTCGGGTGGAGTTAGAACCTCTGAATATCCCGGACGGTTGCCTGCATACAGGTTAGTGAACAAATAACAAAGGACCGAAGCAGTTCTACCTTACCGCGGGATGTGTAGGCGACGTTTCAGGATTTGGTACGTTCCAGCCTTCTCGAGGTGTGAGCCCTAATGCAGCCCTCCGTTGTGTTTAATCAGGCTTGGCCGAAGACGTGATTAGTTTACCCTTTGATCCTTTCGAGGGTGGAGGCATTGATGCCGGCGATGCACCATATGGTGGGGAATTTCCCCTCGTCGCGTATTGCTCCCTATTGACTTATTTTAATTTCGCCCTTTGCGTGGGATTTCATCCTTTTGGCAAAATGGGGCCGACGCTATCTCCGAGCGGTGTGCCGATGTCCATCTGACTAAGACGTCTATACCTTGCACCTTCCTTGATAGTACAGAGCCCGGCGTCCTAGCTCGAGCTTAGATGGGCTGTATCGAGAGAACGGTATTCCTACTTGTTGTGGTGATCATCGTTTGGAATTCGTCAAAGATTCGGGGTGCGGGAGCGATTTGGTTCGTTAGTCAGAACCGCCCCATTGACTTTGGTCCGGCATTGTTGGTATGCTTGATCGAACCACCTGTATTCATGAACACATGTTTTATTTGGAATAGATCAAACGAGGGAGAGGGTTACCAATGCGTCAGTGTAAGGCCGAGGCGAAGTCTCGGTGTCCTTTTTTCTGGATGTAAGGGTGTCCTCTGGAGTATATCCCTGGACCTATTCTTCCCTAGAGACAAACATTTTTACTTTTCATTTTATGAGTCCTTGGAGGGTGTCACCATTCCTCCACTGTCGTGGTAATACACCGCAGCTTGTTTGCTTCGTTCTTCCTGGTTGCCTTCCTCCCTTGGGGATGGAATCGAGCCTGATCGCTCGGCAGTACTCGATGGCGATTTTTATTGAGTAGCACGGTCGTTGTTCTCCTGAGCTGATGGCCATTTTTGACCCTGTGGCCGCGCGCGCCCTGTGGTTCCCGCGCTAGGCTGTGGTTCCTTTGAATGGGTCTTGGTCGAGTAGACCTGAGTCGTTCGGCATTCCTGGTTTCACTTAGGGTGATCACGATGTTTGGTATAGCAATGCTGAAATCATATTCTGCTGGGCGGGGTGCCCCTGCCGGACATGCCTCGTCGAACCTGGTTCTACTGAAGATTCCTCGAGGATGTTACCCTCGAGCTATTTCCCGATCGTTGTGAGGTAGGTTGCATCTTGTGGCATTCCTCCCATCCGCGGCACATGGGTGGTACCTCCACCTATTTGGCATTAATCTCTTTGCCAGGAGCCTACTTGGGTATACCGAGCCTGAAGAGGCTTCCGGATGGTTGTCCACGACCCTGATTCGTGGCTGGTGCCGGGTGCGGGCACCCAACCAGATCTCGATTTGGTATCTAATCGAGCTTCATTTGAAATGTCCTGAAGTCATCGAGCATGGTTCGTTTAGGCTTCGGGCGAAGGCCTGTGTTGCCCAATCATCTGAAATCGGGGGCGATCTCGTTCATTATATAAGGAACGAGGCGCGACTTCCTGTGGCATTTCATTCTCTCTTTGTTCGGTCTTAGATGTGTCGGGCTGTCCCATTACTGCTTTGATGGCATTAGCGTGTGCCTTTGCAGAGGAATCTGCTGGTATGGTAAGCGAGTTTTTGAGGTCAGGCGCTAGGCTGCAGTGCCACATCATGGTTCCTTTTGAGTGTTTCCCCGAACTTCTTCAATGAGACGGGCTCGAACTCATCATCTTGAAGGTCGCTGCCTTTTCCCGTGCACGTGTAAGATTTGCTGCGCTCGTTGGGATCCGAGTTCCCTCGTACTTAGGGAGTTCCGGCATTTTGGATTTCCGTGAAACGGGTTCCGGGACTGCTTCCTTGGGGGACCACTATTGTATGAACTTCTACGAGCCTGACTCGATCCTCTTGGAGAGATCCCCAAGCATCTTCGCTATGGTAGGTCCTGTTATCGATTCATTGTTGCTTGATCTCTCGGGTACCCGTTCGGCGGGGGGAGCTATTTCTGGTGCCGCTGTGCTGGGAGTCTTTGGGTGGCTTTGAAATTGAGCAATGACCCATTGTTGTGCCTGCAACATTTCAAAAATAACATGAAGACTAACTTCCTGTTCTTCCCGGGCCGGGGTTTTTTGAGCTTCCTGTCGGTCGCTGCGCCATATGCTCTTGTCGGTGTGAGAAGTTTCATCGACTTGTTGTGCGTCCTATGAATCCACGTCCACTAGAATCGATCCAGGCGCGTTATCGGGATTCTGTGGTGGTGCTCCAGCGGCCGGGACAGACACGCCATTTTCCTTGTGGTTTTTGAGGTTGTCGTTCTCGACTCTGTTTACCAAGCCAGACATTTTGACCTGAAGTAAAAGGATCTTGCACAAGAAAAAGTGTGAAAGATAATGTGTGTTTGTGCAATGAAACCAACAAGAAAATAATCACTATTATTTTTAGCCCCACGGTGGGTGCAAAACTGTTTACGTGAAAATGGTAACAACAATTAAATTTGTAAATGGGATTCTAAAAATACGTGATCTATTCATGAGCTAGTTGTTGGAGCAGTTGATGCTAAGAATGTGAAGTTTAACGATGAAATGCAAGCTAAAATGAGGCAGTAAACGAACCGAGAGGCCTCTTACCCGGATATAGGACTGGTCGATGGGGGACCTCGGGGTCGATGTTTGGGTCGAGCTCGAGCTATCGAGGATGATCGGGAATGGGATAACATATAAGATATGATTAAATAAAGCTCTTTATGGCCAATACCGAGCGATAAGATAAAGGACAAGTAAGAGAACGATGAATATTAAAGCGGCCTCGGGCCAGTGAGAACGAGCAAATTAGAAAGAAAAGAGAGAGAGAGAGATATTATTGATCTTATGGAAAAATGGAGCAACATTAGCCTGCTATAAGGTAGTGCGAGTTCCCTTTATATAGGAGGGGAACCCGGCTACTAGTACATGGGCATTAACTATAAAGTATGGAGATGGGACGACTTGACGCGACGCCTCAACATAGGTTCTGGATAGGCTGGCCCTGTCAGACTTAGCCGTGTGCCTCAGGAGCTTCTCCCTCTGTCCTGGCTTCGATCTCCGTCTTCCCTTAGTCGGGCCTCGACGATCCCCGAGGGAGGGAATTCGGTTGTGGCTCCACGCCTTCGGGGTCTCGAGGTATTCTTCCGAAATGTCTTGATAGCGAGAAATTAAGTCCTCTGATTTTTGCCGCACACAGATATGAAAAGATACGTTATGTTGGGACTTGGTTAAGTAAGGTACAAGGTGCCTGTCGCGGCCCATCGATTTGGGATGTGACAAAAGGCATCGCGGGCTAGAGTTTGGACTGGATTGAGGTAAGTAATGATTGTAAATATTGTCCTGAGGGTATGAAACCCCGAATTTCACATTGTTGTGCTACTTTGGGGTGACGCACATGCTAAATGACGAGTGTGGGGTCATGCACCATTGGGGATTGTGACTTTGTCCATCCCTTACGACTGTCAAGTCGCGTATTTGATTGAAAATTGTTTGATATCATTGTGTTATGGAAAGTATTACCATATTTTGGGCTGAATACCATATTTGGGCCTTATGCCAACTGTTTTGGACCCTTAGGGGACTTTTTACTACTATTCCTCACAATTTTGACTTCACATTTGTACTTAGTCATGCTGTATTCTGTTGCTTTCATAACTTAGCCGTATTTACTCCGTTTTGATATTTTAAATGATATTTTGGACTGAGTATCATGTTTTGCTGTTGCCCGAGTGGCTTGAGAGGTTTCTAACTGAGTGAGGCCGATGGACTGTGTTGTGAGGATCATTATGGGATCGGGTTGCGCGCCGCAGCATGTGTACTGATTTGTGATATATAAGAGGCTGAGGGCCTGATTCGTTATGCCACGAGATGGCTTGTGATAGCGCTTGGGCTGTAGGAGCCCCTCCGGAGACTAAACACCCTCAATGAGTGCGGGTACCCAGTGTGAGAGATATGATATTGCCCGAGGGGCTGTTGTTGTTTCATGTTGTTGCCGAGGGGCTGATTACGAGTGATTGTGAGGTAGCCTGAGGGGATGGTTCTGTCGATATTTTTCCCGAGGGGCGGTTGTGGTACATGTTTTGTTCAAGGGCCTTTTTATCTTTCTACCCTTTTACTCACTGTTTTCATCACTCGTTTGAAACTATTGAAAGATGTTTTAAAATGTTTTTACTGAATTGAGTGGTTTTACAAGTTTTGTTGATTTACTGTATTGATTCTGAACATATACTGTTTTGCTGTGGTGCTATGACGTGAAATTACCTATTTCTTATTGCTCAGTTGCTTTTACTTTTATTACTTACTGAGTTGGCGTACTCACATTATTCGCTTCACCTTGTGTGCAGCTCTAGGAGTCTCAGGACGCGATAGTGAGTGCTGATCAGTCTTCCAGCAGGTCTCCGGAGTTGACTAGGTAGCTGTTTGGCATTCACAGCCCAGCACTTCTCCTTCCTATCTTATTCAGATTGTCGTAGTATTTTATTTTTGGACTATGTTGTCTTTTCTTGTTCCTAGACGTGTTGTAGTTGCTCATGACTGGTGACACCCCGATGTCGGGCTTGTCTTATATTTTTGCACTGCTTATTCTAACTTATATTATGGGATTTTAGCTAATGAATGGCTTAAAATGACTTATTATAAATTTCTGGTTGGTTTTGGGGTCTGTGTCGGCTGGCTTAGTTTCACGTTAGGCGCCATCACGACCGGGTCAGTTTTTGGGTCATGACAAGTTAGTATCAGAGCGTAGGTTACATAGGTCTCACGAGTCATGAGCAAGTTTAGTAGAGTCTCGCAGATCGGTATGGAGATGTCTGTACTTATCTTCAGGAGGTTGCAGAACCTTTAGGAAAAACTTCATATTCTTGAATTCCTATCGTGCGAATCTGTTGATTCTAGTACTAAACTTCTGTTATTCTATTCTCTCACAGATGGTGAGGACACGTACTACCAGTCAGGATGGACGACCACCAATACCACCAGCTAGGGCTAGAGGCCGAGGACGTGGTCAAGGCCATGGTAGGGGCAGGGGTGTAGCTCGCACAGTAGCTAGGGCAGCACCTACAGATCCACCAGCCACCCCAGTTCATGATCAGGTCCCAATTATGGACGCTCCAGTAGCACCAGCTCAGGCACCGACTGTGCCTATTGTGATTCCAGGCCTTTAGGAGGCCCTGGCCCAGATTCTATCAGTGTGCACTGGCCTAGCTCAGGAGATCTCAGTTACTACAGCTGCAGCTACTTCTCAGGCCGGGAGTGACACTCAGACTCCCACCGCTCGCACACCTGAGTAAGTCGTGTAGGGACTTCAGACACTGGGGGCACCTCCAGCACAGCCGGTTGCAGCTGCTTAGGACTATGTAGCTCTTGTTATGCTAGAGGATGAGCAGTGCAGATTGGAGAGGTTTGGTAAATTTCAGCCTCTGACTTTCAGTGGTGGTGCAGAGGGCGAGCATGCCCAGGGTTTCTTGGATAAGTGTCAGAGGATGCTTCAGACCATAGGTATTCTGGAGACCAGTGGGGTCTCATTCACTACTTTCCAGTTCTCAGAGGCTGCACTTAGATGGTGGGAGGCTTATGAGAGGCGTAGGCGGGTTGACGCAGTGCCCTTTTCTTGGCAATAGTTCTCCATTCTCTTCCTGGAGAAGTTTGTATCTGAGTCTCGCCGAGAGGAGCTGCGCAGGCAGTTCGAGTATGTTCGTCAGGGTGACAGATCTGTTACACAGTATGAGATGCGGTTCTCTGAGTTGGCTTGTCATGCGGTCTGGTTGGTTCCCACAGATCAAGAGAGGATCAAGAGGTTTATATATGGCCCAATTTTCAGCTTCGGTTGCTTATGAACAGAGAGAGAGAGAGTATCTGGTGCTACTTTTGATGAGGTTGTTGACATAGCTCGACAGATTGAGATGGTTCATGGTTAGGATAGGATTGAGAGGGAGGCTAAGAGGCCTCACGGTCAGGATGGATTTAGTGGTACTCCCCATGAGGGTCAGTTTCAGCACAGTAGGGGCCGTCCATTCGGGCATGCTCAGTCAACTCGCCCAGTTCATCATGGGACATCATCGGGACATGGTTCTCACAATTCTCATCAGGGCCATTCATCACTCAGGCCCTTCCAGCCTAGAGTTCGTCCTATGCTCCATCAGTTCAGGGCTCTTCTATGCCAGGTTCTTTTGCTAATCATCTCGGTGCTAGGGTTTCCCTTCGGTCCCTGTCTCCACCACCAGGGGGTTGTTATGAGTGTGGTGAGTTAGGGCACATGTGTAGGTAGTGTCCTCATCGTATTGGGGGTTCATCTCAGCAGAGGAGTCAACCATCGACTTCAGCACCAATTACTTCACCACCCACCCACCCATCTAGGGGTGGAGGACAGTCAGCTAGGGGTCACCCTAGAGGGGGAGGTCGATCAGGTGGTGGTCAGGCCCATTCCTATACACTCCCAGCTAGACCCGATGCTATTGCTTCAGATGCTGTGATTACAGGTATTGTCTCGGTCTGCCACAAAGATGCCTTATTTGATCTTGGTTTCACTTTTTCATCTGTGTCATCATATTTTGCTCGTTATTTGGATACGCCGTGAGTCTCTTGTTTCATCTATTCATGTATCTACTCTGGTGGGCGATACTATTATTGTGGACCGCGTATATCGGTCGTGTGTGGTGACTATTGGAGGTTTGGAGACCCAAGTGGACCTTCTATTGCTTTGTATGGCGGACTTTGATGTGATATTAGGCATGGATTGGCTATCTCCGTGTCATGCTATTTTGGACTGTCGTGCTAAGATAGTGGCGTTGGCTATGCCGGGTGTGCGACAGATTGAGTGGCGAGGTTCAACTGATTTTGTTCCCAGTAGGGTGATTTTATTTTTGAAGGCCCAGCGGATGGTTGGGAAAGGTTGTCTTTCATACTTAGCAGTTTTGAGGGATGTCAGTGCAGAGGCTCCTACCATTTATTCGGTCCCGGTAGTGAGGTACTTTCAAGATGTGTTTCCTACAGACCTGCCGGGCATGCCACCGGACATGGATATCAATTTTGGTATTGATCTGGTGCTGGTCACTTAGCCAATTTCTATTCCACTATATTGTATGGCACCAGCGGAGTTAAAGGAGTTGAAGGAGCAACTTCAGGAACTCCTTGATAAGGGGTTTATTCGGCCTAGTGTGTCGCCTTGGGGTGCACCTGTTCTATTTGGGAAGAAGAAGGATGGCACGATGAGGATGTGCATTGACTACAAGCAGTTGAACAAAGTTACAATCAAGAACAAGTATCCTTTGCATGGTATCGATGATTTATTTGACCAGCTTCAGGGGGAGAGAGTGTTTTCCAAGATTGATCTCCGTTCACGGTATCTTCAGTTGAAGATCAGGGACTCGAATATTCTTACGACAACTTTCAGGACCTAGTATAGTCATTATGAGTTCCTTGTGATGTCTTTTGGGCTGACCAATGCCCCAACAGTGTTTATGCATTTGATGAACATTGTGTTCCGGCCTTATCTCGACTCGTTTGTGATTGTTTTCATTGATGATATTTTGATATACTCGCATAGTCAGGAGGAGCACGCGGAGCATTTGAGTGTTATGTTGCAGAGATTGAGGGAGGAGAAACTTTATTCAAAATTCTCCAAATGTGAGTTTTGGCTCAATTCAGTAGCTTTCTTGGGGCACGCGGTGTCCAGTGATGGTATTCAGGTTGATCTGAAGAAGATAGAGGCAATTCAGAGTTTGCTCAGACTGTCCTCAGCCACAGAGATTCACATCTTTCTTGGTTTGGCGGGTTATTACCATTGGTTCGTCATGAATTTTCATCTATAGCATCACCCTAGACCAAGCTGACTCAAAAGGGTGGTCCATTTATGTGGTAGGATGAGTGTGAGGCGAGCTTTCAAAAGCTCAAGACTGCCTTGACCACAGCTCCAGTGTTAGTTTTGCCATCAACTTCAGGTTCATATACAATGTATTGTGATGCTTCGAGAGTGGGTATTGGGTGTGTGTTAATGCAGGAGGGTAGAGTGATTGCTTATGCTTCTCGTCAGTTGAAGCCCCATGAGAAGAACTACCCTGTTCATGATTTGGAGTTGGCTGCCATTGTTCATGCGTTAAAGATATGGAGGCATTATCTTTATGGTGTGTCTTGTGAGGTGTTTACGGATCATCGTAGCCTCTAGTACTTGTTCAAATAGAAGGATCTCAATTTGATGCAACAGAGATGGTTGGAGCAGCTAAAGGACTATGATATTACTATTTTGTACCATTCGGGGAAGGCCAATGTAGTGGCCGATGCTTTGAGTAGGAAGGCGGTGAGTATGGGCAGTCTTGCATTTATTCCTGTTGGGGAGAGACCTCTTGCGGTTGATGTTCAGGCCTTGGCCAATTAATTTGTGAGGTTGGATATTTTCGAGCCCAGTCGGGTCTTAGCTTGTGTGGTTTCTCGGTTTTCTTTGTTTAATCGTATCAGAGAGCGCCGATATGATGATCCTCATTTGCTTGTCCTTAAGGATAGAGTTCAGCACGACGATGCCAGAGATATGGCTATCTATGATGATGAGGTGTTGAGGATGCATGGCCGGATATGCGTGTCTAATGTAGATGGTCTTCGGGAGTTGATTATGGAGGAGGCCCATAGCTAGCGATATTCCATTCATCTAGGTGCCGCGAAGATGTATCAGGATCTGAGACAACATTATTGGTGGAGGAGAATGAAGAAGTATATTGTGTGATTTTTAGCTCGGTGTCTCAATTATCAACAGTGAAGTATGAGCATCAGAGACCGGGTGGCTTGCTTCAGTAGATGTATATTCCAGAGTGGAAGTAGGAGCGGATCACCATGGATTTTTATAGTTGGACTCCCACGAGCTTTGAAGAAGTTCGATGCTATTTGGGTGATTATGGATTGACTTACCAAGTCCGCGCACTTCATTCCTATGTGTACTACCTATTCTTCAGAGCGGTTGGTAGAGATCTATATTCGAGAGATTGTTCGCTTGCATGGTGTCCTAGTTTCCATTATTTCAGATAGAGGTACTCAGTTTACTTGGCAGTTTTGGAGGGCCATGTAGAGAGAGTTGGGTACTCAAGTTGAGTTGAGCATAGCTTTTCACCCTCAAACGGATGGGCAGTCCGAGCGCACTATTAAGATATTGCAGGACATGTTACGCGCTTGTGTCATTGATTTCGGTGGTTCATGGGATTAGTTTCTACCGCTCGTGGAGTTTGCTTATAACAATAGTTATCACTCGAGTATTCAGATGGTTCCATATGAGGATTTGTATGGGAGACGGTGTAGATCTCCAGTTGGTTGGTTTGAGCCAGGTGAGGCTAGGCTTTTGGGTACAGACTTGGTGCAGGATGCTTTAAGGTGAAGGTGATCCGGAGCGGCTTCGTACCGCGCAGTCGAGACAAAAGAGTTATGCTGACAAGAAGGTTTATGATGTGTCCTACATGGTTGGGGAGAAGGTTCTATTGAATGTTTCACCTATAAAGGGTGTTATGAGATTTGGGAAGAAGGGTAAATTGATCCCTCGGTTCATTGGGCCTTTTGAGGTGCTTCGGAGGATTGAGGAGGTGGCTTATAAGCTTGCTTTGCCACCCAGATTGTCGAGTGTGCATCTGGTATTTCATGTTTCTATGCTCCGGAAGTATATTGGCGATCCGTTTCATGTTTTAGATTTCAGCACGGTTCAGTTGGACGGTGATTTGACTTATGATGTGGAGATAGTAGCTATTTTGGAGTGCTAGGTTCGAAAGTTGAGGTCAAAGGATATAGCTTCAGTGAAAGTGTAGTAGAGAGGTCGGCCCATGGAAGAGGCTACCAGTGAGACCGAGCGGGAGAAGGGAGAAGATATCCTCACTTATCTGAGGCTCCAGGTATGTTTCTTGACTTGTTCGAGGACGAACATTTGTTTATGAGGGGGAGGATGTAACGACCCGGCCAGTCGTTTCATGAGTTACCGCTCCGTTTCCCCCATTTTTGCTTCTTTATGTGTTGTTCAGCTGTATTTCATCGCATCGTGTTGGTTAGTTTGGGTTCGGAGTGGTTTTGTAGAGAAATGAGACATTTAGTCTCTTAAGTTGGCCTTTTAGTTGGAAAAGTCAACCAGAAGTTGACTTGTGAGTAAATGATCTCGGAACTTGGTTTTTATGGTTCGGATAGCTTCGTGAGGTGATTTGGGACTTAGGAGCGTGATTGGAATACATTTTGGAGGTCCGGGGTAGATTTAGGCTTGAATTGACGAAATTGGAATTTTGGCGCTTTCTGGTTAGTAGTGGAAATTTTGATATTGGGGTCGGAATGGAATTTCGGAAATTGGAGTAGGTCCATTGTGTCATTTGGGACGTGTGTGCAAAATTTAAGGTCATTCGGATGAGGTTTGATAGACTTTTTGATCGAAAGCGGAATTTGGAAGATTTGGAATTCTTAGACTTGAATCCGAGGGTGATTTGATGTTTTAATGTTGTTTTGAGCGTTCTGAAGGTTGGAGCAAGTTTGAATGATGTTATGGGATGTTTTGGCATGTTTGGTTGAGGTCTTGAGGGCCTCAGGTGAGTTTCGGGAGGTTAACAGATCAAATTCTTATTTTTGGCAGTTGTAGATTTCTTCAGGTTTCTGTTGCAGAGTTTTGCTCTTCGCGTTCGCGAGAGGGCCCACGCGTTCGCGAAGAGATGTTGAGTGAGGCAGGCCAGTTGCCCTTTGCATTTGCGAAGGTTGAGTCTAAATGTGCACCCCGAATGCGTGGCATAGTTCGCATTCGCGTAGAAGGGTGAAGCAGAATTGGGCATCAGGCCCTAAGGCATTGCATTCGTGACTGGAGTAACGCGTTCGCGTAGGCTAAGCTGAGTAAGGCATTGCGTTTGTGAGGTGGTGTTCGCGTTCGCATAAGAGGAAAGTTAAGCTATGATCTTTTTGTGCTTCGCGAACGCGAGTCTTTGACCGCGTTCGCGAAGAAGGAATTAATACCTGGGCAGAATGTTTAAATAGTTGCCTTCGCGATTTTTGGTCTATTTTCCACCATTGTTGTGCGATTTTGAAACTTTTTGAGAAGGACTAAAGAGGGAATCGAAGGGAAACACTTGGAGGTAAGATTTTTAAACTCAATACTCGATTCTATGGTGATTTCTACCTAATTAGACATGAAATTTATGGGATTTAAAGCTTAAAATTGGGGAATTAGGGCTTGACGTATTTGGCATGTATGAACTCGTGGGAGTGTAAGGATTCTAGTTTTGTGATTTTTATCGGAATCCGAGACGTGAGCCCGGGGGTCGGGTTTGGCCAATTTCGGGATTTTTGATGTAACTTTGTTATTTTCTAGTGGACTTTGTTCCTTTAGCTTTTTTTGATGGTATGAATCTGATTTTGGTTAGAATTGGAACTATTGGAGGTCGATTCGAGGGGCAAAGGCATTGCGGGCTAGAGTTTGGACCGGATTAAGGTAAGTAATGATTGTAAATGTTGTCCTGAGGGTATGAAACCCCGGATTTCATATCGTTGTGCTACTTTGGGGTGACGCACACGCTAAATGACGAGTGTGGGGTCGTGCACCATTGGGGATTATGACTTGGTCGTGCACACTTGTTGTTGTTTCATGTTGTTTCCCGATGGGTTGATTACGAGTGATTGTGAGGTAGCCTGAGGGGCTGGTTCTGTCGATATTTTGCCCGAAGGGCGGTTGTGGTACATGTTTTGCCCAAGGGGCTGTTTACGTTTCTACCCTTTTACTCACTATTTTCATCACTCGTTTGAAACTATTGAAAGATGTTTTAAAAAGGTTTTACTGAACTGAGTGGTTTTACGAGTTTTGTTGATTTACTGTATTGATTCTGCACATATACTATTTTGGTATGGTGCTATGACGTGAAATTACCTATTTCTTACTGCTCAGTTGCTTTTACTTTTATTACTTACTGATTTGGCTTACTCACATTACTCCCTGCACCTTGTGTGCAGATCCAGGAGTCTCAGGACGCGATAGTGAGTGCTAATCAGTCTTCTAGTAGGTCTCAGGAGTTGACTAGGTAGCTGCTTGGCGTTCGCAGCCCAATGCTTCTCATTACTATCTTATTCAGATTGTCGTAGTATTTTATTTTCGGACTATGTTGTCTTTTCTTGTTCCTAGACTAGTTGTAGTTGCTAATGACTGATGACACCCCGATGTCGGGATTGTCTTATATTTTCGCGCTTATTCTAACTTATATTATGGGATTTTAGCTAAGAATGGCTTAAAATGACTTATTATAAATTTCTGGTTGGTTTTGGGGTTTGTGTCGGCTGGCCTAGTTTCATGTTAGGCGCCATCACGACCGAGTCAGTTTTTGGGTCGTGACATGAACGTGTAGCTGACAGACCTTGCTTATCATCTTCCCAAATTTTTTTAACAAAAAATGGTGCCTGGTCAAAAATTTGCATTGTATAGGTCCCTTCCAAAAAACTTCCCGATTTTGTTAGTTGATTTGCTAATCTATTTTGTTTTCTGTACGCATGGCTAACTATTGGATCATGGAGTGTCCCCTTTCATTCATGCATACACATAAAATAAAATTAATCAATAATCATTATAGTCACAAGTCTTCGTGATATAATTTGAAAAGAATATTCTTAGATGAGAAAAACAACTCAATGTTCAAATTGAATAGTTCAATAACCAAATTTGAAATTCCATAATATAGATCTATGGCAACTGAGCTGTAGAGCTACTCTAACTGTACAATGTGTTTAATTGGTCAATTATTACATATGGCCCCGTAGATGGAAGATCTTGATTTTTGCACTTTGGTATTAAAGAAAATATAATATAAAGTATTGTAAAAAGCAAAAATAAAAAGAGAACACTTAAAACTAACAATATGAAAAAAAAAATTAGTTATGCGGGGCGAGGCGGGGCGGTTGGTCACGGGTGTGGATGCGGGGCGGGTGAACGCGTGTATAACTGCTATGCGGGGCGGGGCGGGTTGAAATTTTCCGGGTTAAGAGAAAACCCACCCCGCACCCCGTCGCCCCGCATCACTTGCCATCCCTACTTGGATGTAATCTCGCAAGGATCGTGTTGGGCTTTTCAAACGTAAGTTTAGGGATCATATAAGTCCTAAATCAAGCTGGGACAGCTGCTGCATTTTGTTTCTTGTTCGAAATTTAGTTACTTTTTCTCACAAGGTTTTAGAGCTCGATTTTGGGTGATTTTAGAGGGAATTTTTACTATTTGAATTGGGGTAAGTACTTTTGACTCGAATTTGTTATTATTTCATGATTTCAACCTCGATTTTAGTGTTTGATTAATAATTTAAATTGGAAAAATTTGGAATTTTAGTAAATTTTTTCTAAAATATAAATTGATGGTTTGAAGGCTGATTTGAGGTGAGAATTAATGATTTTGGTATGATTGGACTCGTATCGTAATGGGTGTTCGGAATTTATGAGTTTTTTCGGGTTCCAAGGTGCAGGCCCGGGGTTAACTTTTTGGGTTTCATTAAAGATCGAAGCTTTCTTTAATTGTTGAATTACCTTACTTGAAGTTATTATTTCATGAAATATCGTCTTGTTGAGTTATTGGTGTTGAAGTTGTGAAAGCCATTATCACATTGAAGTGAAATAGTTAATTGTTGAGATATCTTTCTTATTGAGCTATTCACCTTTATTTTGTTATTATTAAAATTCTTGTTCGTATTGTGGTTGAGTTGTTGGCTATATGTTGTGGAAACTCAAGTACTGATGATTTTTCACAAGTTGTGGCATATGGACATTTGTGGTGCGAGTTGTTATTGTGTTGTGATATTGATGTGAAAGCGATAGAATAAGGATAAAGGTTAATGTGCATGCAATGACATAAGGTGGAATTTATGTACGTGTTGCTGGTAAATGAATTACTTGAAGCCATGCGACGACATAAGGTGGACTAAAGTTTGTGTAGCTATTTCAGGAAAAAAATATTTTTAAAACTATCTAAATGTAAGGCTTACACGACGGTATAAGGAAAGATTATGATTATTACTTGTGAAATGTGATTTCGAGGCAGTACCTTGGTTGTAATTCTTGTTGTACATTCTATGTTGGGACAACTTGCTGACTTGAATGGCTATTTTTCTTCATTCAATCATTTATCCGCATTTTGATTGTGTTTAGTTATTCGTTGTTATCTTGATATTGGAGCGATTCTGGCTTCTTGTGTTAGTCATGGATTCTACGTGATTTGTTATATTGCTTTAACATGCCAATTTGTGCCTCCGTTATAACTTGGTAAATTGATTGTCAGTGTGAATTAATTGCGTAGTCATTATATCATATTCCGTTGAGTTGTTGGTAACATAATAATTTAAATAATAGAATTATTGACATGCTTTATTCCATGTGTCTCTTAATATAAAACTCGCTATCTCACTCGGTGCCTTATTATTATAAATGGTTATTGCCTTTTTACTATAATTCGGTTCTCAAATTATACTCGACACCCTATTGATTGGTTATCTTACTTAAAATTATTATCACATTTTTCTTTTAACAAATTCTAAATTTAATTCGTTAATTTAACTAATGTTTTGCTTTGTTTAAATATGAAATTTTACTCAAATTTATTTATTTCTAAACTAAACCCATATGATACTTTATTTTGTATAAATTGTATTCTATTTTACTTTAATTGATTTCTAAAATAAACTTAGTATTTCATTTGACGCCTTACTTTATTCAAGATTGTTATTATGCTTTATGGTGTTTAAATATAACTCTCGATCATTTTAATTGATATTTGTTACAGTTGCAATGTACATGGTAGCACGTGGGCCTTGCCGTGTGAAGGTAATTGTTATTGTGGGCACGAGGTGTCATACATGCAAAATTTGGAAATTGTGGTCCATGATTTGTGATTTACGAGGTGTGGTGCCTTGGGGTAATTCTTGTTTTAGGCCCATGCGTTGGGAACGATTTGATTATTTGAGCTGTCATTGGTTCCTTCTTATTTGAGTTCATTCATCTCATTGGTGTCCTGATTATGTTGCTTCTCTATTACCCGTTTACTACTTGCTGCCATTTGCCTTTCTATTGTTTCGTTGTTGGTTGTAAATCAATAATCTTTCTGCCGTTAGCCTTACATTGACGTTCTTTCCATTTCTCGATTCATGCATATCTTGTACAGGTTTTTATGTCTAGTAGGTGTCTTGATCAGGCCTCGTCACTACTCTACCGAGGTTAGGCCTGATACTTACTAGGTACCGTTGTGGTGTACTCATGCTACACTTCTGTACATTTTTGTGCAGAACTGAGTATTTCTGATCGTGATATTGAGAGTTGCGTCTGCGCAGCGGAGACTTCAAGATATACCTTCTTGACGCTCACATGCCTCAGAGTCACCATCTTACTTCCTCATGCTACTGCTAAATTTAAAATCGAAATAGTATACTATGTAGAAATTCTAGTGTATTTCAGTAGAGCTTATGACTTCGTTCTACAGGTTTTGGAAAATGTATAACTATTGGTCGTTTGTAGCTATGTATGTCATTTACTGGTTTATGTCTAATGATTTAATAGTTCAATTTTGTTATTAACTCAGCATGTGTTAGGCTTACCTAATCTTAGGGACTAAGTGCCATCACGATATTCTAAGGTGAGAATTTGGGGTTGTGACAAATTTGTATCAGAGCTCTAGGTTCATAGGTTCTACGAGTCATAAGCAAGTCTAGTAGAGTCTTGTGGATCGATACAGATATGCCTATACTTATATTCGAGAGGCTACAAAATTATTAGGAAATTCCACTTCTTTCATTCCTAATCGTGCGACATTGATTCAGCTTGATACGTATATCTTATATTTGTTTACATACAATCATATATAATGTTGCGCACTTGGTATCAGCTATGCGCCAACAATTTATGATGCTACAGATGGGATATGAAGGGGGCCATGGATGCTCGATCATTGTCTCGAGGTGTTTTCAGACCGAGGATACAGACGTGTTAGTAAATATGTAATTGTTCAAGTGTGGAATACAACGGGTTCTTGTATTTGATTGGTGTTGTATGAGCTTATCGTAACGACCCGACCAGTTGTTTTAAGCTCTAGTGTGTCGTTCGGAAGTTTGAGGCCTTGAGTAGCTTCACTTCATGTATTATAACTTGTATGTGTGGTCGGAATTGAATTTCGGGAAGTTCAGAGTTGTTTCGGAAGGAAAATTCTCAATTCAGAAGCTTTAAGTTGGAAGAGTTGTCCAAGGTTTGACTTTTGAGAAAACAACCTCGGAATCGGGATTTGGAGGTTCCAATAGGTTCGTATGATAATTTCAGATTTGGACGTGTGTTTGGGTTGAGTATCGAGTGGCCTGAGAGCATTTTGACGCTTATTGAGGGAAGTTAACATTTTGAAGGTTTTAGAGTTTCCTAAGTTTGGTTTTGAAGTGGACTTTGGTGTTATCGATGTCTGTTTGGGGTTCTGAGACTTGGAATAGATTCATATCATTATTTATGACTTGCACACAAATTTGGCATCATTCTGGGATGTTTAAGTATGAGTCAGACGCGTTCGTCGAAATTTGAATATTGGAAAGTTGAAAGGAGCTTTCGATCGTTGAGCCGTACTTTTGATGTTATTTGGCATGATTTGAGGCCTCAAGTAAGTTTATGTCATGTATTGGGACTTTTTGGTGTGACTGGATGGGATCCCGGGGGCCTCCGGTGTGTTCTGGGATGGTTTCGGACCAAGTTTGGATGATTTGCTGCTGTTGGTTGTTGGTGTCTGTTTTTGATTTTCGCAAACACAAAGGGATTCACGCGTTCGAGAAGAAGGATTTTTAGGCTGCTGATTTTGCTCATCATGAACGCGACACAGGGGTCGCGAACGTGGAGTAGGAGCTGAGGCAGCCTACGCGATTGCGACAAGGAGGCCGCAAATGCATAAAAGGAAAGGGAGCTGGGCTTGGAGCAGATAAGCCTTCGCGAACGCGAGGCTTATACAATGAACGCGAAGCAGTGGGGTCTGAAGGCTTCGCAAACGCGGCCCTTTGGTCTTGAACGCGTAGAGGAATTTTGGAGGCACTGTTTTTTGTAGCCTTTGCGATCGCGGAGATTCTCCCGCGATCGCGAAGAAGGACGAGCCTGGGCAGACTTGATGTTATACGGGATTTAGCCCATTTTCTTTCGTTCTCTCTTGGTTTGGGCGATTTTTGGAGAGATTCAAGGGGAGATTTTCATCATCTATTGCAAGGTAAATAATTCCCACATAATGTTAGTGTAATACATGGATTATATGTGGATTTAAACATGAAAAACAGTAGAAATTGTGAGATTTTGAAAGAAACCTAAAAATTGGTATCTTTGGATTTTTACCACGAAATTGGACATAAAATTAGGAATAAATTATATATGTGAGTTCGTGGTATTATGGGTAAAGTTTATCTTCAAAATTGTTTTGAAATCTGGGCACGTGGGCCCGAGGGTTGACTTTGTTGACTTTTCGAGCGGAGTTTGAAATCATTATAAATTGTTAAATTGTAAGTATTGGAGTATATTTTGATTAATTTGCACGTTGTTTGACTAGTTTAGGATCGTTTGGCTTTGAGTCGAGGAGTTAGAGAGGTATTGGAGCCGGTCATGGAACTTCAGAGCGAGGTGAGTCTCCTGTCTAACCTTGTGAGAGGGAAACAACCCCCGTAGGCGCTATTCTTATTATATGCTACATGTTATGGGATCTGCGCATGTATGAGGAGATGAGTGTTCTTGCGCATACTGAAATTCCTAATTATGTCTGTGTAGTCTAGGATTCACACCATGCTTTATTTGTACTAGTTGAGTTATTCTTGCTTGGTTAGTTACTTGATTTCACATTACGACCTGAGACTAGGCTTTCGTAGAGTGATGGACTCACTATTGTAAGAGATTTGACGAGCTACTTAATTAGTCGCAGAATAATTGTGCTTCCCTTACGAATTTCTCTCACGTTGTGCGTTTTCATCGAAAAGCTTCTTTAAATTTCATAACTCACACGCATATTCGTGAGTGGGGTCAAGGACCCATTAAAGCTTTTTATTTTAATGGGATCAGGCCGTTCTCCTTGGCAGGATATTGTAACACACTCTTATCGATCCGGTCGTTTTCCTAGGCAGTATCATATTCTTATGGGATCGAGTCGTTAGCCTCAGCAGTACCATATTCTTATTGGATCGGGCGGTCACCTCGGAAGGATATTGTAACACACTCTTATGGGATCGAGCCATTCTCCTCAGCAGTATCATATGCTTCTTATGAGATCAGTCCATTCACCTCGGTAGTGGCATGTTCTTATGGGATCGGGCTGTTTGCCTCGGCAGTATCATATTCTTATGGGATCGGGCCATTTGCCTCAACAACATCATATTCTTATGGTATCGGGCCGTTCGCCTCGGCAGTATTATATTCTTATGGGATTGAGCCATTCACCTCAGCAGTATCATATTCTTATGGGATTGGGTCGTTCACCTTGACATTTCTATAAAATACTCTTATGGGATCAGGCTTGTTACATCTCGCGTTTTCGTGCATTAAAATTTTGTTTTTAGTTAACCGATGTAGACTCGGGGATGAGATCATCTTGACATTAACGTACTTACGCTATTTATAACAAGCGATAAATAAGTGTTATGAAGGATAAAGTGATACATAGATTAAAGAAAATGAATTTCGTTGAAAGTGGCCAATTTGGAATAAAATACGGGTCGAGTGATAATACCCGATAATTATGGACTAGTACCATGCAAGGTACCGTATGACCATGGTAGTATAATATATAAAGTATATATGAAGTATTTTAATAATAAATAGAATTTTAAGTAATTTGTGGTAAATTTTAAATTATGCAGGTAATTGATTAATTATCGGGTAACAGGACATTACCTAGTTAACTAATAAGTGGACAAAACTTAATTAAGTAACCCCAAAGCCACGTGGGACAAAGCCACAATGGCTAAGAATGACTCTTAGTCATTCAAGCCATGTGGATACTTATAAGGATTTTATTAAGTCTTATCAAACAAGACTTGGTTACAAGTCTTACATGTAAGACATGATTATAAGCTTCCTTGTTAAAAATTCAAAATGTTTTGTCTCTGATCAAACAAGAAAACGTTGGGCAGAAGCAAGCAATTCTTTCAATTTCAAAGAAATCCAAGCCAAAAATGCTAGAAGCAGAAAACAATTTCGTTCCAACATCAAATCCAAGTATAAATTTCGTTCAAGAATTTCGCAGAAGCAGATTCGTTCAAATAATTCAAGAAACAGGTATGTTAAGGCCCTCCCTTCTTTCTTTTGGCATGGTCCAAATTATACCGAAGAAACGAGCAAACACACAGTTTCCATAAATTACTCTATTCATAGAAATAATAGGGGTGTCTATATTCTTGATTCCCCATAAGAATTATTATTATTTCTTGTTCATGGGTCTCAGAATAATACGCAGTTGGAAAAGTTTATCCGGAAGGAATATTGAGATTATTGCGTATTTTCATGCATTTCACTCATTTATACATGTGCATTGACCCATGACCAGATGGCGTTATATACGCATATATATGTAAATATATGTACATGGGATATGGGAAAAGGTTACGACGTTATATACGCACCACCACCTGATCAGCTGGTATATGTTGAGGATGTTGCCCACAGTGGCCGAGACGATATGACGGGATGCCCTCAGTGGCTTGATGATATTATGTACACCCATACCTATGCATGACATGACATTTATACGCACGTGCATGACATTATAAATGTTTTAGAATTTACAAAGTTATTCAGATTTAAAGATGTGTTTCTGTATTCCTTGTTTCATCTATGTCTTTTATGTACTAATTTTCATGCCTTACATACTCAGTACATTTTTTGTACTGACGCCCTATTTCACGGGGCCTGCGTTTCATGCCCGCAGGTGCAGGTAGGCAAGTTGACGGTCCTTCTCTTTAGGATCCCTAATCAGCGAGAGTTGGCATGCTCCACTTGATCCGGAGCTACTTTGATTTTGGTACAATACGTTTGTATATATATATATGGGTATGACGTGGCTCAGTCCCGTCTTTGTACAACTATTTTTCTATTAGAGGTCTGTAGACAATATGTCTAGTTGGATTGTATGTGGCCTTGACGGCTTTTAGTTTTGGATGTATAGTTGTCTATAGCAGCCTTGCCGGCCCGCCCACTGTATTCTACCTGTATACGTACATATGCCTTGAAGGCAGGTTTCCTTCTTGTATTTTATTTTCGTAACTCAGCAGATGTTATTCAGGCTCATATCTTAGATGCATGCTTAGGGGTGTTTGACAAGTGGGACTCAGGCACCCGTCGCGGCCCATCGGTTTAGGTCATGACAAGACTGTTCACCTCGGCAACTTCATGGAACACTCTTATAAGATCGTACCATTCGCCTTGGCAACGACGTGCATAATATTTGACAAGAAGTCATCGTATCCATGAGTTTTCCAGATTTGAGTTGTGACGATCTATATGGTGGGGACCATTTTACATATATACTCCGGTTGAGGAGGTAACCAATAGTTGGGAGCTTGTGTTACTGTTCAGAGGAGGATTGTACCACGTATTTATATTTTTTATTTCGTTCATTTACTCCGCCTCATATTTGTTTACTTCTTACTATATATGATTTCCTGGACCACTAGTAAGTATCGATGTTAACCCCTTGTCACTACTTCTCTAGGGTTAGGCTAGATACTTACTGGCTACACGTTGATTTACGTACTCATGCTACACTTCTGCAGTTATTATGCAGATATATATTTCTAATGGTCCTTCGGGCATGAAGGCGTAGCTAGTGCGGGGACTTATAGTGAGCTGCATCCCATGCTACGATCTGCAACATACATAGTCTCCATCTGAATTATTTACATTTTTCTGTCTAACTTGTATTCTAGACAGATGTATTATTATTGTACTCCTTAGTAGATGCTCATGCACTTGTGATATCGGGTTTGGGGATATGCTAGTTGATGCTTACGGATTTGTATATTATTATCACCTTTCACTTCTTTTATAAGCTACTAATTATGTTCGTACCCGTGAATTTAAAAATGTAAATTTCCTTCACTAATAAAATTTATGATTTCGAAAATAATAAAAATGAGCAACTAATAGTTCACCGTTCTCTTGCCAAACGGCGACGTTGGGAGCATCACGATCTATAGCGGGTTTTGGGTTGTGACAGCTTTGTATTAGAGCGTTAGGTTCACTTAGGTCTCACGAGTCATGAACAAGCCTAGTAGAGTCTTGCGGATCGGTACGGAGATGTCTGTACTTATCTTCGAAAGGCTACTGGGCTGTTAGGAGCACTTCCCTTCTTGATTCCTCGTTATGCGATTTGATTCCATTGAGGCTTATGCCTTCGTTTCCTTTCTATTCATTCTTATACTATGTGGAAAGCTGGCTATCAATTGGGCATCGAGGAGTTATAATGGTACCGTTAATGTGGTGCATGATTTTTTTTCCTGCGTATTCAAGTGGGCTATTGTCTTTGCCGTATGGAGGGGTGTTATATCGTTTCAGCCTAGCATTTGTGTTGCCTATGGCCGAGAATTGATACATTCAAGTTTGGTGGAAATTCTTGTTAATATTGTAGGGTCGCGGTCCTTGATTGAATTGCATTGAGGCTCATCGGCATGTTGGTATTCACTCGTTTGCCTCTGAGCACAGTGCTGTGGAATGGAACCTAAGAGGAAGTTATCAGAGATGGTTATGTGTTGTGAATTTAGGATTGAATCGACGTTTCCAGTGTTGATGGTTCGGGGGAGATGAACTTTGAAGTGGTTTCTATGCTTAGGAATTTTGAATGTGACGAGAATGGCTTGATAGCATATTGTTGGACCTTCAGATGATGTTGATGAATGAAGGGAATCTTACAGATGGCAATCAGTGTGGACCCAAGGAGGTTAGTTGATTTCATGATGGATGCAACTATAGCAATGGAGTTAGAGGAGGTCGAGATGAGGGTGCACAAGTGGGCTATCTCCTGTGAGCAGGTTAGCACTTCCGTGACTTTTGATGAGGTTCCTATGAAGATCTCTACTTTCTTCCCAACACGAAGTATGTACTAATATGTGAATTGGGGATCGCTTGGAGAAGATAATATGACTATCAGGAGGTCGAGTGTTCGATTGTGGTTGATAATTCGGGATGTGTTATGACTAGTGCAACAAGAACTTGGGAGAAATTTGGGTGAGCAATGGTACGAGATCATGGTTATTGAGGAGGAGGAGTCATTATGACTTACGAAATTATGTAATTATGGCTTAAATCTAAGTGGGGAGCCCACCATCTATGAGGATGTGCCTTTGCAGTTTCGATTTATCAGTACGTTGATGAATTATTTATTACTAAGGGAAGGAAACATCAAGGGTAGTTTGAGTAGGGGATTTGATGGATGCATTGTGCAAGGAAAAAGATTTATCCAATTGCTTTAGAGGAGTGTACATATTCTAACGGAACACTAGTTAATTGGTTACATAATCAAGACAAGATTAGAGTGGGTGACTCTCAATAATGGTCTTAGTGGATTCAAGATTTAAGGTATGGTGCTTAAGGATTTTTGGGTTCATTGTGTGGCTGAAGACTGGGTTTTGCAGCAGAGTGTGAAGGGTACTTAGAGTATTCTATGTTATCATCAGGTCCGCGGTGCAGTGTTAGAGAAGTGGGAGTAACAACTTCAGATTCACAGAAGATCTAATCAACATAATGTGTCGGTTAGGATACTATTGAGTGCATGAAGGGGGTATAAAATGGCTTTTGGATGTTGAGATAACGTGGTCTCGTGTTTGGGGTCACTCGGGACGAGTGTTGTTTGAGGTCAATTATATATTTGAAGGGAGCTATTATTATTTCGAAGGCAAGTGAAGAGTAAATTGAAAGAAACTGGGTCAATTAGTGATGGGTTGAATCAGCGTGGAAGTGGGAATGATAAGTTCCTTTGGTTTGTTAAGCTATACAGGTGATTCGTGGATGTACGTGCGGGCTTGACAACCACCGTAATTTGATTG
Organism: Nicotiana tabacum; assembly: GCF_000715075.1. Lineage (NCBI taxonomy): Eukaryota > Viridiplantae > Streptophyta > Magnoliopsida > Solanales > Solanaceae > Nicotiana > Nicotiana tabacum. Next base: position 94,538,906 of record NC_134095.1, on the reverse strand, counting down.
ATTTGTAGGTATTGATTATGATGGTCTATAATGTGTATATGGATCCCGAAAGAGTTATAGGGGTTCAGACCACAACTTGAGGTTTGTGTTTTCTGCGGTTATGGAAATTCGGTTGCGTGTTGCAATTTTTCCTCTGAAATGTGTTGAGTGAAAGGAGTTCTAGATAATGAAGTATTTATTCTATTGGTGGTTCAAGAGGTATGATGAAATTCTTTTACTCTCGCATAGTGGCATGATAAGTGCAGTGAGCGGTATGGAAATTGGAAGTTGAGTATCAAGGTTATATGTCACGACCCAAACTGGAGGGCCATGACTAGCACCCGACCATACTTGCCGAGCACCAACATACATTTCATCTAACCTTCATTATTATCTTTTAGGGCTGACGAGATCAATATAAATGGTAGACCTGGATCATGGACGACCAACAATAAAAACTGAAGGCATGAACATACATAGCAGAGGATGACCAGACAATCAAGAAACTACATATAAGGTATGAGCTACCACACTACCATGAAAAACTATATAACAAAAACCAGCCGACAAGGCATACCAAACTATACATGAGTCGACACTTGTCTATGAGCCTTTAAAGGAACATAAGTGCTGCAACATAGCCGGAACAGGGCCCCGACATACCCATAATATCTATAACAAAAATGCATACCAAGACCAAGGCAAGTCCCGAGAAGGGATCTCGCCAATCACCGCTGAACTGGACAACCTACTGTGGTGGGGGAGCTGCACCTACCTGTCTATCAGGACCTGCAGCACGACATGCAGCGTCCACAAATAAAAGGACGTCAGTACGAATAAAGTACTGAGTATGTAAGGCAGGGAACCATAAATACGATCAGTAATGTAAGCAAGGATAGAGAATATACAACCTGTAACATCTTAGTACCTCTGAGGGCTACTGACATGAAATGCATGGTACATATGTATAAATACATAAACCTTTAAAACATTCGCCTCTGTGGGCATCATCATCATCATATCGTACCCGGCCATAATAGGCTCGGTAAAAAACGTACCTGGCCATCATAAGGCTCGGTAGAATCGTACTCGATCACGTGGATCTCGGTAAAACCCAACTGATTAGTGGTTGCACAATAGGTGCCGTACCCGGCCAACTATAGCGTGGCTCGGTAGAGTAAAATAGATACATATATATAATGCATGCTCGACTCATGGAATCACATTCTAAACCTTTCGGAGTGACGTAAGGTCGGTATCCTCTGTACACGTTATTAGGACTAACTCTTCACTATGAACCTTATAAGAATCAGGAAGTACCAACAACATTAATAACATAAGAATAAGAGAAGCAACATTAACATCAATCGTTCCATAAGAGGGAAAACAATGTAAGTACTGCTAGCTTCTAAGAGGAGAGTATCTTGGAAGCTCGTTCATTACATTATGTACAATCGGAGTCATGCAAAAGAAGGAAAGGGATAGCCTCACATACCTTGTATATACTGCCCCAATATCAAGCTATGCAATTGTCAAAACTCCTTAGTCTACAATAAGAGAAACGATACTATCGTTATCATTTAAGCGTCATAACTATTATGTATCGACCACAACCTATTTTACGATGAAACGGACAGCACCTCCCCTATATGTATGACCTCACACCATTCAAAACAGTCACCAAACAGCCCAAACAACATCAATAATAAACATATTGAGCCTCCCAAAATAGTCCACACACAGCCTAATCACTGCACACATACGACGACCACCGCAGTCGTGTCAAATGACCCAGAAATGTTACGAATAACTATAATCCCACAACCCTACATATATATGGTGTTTCTACACACCCTTCCTCCTCCAAAACTCCACAAAACAGTAGTAAAATACGCAGCCCAACAGCAACGCAAAACAGTCCACAAAACAATAACATTACTACCAAGTCTTTCGATATATATTTTACAAGTTCTAGCTTCAATGGCTTAGCCGCAACTTGGATAATCTTAAATACATATAGAGTAAGAGGTTACTTACCTTTATACAGAAAGAAAAACTCCAATTTGACCTTAAATTTCCATGAAATATCCCTCCAATGCTGCCACAACAACAAAAAAGTGAAACTAGCGATCAATTAGTGTTTTTCGGCACTAGAATCACTTTAGAAGGCTTGAAATCACCTAGGATTGATATTAAGAACATGAGTGAGTATTTACAGAACATAAACCCTTTAAAACAACCTCCCACACGAGCTGGAACGACACAAAAATGAGCAACAACAAGAAGAACAAGAGACTTACTAGCGCCACGGAATTCCCGACACTTGATTTGTGTTGTTTGCCCTTTTTTGGGTCTTGAATCTTGAGAGAACCTTGAGAGGATGTTCCTAGGGTTCTAAGGTCTGAAAATAGTGAGAAGAAATGACTTAAAACGGGTTGGAGGCATCCTATATAGGTCCAAATATCTTAAACCGCCTTAGTGGGCCCCATAGAGAGGTGCTTGGTGCAGTCTCGAGAAAACGTAAATATCTCTCTACTCCGAGATTGTATCGATGAACGATTTAATGCGTTGGAAACTAGACTCATAGATCTTTAATTTGGTTGGTAGATCACCCCGTAATTCCTTGTAAATTAGGAGAAAAGATTAGAAACATTTGACCTAATGTTTAAGTAAAATTATGAACCTAAGTTGCGACAACCGTTTGTCGACTTTTGTTTCATAACTCGTTTGACTTCAAGACTTATGATACAGATATTATATGATTCAAACACCTTAATACATGACCTTGAGTGTATTAAGAACCTCTAGGTTTACCTGAAAATACGAGTTACCACATCCTTGATTCGTTTAACTTCTAATACTTGTTAATCACCCTTATACACCCTTGTATCACTTAAGACCAATATGATTGACTTCTTATCATCTAAAAGATAATTCATTCTTGGATTTATGTTAACTAATATATGGCATGAACTAACACATGTGGATATGGGTTGTAACACCCTCCCCCCCTTAGGAGCATTCGTCCTCGAATGTAAGGGTTCATGGGGAGTTTAAATCATCGTGGATTCCAATGGAAATTTCCGATCAATTTTCCCCTATAAAATGGTCACTAGCAAAACTTGCAAGCAATTAAGCCCAACATATGGCTTCACAAGGCTACACAAAGCGTTATGCATATTTACATTATCTACATATCACCATTTTGTATTAAGGAGGAGTATTCTCAAATTATTGCTTACCTCATAGAGCCGTTTTACCTTCCAATGTATCCTGTCTTCCACCAGCATCCTTGTTATCTTCATTCTTAAATAGGTAAGGGTATTTAGACTTCATCTCCTTTCCCATGTCATCTCTTCCACATTCTTGTTCCTCCACAATACTTTGACGAAAACTACATCTTTTGTTCTCAACTTGCGGACTTGTCGATCTAATATAGCCACTGGCACTTCTTCATATGATAGGTCCTCTGTAACTTGTACATCTTTGATAGGGATGACTCGAGAAGGGTCTCCAATACATTTCCTCCACATAGATACATGGAATACCGGGTGGACAAATTCCGATTCGGATGGCAATTCTAACTCATAAGCAACCTGTCCAATCCGTCGAAGAATTTTATATGGCCTGATATACCTTGGACTCAACTTACCTTTCTTCCCAAAATGCATAATACCCTTCATTGGTGAGATCCTCAGGAAAACCCAATCACCAACCTCAAACTCCAGATCACGACGCAGGACATCGGAATAAGATTTTTGCCTGCTTTGTGCTGTCCTCAATCGCTCCTGTATCACTTTCACCTTCTCAATGGCTTGGTGAATCAAATCTGGCCCATATAATTCTGTTTCACCAACTTCGAACCATCCAACTGGTGATCTACATCTTCTCCCGTATAGTGCCTCGTATGGGGCCATTTTAATACTGGAATGGTAGCTATTATTGTAGGCGAATTCTATGAGTGGAAGATGGTCATCCCAATTTCCCTTAAAATCTAGAACACATGCTTGTAGCATATCTTCCAGTGTCTGAATGGTACGTTCAGCCTGTCCGTCAGTCTGCGGATGAAATATAGTGCTGAGATTCACTTGTGTGCCTAAACCCTTCTGAAAAGACCTCCAAAAGTTAGCTGTAAATTGAGCTCCTCGGTCTGATATAATAGATACCGGCACACCATGAGGCCTAACAATCTCCTTGATATACAACTTCGCATAATCTTCAGCCGTGTAAGTTGTCTTAACTGGCAGAAAATGGGCACATTTTGTAAGTCGATCAATTATCACCCAGATGGAGTCAAACTTATAATAAGAGCGAGGTAATCCAATAATGAAGTACATATTAATCACCTCCCATTTCCAGGTCGGAATCTCTATATTCTGAAGCAATCCACCGGGTTTCTGATGTTCTATCTTTACTTGTTGACAATTGGTACACTGGGCTACAAATTCTGCAATAGACTTCTTTATGTTATCCCACCAATACTGCTCCTTGACATCATGATACATCTTTGTCAAGCCGGGATGGATGGAATATCGGGATTGATGAATCTCATTCATAATCTTCTCTCACAACCCTGCCACATTAGGCACACATAATCGGCCCTAGTATCTCAGTGCCCCATCTTTTCCGATCCCAAAAGCCATACTTTTACACTGCTGAATGCTCTCTCTTAATCATACTAAGATAGGATCTTCATAGTATCGTGCTTTTACCTCGGCTACCAAAGATGATTCTGATGTATTCTGTACAGTAACACCTCCGTCATCCGAGTCTAACAATCTGATTCTCATATTGGCTAGCTGATGAAGCTCTTTAGTCAACCCCCATCTACCTGCCTCAATATGTACTAAGATTCCCGTTGATTTATGGCTGAGAGCATCTTCCACAATATTGGCTTTACCAGGATGATACAATATCTCGACGTCGTAGTCTTTCAGTAATTCAAGCCACCTACGCTGCCTCAAATTCAACTCTTTCTGCTTGAAGATGTATTGTAAACTCCTGTGATCTGTGTAGATGTCAACATGGACGCCGTATAAGTAGTGCCGCCATATCTTCAAAGCATATATTACTGCATCCAATTCCAAATCATGGGTTGGATAATTATTTTCATACTTCTTCAATTGTCTTGATGCATAAGCAATCACCTTCCCATGCTGCATCAATACGCACCCCAAACCTATACCTGAGGCATCACAATATACCACATAACCTTCTGTTCCTTCAGGAAGAGTGAGCACTGGTGCGGATGTCAATCGATTCTTCAGCTCCTGAAAACTACGTTCACAAGTGTCAGACCACTGGAACTTGGTATCTTTCTATGTTAACTTAGTCAATGGTGATGATATAGAGGAAAACCCTTCCACAAACCGCCTATAATATCTTGCTAGCCCTAAGAAGCTGTGGATTTCTGATGGTGTTGTAGGTCTCGGCCAATTCTTTACTGCATCGATCTTCTGAGTGTCGACACTAATACCCTCATCAGATATCACATGGCCAAGGAACGCTACTGAGTTCAGCCAAAATTTACATTTGGAGAGCTTAGCATATAACTTACGATCCTGAAGCGTCTGTAATACTATCCGCAAGTGGCCCGCATGTTCCGCCTCCGAACGAGAATATACTAGAATGTCATCAATGAATACAATCACGAACACATCAAGGTAGGGCCTAAATATAGTATTCATGAGATCCATAAAAGCTGCTGGGGCATTTGTTAGCCCGAACGATATCACCAAGAACTCAAAGTGCCCGTATCTTGTCCGGAAGGCCGTCTTTGGAATATCCTTCTCCTTAACCCTCACCTGATGATACCCTGAACGTAAATTAATCTTGGAGAAATATTTGGTACCCTGGAGTTGGTCAAACAGGTCATCAATTCTTGGAAGTGGATACTTGTTCTTTATAGTAGACTTATTCAACTGTTGATAGTCGACATACATCCATAACGACCCGTCTTTCTTCCGCACGAATAGGACTGGCGCACCCCAAGGTGAATATTAGAGACAAACACTTACGACTCTACTCTACGCACGATCTAGATTCAGGAAGAAGGTAACAACCCTAGATGTCATGTAGCCTCCTGATTATAAATGTGGCGCACTACACATCCATAATCAAGACTCTACTAGACACGGCTCATAGACAACCCCTAGGACAGACTTGCTCTGATACCAAGTTTGTCACGACCCAAACTGAAGGGCCATGACTAGCACCCGACCACACTTGCCGAGCACCAACGTACATTTCATCTAACCTTCATTATTATCTTTTAGGGCTGACGAGATCAATATAAATGGTAGACCTAGATCATGGACAACCAGCAATAAAATATGATGGCATGAACATACATAGCAGGGGATGACCAGACAATCAAGAAACTACATATAAGGTATGAGCTACCACGCTACCATGAAAGACTATATAACAAAAACTAGCCGACAAGGCATACCAAACTATACATGAGTCGACACTTGTCTATGAGCCTCTAAAGGAACATAAGTGCTGCAACATAGCCGGAATAGGGCCCCGACATACCCATAATGTCTATAACAAAAATGCATACCAAGACCAAGGCATGTCCCGAGAAGGGATCTCGCTAATCACCGCTGAACTGGACAGCCTACTGTGGTGGGGGAGCTGCACCTGCCTGTCTATCAGGATCTGCAGCACGACATGCAGCGTCCACAAATAAAAGGACGTCAGTACGAATAAAGAACTGAGTATGTAAGGCAGAGAACCATAAATACGATCAGTAATGTAAGCAAGGATAGAGAATATACAACCTGTAACATCTTAGTACCTCTGAGGGCTACTGATATGAAATGCATGATACATATGTATAAATACATAAACCTTTAAAACATTTACCTCTGTGGGCATCATCATCATCATATCGTATCCGGCCATAATAGGCTCGATAAAAAACGTACCCGGCCGATACTATCGTTATCATTTAAGCGTCATAACTATTATGTATCGACCACAACCTATTTTACGATGAAACGGACAACACCTCCCCTATATATATGACTTCACACCATTCAAAACAGTCACCAAACAGCCCAAACAACATCAATAATAAATATATTGAGCCTCCCAAAATAGTCCACGCACAACCTAATCACTCCATACATACGGCGACCACCGCAGTCGTGTCAAACGACCCAGAAATGTTACGAATAACTATCATCCCACAACCCTACATATATATGGTGTTTCTACACACCCTTCCTCCTCTAAAACTCCACAAAACAGTAGTAAAATACACAGCCCAACAGCAACGCAAAACAGTCTACAAAACAATAACATTACTACCAAGTCTTTCGATATATATTTCACAAGTTCTAGCTTCAATGGCTTAGCCGCAACTTGGATAATCTTAAATACATATAGAGTAAGAAGTTCCTTACCTTTATACAGAAAGATAAACTCCAATTTGACCTTAAATTTCCATGAAATATCCCTCTAATGCTGCCACAACAACAAAAAAGCGAAACTAGCGATCAATTAGTGTTTTTCGGCACTAGAATCACTTTAGAAGGCTTGAAATCACCTAGGATTGATATTAAGAACATAAGGGAGTATTTACAGAACATAAACCCTTTAAAACAACCTCCCACACGAGCTGGAACGACACAAAAATGAGCAACAACAAGAAGAACAAGAGACTTACTAGCGCCACGGAATTCCCGACACTTGATTTGTGTTGTTTGCCCTTTTTTGGGTCTTGAATCTTGAGAGAACCTTGAGAGGATGTTCCTAGGGTTATAAGGTCTGAAAATAGTGAGAATAAATGACTTAAAACGGGTTGTAGACATCCTATATAGGTCCAAATATCTTAAACTGCCTTAGTGGGCCCCATAGAGAGGTGCTTGGCGCAGTCTCGCGAAAATGCAAATATCTCTCTACTCCGAGATCGTATTGATGAACGGTTTAATGCATTGAAAACTAGACTCATAGATCTTTAATTTAGTTGGTAGATAACCCTGTAATTCCTTGTAAATTAGGAGAAAAGATTAGAAATATTTGACCTAATGTTTAAGTAAAATTATGAACCTAAGTTGCGACAACTTTTGTCGAATTTTGTTTCATAACTCGTTTGACTTCAAGACTTATGATACGAATATTATATGATTCAAACACCTTAATACATGACCTTGAGTGTATTAAGAACCTCTAGGTTTACCTGAAAATACGAGTTACCACATCCTTGATTCGTTTAACTTCTAATACTTATTAATCACCCTTATACACCCTTGTATCACTTAAGACCAATAAGATTGAATTCTTATCATCTCAAAGATAATTCCTTCTTGGATTTATGTTAACTAATATATGGCATGAACTAACACATGTGGATATGGGTTGTAACATTACAGTTCGATGTTGATAAGAATATCACGAGCTCGAAGGAGTGGGGGGAATGTTTCAAATGTTTAGAGTATGCTGGCATTATTTTCGAGCAGCCTGAGGATGGTCTATTTTGTGGTAGGAGTGTTGGGTATTGAAATGCTGATACTTAGCCTGTATTATAGAAATAGCAAGGTCGATGGCCATTAATGTTTATATTTTACTACCTGGTGTGGAGGGTTGTGGGAGTATATCCCATGGGAAGATCGTATAAGGGTGACATGTTAGTCGTTCAATTGTTAGATATTTAAAATAAGTATGGAAATTTTTGTACTGTTGTCAATAAGAGAGGTTATGACTGAGAGGTGCTTTATTGCTTTGGTTGTGGAATGTGGGAGTTTGTTCTAGATTTGATGGCTGCTCTTATGTGTCATGAATAGGGTCATTGTGGATCCTTGAAAGGTTATTAGCCCAATATGGGATGATCAGAATCGGCTTGAGGTCCACTATTAGAACTAATGTGAATTGTATACTCTACATCAGGTCAAATGAATTCATTCAGCATAGCATTGCTCATGGAAGAGTCTTCCTGTGTTAGATGATATTCCTATCGTCAGCTATCCTATGTAATACTATATTATGCCATGTGTGTTATGAGACGGCTTGCTTATTTGCATGTGTGTTGTGGTTCTATATAGCTTGTCATTGTTGCACCTTAGTAGAGCTCGAGTTTTGTAGTGCATGGCACTATCCGTCTCCCCAGGGTTTGTATTTTTGCACTTGGTGTACTTGTGGTCTATATTCGGGTATTTTTTAGGTATAAGAATTATGGCTTGATGGGTATTTCCTTATATATTGTTATGTTTGGATTGAGTTGCATGCCACAACAGTGAGATGTTTAGTACCGTTCCCTATATTTATTTTTGTGAAATTTGTTTCTCATTCTCTGAGAAGGGTTCATATCATCTGTTTGACCGTTTGATTCGTTACATGAGCTGGGTAGGTCTTTGCCAGAGTTTGTTCTTCCTTATGAGTCATATTCGAGTTGTAGCTTATGGGCGCATTGATGGCGTCATGTGAGATTTTAGTCAGTATTTGAGGTGGCTTATTGCCTGAGCAGCTTGTACTAGGCGAGACAAGGTTATTGGACTTGAAATCGGTGCGATCGGTTTTATGCAAGGCGTATTAGAGAGGAAGTGTCACTATTCAGTTCAGAATGAGGTAACAGTTCTTGTCAAGCGGAGAAACTCCGTGAGTTATTGATTTGATTGGTGGTTATGAGTTCCTACGCACCTCTTTCATCATTGCAGTATTGTGAGGGTGGAGATCGAGTTTATATGTGTTATGAGGTATAATAAGAGTATTAGGTCAGTGAAATTACAACTGTTGTGCTTGGGGGAGGTTACCATGGGCAAATGAGTTATGCGGTGCATTATGTGATGTCAACATGGGTGAATGATCATGTTCGGTTTAGCATGTGGAGATTGATACAGTGTTCGTATGTTAGAATTAGTCCTGGTAGAGAATTCCAGATGTTGGAATTTGGTTCTAAGGCTTCATGGCTAAGTAAAAAAGGAGGATCTTTAGTATGGTTCGAGCGAATGTGCTCACATGGGTTGTGGTGGCACGGGCAAGTGCACGGTGTATTAAACAGTGATATTGGGCAATTCTAGAGCAGTTTTTGGCACGTTCAAGGACAAACATATGTTTTAGTAGGGGAGAATATAATGACCTGACTGGTCGTTTTGAGATCTAGTGCATTGTTCGGCGGTTTGAGGCCTTGAGTAGCTTCACTTCATGTATTATGACTGGTACGTGTGGTCGGAATTGAATTTCGGGAAGTTCGGAGTTGTTTTGGAAGGAAAATTCTCAATTCAGAAGCTTTAAGTTGGAAGAGTTGACCAAGATTTGACTTTTGAGCAAACAAACTCGGAATTGGGATTTTGAGGTTCCAATATGTTCGTATGATGATTTCGGACTTGGACGTGTGTTCGGGTCGAGTATCGGGTGGCCCAGGAGCATTTCGGCACTTATTGAGAAAAGTTAGCATTTTGAAGGTTTTAAGTTTCCTAAGTTTGGTTTGAAGTGGACTTTGGTGTTATCAATGTTTGTTTAGGGTTTCGAGCCTTGGAATAAGTTTGTATCGTGATTTTTGACTTGCACGCAAAATTTAGCGTCATTCCGGGATGTTTAAGTATAAATCAGACGCATTGGTCGAAGTTTGAATGTTGGAAAGTTGAAAGGAGGTTTCAATCGTCGATTCGTAGTTTTGATGTTGTTTGGTAAGATTCGAGGCCTCGAGCAAGTTTGTGTCATGTATTGGGACTTGTTGGTGTGACTGGACAGGGTCCTAGGAGCCTTGGTGTGTTTCGGGATAGTTTAGGACCAAGTTTGGATGATTTGCTGGTGGTGGTTGCTGGTGTCTGGTTTTGTTCTTTGCGAATGCGAATGGATTCACACATTCGCGAAGAAGGATTTTTGGGGCTGCTGATTTTGCTCATCGTGAACGCGACACAAGGGTCGTGAACGCGGAGTAGGAGCTGACGCATCCTACGCGAACGCGACAAGGAGGTCACGAACTCGTAGAAGGATAAGGAGCTGGGCCTAGAGCAGATAAGCCTTTGCGAATGTGAAGCTTACACCACGAATGCAAAGCAGTAGAGTCTGAAGACTTCGCGAGCGCGTAGAGGAATTTTGGAGGCAATGTTGCTTTTAGCCTTCACGACCGCGATGATTCTCCCGCGATCGCGAAGAAGGACGGGCCTGGGCAGACTTGATTTTATACGGGATTGGGCCCATTTTCTTTTATTCTCTCTTGGTTTGGGCAATTTTTGGAGAGCTTCAAGGGGAGATTTTCATAATCTATTGCAAGGTAAGTAATTCTCACATAATGTTAGTGTAATAAATGGATTATATGTGGATTTATACATGGAAAATTAGTAGAAATTGTGAGATTTTGAAAGAAACCTAGAAATTGGTATTTTTGAATTTTCACCACGAAATTAGATAAGGAATAAGGAATAAATTATATATTTGAGTTCGTGGTGTTATGGGTGAAGTTTATCTTTGGAAATTTTTGAAATCCGGGCACGTGGGCCCGAGGGTTGACTTTGTTGACTTTTCAAGCGTAGTTGAGAATCATTATAAATTTTTAAATTGTAAGTATTGGAATATATTTTGATTGATTTTCACGTTATTTGACTAGTTTCGGATCGTTTGGCTTTGAGTCAAGGAGATAGAGAGGTATTTGAGCCGGCTATGGATTTTCAGAGTGTGGTAAGTCTCCCGTCTAACCTTGTGAGTGGAAAATTACCCCATAGGTGTTATTCTTGTTATATGCTACATGTTGTGAGAGTTGCGCACATATGAGGTGACGAGTGTCCATGCACATGCTAGAATTCCTAATTATGTTCAGGGTAGGCTAGGATTCACGCCATGCTTTATTTGTACTAGTTGAGTTATTCTTGACTGCTTAGTTACTTGATTTCACGTTACGTTGCATAGAGTGACAGACTCTCTATTGTAAGAGATTTGACGAGCTACTTGATTAGCCACTGAATAATTGTGCTTCTCTTACGAATTTCTCTCGTGTTGTGCGTTTTCGTCGAAAAACTTCTTTAAATTTCATAACGCACACATATATTTGTGAGTTGGGTTAAGGACCCATTAAAGCTTCTTATTATAATGGGATCGGACTGTTCTCCTCGGCAGAATATTGTAACACACTCTTATAGGATTGGGCCGTTCGCCTCGGTAGTATCATATTCTTATGGGATCGGGCCGTTCTCCTTGGCAATATCATATTCTTATTGGTTTGAGCCATTCGCTTTGGCAAGATATTGTAACACACTCTTTTGGGACCGGGCCCTTTGCGTAGGCAGTATCATATTTTTATGGGATCAGGTCGTTCACCTCGGCAGTATTATATTTTTATAGGATCGGACATACATCTCCATAGGATATTGTAACACACTCTTATGGGATCGGGTCGCTTACCTTGGCAGTATCATATTCTTATGGGATCAGGTCTTTCGCCTTGGTAGTATCATATTCTTGTGGGATCGAGGCGTTCGCCTCGGTAGTATCATATTCTTATGGGATCGGGTTGTTTGCCTCGACAGTATCATATTCTTATGGGATCGGGCTGTTCGCCTCGACATTTCTATAAATACTCTTATTGGATCGGGTCGTTCGCCTTGGAAGCTTCATGAAACACTATTATGGGATCGTACCGTTCTCCTCGGCAAGGCCGTGAGTAATATTTGACAAGAAGTCATTGTATCCATGAGTTTTCCTAATTTAAGTTGTGACGACCTATCTGGTGGGGACCATTTTATATATATATATATACTCCGATTAAGGAGGTAACTAATAGTTGAGAGCTTGTATTGATTGTTCAGAGGAGGATTGTACCACGTATTTATATTTGTTTATTCCGTTTATTTACTCTGCCTCATATTTGCTTACTTCTTACTATATACGATTTCCTGGACCACTAGTAAGTGTTGATGTCGACCCCTTATCACTACTTCTCCGGTGTTAGGCTACATACTTAATGGTTATGCATTGATTTACGTACTCATGCTACACTTATGCATTTATTGTGTAGGTATATGTTTCTGGTGGTCCTTCGGGCATGAAGGCGTAGCTAGTGCGGGGACTTATAGTGAGCTGCATCCCATGCTACGATCTGCAACATACATAGTCTCCATCTGAATTATTTACATTTTTCTGTCTAACTTGTATTCTAGACAGATGTATTATTATTGTACTCCTTAGTAGATGCTCATGCACTTGTGATATCGGGTTTGGGGATATGCTAGTTGATGCTTACTGATTTGTATATTATTATCACCTTTCACTTCTTTTATAAGCTACTAATTGTGTTTGTACCCGTGAATTTAAAAGTGTCAGTTTCATTCACTAATAAAATTTATGATTTCGAAAGTAATAAAAATGAGCAACTAATGTGATAGTTCACTGTTGTCTTGACTAATGGCGATATTAGGTGCCATCACGACCTATAGTGGGTTTTGGGTCATGACACTTATGAAGGTTGGTATTGTGTGAATCATTAGATGTTATGCCTTGTGGCTTCGCGCTAAGTGGGGGAGTCTACTATCAACAATCAGATTGCATGGTCATGAGTTATATCAGTTTTGGTTTGAGGTATATATGTGGTATTAAAGGGTTTCCTGTAATTGCATATGGCCACGATCAGAGCTTTGAATGGGATAATATTGAGACTTGCAACATTTCTGTATCATTATTAATTCAACATTTTAGTATCAAAGAAGTTGGAGAAACAACTTTAAATTCACCGAAGGTCTCTTTAGAGTGGGTATTTCGGTTGCGACATTATTGAGTGCTTCATAGGAAATACAATGATTTATGGGCTTTCGAACGACGTGGTTCGTGCTAGGATCTCCTGCAACGAGCTTGGTTTAGGATCATTATGTACCGGCAAGGAGAAGTGTTGATCTGAAGACAAGTCAAGGAGGATTCGAAGAAATAGGTCAGCTCGGTGGTGTTGGGTCGGCATGGCAATAAAGGTAATTGGTTCTTTTGGTATGGTAATTCTTTACTAGTGTTTTTGCGGTAGTACTCTTGGGTTTGACAGTTTGCGTGACTTGATTGAGTTGAGGAAAATCAATTCTGTTGGCTTGGTTATGTGTAGACGGGTCTCGAAGAGTTCTTGATGGTGTTTTGACTTGCGAATGGTTTTTGCTATATGGCATGAAAGAATTATAGAAGTATTTCTCATAGGAAGATCGTGTATGAGAAACGTGTTAGTCATTTGAGTAGTGTATCTGGGATCAGATATGAATATTATGTTACTCTAAGGATTTGAACACTAAGAGGCTTCTCAGAGGCAGATTGTTCTATGGTTGTGTATGGTAAAGGCATGCTAAGAGGTTGGCGGCTAATGGTATGTGCTATAAATATGTTATTGTGGGCTTTTCGAAGGCTATCTACCTATTTCAGAAGGTGTAATTGATTTGGAGGCTACTGGCAGGCCTAACGAGAATGTGTATGCTACATTGGGTCAGATTTGTTTACCCGGTACAACTGATTTTAATGGTGGTGTCATCGATTGTAGTTGATCTTATTCGTGTTCTGATGTGTTCCATGTGTTACTCTCCTATGCTATGGGGAGTTGTGATATTGTTGACTATTTGCACACCTGATGTAATACTGTTTGGGCCTTGTGACGGAATTCAAGCAAAGTGTCTCTTGGGGTGTTGCATGGTTGATTGTGCCTTGATTATGGTCTTCTATTTGTGATATATAATGATATTCGTTTCTCCATGGTTATGGTCATGTGTCGCGTGTTTGTTGTTGATATGCATATATAAGTTTATTGTAAGCCTCATGGCTCGACGTATTCCATGTGGATCGGTGTCTCGATTTGGTCATGCATTACAGTGGGGTTATGTTGGGATATGATCCTTGAGCGTATCCAGTATGTTTGTTTCGCCTTGTGTGATGGTTCGTAGCATTGTGCCTGGTGATAGTATCTTATTGAGCTGGTAGGGTAGTTCTTTCATTTCATTCTCTTTCCATCGTTGGGTATATCTGAGCTATTGTTCATTGGTGCACTGATTGCATAGTATGTGAATCTAAATATGATTGGTGTGCCATGTTGGTAGAGCAGTTTGTACTAGATATAGTGAGGTTATTTGACCTGGAATGAGTTTTATCGGACTTGATTAAGGTATGTTGGAAGGATAATATCACTAGTTAGCTTAGATTTCAGCTAATGTTCTTGTCGGGTAAGAAGCTCCATGACTTGTTGATGTGATGGGTGGTTATGAGTTTCTACGTATTTCTTTCATTATTGGCAGTGTACGAAGAATTGGAACAAGGTTTTTATTAATAGGAGGTCAGATACCGATAACGGATTTGCTATTTGAGCAGCTATTGTGGTAAGGAGTTATTGCTATGTGTATATGGGTTATGTGGAATATCATGTGATTATACTTGTGATGTGGTTACGGGTTGATACAACTTGATTCAGGCTTATACAACGTATAAATGTGAGAATCGGGTATTATAGTGAATTTCAGAAGTTGGAGATTGGGTTCTAAGGGTTGTGAGCTAAGGTTGAGGTAAAAATCTTTGGTTAGATTGTGTTGTCAGACTTATATAGGTAAAGGTGATGTGGGATCACTCATGGGTATGTGTATAACAACCTTATACAGAATTTGATGGCTTTGGAACGACTCTTGGCACATTCGAGGATGAACATATGTTTAAGTGGGAGAGAATGTAACGATCCGACCAGTAGTTTTGAGCTTTAGCATTCCATTCAGTGGTTTGAGACTTTAAGTAGCTTCATGTTATGTATTATGACTTGTGTGTATGATTAGTTTCGATTTTCAAGCAGTTCGGGAGTGATTTGGAAGAATGATTCTCGTTTTAGAAGCTTTTGGTTGGAAGAGTTGACCAAGGTTTGACTTTTGGGTAAACAGATTCAAAATTGGATTTTGATTGTTCCAATAGATTCGTATGATTATTTTTGACTTGTATGTGTGTTCGGATTTGGTTTCGGAGGTTCCTAAGAAGAATTCAACACTATTTGTCGAAAATTGACAATTTGAAGAACTTAAGAGTTCATAAGTTTGACCAAGAGTTGACTTTGATGCCAATCGATGTTCCGAGACTGTGGATAGGTCTATATGGTTGAATTGAAATTGTGTGCAAAGTTTGAAAGTAATCCGAAGTATTTAAGCGTGATTCAAACACTCTTTTGAAAGAATGAAGATTTAACAACTTAAGAGAAATTCTATTCGATTTGAGCTTCGATTCTTTGTTGTGATGTTCCCGTGGGTATTTTGAGGCTTTGGATAAGCTTAGATAATGTATTTTTACTTGTTGGTATGATTGGATGGGGTCCCGAGGAGTTCGAGTGTGTTTCAGATCATAAGGTGAGAAACTAGTTATGTTAAAGATTTGAAGTTTGACCATGGTCAATATCGGATCAAGAAGACCTCTTTTCAGAGTTTTGAGTGCACGAGCAGGTTCATAGCGTGTTTTATCATTGAAATTCATATATCAATTATGTCCAGGAGGTTCCGAATGAGTTTTGGGTGCTAAAACGAATATTTTATTATTGCTGGTTTTTTTCTGGTATAAATAATTACGCAAATGCCATTGAAATTTTCAGATTTCTTTTAGAACTTCAAAACATCATATATTCCTCATTTTAAGGCCAAATTAGGTGATTCAAGCGGCTATGTTAGGTGTAATCTCGCAAGGATCGTGTTCAGATTGTCAAATATAAGTTTCGGGATCATCTAGGACCTGAATCGAGCTGGGACAACTGTTGCATTTTTTTTCTTATTATCGTGCCCCCTTTTTCCCCTCCTCGCGGAGAGAGGTCCAGGTTTCGACATTTCATGGGGTGCAGTGACTCATTTCTTTTTGGGAATTGGGTATTTGAATAGTCGCCACCTAACGGATTATGGTGCGTTAGGACACCTAGAGTGATTAACTCTTGGGTTGGTCTGCATTACCAGAGATTAGGGTAAGGGCTCGAGATAACCTCGAGGGGAAGGTGTTAGGCACCCCTCTTGGTCCACAACTGTGGGTCCCGACCGAACTTATATTTACAAATTAGTCCATACAAATAGTTGAATCAAATAAGTACAACACGTTTGAACAAGTCAAGTAGTGAAATAAAGGTTGAACAAATTATAAAGGAAAGTGCTAAACAAGGAGAAGGTTTGGGGTAAAGGGGGGTCCTAGGTTGTTTATCCTATAGGATCACCCCACGCAATGTCCAGTAAACACTCCTCATTGAGGGGTTACACGTGACATTAACGCGTAGTCATCATATCCCATGTCTACCCTTCGCATCCCCTTATTAGTCATGCAAAGCGAGTGTTGGTCACTGGTTCTTATTGCGTGCTGCTACCCGTCCCTTCTTAATAGTCCCGGCGGGAGTTAGGACCTCTACCTATAGGCAATTCTAGATATACCCCTAAGGTTTTAAAGGCAAAAATCTAAGGCGACAGTCAAAGAAAAGCATTTAGGCTCAATTAAAGGCTCACAGTTTCCTCCGCAAACAAGCATACATTCAGCAAGACTCAACCACAAGTAAGGTCTTTAGTAATCAAAGTCCTAAAGCAGAATTTCTAAGTGATTATGCAGGAATAAACCACTTTCAGATACAGAAGTCACAACCTATTGGTTGCCTAGGATCTCTTTTAAAAGCCCGTTAGAATTCAGAAACGTTGAGTGACAGAAACAGCTTTAGAGAAGTGCAAGTTTTAAAAATGCCCTAAGGCTTGCCTATATGTAGGGATGATATTTATGTTAATGCAGAAACAAAACATGTTCAGAAATAGTCTCTTTTAAACGTATAGGCAGGATATCTAATGAGATTATAGCAGTTTTGAAAGGACTAATTTTAGAGAAGTTATCGCTTTATAATGCCAGTTTTGAGAAGTAAAGTAGGCGAGACACGATTGATCTATTGGGCTATTTAGAATTACCAGACAGAATTGCGAGTTAGATCCCTATAGACATGATATCTAGGCGTATTACTAATTTTAGTCAATTTGCAGTAGCATATGAAAGACTTACTAAATCAGAATTACATCCTATAGGCATGATATCTATACTTGAGTTGATTTTAAAACATGATGGCTTGGAACTTAGAAACATGGTTTCTAACATGACAAATGCATGATTTAAGAACATGGTTTGTATCTGATGCAAGTGACATTAAAAGTGAAGTCCTTATAGGCATGATTTCTACTATGAAATTAAAAGTGGAACCCTATAGGCATGATTCTACTATGCAAAACAATAAGATTCAACAGGAATAAAAACCCTATAGGCATGTTTTCTATTATACAAAAGCAATCAGATTCAACAGGAATAAAACCCTATAGGCATGTTTTCTATCGAGTAAGGCAAGTAGATTTGAAAATAAATCATAAAAGCAGGATTTCTACCCAGGTTACCCCACAAAGTATACATCTACCCACCCTTTCACTAAATACCCCAAATATCTGTTTACAAGTTATTACAGGCCAACAAATGAATTACATAAGTGAAATAGAAAATTAAGAAGCTGTTCTATAGAGAGCGTACAATTAGGCCACAACTACCCAAAGCCTCAAATGGTCTTTCAAGCCTCATTTCCATAGATAAATCAGAGTATAGGTGCATCAAAGTTCCCTAAGGTTCTCAAGGACCCCGGGCAATGCTTACACCTAGACTTAATAGCCAAGCATTGAACCAGTGCAGTGTGGAAACCCAGCCTCAGTATGCCAGAGTTCCAAGGGTTCTCAAGAGGATCCCAAGGCAGTACACATACTAGATGGGGCAGAACTTACTAACTAAGAGTAGAATGAAAGTGCAGGACACATGTTTGAAAGAAGTTTATTAAAGACTGGACTGAAAGGTCTCGTTTGAAAGCAATTAGTAACAGAGGTTGTTGAAAAGAAGTTGGCTTAGTAAACAGAGTTCAAACATTTCAGGATAGGACCACATATAGTAAGTAAATGAATTCAGTAATCATACAGAGGATAAGGGGTTTGGGGATACATAGACATTGACTGCAGACACCTGACCCCAGCAGGAGTATTAGGACTGGTTTGGACCTGCTCAGAGATAATTTGACACTAGAATAATCACAAACCAGTCATGAACGCATAGAGGGGAATAGGGATTTGGGAATCACAAAGTGGCAAGTGCATAGTAGGTAAAAGAATACAATTTTTCAAGCATGCTTGAATCACACAAAGGGAATACATGAACTTAAAGGGAGGGGGGGGGTCATATTAACATTCTTAACTACAACCTTCACAACAAAACCACAAGTGAAAGCATGCTAGAAATAAAAAAAACTGAAACAAGAAGAGAAACATATTGTTGTTGAGACTTTAAATTAAACTAGGACATACTAGTGAAGATAAAAAGTAAGCAGAATGAAAGAACCAAGGAGTACAAATGATTAGCCTTGGCTTGCAGTCGGCTAGTAGTAGTAGAATAACACAGAGATTTTAAGTAAGAGAGGGGGGTTTTGAAAGCCAAGTGTGTGTGCTGTTTGTGAAAGACTTAGAATATTTATAGTTGAAAGTAGGTAGTGGAATAAGGTAAAAAAATCATAGTAGTATACTAGTTTAAGAACTCAGAATCAATCATCTAGAGAATCAGGAAGTACTTCCTTGAGTTAAGGGAGTCAAGGCCAAACGGGAAGATTCAGTACCATATAAGGGAGGAAGGAAAATCAGTGCATGATTAAATAAAGAAAGGGTCAAGATTCAGTAGGCATAAAGTAGTAACTTAGGACCAAATTCATAAGGACCCAATTAAAGAAAGACTAAGTAAAACAAAGTACCATAGTAAATAATGTAATGCAATCAGTTAATTCAAATAGACGATTAGAATTCTAGGACTTTGAAGGAAAATCTTTCAATTACCAAAAGTTAAGGAAATCAAAATCAATCATGGTGAGTCATGATTCTGCATACCTCAACATATAAATAGAGACGATTGAACATGTAAGGCCTTGGAAAATTTTTCGAAACAATATAGGAATTCGGGGTGCCAGGTAGACTAATTATAATATGTTATGTGCTATAGAAACGATGTAAGTGAATTGGATTTGGTAAACCAGTGTATGAGTCACATAATAAGTAAGTTGGGGTCCAAGGAGAGGCCTAAGTGTAAGCAAAATGGGAAAATTTCATAATAGGCTAAGATTCCAAAGGTACTTGCACTAGTCTAGAATTTGAACGAGTATATCTAAATATATATAAGGTATTATGTGATTAATAACCTATCAAATGAAAGGTCTTTGAGTCTAGTTTCCAACGCTTTAAACCGTTCGTCATTCGGACACTCCTACTAGAAGTTATGACCAAATTACTAAAGCAGTGAAGAATTTTGTACTACCACGCCGCCCCATGCGGCGCACAGCACGCCGCGCCTGTAGGAATTTTAGAATGGTCCGAAATTTCAATTTCAAACATATTTTGAACAGACGCCCCACACCCCATGGCACCCCACGCGCCGCGGCTATACAAAAATGGGTTTTAAGACCCGAACCCCATTTCGATTTAACTCTATTGAGGTTGATTTTTGGGGGAATTTCTGGTGTTCTAGAGAGAAAAGAGAGCGATTCTAGAGAGAGGAAAGGGTAAAACTAAAGATTTCACTACTCTTCCTTGAATCACACCTTGAAATCGCATCAAAGGGTTGCTAAGGCTTCAAAGAGATTGGGATTGCTAGAATTTTCGAAACGTCGTAGTAACTTAAGGAAAGCTTAAACAAGGTATGTATGGCTAAAACCCCCTCTTCTTAGAAATTGAGCTCCCATGGTGTCCCCGCATATGTTGTAAGTCCGGAATTTGATTTATGTAGTATTCATTATTTCAAAGGATTTGGTGTTGCAAGAATATATGTGAAAGATGTACCTCAATGTGTTCAATATGTTATTCTTGGTAAATTGGGGATATGTGATGAATGTGAAGTATATGCTAAATTGCCTAGATTTCAAGTCAAGTTTAAATTGAGATTGTTATGCCAAATTATGTGAAATCCTCTATGGGTAGAGATGTTTGAAATAAATCAAATGAATTTGGAAAATAGAGTATGGCCAACGTGCCGAGAACTTGAATTATAATTGTGCCTAGTGATGCCTATGACATGAGAAAATATGAAACAGATTATGAAATGAGTCTTGATTCTACTTTCCCTAAATGGCTTCAATAATAAAATGCCTTAAAGGCTTTGTACATAATTTATGCTCCTAAGTGGCTGTTCGAGATAATGTTTTTGTCTTATAAGTACAACCAATATGATCCGAGTTGTTACATACTTCGATGTTGAAATTGTATATTGTCGTGATTGGAAAAGAGTAATTCAAGAATAATTAGTGTAATTGCTTATTTATTCCTTTGATGCATGTTTCTATTGTGGTTTGGTGTGTCCCCTCCTTTTTGGAAGAATCCTTTGTGTTTAAAGTTCCATTGCTAATGAACTTGAGGTGTATGATTTCTGAAATATTGTATATGCCCATGATTCATGATTCCTCTCATGTGTACTTGACATATTGGAGTGAATGGCCTGTTGTTGAAATTGATATTGATGTGAAATGTGGGGGAAAATAGCTCGAATTATGAAATGTGGCCTAGTGCCAAGCATGATGTGATAATTGTGGCTCCAAGTGCCGATGAACTAATATATGTGAAACAAAAATTGAAGTGAGATGATTAATGGAAAAGGGTAACGTCTTGGTAAGACGGCTTAGCCGATCGGGCCGTGATCGGACGCCATGCTACACACATGGTGGTATTGTACTGATATTGAAAGCGGAAAGTGAGAATGAAATTGTGATTTAGGTAACGTCTTGGTAAGACGGCTTAGCCGATCGGGCCATGATCGGACGCCATGATATATACACATGGTAGTAATGTATTGATGATGGAAACTGGAAAGTGTGAATGAAATAATGGTAACGTCTCCGGGAGACGGCTTAGCCGATCGGGTCGTGATCGGACTCCGCTCAAAGAAGCGGTGGCAAAGTGGATAATGATGCATAGCGTGGGACGCTCTAATCTAAAATTTCAGAAACTATGTGAAAATCATGTGAACCTCCTTATATTATTGACATGGTGCTTATTTGAAACTTTGTTGTCTTTATGATTTCCTCTTTATTCTTGTATGAAAGTTCTTTCTAACTAGATGACATTTAGTTATAAATACTAGTGCTATTCGATGGCACTAACGTCCCTTTTGCCGGGGGCGCTACGTCTTTAAATGGATGTAGGTATTTCTATAGCAGGCAGTGTTCGTCGCAACTAGTGTCGTATCATCCTTTCAGCTGACTTGGTGAGCCCCACTTCATTTCGGGGTCCTGTTTCATTTGTTCATCATGTACTTTGTATTTGAGGTATAGCCGGAGCCTTGTTACTGGCATTTCCATATTACATTACTCTTCAGTTGTGTTTAGAAGCTTTGTAGATAGGTTGTGGGTAGTGTCGAGTATTGTAATTAAAGTAGAAATATTGATGTTTGGCAATGTTGTATAAAACTTGTAATATCTTTAAAATTATGAACGAAGTTGTTAATTGAAATGAAATGGAAATCGTCAAAGACATATTTATAGAATTTGATTTATGATGTACATTTACTCTTTATTCAAAGATGGAATTAGGTAGTATGAAACCTAACAGGCTTGCTCAGTCGGGTTTACTCGGTTGAGCGCCGGTCGCGCTCCTCGGATTTTGGGGCGTGACAGAATAGAAGTAGCAAACAAATAAGGTCGATTATATAGGCAGAAAAAAACAAAATATGAGCAAACACATCCATGTAGAGGTAATATAAGTAAGCTAGAGATTCAGCAGAACATATTCGAAGCATGGTGACCACAAGAGATTAACAAGAACAAGGTAAACAGGCTAACACACAGAAACGAAGTAAAGAAAATCATGCTAACTCACAGAAACAAGTAAAGAAAATCTTTAAGAAATTAGGCTTTTTAACAGATTTGAGTTAAAAAGCAGTAAGAACTTAGAATCGATCGAGATAAACAAGGAAAAAGGTTTAATCATAAAGAAATCAGTCGAAACAGGGATAGAAAGAACTCCAAAAACCCTAGTTTTTCAAAGGAAGTAAAAATGGTTTAGAGTAGAAGATCTTTCAGAAGAGAGCTCGAGAATAGGCAAATCACAGAAGGAAATAGGTTTAAAGCATAAAAATAACATAGATCTGAGAGATTCAGAAGAGAGTTAGGGTTTCAAAAAGAAACCCAAGTAAAAATCAAAAGAACCTGTTGAAACTTCACCGATCGTGACATATAAGGTGTGATTTTGCCCAAAATCACACCGGAGAATCCATAAGTAACAGAAATAGAAACCCTAGGTCCAAATCAACATGGCCCATGATCCTTAAAGGCCTTAGAGATGATGAGGAGGGTGATGAGAGACACATTGGAGGCTTGGGTTGAAAGGGATAGTCGCCGGAGATGACCGGAGACGGAGGGGAGTGGAGAAGTCTAGGGTTAGGTTTGAGAGAAGAGTGGAGATGAGAGAGAATCTGAAGGCGGCGTATTGGGGGAAATGAATTAGGTCTAAGGGTCGTTTGGAAATTAAAAAAGGAAAGGAATTATTTGGACCGTAGATATGGGTAGGTGGGTTCCGGGTTTGGGTAAGGGTTAATAGGGTATGGGTCAAGTTTTTTTTTAATTGAAAAATTGGGTTAGGAATTGAGGTCCGATTTGGCTATAATTGAAAGCCAAATTGGTTATAATTTAAATAGCCAGTTTTCCCTATTTAATTTATAAAAATAATAGATAATTTCTGGAAAATAATTTAAGGTGCCAAAATGATTTAAAAATACATGATTAATAATTTAAAAATACAAGATCCAATGCATATAAAACATAATTATATCTCAAAATGGGCTAACATTGCAATTATATGCAATTTAGCTTTAAAAATACCAAATGTAATTCTAAAAATACATAAAAATTACACTAGCCATATTTTGGCATAAATATAGAAATTAAATAGATGAATTATCAAAATAATAATTTTGGAAATAATTATTGGGGATTTTATGGATAAAAAGGAAGAAAATAAATCAATTTAAACCCTTAAAAATTATGGAAAAAATAATAAAAACATTGGGCATGCTTATATATGCATATATATGCTATTTTGAAGGTATTTATGCATATTTAAAATATATATGGAAAAATTGGGCATCAACAACTGCCCCTCTTTACCTAGAAGGATGAAAGAGTTTTCGGGTAAAGAAATGATGGCCAATTTTTACCAGACGAGATGTTTTCAAAGACAGAGGCCGAGCTCTGGTTTCTGAATTGCCTACATATCCCTGTTTTTATAGGAATCAAGCCATGTGTAGTTCTAGATTCACTTGCGGAGTATGCCGATGAAATTTTGTACAAATGGACACGAGATGTGGAAACGGCTACGGTGAGCGTTTAAGACTCAGGACGGTTGGAGGGAACTGGAGTGGGATTGTTCCTACTAGAATAGTGGTTGCTTACTGGTTACCTACAGATAAAAGATGCTACAAACGTATTTGCGAAAATTTAAACATGATGCAAAATCCCTTTGGACAATGAAGGTTGTCTTCGGACGGTAAAAGATAACGTCCTTGGACCATGAATTGTTTAATGAGGATTCACAGGCCATGAAATGATGTTCTTGGGCCATGAAAATGGTGCCTCCGAACCATGACGCCTTTGAATAATGATATGCAAATTTGAGAGTTCCTCAGGCCATGGCATGGTGTCTTCAGGCTATGAGGATGGTATCTTTAGACTATGACGCCCTTGGACAGATTGGCGATGTTTCAGCCCATGATATGCAATAATATGATGTAACAAGACAAGGTTTAGTCTTGCAAAATGGAGGGCAGAGCTTAGCCCGATTGAAAAGCAAGTAAATAGTAGTAGAAAATAGAGCAACATTGGTGCAAAGAGGGACAATGTTTAGTCCCGCGCAAGTGGGGGAGGCAAGGGTTATTATGATGCAAATGAGGAGGCAAGGACTAGCCTCATGCAAATATGGAGTCGAGGATTAGACTCATGCAGGAATGGAGACAGAGCTTAGTCTCATGCAACGAGAAGGCGAATATGGAGGTAGAGCTTAACCTCATGTAAAATGCGGGACATGGCTTAGTCCCATGCAAATGAAAGGCAAGGCTTAGCCTTATGTAGATATAGAGGCAGGGCTTAGCCTCATGCAAAATGCGGGACAGGGCTTAGTCCCCATGCAAATATGGAGTCAAGGATTAGACTCATGCAAATATGGAGTCAGGGCTTAGACTCATGCAAATATGGAGTCAAGGATTAGACTTATGCAAAATGTGGAGTCAGGGCTTATACTCATGCAGGATTTGGAGACAGAGCTTAGTCTCATGCAAAGAGAAGGCAAATATGGAGGTAGAGCTTAACCTCATGCAAGATGCGGGAGAGAGCTTAGTCCCATGAAAATGAAAGGCAAGGCTTAGCCTTATGCAAATATGGAGGCAGGGCTTAACGTCATGCAAAATACGGGACGTGGCTTAGTCCCCATGCAAATATGGAGTCAAGGATTAGACTCATACAAATATGGAGTCAGGGCTTAGACTCATGCAAATATGGAGACAAGGATTAGACTCATACAAAATGTGGAGTCAAGGATTAGACTTATGCGAAGAGGAAATAGCAGATAAGGGTAGAGTATATCTTAGCTAGGATAAGTTCAACGTCTAACGGTCGAATGGATGGTGAATCTGAAAGCTATCGTCAAAATGTGCATGCACTCAAAGAAAAATCGTAAGTTTCATGAGGGGAGGTTGGTTCTTGCTTCGTCTGCCCGCCTTGCTTCGCGCCGCTCTGGAAGCCCTTTTCGAGTTCCCCTAGGTAGCACCTGACTGTTAGAAAATAGAATTTTTGAAAAATATGCATTCATTGATAAAAGTAGGATCATTTTTTATATGTCAAGTAACTTTGAGGAACTAGCGACTGTACCACATTTAAAAGGCATTGCGGCTCTCTTATGTTGGAATTTTGTGGGTCCTCTCAAAATTCTACCCCAGTTTGGTAGATGTTTTGTAACCGTTTGCGAATGGCGGACCTTGCTGAATTTTCTTCAAAATTTTGAGAATCCTTCTCAAAATTTTGCCCCAGTTCTTAACTGATTACTGGTTTCTTGACATGTGATGGCGTTGGCTGGACTTGCTCCGGCATTTTAAGGACCCTCCTCCAAATTCTGCCCCAGTTTGTGATTTTGGGGGAAATGAAAACTTTATTATGATATGACCGAACCCATAAGGTTGCCTACGTATCCCCTCTTAAACGAGAATTAGGTCAAGCGTAGTTCAATTACACCAGGAAAGAAAATGTGAAGTAATCTAGGCATAGTATCTCTTGACTGCATCTGAATTGATTGGTTTTGGCCAAATCTCTCCATCCATCTCTGCAAGTATGAGTGATCTTCCTGTTAGTACTTTTTGAACCATATACGGACCTTGCTAGTTGAGAGAGAATTTCCCTTTGGCTTTATCTTTGTATGGAAAAATCATCCTCAATACCAGCTGTCCTGGTGCAAACTGCCTTGGTTTGACCCTTTTGTTGAAAGCTATGGACATTCTGTTCTGATAGAGTTGGCCATGACATACTGCGTTCATCCTCTTTACATCGATATGGGCCAACTGTTCATAGCGGCTTCTTACCCATTCCACATCGCTGAGTTCAGCTTCCTGTATGATTCTTAAAGAAGGAATCTCTACCTTGGCTGGGATGACAGCCTCGGTACCATAAACCAACATGTAGGGGGTTGCCCCGGTTGACGTGCGAACTGTGGTGCGGTACCCTAATAGAGCAAAGGCTAACTTTTCATACCACTACTTGTGATTTTCTACCATTTTCCTTAGTATCTTCTTAATGTTTTTGTTGGTAGCTTCTACGGCTCCATTCATCTGAGGTCTGTAGGCTGTGGAATTCTTGTGCTTGATTTTGAAAGCTTCATATATAGCCTTCATCAGATCACTGTTGAGGTTGGCGGCGTTGTCAGTGACAATGGACTCAGGAACCCCAAATCAGCGGACGATACGATCCTTGACAAAATCTGCGACGACCTTCTTGGTTACAACTTTGTAATATGCAGCTTCTACCCATTTTGCAAAGTAGTCAATGGCTTCCAGAATAAACTGGTGTCCGTTCGAAGCAGTAGGCTCGATTGGACCAATAACATCCATTCCCTAGGCGGCAAATGGCCAAGGCGAGCTTGTTGCATTGAGATTGTTTGGTGGCACTTTTATCATATCGGTATGCACTTGACATTGAAAGCATTTGCAGACATACTGAATACAATCTGTCTCCATGGTCATCCAAAAGTAACCTGCCCTGAGTATCTTCTTGGCCAGAATGAAACCATTCATGTGAGGGCCACATGTCCCAGCATGCACATCCTCAAGTAGCTTAGAAGCTTCCTTTGCGTCGACATACCTTAGCAAACCCAAATCTGGAGTTCTTCTATACAAGTTCCCTACGTTGTTGAAGAAGTGACTTTACAATCTCCGGAGCGTACGTTTTTGAATGTGATTTGCATGCTCCAGGTATTCTCCTTTTGATAGGTACTCCTTGATGTCATGGAACTAAGGTTTTCCATCGGCTTCTTCCTCGACATGAGAATATGCCGGCTGATTATGAATCCTCAACGGGATAGGATCAATATAGTTCTTATCTAGATGCTGTATCATTGATGACAAAGTGGCTAATGCGTCGGCGGACTCATTCTGAATTCTGGGCACATATTGGAATTCTATCTTTGTGAACCTCCTTTTCAATTCCTGCACATGGTGCAGATATGACAATATCTTGGAATTCTTGGTAGCCCATTCTCCTTGCACCGGGTGCACAAGAAAATTTGAATCGTCGATTACTAACAATTCCTGAATGTTCATGTCGACTGCCATGTTGAGCCCTAGTATGCAGGCCTCATATTCTGCCATCTTGTTGGTGCAGGGAAATCTGAGTTTAGCAGATACGGGATAATGCTGACCCGTTTCTAACACTAAAACTGCTCCAATACCTACTCCTTTGAAATTTGCAGCCCTGTCAAAGAACATCCTCCAACCGTCATATGCTTCAGTAATGTCTTCTCATACGAATGATACTTCTTCATCAGGAAAATACATTTTCAAGGGTTCGTATTCTCCTTCCACCGGATTTTCGGCGAGGTGATCTGCTAATGCTTGTCCTTTGACTGCCTTTTG
The DNA here is from genome assembly GCF_000715075.1 of Nicotiana tabacum. Classification (NCBI taxonomy): domain Eukaryota; kingdom Viridiplantae; phylum Streptophyta; class Magnoliopsida; order Solanales; family Solanaceae; genus Nicotiana; species Nicotiana tabacum. The sequence continues at coordinate 94,510,826 of NC_134095.1, read as the reverse complement.
AGTTACATAAATGATGTCGAACTCACTCAGTAGTATCCGCCAATTAGCCAACTTCGCAGTAGGCATGGGCTTCTGAAATATGTACTTCAGGGGATCCATCCTGGATATGAGGTATGTAGTGTAGGCACAGAAATAATGCCTCAATTTTTGGGCTGTCCAGGTCAGAGCACAGCAAGTGCGTTCAAGTAGAGAATATCGGGCTTCATAAGGTGTGAATTTCTTACTCAGATAATATATGGTTTGTTCCTTTATTCTTGTCTCATCATCTTGTCCCAAAACACATCCAAAGGCCCCATCTAACGCGGATAGATAAAGCAACAAAGGTCATCCTGGTTTTGGCGGGACCAGAACTAGCGGTGTGGATAGGTATTCCTTAATCTTTTCAAAAGCTTTCTGACAATCCTCGGTCCAACTTGTCTTGGCATCTTGAAGATGGGTTCATTTATTACTGTGGACTATGCTATGAATCAGCTGATGTAGTTGAGCCTCCCCAGGAAGCTCGTCACGTCCTTCTTGCTTTTGGGTGGTGGTAACTCCTTAATAGCTTTGACTTTAGTCAGATCCAGTTCGATCCCTCGGTGACTGACAATGCATCCCAGTAACTTTCCGGCAGAAACCCCGAATGCACACTTTGCGGGGTTCAACTTCAAATTGTACCTCCTGAGCCTGTCGAAGAATTTCCTCAAGTCTGTTATGTGATCTGCGACTCTCTTGGATTTGATGATAACGTCGTCCATATATACCTCTATTTCTTTGTGTATCATATCATGGAAAATGGTTGTCATGGCCCTCATGTAAGTAGCTCCAGCATTCTTCAGACCGAATGACATCATCTTGTAATAGTATACTCCCCAAGGCGTAATAAAAGCTATCTTCTCGGCATCTTCTTCATCCATCCATATCTGGTGATAACTTGCGAAGAAATCTACAAAGGATTGGAGCTCATTCTTGGCACAGTTATCGATCAGGATATGTATATTTGGCAGTGGGAAGTCGTCTTTAGGACTTGCTCTATTTAAATCCTGATAATCAACACAAACTCGGACCTTCCCATCTTTCTTTGGAATTGGCACAATATTAGCTAACCATGTTGGGTACTCAACCACCCTGAGAACCTTGGCTTTGATCTGTTTGGTAACTTCTTCCTTGATTTTCAAACTCATGTCCGATTTGAATTTTCGGAGTTTCTGCTTGACTGGCGGACACACAGGATTGATAGGCAACTTGTGAGCTACTATAGATGTGCTTAAACCGGTCATATTGTCATACAACCATGCGAAGATACCCTCATATTCCTTTAGAAAACGGATGTATTCTTCCTTCTCTGTTGGCGACAAGTGAATGTTGATGCGGGTTTCTTTGACGGTCTTAGTGTCTCCCAAATTTACTGCTTCTATTTCGTCCAAGTTGGATTTAGGCTTGTTCTCAAAGTTCTCAACTTCCCTGACAATTTTCTCGGGTATCTCATCTTCTTCCTCTGAGTCACTATTCTCATATTGCATTGCCTCATTACATGTTATAGTCACTGGTTCATCAGGAATAGTAATAATAACATCGTATAAGGGAAAAGTATAGAAAAATAGTAATGAATAATGATAAAAGATAAATGCATTTGATTAAAACTGAGAAAATTGTTCAAACAAAGCTTGGCTCGATGAATCGAGCGTTTATTTTGAAACAAAGAAATCTTAAAACAAAATTGCTGGAAATTTAAAATGCCTAGAATGACTATTGTTTACCTGAAAATGGTAACAGTAATTAAATTTGTAAATGGAATTCTAAAAATACGTGATCTATTCCCGAGCTAGTTGTTATAGCAGTTGATACTAATAATATTAAGTTTAACGATAAAGTGCGAGCTAAAACGAGATAGTAATCAAACAGAAGGGCCTGGTGACCGGTTGCAGGGCTGATCGATGAGGACCTCGGGGTCCAGGTTCTGGTCGAGCTCGAGGTATCGGGAGCAGCTGGGAATGGGATAACAATTAAGGATACGATTAAGCAAGGCTCTATACGACCAATATGGAGCAATATAGTAAAGAACAAGTAAGAGGACGATAGATATTGAAGCGGCGTCGGGCCAATACCAAGTGATAAATAATGAACAAACAAGGAGATAACCGAAAATAAATAGCTTCGAGCGAATGGGGATAAGTGAATTAGAGAGGAGAAAGAGAGAGAAGATATTATTGCACTTGAGTAGTGTAAAATGGAGCTCTGTCCTTAGAAGGCGTTAGTGACCCCCTTTTATTGAAAGGGGAAGCCCAAACTTAGTACAAAATACGTTGTGTGATGAAAGAGAATGGGGGTGTGACAACCGATTAGCTTTGTGAGCTGACGTCGAGCCGCTCGAATGGACTTGATCGCCCTCGGGCACATTCCTCGGGAGATTTCCGCGTTCGTCTAGGGCTCCGGTCGATATTATCCTTGGCAGAGCATCGACAGACCTTGAGGGAAGTGGCTTGCTCGAATCCCGGGATTCCAGGATCATCCTTCAAGGTATTCCATTAGGGAGAAATCGGCCTCCCAAATTTCACCGTGTATAGATAGTTTCTGCATTTCTTAGAGGGAAGTGATAAGAAATGATTTTGACACTCCATTCCTCATTCCCTCTCAACGACATCGTGCTGACGGCGCAGCCCCCTTTTTACAGTTGTCGAGGTGTTTTACCCTCCCACTTCTCCAGGATTACCTGAAATGTCGTGATTCTTCGATTTTTTGTTGATATCAGTTCAGCTTCTATGAACGCATTAATTGCGCCTGCTGTTACATTTTTCGAGGGCGGTAATAGCACCGTCGGTTACTTTGCTCTCCCTATAAATAGGGCTTTTCGTGGTTGATCTTTTATCCAAATTTCCTTTGATATCCGCCTTTCCTCCCTTTCCAGCTATCTTGAGTTTCTGCCATCTTGTCATGTTTGGAGTCTGTGGCCTCAAGGGTTAGCTCTATGTGTTCTGTGGCCTAACCCTCGATCTTCCTTTGATTGGGCAGAGTTGTGCCGCTATGATGCTTTATTATTATTATTATTATTATTATTATTATTATTATTATTATTATTATTATTGTTGTTGTTGTTGTTATTATTATTGGGACGATGAGGTAGAGGGTCGATTTCCTCCGGCCCCGAAGTACTTTGGATTATGCACCGCTGCTCAAGAGGGGGCTTGGATTATGTACCGCTGCTCACCCTTCTTTCCTGGATTGGTGTGTTACACCCCTTTTGGATTCCAGGGGCGTATGTCGGCAGTCTCTGCTGGTTGTCGCCTTCCAGGACGAGGCAACGTCTCAGGAAATGGCTTCCAAATGACAGCATCAACGAAACTCGTACTAGCAAAAATTTTCACCCAGCCACTTCTTCATTCTTCCGGCTTCTCCTTCGTCATTTTACTCTTCTCCCCTGACTTCCTTTTGAAGATGCCATTTCGGGAGGATTAGGATGTGATCCTCGAGGGGGTCAGACCCTGTAAGATATTGTCTTTGAGGTCATATGCTCGAGAGGATGATGATGGGGACATAGCATGAATAAGCTAGATCCTTAGGCCCCTGCCGTATGCGTATTATTTGTACCTCATCGCTTTTTTATAAGGACCCTCTGTGGGCTTTTGTAATCATGTGTAATGTAACCATATGTAAGGACCCCTCGAGGGTTGTTGTAAACGAACACTTATATAAATATAAAGTTATTTTCTTGATTTCTTCTCTCGATGCTTGCTGTATTTCTTTATATTTTTCGGCAGTTTTGATTGCACGATCCTGTTTTCGCTGCCCGTGACATTGGCTTTGAATATTCTCCCTAGCCTTTGATGGAACGACCTCACGTGGGGTCCTTCGTGATTTCTCGAACCGGACCCGAATTAGGTCAATAACCTCGGTCCGTCCGGGCCCTTTTCCTGTGTGGAAATGCGGATGATATCTCGGGGCCTTATAATGGCTTTTGAAAGGAGGCCTCCCTGAGGACTTGTGGTCTTGGGACGCCGGTGACTTCCCTAAAGCAATCTTCGAATAGAGGCCTAGCCGTCTTTCGAGCTACCCTAATCGTTACCTGGAATTTATTTTGCACGGGCGTTTGTTAGAGACGCCCATTTCTTCGTAAACTAGCCTTCTTCGGCAGAGACCCCTTTGAGGCTGAACGTCGATTTGGTGAAGGCATTGTTGGCCTACTGGGGTGCCTTCTTTCTATGGAAGAGGTCTTCGGGGTTGGGCATTACCTTTAGACCGAAGGGGGTTCTGATGGTCGGTGCCTTTGATCGGTGTTGACTCATCCCGGCCCTTCTCGCATGCGATCGTGAGGTTGCTTCCGCCTCCCGGGGGTCCTCAGGATTCGCTGATTTTGTGATACCGGTGAGTCATGCCCTCAATAGCCACTTATTCGGGGCATGTCAAAGGCTGGGTATGACGATAGATGAGACGTATGCTTCATGATAATGAAGGAGCTTTTATCGGGACGAAATGGGCCTGTGCTTCTGAGGAGAGTGCATCATTCGAGCCCGATCTTTCCAAAGTCCTTAGTTCTAGAGAGGCGATTCCTTTGGCTAACAATGGTTGGGCTATCAGGAGGATGCTCGGTCATTGAGTAGGTTTGTCGGCTTTACGTCGTGGTAGATTTCAGTATGGTCCCCCCGTATCTTGGGTCTTTGAGCTATTTCATCAAGGGTCTGTACTTCGGGGGGCCTGGATTTCGCTTTACAGAAACCTTTTGGCGAGGCAGGAGTCCCTTTGTGGTAAGCATTTTGCCTTTTAGTCCTTGGAGCCGATCGGGATAAGAATATCTAAAGTGTCAAAATGCAGGCCTCGAGTTTCAACCCGAGTGGATATAATTGTGAAGTTGTAGTTGGTTCTTCAAAAGTCTGGGTCGGGACCAACCAGTGTGTGGACTGGTAAAGTGCTACACTAGACTGAGGATGATGAAGGAGTGGTGACTTGTCGCCGACGATTGGGCCAGGTCGGAATGGGCCTTCGAGGGATGCGTTCGCCGTAGTTCTTCGGGATAGGTGTTTGAAGAAACCCATGCCAGGGGTTCTGTCCTTCTGGTAGAATCTTGTCTGGGCGGCGGTGGTCGGGCGTGATACCTGACTCGTTTATTGCCGATGCCCTGGAGAATGAGGTTGGGGCTGGCAGGCCATAACCCTTTAGGGGCCGGAGCGTAGATTTTGCCACTTTTTATTTCGCTATTTATAGAGTATGCTTGTAGATAGAGAGCGCACCCTTCGTGCGTATATATATATATATATATATATATATATATATATATATATATATATATATATATATAATAGAATAAGAGAAGTCTTGAAGTTTTACCTCCTTTGTATCTCTTCCTGGGTAGCCTTTGATCTGGCGGGCTGGCTCTCGTGTTTTGGCGGGATCTTCGTGGGCTCAGAACCAGTCAGGCAGGTCTGGGGCTCTTAAGCGCGATCCTTTCCGCGAACTGGTGTGGGGGACTTTATATGTTTCCTAGCTATTTTAGGCTCGATCCCTGAGTCAGGCCTTTATTTGAGCTTGCCTGCCCCTTGATTTTTTGTGCCCATGCGGGCGGGCGGTGATTGTCTTTACTTTTTTACCCTCGGGATTTTCACTGTTTCTGGTGAAGGTCAAGGCGGATGAGCCGGAACAACTCTGGGGAGAGGTTGGCGAAGCCAAACATGAATTCATCAAGCTGCAGGCGCACGTGGGTATGAGGCGTGAATCTAGGCTGCCCATGCGAATGATTCTACTCGGGCGGAGATGATCATGCCAATAATAGCAAGAAGTATGTGAGGTGTAGATCCCGGAGCAGAATCCTTTGAGGAGATTCATGCTGGGGGCTCTGGTCTCTGGGGAGATTGGACAAGCCAAAGGAGTGGAGTACGATGCCAAGTTCCTGCTGTCTGATGCTGAGGGCGATGAGGAGGAGACTGTCGGGCTATAATCTGCCAGAAAAAAGCAGGATGATCATTCCCTGCCTTCTTTGTTGTGTATATATATAGCCTTTGTTATACGACGCGAGATGAGGTCGCGCTTCGTCGTCAATATGTAGCAATAAGAGGGGGGAACCCTGCAACTTATATCTTCTGTATTTCTGCTTGTTGTAGTTTCGATCGGGTCGATTTGATCCCGGATTTGCCCTTAGGCTTCCATGCTTTAACCGTCTTCGGGTTCAGTCTCCGAGTCGGGATCCGACTCGAGCTTAATATAACCTCAAGTTTTGCATTTTTTTGGGTTAGCAATGATGGTTTTTATTTCCTGCCTTTGGGCATTCGATTGTTTCAACAGTTTTGGGTCCAGTCTCCGAGTCGTGTTGCGACTCGAGCTTTATTGACCCTAAAGTTCTTTCCTGCCTGCATAGGCGGACGACAATGGCCTTTTGTGTTTCAGGTCGAAGTGGCCTTACAGATGGGTAGCCCGAAGGCTCACTCGGCTAGTGATAGTGGTATTTATGCCGTGCCCTTAGGCACGTTGTAGTTTATCCATTTCGGGTCCATTGTCCGAGTCGCGTTGTGACCCGAGGTTTAATTGACCCTTAAAGTTCTTTCCTGCCCGCATGGGCAGATGATGATGGCCATTTGTGCTCTGGGTAGAAGTGACCTTACAGGCGTGTGGCCCGAAGATTTGCTTGGTTGGCGATAGTGGCATTTATGCCGTGCCCTTAGGCGTATTGTGGTTTAGCTATTCCGGGTCCAGTCTCCGAGTTGCGTTGCGACTTGAGATTTAATCAACCCTCAAGCACCTTTGGTTTTCAGACTGGCGATAGTGCTTCTTACGCTGTTTCGGTCGTTGAGACCTTTTAACATGTGACCCAGAGCTCGCTTAGTTAACTATTTTGGATTCGGTCTCCGAATCGGGTTACGATTCGAGCTCACTTTAATCCTCAAGTTTTCAATTTTTAGCTAGCGATAATGGCTCTTACGCTATTTGGTCGTAGAGACCTTTTGATATGTGGCCCGGAGGCTTGCTTAGTTAACTATTTTGGATCCGGTCTCCGAATCGGGTTATGATTAGAGCTCATTTTAATCCTCAAGTTGTCAATTTTTTAGCTAGCAACAATGGCTCTTACGCTGTTTGGTCGTAGAGACCTTTTGATATTTGGCCAAGAGGCTTGCTTAGCTGGCGACAATGGCTCTTACGCTGTTTTTTTTGCCCATGGGCTTTTTTGTAGGCTTTGTTTTCCGCTTGTTAAGGTCTTTTGGAATATTTTTGCCTGGCCCGTTGTCGGTTCTAGAAGAACCTCGATTTCAAGTCGTTGTCGGCGATGTTTCGAGCACCTCGTAAGGTTCATAGCTCATAGGTCGAGTAGATTGACGCTTTTGCATTTTGGAGCCGACATGGTCGGAGCTCATTTTTGCCTGTTTATGGAAGTCTATTTTAACCGGTTCTTTCCGAAGTATATTCAAAGTAGTGTCTTGCAATTTTAGCGATAGTCGGGCATCCCCGAGCCGCGTTATTTTGGCTGTATCAGCCGTTTTGACCGTAGTCATGTGCGTTTGGCTGTAGCCATTTTTGATCCTGAGTGATAGTTTAGGTGTCTACGTCGAGGCTATGCCCTTTAGGGATTCCTACAAATGCGACGTATAACCTAAACTTCGGGATTTTCATGCCTGTTGAGGTCTTACAGTTTGTCATGCCTATTGAGGTCTTACAGTTTGTCATGCCTGTTGAGGTCTTACAGTTTGTGTAATGTAGAATAGATCTGGTTACGCCGAGGCTGCCCGCTAGGGGTCTTACAATTTTGGGTTTTCCAATGTATGGCAATTGGCGATGAACGACAGTCTCTGAGTCATCGAATTTGTTTAAGCGCGAAGACTGCTTTTCTTGAGCTCGGAGTTGCCTTGTAGGGGCTTTATGATCCCGGAGTTCTGACCCTAGGGTCGTGCGAGTGCTGAATTGCTGACGCTAAGTCTCTGAGTATCTCGAGACGTGTTTGGTGGAGAGGATCTCGTCAAGAGTACACTGTGATTTTCCTTTTCGGAGAATGAGATGTCGGGAGATATTTTCCAATCCATAGGAACAAATACATGTATTGTTATGTTGAGTCGATCTATATTAGGTCGAGTTTGGATGCTTTGACGATTTTTGATGTTGCCTTACTCTGAGAAGGAGTCTTTCTCCCTTTTCATGGAAAAATGTGTTTTTTGATTGCCCGATACAATAGTACATGCTTCCGTTTGGCGGGGGTCTGACTACATCGACCGTTTGGCCCGATACATCGTCTCTCTATAAGAAACCTCATTTGGCGTTTTTCAAAACTCCTTCGAGCGGGCAGTTTTCCAGGGGAGGTGCCCCTCGCCTTGAAAAGTCAGCCGCAAGGATAGTTCTTGAATATTTTTACGGAGTTTCCCCTTAAGCGGCTTGCAGACGTTACCTCGTTAAAAACCATGCTAGTAAAAACCCTTCTTCTGGGATAAAAATTTGGTCGAAGGAAAAGAGTGAAACGGGTGCGCCTTTGGGGTCCCAAGTTCTTGCAATAACATTATCGTCTCGGCAGCTCAGGTCGGGTGCCTGCATGGAGGTTAATTTCGAATTTGAAATAATAAAAAAGATAATGGTTGTACCTTGAAACGAGGCGTGCCGGCGATGCCTTGGGGTTGGTATATTATATTTGCCAGGGGCTTAGATGCGGCGTGAATCTTTATTCTGTTTTGTCAATTTCGACCGGGGGCGAGACCTGGCTTGCTCGTTGTCTCATCCGAGGATGGGGGCATGAACTTCGGTACTGCGTCGTGTATAGCAAACATTTCCCTTGCTGTGTGTTGCTCTCCGTAGATGGTTTTGACCCCGTCCTTTGTCGGGAATTTTATCGCCTGGTGGAGGGTGGCTGGTACTGCTCTCATGCAGTGTATCCAAGGTCATCCAAATAAGGCGTTATACCTCATATCTCCCTCGATGACATAGAACTTGGTGTCTTGGGTCGTGCAGACCATGGTAACTGGGATGACGATCTCTCCTTTCGTTGTTTTGCTAGCCATGCTGAATCCATTGAGGACCCGAGTGGCGAGCACGATTTGTTCGAGCAGCCCGAGTTGTTCTATCACCGTCGACCTGATGATATTGGCCGAGCTACCTAGATCCACGAGTACACGTTTTATCTAAAAGAAATTTACAAGAAAGAAGATTACCAGAGCGTCATTGTGGGGTTGAGACAGGGCCTCGGTGTCCTCTTCGCTGAATGTGAGGGCATCTTCGGGGATGTATCTCCGAGTCCATTTTTCTCTAGTAATGGATATTTTTGTTCTTCTCATTACGGGTTCCTATGGGGCATCAACACCTCCCATGATCATGTGGATGACATGTTACGGCTCGTTTGCCTTGTTCTTCTTAGTTGCCTCCCTGCCTCAGAATTGATTTTTGGCCCGATCACTAAGGAATTCCTTAAGGTGCTCCTTGTTGAGCAGTCGAGCCACTTCCTCCCGTAGCTGGTGGCAATACTCAGTCTTGTGACCGTGCGTGTTGTGGAACTCACATACTAAGTTGTAATTTCTCTATGAAGGTTGTGACTGTATTGGTCTGGGCCACTTGGCGTCTCTGATCTTGCTGATAGCGAACATGATGTCTGAAACGTCGACACAAAAGTTGTATTCCAATAAGTGGGGCATGTTTGGTGGTGCCATGATTCAATGGAACCTGGTTCTGTGGGCGAGCCCTCGAGGGTCCTGCCCTCGATCCATCCTTCGGTCGTTGCGAGGTAGGTTGCGTCTCGGGGTGTTCCTTCTGTCCTCAAGGTACGGTTGGTACCTTTCTTTGTTGGTTTAGACTCTTTTACCAGGAGTCTGTTTGGGTACACCGAGCCCGAAGGGGCTCCTAGTTGGTCATCCTCATACATGATCTTCGACTGGTACCGGTTGTGGATGTTCGACTAGGTCACGGCCGGGTATTCGATCAGGTTCTGCTTCAGCTGCTTCAAGGTCACCGAGCTTCATTCATTTAGGCCTTGGGTGAAGGCCCTTACCGCCCAGTCATCGGAGACTGGCGGCAACTCCATCTGTTCCATCTGGAAGCGAGACACAAATTCCTTCAGCATCTCGTTCTCTCTCTACTTAATTTTGAAAACGTCAGGCTTCCTTGTTGCCACCTTGATGGCTCCAGCATGTGCCTTTAAGAAGGAGTCTACCAACATGGCGAATGAATCTATGGAGTTGGGAGCCAAGTTGTGGTACCACATCATGGCCCCCTTCGAAAGTGTTTCTCCGAATTTTTTCAGCAACACATACTTGATCTCATCATTTTTTATATCATTACCTTTTACTGCGCATGTATAGGAAGTAACGTGTTCGTTGGGGTCGGTGGTACCATTGTACTTAGGGAGTTTCGGCATTCTGAATTTTTAAGGAATGGGCTTTGGGGCCGCTTCCTCTGGGAACGACCTTTGTATGAACTTCTTCGAATCCAAACCTTTTAGAACTGGGGGTGCTCCTGGGATTTGATCCACCCTAGAATTGCAGGTCTCGACCTTTTTATCGTTGGCTGCAATCATCTTTTTATCTGACTCGATCCTCTTGGTGAGGTCCTCGAGCATGTTTGCTATGCCGGGGTCAGCTACTGACCCATTGTTGCTTGACCTTTCGGGTACTTGCTCGGTGGGGGAAGCTATCTCCGGTGCTGCTATGCTGGGGGTTCTCGGATGGCTTTGCAATTGAGCGATGGTCAGCTGCTGTGCCTATAACATTTCAAAAATGACATGAAGACTAACTGCATGTTCTTCCCGGGCCGGGGTTCTTTGGGCTTCCTGTCGATCGTTGTGTCGTATGATCCTATTGGTGTGAGAAGTTTCGTTGACTTGTTGTGCATCCTGTGAGTTCGCATCCGCTGAGATCTGTCCGGGCGCGTTATTGAGGTTTTGTAGTGGTGCTCCGGCGATCGAGACAGCCACGCCATTTTCCCCATGATTTTCGAGGTTGTCGTTCTCAACTCTATTTACCGAGCCAGACATCTTAACCTGAAATCAAAGGATCTTGGATAAGAAAAAGTGTAAAAGATAATGCGCTTTTGTGCAACGAAACCAGTAAGAAAATAATCACTATTATTTTTAGCCCCACGGTGGGTGCCAAACTGTTTACCGTTAAAATGGTAACAACAATTAAATTTGTAAATGAGATTCTAAAAATACGTGATCTATTCCCGAGCTAGTTGTTAGAGTAGTTGATGCTAATAATATTAAGTTTAACGATAAAGTGCGAGCTAAAACGAGGCAGTAATCAAACTAAAGGGCCTGGTGCCCAGTTGCAAGGCTGATCGATGGGGACCTCGGGGTCCAGGTTCGGCCAAGCTCGAGGTATCGGGAGCAGTCGAGAATGGGATAACAATTAAGGATACGATTAAACAAGGCTCTATGCGACCAATATGGAGCAATGTAGTGAAGAACAAGTAAGAGGATGATTGATATTGAAGCGACCTTGGGCCAATACCAAGTGATAAAAAAAGAACAAACAAGGAGATAACCGAAAATAAATAGCTTTGAGTTAATGGGGATAAGTGAATTAGAGAGGAGAAAGAGAGAGAAGGTATTATTGCACTTGAGTAGTGTAAAATGGAGCTCTGTCCTTACAAGGCGTTAAAGACCTCCCTTTTGTAGAAAGGGGAAGCCCAAACTTAGTACAAAATACGTTGTGTGATGAAAGAGAATGGGGTGTGACAGCCGGTTAGCTTTGTGAGCTGACGTCGAGCCGCTCGAATGGACTTGATCGCCCCCGGGTGCATTCCTCGGGAGATTTCCCGGCCGATATTATCCTTGGCAGAGCATCAACAGACCTTGAGGGAAGTGGCTGGCTCGAGATCTCGAGCTTCCGGGATCACCTTTCGAGGTATTCCATTGGGGAGAAATCAGCCTCCCAGATTTCACCGTGTACAACTATAAATTCTACCAAGCTACCCAGGGGCTCGGCGGGCTCTGGATGGTGTAACGGTCCAGTTCCTGAGAACGGCTACTTTGCCACAGTCTAAATGTAGCGGCCTTCTTATTCCTCCTCCTCAATTATGGCACTACAGTCCATATCCTAATCTTCCAAGAGCAAATCCTTCAGCCCAGCTAATGCTTCTTCTTCAGTAGTTCCCCATATTGTATCTGCTGATGGAAATCCTGTTCCAAATGGGTTTCCTTTCGTATCTCACTTAAGTCGTCCATCTTTGATTTCCCTCTACTTTTTGTGTTGCTTGGAGGAGGAGGAGGAGGAGGGCCTTTGGATCTGGTATGATATGCTGATGAGACCAGTATGGATGAACCAACCTATGGGATGGGAATAATAATAAAAATAAAAAAACAAAGGTAACAAGTTAGTGGGGATTCTGAAATATTTGCAGTATTTAAACACATAGTGTGGGATATAAACTCGTATCCTAATTTGGGAGCCTCGTTGTGCCTGAGCTAGGCCTAGCGACAAATACATTTGGAGAACTTCGAATGCCAATAAATGCTTCATTTCATAATATAAAAGTAGACAAATCCAAAAATGACACTAACATAATGAAAAAAAAGACAAGTCACTATTGACACTTGGCCTTATTACATTTTAAGAAAAGCAAGTAAGTCTAATCTATTTGGTCCCAGAAGGATCTTCCCCAGATTCGATCTTCCGGACTCCATCAAACAGATCTCCCAGCTCGCACAGTCCAAACAGCAAGTAGGCTCGGGCCAGATGTCCTCCCTCGGCTCCTTCTGCATTTTGACAGTTCTCAACCCTTTTTATGACTTTGCCCTCCAATTTCACTATTCCTCGCTCCAGGTATTCTTGTTTTCTATTGGAAATGATTGCCATCTCTTTCCATTCCTCAATCAACCTCATGTTCCTCTCATGTATTTCCCGATGCTCTTTCTCAGAGTCATGGACTCTCTTGCGCAGCCTGTTGTATTTGACTTGGGCTTCAGCTTCCTCTTCTATGATTCTGTTCCCTCGACCAGTCCTCGGTGTCACCGCTCCTTTCAGATTATCCTCCAACCATGCAGGGTAGAGAAGTTCGCACCCTGCATGATATCTTTCTGGCTCAACCGTGCTTTTCTCTTTCATGATTTTGTAGTGCAACATGTGCTGAGTTTTGCATTTGTAAGGTATGTCATCGTCTTGGAAATCTGCCCTGAAATGACCCATCTTGACGACCCTCGGTACAACCTGCTTTCTGCCTGCTTGCCTCATAACTCGTATAGGGACATATGGATATATCCCTCTTAACTCGATCAACACCAAATGCAGAGCATCCCTAGACCTGATAATGAACTCGTCTGTTGGAAACCATTCAACCATCCACTGCACTTGTTCCTCGGTCAGATTGTTGAAGAACTCTACCCATTCACTGTCACTTTCCGGCTGAGCAAATATGTCCAAAATATAGGTCATCTGCTTGGGGTGGTGGAAAGCAATGTGGTCATTCCAAGCCCTTCGTGGAAATTCTTGGCGATAGTGACCCTTTTAGAGATGCTCCAACAACCATAATTGCACCAATAGGTTGCAACCCTCGAAATGCTAGACTCCTCTTTGACAGCGTTCTAGGGCATTATAGATATCAGCTATGATCATAGGGACTACGGTATATGTTTTCCCATTAATCCCCCCCATCAGAGTTTTAGCGACCATGGCCAACCTGGTGTGGATTCTTCCCTTTTTCATTGGGAACACTATCATCCCCAGAAAGCACACGATGAACACGAACACCCTACGGTGGATGTGACCCAATGAAGTGAGGGAGATATCGTCATGATAGGTGCGGAAAGACTTGTTGTGGCCATACCTCTCATAAAGATATTCGAAAGGTATGTAGGAGTCCTTCAGGAACACTAAGTCGACATTCTTTTTCAGTCCCATCATCTTCAAAAATCCCCTGCCTGTATGATTTTCCGGCACCAAAAGCCCGAGACTTTCCTAAGTCAACCTTGCAAGTCCTTCTATTTCCTCTAGGAGTGGTGTCATTTCTATGTCGCCAAAACGGAACACGACTCTTTCACTGTCCCAAAATAAGGTGGCACCCTCGATCAATCTCTTGTTTGGTTCAATATCTAGCAGGGACGAAAAGTTACCAAGGTACTTCTTCACATGCTTCTTGTCACTTGAGGAAAGATCTTCCCACCAACTTAGCAACAATGGAGGGATATTGCTAACCATACCGAATCTGGGGACCTCGTGCCTTATTTTCTACAAAACAAAAGGGTTAGGCCTTACCCCCACCGGACTCGACTATTTATACATTTATGATCAGCATATTGGCATTTAGTCCTCCAAATTAATACACAGAACGTGATTGCGTCCGTTGGGATTATGGAAAACCTGATGGACTTTGGATAAGGTTTATCTTAAAGGATCATTATGTGGACAACATAACTGATCCAACTAGGTTTGACCATGATTCATGCACAATTTAAACAGAGTAAGGTTTCTATAGGGTTTTAGACTGGTGCCCTCAAGCGGAGAACTTGAGGGAGAAGGCACAGAATCGTCGACTGCACCGTTGATCGATTGGTTTTACCGTAAATAAGCCTTTCTGAATTTAAAGGTAATAAATAGGAAGAGCGCAACCACTAATTAAAGCGTTGCTATAGGATTTGAGACGCACGAGTGGAATATGATGTGAAGCATGATTTATGAAGCAGTTAATAACATGTAGGCAAGTATTTTCACGTTGGAAAAATAAATACAACATTTAAATAATTGAAAAGACAGTTACAAGAAACGGAAAATAAAGAGACAAGTCAGTTTCCGGGGCAAAAAATCATAAATGCTTAAAAGAAACAATAGTTAAATCTAGATAAGGGAGCAGCTAATGGAATGAGCATGCTTGAACTTATTTGTAAAGACAAGTTTGTTATTGTAAGAGCCTAAAAATATCCCCAGTAGAGTTGCCATGCTGTCGCGCCCCCTTTTTCCCCTCCTCGCTGAGAGAGGTCCGGGTTTCGATATTCCATGGGGTGTAGTGACTCATTTCCTTTTGGGAATTAGGTATTTGAAGAGTCATCACCTAACGGATTATGGTGCGTTAACACACCTAGAGTGATTAACTCTTGGGTTGGTCTGCATTACTAGAGATTAGGGCAAGGGCTCGAGATAACCTCGAGGGGAAGGTGTTAGGAACCCCTCTTGGTCCACAACTGTGGGTCCCGACCGAACTTATATTTACAAATTAGTCCATATAAATAGTTGAATCAAATAAGTACAGCACGTTTGAACAAGTCAAGTAGTGAAATAAAGGCTGAACAAATTATAAAGGAAAGTGCTAAACAAGGAGAAGGTTTGGGCTAAAGGGGGTCCTAGGTTGTTTATCCTATAGGATCACCCCACGCAATGTCCGGTAAACACTCCTCATTGAGGGGCTACACGTGACATTAACGCGTAGTTATCATATCCCATGTCTACCCTTCCCGTCCCATTATTGGTCATGCAAAGCGAGTGTTGGTCACTAATTCCTATTGCGTGCTGCTACCTGTCCCTTCTTAATAGTCCCGGAGGGAGTTAGGACCTCTACCTATAGGCAGTTCTAGACATACCCCTAAGGTTTTAAAGGCAAAAATCTAAGGCGACAATCAAAGAAAAACTTTTAGGACTTTCACTGGGGTGGAGCAATTAAAGGCTCATAGTTCCCTCCGCAAACAAGCGTACATGCAACACGACTCAACCACAAGTAAGGCCTTTAGTAATCAGAGTCCTAAAGCAGAATTTCTAAGTGATTATGTAGGAATAAACCACTTTCAGATACAGAAGCCACAACATATTGGTTGCCTAGGATCTCTTTTAAAAACCCGTTAGAATTCAGAAACGTTGAGTGACAGAAACAACTTCAGAGAAGTGCAAGTTTTGAAAATGCCCTAAGGCTTGCCTATATGCAGGGCTGATATTTATGTTAATGCAGAAACAAAACTAGTTCAGAAATAGTCTCTTTTAAACGTATAGGCAGGATATCTAATGAGATTACAGCAGTTTTGAAAGGACTAATTTTAGAGAAGTTATCTCTTAATAAGGCCAGTTTTGACAATTAAACTAGGCGAGACAGAAATTGATCTATTGGGCTAATTAGAATTACCAAACAAAATTGAGAGTTAGATCCCTATAAACATGATATCTAGGCGCATTACTAATTTTAGTCAATTTGCAGTAGCATATGAAAGACTTACTAAATCAGAATTACATCTTATAGGCATGATATCTATACTTGAGTTGATTTTAAAACATGATGGCTTGGATCCTAAAAACATGGTTTCTATCATGACAAATGCAGGATTTAAGAAAATGGTTTGTATCTGATACAAGTGACATTAAAAGTAAAGTCCTTATAAGCATGATTTCTACTATGAAATTAAAAGTGGAACCCTATATGCATGATTCTACTATGCAAAACAATTAGATTCAACAGGAATAAAAACCCTATAGGCATGTTTTCTATTATGCAAAAGCAATCAAATTCAACAAGAATAAAAACCCTATAGTCATGTTTTCTATTATGCAAAAGCAATCAGATTCAACAGGAATAAAACCCTATAGGCATGTTTTCTATCGAGTAAGTCAAGCAGATTTGAAAATAAATCCTAAAAGCAGGATTTCTACCCAGGTTACCCCACAAAGTATACATCTACCCACCCTTTCACTAAATACCCAAATAACTGTTTACAAGTTATTACAGGCCAACAAATGAATTACATAAGTGAAATAGAAAATTAAGAATCTATTCTATAGAGAGCCTGCAATCAGGCCACAGTTACCCAAAGCCTCCAATGGTCTTTCAAGCCTCATTTTCATACACAAATCAGAATCTAGGTGCATCAAAGTTCCCTAAGGGTCTCAAGGACCCCGGGTAATGCTTACACCTAGACTTAATAGCCAAGCATTGAACCAGTGCACTGTGGAAAGCCAGCCTCAGTATGCCAGAGTTCCAAGGGTTCTCAAGAGGATCCCAAGGCAGTACACATACTAGAGGGGGCAGAACTTATTAACTAGGAGTAGAGTGAAAGTGCAGGGCACATGTTTGAAAGAAGTTTATTAAAGACTGGACTGAAAGGTCTATTTTGAAAGTAATTAGTAACAGAGGTTGTTGAAAAGAAGTTGGCATAGTAAACAGAGTTCAAACATTTCAGGATAGGACCATATACACTAAGTAAATGAATTCAGTAATCATATAGGGGTTAAGGGGTTTGGGGATACAGAGATATTGACTGCAGGCACTTAACCCCAGCTGGAGTATTAGGACTGGTTTGGACCTGCTTAGAGATAGTTTGACACTGGCATAATCACAAACCAATCATGAACACATAGAGGGGAATAGGGATTTGGGAATCACAAAGTGGCAAGTGCACAGTAGGTAAAAGAATAATATTGTTCAGGCATGCTTGAATCACACAAAGGGAATACATGAACTTAAAGGGAGGAGGGGTCATATTAGCATGCTTAACTACAAACTCCACAACAAAACCACAAGTGAAAGCAGACTAGAAATAAAAGAAACTGAAACAAGAAGAGAAACATGTTGTTGTTGAGATTTTAAATTAAACTAGGACATACCAGTAAAGATAAAAATTAAGCAGAATGAAAGAACCAATGAGTACAGATGATTAGCCTTGGCTTGCAGCCGACTAGTAGTAGTAGAATAACACAGAGATTTTAAGTAAGAGGGGGGTTTTGAAAGCCAAGTGTGTGTGTTGTTTGTGAAAGACTTAAGAGTATTTATAGTTGAAAGTAGGTAGTGTAATAAGGTAAAAAAAATCATAGTAGTATACTAGTTTAAGAACTCAAAATCAATCATCTAGAGAATCAAGGAAGTACTTCCTTGAGTTAAGGGAGTCAAGGCCAAACGGGAAGATTCAGTACCATATAAGGGAGGAAGGAAAATCAGTGCATGATTAAATAAGGAAAGGGTCAAGATTCAGTAGGCATAAAGTAGTCAATTAGGACCAAATTCAGAAGGACCCAATTAAGGAAAACTAAGCAAAACAAAGTACCATAGTAAATAAGGTAATGCAATCAGTTAATTCAAATAGACAAGTAGAATTCTAGGACTTTGAAGGAAAATCTTTCAATTACCAAAAGTTAAGGAAAATCAGAATCAATCATGAGGAGTCATGATTCTGCATACCTCAACATATAAATAGAGACGATTGAACAGAAGTAGCAAACAAATAAGGTTTATTATATAGGCATAAAGAAACAAAAGATGAGCAAACACAGCCATGTAGATATGATGTAAGTAGACTAGAGATTCAGCAGAACATATTCGAAGCATGGTGACCACAAGAGATTAACAAGAACCAGGTAAATAGGCTAACACACAGAAACGAAGTAAAGGAAAGTCATGCTAACACACAGAACCAAAGTGGAGAACATCATGCTAACACACAGAAGCAAAGTAAAGAAAATCAAGCTAACACACAGAAACAAGTAAAGAAAATCAGGATAACACACAGAAATAAGTAAAGAAAATCATGCTAACTCGCAGAAACAAGTAAAGAAAATCTTTAAGAAATTAGGACTTTTTAACAGAGTTGAGTTAAAAAGCAGTAAGAACTTAGAATCAGTCAAGATAAACAAGGAAAAAGGTTTAATCATAAAAAAATCAGTCGAAAGAGGTATAGAAAGAACTCCGAAAACCCTAGTTTTTTAAAGGGAGTAAAAATGGTTTAGAGTAGAAGATCTTTCAGAAGAGAGCTCAAGAATAAGCAAATCACAGAAGGAAATAGTCTTAAAACATAAAAATAACATAGATCTGAGAGATTCAGAAGAGAGTTAGAGTTTCAAAAAGAAACCCAAGTAAAAATCAAAAGAACCTATTGAAACTTCACCAATCGTGACATATAAGGTGTGATTTTGCCCAAAATCACACCGGAGAACCCATAAGTAACAGAAACATAAACCCTAAGTCCAAATCGACATTGCCCAGGATCATTGAAGGCCTTAGAGATGATGAGCAGGGTGATGAGAGACCCATTGGAGGCTTGGGTTGAAAGGGATAGTCGCTGGAGATGACCGGAGACGGAGGGGAGTGGAGGAATCTAGGATTAGGTTTGAGAGAAGAGTGGAGATGAGAGAGCATCTGAAGGTGGCGGATTAGGTGAAATGAATTAGGTTTAGGGGTCGTTTAGAAATTAAAAAAGGAAATGAATTATTTGGACCGTTAATTTGGGAGATCAACGATCAAGATTAAAATGGGTAGGTAGGTTCCGGGTTTGGGTAAGGGTTATTAGGGTATAGGTAGGGTTTTTTTTAATTGTAAAATTGGGCTGGGAATTGGGGTCCGATTTGGCTATAATTGGAAGCCAAATTGGCTATAATTTAAATAGCTAGTTTTTCCCTATTTAATTTATAAAAATAACAGATAATTTCTTTAAAATAATTTAAGGTGCCAAAATAATTTAAAAATACATAATTAATAATTTAAAAATATAAGATCCAATTTTATGCATATAAAACATAATTATATCTCAAAATGGGCTAACATTGCAATTATATGCAATTTAGCTTGTAAAATACCAAATGTAATTGTAAAAATACATAAAAATTATATTAGTCATATTTTGGCATAAATGTAGAAATTAAATAGATGAATTATCAAAACAATAATTTTGGAAATAATTATTGGGGATTTTATGGATAAAAAGGAAGAAAATAAATCAATTTAAACCCTTAAAAATTATGGAAAAAATAATAAAAACCTTGGGCATGCTTATATATGCATATATATATATATATGCTATTTTGAAGGTATTTATGCATATTAAGAATATATAGGGAAAAATTGGGTATCAACAACTATCCCTCTTTACTTACTTTTTCTCACAAAGTTATGGACCTCAGTTTTGGGCGTATCGGAATGAGTGTTCAGAATTTATGAGTTATGTCGGGTTCCAAGGCACGTGCCCAATGTTGACTTTTTGGTTTTTATTAAAGACCGAAGCCTTATTATCCGAAATTGTTTCCTATGACTTTTTTTAAATGATATTAAGTTATTTTGGTTAGATTCGAGCCGCCTGGAGGTTGGTTTACACGGGATGGGCTTTTTAAAGTATCTTACCAAACTTTGTGTGGGGGAACGACCCCTTAGGATTTGGATTGATTGTACTATTTGTGTTATGTGAAAGCCATGTGCGCAAGGTGACAAGTGGGTACACGGGCTATATGTGGTATTTGACTGGTTTACGCTATTTAGACTCTTTTCATGCCTTAATTGAATTGATAATCTACCTTTACATGTGTTAATCTATCCTTACATTCTTTATTTGACATTGTTAGCACTTTCTCTATCTCTTGTTATTTTGATCTTACATGTTTTAGTTGAAGTTACTGCCTTCCTTATTGTCTTGCTAATTATTTAATTGTTGAATTACTTTACTTGAAGTTGTTATTTTATGGAATATCTTCTCGTTGAGTTATTGATGTTGAAGTTGTGAAAGCCGTTATCACATTGAGGCGAAGTTGTTAATTATTGGGATATCTTTCTTGTTGAGCTATTCACCTTTATTTTGTTATTATTGAGATTCTTGTTCATATTGTGGTTGAGCCGTGGGCTTATGTTGTGGAAACTTTAGTACTGATGATTTTGTGCAAGTTGTGACATATGGTCACTTGTGGTGCGAGTTGTTATGGTGTTGTGATATTGATGCACATGTGGCGGTATAAGGATAGGGGTTAATGTACATACGGTGGCATAAGTTGGAATTTATGTGCATGTTGCTAGTGAGAAACTTAGTTGAAGCCACGTGGCGACATAAGGTGGGGTAAAGTGCATGTAGCTATTCCGGAAAAAAATATTTTCAAAACTATCTAAATGTAAGACTCATGCGGCGGTATAAGGAAAGATTGTGATTATGACTTGCGAAATGTGATTTCGAGGCGGTACCTCAGTTTTGATTCTTGTTGTACATTCTCTGTTGGGACAACTTGTTGATTTGAATGATTATTGTTATTCCTTCAATCATTCATCCGCATTTTAATTGTGTTTGTTAATTCAGTGTTATCTTGGTGTTGGAATGATGGTGGCTTCTTATGTGAGTCATGCATTCTACATGATTTGTTGTATTGCTTTAACATGCCAACCTGTGCCTCCGTTATAACTTGATAAATTGATTGTTAATGTGAATATAATTGTGTAGAGTCATCATATCGCATTCTGTTGAGTTGTTGGTAACATAGCAATTTAAATAATAGAATTATTGACATGCTTATTCTATGTGTTTCTTAAGATAGAACTTGCTATCTCACTCAGTGCTTTATTATTTTAAATGGTTATCGCCCTTTTACTATAATTCGGTTCTCAAATTATACTCAATACCCTGTTGATTGGCTATCTTAATTAAAATTATTATCACATTTCTCTTTTAATAAATTCTATATTTAATTTGTTAATTAACTGATGTTTTACTTTGTTTAAATATGAAATTTTACTCAATATTATTGATTTCTAAACTAAATCCATATGATACTCTATTTTGTATAAATTATATTTTATTTTATTTTAATTGATTTCTAAAATAAACTCATAATTTTATTTGACGCCTATTTTATTCAAGATTGTTATTATGCTTTATGGTATTTAAATATAACTTTCGATCATTTTAATTGATATTTGTTACGGTTGCAATGTACATGGTAGCACATGGGCCTTGTCGTGCGAAGGTAATTGTTATTGTCGGCACGAGTTGCCATACGTGTAAGATTTGAAAATTGTGGTCCATGATTTGTGATTTACGAGGTGTGGTGCCTCGGGGTAATTCTTGTTTTAGGCCCATGCGTTAGGAACGATTTGATTATTTGAGTTGTCATTGGTTCCTCCTTATTTATGTTCATTCATATCTCATCAGTGTCCTGATTATGTTGCTTCTCTATTACCCGTTTACTACTTGCTGCCATTTGTGTTTTTATTATTTCGTTGTTGGTTGTAAATTAATAATCTTTCCGTTGTTAGCCTTACATTGATGTTCTTTCCATTGTTAGCTTCATTTATATCTTGTACATGTTTCTATATCTAGTAGGTGTCTTAACCAGGCCTCGTCACTACTTTACCGAGGTTAGAGTTGATATTTACTGGGTAGCGTTATGGTGTACTCAAGTTACGCTTCTGCACATTTTTGTGCAGTCCAGGTATTTCTGATCGTGATATTGAGAGTTGCTTCTGCGCAGCGGAGACTTCAAGATATACCTGCTTGACGCTCGCAGGCTTTAGAGTCACCATCTTACTTCCTTATGCTACTGGTAAATTTAAAATCGAAACAGTATACTATGTGGAAATTCTAGTGTATTTCAGTAGAGCTTATGACTCCGTTCTACCGGTTTTGGAAAATGTATAACTATTGGTCATTTGCAGCTATGTATGTCATTTACTGGTTTATGTCTAATGATTTAATAGTTCAATTTTGTTATTAACTCAGCATGTGTTAGGCTTACCTAGTCTTAGGGACTAGGTGCCATCACGACATCCTAAGGTGGGATTTTGGGGTCTTGACAATAATTTTGGATTATCTTTTTTAATTGGTTGTTAATTCGTTGTTCTAGTTAATCTAATTACTAAGGGGCTTGAATTACATTCTCTACTTAGCTTAATTTGTGTTTCGTATTCGTGTTCTTCCTTGATCAGTATTATCCATATGAATTTCAAGGGGTTTAACTAGTTCATAGTTATTATAAAACAATAAAAGAAGATGAAAGAATATTTGAGAGAAAAGTACAAAGTGAGAATTTTTATTGATAATGAATTACAATGTAATAGAACCCCTCTATTTATATTAGGCCTCATTATTTTAGATTAAGTCGTCTGAATCTGAATACATATTTGAATATTTAGATGTGTATTCAGATTGAGATGTGTATTAAGATCCGAATACTAAATAATTAAGGAGTGCAAAAAGCGTAGCATGAGTACACCACAACGGTACCCAGTAAGTTCCAAGCCTAACCTCGGTAGAGTAGTGATGAGGTCAGGTCAAGGCCCTACTAGAATAAATAAGAGAACTGAACAAGTATATCATATTGTAAAAATGATAAACAATGGAAAAGGAAACAATGAAGAAATATACCAAGAATAGCTATGCCGAACTAAGGCAATTAATGTATTACAGAAGAAAACAATGAATGGTATGCCAAGGAAGAAAAGCAACCAAAACACAAGTGAAGTAATAGAAAAGTATCAACAAGAATCACTACCGAGGTACCGCCTCGTAGTATCAAATCACAATCTTTCCTTATATCACCGCGGGAGCCTTGCATTTAGTTTTTTCCCGAAATAGCTTCCCGCATTTTTGCCCACATTATCACACCGCATGGCTTCAAGTAGTTACCCTACTAGCAACACGAGTATCAAGCCCACCTTATCTCATTGCATGCGTTTCAACCCCAAATCATTATACCACTGCATGCTTTTCAACTACAAATCCTTATACCACCGCATGCATATCAATATCACAACGTATCACAAATCGCATCTCGAGTGCCCAATATCATAACTTGCCAAAGAAGTCAACAATAATGGTGTTTCCACAATAAATAACCCATGCTTCAACCACAATATGCACAAGATTCTCAATAATAACAAGTGTAGTGAATAACTCAACAAGAATAGTATTTCACAACTTTACAACTTGGCCTCAATGTGAATCACGACCCTTATAACTCAATACCAATTTCAACAATATGATATTCCAAGAAACAACAATTTCAAGTAAGAAACAGAATGGTTAAATAATGAATAAGGAATAGAGAAAATAATAGTTTCAACTAAGCATGTAAAGACAATTAACAAATAAGAGGTAAGACAAGTAAAGCATGTGAAGATAGGCTAATGATGATGAATATGACATATTATGGTAACTCAATTAAAGGCATGAAAAGAATCTACATAGCTAGAACTGGTCAATTATCACATTTAGCCCGTGTACACACTCATCACCTTTCTTATACGGCTTCCACATATCACAATTAACACAAAACAACACCAATCATAAAGGGTAATTTTCCCCGCACAAAGTTAGGCAAGACACGTACTTCAAAACACGCTAACTCAATCCACTAGTAAGCCTTTCCCTCGATTATCCAACTCCGAATGACTCGAGTCTAGCCAAAACAACTTCATAGCTATTCCGAACAATAAAGTTGCAATTTTTAAAGAGAAACAAAAAGTCAACTCAAAAAGGCAACCCTGGACCCGCGTCTACAAACCTGACAAAAAATATATAATCTGAACACTCATTCGATAAACCATACAAGAATTACTCAAATCTGACATCAAATTACCTTTCAACTCTCCAAACTTTAGTTTAAGAAATTTTCACAAATTTTTCACAAATTTCCAACTTAAATCACTAATTAAATGATGAAAATAGCAATGGATTCATGTAATATATTCAAATCGGGGTTAGAATCACTTACCCTGATAATTTTCTTGAAAATCCCTCAAAAAATTACCACAAACCGAGCTCTCTAGGTCTAAAATATGAAATAAGAATAAACCCTCAAAGACCTCTTTTCTGCACAGCGATCCTCGCTTCTGCGGGCATAGGGTCGCACCTGCGATGCTGCATCTGCAAAAAATCCATTGCAGGTGCGATTCCAACTAATTTTGTGAAACACCGCTTCTGCGGACCAATGGTTTGCGCTTGCAAGCCTGCTTCTGCGGAGACTAGACCGCACCTGCGCTCCTGCATAAGGCCTTCCCAAATTCTGCTTTTGCAGAAGAAAAGTTCGCGCCTACGGAGGCGCACCTGTGCCCAAGTGTCTGCACCTGCAAACCCAAAACTGGGAAGCCCCTTTCCGCTTTTGCGCCTCACCAGAATAGCAGGTGTGATGACACCAGAATAGCTGACGCTTCAACAAAAATGATTAAGTCCAAATTGGTTCTGAATTCAATCCGAATCACTCCCGTGGGCCCCCGGGACCCCGTCCGAATATAGAAAGTTCCAAAACACATAACGGACCTTCTCGAGGCCAAATATTACATCAAACAACATCGATTCAATGAATCACAACTCAATTCAAGCCTATTGAAACTATGAGCAACCGACTTCAAAAACTAATGCCAAATCATACCAAAACAACTTTGATTGACCTCACATTTTGCACACAAGTCATAAATGACACGAAAAACCTATTCCAACTTCCGAAATTGGAATCCAACCCCGATATCAGTAAAGTCAACTCCTGGTCAAACTTCTCAACCTTCCAAACCTTTAATTTTCTATTTTTCTCCAATTCACGCTGAAATGACCTACATCCATCCAAATCAACATTTGGTCAAGCTCCTAAGACCAAAATCACCATACAGAGCTATTGGAATAGTCAAAACTTCATTCCGGAGTCATCTACCAAAAAGTTAAACTGCGGTCAACTCTTTCAACTTAAGCCTCCGACTTAGGGACTATGTGTCCTATTTCACTCCAAAACTCAACAGAACTAAAACCAAACACCCCCGACAAGTCACATAACCATAACACAACATAGAGAAGGCAATAAATAGGGGATCAGATCTAAAATACTCAAACGACCGGTCGGGTCATTACATCCTCCCCCTCTTAGAACAAACATTTGTCCTCAAACAAGTATAGAGACATACCTGAAGTGGTGAAAGATGAGGATAACGGCTACGCATATCATGATCAGTATCCCAAGTTGCCTCCTCGACTGGTTGACCCCTCCACTAAGCTTTCACTGAAGCAATGCTCTTTGATCTCAACTCTCTGAAATGCCTGTCTAAAGTGGCCACCAACTCATCAACATAAGACAAATCCTTGTCCAATTGGACTGAGCTGAAATCTAACACATGGTACGGATCACCGTGATACTTTCGGAGCATAAAAACCTGGAATACCGGATGAATTGAAACTAGACTAGGTGGTAGTGCAAGCCTGTAGGCCACCTCACTAATCCTCTCAAGAATCTCAAAAGGTCCAATATACCTAGGGCTCAATTTGCTATTCTTCCCGAACCTCATAACACCCTTCATGGGCGAAACCTGGAGCAATACCCACTCTCCCACCATGAATACAACATCACAAACCTTCCAATCCACATAACTCTTCTGCCCAGATTGGGTATACGAAGCCACTCTTCAATCAATTTAACCCTTTCCAAAGCATCTTGAACCAAGTCAGTACCCAATAGCCTCGCCTCGCCTAGCTCAAACCAACCCACCGGTGACCGGCACCGCCTCCCATACAAGGCCTCATATGGAGCCATCTGAATGCTCGATTGGTAACAGTTGTTGTAGGAAAACGCCATAAGCAACAAGTGTTGATCCCAAGAAACCCCAAACTCCATAACAAATGCACGAAGCATATCCTCCAATATATGAATAGTGCGCTCGGACTGTCCATCCGTATGAGGGTTGAATGTTGTACTCAACTCAACTCGTGTGCCTAACTCACGCTGTACGGCCTTCTAGAATCGCGATGTAAATTACGTATTCCAGTCAGAGATGATGGATACTAGCACTCCATGAAGTTAGACAATCTCGCGAAAATAGACCTGAGCTAGCTGCTCTGAAGAATAAGTAGTCGCCACTGGAATGAAATGAGCCAACTTGGTCAACCTATCCATAATCTCCCATACTGCATCAAACTTCTTCTGAGTCCGTGGGAGCCCAACAACGAAATCCATGGTAACTCGCTCCCATTTCCACTCGGGAATCTCAAGCCTCTAAAGCAACCCACTTGGTCGTTGATGCTCATACTTCACCTGCTGACAATTTAGACACCGAGCTACATACTCCATTATGTATTTCTTCATCCTTTTCCACCAATAGTGCTCCCTCAAGTTCTGATACATCTTAGCAGCACACAGATGAATAGAGTACCGCAAACTGTAGGCCTCCTGAAGAATTAACTCACGCGATCCATCTACATTGGGCACACATAACCGGTCTTTCATCCGTAACACACCATCATCCCTAAGAGTAACCTCCTTGGCATTGCCGTGCTGAACTATGTCCAAGAGGACAACCAAATAGGGGTCGTCAGTCTCTAATATGATCATAAAAGGAAGACCGAGAAACCACGCAAGCCAAAACTTGACTCGACTCTGAAATATCTAATCTAACAAACTGGTTGGCCAAGGCCTGAACATCTAATGCTAATGGCCTCTCCACTGCCGGTAGATATGCCAAATTGCCCATGCTCTCCGTCTTTCAACTCAAGGCATCGACCACCATATTGGCTTTTCCGAGATGATATAGAATGGTGATATCATAGTCATTAAGCAACTCTAACCATCTCCTCTGCCACAAGTTAAGATCCTTTTATTTGAACAGATGTTGTAGACTCTGGTGGTCAGTATAGACCTCACAAAGGACACCGTACAAGTAGTGCGGCCAAATATTTAAGTCATGAACAATAGCTGCTAATTCCAAGTCGTGGACATGATAATTCTTCTCATGCACCTTCAGTTGTCTAGACGTGTAGGCAATCATCCTACTATCTTGCCTCAACACCGTGCTGAGGCCAACACGTGCTGTATCACAGTACACAGTATAAGACCCCGAACCTATAGGCAATACCAACACTGGTGTTGTAGTCAAAGCAATTTTGAGCTTTTGAAATCTCTCCTCACACTCCTTGGTCCACCTGAACGGAGCACCCTTCTGGGTCAATCTGGTCATAGGTGCAACAATAAATGAGAAACCCTCTGCGAATCGACGGTAATACCCTAGCAAACCAAGAAAACTCCGGATCTGAGTAGCTGAACACGGTCTAGGCCAACTCTTCACCGCTTCAATCGTCTTTGGATCTACCTTAATCCCCTCATTCTACACCACATGACCCAAAAATGCCACCGAGTCAAGCCAGAATTCACACTTTGAAAAATTTGCATACAACTTCTTTTCTGTCAAGGTCCAAAGCACGATCCTCAAGTGCAGCTCATGATCCTTTGGGAGTACACCAAGATGTCGTCAATAAACACAATGCCTAATGAGTCAAGATAGGTATGGAATAAACTATTCATCAAGTGCATGAATGTTGTTGGGGTGTTGGTCAGCCCAAATGATATCACCAGGAACTCATAATGACCATACCGATTCCTAAAGTCAGTCTTCAGAATATCTAAATCCCGAATCTTCAACTGATGATAGCCAGACCACAAATCAATCTTTAAGAACCCTCTAGCACCTTGTAGCTAATCAAATAGGTCATCAATGCATGAAAATAGATACATGTTCTTCATTGTAACCTTGTTCAACTGACGATAATTGATACACATGTGTATAGAACCATCCTTCTTCTTTACAAACAAGACCGGAGCACCCCAGCGTGACACACTGGGCCGAATGAAAACCTTATCAAGCAACTCTTGCAACTACTAATTTAACTCCTTCAACTTCGTTGGGGCCATACGATATGGCGCATTAGAAATGGACTGAGTGCACGACAACAAGTTAATGCCAAAATCGATATCCCTATCAGGCGGCATGCTCGGAAGATCCACCGAAAATATATCTGGATAATCCTTCATTACCGAAAATGACTCCACGGTAGGAGTGTCAACACTAACATCCCTCACAAAGGATAGATATGCATCACACCCCTTCGCAACCATCCAATGTGCCTTAAGGAAAGACACCAACCTGCTAGGAACACAATCCAAATTACCCCTCCACTCAACCCGTGGCAAACCTGGCATAGCCAATGTCACCATCTTGGCATGAAAATCAAGAATAGCATGATAGGGAAACAACCAGTCCATGCCCAAAACAATATCAAAATCTACCATACTGAGCAACAATAGGTCAACTCTGGTCTCAAAACCACAAAGAACAACTAAACATAACTGATACAGACTGTCAACAACAATGGGATCTACCATTGGCGTGGACACATGAGAACTCAAGGAATCACGGGAGATACTAATTATGGAACAAAGTAAGATGATACACATGAATAAGTGGAGCCTAGATCAAATAAGACTGATGCAAATGCCTCCGTCCTAGTCGGTAGAGCATAACATCTGGCTTGTACTCCCCATCTAGGGAAACCCCTACCTGCCCGACCTCCACCTCTAGCTGGCTGTACAGAGTGGAAACTGGTGCAGTAACCACAGTCCAAGAAGTCTGAGGACCCGATCGAAGATTTAGAGCCTGAGTGGTATGTGGAGGTACACCCTTCCTGAGTCGGGGGCAGTCCCTCAACATATGACGAGCATTACCATACTCAAAACAAGCTCCTGGAGGACATGGCTACTAAAACTGGGCTCGGGCCTGGTCGGCTGGACTGACTGCTGAAAGCACCCCGTGTAAGAGGTGCACTAGATAGTGGCGGTACATAATGGGAAACTTGAGACCTAGGAGTAGACGAAGTCTAAATGAACTGGGCGACTCACATAGCCTGCACCATAATAGGATACAGTTGGGGCACAAGTGCCACTATGTGTGCCAGAATCTCGAGGCCTCTTAGCCTTCCTGTCCTTTCTCTCTCGGCCCTAAATACCCTCCAATCTCCAAGCGATCTCCACCACCTGCTGGTATGGGGTATAAGTCTCCAACTCTCGAGCCATGCTGAATCTAATACCATGGTTGAGCTCTTCGATAAATTGGCGGACTCGCTTTCTGACTGTCGAGATTAAGGCTAGTGCATGTCTGGACATGTCACTGAACCTGATAGCATACTCCGACATGGTCATAACACCTTGGCACAAATACTCAAACTCTGTGCGCCATGCATACCGAAGGCTCTAGGGAGCAAACTCTCTCATGAACATCTCTAAAAACTGAGCCCATATGAGTGAAGATGCCTTGGCTGGGCTACCCAACTTGTACGCTCGCCACCACTGATAAGCCACTCCCTTAAGATGCAACGTAGTTAAGCAACCTCACTTGTCTCCACAATACCATAGTATGGAGGACACAGTGGCACTCCTCAAGAAAACTACGTGCATCCTCTAAGCTAAGCTGCTAAAAGTAGGGGGTAGTACTTCTGGTACCTCTCGAGCCTGAGCTGCTCCCCCTCGGATGATACTGCTCTAACCTCGGGCTAAACTGAGACAACTAGCTGCACTAGTATGACCTCTAGGACCTAGTCAATCTGGACCCGCTACGTTAGGGTACGGGCGGCGGGAATATGTGCTCCTTGTTAGATCTCGCGTTTTTTGTACGTTAAAGTTTCGTCTTCAGTAAATTGACGTAAACTCAGGGATGATATTATCTGGAGGTTAGCATATTTATGCTATTTATAACAAGCGATAAATAAGTGTCATGAAGGATAAAGGATGCACGAATTAGAGAAAACGAGTTTCATTGAAAATGGCCAATTTGGGTTAAATACATATCAAGTGATAATACCCGATAATTATAAACTACTACCATGCAAGGTACCATATGACCACGATAGTATAACGTATAAAGTATATTAAAAATAAGTAGAATTTTAAATAATTTGGGATAATTTTTAAATTATGCGGGTAATTGATTAATTACCGGGTAACAGAACATTACCCAGTTAACTAATAAGTGGATAAAGATTAATTATCCCACTTCCAACCCCACGTGGAAGCTTTCCATGTTATAAGGAATGACTAAGTCATTCCTTTTTAGGTGTCATGAAGATACCATGTATTTCATTTCCAAGACTTTGACTAATCAAAGTCTTTCACATAAAGACTAAAACAAACTATACTAAGTTCATTTGAATTGTTCCAATACTAAGAACAGACGTAAGACCTCACACTTGCTGGATGTTAGCCATTCTCTTTTTCAATCGAGTCCTACAAAAGAAAACCACCAAGAATTATTAAGGTCTTAGCAACATAATTACGTTTTGAGATTCTAGCAGAGTACGGTGCAACCTGTTCCAAGAATATCATACGGATTTTTCCCTACTCCAAGTATGTTAAGGTTAAGCCCTTATTTCATTTTGCATGATCTTTTCATTACACAATTTTGTTAATGATCCATAAAGAAAAATTCATATCTCTGAATTTACGTATATTTGGCTAGTCTCGCAAATTACGGATATTTTCCTAGTTTTGTAAGTTACAATATTCTCCTTATTAAGACTTCATATTCAATTGAGTATTTTCTTCTTCCAGTCAAGAGAGCAAAGAATTTACTTATATATAGTATTAAAAGTATTTTCATTACCATAGAGCTATAATCGATGGGCAAGCCCCTATTGGGCAACCTCTGATCAGATGGTAAGATAAATGTCGAGCTACTGTGGCCGAGCACCTATGAGCGAGCCCAGTTGGTCGAGATACAGAGCCTAGTATGGCTGAGCGCCTATGAGCGAGCTTACTACGGCAGAGCAGTTATATATATACCGAGACTTATAGGGCCGGACAACTATTTTACTCACTATATTAGTAGAATTGAGTCAGTATCAGCAGATGAGCTTATCTTCAGATTTTCTTTGACTCCCAGCTGTTTTCAGTTATTATATTATCAGTTCAGTTTCAGCTTCAGTATATTTCCTTACACACTCAGTACATTATTTCGTACTGACGTCCTTTTTTGGGGGCGTTGCATTTTATGCCTGCAGGTTCAGATAGACAAACGAGTAGACCTCCTCAGTAGGTGTTGCCCGAGTTCAGCTTTATCGGTAA
Source organism: Nicotiana tabacum (assembly GCF_000715075.1). Classification (NCBI taxonomy): domain Eukaryota; kingdom Viridiplantae; phylum Streptophyta; class Magnoliopsida; order Solanales; family Solanaceae; genus Nicotiana; species Nicotiana tabacum. Next base: position 94,479,381 of record NC_134095.1, on the reverse strand, counting down.
GCTCCCCTTCTTTCGGAGTTGCCGAGTCTAGCAGTGTGGTGTATATCTTGTGTATATATGTAGATAGGTTATGGGTAGGTTGGGGCCCTGTTTCGATCACAGTACATCTATTAGTAGAGGCTTGTAGACATATCATGTCGGTTAGTGTAGTATGTTGGGCTTGTAGGCCCTGTACGTATATTTTGTTGGCTTGTTAGTTGTAGAAATTATGACAGCCTTGCCAGCCCAGCTTTATGTTGACATTAGTCAGCGTTAGTCTCCATTTAGTTTTATATTTTGTATCGCACATTATCTCTTAATGTGGCCCATAGCTAAAGTATGACATTACATGTTCAGAGTCTCTTAGTCGCAAGTGGTACGCAAGGATAGATGAGGCACTAGGTGTCGGTCTCTCCCCCGGGCTCGGGGCGTGACAAAAGTGGTATCAGAGCAGTTCTATCCTAGAGAGTCTACAAGCCGTGTCTAGTAGGGTCTTGTTTATAGATGTGTGGTGCACCACATTGTATAAGCCAGGGACTACAAGGCATTTAAGAGTTGGTTACCCTTCTTTCAAATCTAAATCATGTTGTAGCACTGAGTTATAGAAAATCTGAGTTAAACTTACGTGTTGATGTTTTCATGTACAGATGATGGTAACTAGGAAGACTGCGGCTAGCCAGAAGAGAGAAACAACAGTAGGTGGGGGGGACTAGCAGGGTACCCCCAGCAGATGAAGCCCAATCGGAGTCGCACGGAGAGACCCTTACCCAGCGATTACCGGCTTCTCCACCACCTGAGGAGATTTCTAGGGAGACCGCACATCTAGTTCCCCCTCCGCTTCCATCAGATCAAGACTTGAGGAGTGCGGTGCATTTGTTGGCACAGTTGGTAGCTATCCAGCAACAGGCTAGGGCATCCGCTAGTGCAGGACCTTCTAAGGGGTCTAGGAGTTCAAGGGTCCGAGAGTTTATTGATCTGAATCCCCTAGAGTTCACGGGGACAGAGCAGAGGGAGGACCCGTAGGATTTCATAGATCAGCTTCATAGGATCTTTCAGGTTATGCATGCCACGGAGAAAGAGGCAGTTGAGTTAGCAGCTTTTTGACTCCGAGATATAGCCATCCTTTGGTATGAGGGATGGGAAAGGTCCAGGGAACGTGATGCACCTCCTGCTATTTGGTAGAATTTTTCAGATGCCGTCCTTGACTATACTTACCACGAGAGATCCGACAGGCCCGACTCGATCAGTTTCTAGCCCTCAAGCAGGGCAATATGAGTGTTCGAGAATATAGTCTCTATTTTGACTCATTGGACAGATATGAACCATCTATAGTTCCTACTATGTGGGATAGAATCCACAGGTTTATAGCAGGGTTGGCCCAGAGTTGACTGAGGCGTGTGCCACCGCTGCATTGTAGGATAGTATGGATATCTCCCGGATCAGGCATTTGCCCAGAATATAGAAAGGGGTAGGCGTCGGCAGCAGGGTGCGAAAAGGACTAAGTCAGGGCAACGTAAGAGGTTGAGATTTGCCAGGTCTTAGGAGCAGTCTCAGGGTAGTTACAGGCCCCAGTACTTCGAACGACCACCTAGATCTCCGCCACCTCAGCTACAGGGTTACACGTATGACCGTTATACTCAATCAAGACTAGGTGAGAGCTCCCAGGCGTCAAGTTTGCAACAACAACGAGGTGCAGGATAGACACAGCCAGTTCTACCGTGGTGTGCCATCTGCGGTAGAGGAAATTTGGGCCAATGCTGAGCCGGTTCCGATGCTTGCTATACATGTGGATGTCTGGGGCATATGATGCGAGATTGCCCAAATAGAGATTTTTGGGGTATGGCACAACCAGCGAACTCATCAATAGGATCAACTATGTCTGTGCATCCTTCAGGGCACGAGTTTCAGTCTTCGACTGGCAGAGGTCGAGGCAGAGAAAGAGGGTCCAGTTCAGGTGGTAACCAGAATAGTATCTATGCGCTAGTAGGTCGACAGGACCAAGAGTCCTCACCAGACATTGTGACAGGTATGTTGACCATTTGTTCTCACGATGTTTATGCCTTGATAGACCCGGGATCTACTTTATCATGTATTACCCCATTTGTCACGCGGAAATTTGGTATAGTGCCTGAAATACTAAGTGATCCTTTTGCGGTATCTACACCGGTCGGAGAATCGATTATCGCTAGATGGGTTTACCGAGGTTGTACGATATCAGTTTGTGGTCATCGGACCTCAACCGACATAGTTAAGCTAGAGATGTTGGATTTTGATGCTATAATGGGCATGGAATAGTTGATAGCTTGTTATGCCACAGTTGATTGTCGAACAAAGACAACCAGATTTCATTTTCCGGGTGAGCCAGTCCTTGAATGGGTAGGTAATACAGCGACACCTACACTTCAGTCTATTCCAGTAGTGCGAGTTACATCTCGCGTTTTTCGTACGTTAAAGTTTCGTCTTCAGTAAATTGATGTAAACTCGGGGATGATATTAACTGGAGGTTAGCATATTTATGCTATTTATAACAAGCGATAAATAAGTGTCATGAAGGATAAAGGATGCACGAATTAGAGAAAACGAGTTTCGTTGAAAATGGCCAATTTTGGATAAAATACGGATCAAGTGATAATACCCGATAATTATAAACTAGTACCATGCAAGGTACCATATGATCACAGTAGTATAATGTATAAAGTATATTAAAAATAAGTAGAATTTTAAGTAATTTGGGTTAATTTTTAAATTATACGGGTAATTGATTAATTACGGGGTAACAGAACATTACCCAATTAACTAATAAGTGGATAAAAATTAATTATCACACCCCCAACCCTACATGGCAGCTTGCCATGTTATAAGGAATGACTAAGTCATTCCTTGCTAGGTGTCATGAAGATACCATGTATTTCATTTCCAAGACTTTGACTAATCAAAGTCTTTCACATAAAGACTAAAACAAACTATACTAAGTGCATTTGAATTGTTCAAAACAAAGAATAGACGTAAGACCTCACACTTGCTGGATGTTAGCCATTCTCTTTTTCTATTACATGATTTTATTAATGATCCATAAAGAAAAATTCATATCCCGGAATTTACATATATTTGGCTAGTCTCGCAATTTACGAATATTTTCCTAGTTTTGTAAGTTACAATATTCTCCTTATTGGGACTTCATATTCAATTGAGTATTTTCTTCTTCCAGTCAAGAGAGCAGAGAATTTACGTATATACAATATTAAAGTATTTTCATTACCATCGAGCTATAATCGATGGGCAGACCCCTATTGGGCAACCTCTGATCAGATGGTAAGATAAATATCGAGCCTACTGTGGCCGAGCGCCTATGAGCGAGCCCAGTTGGTCGAGATACAGAGCCTAGTATGGTCGAGCACCTATGCGCGAGCCTACTACGGCAGAGTAGATATATATGTATACCGAGCCTTATAGGGCTGGACAACTATTTTACTCACTATATTGAGAGAATTGAGTCAGTATCAGCAGATGAGCATACCTTCAGATTTTCTTTGACTCCTAGTTGTTTTCAGTTATTATATTATCAGTTCAGTTTCAGCTTCAGTATATTGCCTTACATACTCGGTACATTATTTCATACTAATGTCCCTTTCTGGGGGCGCTGCATTTCATGCATACAGGTTCAGACAGACAGACGGGTAGACCTCTTCAGTAAGTGTTGCCTGAGTTTAGCTTTATCGGTAAGCTCCCCTTTTTGGAGTTGTTGAGTCTAGCAGTGTGATGTATATCTTGTGTATATATATAGATAGGTTATGGGTAGGTTGGGGCCCTGTCCCGATCACAATACATCTATCAGTAGAGGCTTGTAGATATATCATGTCAGTTAGTGTAGTATGTTAGGCTTGTAGGCCCTGTACGTATATTTTGTTGGCTTGTCAGTTGTAGAAATTATGACGGCCTTGCCGGCCCAACTTTATGTTGACATTAGTCAGCGTTAGTCTCCATTTAGTTTTATATTTTGTATCGCACATTATCTTGTAATGTGGCCCATAGCCAAAGTATGACATTACATGTTTAGAGTCTCTTAGTCGCAAGTGGCACGCAAGGATAAATGAGGCATTAGGTACCGGTCTCGCCCCCGGGCTCGGGGCGTGACACTCCTTCCTTGGCCTTATATGTGGCAGGTGCTAGTGGAATCAATCCCACCTGAGCTAGAGTGCCAAACATGCTCAAAAATTGGGGGAGGGTCTCCTGAAGTGCAGGGGTAGTAACAAGCGTCTCAGGTGCTTGGCCCCCCAACTGGAGCTACTGGTGGTTCCTCTGTCGCAGCTCGGGCAGGTGCTCTGGCTGCACCACGTGCCTGTCCTCGGCCTCTGCCCCGACCCCGGCCTCTTGCGGCTCTAGCAAATAGTGCGAGTATCTGATCATCAGATCCAGCTGTGTGTATCCTCAGTATCTGTGAGAGAATAGAAAGACAAAGATTTAGAATTTCGAAGTCAACAAATTTGCACGATAAGGAATCAGAGAAGTAAATATTTTCCTAATAGTTCCATAGCCTCTCGAATATAAGTACAAACATCTCCATATCAATTCACGAGACTCTACTAAACCTACTTGTGACTCATAACCCCTATGAACCTAGAGCTTTGATACTAGCTTGTTACGACCCCAATTTCCCTCTGTAAGATGTTGTGATAGCACCTAATCTCTAAGACTAGGTAAGGCTAACATACATGCAGAATTTAACTGAGAATTTATAAAACCTTCAAATAACTCAAGAACCATCATATAAATAAACTCCGTAACTCAACAGAACACAACTCCCAAAAATCCAGCGATAACAAGCCACAAGCTCTACAAGAAAGTACTGAACATCCCTATACAACAATGTCTATAAAAGGAAAAGAAAATGAAATAGACTAGATGGAGGGTGACACCGAGGCCTGGGGACGTCGACAGGTGTACCTTGAAGTCTCCGAATCTAAACTCAACTAACTGGTGCCTGGACTGCTAAGAGGTACTTGGATTGCACAAAATGATATGCAGAAGTGTAGTATGAGTACACCACAATGGTACCCAGTAAGTACCAAGTCTAACCTCAGTAGAGCAGTGACAAGGTCAGGTCAAGGCCCTACTGGAATAAATAAGAGAATGAACAAGTACATGAGAGTATAATAATAATAAACAATGGAAAATAAAATAATGAAGAAATCTGTATTTCTTATTCTTGTTCTTCCTTGATCAATATTCTCCATAGGAATTTCAAGGGGTTTAACTAGTTCATAGTTATTATAAAAAATAAACGAAGAAGAAAGAGTATTGGAGAGAAAAGTAGAGAGCGAGAGTTTTTATTGATATGGATGAATTACAATGTAATAGAATCCCTCTATTTATATTAGACCTCATTTTTTTAAGATTAAGACGTCTAAGGCTGAATACACATCTGAATATTTAGATGTGTATTCAGATCAAGATATGTACTAAGATCTGAATACTAAATAATTAAGATGTGCAGAAGCATACCATGAGTACACCACAACGGTACCCAGTAAGTGTCAAGCCTAACCTTAGTAGAGTAGTGACGAGGTCAGGTCAAGGCCCTACTGGAATAAATAAGAGAACTGAACAAGTATATCACAATATAATAATGATAAACAATGGAAAAGGAAATAATGAAGAAATATACCAAGAATAGATACACTGAACTAAGCCAATTACTGCATCACGGAAGAAAACAATGAATGGTATGCCAAGGAAGCAAAGCAACCAAAACACAAGTGAAGTAATAGAAAAGTATCAACAAGAATCACTACCGAGGTACCACGTCGTAGTATCAAATCACAAAACAAATCACAATCTTTCCTTATATCACCGCAGGAGCCTTGAATTTAGTTTTGAAAGTCAATTTTTCGGAAATAGCTTCCTGCATTTTAACCCACCTTATTACACCGTGTGGCTTCAAGTAGTTCCCCTGCTAGCAACACGCATATCAAGCCCGCCTTATCTCACCGCATTAATTTCAACCCCAAATCCTCATACCACCTCATTTGTATCAATATCACAATGTATCACAAATTGCATCTCAAGTGCCCAATATCACAACTTGCCAAAGAAGTCAACAATAATGGTGTTTTCACAATAAATTTCCCATGACTCGACCACAATATGCAAAAGAGTCTCAATGATAACAACCAGAGTGAATAATTCAACAAGAATAGTATTTCACAACTTTACAACTTGGCCTTAATGTGAATCACGAACTTTATAACTCAATACCAATTTCAACAATGTGATATTCAAAGAAATAACAATTTGAAGTAAGGAACTTAATGGTTAAGTAATGAATAAGGAATAGAGAATAAGAATAAACCCTTGAAGACCTCTTTTCTACCAAGCGAGATCATCACTTATGCGGCATAGGGTCGCATAAGCAGAAAATCCATCACAGGTGCGGGTCCAACTTATGCCACGAAACTCCACTTATGCGGACCAATGGCTCGCACATGCTCTAGGCTAGATGCATGAATTACTTTTCCTATAAATAGTCATGTATTCCTAGCCATTTGGAGCATGCAAAATTTAATAAAAATCATCCTTTCCTCCACTTCCTTCTTTGTGAGTTTTGAGTGTTCTTATGTGTTGTCTTGCTCTGCTAAATTTTCTAACAATAAGTGTTTGGCTGAGAGTTTTCCTGTTTCAGTTGTATTTTCTTATGTTCCTTGAGAAGACATATATAATATATAGCACTGTCAAAAAATGTCCATATAAGCATCGAGATGTGCATATTGATTGATATTCACATCATTGTGGTTCTATGTTGCACGTATTCTTCAAATGGATTAGGCACAGGTGCAATAACATCTTTGAAGGATTCAATCAAATCATAGTAGCCTTTAAATATCTTTGAAAACTTTTGAGGGGAAAGTAAAGGATATAACATGTACTATATATCTGAGATTTTATGTGATCTTTTGGTAATTGATGTTAAGTGGTTGATTCCCTATCTTGGGTTTAGCTTTTCCTGGTGCACTCGGTTTGTTAGTCTTATCTATCTTTGTTTTTTTCTTGTATATATATATATATATATATATATATATATATACGCGCTTTGTCGTGAGAGCTATATTAATTCTGACTGGGCATTACATCTTTTAATTTTGTAATTGGGGGTGCAACCCTTCAACCTATACGACTATACCTGCTATTGGGCATGTATATTTCTTATACTAGCAATGTTGTTTGCTAAAGCTAAGTTATGAGCTATTTAAGTAGGCCATTTATTCACTATGATATCTAACAAGTACCAAGCATGTGATCCTTAACCATAAGATTTTTATTAAATCATAGCAATAATAATGTCTAAATAAAGATAACAGTGGGCAGAATAACCAAGAATCCTAAGATATCATGATTAACCACCATCCCACAAATCTATTATGGTTTCGGTTTACCTGCAAAATGGTACGGTCAAATTTATTACGTGGTTAATAGACAAGCGAATTTCTTAGACCCAAAATGATAAAGATATAAGATAAATATTAAGATTAGCAATTGAAATTGAAGAAGATGACAAGTATGGCTTCGAATGCAATGTCTCCGAGAGCAAGAATAAGAATAACGACAAATTGTATGTTCTTAAATGGAGAGCAAAAGTAATAGAATAAAGATTTAGTATGCAGAAAGTATTTTGTGTCTTTGCAATGATTGATGAGCCTGCTATTTATAGTGTTCCTTAGGGAAATAAGATCCTAGGATTAAACTCCTCTTAAATGATAATTAAAGAGTCATTGAAGAACATGTAACGACATGTCATGAATGCAAATATTCTTTGTTCCTCTATTGAATGTTATCCGATGTCAAACCCTTGATCGTCTCTCGTTAACTACGCTCCCTTCGAGATTTACACAATGTTGATTGCATTTGTTGTATCCGGTGTTGATTGTTACCTAAATTGCTTTTTGTCTATATTCGGTTTCATGTGTCATGTTATCATTCGACCATTTGTTATAAATTAATTTTACCTCATACATATAGTCCCCCTACTTTCCGGTAACATATCTTAGTGTTACTGGGAAGTTGGTGAAGATTCCTTTATTAGCAGGAAAGTTCCTAAATAGTCTCTGGCACTTGAAAGGATGTACGTTTTCTCATATTTAATACCTCGAACACATGTTGCCCCACAATTCGACAAATATTTTTGCCGGTATTAGAGTTAATCATGACCACGATTTTTCCGTCTATAACTTCCTTTCTACTCATCACTTTTACCACTTTACTTCCAAATTTTTTATAAGCCCTTCTTCTTCCCTGCATTTGCTTAGAAATTCTACCATCTTCTTCAGCTTTATTAGCAAGAATTTTATTGAATTTTTGCTATCATGGCTTTTTTTTACCGCCTTCTTTGGAAACACTAATATTCTATTCGGTGGAGGCCTAAAGAAAACCAGGACAAGAAGGCGGAAGTTGATTCCAATCCTCCCACTATTGGTACCATCAACCAACAACATCTCAGTACTGCAAATGATTTTCAAGAGAAAGCTCCTTCTGCATCTTTACGAACTTGGCCAGTTAGCAGGCACCTCTCCTCCATTCGCCCTTCCAATATCCCAACTGCGAAGGAGGACTGCAACTGTCCCAACCTTAAATCCTCGCTCTGAATATGATAGAGAGAGTTTCTTTCACCAAGGAGGGGTTCACGTATGTCTATACATTTCCCTTTACCTTGGGTCCATTCTCCCTGGACTCGAATAAATGGCTCGACCCCATAATTTTGGAGTTTTGCCACCAGTACCAAGTCTGCTAGGCAAGCCAAAGTTACTGATTATTCTATCTTTTTACCTTTATCTTTAACAATTTACCAAGTTAATTCAAGTAAATAGCGGAATTAGAAATGCGGAAGAACATAATTTAACAGTTAAACTGATACCAATACGAAATCCATAATAATACTTCATCCAGAACTAGTGTCACAATCTCACGGACTATCTACGAATACTATAAATAGGGTCTGGACAAAGAAAATATATGTCTGTCTCTGAAATACATAAGAACAGAAAGAAACAGGAAAGAAGGGAACGCCAAGGCCTGCGGACGCCTGCAGGACTACCTCGGGTCTTCGCTGGACTGAAGGCAGCAACCTCTAACTATGGTTCGTTTGCTCTAGTACCGGGATCTACACAAAAGAGTGTAGAGTATAGTATCAGTACAACCGACCCCATATACTGAGTAAGTGTCGAGCCTAACCTCGGCGAAGTAGTGATGAGGCTAGGGCACAACAAACAACATAACCTGCAGTTAAACAATATCTAACAGAATAATAGTAATAGAAGCTAATCTGAAAGTAACAGGAAGGGGTAACATACTATAGGGAATACCAACATATGGAAACACCGATATAATAGAATGAAACAATTAAGGCACTTGAACCGATAGCAACAAAAAATCATAACAAGCTGACAATAAATGCACGGCATCACCCTTCATGTTTTTACTCTCAATCCTCACCATGTAATCAATAATGAAAATGTGCACGGCATTGCCCTTGGTGCTTTATCACTCTTCCTCACCATATGAACATTAAAAATGTGCACTGCATCACCCTTCATGCTTTATCTCTTTTTCCTCACCCAAACAGTGGTAACACAACATCCCGGCATGGGATTCAATAATAAGAATAAATACATCCCGACAATGGAATCAACAATAGAAATAAATACTCCTGGCAAGGGAATCAGCTATAACCAATCTTGTTCCAACAATTAACTACACAAAATGAACCTCAACTGGATCCAATGCGCAACAATGGACAAATACCAATAAAATGATCATAAGTCCTACTCAACATGGATAAACATCAATTTAGGCATTGCTAGTATTTAATAAGAATCACAACGATCATATTGTAAGACTCACGGGCATGCTTCACACCAACGTATAGATACTCGACACCATACTTATACGTCGTACACGATGCTAGAACATAGCAAATAAGACACAACTCTTATTCCCTCAAGCTAAGGTTAGACCAAACACTTACCTCGATTCCACAGCCACGAATCAAGCCTCAACTATCGCTTTCCCTCTAGATTTCACCTCCAATTCACTTGTATCTATCATAATTAGCATAATAACATCAATAAATGCTAAAGAACTCACACACAATGCTTAATTATAGGCAAAACACGAAGTTCGGACCACAACCTGATTACCCATTCATCCCCGAGCCCAGATATGCAATTGATTTTGGAATCCGACCTCAATTGAGGTCTAAATCCCCAAATTTCGAAATTCTCAATTTTCACCCAAAAACACCCAAATTCCTATGAAAATTCCTAGATTTTGTGATGAAATCTCGTAAAAAGATGAAGTAGAATGAAATATATGAGTTAAAAGTTGTTTACCTATGATTTGGAGAAGAACCTTTCTTTGAAAAATCGCCCAAGAGAGCTTACGGTTTGAAAGTGTTTGAAAAATGAAGAAAATCCTGTCTAAGTTAGAATTTACCCAGGCGCAGTTATCGCATTTGTGATGACAGGTTCACAAATGCGAACTCACAAATGCGAACTCGCAAATGCGGTCTAAGCTTCGCAAATGTGAAGGTAGGCCTGCGCTGCTCTCTTCGCAAATGCAAACATTGTTCGCGATTGCGGTTACTGAGAATGTCGCATTTGCGATGATGAACTTCGCATTTGCGAAGGTCCCCTGCCCGGCCCAGTCTTCGCAATTGCGATGGTTCTTCGCAATTGCGAAGCCTGCAGACCTGCAACACACCAGCAGTTTTTCCTAAGTCCAAAACACTTCGCGACCTATCCAAAACTCATCCGAGCCCTCGGGGCTCCAAACTAAACATGCACGCAAGTCCAAAAATATCATACGAACTTGCTCATGCGATCAAATCATCAAAATAACAACCGCAACTATGAATTTAGCCTCAAAATCAATAAAATTCTTAAGAACACCTAAGTTACTATTTTCACATCCGAGGGTCCGATTTATATCAAATCAAGTTTGATTCCTACCAAATTTCATAGATTAGACTTAAACATCATTTTAAATCTGTACCGAGCTCCGGAACCAACATACGGGTCCGATACCATCATATTCAAACATTATTCAATTTCCAAACTTCTTATATTTTTTAGTTAAACAATTTTCTTCAAAAATTCATTTCTCGGGTTAGGGACCTCGGAATTCAATTCCGGGCATACGCCCAAGTCCCGTTTTTTTCTACGGACCCTCCGGGACCGTCAAATCATAGGTCTAGGTCTGTTTACCCAAAATGTTGACCGAAGTCTACTTAAATTCAAATTTAAAGTCAAAATTGGTATTTTTCTCTAATTTTCACATAAGGGCTTTCTAGAAACGCGCTCGGACTGCCCACGCAACTCGAGGAGAAGGAAAATGAGGTCTTGAAGGCCTTGAAACCCCGAATTGGGTTCTAAAACACGAGATGACCTTTTGGTCATCGCACTAACCCTTGCATAAATGATGAATATATACTCTCCCAAAATTTTCCGCGGGGGAGTATAAACTTCAGCAAAAGAGGCCACCACGCTCTTCTCACCAGCATGGATGATTGAAGACAATCGTGTTTGGATGGAATGGTTCATCATCATTGCTACTAGGGACATCATCCCGGCCATAACTCCATCTTTTCCTGAGTCATGGAATCACTTTTGTAAGTTTTCAATTAATCATTTACTTTCTTCATGGAAAAATGGTTTTTCGTTATTGCTGATCTTCTTGTTCCTTTTGTTCTAGCTACCCATTGGGAACCACCAGGAGTTCAAGGTCAGGACCAGTGGGTTCAGAAATTTCTAGAAATAAAGACCTCAGAATTTCACCGGTAGAAGGAAATCGCCCCCAAATACGGGTGGAAGGCCCAAAACTAAGCCGAGTCCTTATTCCTTTTATCTTTGTACGAACACAGGTAATTTCATGAAAAGTTGTTAACTCCATTTTTTTGTTTGATACAAGACTTCCAAAGGGCTCTGTCATCTGCCCCAAATGTCGATGTCTTAGTTTACCCCAAAGAGGCCAGAAGGGTGTTTCAAAGTGACCTTGCTCGAAGTGGAGCTCGCGGATCTGCTTCTGGTAAGGGTGCCCCTTCTCGGAGTACCCAGCCCAAGAAACCAAAGTGAAGACGCTCCTCTTTAGTTGGGGATCAAAGGAGCTCTTCCTCGCCTGGGGATCAAAGGAAAAAAGCAAGGAAAACACCATTCAAGATAGCCACGGTGGTCCTCATTGATAAGGGGAAACCATGATGAAAATGCTTCTCTTCAAAAAAGAAAAAGATCTTCATCAGCTCAATTGGACACTCAGCCGGGAGAGCTTCAAAACTCGACCATAGAAGACATCCAAGCACTTTGGGGTGAGATGGACCTGGTAGATAATGCCAATTCTCACTTTCCGGTCCCCATTATTGTCCTCGGTCCATGAAGTTTGGACCCTAGGCCTCTTCTGCCTTCGACCACTGAGCAAATAATAATCAACCCATCTTCTGCCACCGTTGCTTCTTCACCTTCCATGCCAATGGGTTCACACCCACCGACACTAGGTTCTCCTTCACAACCAGCAACAATCACATCTCCTCCACCGGCAACAGACGATCGAGAAAAGGATGTTTCCCTTCCACGGTCTCCCATCCACTGGAATTTGGGTCATGATTATCCAACCCCTTCCCCAGATCTTCGAGGGAGGAGAAGGGCCACTCTTTTAGTTTTAAAAGAGTGTCATCTTCTGTCCAAGTCGGTGGAGCTTGCAAATTATTTGAAGCTATTGTCTTCAAAGAAAAATTGGAAGAAAATGCGCTCCCTTTCGGGGGAGTGCCTCATAAACAATGCCATGTACAGTGCGGAAATCCTAACTTTGATATTCTTTTTTACAAGCCAACTTTCTTCTTCACCTTTCGTGCTAAGGAACCAACTTGTTGTACGCCTCCTGGTGTTTGAAGCAAAAGCTGCTGAGATGGGCAAACTTGAGGCTCGATTGCAGCAGAGGGAACAAGACAAAATGGACCACAACCAAGAAGTTGCTCAATTACATGAAAACCTTCAAGAGGTTAAGGCGAAGCAGGCTGAGCTTCATGACACTGTGCTTACTGCTGCCGAGCACTAGTCTGCCTTCGAGGACCAGATCAATAATTTAGAGGCATACTCAAGCTCCAAAACTGTCATGACCCAAATCAATGAGCCATGACGAGTTACTGAGTCTTATCTATCGAACACCCCTAAGCATACGTCAACGATTTAAACATGAAATAGGGGTAGGTCATGCATAACATCGGTCATTAAACTACTGAATCATGTGAATAACATACGTGAGGAAATATGCCCAAAAGATATATATACGGAATATGGTAGGGCGAGTCGACAAGGCTGCTATGGACAACCCGACAAGGCTGCTAGGGATAACTATATATCAAAATAGAAGCCGACAAGTCCACATACTATCCCAATATACATGATTATCTACAGACCTCTAATAGAGTGTACAACTGTATAAAGGACGGGATTGGGCCCCGTCGTACCCATATCTACATACCAAAACTGGATCAAAATAGAGCACACCAACTCTTGTTGAGCACCTAAGAAGGGGGACGTCAACCTGTCTACCTGCACCTAGGGGCATGAAACGCAAGTCCCCAGGCAATATGGGTGTCAGTACGAATAATGTACCAAGTATGTAAGGCATAAAAATCTATTTATAAAAGAAATGAAAAACATATGGAGTAAAAGACTCAACCGGTAAGTCTAAATAGCTCTGTGAATCATGAAACATTTATAATGTCATGCATATATATATAAATGTCATATCATGTATAGGGATATGCGTACATAATATCATCAAGCCTCTAAGGGCGCATTCCATCATATCATCTCGGCCTCAGCGGGCGAGATCATCAACATATACCAACTGATCAGGTGGTGGTGCGTATATAACATCGTAACCTTTCCCTTTACCCCATATACATATAATATACACATATATAACACAATCTGGTTATGAGTCAATGTATATGTATAAATCAATGCAATGCATAAGAAGTAAGTCAATAAGATCTCTGGAATGTCATAAGATTAATATGCCTTCGATTAATATCACAAAATAAACTTTATCACTTATGTATTTTCTGAGACCCATGAACAGACGATATAATAATAGGACATATGGGGAATGAAGAACATAGGCAACCTTAGTACTTCTAAGAATAGAACTATTTGTGAAAGTTGCGTGTTTGCTTGTTGCGTTATATCATATGAATCATGCCAAAAGGAAAGAAGGGATAGCTTTAACATACCTTATATAAATCTATCCAATAATAATTCTAAACTCAGCTCACTTCACCTTAATCTACAACAATGACATTGAAGTTATTGTCAAGCAACAAATGACTCTATCATTTATATAACGAAAGTAACTTAATCTGTAACAAAGCAGGCAATATTTTCCCTGATTTTACTGCTTCCTCAAGCCTAATATAGGCAAAAAAACAACACAATACAACCAGCAACTCAAAAATAACCTAACTACAATTTGGGACCTTTAATACAACAAAAAATCCAAATATCCCATAACACCCAATCAACAAGTTATCAATTAGCCTGAAATTGCAACGGCGAGCGACCATCCCACTATCCTACCACATGTAGTGTTTATCCACGCCCTTTAGCCTTCCAAACTCCATTAATCAGCAACACAAGAGGCCAAAATGAGTGGACTACAAAATAGTCCACCACAAGAGGAATAAATCAAACCCACGGCTTTCGATCACCGTCCCGTGAGTTCTAACTATTAAGAAACAAATTTATCAACCTTCCTTGATATTTAAAAAGCTTAAATACAGCAAGTAGGTGTTTTCTTAACCATGAAGTATCTTCTAAAACTCAAACTACAAAGAAAAAGATAGGAAATATAATGATACTTATGTCGTAGGGTTCGTTCTAATGTTATTGCTTCTTGATTTCGTACCCGATAGGTTAATCCTTTTTGAAACCAATGTAGAAAGTTTAAGGGTAAGTTTATGGGTCTTCTCTATTCGTTGTCTATGTAAAAAAGAAGAAAAATATGACTTAAGGCATATATATATATATATATATATATATATATATATATATATATATATATATATATATATATATATATATATATATATCCATTTTTGAAAAGTCAAAGAGGTGCTAGCTTGACACTCTAGCATTGGCACCTCTTCAGATGCTTATATCTTTTTATCCGGAGGTCGTATGAATAAACAGTTAAGAGTGTTGGAAACTAAATTTTAAAGAACTTTAATTTGGTATATAATATGTCTAAAACAAACCTCATATAACACCCAAAATGCATTGCTCAAAAAGCTTCATTACAAGGAAAATCCTTAGTCGATTTTTCCGCAACTTAAATTCGATTTTCTCAAACTTTATATTTTATAGCCAAACATCATATATAGTCATATTATGACTTTACACCCATTTAAATCATAATTAACAAGTCTCATATTCATTATATGTCACCTTGGGATGCACAAGATATAACAATCTTCCCCTCTTAGAAACATTCGTCCTCGAATGTTAAACTCTCAGAGATCTATAAAAATTTTGGCAGAGTATCCTCTGTAATGATACTACTACTAACCTATCACGCAGTAAACCCAATAATAGAAATCTACACGGGGCCACAATCATCAGTAGCACCAATGGCCTCACACGACTAATGACAGTAAATAACATAAGAATCTAGTATCATATACGCACCTAAAGGCCGTGATGTCTCCGTCCAATCCTCCTCCGGAAGCGAAAACAAGTGAGGATACCTAGACTTTATGTCTTCTTCAGCTTCCTAAGTCATCTCTTCCACATTCTTGTATCTCCAAAGTACATTAACCGAAGCTACGTCCTTAGTTATCAATCTCCGAACTTGTCTATCTAGTATATGAATGGAAACTTCCTCATATGATAGTTGCTATGTGACCTAAACATAGTCAACTCGAACGACTCTATAAGGATCTCCGATAAAATTATGGAGCATAGACACTTGAAAGATTAGATGTACTGACTCCAAGTTGGAAGGCAAGTCTAACTCATATGCAACCTGTCCTACTCTTCGTATAATCTTATAAGGTCCAATGTACCAAGGGATAAGATTTCCTTTATTGACGAATCTCATAACACCTTTCATCGGTGATACCTTTAGGAATTCCCAATCGTCTACCTGAAACTCCAAGTCTCGTCGTCAATTATCTACATAGGACTTCTGATGACTCTGAGCTACTAATAGCCTTTCCCACATAAACTTAATCTTCTCAACTACCTGTTGTACCAATTCTGGTCCTACTAACTTAGTTTCCCCAATGTTGAACCATCTGATAGGTGACCTACACTTCCGTCCGTAAAGAGCTTCATATGGAGCCATCTGAATGCTGGAATGATAGCTATTATTATATGCAAACTCAATAAGCAAAAGATGATCATCCCAGCTACCCCTGAAGTCTATCACACAAGCCCGTAGCATATCCTCAAGTGTATGAATAGTATGCTTAGCTTGACCGTCTGTCTGGGGATAAAATGTTGTAGTAAGACTTATTTGAGTCCCCAATCACTTTTGGAAGGACCTCCAGAAATTAGCTGAGCACCTCTATCTGAGATAATAGATATAAGGACACCATAAAGTTGTACTATCTCCTTAATGTAAAGCCTTGCATAATCCTCTACTGAATATGTAGTCCTGACAGGCACAGAATGAGCTGATTTTGCAAGTCTATCAATAATCACCCATATAGAATCGAACTTACGCTGGGTACGAGATAATCCTATGATGAAATACATATTAATTACCTCCCATTTTCATGTCGGAATCTCTATAGCCTGCAATAATCCACCGAGTTTTTGATGCCTAATCTTAACCCGCTGACAATTAGAGCACGGAGCAACAAACTCTGCTATATCCTTCTTCATTTCGTCCCACCATTATATTTCCCTGATATCATGATACATGTTCGACGCTCTTGGATGAACAGAATAACGAGAACAGTAAGTTTCTCCCATAACCTGTCGGCGCAGCCCTGCGGCATTAGGAACACATAATCGACCTTGATATTTGAGGACTCTATCTTCTGTAATCTCGAATGGTGTCTTCTCCTTTTGAGGGACTATATCTCTGTAATGAGCTAGCATAGGATCCTCATATCGGCGTTCCTTCACTTCAGTTATTAAAGAGGATGTTTTCGTCTCTTGAATAGTAAATCCTATATCACCTGAGTCTAGTAATTAAACTCCAATACTAGCTAGTTGATGAATATCATGGGATATATCACTCTTTTATGGCTGTAAATATGATAGGCTACCCATAGATCTACGGCTAAGGGCATCGGCTACTATATTCGCCTTCCCTGGATGGTATAAAATATCAACATCATAGTCTTTCAGTAGCTCCAACCATCTCCTCTAACATAAATTCAATTCCTTTTGCTTGAATATATACTAAAGGATCTTATGATCTGTATAGATATCAACATGAATATCATACAAATAGTGTCTCTACATCTTTAGTGCATGTATAACTGTGGCTAACTCTAAATCATGGGTCGAGTAATTCTTATCGTGCTTTCTTAGTTGTCTAGAAGCATAAGCAAGAACCTTACCATGCTGCATCAATACACAACCTAATCCAATGCCCGAAGAGTCACAATAGATAGCATAACCATCAGTCCCCTTTGGGAGTGTCAGAACTGGTGCTGAAGTCAATCGGTCCTTCAATGCCTCGAAACTCCGCTCACAAGCATCACTCCTCTAAAACTTAGTTTCCTTCTAAGTCAACTTTGTCAATGGTGGTGAAAGAGAAGAAAAACCCCGGTAATAACCTGCTAAACCCAGGAAGCTACGAACCTCTATCGGTGTCATGGGTCTAGGCCAAGTCTTCACTGCCTCAATCTCCTGTGTATCAACCCGAATACCTTTACATGAAATAATATGTCTAAGGAAAGCTACAAAATTCAACCAGAATTGTTACACCCTATGTTTTCATACGTGAAAGTACACCATAAGTAAATTGATGGAAGCTTAGAAAATGAGATGTTACATCCCGCATTTTCTATGTTAAAGTTTCATTGTAAGTTAATCGACGTAAGTTCAGGAATGAGGTTATTTTGAGATTATAAGCATTATGCTATTTCAAACAAGTGATGAGTAAATTCGCGAAGTATAGAGGGAAAGCAAATTGAAGAAAATGAGTTTCGTTGAAGTTTGGCAATTTAGGGATAAAATACGGTCCAAGCTATAATACCTCGTAATCACGGACTAGTATCATACAAGGTACCACATGACCATGATAGTAAAGATGTATAAAGTGTGTTAAAAGTGAGTGGTATTTTAAGTAATTTGAGATAATTCTAAATTATATGGGTAATTGATTAATTATTGGAGTAGTGGGAGATTAATAAGTTGATTAGTGAAAGGGGTGAATTTTTGGATCAGTGTAACCACCACCACCACCCCCCAACGTGGAAGCCCAAAGAGGCATTAATAATGACTCTTGACTCTCATTACAAGGTGGCATTTTAAGAGAATATTTGTGGCTTAGTCATCCCCTAAAGTGGGGCCCACAACCAAAAGTCATAAGACAATCTTCCTACATCATTATTTCCTACATTATTATTATGGATAATGGAGATGTATGTGCTAGGAATGGACTTTAATTCACAACATGGAATGGACTTTAACTCTCGAAAATCAGATTCTCAACATGAATTCATATGAAATTTTATAACGCTACAACAACGTGATAATTGCAATTCTAAGAGAGTACGGTGCAATCCTTCTCAAGAATATCATACGAATTTTCCCCTACTTAGATCCGTCGTTACGTGTTTTGTCTCAACTGATGTGTATTAGAGGGATTGTCAAGAGAATCAGCTCAGGTATTTTAAGGCTAAGCCCTTCCTTCATTTTGACATGATCTCGTAATTACATGTGTTTGAACGAGGCATAACGAGAAGTTCATACTCCCAAATTTATATACATTATCCTAGTCTCATAAGTTACAGTATTCTCCCTTATTAGGACTTCATATTCAATTGAGTATTGTCTTCTTCCAGTCAAGAGAGCGGAGGGCTTATATATATAGTATTACAGTATTTTCACCACAATCGAGCTATAATTGGTGGGTAGGCCCCTATTGGGCAACCTCTGATCAGATGGTAAGTTATATACCGAGCCTATTGTCACCGAGCGCCTATAAGCCAGCCCAGAATGGTCGAGATACAGAGACTAGTATGGTCGAGCGCCTATGAGTGAGTCTACTACGGCGGAGTAGTTACACATTTCGAGCCTTATAGGGCCGGGCATTTATTTTAATTATTATATTGAGTGAGTTGAGTCAGTATCAGCAGGTAAGTATATCTCAAGATCATCTTTGACTCCTAGTTACTTTTAGTTAGTATATTATCAGTTCAGTTTATTGTCTTACATACTCGGTACATTATTTCGTACTAAAGTCCCTTTTTCTGGGGATGCTGCATTTCATGCGTGGGGATTCAGACAGACAGATGGGTAAACCTCCTCAGTAGGTGTTTCCTGAGTTCAGCTTGATCGGTAAGCTCCACGTCCTTCAGAGTTGTCGTATCTAGAGTTCTGTGTGCATCTTGTGTATATATGTATATATGTTATGGGTAGGTCGGGGCCCTGTTCCGATCACAGTACATCTATTAGTAGAGCCTTGTAGACATATCCTATTAGTTAGTGCAGTATGTTGGGCTTGTAGGCCTTGTATGTATATTTTGTTGGTTTGTCAGTTGTAATAGTCATGACGGCCTTGTCGGCCCTGCTTGATATTGATGTTTAGTCAATGCTAGTTTCTGTTCAGTTTTTTATTTTGCGTCATAGATTGTCTTGCAATGTGGACCCATGGCCAAAGTATAACTTTATGTTCTCAGAGTCCCATAGTCACAAGTTGGTATGCTAGGTTAGGTGAGGCACCGGGTGCCAGTCTCGCCCCCAGGTTCGGGACGAAACAAAAGTGGTATTAGAGCATTTCTATCCTAGGGAGTCTACAAGCCGTCTCTAGTAGAGTCTTGTTTATGGGTGTGTTGAGCACCACACTTATAAGCAGGAGGCTACATGACATTTAGGATTGTCACTTTCTTCTTACTCTAGATCGTGTGTTAGAGCTCAATTGTAAGAACTCAATTTCCTAAACTCTATCTTGTTCATAATATGGCGATGCCTACATCCAGAAGGGTCGTTGGTAAGAGATATAGCTATAGAAGAGTTGAGTCAGAGAAACTCGATTTTTGCATCATGCTTATGATGGATAAATATGAGGTATTCAGCAGATCCTGTGTGTACTAAGATGTGTAAGCTTCTTGATAAGGATCCCTAAGGCAAGAATATCTGTCCACCCACATGGTGAAAAGCAATGAGAGATTCATAAGGTAGATACAAGCTTCTGCAAGTAAAAGGAGCAAGATGAGAAGGGTACGAGGTACTTAGTTAATGAAGATTATTGGTATTTTCAACTCAGGAAGAAAAGTATAAGCATTGTGAGTTACCTTCAATAGTAACAGATGTATGTATAATTGGTCACACATATCTCAGTTATGCCCTATGGGGGCTAATAGGTGTAGTTTAAGAAAATGACGGGATATCAAGATCCGGTTGGGGTTAGAGTAACCCAAAATAGTGAATGGATTGTTTGTGTTAGTGGACATTTCTAAAGGATATTACAAAGGTGCTAATAGATCTTCTTATGAGACACCCAGATGGTGCACTCTAGAATATTACAATTAGATGTGAATATAGCATGATCAATAAATCAGAAGATAGGCACTGAAAGCCTGGAAGGGATAAATATTACCTTAGTGTGGCTCTCGTCCCTAGTAGAGCGAGAACGTTGAACAACTTGAAGAGCCACTGGATGGAGCAAAGGGGAGCTAAAAGCAAAAGAATGTCTTGTTGGAGTTTTCAGAATAAGGTGATAGGCCAAAATGTTAGCAGTGAAATAAGAAGAGAGTTAATGAAGCATTATGAGTAAGATGTGATACATGGATGACAAGGGCAGATCAAAGATTATAGTATTACATAGTCTATAGTCAAGTGAAGAACAAGACGAGAGGTGACAGGCCGTGAGACAACAAAAGAGT
This sequence comes from Nicotiana tabacum, assembly GCF_000715075.1. Classification (NCBI taxonomy): domain Eukaryota; kingdom Viridiplantae; phylum Streptophyta; class Magnoliopsida; order Solanales; family Solanaceae; genus Nicotiana; species Nicotiana tabacum. Next base: position 94,458,293 of record NC_134095.1, on the reverse strand, counting down.
ATAGGCCATAAAGTCATATCCTCACTTCGAGAAATAAGTTTGTGACTCTAACGTGACTACCAGAAGGAAAAGTTGGATCCCAGAGTAATAGAAATCGGTATGGACTGATGAACAAGATAAACTAAACATGAATTAGGGGATGAGTGATTTGATAATAGTCGGTATCATAAGAATTTCATATTTCATTCCGGCGATAATAGAATGGAAAACAGAAGAAGATTCATAAAAAATTCAGAGAATGGTCATTCAGGAAGACGCTTCCCTAAAGCAAGCAATGTGAGAAAATTTAAGCTTAAGGGCCTGTATGTGCCAGTTATACTAAGTATCACCCTCACGAGTAAGGGATTTTGTTATCCTTGGTACAGAAGGATTACTGCAAGGTGAGTAAGGATCATAAATGATGTGAAAAGAAGCCAAAGAGGAAGAGGAAAAACATCTATAGGTAGCTCGTCGTAGCACTAAATCTTAGCACCTTCATAAAGGGGGGAATATGGAGTGATATGGCATTAAGTCAGAATTAAGTGGTTCTAGTAATTATGGAATGGTAAAGGAAGAATGTGACAAAAATGAGAAAGGGATGAGATTGCACTTACTCAAATCCTACAGATATCCTGATTCCTTTATAGCCAAGGATATGTAGGAAACCTTGGAAGCAGAGTTTCGGTCAAATCTTTCAAAAAAATGCTTCCCACGGAGTATTTGAACGGGCTAAAATCGCTCGTATCCGCTCACTTTATCTTTGCACGAAAACTCTTCGAGTTTCCGCACAAAGAGGGGCAGCTGTGAGCACGTGATTTTTGCCTTACGAAAACTACTCCAAAAATAAATCAAAAATAAAATAAATTTCTGTTAGTATGCAATTTGTGAATTTGCGTGGTGTTTGTTAAATATTTGTTTTATGTCCGTAAATATTTACGTTGTCATAATAAAATGAAAAATAAAATAAAATACATGTTGCATGCATATCTAGGATTTAATTATGCATTAATTCAAAATAAAAACACAAAAATATGCATTTTTGTTCTATTTTAAATATTCCACTAAGTGATTAATATTGTCTAGAAGTTAAAATTGTTTTATAATTAAATTTAGGAATTTAAATTAGAAAATTGAAATAAAAAATAAAATAAAATAAAATAGAATGTGAAAATCGGACCTGGATTAAAATCCAGGCCCAAAACCAAATTACCCCCCTTAGCCCAATCCAGGCAGCCCCAAGTCCGGTCCAATCCAGACGAGCCAAAACGACAGCGTTTGGTCGTAGCTTCTCAGGGACCGTTGGATCAAATCCAACCAACGGTTAAGATCTCACCCCCTTACCCGTAACCCGTAACCCGTAACCCGTAACCCGACCCATTGACCCGACTCAGCCGACCCTGGCATTAAACCAAACGACATCGTTTGGTTTAATGAACTGATCCTGGCCCTTCATTCTACTTGATCTAACGGTTAGTATCAATTCACCTTCCCCCTATATAAATCCCAAATCCCTACCCCGGCCCCTAGCCAAACACCCCCCCTCCTTCCCTGTTCATCATCCCTTCCGAAACTCACCCCTAACCCTAGCCGCCCTAGGATCCCACCACCTGAAACCCGGCGGCATCAACGCTGCCGGTCACCAAAATAACACCCTAGAACTCCCTGAACATCTTCTACACAGATCTGACCTTAGTTTTCTTCGAATCAGACCCCAACTCTTCGAATACTAAATCGAAGGTGGGTCTGAAAACTCCTACCTTTCCAATGGCTTCCAAAATAACACCATAGCTTCCCCTAACCACCCTAGGTATGGATCTGTTGCTTGTTTGGCTCGAATCACTTCCGAGCTTCTCGAATCTTCTTTTGAAGATTCGGACCAAACAAGAACAAACTCAGATCTGTTCTAAATTGACACCAAATGACCCCTAGGTTACCCTCACCCTTGTGTCGTATTTGGTCCCCCTCGAATCTGACCAGAAATGGTTAAGTCCCAAATCGAATCTTCAAAAAACCTAGAAATACCAGACTTTTGGATTCTGCCCAAATTAAATAAAGATTGAGGTTTAATCGACCTTAGTCGAAGTATTTTCAGTGGAAAATACTTCGACTAAGGTCTGTTTGATTTCAAACAAAGTCCGAATCCAAGTTGAGTTCGAGTCCGTATGAAGTTTGAAGATTCAGAGGTATTTTTCTATTTCTTTTGTGTATTCTACGTGTATTGTTGTTTGTCTTAATAGCCTGTTAATTTTTCATGATTTTATTTGATTAATTTTGTCATCTTTGTCTCATGCCCGTCTATATGATCAAATATGAAATTATTTCTGTTGGTTGTGATTATTTACAATGTAAGTAATCGACTCGATTAAGTTCGTCGATTAGTTATAATATGAATTCTCATTTATGATAATGCTGATTGAAATAGTCTGCTTCTATTATTTTAGACTGATTATGGACAAATGCTGTAAATAGTCAACTGATTAATACTCGTCAATTAAATCATGTTTGTTTACAAATCAGTAAATTAAAATGTATGATGTGTATATATTGTTTTTTTGAACAGGGCATTGTCAGTATATTGACAATGCTCCTGTGCTTGTTTAATTTTTCGTCCAATGTTGAAATTCAGTTGAACTATTAGGCTGAATTCAGTATAATATTGTTGTGATGTTAGTTTTGAATTCGAATTTACAAAGGTTGGTTAAATACAATTGTATTAGGAGGTTAATCCTAGGAATGGTTATAACTGTTAAAACAGACTTTAAAATCTGTTTTGTAACAGATTCTGACTTTAGTTTAAAGGCTGTAAATACAGTATTATTTCAGGTTTATTTTGGATTGAAACAGTAGGGTAATGTGATAGTGTGCTTATAATGGAATGATAGTGGCTATAATTTAAGTAATAATGGGGAACAAGGGATAATGGGGCTGCTGAAAAATCAGGATAAGAGCACTTAGATTTAAAGTATTCAAAAGCAGTTTTAATGGAAAACTTTCTGATTTTAAAAGGAGAAAAGGGTCCAAGAAGCACTTAAAAAAGATAGGACCAGCCCTGTATAAATACAGGGAGCTGGATAGACTTTTAGGGGCAGACTTTAGGAGATTGAAGAAAGAAAAAAGATCAGAGAAAAAGAAAGAAAAGAGAGGAAAGAAAAAGAAAGAAAAGAGAGGCTGATTTCTAAAGCATAGAAAATACACACAGAAATACTTATACATTTGAGAGAAACAGAAATCCGAGAAGGGAAAAATCAGATTGGAAGAAAGAAGAAACAGAAAAATCAGAAACAGAAAAAAAAAATCAAAAACAGGAATTTGAAACAGAAAAGAAACTGAAATCTGAAATATTATCCCTTTGTTGAATCTGTTCGGATTTATTTGAATCCATAGTTCAGTTAAAATCTGAAGTTTTCTTTAAAATACTATTACTGTGCATCTGGGTTTCTCGGGTCTCATTATTGTTTAAGTCTGTGGAAAGACTGCTATTCTGCTGATTTTTTTACTGCTGAAAACTTACTTCTTCTACCTTCATTTCCTGGTACTTATCTCTTAAATTCTATGTTGGAAAAAAGATTCAGCATGACAAATCAATGAAGCTTGAATTGCAAAAATTCTATTTTTCATTTGTCCAAGTTCATTAGTTTAAACTTCATTTTTTGTTTCATGTTAGTTAACTAGTAGTGAATTCAATTTGATAGTTATGAGTTAATTGTCTTTATTTGAAATTCATGTAAAACTTTGTAATAATGTTTTCCATTCTAAATTTTCATTAAAGTATAGTTATGATTGAATTGTTAAGACAGGGAACATGGCATGAAGTTGGTTATTAGTTAAGTCCTATGACATTGTTAGTCAGGTATAGAGTATTCTGAAATATCAAGAAATTGCATGGTTAGTGTATTTCGATTGTTTGGTTATGGATTAAGGTTAGATGTTGATAGTTGAATAAAGAGTAATACAAAAATGTCAAAAACTATATTGCTAGTTTTACCTGATTTAGTTATGGATTGAATGATGTGAGTTATACGTTCATATATGGCGTGATAATAGGTATATATATAACCATTAAGGGATGATGAGTTGATGTATCTCATTATGATGTTAAAATGCTATGAATGTTTTAGACATACAACTATGTTGCATGTAAGGCAATATTATTAATCGATTTATAATTCCCTTTCTTATCAAATTGATGCCTATTTACCATCTTAAATAAATAATTAGGCCTATTAGATTAAAAGCAAGTATATGAGAATAAGATGAGATATACAAATTGCAACACTTTATATCAATGACAATTAGAAATAGGATTTGCACTAATTAAATAATGAAAAATTGTTCAAAAATACTTCTTCCCTTCATAAATCATGTTTGTGAATTTCATATACAATTCATCCTTTGGCATATATATGTTGTAGTTGCTAGAATCATATTTTTATTTTTTTCTTTGAACTTGAATAGTTGGGCTGAATATAATTTATATCCGGAAATTATAATCGACGGGCAACATTTAATAAATTGTGAATTTCTTTTAAAAGAATTCAAAGACATCCCTTGAATATGAATTTCTCAGTATTTTCATATAAAATGTGTAGATATAACAAACAATTTTGTGAAAAATTCATAATATCATTAAGAATATTTGGTGTAATTAGGGATACGTTCGCGTAATCTGATTATACCAATAAAAGCAATTCGAATTATGCGTACGCGCAATTTCGAGTGAATATGTAATATAAGGGATTTCTTCGAGGACGTTAAATTAATTTCATAAAAACCCGAGATGTGCGGTTCACTATTTAAGAAAAACAAATATTCTTGATTCGACACAATTTCGAAAAAATGATTGTTTAATAAATATATTATCAAAAGTTATCGTGTACACGTACGCGTGACACAATTCCGCATTTTTAAATTTATAACACGAATATACGTACGCGTAATTCGATTCAAAGAAGGATCCTTAATCACAATAAGTAAAAGCGGTAGTAAAATCACGTAACAAAAATATATTTAATAAAATCAAGATAATTAAGCCAATAATAAAAACAGTTAAGGGACCGTGCTAGAACCACGGAATTCAGAAATGCCTAACACCTTCTTCCGGATTAACAGAATTCCTTACTCAGGATTTCTGGTTCGCAGAATAATAAACAGAGTCATATTCTCCTCGATTTAGGGATTAAAATTGGTGACTTGGGACGCCTTAAAATTCCCAGGTGGTGACTCTGAAACAAACAAACAAATCCCGTTTCGACTGTCCTTTAATTGGAGAAAACTCCCCACGCGCCCCGCGGGCGCGGTAAATAGGAGGTGCGACAGCTCTGGCGACTCTGCTGGGGAACTGCAGTGTAAACTGTAACCCAGAGCCATTGGTTCAGGGTTTAAAGAATTCGAGCTTAAAATATCTGTGTTAATTGGCTTTATTTACTATATGATTTTCAACTGTTTATATGCTAATATGCTAAATGTTGCTTTTTACCGCCTTAATATTATTTGAATTGTGAATATATACAACTGCTACGAAACCCCCTTCTTTCTGAGTCTTCTGAATTTATGGTGTACACGTGCGCGTGACCCACCTTTCTGTTAAAGTCATACCAAATAAGACGGAGTTGGGACAAGTAACTAGGCCGGGCAGACTTTCGTGCTCCCGGTACGTTGCCCCCGCTTCGGCTCAAACTGTCAGTTTGGGTAAGCTAGGTTTAGAACAATCAACCTCAGGTTTTACACTTAGAATAACTCAGCCATGTACCGGATCCCTAGTAGGAACGAATATTTGCATCATATACATTTGGCCTTGGAGACTCAACACAGGGGTTGGGTCTGTCTAGGACAGGTGAACCCGAAACAAAAAGACCATCCTGATGCATCCGGTTGGGTCTGTCTAGGACAGGTGAACCCGAAACAAAAAGACCATCCTGATGCATCCTACTTGCTACTTGTGCATTCATTTGCCTCGAACATGCTTGTTGACCAGCTTAAACGAAATCATGGTGAGAAGAGAGGAATAAAATGGGTTGTTCTTTTTGAAATAAAGATATTTAATAAATAAAATGATTTTTTAGTGTAAATTTTCAAAAAAATATAAAATTCTGAAAATAGTTTTTTTTTTTATTTTCAAAATGAGTCTTAACTCTATTAAATTAAACTTCAGATACAAAATGAGCACCACACAAAGCCCCTCATCCACGAGTACAGAAGAATTTCTCTTTCAGCTTCAAATGTGGTGGTATGATTTAGGCGAAGACGGTCAAAAATGGGTCGTCAAGCATTTGGGAAATCTCACGGACATTATGAAAGTTAAACCCCGTGATGATCTGATTGCGGCGTTAATAACTTTTTGGGACCCTGTTCACAATGTCTTTCATTTCTCTGACTTCGAGCTAACTCCTACATTAGAGGAGATAGTTGGATATGCTGGTTTTGACGGAAGTCTAAAAAATCAAAGCCTGATATTCACAAAGGCTCCTTCGGTACTTCGATTCTTCGGTCTTCTGAACATCAGCAGTCAAATCAGGAAAAGCAATGTCATCAATGGATGTTGTTCCTTCAACTTTTTGTATTCAAGGTTCGGAAAGTCAAATGGGTTCGAAATTCATGAGAAAGGCCTTACTAACAAGCAAGACAAAGACACTTGGCAGATTCACCGTCGCTTTGCCTTCATGGTGGCTTTTCTAGGAATCGTGATCTTCCCAAACAAAGAGCGAACAATTGATATTCGCACCGCAAAAATTGTGCAAATCCTCACCACCAAAGAAAATCACACCCTTGTCCCCATCATTCTATCAGACATTTATCGGGCTTTGACTTTATGTAAATCAGGAGCAAAGGTCTTCGAAGGATGCAAAATTTTGTTGCAAATGTGGGTAATGGAACATCTCCAACAACAGCCCAAGATCATACAGTATGGGTCAAACAATGATAATTGCATCGAGAGCTATGAGGAAAGAACAAAAAATTATCAGGCTCCAGAAGGAATAGAAGCATGGGTATCTCATCTAAAGGCTTTAACGGCAAATCAGATTGAATGGACTTTGGGATGGCTCCCGATGAGGGAAGTAATACACATGTCAACCTCAAATAGTTATCTACTACTATTGGGATTGAGAAGCATTCAGCCGTATGCGCCACTAAGAGTCTTAAGGCAACTAGGGAGATATCAAGTAGTTCCTGATGATGAAGATTTGAGTATGCAAGTAATCGAATTACACCCAGAAGCCACTATTCCCGAGGCTCTACTTCAGCAGATGTGGAATGGATGTCGATACTTAAAAAGTGATACTCAAGTCCCAGACACTACAAAGGGTGAGATAAATCCTGGATATGCAAGGTGGTTTGAAAAACGGTCTCGCGTGGATGATGTACCAGAGCCTGAGCTAAGAAGGCCAACAAAAAGACCCCATATTCAAAACTTCAATGATAAAATCCAAGAGCGGTTGATCTGGGGAGAAAAGGAAAAAGGGTACAAAGCAACTATCCATGCCCTAAAAGAAAATCTGAGAAGCCTCAGTTTGGAGAAAGATTTGCAAGCACAAGAAGCCGAAGGCGACAAGAAGAGTCTAGCTTGTGAGAATGAAAATCTTCATGCTCGATTCCAAAAAATGAAAAGAGTTTCTGAAACACCAAAGAGGAGCTGGATGGATCAAAAAACCATCGCCAATCTTTTTGAAAGAATGCAAGATTATGATTCTATTCTTGCAGAAAATGAAAGGACGTTGAGCAAAGCAAAAGAAAGGATCCAACGATTAAACGAAGAAGCCATGTCTAATAAGGAACGCCAAGATAGGCAATCCGAAAAAGATAGGGCACAATTCAAGAAGGAAAAAGACCATTGGATACGATCAGAAAACCAGCTTCGTGCACAACTAGAAGAGGCAAGAAGATGCAACAGAGAACATCAACAAGCAGACCTCGACAGAGAAAGAGCGCAAGCAAGATTAGAGCAGGCCAGACTCCGAGCTCTGTTAGAATCAGCTCTAGATCGTGAAACCGTGTCAGAGATATAGCCACCACTCGTCAGCAGCAATTGCAAGACCAAGACCAACGTCTTCAAGGTTTCAGGGCACAAATCCACGACTTGGCAGTCTTCACATCTCAAAGTTATGTAAACTGCCAAGGAATGGATTATGAAAGGTTTACAGAGCATGCGCCCACTTTTGCTCGTCATCTAGCAATGGAGTTGGAAAGAATGTATTGTACGCTGGGAGGCCATCCAGGTCAAGCCCCGCATTGAGCAGATAATCCAATATTTGACAATAAAAATGGAAAGTGGGGCATGTTGTGAGATGTTAAGAATTGTATCTTTTATTTTGATTTAAGTGTGTGTGTTTCAAACCATTTTCTTAAAAGTTTTCAAATGTAATTCCATCTTTGTATAATGAATAAAAGTGATTGCCTTTAGTCCGAACTACGCAAGGTCTGATTCATGTAAGGGCATGATACGTAGGCAATCTCTATAAGATTCGACCACCACGATAAAAGACATATATAATAAATAAAAGTGAATAACAATAAAAATTTCAAGAAAGCTGGGACGACACAAGCAGCCGAGCAAATGCATAATAGAAAGGGATTATTTGTCTAGGAGCATTGCATCTCAACATGTGATTATATATGTGTTAAACTCTCAAAACTAACAAGTTTGTTCATTTTCAGAATTCAAGCAGTTAGTTTCTCTAAAGAGTATACTGGCATATTATCACTATCACACAAGATCAAAAGGACCAATACCCGAAAGTATGTCTATCCCAGATGTTGACACAGGTATGGAGCTAGAGGAGATGGATGTCAGGAAAATGAAAGAAGAGATGTTTAAACTCAAGCAGCAAATGGCTGAGATGTACCAAGCCTGGTCTACAGGATAGTTACCCCCATCTTACCCAAATAACCCTGCTCCATCAATGACCCAAACTCAGGATAATATTACCACTGAATTATCCCCAAACTTCCCCATTTACCAGCACTACCGAGGCACCACCTCTCAGACACCACAGTCTCCACCTCTGAAACCAGTTCCATACTTTCCTCCACCTATGACTCCTGTTTTCGTAGCACCTCCCCCTGCTACATTTCACAAATCTCCTAGTGATCCTACATTCCAGGCCCAGGACAACCAAAATTACCCCCCGGAGCCCACCCTCAAAGCCTCCGAAATTAATTCAACTGCTCCCCATTTTGATCTCCCAACAGAAATTGACAAGCCAGCCAAAAATGCTGAACAAGAAGAGATGTTCAGGAAGGTCAAAAGTCTAGAACAATCATTCAGAGACATGTGAGGATTAGGTGGACAAGTCAGTGTAGCATACAAAGATTTGTGCTTATTCCCCAATGTACAATTACCAGTTGGCTTCAAGATGCCAAAATTTGACCTATACAACGGGCACGGCGACCCAGTAGCCCACTTAAGGGGATTCTGTAGCAAGATGAGAGGAGCTGGGGGAAAGGATGAATTATTGATGGCTTACTTCAGTCAAAGTTTAAGCGGATCAGCTTTGGAGTGGTATACACGCCAGGATCATGGGAGATGGTACATCTGGGATGACCTGGCACAGGCATTCGCATACCATTTTCAATACAATCTGGAAATCATCCCAGATCGATTATCTTTGACAAAATTTGAGAAGAAACACAACGAAAGTTTCAGAGAGTACGGCTTCCGGTGGAGAGAACAGGCAGCAAGAGTGGATCCTCCTATGAAGGAGAGTGAAATGGTAGACTACTTCATCCAAGCCTTGAAACCAACTTACTATGCCCACTTGGTTTCAGCGGTTGGGAAATCATTCAACGAAGTAGTGAAGATGGGAGGTATGGTGGAAGAAGGCCTCAAGACAAATAAAATCATGAGCTATTCAGCAATTAAGGCGACTACTCAAGCTATTCAAGGCGGGGTAGGAGGAATCGGAAGAAAGAAGAGGGAAGAGGCAGCAGTAGTTGATTCAGGAATTTGGTCAGGACCAAGAGGTTCACCGCCTTACTATAATCAACAACGACCTCGCCAATCAACTTACCACCATGATTTATCCCAACACTACTATCACCCTTCGGAGTCTCATTTCTCCATTAACCATGCTCAAGCATACAATCAGCCACCTGTTCACGCCAATTGGCGTGCTCCTGTCATACCAAGTACTTACCCACGAGCCTATCCCGGACCAGGTTTCAGGCGAGGCCAGCATTCAGGGGGGAAAGAGAACAGAAAAAGAAAACTTACACTCCATTGGGAGAGTCTTACACTAGTCTGTTCCACAGGCTGAGACAGCTGGACATGCTGAGACCAATACAATCCAAGCTACCCAATCCTCCTCCAAAGAATCTGGATTACACCATTAGCTGTGAGTATTGCTCCGGTACACCAGGCCATGACACGGAGAAATGCTGGCATTTGAAAAATGCAATACAAGAACTGATTAATACTAATAAAATCGAGGTTCAAACCCCAGAAACTCCAAATATCAATAGAAATCCAATGCCAGCCCATCAAGAGGCCAATATGATAGAAATCATACAAGCTGATGGGGAGACAAAGAAGCCGTCACAAACTATCATGATGATCAAGTCTCATGAAGCCAAACCAGATAAGCAGTTAACAAAGGAGAAACTGGTACCCAAACAGAGCAGAAATGGCGATGAATCATCTGTGGTAGACAAGGAGGGATCATCGAGCAAAGTTGCTCCAAAACAAGAAAGGCCGAAAGTGATCGTACCAGGGGTTGCTAACAAACCCATTGTATTCGTGGAAGGAGCCCGTACAGATCGGGTTATTATCGCACCTATAATCCAGCTGCCGGTCATCAACAACAAAGCCATCCCATGGAACTATGAACGGATGACTGTAATGTACAAGGGAAAAGAAGTCAAGGAAGAAGTGTGTGAGGTACAAGGCTTGACTCGTTCGGGAAGATGTTTTACTCCCGAAGAGTTAAGAAAAACTAAAAATAATCCAACACCAACAAAGAGAGCTGTGACGGAAGAAGAGGCGGAAGAGTTTTTAAGAAAAATGAAACTCCATGATTATTCTGTTGTGGATCAATTAAAGAAGACGCCCGCTCAAATTTCATTGTTGTCATTACTGATCCATTCAGAGGAGCACCGTCTGGTTTTAATGAAAATCTTGAATGAGGCTCATGTTCCTGAAAAGATCTCTGTAAATCATTTGGGAAGAATAGCTAACAGAATCTTTGAGACAAACAGAATTACATTTGCTGATGATGAATTACCTGTGGAAGGTACCGAGCATAACAGAGCTCTTTACCTCACCGTGAAATGTGAAAACTCCGTAGTAACCCGGGTATTGGTTGACAATGGGTCAAGTGCAAACATATGCCCTCTCTCCACTTTAAGCAAATTAAAAATTAAAGAGGAGAGGATCCAGAAGAATAGTATATGCGTACGGGGGTTTGACGGTGGAAGCAGAGATTCATTTGGCGACATAGTGTTGGAACTAACTATCGGGCCAGTTGAATTCACAATGGAATTTCAAGTGTTGGACATAACTGTTTCTTACAACTTGTTGTTGGGTCGACCATGGATCCATGCTGCTAAAGCAGTCCCGTCAACACTACATCAGGTTGTCAAGTTTGAATGGGATCATCAAGAAATAGTTGTGCATGGGGAAGAAAGTTTAAATGCTCGCAGCAGTACCATTGTACCAGTCGAGGGAACAGAAAATGACCAGGGACCATGGGTATACCAAGTGTCCGACACAGTGTCGGTGGAGAAAATTCTAGAGGGAAAATACCTTCCGAATCCAAAGATATCCTCTGCATCAGTCATGGTAGCTTATGAAATGTTAAAGAATGGCTTTATACCCGGCAAAGGTCTGGGCTTATCTTTGCAAGGAATTATACAACCAGTATCTCTCCCCGAGAACTGGGGAACATTCGGTTTGGGGTTCACACCCACTGTAAATGACGTAATAAAGGCCAGGAAGTTGAAACACCAAGCATGGGTTCTTCCAAAACCAGTCACACGTCTATCAAAGTCTTTTGTCAAGACCGGTGTTAAAAACCGCCCGATAACAACAATTCCTAAATCCCGGGTCAATCTTGAGAAAGAATTAATTGAAAGATTCGAGAAATTGTTTGATGATGTGAATATGTTGGAAAATGGAGAAGGGTGTAGCGACACAGAAGTTCAATTCGTTGGGCCAGAAACAAAGCTTAATAATTGGAAAGCCACTCCTCTCCCCATTCGAAAGGAGTCTTGGTAGTTTATTTTGATTTTCTTTCAAATTTGTTTGGGTTACTTCAGGGTTGTAATCCCAAAGCTTATCTTACAGTTTGTTTGAAGTGTGCAAACCTTGTTATCTTTCATCATCCAATAAAAAGCAGTTTCCTTTTTATTATCATTCCTGATAGTTTTCTTTTCTTTTCTTTTTTTCTGTACAGTTCTTTTTACGCTGGCTCTAGTGATATGGCATGCATGAAAATCAATCTGGTTCCGAAGTAATAATTCAAGAAATATATTGTGATTATGAATCAGAATATGATGAAGATGAGGTTTTTGAAGAGATTAGTAAAGAGTTAATTCACTTTGAGGAAAAAATCAAACCTAACTTGAGTGATACCGAAGACATCAATATAGGGGACACGAGTAATGTCCGGGAAACCAAAATAAGTGTCCATCTCGAACCAAAGATCCGAGAAGAGTTAATTAAAGCACTCATAGAATTCAAAGATATTTTTGCATGGTCATATGACGACATGCCGGGCCTGAGCACTGATTTAGTGGTTCACAAATTGCCCACCGATCCAACGGTGCCTCCTGTCAAGCAGAGGCTGAGAAAATTCAAGCCTGATATGAGTGTGAGAATTAAGGAAGAAATCACCAAACAGTTGGAAGCAAAGGTCATTCGAGTCACTCGATATCCTGTTTGGTTAGCTAATATCGTTCCTGTGCCAAAGAAAGACGGCAAAATTAGAGTATGCGTCGACTACCGCAATCTCAACAAAGCAAGTCCGAAGGATAATTTCCCATTACCCAATATCCATATTTTGATCGACAATTGTGCCAAGCATGATATAGGATCTTTCGTGGATTGTTATGCCGGGTATCATCAAATTCTAATGGATGAAGAGGACGCAGAAAAGACGGCATTCATCACACCATGGGGAACTTATTGCTACCGGGTAATGCCATTCGGTTTAAAGAACGCCGGAGCAACCTATATGAGAGCAATGACCACAGTGTTTCATGATATGATACACAAGGAGATTGAGGTATACGTGGACGATGTGATCATAAAATCAAAGCATCAGGCCGACCACGTTGGGGATTTGAGGAAGTTCTTCTTAAGACTTTGCAGGTACAACCTCAAGCTTAACCCTGCCAAATGTGCATTTGGAGTTCCATCTGGAAAGTTGCTAGGATTCATAGTCAGTCGACGAGGCATCGAGCTAGACCCATCAAAAATCAAAGCCATCCAAGAATTGCCACCTCCCAGGAACAAAACTGAAGTAATGAGTTTGTTGGGAAGGTTAAATTATATCAGCAGGTTTATTGCTCAGCTCACAACAACTTGTGAGCCAATTTTCAAATTGTTGAAAAAGGATGTTGCGGTCAAATGGACCGATGAGTGTCAAGAAGCGTTCGATAAAATAAAAGGGTATTTGTCGAACCCACCCGTGTTGGTCCCGCCAGAGCCAGGAAGACCTTTGATTCTTTACTTAACAGTTTTGGAAAATTCATTTGGTTGTGTATTGGGGCAACATGACCTCACTGGCAGAAAAGAACAGGCCATCTACTACCTTAGCAAGAAGTTCACAGTTTATGAGGTTAAGTATACTCATCTGGAAAAGACATGTTGCGCCCTAACATGGGTAGCTCAAAAATTGAAACACTATTTGTCATCCTACACTACTTACCTCATTTCTCGGTTGGATCCATTGAAATACATTTTTCAAAAGCCTATGCCAACGGGAAGACTTGCAAAGTGGCAGATATTGCTCACAGAATTTAACATCATCTATGTGACTTGAACTGCAATGAAGGCTCAAGCACTGGCTGATCATTTAGCCGAAAACCCGGTCGATGAGGAATACGAGCCGTTGAAAACCTATTTTCCTGATGAAGAAACAATGCATATCGACGAGGTGGAGCGAATTGAAAAACCTGGCTGGAAACTTTTCTTTGATGGAGCCGCTAACATGAAAGGAGTCGGGATAGGAGCCGTAATCATTTCTGAAACAGGGCATCACTATCCTGTTACGGCTCAATTGCGATTTTATTACACCAATAATATGGCTGAATATGAAGCTTGCATTTTGGGGTTAAGGCTAGCCGCAGACATGGGTATCCGAGAAATCTTAGTCATGGGAGATTTGGATCTTTTGGTACATCAAATTCAAGGAGAATGGGAAACTCGAGACTTGAAGCTCATACCATACCGACAATGTCTACATGATCTTTGTTAGCGGTTTCAATCAGTGGAGTTCCAACATATTCCAAGAATCCATAATGAGGTTGCCGATGCATTGGCTACCTTGGCATCAATGTTGCATCATCCGGATAAAGTTTATGTAGATCCGATACATATTCAAGTCCACGATCAGCACGTTTATTGCAATATGGTCGAAGAAGAATTTGATGGTGAACCATGGTTCCACGACATCAAGGAGTATATCAGGATGGGGATATATCCCGCACAAGCCACATGAGACCAAAAGAGGACCATTAGACGATTGGCAAATGGATTCTTCTTAAGCGGAGGAGTTTTGTATAAAAGAACACCAGATCTTGGATTATTAAGATGCATAGATGCCAGACAAGCTACATCTGTCATGTCTGAAATTCATTCGGGAGTTTGCGGACCCCACATGAGTGGATATGTATTAGCAAAGAAGATCCTCCGTGCTGGTTACTATTGGCTTACCATGGAGCGAAATTGTATCAGTTTTGTGCGCAAGTGTCATCAATTCCAAATACATAGAGATTTGATTCATTCTTCACCATCCGAATTGCACACAATGTCGGCACCATGGCCCTTCGTTGCTTGGGGCATGGATGTGATTGGACCAATTGAGCCGGCAGCATCCAATGGGCACAGGTTCATTCTGGTAGCCATTGATTATTTTACCAAATGGGTTGAGGCCAAAACATTTAAATCAGTGACCAAGAAAGCTGTGGTCGATTTTGTCCACTCAAATATCATATGTCGATTCGGAGTCCCAAAGGTGATCATCACAGATAACGGTGCTAATCTTAACAGCAACTTAATGAAGGAAGTATGTCAACAATTTAAGATTACACATCGCAACTCTACCCCATATCGGCCCAAGGCGAATGGAGCAGTAGAGGCAGCCAACAAAAACATAAAGAAGATACTTCGGAAAATGGTAGAAGGTTCAAAACAATGGCATGAAAAATTACCATTTGCATTATTGGGATATCGCACTACTGTTCGCACTTCAGTAGGAGCAACTCCTTATTTGTTGGTATATGGCACTGAAGCAGTAATTCCTGCAGAAGTTGAGATTCCTTCCCTTCGGATCATCGCCGAAGCAAAGATTGATGATGATGAATGGGTCAAAACCCATCTGGAACAGTTAAACTTGATTGATGAAAAACGATTGGCCGCAGTATGTCATGGTCAATTATATCAAAGAAGAATAGAAAGAGCATACAACAAAAAGGTGCGTCCACGGAAGTTTGAAGTGGGTCAGCATGTGCTGAAACGTGTTCTTCCACATCAGGTTGAGGCGAAAGGCAAATTTGCCCCGAATTGGCAAGGACCATTCATTGTGACCAGAGTATTGTCGAATGGTGCACTATGCTTAACAGATATTGAAGGCAAATGCATGGACATGGCGATCAATTCTGACGCGGTAAAGAGATATTACGCATAACTTTTGAATGTTTGTATTTAGCATTATTTTGAAGATTGGAATGACAAAGGCAATTTATTCTGCTATCCAAACACTATACCCTTTGCTT
The DNA here is from genome assembly GCF_000715075.1 of Nicotiana tabacum. Taxonomy (NCBI): domain Eukaryota; kingdom Viridiplantae; phylum Streptophyta; class Magnoliopsida; order Solanales; family Solanaceae; genus Nicotiana; species Nicotiana tabacum. The sequence continues at coordinate 94,442,387 of NC_134095.1, read as the reverse complement.
CCCCTTTTGAGCCATATTTTTTTCGTTCCTACCCTCTCTTGGAATCGATGAAAATCAAATTGAAGTAACAATAATAATAATAATAATAATAATAATAATAATAAAAAGAGAAAATCACTATTATTTAGTGAACTACGTTTGACCTGATTCCTCAAAGAAGGATACGTAGGCGCCTCACGGCTCGGTCATAGGGTGCACAATATACATAATGTGCACAAAAAGTTATGTCAAGCGACCCCAATCAAAAACTGGGGCAAAGAAACTGTATTGCAAATAAGAAAAAGATTCCAAGAGTTGTAATTTTTAACCCATACCAAGAACTGTTTAGCTTTTAATACCTTTTCCATTTCTAACCCCATACCAAAAAGACCTTTCGATCAATCTTAGAAAAATGCTGAGACAAGCAAATGAAGATGGTTCATAACACTCTGGTACAAACAAGAAAAGAAAGTAAAAATGAGAGAGTCTTATTGGTGAAAACCTTCGTAGGCACCATAAGGCGAAAAGGAAGTGAGAAATGAACAAATGAGGAAGGTTTATCGGTGAAAACTCTTTGAGATATTGCAAGTCCAACAGGTCTGTGAAATGAAAAATGAAGTTGGATTATGGAAATTTTGGGGAAAACGAAAATAAGACAATTGAGAGGAGATTGATTAAAAGACTGGGTTGATTAATCCAAAATGCATACCCTGATCATTGGCGTCAGTAACTCCAATCAGATAAGTTTTATTCCTTCTCCGACAGTCATCCAAATTTGGATTTTTCTTTTCATTCTATAATTGTCGAAATCAGCGCGTTTCGTCACTAATAATCTTACTTTTCTAAAGCTTTGAGATAAGTTTTATTCCAAACAAATAAGAAGGAATGTCAAGGTATACTACCAAGATTCAAGGTTACATGATGCAAAATACGGCCATGAAAGGCGGGAGATAAAAAGATATTGGTGTAAGAAAAGTGAAATCAAAAGTGGATCAGCAAAGTCAGAAGGGACATATGATTACAGTTAAAAGGATTTGAAGGAAAACATACAGAGGGAAATCCTATAGTCAAGGATCAATTACAATGACAAAACGGTCTTTTTCAACCATTCCAAGGCAATAAAAAAGAGACGAAGAGAAGCCTCACCATCGGCAAGAATACCCCAGTTAACCACCCTGCTTTAAACTAACGAAGTTTTCTTTGATTTAAAACAGGGGCAAAGACAATATTTGTGTCAGGAAATACCTGGTAAAGAAGAAGAAGTCAGGCGTCCACCTGGAGAATGAGGATGAGAATTAAAAAAGTCAGGCGTCCACCTGGAGAATGAGGATGAGAAAAGAAGAAGTCAGGCGCCCACCTGGAGAATGAGGATGAGAATTAAAGAAGTCAGGCGTCCACCTGGAGAATGAGGATGAGAATTAAAGAAGTCAGGCGTCCACCTGGTGAATGAGGATGAGAATTAAAGAAGTCAGACGTCCACCTGGAGAATGAGGATGAGAAAAGAAGAAGTCAGGCGTCCACCTGGAGAATGAAGATGAAGAATTGAAGAAATCAGGCGTCTACCTAGAGAATGAGGATGGAGAATTGAAGAAGTCAGGCGTCCACCTGGAGAACGAGGATAAGAATTAAAGAAGTCAGGCGTCTACCTGGAGAATGAGGATGAAGAAGTTAAAAAGAAGTCAGGCGTCCACCTGGAGAATGAGGATGAAGAAAGAAAAGAAGCAGTCAAGGCACCCACCTGGAGAACGAGGGAATGCAATTGAAGTGTTGAAATCAAAAGCCCGCTCATATGAAAAAGGAGCACACTTAGAATCAATAAAGCAGAGGAATCCAACAAAATCCCCAGCAAGAAACAACAAGAGTCCCAAACAGATGAAAGAAATACGGGACACAATGAAAAGGAATATAGAATAAGCCAAATGCCCAAGAGTCACCAAGATATCAAGACAACAAGAAACGCAAGGGCATGATCTAGATAAGATTTTTATAATTCATGTATCATAGTCTAGTTTAGCTTTTTGTATTACCTTGGAAGTAAGGTGTAATAAGGAGGTCAGCAAGCAGTAAAAACAGCACGAAGCAGCAGTAACATCACAGTCCCACGGTAGTCCCAGCTACCCCAAAACTTCCCGAACTACATTGACCTGATTCCTTTATAGCCAAGGATATGTAGGAAACCTTTGAAGCAGAGGTTCGGTCAAATCTTTCAAAAGAAATGCTTCCCACAGAGTATTTGAACGGGCAAAAATCGCTCGTATCCGCTCACTTTATCTTTGCACGAAAACTCTTCGAGTTTCCGCACAAAGAGGGGCAGCTGTGAGCACGTGATTTTTGCCTTACGAAAACTACTCCAAAAATAAATCAAAAATAAAATAAATTTCTGTTAGTATGCAATTTGTGAATTTGCGTGGTGTTTGTTAAATATTTGTTTTATGTCCGTAAATATTTACGTTGTCATAATAAAATGAAAAATAAAATAAAATACATGTTGCATGCATATCTAGGATTTAATTATGCATTAATTCAAAATAAAAACACAAAAATATGCATTTTTGTTCTATTTTAAATATTCCACTAAGTGATTAATATTGTCTAGAAGTTAAAATTGTTTTATAATTAAATTTAGGAATTTAAATTAGAAAATTGAAATAAAAAATAAAATAAAATAAAATAGAATGTGAAAATCGGACCTGGATTAAAATCCAGGCCCAAAACCAAATTACCCCCCTTAGCCCAATCCAGGCAGCCCCAAGTCCGGTCCAATCCAGACGAGCCAAAACGACAGCGTTTGGTCGTAGCTTCTCAGGGACCGTTGGATCAAATCCAACCAACGGTTAAGATCTCACCCCCTTACCCGTAACCCGTAACCCGACCCATTGACCCGACTCAGCCGACCCTGGCATTAAACCAAACGACATCGTTTGGTTTAATGAACTGATCCTGGCCCTTCATTCTACTTGATCTAACGGTTAGTATCAATTCACCTTCCCCCTATATAAATCCCAAATCCCTACCCCGGCCCCTAGCCAAACACCCCCCCCCCCCTTCCCTGTTCATCATCCCTTCCGAAACTCACCCCTAACCCTAGCCGCCCTAGGATCCCACCGCCTGAAACCCGGCGGCATCAACGCCGCCGGTCACCAAAATAACACCCTAGAACCCCCTGAACATCTTCTACACAGATCTGACCTTAGTTTTCTTCGAATCAGACCCCAACTCTTCGAATACTAAATCGAAGGTGGGTCTGAAAACTCCTACCTTTCCAATGGCTTCCAAAATAACACCATAGCTTCCCCTAACCACCCTAGGTATGGATCTGTTGCTTGTTTGGCTCGAATCACTTCCGAGCTTCTCGAATCTTCTTTTGAAGATTCGGACCAAACAAGAACAAACTCAGATCTGTTCTAAATTGACACCAAATGACCCCTAGGTTACCCTCACCCTTGTGTCGTATTTGGTCCCCCTCGAATCTGACCAGAAATGGTTAAGTCCCAAATCGAATCTTCAAAATACCTAGAAATACCAGACTTTTGGATTCTGCCCAAATTAAATAAAGATTGAGGTTTAATCGACCTTAGTCGAAGTATTTTTAGTGGAAAATACTTCGACTAAGGTCTGTTTGATTTCAAACAAAGTCCGAATCCAAGTTGAGTTCGAGTCCGTATGAAGTTTGAAGATTCAGAGGTATTTTTCTATTTCTTTTGTGTATTCTACGTGTATTGTTGTTTGTCTTAATAGCCTGTTAATTTTTCATGATTTTATTTGATTAATTCTGTCATCTTTGTCTCATGCCCGTCTATATGATCAAATATGAAATTATTTCTGTTGGTTGTGATTATTTACAATGTAAGTAATCGACTCGATTAAGTTCGTCGATTAGTTATAATATGAATTCTCATTTATGATAATGCTGATTGAAATAGTCTGCTTCTATTATTTTAGACTGATTATGGACAAATGCTGTAAATAGTCAACTGATTAATACTCGTCAATTAAATCATGTTTGTTTACAAATCAGTAAATTAAAATGTATGATGTGTATATATTGTTTTTTGAACAGGGCATTGTCAGTATATTGACAATGCTCCTGTGTTTGTTTAATTTTTCGTCCAATGTTGAAATTCAGTTGAACTATTAGGCTGAATTCAGTATAATATTGTTGTGATGTTAGTTTTGAATTCGAATTTACAAAGGTTGGTTAAATACAATTGTATTAGGAGGTTAATCCTAGGAATGGTTATAACTGTTAAAACAGACTTTAAAATCTGTTTTGTAACAGATTCTGACTTTAGTTTAAAGGCTGTAAATACAGTATTATTTCAGGTTTATTTTGGATTGAAACAGTAGGGTAATGTGATAGTGTGCTTATAATGGAATGATAGTGGCTATAATTTAAATAATAATGGGGAACAAGGGATAATGGGGCTGCTGAAAAATCAGGATAAGAGCACTTAGATTTAAAGTATTCAAAAGCAGTTTTAATGGAAAACTTTCTGATTTTAAAAGGAGAAAAGGGTCCAAGAAGCACTTAAAAAAGATAGGACCAGCCCTGTATAAATACAGGGAGCTGGATAGACTTTTAGGGGCAGACTTTAGGAGATTGAAGAAAGAAAAAAGATCAGAGAAAAAGAAAGAAAAGAGAGGAAAGAAAAAGAAAGAAAAGAGAGGCTGATTTCTAAAGCATAGAAAATACACACAGAAATACATATACATTTGAGAGAAACAGAAATCCGAGAAGGGAAAAATCAGATTGGAAGAAAGAAGAAACAGAAAAAAAAATCAAAAACAGGAATTTGAAACAGAAAAGAAACTGAAATCTGAAATATTATCCCTTTGTTGAATCTGTTCGGATTTATTTGAATCCATAGTTCAGTTAAAATCTGAAGTTTTCTTTAAAATACTATTACTGTGCATCTGGGTTTCTCGGGTCTCATTATTGTTTAAGTCTGTGGAAAGACTGCTATTCTGCTGATTTTGTTACTGCTGCAACTGCTGAAAACTTACTTCTTCTACCTTCATTTCCAGGTACTTATCTCTTAAATTCTATGTTGGAAAAAAGATTCAGCATGACAAATCAATGAAGCTTGAATTGCAAAAATTCTATTTTTCATTTGTCCAAGTTCATTAGTTTAAACTTCATTTTTTGTTTCAAGTTAGTTAACTAGTAGTGAATTCAATTTGATAGTTATGAGTTAATTGTCTTTATTTGAAATTCATGTAAAACTTTGTAATAATGTTTTCCATTCTAAATTTTCATTAAAGTATAGTTATGATTGAATTGTTAAGATAGGGAACATGGCATGAAGTTGGTTATTAGTTAAGTCCTATGACATTGTTAGTCAGGTATAGAGTATTCTGAAATATCAAGAAATTGCATGGTTAGTGTATTTCGATTGTTTGGTTGTGGATTAAGGTTAGATGTTGATAGTTGAATAAAGAGTAATATAAAAATGTCAAAAACTATATTGCTAGTTTTACCTGATTTAGTTATGGATTGAATGATGTGAGTTATACGTTCATATATGGCGTGATAATAGGTATATATATAACCATTAAGGGATGATGAGTTGATGTATCTCATTATGATGTTAAAATGCTATGAATGTTTTAGACATACAACTATGTTGCATGTAAGGCAATATTATTAATCGATTTATAATTCCCTTTCTTATCAAATTGATGCCTATTTACCATCTTAAATAAATAATTAGGCCTATTAGATTAAAAGCAAGTATATGAGAATAAGATGAGATATACAAATTGCAACACTTTATATCAATGACAATTAGAAATAGGATTTGCACTAATTAAATAATGAAAAATTGTTCAAAAATACTTCTTCCCTTCATAAATCATGTTTGTTAATTTCATATACAATTCATCCTTTGGCATATATATGTTGTAGTTGCTAGAATCATATTTTTATTTTTTTCTTTGAACTTGAATAGTTGGGTTGAATATAATTTATATCCGGAAATTATAATCGACGGGCAACATTTAATAAATTGTGAATTTCTTTTAAAAGAATTCAAAGACATCCCTTGAATATGAATTTCTCAGTATTTTCATATAAAATGTGTAGATATAACAAACAATTTTGTGAAAAATTCATAATATCATTAAGAATATTTGGTGTAATTAGGGATACGTTCGCGTAATCTGATTATACCAATAAAAGCAATTCGAATTATGCGTACGCGCAATTTCGAGTGAATATGTAATATAAGGGATTTCTTCGAGGACGTTAAATTAATTTCATAAAAACCCGAGATGTGCGGTTCACTATTTAAGAAAAACAAATATTCTTGATTCGACACAATTTCGAAAAAATGATTGTTTAATAAATATATTATCAAAAGTTATCGTGTACACGTACGCGTGACACAATTCCGCATTTTTAAATTTATAACACGAATATACGTACGCGTAATTCGATTCAAAGAAGGATCCTTAATCACAATAAGTAAAAGCGGTAGTAAAATCACGTAACAAAAATATATTTAATAAAATCAAGATAATTAAGCCAATAATAAAAACAGTTAAGCGACCGTGCTAGAACCACGGAATTCGGAAATGCCTAACACCTTCTTCCGGATTAACAGAATTCCTTACTCAGGATTTCTGGTTCGCAGAATAATAAACAGAGTCATATTCTCCTCGATTTAGGGATTAAAATTGGTGACTTGGGACGCCTTAAAATTCCCAGGTGGCGACTCTGAAACAAACAAACAAATCCCGTTTCGACTGTCCTTTAATTGGAGAAAACTCCCCACGTGCCCCGCGGGCGCGGTAAATAGGAGGTGCGACAGTTAGTAGTTGATTCAGGAAGAGCCTAGTTATGGCTAGACAAGAAGATATAGACAAATCAACAGATCGTGTAAGATAAACATAGTAAACCCCAACATGGGGAATTCAGTCTCGCAAAGTGACCCTTGAGAAATATTAAGATAGGAGTTGGGGTAGTTAAAGGTACCGTATGAATGTTACGGAAATAAAAGAGAGTGCCACTAGGAAGACAGCCAAAATATAAGTTCAGAAGCAACCCTACAAGCACAACGGCGTGGAGGTAAGTAACTATGGATAATTATAGGCAAGGAAAAACATCAAAAGTTTCGCCGAGTATTCGATATTATATGCTTGCAGCTTTATAAGAGTCAGAGGGTCCTCCCTAAATACTACAATGAAAGACTAGCTGAGGAAATAAGGAAGAAGGCTTCAACCTAAGCTCAGTGACCTAAAGATGAAATGGTCTTGTAACAACAACCTCACAACAACATTGTATGCACTCCATAAGAAAGTGGCACCTACCATGGCTAATGGACAAGAAGTAAAAATCAGAAGTGATATTCAAGATCATATGAGTTGTATGGAATTCCAATATGTATGGGCACTAAGATAAGTATGCACGCAACAAGGGGGCAGAAAGACCAGGAAAAGTAATTGCCTACTTTTAAAGAAAGTTGAGAAAGAACGAAAGGAATTATTCAATCAGTGATCCAGAGTTAGTTACGTCATGAACTCACTTAAGATTTCGGAATATTATCCATGCAGCATATATATTGAATTCATACAACCGTAGAAGACTCCAGTATAAGTTAAAAGAAAGAATTGAGCCTAGGTCATAGACAAAGGATTGAATTGTTAGAAGATTGTGTCATGGATATTCCATAGCACCCATGAAAGACTAAAGTAATAACTAATACTAGGAGCCGCAGATCGGAAGATAGCTTAAGCCTACATGAAGGCTGATCAAAAGGAAGAGGAAAATAAAAAGTTACATCAACCAAATAAATCAGGAGTCTGATTATTGGACCCAGAAAATTATAGAAATAATGATTGAGGACATTGCAGGATAACTCTTAATATTAGAGGTACAAGAGAGATAGTACAATAGCAATATTCTATAATAGCCCTACGATAAAGCAGTTAGAATAGTACCAGCCTCAAAAGAAGTCAGGATGAAACTCTTACCAGATTGTGTATGCACCAGAGGTGCAAGTATTATAATAGAGCTTTGAGTTGTGAATGTGAATTATACCTATGTGGAAGGGAGGTCATGAAAGAGATAGAAGATGTGATGCAAGATTTTTAAGGTAAGTAAGGTAAAAAGGTGAACAACATATGAGATACTCAAATATAGAAGGTTGTGAATTGTACATACTTCGGACAAAAGGCTAGAATCACTGGGATTCAGTATCCAGGAATGATAGCGGTGTCATCAGTGGCATATTTTCTAGCCTATGGGTTCTAGGTATCGAGAAGTCTAGTTAAGAGAGTAAAGAGGACTTAGAGATGATGTGATGTCTCGCTTGATGTTCCAGAATAACATAAGGAAATATATGGTGCAAACAAGTTGAAGGAAGGTTGCAAGTAGTATAAAAAGATGTATGTAGGTCGCAAGCTAAAGTGTGGTAGAGCGACAAGGTTTTAGGAAGACAGGAGTAAGGATAAGAAAAGGCAAGTAAGAAAGTGATGAAAGTGGATAAACCCTCGGGATTAAGCCCGTGAAAACAAGAGATCTGATGGGTTCTCTAAGTTATAGAAAGCTCAGTGTATCCTGAATGAACTCAAAGGAGTCTAAGACTAATAGCATTTAGAAGAGATGGAATGTTGCCCTAGTAGTAGAATGAGGGTGTAATTGTGATAGATGAAAGATGGTGTTTGGGCCTTCGATTGAGTAATGATTTCATGAATTGTACAAGATTAAAATACCCACATAGGGTAAATTACATTGGGATGCTATAAAATACGGTTATGGAAGTATAGTATCGTATCGCCCCCAGGTGGATCAGTAAAATCACTTCAAATGTTCCTCGATACAACATGGGCCCAAGTGATTACTAAGAAGTTTCAAGTTATCAGTGGTAAATTGTAGATCAACATTGAGGTGAATCAACAATGGATGGACAAAAGTCACAAAGTATGAGATGAGATTAGGCCATCAGTCTTAAGATGAATAGTAATGAAGAAGCTTTAAAGGACTCATATTTATACCTAGAGGATAAGCAACGAGAGTAACCTAGATTTTGGTAGCAAACCTCAGTAATGATAAATTGAAGTAAGAGTTATGGTATAGTATGACCTACCTAGGTGAAGTAAAGTCATACGGATGCATAAACGGATCAAAAATATAAGGTATAGCAGTATTCGTGAGTTCAAAAAAGTAATGAGCGAAGAACTTCGATATACCTGTAGATGCCAAGAGGGACATCTTATCAAGATCTGTATATGTTTATAAAGTGAGGCCTAGAGATTGGCTAAAGGCTGGAGGAGAAAGGAGAGAAGAGTCGCATAGGCGCATTTACAAAGTCAGAGTCGTATGGGTTGCATGATAAAAGGTAGAAACAATTACGAGATTGGAAGGATTCCAACCACAAGTCGTGGTGTGAGAAAGAGGCCTAAAGGGGGGAAATGCCCTGGCCTTTAGAAGTATTCACAGAACAGTTGCCTAGATAGGAAGGAGAGTACTAAAGTATTTGGAAGACATAACTTATGAAAATGATAAGTGTATCAGTCAACATTCGAGGAAGAATGTTCCAAAGGGGGGAATGATGTTACACCCCATGTTTTCGTACGTGAAATTACACCATAAGGAAATTGATGGAAGCTCGGAAAATGAGATGTTACATCCTGCATTTTCGTACGTTAAAGTTTTGTCATAAGTTAATCGATGTAAGTTCGGGAATAAGGTTATTTTGAGATTATAAGCATTATGCTATTTCAACAAGTGATGATTGAATTCATAAAGGAGAGAGGGTAAGCAAATCGAAGAAAATGAGTTTCGTCGAAGTTTGGCAATTTGGGGATAAAATACGGTTCAAGCTATAATATCCCGTATTTACAGACTAGTGTCATTAAGTTAGGCCAAGGGTGGCACCAATGTGCACATGAGTCATAGCACTTGATGTGCTTTGCTTACACGTGAAAGGCAAGCCTTAAGCTTTCATGTTATTCTTTGGCAATTTGAGAGATAGAAAGGAGATTGCAATCTTTCCTTCTATTGTTGGAGTGGATAAGCATTTATGTGGCAGCCCAAAGAGGCATTAATAATGACTCTTAACTCTCATTACAAGGTGGCATTTTAAGAGAATATTTGTGGCTTAGTCATCCCCTAAAGTGGGGCCCACAACCAAAAGTCATAAGACAATCTTCCTACATCATTATTTCCTACAATGGGATGTATGTGCTAGGAATGGACTTTAATTCACAACAATGGACTTTAACTCTCAGAAATCAGATTCTCAACATGAATTCATATGAAATTTCATAATGCTACAGCAATGTGATATTTGCGATTCTAAGGAAGTACGGTGCAATCTATCTCAAGAATATCATATGGATTCTTCCCTACTTCGATCTCCCGATATGTGTTTTGTCGCAATTGACGTGTATTAGAGGGATTTTCAAGAGAATCATTTTAGGCATGTTAAGGCTAAGCCCTTCCTTCATTTTGGTATGATCTCGCAATTACATGTGTTTGATAACGAGTCATAAAGAGAAGTTCATACTCCCGAACTTATATACATTATCCTAGTCTCATAAGTTACAGTATTCTCCGTTATCGAGACTTCATATTCAATTGAGTATTGTCTCTTCCAGTAAAGAGAGCGGAGGGCCTATATATATACAGTATTATAGTATTTCACCACCATTGAGTTATAATTGGTGGGCAGGCCCCTATTGGCAACCTCTGATCAGATGGTAAGTTATATACCGAGCCTATTGTGACCGAGCACCTATGAGTGAGACCAAAATAGCCGAGATACAAAGCCTAGTATTGCTGAGTAACTATGAGCGAGCCTACTACGGCGGAGCAGTTACACGTTCCGAGCCTTACAGGGCCGAACATTTATTTTACTTACTATATTGAGAGAGTTGAGTCAGTATCAACAGGTAAGTATATCTCTAGATCATCTTTGACTCCTAGTTACTTTTAGTTATTATATTATTAGTTCAGTTTCAACTTTCAGGTTATTGCCTTACATACTCAGTACATAATTTCGTACTGACGTCCCTTTTTCTAGGGACGTTGCATTTCGTGCGTGCAGATTCAAACAGACAGACGGGTAGACCTCCTCAATAGGTGTTGCCCGAGTTCAGCTTGATCGGCAAGCTCCACGTCCTTCAGAGTTGCCGGGTCTAGAATTCTGTGTGCATCTTGAATTTTGTGTATATATGTATATATGTTATAAGTAGGTCAAGGCTCTGTTCCGATCACAATACATCCATCAGTAGAGCCTTGTAGACATATCCTGTCACTTAGTACAGTATATTGGGCTTATAGGCCTTGGATGTATATTTTGTTGGTTTGTCAGTTGTAGTAGTCATGATGGCCTTATCGGCTCTGCTTGATATTGATGTTTAGTCAGTGCTAGTTTTCATTTAGTTTTATATTTTGCATCGCAAATTGTCTTACAATGTGGCCCCATGGACAAAGTATAACATTATGTGCTCAGAGTCCCTCAGTCGCAAGTTGGTATGCTAGGTTAGGTGAGGCACCGGGTGATGGTCTCTCCCCCAGGTTTGGGACGTGAAAAGAACTCACATTTAGAGAATTTTGCGTACAACTTCCTTTCTTGTAGAACTCTGAGCACAATACGCAAATGATTTGCATGCTCAGCCTCTGAACAAGAGTAAACCAATATAACATCTATAAATACAATCACGAACATATCTAGAAAGGGTCTGAACACACGATTCATCAAGTCCATGAATATTGTTAGGGCATTGGTCAAACCGAACAACATAACACGAAACTCAAAGTGCTCGTATTTGGTCCTGAATGTTGTCTTTGAAATATCTTTCTCTTTAACCCTTACCCAATGATACCCAGACCTCAAGCCAATCTTTAAGAAACACATAGCACCCTACAACAAATCAAATAAATCATCAATCCTCGAGAGTGGGTACTTATTCTTGATCGTCACCTTATTCAACTACATATAACCAATACATCCACAAGGAACCATCTTTCTTTCTCACAAATAACACAGGTGATCCCCAAGTTGTTGTACTAGGTCTGATAAAGCTTTTTTCAAGCAACTCCCTCAGTTGTTCTTTCAACTCTCTCAGCTCTGTAGGTGCCATTCTATAAAGAGGATAAATATCGGCTGAGTATCTGGTAATATGTCATAGCAAACTCAATCTCCCAGTCTACCGGAAGGCCTGGAAGCTCATCAGTAAAAACATCAGGAAACTCTTTAACCACCAGGATAGACTAAAGAGTCGGTGACTCTACTTTCATATCCTGTACCCGAACTAAGTGATAGATATAGACCTTTTTTATCATATTCCTTGCCTTGAGATAGGAAATAAACCTACCTCTTGACGATGTAGTATTGCCTTTCCACTTTGGAACTGGCTCCCCTAGAAACTGGAGTTGAACTATCTTTGATCTATAATCAATGTTAACACAATAAGAAGCCAACCAATCCATACCATTATAACATCAAATTCTACCATATCTAACCCAATCAGGTCTGCTACTATAGAACGAATATGAATTACTACTATATAATCTCTATATACTCGTCTAGCTACCACTGGATCCCCAACAGGTGTAGACACTTCAAAAGTCTCAGGTTCTATCCCAAACTTACTAGAAACCAACGGAGTGACGTACAATAAGGTGGAAGCAAGATCAATTAATCCATATACATCATATGAGGAGATTGATAATATACATATAACAACATCAAGTGACGACTCCTGATCCTGTCGACCGCTAATGCATAAATGCGGTTTTGAGGACTGCTCGAGCTAGATGCTCCACTTTTGCCTCTACCACGATCAACTAGTGCCTGTGAACCTTGCCTAGGGGGCATACTGATGATGACGAACCAACTACAGATCTTGCTGGTTGAACTATACATGCACCACCTCTCATTGGAAAATCTTTCATAACATGGCCTGGATAACCACAAGTAGAACAAACACCCAACCCCACAAGGCACTACCCGCCATGCTGCTTACCACACTGAGCACATCGTGGTAAGGACAACCTCATCTGACTTGACTCACCCCTATATTGAGAACTAGAGGCCTTGAAACTCTGACTAGGCCCTGAATATGTGGAGCGATCAAACCTCCTACCTGTAAACTGAGAGGGTGCACTAGCCTGTGGTTGGGCTAGATACCATGGGTACTATTATCTCTTATAACTCGAAACTCACCAGAAGGACCTGAACATCTCGCTCTTTTACTCTGGCCCCTATCATGCTCATGATCAGCCCTTTGGTTCTGCTTACCCTCCTTTACACCCTGAGCATATGCATGAATATGAGAAATATCAATTCCTAGCTAAAGTGAGACCAACATATAGTCATTAAGCTGGTGCGGTTCCAACCCCATCACAAACTGGTGAACCTGATCCTCTATCTTAGTTACAATAGTGGGAGCATACCTAGCTTAAGTATCAAACTGAAGGTTGTACTCTCGAACACTCATATTACCCTTCTGAAGGGCCAAGAACCTATTAACTCTGGCCCGTCTAAGCTCTGGTGGGAAATAATTATGAAGAAAAGCCTCTATAAACTCATGCCATACTGCTGAAAGAGCATCCTCACTTATGGACAACTCCCAAGACTGGTACCAATTAATTGCAACATCTTGAAATCTATAGGAAGTTAGCTCAAATAACTCAGTTGTAGTGGCCTTCATTACCCTCAAAGTCCTCTACATCCTATCGATAAATACCTGAGGGTCCTCGTTTGGATCTACTCTAGTGAATACCGGAGGGTCTAAATTAATGAAATCACAAACCCTCGCATTGATGGCCTTATCTGCATGACCAATACCTACCTCTTAGCACCGAGCCTGGGCGGCCATTAATCGAGTCAATAGTTGAATAGCATCTCTCATCTTCTAACCCGGTGCATATAGCTGAGGAGCTGGGGGTACTGGGGGTGCTAGAATTGGTGCCCCCTGGATCTCCTAAGTAGAGGGCAGGGTATGTGAAGTCTGAGATCGAGTCTCACTATGCGACTCTCCCCGAGCCAAGGTAACTCGTGGTGCTCGACTTGTCTCTCATCAGCCACAAACTTTCCATTCTAGGTGGTTGTAGCCTTCTTAGGCATCACTAAAAACATAACATATCATTAGGAAAACGAATCCTTATATCACATGATCTAAGATAAGAAGGGAGGATAATATCATATATGTCCTGTAGCCTCCTGTTTATAAGTGTGGTGCACAATACACTAATAAACAAGACTCTACGAGACACGGTCTGTAGACAACCTTAGGACAGAACTACTCTAATACCACTCTTGTCACTACCTAAACTGATAGGCCATGACGAGTGACCTACTCCTACCTGTCGAACACCCCTAAGCATACATCTAAGATAAAAACATGAAAAGGCTTTAATAACATCTGTCATTAAACTACTGAATCATATGAATAGCATACGTGAGGAAACATGCCCAATATATAAATATATATGCATACATATATACATATATATATATATATATATATATATATATATTGTGTGTGTGTGTGTGTGTGTGTGTGTATGTGTGTGTATGTGTGTGTATGTGTGTGACAATGTGTGACAACCAGAATACAGTAGGGCAAGCCGATAAGGCTGCTATGGACAACTATATATCAAAATAGAAGCCGATAAGGCCACATATTATCCTACTATACATGATTGCCTACAAACCTCTAATAGAGTGTACAACTGTTTAAAGGATGGGACTTGGACCCGTCATACCCATATATGTATACAAAAATATCGTATCAAAACCCAATAGTAGCTTTGGATCAAATGGAGTACACCAACTCTTGCTGACCAAGGATCCTAAGAAAAGAGACCTTCAACCTGTCTACCTGCACCTGCGGGCATGAAACGCAGGCCCCCAGGCAATAGGAGCTTCAGTGCGAATTAATGTACCGAATATGTAAGGCATAAAAATCAATATATAAAAGACATGAAAGACACATGGAGTAAAGGACTCAACTTGTAAGTCTGAATAGCTCTATGAATCATGAAACAATTATAATGTCATGCATATGCGTATAAATTTCATATCATGCATAAGGATATGCATACATAATATCATCAAGCCTCTGAGGACATTCCATCATATCATCTCGGCCTCAGTGGGCGAAATCATCAACGTATACCAACTGATCAGGTGGTGGTGCGAATATAACATCGTAACCTTTCCCTTTACCCCATGTACATATAATATACGCATATGCAACGGCATCTGATCATGGGTCAATGTACATGTATAAATCAATGCAATGCATAAGAAGCAAGTCAATAGGATCTCTCGGGATGTCATAAGATCAATATGCCTTTGATTAATATCACGAAATAAACCTTATCACTTATGTATTTTCTGAGATCCATGAATAAACAATATAATAATAGGACATATGGTGAATCAAGAACATAGGCAACCCTAGTACTTCTAAGAATAGAGCCATTTGTGAAAGTTGCATGTTTGATCGTCGCATTACATCATATGAATCATGCCAAAAGGAAAGAAGGGATAGACTCAACATACCTTATAGAAATCCATCCAATAACAATGCTAAACTCATCTCACTACACTTAATCTACAATAATGACATTGAAGCTATTGTCAAGCAACAAATGACTCTCATTTATATAACAAGAGTAACTTAATCTATAAAAAAAAACAGCATTTCCCCTGATTTTACCGCTTCCTTAAGCCTAATATAGGCGAGACAACAACACAATACAATAATCAACTCAAAAACAACCTAACTACAATTCGAGACCTTTAATACAATAAAACCGCCAAATATCCCATAACACCCAATCAACAAATTATCATTCAGCCTGAAATTGCAACGACGAGAGACCAGTCCACTACCCTACCACATGTGGCATTTCTCCACGCCTTTTATCCTTCCAAACTCCATAAATCAGCAACACAAGAGGCCAACACAAGTGAATTACAAAATAGTCCACTACAAGTGGAATAAATTGAAATCACGGCTTTCGATCACCGTCCCGTGAGTTCTAACTATTAGGAAATAAATTTATCAACCTTCCTTGACATTTAAAAAGATTAAATACAGTAAGTAGGTGTTTTATTAACCATGAAGTACCTTCAAAACTCAAACTACAAAGAAAAAGAGAGGCGATATAATGATACTTACGTCATAGGGATCGTTCTAATGTTATCGCCTCTTGATTTCGTACCCGATATGTTAATCCTTTTTGAAACCCTTTTAGAAAGTTTAAGGGTAAGTTTATGGATCTTCTCTGTTCGTGGTCTATGTAAAAATGAAGAAAAAGTAGACTTAAGGCATATATATCCACATTTGAAAAGTCAAAGAGGTGCTAGCTTGGCACCCTAACATTGGGCCATCTTCAGATGCTTATATCTTTTTATCCGGAAGTTATATGAATGAATGGTTAAGAGTGTTGGAAACTACATTACAAGACTATAAATTTGGTATATAATGTGTCCCAAAAAGACCTCATATAACACACGAAATATATTGCTCAAAAAGCTTCGTTACAAGGCAAATCCTTAGTCTGTTTTCCGCAACTTAAATATGATTTTCCTCAAACTTTATATTTTATATCCAAACATCATATATAGTCATATTATGAATTTAAACTCATTTAAATCATGATTAAGAAGTGATATTCATGATACGTCACCTTGGGACGCACAAGGTGTAACAAAAACCGAGGAAGCCAATGTTGTCGAGGAGAAGATGGCCAAAATGGAAGAGAGGCTCAAGAGGGAAATGGATCAGAACCGGATTCACTCAATTATAAATGTTGAGCTCGACTCTCGCCTCAGAGCCATCGGATCTGAAAGGGACGGCCTTAAGCCCGAAATTGATAGACTCCAAGCAAAGCTCCAGGACCAAGAAGATTCCCTCGTATTTGAGAAGACGTATGTTGTATGCTATATAAGGAGGAAAACCTTGGAAGAGGCCAAAGCGAGCATCGTTGATATTGATGAATGTATTGTCAAGGCCTGAGAGCTGGAGCTAACTACTCGTGAAAATATTCCCGCTCGGCCCGCTGCAACTGACTCCTCGAGTACTAGTTTTGAGTCCTCGGGAATCGAACGAGAGATTAAAGAAGATAAAGATAAAGACCCTGAACTGGTAGTGGATCCACCTTCCTCTATCGGGGGAAATGTAGATCCCTCTCTCCCTTCGGGATCCGATGGCAATGATGCATAGTGTTTTTTTTTTGTGTTTCTTGTAATTATGCCAAACTTTTCACCGAGTTTGGCACTTTGATAAATAAAGTATATTTTGCTTAAGTGTTGTGCAAAAATATTCTCTTTGTGCTTAATTGATTAAAGCTTTGGGTATATTTTCATCCGATACCTTTTGATTACGGGCATAAATTCTTCCGGAATCCACCCTTTTTTTATGAGGGTTTTATAAGAGAGGGCCCTTATGTTTACTGTGCTCTTGAAGAGGACGTCTCCCGTTCATTCCGGCACACACATTTGAAGTTTTTATTAACTTTCAAACGATAAAATTAACTCATCATCTGGACAAGAAATAAGATAAAAATAAAAAGAACTTTATTTTATTCCTTCTATCTTTAAAAGTACATAAGCATTCATTTGCTAAAGTGAAAACTACAAATACATGTGGCTAACTTGTACAACTTATTTCTATGGGACTGATCATGCAGTCCCCGCTCCAGATGAGACATTATTGATCTCAGTTCTAACAGTCCCCGATTTTCGGGGCACTTTTGGTGCTGTATCAGATATTATCCCCCCCCCAGTGTTCGAATGCGAAACATGTGAATGCGAACACTGAAAGTCTTGCTTCTTCAGTGGAAACAACTTGTGAATGGTTAATCAATCTCTATTTCAGTGATGGAAGGCAAAGCTTGCCATTGTACCAAAGATTACTTAACTTTCCACATAGTTGTTTACTATCGATGTGAGAGTCTTCGTGCCTTGATATCTAAATGTCTTTCCTTTGCCAATGATGCCCCCTTCGTAGTATACTTTTTGTTGCTTCCTTGTTAAAAACCTTGCTAGAAAAACTCGATTGGGGCGAAAAATGGGAGAAGAGAAAAAGAGTGTTGCACATACTTTCAGTATTGGTGGGATCCATCATCAATAATATCTTTTGAGGTAAGACACATTTCAATTGCTGGCTAATTTGCCTCCGTCTTGATTTTCCAACCCGTATGACCATTTACTAGTGATAGCCGAAATCCGATAACGACCTTCATATGTTGGTCTCAACTTCCAGGCATTGACTTCCCGAGTGCTTTGAGTCACCTTTCTCAAGACCAAGTCTCCTACTTTGAAGTAGCGGAGATTGGCCCTGCAATTATAAAATCTTCTATTCTTTTCTTCTAAGCCACTATCCTCACGTATGCCAAGTCCTTATGTTCCTCGAGCAAGTCCAGCTTCACCAGCAATGCTTCATTGTTTGCTTATTAGTCTGTTCGTTAAAACCATAAAGTCGGCTCCCCCACTTCTACAGGTATCAGAGCTTCTGTGCTATATATGAGAGAGAAGGTGTTTCTCCCGTGCTCGGCTTAACGTTGTCCGATATGCCCAAAGTACTCCTGGTAGCTCATCAAGCCATTTGCTTTTGATTTTCTATGGGCACTCCTGGTAGCTCATCATGCCCATAGAAGGTGTTTCTTTTGATTTTCAATCCTTCCAAAAATTTTGTGACTTTTGAGCCTATAAATTGCGGCCCGTTATCATAAGCAATCTCTTTTGATATTCCAAATCGACAAATTATGTGGTCCCATATGAAGTCCACCATATCGCGTTCACCGATCTTTTGGTAAGGACCCGTTTCAACCCATTTAGTGAAGTATTTAGTTAAAACTAAAAGAAATATTACCTTTCCGGGACCGGTGGTAATGGACCAACTATGTCCATCCCCCATTTCATGAACGACCATAGGGTCAACACCGAATGTAGGAATTCTACTGGTTGGTGCACCAAGTTGCATGGCATTGGCATTTGTTGCACTTCCGAACAAACGTCTTTGCATACAGTTCCATCAGAGGCCAACAGTAACCAGCCCTAGTCAACTTTAGAACTAGCGAATCTGCACTAGAGTGATTCCTGCATACTTCTTCGTGGGCGTCCCTCATCACATAGTCTGCCTCTGATGCCCCCAAACACCTGTATAACTGCCCATCTACAAGGAAGTAATGAGCTGCTTTGGTTCGTAATGCCCGGGATGCCTTCGGGTCTTCTAGTAACTCGCCATGCCAAAGATACTCGACGAACTCATTCCTCTAGTCCTAGACTAGGTTGGTTGAATTGACCTCATAGAAAATATCCACATCCAATACCGAGTGTAGAAGTTGATGGTCGTACCAGAGTCAGATCATTTCATCTCCGTGGATTACCCCAAATTGGCCAAAGTGTCTGCTTCCGCATTTTCTTCCCTTGGAATGTGTATGATTGACCATTCCTTAAAACGTGCAAGCAATGCTTGAACCTTATTCAAATATTGTTATGTGCTCTTCTTTGCGACGAAAATCCCATTTACTTGGTTTACCACCAGCTGGGAGTCATATTTTACTTTGATGTCCTCTGAGCCTAGTCCCCGAGCTAATTCAAGTCCCGCAACCAAGCCTCATACTCAACTTCATTGTTAGTTAACGGAGCGGTTTTAATAGCCTGCCTTAGGGTTTCCCCGGAGGGCGTGACTAGAACTATCCCGCGATCGGACCCTCATACCTTCTTTCCGGAATGTCTTCAATAGATTTGATTTTATTGGGATTCACCTCGATCCCTCTTTGCGAGACGAAAACCCCAAGAACTTACCAAAGCCAACCCCAAAAGCATATTTTTCCGAGTTGAGTTTCATTTTATGCTTCCTCAGGACATCAAAAATCTCTTGGAGGTGTCTCAAATGATCTCTTGCATTCGAAGACTTGACTAATATGTCATCAATGTATACCTCCATTATTTTGCCTATTTGATTTTCAAACATTTTGTTAACGAGCCTCTAGTAAGTGGCTCCTGCATTTTAAAGCCCAAATGGCATCATATTATAGCAATATGTGCCAAAGTTTGTTATGAAAGAATTTTTTTCCTGATCCTTTAGGTTCATCTTAATTTGATTGTACACAGAGTAAGCATCAAGGAAACTCAATAATTAGTGTCTGGTTGTATCACCAATCATTTAATCAATGTGGCAATATAAAGGAGTCCTTAGGGAACGCCTTATTGAATCCTTATAATCCATGCACATCCTAAACTTGTTATTATTTTTTAGAATTACAACTACATTGGCTAACCATTATGAAAACTTTACCTCCAGGATTGAACTAATGTTGAGTAATCGGGTTACCTTTTCTTTAACAAACTTGTTCCTGATCTTGGCTATTGGACGCTTCTTCTACCTTACTGGTGGGAAGTTTAGGTCCAAACTTAGTTTGTGAACGACCACCTCTAACGGGATACATGTCATATCCGAGTGCGACCATGCAAAGCAATCTACGTTAGATTTAAGAAAATCATAAATTCTAACATGAGTTCGGGATTGAGTCATGTTCCTAAGTGAAACTTCCTCTCAAAAAACTCTTCGGATAAAGCCACTTGCTCAATTTCCTCTGCAGTTGACTTGGTCGCATCTGTCTCATCCGGTACTTGAAAATATCTTGGAACCTGATACGATTCTGATGACTCTTGCTCTTATCATCTTCCTTCGGAAAGAGAGAAGGTATCGGTTCCTATAATTGTTATTTGCTAGACTCTTTCACTTTGCTACTAGAAACAGTTACCGTATTCATATCTCTTCCCGCTGGTTGGTGTCCTCTTAGTTTCTTGATTCCTCCCGATATTGGAAATTTCAATAATTGGTGATATGTTGAGGGTACTGCCTTCATTTCGTCTATTCACGACCTTTCAAGGATTACATTTTAAATCATATCTCCATCTACCACCTCGAATAGAGTGGTTTTGATCAATCCTTCGGCGTTAGTGGGCAGAAATATCTCTCATCAGGTTGTCACACTTGTCAAGTTGAATCCAGCTAACAGTGTTGTTGTCTGAATGATGCTTCCGATCAACTTTGATTGCTCCAGTACTCTCCATTGGATGATGTTGGTTGAGCTTTCTAGGTGAACCAAAACACATTTAATTTTGAAATCTAAAACATTTAGAGAGATTACCGAAGCATCATTGTGTGGCAGGAGAAGTCCGTCAGTGTCTTCCTCTGTGAAGGTGATATGATCTTCCACAACTTCTCAGATTCTCTTGTTCTGAGTCACCGATATCTTTGTTTTCTTGGCTGCTGAGAAGGTTACACTATTAACTTTATTTCCGCCGAAAATCATATTGATAATCAATCGAGGGGAACCTTCTGCCACCTTCGAAGGTTTTGCATTGTCCCGATATCGAACATAGTAGTTCTTGGATCGATCACTTAGAAATTCCCTAAGATGGCCATTCTTCAGCAATGTCGCCACCTCTTTACGAAGATATCGGTAGTCCACAGTTCTATGGCCGTGAGTCCCATAGTATTCACACCACAAATTAGGATCCCTCTGGCTAGGATCTGATCTAATTGGCTTCAAAAACCGTGCTTCTTTGATATTCCTCATAGCCGATACCAACTCTACTAAGCTAATGTTAAATTTGTAATATGATAACCTGGGATATATGGAGTCACGGGCCCCTGGCATCTCCTTCTCATGTAACGACCTGCTATTCCAGCCCCAATCAGTTCTTCTATAGGGGCAAACTTTTCCTATGAGTGGAACCATTTTCTGTTACGACCTTCATTTCTTTCATACGGTAGAAAATGACCTTGAAAGGACCGCCGATCCGCATCAAAGTCACTTTTAAACTTGTCTTGGTTTTGTCTTGGTCTCGTCCTTTATTTTTAACTTGTAACGGTTATGGACATCCACCAATGTGGTTGCTTGAAACTCAAACAGGCTTTTATTCTGCTTGTAGGAGGCGTCGGAGCCCCGTGGATATTGGTACCGCTGGTAGCAGCATCCTCTCTTTCTGGAATCGGATCACAATTTCCCGCAGCAGTTCAAACTCACCCTGCGCAATCCTGAATATGTCTGTCTTTCTGGCTTAAACCTTCCCTGCTCCGACATGGGCCTTAATGAACGAGTCTTCAAGTATCTCAAGAGAGTCAATTGAATGCTCGAGTAAAAGAGAATACCATGTCAGATCCCCCTTTGTGAGGGTTTCAACAACTTCTTCAGCAAGACCGACTCGATCCCATGTTGAGCCTAATCGTTCCCTTTCACAGTCGTGGTGTAGGTTGTGATGTGTTCCTATCGGTCCGAAGTCCCATCTTATTTTGGTATGTCTAGCATTTTGAACCTTTTTGGAATTAACTCTAGTGTTGCGCTTGGCTTAAACGGAAAACACGTGTACTTTTTCGAATCTGGGCCTTTTAGTACTGGTGATGCATCCAGAATTTGACCTATCCAAGCGTGAAACTCCTTCACATTTTGATCCATTTGTTCGTCCATTTCCCTTATAAACCTCATGAGCTCGTTTTGAAAGGATCATTCCCATTGTTATTCCTAGATACGCTACCGGTCCCTCCCGCACCGTCGAAACCGACTTTACCCCTTGGTGTGTTATTATCGACTCTCTGAATCGTTTGATTTGCAGGAGTATTGGGAGGAACCGGGCCCCTTCCGTTTGCATTATTGGAGGTACATGACAATGCTTGTTTTAACTCCGTCATTACCCGATCCTACCTTGAGATGTGACTCATGATTGCTTTCTGTTGTTATCTCAAGATTTTTACCGTTTCCACGACGTTTTCCTCCTCCGCATCATCGAGAGTTGGCTCCCGCACATGCCAAGGGTATTGTCCTTCACAAACCGGAGTTGTTTCATCACCTTCGTTACGGTTGTTGCTGATTGAGTCACCATGTTCACGTAAATCTTTGTGTTCCTCAATGTTGTGCGTGATGTTGACATCATTAGCTGCCACATCTGGTTTCTTACTAAGGAAAGAACCAAAACAAGTTAGTAATAGTCGAATGAATCAAAGCAATCGCGTAGTTGTCTCTGCCCCATGGTGGGCGCCAAACAATTTACCCGCAAAATGGTACAATTGAATTTGTTACATGGTTAATAGACAAGCGAATTGATTTGATCCAAAAATAATAAAGAGAAAAGATAATATTAAGATTAGCAATTGAAATTGAAGAAGATAGCAAGCCTGGATCCGAATACAATGTCTTCGAGAGAAAGAATGAGAATAACGACGAAATATAAGTAACGTTCTTAAATGGAGAGCAAAAGTAGTAAAAGAAAGCTTTAGTATGCAGAAAGTATTTCGTGTCTTTACAATGGTTGTTGAGCCTGCTATTTATAGCATTCCCTAGAGAAACAAGATCCTAGGATCAAACTCCTCTTAAATGATAATAAAAGAGTTATTGATGAACATGTAACGACAAGCCATGAATGCAAATATTCTTTGTAACAGTCGCTCGTTTTTTTAAAGAATATTCTCTTATTGAATGCTATCTGATGGCAAACCCTTGATCGTCTCTGTGAGCACGTGATTTTTGTTGCACGAGACAATCGCTCCAAAAGAAATAAAAAATAACAACAATTGATCCCGTTGTACAATTTTGAGATTTTTACATGGCACTTCGTTAATTGTTTATGACTTTGGCCCATTTTTACTTTATTAAAACAAAATACAAAAATGTACGTGTCATGCATGATCTGAACCGTAACATGGTTGTTAAATAGAAAAAGCATGAACAGGCATCTTTGCCCGTGATTTTGTTTTGTTTAATTTTTACCTGTTTTGAATCATTTTAATGTGTGTGCAAATAATTGTATTAGGTGTTTATTTTAATTTGATTTTACTTAGTTTTGTGTTTTTATAATAAAAAAAAAGAAAGAAAGGAAAAGACCCCTTCCGGACTTGGGCCAATTTGTTAAAATTGGCCCAACAAACTCAGTCCAAAACCCAGGCCTGCCCGGTCCAGACCATCTGATGCCCAGAGAATCCAAACGACGTCGTATTGATACAGGTTGATCTGGGCCGTTGATCTCAGATTGATCAACGGCCAAGATCAATCCCCCGTAACCCACCAACAAACCCGACCCGTCTCACCCGGACCGACCCCAAACCTTTATCCTTGAAACGACGTCGTCCCTGGTTAGCCAAAGGATCCTGGCCCTTCATCTCATCTCATCCAACGGCCAGGATCCATTTGCTCACTAACTATATAAACTCCTAACACTACCCTACCCCCCTATCCAAACCCCAGCCTTCGTCGTCCTCACCACAACCCCCCAAACCCTAGAGCCGCCCTAGTATCCCCCACCATGAAAACCGGCGGCATGAACGCCGGTGACCTTCCCCTTAACACCATAGAACCCCCTTGACGTCCTGAACCCAAATCCATCAACCACACACCTCGAATCCTATCCCACCTTCTCGAATCTTCATTTGAAGATTCGAGTCGGAACCCAATCTACACCGATCTGTCCTAAATTCATACCAGACCCCCCTCGTGACCAAACCATACTTGGTTTGGTCCGAATCTAACCAGGGAAACACGAATCCCAGATCTAAGTTTTTGAACTCTAGTTTTCCCTGTGCATGTTCCGTGCTTTGTTCAAACTGAAGAGATTAAGGTCTAATGGAACTTAATCGAGGTGTTTCTCATCCGAGAAACATTTCGTTTAAAAGTCCATTCAACCTTAAAGAAGGTCCGTTCAAACACCAGTGGATTTTTCTGATTTGTTCCTTAAAAAGCTTTAAGGTGAGTTAATTTTCTTTTCTTTATTTCAGTTCGTATGTTTGTGTGTTGTTAAAGGCCTGTCCGCATGGCCAAACTTTTTGTTTTATGTTTTTGAACTGCTATTGTCCACCTTGGTCGGACCTCTGTATTCAGTCAAATCTTTCTTCATAATGCGTGTGTATAAAATGTATGTTCTATTGAATTCGTAATTGGTCATTCATTTAGTTCCTAGGGCCTTTCTGTGTTAACATTGCAATATGAACCCCTTATGTGATACTGATTAAACGTCTGATTTCTGGCTACGATTGTATGTGTTAATGCTAATATAATCGAGTCGACATATGTCGTCAATTAGTTTCAACTGTCTGAACAAGAATAAATCGATTTGCTTCTGTTGAACATTGCCTTAATCAATTAAGAACTAAGTTCAGTTACTTATAGTTGTTAATTTAGAAACCTGAGGCTTGGTCTGTAATTGAAATCTGAATTGATGGCATGTGCACTTGTGCACAGCATGTGCATTGTGCATAGCCCGGTCCCTGTATAAAGGGCTTTTGATTTAAAAATGGTTTGACAGCATATGTTGTCAGATATATTCTATTGCCCATACCCTACTTTAGTTTCAGAAATAATAAACATCACAAAAGGTAAGCCTGCCAAGAGAATATGATGGGGACTTTCTAATACTTAAGTAGCTAAGTGGAACTGAAAAGGGGCAGCACATGGGAGGGGTATGGTGATATTCTAAAACAGGCTGTTAAAAGGGCTGAGGTTTAGGCTTATAAAAGGGGATCCCATCTGAAGGGAAGGAGAGATACAGGATTGAGAGATAGAAATACATACACACACAAAAGGAGGACAGAAGGAGAAGGGAAAAGGAAAATAGATAGACTGTGAGGAATTCTTTGAAAGAGAGAGCTGGAATACACATTGAGAGATAGATATACACACACAAACAGAAAAGTTGGGAAAGAACTCTGTTTGATAGCACAGACAGACAAAAACTAGAAATTGCATTCTTAGTTGCTGTTTTGATTTCACTGGCCTTGATATGTTGTCCAACACTGATTCCTTCTAAATCCAACTGGGTCTGTTGTTCGTTTGTTGGTCTATTCTGAGATTTGGTCTAGCTGGGATCTAGATTCTACCCCAATTGTTTCATTTGTTTGCTGCTGCTGTTACTCTGATTCCTGTTGCTGCTGATTTTCCCTGTTATTCTCCTCTTCTTCTTTGCATTTCAGCCTTCCAGGTACACATTTCGAATCCCGTATTGATGTAACTGAAACAATTCGAAAGCATGAAATGAAAGGGTTGAAGAAGTTCAAGTATTTGTTGTGATATTCATGGTACACTAACGGGTCTGTAAAAAATTTTGATTAGTTCATAATTCAATAGTTTGAAAGCATGTACTGGTACTTGACTGGGTTTAGCCCCTTTGTGTTTTAATTTGGTAGTTGTTTGTTAATACGGGGTATGTATACTCCAATCTTATACAATGCTGTTTATGTTTCATTTAATCTTTTTTTGGTTCCGTTAGGCAGTACATAGGGTCACGCTCAAAGTCCCATTAGTAACAATATCCAGTAACTAAATCCTTTAATCTAGTCCAAATAAGTTCAGTTAAGTTCAAATTAAGAAATGTTCGGATTAAGTATTGCATTTCATCTATCTCATATGTGATCTTTTGCCCGACCAGGGCATTTTCGTAAGGCATGACGTCTTTTACTTTAAAAGTAATTAACCAGAAACTGATAGGAGTTTGGTTTAGGCCAAAGTATATATTTCAATTATCATGCATTTTTCTTTCTTCTATCTCTGGAAATAAAATAATAGAAATGTAGTCACTGTAGGATACCCTTCTAAAAATAATGAGACGAGCCTCGCCTAATAAAAAATGCAAATTGCGGGGCCCTCAACAACTAATCATAATATTTAGAATTCGGGCTAGGCCATTTAGTGAATCTCATGGCCTTCTCAAAAATAATAACGCGCTAGACTTTTCAGGCACGGCTTAATTAAATCATATTCTTAAATTCGGGTGCACATTGATGTGACCCAAATCCGAATCTCAACGAAGTCCGAATGTGTCGACGATCACGGGTGCATTGATTGTGACGTGGTTCGACATGCATTTTCACGACGTTGCAATTCTATAAAAATAAATGATAATAATAAAAGCGGTATAAATCTAATAAGAAGCATATAAATCACAACATGTATTTAAATCAGTTATTTAGCCATTATAACAATTTAAGCGACCGTGCTAGAACCACGGGATTCGAGGGTGTCTAACACCTTCCCTCGGGTCAACAGAATTCCTTACTTAGAATTTCTGGTTCGCAGACTTCATTTGGAAAAGTCAAAAATTTCCTCGATTTGGGATTCAAGATAAACCGGTGACTTGGGACACCAAAAATCAAACCTTTCCCAAGTGGCGACTCTGAATTAAATAAATAATCCCATTTCGAATATTGTCACTTAAATTGGAAAAACTCCACCCGCGCATCTAACCCTTCGGGGCGGGGGGCGCGCAAAAAGGAGGTGTGACAGCTCTGGCGACTCCGCTGGGGACATTGAACCCAGAACCACTGGTTCAGGGTTCAAGAATTCGAGCTTAGAATAATTGTTATATTTGGCTTTATTATCTGATCTTTATTACATGTTTTTGCATAATGTGCTAAATGTTGTCTTTTACCGCTTTGATATTATCTGAACTGTATATAAACTGTGCTGAAACTCTTCTCTTCTTACCTCCGGGGAGAAGCTCGCTGGTCGAGACTCCCTATTCTGTTAGTATCAATACCTGAAATAAGAAAGAGGTCGGACAAGTTACAAAGCCGGACGATCTCGCGGGTCCTCGGTACGTAGCCCCCTCCTCGGCTCGAGTTGTCTGCTCGGGTACACAGTCTAGAACGTATACCCAGGTTATAAACCCAGTATAACAAAACCGCTGCTGGAGAATTAGACCCAGAACCGCTGGTTCAGGGTTCAAGAATTCAAGCTTAGAATAATTGTTGTATTTGGCCTCACTATCTGATATATATTACATGTTTTGACATAACATACTAAATGTTGTCTTTTACCACTTTGATATTATCTGAACTGCACATAAACTGTGCCGAACCCTTCTCTCTTCACCTCCGGGGAGAAGCTCGCTGGTCGAGACTCCTTATTCTGTTAGTGTCGATACCTGGAATAAGAAAGAGGACGGATAAGTTACGAAGCCGGACGGCCTTTTGGTTCCCGGTAAGTTGCCCCTCCTCGACTCGAGTTGTCCGCTCGGGTACACAGTCTAGAACAAATACCAAGGTTTAAACCTAGTATAACTCGACTTCATGCCGGATCCCTAGTAGGAACGCTTATTTGCATCATGTTGCATTTGACTTAGGGGACTCAACACAGGGGTTGGGTCCGTCTAGGACTAGCAACCTGAAATGAAAAGACCATCTTGTTGCATCCTATTTGTTTCCGCGCATTTATTTGTCTCGGACATGCATGCTGCCTGACTTTGGAGTATTTGAAAATAAAAAAAAATATATCAGTATATAGGACTAATTTTCTACTTTGAAAAAATAGCAATACCCAATTACTGTCAAAACTCTGTCGAAATTTTGCAATAATAAAAGGTGAAAATGTTTTATTTACTAAGAAAAAAACAACAAAAGATAGAAAAATAGTCTTTTTGGAAAGTTGTTTGTTGAAAAGGAAAGAGTTTTGTTCTAAAATAATTCGGTTAATTGGACCGAACTACGCGGGTCTGATTCTCACCGAATGTGAGATACGTAGGCAAACCTCATCGGTTCCGGCCCAAATTTCCAAAAATCAAAAAAAATTCCCTTTAGTTCTTTCTTTAGAAAATATAAAAAAAAAGTATATATATATATATATATATAATATAAAGGTTTTCTTAAACCCAAATAAAAACAAAAGGTCTCTTTCTTTCTGAAGCCTTTCATATAAAATAATGTAATAAGAATTAAAAACCAGCAATAAAAATCTAAAAAAAATACTCTTTGCTTTAGTCTCGCTTTTGTAAAATGTTTTTTTTTTAAAAAAATATATAAAAAAATATATATATAAAAAATATATATATATTTGAAAATTTGAATTTCGAAATATTAGGATTTTTCTTTAGAAGTGATTTTGTAAATAAATAAAACTCAGAATTTCACATCATTTTCTTAAAAATCCCTTTTTCGAAATTTAAGGGGCAACATCATATACATTCTTTCTTCCGTAGAAAAGAAAAAACAAAACATAAGTAAATGAACAAAGAATAGCCAAATCTTTTGAGCCCTATGCTAAATGAGCACTTGCTTCTTTGTTTTTGTTAGTTTCGAACTACGTAATGATCTGATTCACGTAGGCATCGTGATACGTAGGCAATCCTCATCGGATCCGGTCGCATTTCTTTTACTGCAAAATAAAAGAAAAATAATAATAATAATAATAATAAAAAGGGGGAAGAACTGATAAGAGGAAAAATGCCGGAATGACGCATGCTCTCGTAGCAAACATATAGTAATCCACTTAACTGTATAGGTGCATCATGCCCAACGTGAGATTAACTATCTGTTATTTGCTGCAAATTAACCGTGCGCTTGTCGATGAGTATATCCAGGGCTTTTGGAAAGACGGTTGGTTTGGTGAAAGTCTGGCCTCGCACTCATACTTCACGAGGTCGAGGAGAAGTGTTCAACTACCTGTTGTTAGGACCAGGAGTAGTACTCACACTTACTTCACCAGGTCAAAAGGCAGTGTGGAAATGTCTTCAGAAATTCCATTGCAAACAATCCCTGTTTCTGAGGAAAGCTCGATCTCAGCCGTCCTCACATCTGAGTCCGCAACTGCGGAAGAAAATAGAATCCTACGGCTCCGCATGCTGGAAATGCTGGACGATTGGAATAATGGGAAAGAGCCGCCAAGTGTCGTCCCCGGATTCCCTGAATTATTCTCCAGGTCAAGTGGGACTTCAAATGTTCCCATAGATTATCCTGCTACCCCATTCGGGTACCCAGCCACCTCAGCCTTCTCTGCTGGATCGCCTTCTGACCCTCATCCCCGAATGTCAGCCCCCGATGCAAGCATGAACATCTTTACTGCATCGCCTTGCCCGGCTACGGCACAGCCTGCCATATACAAGCCAAGCTTTGACTCCTCTTCTTTTACATTCCAAGCACCATCGTTCTCAATGGAACCAACTAGGTTCGCTACCAGTACTAATCCTCTACCGCCTCAGTGCGAGCTCACACCAGGGCAGGATCAGAACCCTAAAGTTGTAGAACAAAATGAGATTGCCAAGAGAATGAGAAGCCTTGAACAATGTCTGAAGAATATGCAAGGATTGAGCGGACAGAAGAGCGTCTCTTACGCCGACCTATGCATGTTCCCTCACGTGCACCTGCCAGCGGGTTTCAAGACCCCAAAGTTTGAGAAATACGATGGGCACGGTGACCCCATTGCACATCTTAAAAAATACTGCAATCAATTGCGGGGAGCCGGCGGAAAAGAAGAGCTGCTAATGGCATATTTTGGAGAAAGTTTGGTGGGAGTCGCTTCGGAATGGTATATGGACCAGGACGTATCTCGCTGGCATATATGGGATGATCTTGCCAGAGATTTCGTAGGGCAGTTTCAATATAATATCGACATCGCACCAGACAGAAATGCTTTGTCAAACTTAAAGAAGAAACCCTCGGAAAGTTTCAGAGAATACGCCATCAAATGGCGTGAGCAAGCGTCAAAGGTAAAATCTTCCATGGAAGAGATAGAGATGGTCACTACTTTTCTCCAAGCTCAAGAGTCCGACTATTTCCAAAACATGATGTCGGCCATGGGAAAGCCTTTCGCAGAAGCGATTAAGATTGGAGAGATGGTGGAGAACGGTTTGAAAACGGGAAGAATTTTGAGTCAGGCAGCCATAAGGGAAACCTCCCAAGCCGTCCAAAGCGGGTCTGGAGGAATGGCAAGAGGGAAGAAAAAAGAGGAAACGTCCATGACAGTGGCAGAGATGGGAGAATATCATAATCCCGAGCTTTGTTCTTCGGAAAGAACCTCGCAACAGTATTTCCCCCACCAAAATGCGACCTACGCTCCTCAGCCCTACATGGTCATGAGCACCCAGCCTTATATACAGCGGACACAACCAGTCAATCGGGGGTAGGCCCCACATCCTAGGAATCAGCCTCCTCACCGAAACCACTACAATCCTCGACCTCCTCAAAATAATTTCCGCCTTCGGGAACCACCCAGGAGACCCAACTACACACCAATCGGTGAACCCTATTCCACCCTATTCCCTAAGCTTGTCCAAATGAATTTGTTGCAGCCCATACCACCGAACGGGCAGAACCCGGGATCACCATCATATCGGCGGGGTGTCAGATGTGCATACCATTCAGGGGTAGAAGGGCACGACACCAACGACTGTTGGACATTGAAACAAGCTGTGGAGAATTTGTTAGACCAAGGGAAGATTGTGTTGAGAGATGAGGATATCCCAAATGTGACCAATAATCCGTTGCCCGCCCACAACAACGGGCCGATAGTTGGGATGATTGGTGAAGACGAGGAAGTTGATCCAGCACTTAAAGCCATAATCGCCATTGCTGATACAGAAAAAGGACCCAGGGTAACTCCGGAGCCAGAAAAAGGAATAAGTGATGTATTCAAGCAGGCCTCCATGGTATGGGGGACGATCAAACAACCTCGGCCGAACGAGCCAGTGTTTGTCGGACGCATACCACAGGAACCAAAATGCAACAAAGAAGGAGATGATAAGGTGTCCCCGCTCGACGAGAGCAAGGGAATATGTGAGGCGACAAGGGAAAAGCTATGCGAAATACACATGGTCCAGCCAGGAGAGGGCACTAGCACCGTTGAAGTATCGTATATGGGACCAAGCACCTAGTTCAAAACTAGAAGGCTACGCCATTCTTTATCAACCGGAGGTCCTAATGAACCTGTCTTGCCACTTTCTCTGCATCACGAGTAACCCCAGAGGGTGACTCAGATGTTTTTCTTCAGTTTCATGTTTTTTAATTTCCTGAATGTCAACCTTTTTCCTTGTCTTCCCCAAAATGCCAAGAAATGAAATCATGCTTGATTACTCACTTTCTTCTTCTATGTTTTCTTTTTGTGTTCTCTTCAATTCTGATAAATGCAGCTTTAAATAACATGACATGTTTGCGGACTTCATGCCCGGATCCCGAGAACTCCAATCAGATTTCAAATAATGAGTCAAAATTTGAGATATAAAGAATTTGAAAAATAGGAACAACTAAAGAAAATTGGTTCATTGGTTTGGAGAATGTCCGTCACTAAAACAGAGTTTGAGAGCAGTAAAGGGGTTTAGACCCTTACAGAATGATAACCTTAACAACTGCGGTTTGTCACGAGCAATTGTACCAAAAAGAAAGAAGGGTCCATACGCCATCGAAAAACGTTACCAAATGGAACATTTGTATCTGGGCGACGTCGGAAGAAACGACGTCAGCCTTGCTTGGAAAGCAGGTGCAGTGATATGTCTAAATCACTCTGGCGATATCTTTGCACAGTTTGAGATGACGAAGGCTTTCATTCTCGCTATCCAAACACTATCAACCCTTTGCAAAACCCTTTTTGAGCTGGTTACTCTTCTTTGATTACCCTTTTTGGAACTTGAAAATATTTTTGAAAAAAAAAACAAAAACAAAAATCCAAAAAAAAAAACAAAACAAAAATCCAAAAACAAAAGCAAAAACAAAAATCCAAAAACAAAAGTGCCTGAACTACGTTTGACTTGATTCCGAAAGGATACGTAGGCAACCTCTCCTTGGGGTTCAGTCACACCAACAATAAAATCCCAGTCACCCCGGAAAGTAAAACTGGGGCAGAATTTATAATGATCCCACCCAGAAAGTTCCAAAGTTGTAGTTCAATCCAAATTCTTTTCACCCCAAACCTTTTTTAAGTCCTTCTGATCAATCAGCAAAGCATTTCAAAAAAGGAAGATGGGATTGTTTGGGTCCGATACAACAAAATGAGGAGAATAAAGATGAGAGAGTCTTGTCGGTGAAAACCTTTGGGCACCGTAAGGCGACGAGAGAAGAGAAATTGAAATGAGAGAGCTTGTTTAGTAAAAACTCGCAAGGAGTACTAGTAGGCGACAGTAAGAAGAGAAATGAGAGAGGTCGACTAGCGAAAACCCGCAAAGGGCGTTGTCGGCCAAAAAGATGATTCCACCTCGGAAAGTCCTGGCAAGGTTCCCGGGTTTTTGAAAAAATATAGATCTGTTTTGATTCATGAGGAAATGCAAGTTCTCGGAGGTCGGGCATCCAGTCCAAAGGGCATGTCATGTCAGTTTGAAACTGGCATACACTCCAGATAAGTCCCTCTTTTCTCCCCGAAAGGGGCGTTTCTCTTTAAACTCATATGTTCTCCTTTACATAGTTTTCTTTGAGTTCTTTTTGATCCAACTCTTAATTCCGTAGTAATCGCAAAGAAAGGTGGCAGGACCGGTTTTACAGGGCTCCGTTTGGCGAGAGTCGAATAAAATGTACAACCTCGGTGGCACGTCAGTCCCATCCCGACTGGACATGATAGTTGATTTGCTTCCAAAACTGACAAATCCCCACAGGCTATCCCTGGTACAATTCCCCAAAGAAGTCCACCCCAGCACATCCCCAGCAAGTTTGCTACAAAAAAAAAATCCCCACAGAGTCTCCCTGATAAAATCCCCACCAAAATCCTCAAGCAGAAAGGGACAGAAAAGCCAAAGCCTTATAAGACAAATCATCACAAAATCTGGAAACGCAAGTCTGAGTAGTCCAAGGGTTTTCGCATGTGAAATCCAATCAATTGCAGAGTTTCTCAACAAGAATTGGGCCAAGACAAAGCAATTGGAACAGTCAAGGCCCCCAAACCAACCGCCGTTTTCAAACTAATAATCTTTCTTTGTTTAGGAAAATTGAGACAGGTGCGACACAAAGCAGTT
This sequence comes from Nicotiana tabacum, assembly GCF_000715075.1. Classification (NCBI taxonomy): domain Eukaryota; kingdom Viridiplantae; phylum Streptophyta; class Magnoliopsida; order Solanales; family Solanaceae; genus Nicotiana; species Nicotiana tabacum. The sequence continues at coordinate 94,408,737 of NC_134095.1, read as the reverse complement.
GTGCAAGAAGCAGGTGTAGCCCAAAAGAGATGAAGCGCGCAAGAATTGAAACAACCTTGCAGCAGAAAACGGCCAAAGGTAAGTTTCCCATAATATTTTCATGCATTTTGATTAAAAACCATGGATCTCCCTGGCATAACCCAAGGGGCTTTATCTACCCAAATCTCTTCGGCATAACCCGATGAATCTTCCCGGCATAACCCGATGAATCTTCCCGGCATAACCCGACGAATCTTCCCGGCATAACCCGATGAATCCTCCCGGCATAACCCGATGAATCTTCCCGGCATAACCCGATGAATCCTCCCGGCATAACCCGATGAATCTTCCCGGCATAACCCGATGAATCCTCCCGGCATAACCCGATGAATCTTCCCGGCATAACCCGATGAATCTTTCCGGCATAACCCGATGAATCTTCCTGGCATAACCCGACGAATCCTTTCGGCATAATCCGATAAATCTTCCCGGCATAACCCGATGAACCTTCCCGGCATAACCCGATGAATTTCCCCGGCATAACCCGATGAATTTTCCGGCATAACCCGATGAATCTTTTCGGCATAACCCGATGAATCTTTTCGGCATAATCCGATAAATCTTCCCGGCATAACCCGATAAATTTTCCGGCATAACCCGATGAATCCTCCCAGCACGACTCGATGAATCTTTTCGGCATAACCCGAGAACTTTTTTCCATGTAATCAGCATTAGGGTTTTAAACCCTAAACTGAACTTTTCCTTTCAGCCAGCATTAGGGTTTTAAACCCTAAACTGAGCTTTTCCATGCAATCAGCATTAGGGTTTTAAACCCTAAACTGAATTCTTCCTTTGTTCGGCGTTAGGGTTTTAAACCCCAAACCGAACCTTTCCCTAGCTAGCCGGTATTAGGGCTCCAACCCTGAACTAAGCATGCATATCCTCTTTCATAAATTTTATGAACTTCCTGGTAAATAATTAACGAAATTTTCCTAGTGAAACTGGGGCAGAAAATTTCGTTCGTTTGTTTGTTTTTTCCCGCAGGTCTAACCTCGAGCCACACGGATCGAAATGGCCCATGAGATGAGTCTCAACTCAGAATCAAAGAAGAAAAAGACAAAAGAAGACATCCTGAGATATCAGAGTGAATGGAGAGCAGATTGACTCCAACATTTGACTAAGGTCCAGAACCCTACCAATCGCGTCTCGCTCAGTATCCCGGAGATTAAAACAAGTCGCCACAACTCGCAAGCATCAAGATTCAGATCGGAGTCTACAAGCAAAATCAGCTAAGACCCAAGATCAAGTCGTAAAAGAATCATAGATAGGAATCTCGTAACTAGCAGTTGACATACATATAAGTAGTTAGTTCAGTTTCTAATTTTCGTTTGGTTGTAATAAGGCGGTCAGTGACGTAGCAGTGACAACAGCAACAGAAGTAGCAGCAAGCATTGCAAACCCATGGTAGTCCCAGCTACCAAAACTTCCCGAACTACATTGACCTGATTCCTGTTTAGCCCAGGATATGTAGGAAATCTTTGAAGCAAGATTCGGTCAGATCTTTCAAAAAACATGCTCCACACGGAGTAGTCCATAGGCAAAAATCGCTCATGCACGCTCACTTTATCTTTGCACGAAAACTCTTCGTGTTTCCGAACAAAGAGGGGCAGCTGTGAGCACGTGATTTTTGTTGCACGAGACAATCGCTCCAAAAGAAATAAAAAATAACAACAATTGATCCCGTTGTACAATTTTGAGATTTTTACATGGCACTTCGTTAATTGTTTATGACTTTGGCCCATTTTTACTTTATTAAAACAAAATACAAAAATGTACGTGTCATGCATGATCTGAACCGTAACATGGTTGTTAAATAGAAAAAGCATGAACATGCATCTTTGCCCGTGATTTTGTTTTGTTTAATTTTTACCTATTTTGAATCATTTTAATGTGTGTGCAAATAATTGTATTAGGTGTTTATTTTAATTTGATTTTACTTAGTTTTGTATTTTTATAATAAAAAAAAAGAAAGAAAGGAAAAGACCCCTTCCGGACTTGGGCCAATTTGTTAAAATTGGCCCAACAAACTCAGTCCAAAACCCAGGCCTGCCCGGTCCAGACCATCTGATGCCCAGAGAATCCAAACGACGTCGTATTGATACAGGTTGATCTGGGCCGTTGATCTCAGATTGATCAACGGCCAAGATCAATCCCCCGTAACCCACCAACAAACCCGACCCGTCTCACCCGGACCGACCCCAAACCTTTATCCTTGAAACGACGTCGTCCCTGGTTAGCCAAAGGATCCTGGCCCTTCATCTCATCTCATCCAACGGCCAGGATCCATTTGCTCACTAACTATATAAACTCCTAACACTACCCTACCCCCCTATCCAAACCCCAGCCTTCGTCGTCCTCACCACAACCCCCCAAACCCTAGAGCCGCCCTAGTATCCCCCACCATGAAAACCGGCGGCATGAACGCCGGTGACCTTCCCCTTAACACCATAGAACCCCCTTGACGTCCTGAACCCAAATCCATCAACCACACACCTCGAATCCTATCCCACCTTCTCGAATCTTCATTTGAAGATTCGAGTCGGAACCCAATCTACACCGATCTGTCCTAAATTCATACCAGACCCCCCTCGTGACCAAACCATACTTGGTTTGGTCCGAATCTAACCAGGGAAACACGAATCCCAGATCTAAGTTTTTGAACTCTAGTTTTCCCTGTGCATGTTCCGTGCTTTGTTCAAACTGAAGAGATTAAGGTCTAATGGACCTTAATCGAGGTGTTTCTCATCCGAGAAACATTTCGTTTAAAAGTCCATTCAACCTTAAAGAAGGTCCGTTCAAACACCAGTGGATTTTTCTGATTTGTTCCTTAAAAAGCTTTAAGGTGAGTTAATTTTCTTTTCTTTATTTCAGTTCGTATGTTTGTGTGTTGTTAAAGGCCTGTCCGCATGGCCAAACTTTTTGTTTTATGTTTTTGAACTGCTATTGTCCACCTTGGTCGGACCTCTGTATTCAGTCAAATCTTTCTTCATAATGCGTGTGTATAAAATGTATGTTCTATTGAATTCGTAATTGGTCATTCATTTAGTTCCTAGGGCCTTTCTGTGTTAACATTGCAATATGAACCCCTTATGTGATACTGATTAAACGTCTGATTTCTGGCTACGATTGTATGTGTTAATGCTAATATAATCGAGTCGACATATGTCGTCAATTAGTTTCAACTGTCTGAACAAGAATAAATCGATTTGCTTCTGTTGAACATTGCCTTAATCAATTAAGAACTAAGTTCAGTTACTTATAGTTGTTAATTTAGAAACCTGAGGCTTGGTCTGTAATTGAAATCTGAATTGATGGCATGTGCACTTGTGCACAGCATGTGCATTGTGCATAGCCTGGTCCCTGTATAAAGGGCTTTTGATTTAAAAATGGTTTGACAGCATATGTTGTCAGATATATTCTATTGCCCATACCCTACTTTAGTTTCAGAAATAATAAACATCACAAAAGGTAAGCCTGCCAAGAGAATATGATGGGGACTTTCTAATACTTAAGTAGCTAAGTGGAACTGAAAAGGGGCAGCACATGGGAGGGGTATGGTGATATTCTAAAACAGGCTGTTAAAAGGGCTGAGGTTTAGGCTTATAAAAGGGGATCCCATCTGAAGGGAAGGAGAGATACAGGATTGAGAGATAGAAATACACACACACACACAAAAGGAGGACAGAAGGAGAAGGGAAAAGGAAAATAGATAGACTGTGAGGAATTCTTTGAAAGAGAGAGCTGGAATACACATTGAGAGATAGATATACACACACAAACAGAAAAGTTGGGAAAGAACTCTGTTTGATAGCACAGACAGACAAAAACTAGAAATTGCATTCTTAGTTGCTGTTTTGATTTCACTGGCCTTGATATGTTGTCCAACACTGATTCCTTCTAAATCCAACTGGGTCTGTTGTTCGTTTGTTGGTCTATTCTGAGATTTGGTCTAGCTGGGATCTAGATTCTACCCCAATTGTTTCATTTGTTTGCTGCTGCTGTTACTCTGATTCCTGTTGCTGCTGATTTTCCCTGTTATTCTCCTCTTCTTCTTTGCATTTCAGCCTTCCAGGTACACATTTCGAATCCCGTATTGATGTAACTGAAACAATTCGAAAGCATGAAATGAAAAGGGTTGAAGAAGTTCAAGTATTTGTTGTGATATTCATGGTACACTAACGGGTCTGTAAAAAATTTTGATTAGTTCATAATTCAATAGTTTGAAAGCATGTACTGGTACTTGACTGGGTTTAGCCCCTTTGTGTTTTAATTTGGTAGTTGTTTGTTAATACGGGGTATGTATACTCCAATCTTATACAATGCTGTTTATGTTTCATTTAATCTTTTTTTTGGTTCCGTTAGGCAGTACATAGGGTCACGCTCAAAGTCCCATTAGTAACAATATCCAGTAACTAAATCCTTTAATCTAGTCCAAATAAGTTCAGTTAAGTTCAAATTAAGAAATGTTCGGATTAAGTATTGCATTTCATCTATCTCATATGTGATCTTTTGTCCGACCAGGGCATTTTCGTAAGGCATGACGTCTTTTACTTTAAAAGTAATTAACCAGAAACTGATAGGAGTTTGGTTTAGGCCAAAGTATATATTTCAATTATCATGCATTTTTCTTTCTTCTATCTCTGGAAATAAAATAATAGAAATGTAGTCACTGTAGGATACCCTTCTAAAAATAATGAGACGAGCCTCGCCTAATAAAAAATGCAAATTGCGGGGCCCTCAACAACTAATCATAATATTTAGAATTCGGGCTAGGCCATTTAGTGAATCTCATGGCCTTCTCAAAAATAATAACGCGCTAGACTTTTCAGGCACGGCTTAATTAAATCATATTCTTAAATTCGGGTGCACATTGATGTGTCCCAAATCCGAATCTCAACGAAGTCCGAATGTGTCGACGATCACGGGTGCATTGATTGTGACGTGGTTCGACATGCATTTTCACGACGTTGCAATTCTATAAAAATAAATGATAATAATAAAAGCGGTATAAATCTAATAAGAAGCATATAAATCACAACATGTATTTAAATCAGTTATTTAGCCATTATAACAATTTAAGCGACCGTGCTAGAACCACGGGATTCGAGGGTGCCTAACACCTTCCCTCGGGTCAACAGAATTCCTTACTTAGAATTTCTGGTTCGCAGACTTCATTTGGAAAAGTCAAAAATTTCCTCGATTTGGGATTCAAGATAAACCGGTGACTTGGGACACCAAAAATCAAACCTTTCCCGAGTGGCGACTCTGAATTAAATAAATAATCTCATTTCGAATATTGTCACTTAAATTGAAAAAACTCCACCCGCGCATCTAACCCTTCGGGGCGGGGGGCGCGCAAAAAGGAGGTGTGACAGTCTCCTGTTGACTATGCTTCCTCGGGATTTACCTGATGTCAATTGCATTTGTTGTATCCAATATTGGTTATTGCCTAAATTGTCCTTTGTCTATCTTCAATTTCACGTGTTATATTATCATTCGACTATTTGAGAGATTGATTTCTTGTGCTCAGATTGGGTTAGACTGATCCCTTTGATGCTTCTATCCTGCTTTGAAATACATTTAAGACTTTTTTGTAATTTTTCCCCAAGTTGGGTTTGCAGATGGGATTTACTTTGGATACTATAATTGGTCAAAATTCGTACCGAAAATTTAATTTACAAGGAAATATGGAAAATACTAGGAATTGTATGTAATAAAAGAACTCGATACTTCACACACACTGTACCAATACTCAATATTATTCTATCATAATTCGAGACAACCTAAAAAGCCCAAAACAGATCAACATGCTTAGAATTATCCCATTCCGCGGCTCTAATCAAACAAGCTAAACATCAACTCATCATCACTCTCTTCCTTTTCTTCCTGTAATTTACAAAGAAGAAAAAATTCAGCTTAGGTTAACAGAAAATAGAAAAGAAAAACGAGTCAAAACCCAATCTTATAATTTTTTTTAAAAAAAAGCACAACCTGCTCAATCTCACTGTTCGAGAGTCAATTAATACATATACTTATAGTATGTTTGGCCAAGCTTCTAAATTCAGCTTATTTTGAGAAGTTTCTCAAAATTACTTTTTAAAAAAATACTTTTGGTGAGAAGCAGTTTGTGTTGATTAATTAATTAGAAAAGCACTTTTGAACTGTAATCTACTTCTCAAAAACTGCTTTGTTTCTCCTCAAAAATACTTTTTTCCTTCCAAAAGTTTAGCCAAACACCTCAATTTTTGGCAACAAGTGCTTTTGGCAAAAAAAAACACCTTGGCCCCAAAAAAAGGTTGGCCAAACAGGCTATTAGTCTCATTAAGTTGGGTTTGATTATATAAATTCTCTCACTGACCATTACATAACATTTTATGCTTGAAAATACGTTTTTCCAACTTATTACGTTGATTGCATTCCCTCATAAAAGGGGGGATTCTCGTCGTGTAACTTAATAGAAAAGGAAATAAATCATTATAAGCATAAAGTATTTATCATTGGAGTTTCAACACATAATAAATAATTATGACCACAAAACTTAGTTAACTTGATAAAATGGTAAAAGTTGATATCTGAAAGACAGTACATAATAACTTGAGAGAGAATAGTACGTGCACATTAATTACGGAAGATGAAAAGTTAACATAAATAAATAAAAATACAAGTACGTACCTTCTTCTTGTCACTGGCGGAAGGTGCAGTTGCAATGTCGTCACCGGTATTAGGAGGAGGAGGAGCAGCAACAGCGACGGTAGCAGCGGTGGCTCCACCAGCGCCAACGTTCATGACAAGATCATCTACATTCATCTTCTGACAAAGCTTCGCAAAAAGGCTGGGCCAATATGATTCCACCTTCAAGTTTGCAGCTTTCACCAGTGTGCCAATTTTCTCCGCCTGATACAGTACAAAAAATACACTAAATTTAGTTCAACTATTTTTTTTGAAAAAAAAAACATAAATAGAAAATTTTCTTTAAACATAAAATTCCTCACAATAAAGCAACTATTTATTAGAGAAGTAACCTTTTGACCAAAAAAAAAAAAAGAAGCAAGAGATTATTACAGAATGAGAATAATGAGATGAAAAAATTTGACAAAAAAGAAAAGAAAAACTTGAAGAAAGAGTATTATGAGAGAAGGAGGAGAAGAGTTAATAATTACAGTAACAGGAATGTCATCATCGTGAAGGATCAAACAAGCATAAGTGCAAGCGAGTTCACCGGTGGAAGACATGTTTAATTTCTCTGATTTCTCTTTTGGATTCTCCAAACCCTAATGTATATTACTCGGAAATTTGGGGGCCGAGTTTTGAGTGTGAAATAGGGTTTTGTGGGGATATTTATCGGCGGATTTCTTGGGGCGCAAGTTTTCGGTTTTGTAGGGATATTTATCGGCGGATTTCTTGGGACGCAAGTTTTTCAGTCCTATTCCTATTTCAATTGGGCTAGAGACTCGGAGCGACAGAAATACTAGTACCTATTATTCCGTATGGGTCCACAAAAGTTTTTACTTCTTCCCTTCTTTTAGGAAAGCTAGATTTCCTTAGCACTAAAATGTTGTTTATCGCTGCTACGACTTGCAAAGCTAACCTGTACACTTTAACAAAAATAAATTCTATAAATCTCACATATGTCCCTACTCCCTATATTAATACACAGTTCTTTGATTATTAATATCTATCTATTCTACTTCCACGCATGATATTGGATATATTCCTATTTCTGTATGCACATAAATGAAAAGTTACATCATATGCATCCTTCAAATGATTATTCTCTTTAATTAACATACTTTTAGGTGAAAGCACTTAATTATTCTTCTCGGCACTTGACAACTAGAGTATTTTTCTAATATATAAATATCCTAAGTTTCTTAAACAGGATCTTAGTACCACCTTTTTTTGAGTTTATGGCTAATAGATTACTTTTACTATATCAATTAGTTCATATATAGTTTTTAAATAATTAATTTCTTTAGGTTTTACCTTTTTAAGAAGAAATTAAGGGGAATAAAATCGAGATTCTCAATATACATAGATGTCATATTGCCTCCTTTTATTTGACTAGTCTTAATGTACGTGTTTTGTGCTTGTACTCATATTAATGAATATAAACTGAAAATTATATAAATATTATTAGATATTTATATAAAATTATAAAATAAAAGTTAAAGTTTTTTTTTAAAAAATAATGGATATTTTTGTATTTATCTAGCTCAATAGATAATGAAATCATGTCCAATTGAAGTTTTCAAATGTCTTATTGTGATCTATGAGGACTTATGCGGAAATATTTTATGAAAATTATTGTTATTTTTGTGATTAATACTAAAGCAAAATATGAAAAATACTTTTTTCACGATTCTTAGATTAATCTTTTGATCTTTTAGAGTTTGAGAATGAAAAGATTGGCCTTGTACCTCCTAAATATTAATAATGAAAATGTAAAATACTTAAAATTGATTAATGTTGAGTTAATATTTTGTGATAAATAACTTAAAATATGAACAATGTAGGGAGTTGTCCTTCGTCAAAATAAATTCAAAAAAGAATAATAATGAAGGACAACTCATTTAGAATACATATTTTAAAAGAAAAAATAATTAATGATAATTCATTAAGAGTACATTTGCACTTAGAATTAATGAGCGTAAAATTTTGAATATCACTTAAATATTATTAAAAATATATTTTGAGTTACAAAATAAAAATTAAGAAATTTTTTTTAAAATTTCTAAAAACTATTTATCCAATTTAACTAACTCAGTAAAAAGTAAATAAGTTTTCAAGTGAATTGCAGGTCTCTAGCCAATAAAAATACCACCGAAGTACTTGAAAATGATACAAGATTTTACAAAAAAATATAATACCATTAAACTAAATTATAATTAGGGGCTCTCAGCTTTTTGTTAGTTCTTTTTTTCCTCCCAAAATTAACTTTTTATTTACTATAATATATTATTAAAAGATAAGAATAACATTAATTGTACAATTTAGTTTGTTTGCAAAGCAGGATAGATTTATAGTTACAGCTAAAGATTTAGAGAATACGGCATGCGGGGATTTATGTCCAGGTTGTAAAGTCTTTTTATACTTTGTAAATATTACTTGGTAAATTAAATTCTTTTACTTACCAAAAAGAATATTAAATGTAAGAAGTAGAAAAAAGTTAAAAAAACAGATATCTTCCACCACTTATCCATCACGTTATTTCCAGAATCTTAGAAGTTGGATTTTTTTGGTAACTTTTTAATTAATTTTAACCTAAATGTTAGGATTTCTTACTTAGTCCCATAAGGAAAGATATAATAATTAAACTTTTAGTTGATTCTATTGTCCTAGATATTAGGAAAATAATTTAAATTACAATTTTGTCCAACATAATATTAATTTTTAAAGGATAAAAAATGCGAACAACATTTTTCTAAGGGTCTTCGTGCTTTTAATATAGTACTAGTATCTATGAACGTGCGTTGCACGTTAATAATGGCACGTAATGATTTAAATATTTATTTATGTGAAGGAATAATAAAATTTAATTAATGAGAAAAATTTTATGTATAATAATACAACAATCATCTAAATGCAGAAATATATTAATATAATACATGAATTTAAATTAAAAGGATATCATCAAAACTTACACAAATGATATGGTCATGTTAGCTAGATAATTAGACATTATAATATAAAAGTATTTAATGTGATGGTATCTTAGCGAATATTTCTTTGTGGACAATATTTTTTTGTGCATGTTTCCTCCTAATGCGTTGGCTGTTTTGCCTTAACCAAACCTCTTGTTGTCGATCTTGGTATCCCTCTTGAAAGTACAACATACAATGTTTGTGCAAGAAAATATATTGCAGTAAATATAGTCCAATATTTATGATGTTTGTCCTTATGCTTTATTTGTTATATTTGAAAAACATAAACATACTAAAAAATATTTTCACACAAATTTAAAAGGATATTCCTTAATTGCGGAAGACGAAAGTTGAAGTCAGGGATAGGAATATACTTAGAAGCACATTAACCAGTATCATAATTTATGCATATATAACGTTATTGTCAAAACTTCTATATACAATCTGTGTGGTATTACATAAGCTATTCGGTGGTATCTGAATTTTTCAGTAGCATGACGGACATATTTTTCTTCAAAACTAACTTATATACAATGAAAGAACTATTTCAACTTAGTCTATTATATATACGGTGACAATAACATACATAAGAAATAAGAAACTTGACAACAAACATGTATGGTAGAAGGCCATTTAATATTAAAGTATTTAAGTATTCTTCTTGGTAGTAACTATTGGTATCATTTTCTGCTGAGTCAAACTGAAAAATATTTTGTTTTTATTTAGTTGATCAACATATTCATTTCTCTTAGCTAAGATATTTTTTTAGTTCTATCATGCGATTTGCACAAATTGCGTTTTAAACTAATGATAGAATATTTTTCTTATTAAATGCACTACTATTACCATTAGGATTGATAACCAAGTGTTGAGGATGAACCAAATCATCTTTTATTAGATGCTCTTCTTCGTTCCCGATACGAAGTTAGAAGACACTGAATACTGGATTTGTTCTTACTTTATATTTCTTGTCAATGAACTACTGGTAGTACTTGACAGAAATCACCTCTCAAACCACTAATTTTTCACCAAACGGTTCATTAATATCCAATATATCTATAGAACTCTGGGCAATTATTTTGATTGTTTGACACTTAGCCGTAAGTGCTTTATCCTATATTATCAATTTTGCTTTCCTTATAAATTTAGCATCATTGCTCTACTTTGATATATTTGTGATAGTTATTTAAGTTGTTTGAAGAGGTATATCAAATCTAAAGTGGGTGGCCTCACAATAAAATCGTTGTTGGTACACCACTTGCTATTATTGCTAGCATTGTCATGCCTCTTGATATGATATTTGCGAGTAATGCATGATATAGAAATATTATTTCGACTCTGCCGGAGGCATCTACAAAGAATAATCTCGTTATACCAGAGTCAACTCTTTATAATATAGTCTTGAAAACTTGTTATTGTTTAGAATTTGGTTTTGATTGTGCTTCCTCGGACACTTCTATAGCATTTTGATTCTTAATAATATACTAACCTTTTTATTTTGTGTTCTAACGCTTTTTTAATGGAATAAATTTATGTACCCTAAGATTTTTTTTAACTTGAATAAGAATTTTACTTTTAGACAATGAATGCACACTTCAACAATCGTCGCACCCAAAATTTCTCCTTGTATTTATTTTTTAAATGTTTTGATACATCTTAGTAAAAAAAATTACTTACACTCACTTTGTTGAAAGTAACTTTCATGTGCATTCTCTTCAAAAATAATTATTCATTCTTTTATAAAGTTACAAATTCTATGATACTCAAGGAAGGAAAATAAATAGTGTATTTTCAGTTTAGAATAAGTCTAATTGCAAACTCTAAGAATCAAAATCACAGTGCAAGATTAGTTTTAATGAGCAAAATTTTTTGTCTTTGTATCCAAAAAAAACGAAGTTTTAATATCGACGATATAGTTCGTCTTCAAATCTTTGACTGAATTGTTCATTTAAATAATGATCATTTCACTTATTAACCAACCACCCCTTCCCCAAAAAGAGCTCAATCTTTCAAAATCAATTGTCTGATGATAAAGTAAAACAGAATAAATTCACATGCTTCTTGAAAATAAATAAGAAGCAAAGAAGACAAAAGAATGGAAAAGAAAGGATAGTGAATAAAGTGCTTCGGTCGAGTTTGAATTGCCCGACATAGAGCTAAGAGTGACCTTAACTCTTTCTTAAAACCAAAGCACCCAGACCCAAGTTTTGCTTGTGGGTGCTCATTCTCATTATATAGCAAATTTCCTAGAATTTCATGTAAAATATATAATCTCGAACTCTGAGACAATGGGTGTTTCAGCGTGGATCCGCCCATGGTATTATATATTTATGCCTGAAAATAATTATAGTAATACGATTCCTAAAGGTAATCATATAGGATTCCTAACGTGTAGTATTATGTCCTAAAACTAATAGGATTACAAGGCTAATGTCTAGAATTCCGAGTATGTCCTTTTATTATGAGTTATCATGCTTAATATTAAAAGAATATTTTTGTAATCCAACATTTTATTCATGCTTTTATAATAATATAGATATAAATAGATAGATAAATATAGATAGATAGATATAGATGTACATATTGTTACCAATGCTTTGCTCACGTTATTCCTTCATTTGAACCTGTCATCCAAATTTTAGCATATCTTAAATCTTACCCATTTTAGCCAAACAAATTTTAGGCGGGTCATTATCCAACTAGGGGTGTCAATGGATATTTAAAAATCGACTAAACCGGCTGAAATGTACCGTACCGAACCGATTTTTAAGTTTCTTTTAATAAAACCGTAAGTTTTTATATAAATCTATAACTGTACCGATAATAAGGGTAGGCTTTTTATTTTATGAAAATAAATAATAAATTTACATGTGAAAAATATATTTATATATTAATTTTAAAAATAATAAAGCATTAAATTATTCCTTGGTCTTGGAATTGTGAAAACAGTTACAAGCCAACAAGTAATTAAACTCAAAATCCTAATTCCCAAACCTATTATGCTACTCCAATTGAAACTAAATTATTTCCAACATATATATTCACTAGCAAATTAAGACATAAGGTATTGTAGCGATTATGAGTAGCAAACTACAAAGTATTGAATATGGTTCCTTTGGTATGATTTAGATTTACCTATTTGAATATTCAATCTTCTATAGACTTTATGCTTGAGTCTCAATCCCAGCTTGGTTACTATCTTTCCAAGTGTGATTTATTTTATTTATTAATTTGCTTAGTTTAATTCTTTTACGCCATTGTAGAATAGTTGATGGATCTATACTCTAGCCATCTTTCATATTTTCATAATTCATCACTCTTTCAAATGTAAAAATGTCAAGGAAGTTTTGCTATGCCTTATAAACGTACGTATGTTATTGTATTCTACTCCTACTAGTGACTTTTACATGACATTTTTAAAAAAATACCGAAAATTAACCGAACCGTACCAAAAAGAAACCGATATAATTGGGACGGTTTCGAAAAGTCCAATTTTGGTTATACATAATAGAATAACCAAAAAATTAGTATGGTACAAATTTTACAAAATAACCGGTTGAACCAAATCACTTACACCCCTAGATCCAACCCATCTTAACCCAAGTAACTTTTATACGGGTCAATGACCCACCCATTTATTGACTCACCTACCTTAACCCACCAAAATTAACCCAGCCCGCCCACAGTTGACACCCCGGGATCATTTCTACAAAACCACAACGAAATAAATGTAACGAATGCATTGAGTGACGACAAATATCTTAATGAATAAGGCGTAAAGAGACTAAAATAGCACAGAAGAAAATATAAAAACATATGAAATATCAAAACTAAAAGGCTTTCGCGAAGACTCGAATTTGTCAAGCTTTTGATGTTAGGTCCGCTCATATTAACCGCACCAAACCTCCAAAATAAAACTTAAAAGCATACTTTTCAATAGAGAGAATGAAGAAGGTAGTGATGTAAAACTCAAATACCATCAACTGCCAGATGAGATGGGTGTGGGGGAAAAAATTAAAAGGCAAAAGGGAAAAAGAAGAAAGGGAATTATTAGAACTTGGTACATTCATGATATATGAGAAACAGAGAACAAAAGAAGCCAGCCAAGAGTGATCAAAGACTTGGTCAAACAAGCAGATATTAGTCTCTGTGTTACTATCAATGACTGTATTGAACTAAGTTACTAACTTCAATTCAGTAGCACAATAACGCTAGCTGTTTCCGGAGGTGGAGACCTCAGTGCTACACATTGGACAGACCTGCATGCACAAAAATCATGTACAACAATCAACTGCAGCCCTGGAAATAACAATCTTATATAGAAATCTAAAAAATGAGCACTAAAAAGTAACACTATGTTATTATTCAACAAGTAGGACAGGGAATATGTGAACAATCTGTAAATATAGGTTAGAACAAAAGGATGCATGGGCTGATCACACGACTTTTACCCAGTGAGTAAGTTGTGTGCGGACATAGCTAGTATTATCCTGCTATTGCGATCATTAAGCACAACTTTAACTAATAGACCACACAGGATGAAGGAACCATGTGAGAGAGAGGCTGAGGCAGGAAACAACTACTACTTCTATATTACATATATTACACCTTTTACCCCCTTTTCTGCAAGTGGTTATCACATAAAAGCAGGTTCTATTACTTGACTAGAGAAACTCATAGTAAGCTTGAGAGCAAAACATATGGCAGTTATCCCTATTCTGATGCATCATAATAATTTGATAAACATAAAATTCAACAATTTAAATTCATTTAAGCTGAAGCTGAAATCAAAAGTCAAAACCATGATTTAATTCTATTTAATGCAGTGAATATACTACCAGTTATTAACATTTTTTTTCAACTAATACACAAAACGATGCAATGTGCAAGGGAATCCAACATCTTAATCATCATATCCATTCCAATGTGTCACACAAAATGGGATAAGAAGTCTAATTCCTATTTGGTCTGGCACGTAGCTAGAAAGTGAAGTAATTCAAGCCCAGGATCTAAGTCACTGCAAGAGTCTTTAAAAAAAAGGGAAAGAGAAGAGGAGTAGAGCAACCAGCTATCACCATCCAACATAGAAAGGTTACCCAAATTCTATAAAATGAGAGGACAATCTAGCTCACTGTGAACTGCATTTGTAAAAGAAGCACAGCTAACATTCAGCAAACGAGTTCAAGTAACTTGACATATACCAGCAGACCATGATGGAGCTAAAGCAAAAAAATTTAAGACTTGGCTTGAGCCACATATCAGACAAAACTGGTGTAGTTTCTAAAAGAAGGTCCAGAAGGTAGAGGAGACTTGACCTACAAACAACAAAACAGAAAAAATAGGAAGACATGACATTTTGACTCAAACACTACAAAGCAAAGATAGTCAATGGCTTAGCAAAGATATCATATAGCAAGCACACAGGACTGCTAAGATTGCAATATCCATTTGCAATATATGAGTCTCATTCACAGTTCAAGGATTGTAAGTGGGGAAGAAAGAGGGAGAGAAGGGGCTGCAATACCTTGTTTATTTGTAACCAATTGTTCAGACATTCAGAATGATAAGAATGTTTGCAGGATAGCACAGTCAATTGGTCACCATCTTCATATTCCAATCTACATATAACACACCTGGAGCGCAAAAGTGTCAAGTTGTGAGCACCTTCACATATAGAAAATAGTTCAGCATAGGATAAGTTAGCTTACGAATCAGTGGTCCCGTCTGATGCAGTTTGTGCCTTATAGTTCACTGAAGGCAAAGAGGCAATTGTATCAGCAGAAAGACCCCTGCTCTCAGTTCCAACAACTTCACCCAGTGCTATAAGTTCCTGCATGAGTACAGACAAATGAACAATACCAAGCATGTGAAGTAAAATATATGAAAGATGTCTAAAAGAGAAAACAACAAATCCAACAAACTGAAGTACCTCATAAGAAAGCTCATCAGGATCGACATCCTCCCATGCATCCTAAAAGCAACAAAATAGACATGTATGGTTAACTACACAAACTTAATACGAAATCACAAAGTTCGTCTCACGCTCCATTATGCAGAAATTCTATGCCTAGAAAATGATGGCGTCGTAGATGAACAGACTGAGATAACCTTAAGTAAACATGAAGAAATATACATGTTTATCCTGTCTATATCTGAAGAAAGCAAAACATGATAGAAGAAATCTTCAGCCTATGGGATTTAATTTTGCTTCTGTTGGCAGTTGCTGAAAGAATCCGTCAATTCGATTTCAAAAATGCATCAAAATAGCAATCATTGATACTCATTGGGGACAACTAAAGTAAACATGAGATAAGATTTCGCATAAGATATACCACATCTGACCTATCAGTTGCTATATGAAATTTGCAGATCTACCACAATTTTTACTAAACCATACAACAATAACAAATACTCCCTCCGTTTCATATTAGATGAGGTACTTTCCTTTTTAGTCTGTTCCAAAATAAATGACACATTTCTAAATTTGAAAATAATTCAACTTTAAACTCTTTCATTTTACTCATTTACCCTTAATGAAAAGCTTTTATAGCCACACAAATATCATGGACCCACAAACTTTTTACCCCTTAAGCTTTTAAGACCACAAGTTTCAAAAATCTTCTTCTTTTTTCTTAAACTTCGTGCCGAGTCAAACTACCTCATCTAATATGAAACGGAGGGAGTAGTACTCAGTCTCAAACAGGTAAGGGTCAGCTATACGAATCCTCACTGCCCATGCTACTCCATTTAAATCATCTCATGCCAATATTAAGCGAATAAAAATAAAAAGTATTAGAAGTATTGTATATTTGCTGAATGTATAAATTTCTAAAAGGTCAAACCACTACTAATGAGTATAAGACCTAAAGTAAAAGTGCTAACGTCTAAAAACATATTCTCAACGAATATGTATCGCAAATATATATCCTTTTTTTTCATTGTACCCAATCTTTTGCTAAGTGTTAATAAATCCCTCGGAATTCAGGTTCTTTGAGATAACTTTATTCCAAGTGATTTTAGGCCTACCTCGTCCTATTTTAACACCTATAATCACCATAGTTTTACACCTACAGGCTAGTGCGTCGCAGGACATGACCAAACCATCCCAAGCAACCTTCTAAGATTTTATCCTCAATGTGTGCTCCTTGAACCTTCTAGAGAATGTGATCATTTCTAATCTTATCTAATCTTGTATACTCACACATCTATCTTAGTCCTGGCACAATGTTGGTGGATCAGAAGCTTAAGGTGACTTTCTGCCAAGCCTTCTAAAGACTATTTACTTTCCTAACTTTTCAAATAAGGAAAACTCAGATTTTCTCAATCTTAAGTTTGAGGGGTCGTGTTAGAATGTCAAGCATTAGCGTATTAGGGTGTTAGCATGTTAGGTTTAGTTTTAAGTTCTCATTGGTTATATAAGATTATGAATCTCCGACCTACAATAGCAGTATTTTGCATTTCATTATCTCATCAAATCATCATTCTCTCTATTTTCTAACACCTTTCGTCTTTAGACTGTGCGAAAATTTAGATCTATACCCTTTCTATAAAGAATATTTCCAAATGCATTTAAAGTTGTTACAGTAAGACTTGACCTAGTTGCTCATGACTTTATTGGCAATGGAGGATTCTGTAGAAGTAATACCTGTTAATCTGGTCTCTACCGGAGCCACAAGCAACTATCTAAATTGAATCATTTAAAGGAAAAGCACTTGCAAATCACCGGTTATTAGTGGCATCTTGAAAACATTTAAATATTTTCAAACGAAGATTCAAAAATTCTAAATCGAAAATCAAAATTTTGTTTTCTTACTTGGGAACAGGCTTACCTTATGCTTCTCTGACAGGAAATCCTCTCTCATCAGTAATGCCCTATTGGCATGCTTTAAGTAACAAAATTTTTAGTATATGCAATAGTGTTGTTATACGATCCATAGAAGGAAGGAGTAGAACTTTATTGGGCTATTGCAGTGGTGACAATGTTGGTGATGACTGGTTGTACTGGCAATATCTAGACTAATAGAATAGAACTACTGCAATACACTTAATGTTATGATAAAACGTAATTCCATAAATATATGTGCATGCATCACAAAGAAAAACAAATATAAGTATGTGTGACTCTGTGTGTGTACCAAATCTTTTAACTTCCCAACTTATTTTTATTTTTAAGTATCACTCTAATACCAGATTCATCTGTCCTTGGGTCGCGGGTCTATCGGAAACAACCTCTCTATCTCCACAAGGTAGGGGTAAGGTCTGCAAACACACTATCCTCCTTAGACCCCACTTGTGGGATTACACTTGGTTTTTTGTTGTTGTTGTTACACTAATACCAAAAACTGTCATACACATATTCTGCACGGGGTTGTCCCTTCAATGGAACAGGTGGATGCAATTATCCAAGATGAAGATTATATGAATTCAACGTATTACCAATCTCAAAATTTATCAACGTTGATCTTTCCTGAACTTATGAAAAAGGAAGCTCAAAGAGTTCAAGATGCAAGAATATGAAAATTCTGATGAATTGACGCATATAAAGATACTATAAATTTAATATTCAGAAGCAATACTGTTACGCTGGCCAGAAATGCTAATTAGAGCCATTAGAATTCTATAACAGATTGTTACCTGGGAATTAATACCACGATCCTCTCCATCTTGAGCTTGTCCAACATACACTAAAAGTCATAGATTTGTCAATATTTTACAAGATAACAGAACGGAATGAAAGGGCTAACAACAACTGTAAGAATAAGTTTCAACAAAAAGACTAACTTTCATTTATCCCGGCAAGGGCCAATAATCTTGCTGCCATGTCCCTCTCTTCGGCATCTTGTAATGCTCTGGCATAGGCCTCATCACTAGAAAAAGCCGATGGGTCTAACTCAATCCCTTGGTTCTCATCCTCGCCAGCTTCATCATGAGCATGCACATCGAATGCATCTTCTTCATCCTCATCTACATTACTATCATCTTCTTCTTCGCTTGGATCATCAAAATCTTCATCATCCTCCTCATCATGGTCATAGCTCCCACCATCCCAACTCCCGAAATCAATCCCGTCACTGTTCATGCTAAGCATCATATAAGCCCTTTCCTATAAGATTAAACATAAGGGCGTCACCTCATAATTATAAGCAAAGACTGAAAAGGACAAACAAGTCACAGAAGATTTCATTCCCTAACTCAAGAGAAAATCCAGTTTCATTTGATCCCTATCAAGTTCCAAAGGAGGTTAAATGAACCTTTACATTTTTATATTTCAAGATCACAACCAGAAAGCAACAAGTCAGGAAACATCTTAGTAATATAGTTCGGCATGAAGAGTACTGCTGCAGATAAAAAGCTTCAGCGTTCTGAATTTGGTCAAAATATAACTTGGGCCGAATATTATCAAAGGCGAAAAAGCGCAAAAAGCTTCTAAAGTCTGTTGGAGCTTTAAGCGCAAAACGCAGCTTTAACAAAGAAATGCACAAATGGAGAAAAACTACAAATATATATGTATAATCCAAGACTAATATCTATAAGCATGAATACCAAATATACGGACAAAGAAATTGAAGAAAATTTACGATAAAGTGAAATATCAACTGCTTAGTGTCGCCTCTTCACGATTACGCTCATTGGCAAGGAAAAGTATGCTTTAGAGCCTTGATGACAACACTAAAGCACCTGATATGCGAGACGAAGCGCTCAACATGTTTTGAGCCTTACTTCCGGGATTAAGTGTGCTTTAAGCGCGCCTTTGATAACACTGCTTGGGCATATTTGACTGGAGTGTGTATAAGCATTACTCAGTTATTCGATTCGGTTGTGGTTCCCAAAAGAGCGATTCAACCAACCAAAAAAACTGGAGTTATGATGTTATATTAAGTCTGTTGCATGTAATGTGATCTCTTGTCATATAGTAGTAAATTTAACCTCTCTCCTATATAGCTTCTTTTTCCTTTTCCCGTATTCCCCTCTCTTTTACTCTTTCTCATTTTCCTCTCCCCATATTCCCCTCCCTCTTACTCTTTTCTCATTTTCGCTTTCCTTTTTCGCATTTCTTTATTTTTCTTGATCCTCTTTCTTTTTGGCTTTTCCAAACCCCTCCTGTTAACTCTCAGTTTCTCCTTTTATTTGCTCTCCGGCTTTGTCTTCAACTTATTTTCCCAGCCAGAATACTTTCATGGGCTTGTCTCAGCCCACGAGCCTATAATCTGTCTGCCATCTTGTTCCTCTAAATAACCATGATTGTCTGGAATCTCAGCAATCACAATGGCAAACTGCACCAGTTTTTTAAAACCAAGGATGCTCTACACAGGCAACTCCCCCCCCCAACCCCCCCCCCCCCACACACAATCATCTCGCCAAAGCCTCTTGTTCAATCACTACTCTTCTAGGCATCGCAACACTGATGCTTCAGTTAAGGATTAAAAATCAAGAATGCTAGTTGAAATATTCGACATTTATTTTTTCATTCAAAATTAGCTGCAAGTTTACCTCAGGTTAACGAATATAGAAGCCAATAATTTTGACACCAAACTGACCAAAATTTTCACAGGCCTGATATCTGGGATGATGATAGCTATCAGTGAACAACTTATTTTCTTTTAATGCTTTAGAAATTTGACTCTTAAGTATGTTATATAAGTCACTTCAATCAAGTGTGAGCTACCATCATTCTACAAAGGGCTTTTAGTATTTAGATTATCTTTACCTCAAATAAAAGTTATAAGCTTTGATTCAAATAAAAGCATAATGACTTGGCACCAAACTTGATTCAAATAAAAGCATAATGACTTCAGATACTTCTCAGATACTATAGAAAGTACTCTTTTCCCATGTGCACCAAACTTCTATTCAGAATCTTATACTCCCTCCATCCTGATTTGTGTGGCATTATTTGACTTGGGACGGAGTTTAAAAAAAAAGAAAGTGTTTGAAACTTATGGTCTAAAATAAGGCATACACATTTATGCGGCTATAAATCATCTCATTAAAAGTAACATGAGAAATTTAAAGTTAGATTATTTCTAAATATAGGAAGGTACGAAACACATGATGTAATATAGTTATAGGTTGTATATAGCAAATCACATCATCCAAGATCCTGATATACACAACATGCTCATCTAGGGTCACAAAAGCTGAATCTTTAAGATGTAAAATAACCCCAATCCTAATTTAAAAATACAAAGCAAAACATGTTGGAGTTGAAATTAAACCCATTGTTTAGAAACGCACCCTTAGTCTATGGGAATAAGGAAGAAAATAAAAAAGAAAAAACTCCTTCAGTTCAAAGCTGAAACCTAATCAGTATTCACGCCAAGTAATGTGGATAGGGCAAAAACCTGCTCTTGTAAAGTGCGGGCGAGAGCAAGATCAGCATCCTCCTGACTAAGGTTGGTGAACGGAGTTCTCCCAGCAGAAACACCCGATTCCCCATTTGCATTGATTTCCACAACTTGCAAACTACTATCCCCATCTGGCCTATTGCCGCCATCGGGGTTTACTCGTTGTTGGTTGTTGGCATCAGCCGCCGCCGCGATGACGGTTGTGCTTTTAGCTGCTGCTGATGCTGCTTCGTTGTTGTTGTTATTACTTTTTGAATTCTCCATTTATGGGCGACGGAAAAGGTCCAGAGAGAAAGCGTGAATAGGTATTTAATAGGGTTTGGGAGAAGGGTAAAGAGGGGAATTGGAAGGGGGATATTCGGATTTTTGGTGAAGTTATATAGAAGAAGAAATCTTAAGCGTAGATGAAAGCGGATGGTGTGTGGGTTTGGTGACGGAGGGATGAATGATTAGAGAATAAATACGGAAGAAATAGGGAAAGCATTAGTATTTCTTTTGAATTGGGAATTTGACGTGCCAGGGCAGTCTCCCCTTTTCCAAACTAAAATACTCCCTCCCGTTTAATTGAGATGGGATAGTTTAACTAGACTTGTAGACTTAAAAGTTCAAACGTAAAAACTTTAAATAATTTAAAGTTGAATTATTTTTAAATTTAAAAATATGTCATTTATTTTAAAACAGACTAAAAAAATGTAACTCATTTAATTTGAAACTTTGAAGCTGACCATACTAACACGTTGTTCTTGTGTTGGTCTGGAAAATCAAATTTGTTGGTTGTCGTTCGCTCATTTTAATTAGGTGTCTTCGATGTTAAACGGGGGAACACATTTAAGGCGGTATCAAAGGCTGGTTTTGCGTGTTTTAGCTTAAAAGTATTTGACTTAAAAAAATTTATGGTCTATCCAAACACTCAAATAAACCCAAAAATGCTTTTAAGCTGGTTTGACCCGCTTTTAAGCCAATCCAAACACTCTCATAAAACTTTGATGATATTTCCTTTTCTTTACCAAAATAATAATAAAATAATTAACCCAAATTGTCGTCTATCTAATTTTTTAAACTAAAAATAACTGGTTGATGTATACTATACGTATAATTATACATAATAAGTATATAACTATGTATAATTAAGGTATGATCTATATATATTGGCTAGAAAAGTATGTAACACTCCAAAATAATTGTGAGCACGTGATTTTTGCCCTATATGAATTACTCCCACAAATTCAAAACAAAATAAATTTTTCCATTATCTGTAAGTTCGTAGATTTTTGTAGCATTTTTTGTTAAATTGTTTGCATTTGTCTGTGCACGCTTATCCTGTTTTAATTCATGAAAAATACAAATATGCTGCATTTGCATTTAGGATTTAATTTTACATTTTTGAATCAAGTAGTAAATTATTTGTTTTATAAGAATTGGAAAAATCACAAAAAAAGTTATTTTTGCACTTTTAATTTAAATTTTGAATTTTGGTAGTTTTCCCTTTAATTTTGTTCTTAATTATTTGTGGTAATTGTTATTTAGAGTTAGTTAATATACTTTGATAGCATAATTTGATTAGGAATTAATTTAGGTTTTATTTTTAATTATAATTTAAAAGAAATTAGAAAAAAGATTTGAATTTGAAAAGAAAAACAAAAGGAGAAAAGAAGGATTAGAGGGGATTTGATTTTGGGCCTGTTTTATTTCAAAATCCACAAGCCCAAATCGTTCTTTTTCCCAAATACCCGCCCAACTCCAGCCTAGATCCATCCTCAATCTGGTCCAAACCCGTGCATAAACTAAACGACGACATTTTGCCATCCCTTTATCTGAACCGATGATTTCGTTTCATCCAACGGCCTTGAAACTTTCCCCATCTCGAATAAGACTGTTCGAGATTCCCCATTGAGACCTAAGACCAAACAAACCCTCCCCTCACCTCCCTCATCAGATAACGCCATCTCCAAGCAAGTCTGCCATTATCGCTGGCGAAATAGCTTTAATCACCACCAAAATTTGGCCATGCAACCATCACCCCTCCCTGCATCCTAATCCATCACCATTTTTCCCAAAATCCTCACCAAATCGGACCTGTTTCAAATCTGAAATCGAAGGAGAAGAAAACATCTCAAGTCCTCGAGTTCTGATGAACGATTGGGCTTGAAACGAGTATCACTCGTTTGTTCTCAAAAGGAACATAAGGTTAATACCAGTTTCGAGTCAAGTCGGAATCGTTGAGTTTGTCAAGCCCTGTCCGTATGGCCATCGAGGTATTTGTTCTTTGTTCTTTCGTCTCTATCGTCTGCTTCATGTTTGAACCGGCCTTCTTCCGTTTCTTTTCTTTTTATTCTTGTTAATGTTTAAAGCCATGGTTCTAAGCCTTATTCCCCTTTAGTTTAAGTATAACTTTAAGTTCAATCAAACGGGTTGGCATATCAATATCCTGGGTATAATGTGATTAATCAGTCATCTTAATAGCTAAATAACTGCTTTCCGAGCATCTCTAAGTGAACTTTTGTTTTCTGCTGAGTTTCAAGGGGTTGGTATGTTTGGAAGATTTCTATTAAGTTCAGAGTGGGCTGTTAGTACAGGCTCATGGTTTGGGCTGGGTTTTGAATTAATTCAACCTAGGGTCAACTTTGATTCATATTGGTTTTGGTTTCAGGGGTAACAACAGGGGCTCATGGGGGCAATTTGGGAATTCTAGGCTAGGGAAATATTGTGTAACTGAATGGGAAGCTTCTGGGAAGTTGGGGAGGGGGACTATTCTGAAATTCTGACATTTGAACTAAGAGTAGTTAAGCAAAATTAAAAATTGACTAAGGTTTGCTAAGCTAAAATGAAAATATTGAAAGGGGCAAGGTGCAAAACTGATACTTTGAAGCAGCCCTAAATAACTTGCCTATAAAGGCTCTTTAACTTGGCATTCAAGGCAAGGGTTTTAGGAGAAAAAAAGTTCTGCAAAAATTCAAGAACGGCTGACTGAGAAAGCTAAAATAAAGACTGAGTTTTAGAAACAACTAATCTCATTTTGAAATTCCGAAAAAATGCTGAAAATTGCTTGAACTAGTTTTGATTTTGGTTTTTAGTTCTTTGAATCTGTTGTTAAGTTACAATTTTCTAAAAAATTCCAAAGTTGTATCTGGGTGAAGAAATGGCTTGAGTGAGGGTTAGAGGTCTAGTTTGAATCGCTTGGAGTTGGTTTTTCTTTAGAAGTCTGGGTTCATTTCAGCTGCTAATACTGTTGCATTACTACTGATACTGTTTGCTGTTGCTGGCCCCTCATTCTTCTCACTTTCTTTACTTTTCAGGTACCTTTTGGAACCATATACAACATGTAAACATGTGAATCTAAGCTTTGAATGTGAAATACTTTGGATACAAGTTGTATCTCAAGTCTATTTCATCTGTTGTTTTTTTATTTTTGTATTGTTATTTATGTAAAACCTAAATTCTGCATGATAGCCTAGCTCTTTATCATGTTGTTAAAATCTTGTAGAGTAAATCTATGTGTGCTCGTTGGTTTGATTCTGGGAGTGTATGAGTATGAAGTTGGATTCAAGTAAATTGAAGTTCTGAGCGTATGGATTGCAAAGTCGTTGAAATAGTTATTCTGACATATATGTGTCATGAGTTTATTGTAATAGAAGTTCAGGTGTAGGCTACATATGATTGCTTCATATCTCTATAAAATTATGAGAGTCAGTGTTTTTTTAGGGGATGGTTTGAATTTGTTAAAGTAACATGGTTAAGCATGAAATCAGGACTGTGTTTTTTTCTTATTTGGTAATTATGTTTGCTACTATGGATTTTGCTAGACTTCAAGAGATAGGTTTATTGTTTGAGAATGGTCATAGCATCAATGTTATATTTGTTCTAGGAACCAAATTTAACACCATGAATGTGCATTGTATTTGTTTAAAGTTGTAAGTGTATCAAGTAATCACTTTAATTTTTCAGAATTCCATGAGGAAATATAATTGCACCATTTATTAACTTTAGTCCATGTTACTGGGGTGCAGTTTCAGGCCTAGTTGCAAAAATGTTGTTTTATTTGGTGTGGGCTTTGCATGAGCCCATTCCTTCTTGTATATGTGGACGCATAAGTGCTTTCAAATAGCAACTGGACTTGCCTGCTTCAGATCTCCTCCGCATAGTTGAAATGGCATGACCCAGTTAACAAATGAATCTGTTTCCTTCTGTTTTATTCTCTTTTACACAAGGTTTCCCGTTTAGTTAATATAAACACTAGAATTAAAAAAGGGGCTAGAAACACTAGGATTAATTTAGCTTCGGGGCGTGCCATAATAAAAATAGTTTATAGCCCTCATAATTTGATTTAGAAACCTCTTGAAAATTCGAGGCGTGTCGTGCCAAACAAAAGTCTTCAAATGCATGGCCCTCATTTAATTAATATTTTTATCCTTAGAAATCGAGGCATGCCATTTAGCGAATTTTTTGTGGCCCTCACAAAGTTGCAAACGCGTAGTTGCTTTAGACGCGTTATTTTAGTAATTTACCTTCCTAAACTCGGGTGCGCATTTATGTGACCCAAATCCAAATCTCAACAATGTTATATAAAATGTGTTGCAGACTACGGGTGCATTTATGTGACGTGGTTCAAGACATATTTTAAGTGACGATGCAATCTTCCTAAAAATGAATAAAAGCAGCTATAAAATTGAACCATAGGTTAAACATGTATTAAAATCAGATAATAGGCCAATTATAATAGTTGAGCGACCGTGCTAGAACCACGGAACTCGGAAATGCCTAACACCTTCTCCTGGGTTAACAGAATTCCTTACCTGGATTTCTGTGTTCGCGGACTGTAAAACAGAGTCAATATTTTCCTCGATTCGGGATTTGAACCGGTGACTTGGGACACCATAAAATTATCCCAAGTGGCAACTCTGAATCTGATAAATAAATAATCCTGTTTCGATTGTCACTTTAAGTTGGAAAAAAAACTCCCTTATACTCCCTTCCGAGTGTGGTAGGTAAAAAAGGAGGTGTGACAGCTCTGGCGACTCTGTTGGGGATCGAACCCAGAATCTCTGGTTCAGGGTTCAAGAATTCGAGCTTAGAATAATTGTTATATTTGGCTATGTTTATTATCTGATTTTATTACATGTTTTGGCTAAATGCTGCTTTTACCGCTTTGATACTATTTGAACTGTACATAAACTGCTACGAAACCCCTCTCTTCTCTCTCCTGAGGAGTGCACGCTGGTTGTGACTTCTTTATATTAGTTTCATATCCCAAATAGGATGAGGTTCGGACAAGTTGCAAAGCCGGATGATCTTTTGGTTACCGGTACGCACCCCCCCCCCCGGCTCGAGTTGTCCGCTCGGGTAAGCCAAGTCTAGAATAAATAAACCTAGGTTTTTAAACCTAGTATAACAATACCTCATGCCGGATCCATAGTAGGAACGTTTGTTTGCATCATGTGCATTTTGACTTTAGAGACTCAACACAGGGGTTGGGTCTGTCTAGGACAGGTGTACCAAAAATGAAAAAGACCATCCTGATGCATCTTACTTGCTACTTGTGCATTTATTTGCTTCGGATTTGCATGCTGACCGACTTTTGAATAATAGGAGAAAGTTGAAAAAAAGAAAATAGCAGTGTGAGAGCTAAGTGAGATAATCACCTTTTTTTTTTTTTTTGAAAAACCAATGTCCCAAAATATACTGAAACTCTGCCGAAATTTTGAAAAAAAGAATTTTGTTTTGTTTTGAAAAAAAAGAAAAAAAAGAAAGTTGGTTTTTGTCAAAATTTCCCGAACTACGTCAGTTTGATTCTCACAAGGTGTGGGATACGTAGGCAACCCTCATCGTGTCCAACTTCCCTTTTGCAAAAATAGCCCAAAAGAACATAAAAACTTCTTTTATTTGAAAATAATTAGGGTGATGTCATTCTTGTCAAAAATAGCCGAATGTCCTTAAAAGGGCGCCGGAAGGCTACTTTTGCAAGAACAGCCGCATGTGGTCATTTTTCAAGGTGTTCGCCGATTAGCCAACACAACCTTAAAATCTTCGTCTTCGAGGTGCTGAAAGGCCGTATTTGCAAAACCGGATTTTATTTTTAATTTGGGAAAAAAGAAAAAAAAGGAAAAAAGTGTGTCAACTTTGTCTTTGAGTCAAATGAGTCTTGATTTTTTCTTAATCACCCTAATAAATGTGCAGAATGAGCATGAGTCCAAGTTTGCCGATAACAGTTAGGAACAAGATCCCTTTGGAGTTGCATATGTGGTGGGAGGATCTGGGAAAATCGGAGCAAGATAAGGTCAGTCTACATTTGGGAGGTCTCACCGGGTTGTTAAAGATCAGACCTAGAGGAGATATCATAAAGGCTTTGGTTACTTTTTGGGACCCGGCCCATAACGTCTTTCACTTCTCGGATTTTGAACTCGCCCCAACCTTGGAAGAGATAGCAGGTTACATGGAAAGTACTGAAGGGTTGAGGCATAAGTATCTGATCGCTCCAAGAGCCGTTAACTCTCACAAATTCATGGATTTGCTAAAGATAAGCAAGGGAGTCCCGTACTCCGAGTTGGAGGGTGGTTTTTCCACTCTACATTTTATATACCAGAGGTACGGGCATGTAGGAGGGTTCAACGATCTGGAAAGCGGGGTTTGTAGCAAAGGGAACCAAACAAAATGGGATGAGCATAGGCATTTCGCCTTCATGGTAGCTTTCTTAGGCCTTGTGGTGTTTCCCCAAAAAGACGGGAATATCAATTTGCGGGTGGCTGGAGTCGTCAAGGTCCTAATTGCAACGCCAAGAGCACTCTTGCCCCTATGATAGTGTCTGAGATATATCGAGCTCTCATAGCTTGTAAATCCGGGGCAGATTTCTTCGAGGGATGCAATTTGCTATTACAGATGTGGATGATCGAGCACCTGTGTCATCTCCCTCAGTATATGAGTTACAGATCCACAGAGAAAAGTTGCATTGAAGAGTTTGACACAAGGATTTCAGGGTTCAAGCTGCCAGAGGGGTTTGGAGATTGGGTATCCCACCTTCGTTCCATCACTGCGGGACAAATAGAATGGACACTGGGTTGGCTTCCTGTTGAAATTGTGTATATGCCCGCCATTGGTCCTTACTTCCTCCTAATGGGTCTGTGAGGTATTCAGCCCTACGCTCCTTACCGGGTGATGAGACAGTTGGGAAGGTGTCAGGTGATGCACCCAGATGAAGATCTTAGTGTTTATGCGGTCGAGGTTAGTTCCGACGGCCAATTTCATGAAGAAACAAATCGTTCTATTTGGAACGAATGCCAGTATTTGACGGTGAACACTCGAGTGCGTGACCTATCTAGAGGCGAAGTCTTACCTACCTATCTTGCCTGGTATAGAAAGAAGAACACTGCAAAGGCCAAACCAGAAAGACAAGCCAAAAAGCCTCACATTCAGGAATTCGCTGAGGCGTCGCAAGAACAGTGGGCTTGGTTGGCCAAGGAGAATGAGTACAGGGCCACAATCGGAAAGTTGGAAAGACAAGTCAAAGAACTTCAATTTGAGAATAGCTTGCAAGCCGCGGTGGACGAATGTGAAAAGAAAAAGCTAGCCAAAGAAAACAAGGCCCTTCGAGCCCAAATTCAGAAAATGAAAATAGCGGCAGAAAACCCCGCTCGAAGTGCCAAAGATGAAAAACTTATAGATAACCTGAGGTAGAAAGTGGGCGAATACAGTTTTGATCTCAACAAAGCAGAAAATGAACTAGTCAGGGCTCGAAAGCAATTGGCTAAGAACGCGAATGAGTGAGCGTGCCTGATTAAGCAATTGAAAGAAAAGTATGACAATGAGGTTGCAGGGTTAAAAAAGAAGGTCAGTACCGCGGAGAACAAAATGATCAAACAGGCGAAAGAGTTCAAGGCTGAAAGAGAACATTGTTATACAGCATTGGCACAATTAGAAATAGATTTGCAACAACTTCAGGAGCAAAATCATGTGGCCGAGCAAACTTTGGAAGCTATGGCTCAGCAGATCGGGCGTTTGTTGCAAGAAAAAAGGTGTCAAAAGAGAGAGAATTAGAACCACCGCCGATTACATTGTTGGGAAGTTCCAAGCCTGTGAGGATATGACTCGCACTACCTTCTTCGCGGCAGTGATGACATTTGTTAAACAGATAATGAGTGACTTGGATAGACTTCAAAGGGATCTTGCATATAGGCCCGCGACGAGACCTAATGATGTCCCGCGGGCACCAGGAGCATTAATGTATTCATGATTTTCATTTGAGTCTGTATTTCCTTTTCCGCTAGAGTTTGTCAGTTGTTTTGAGTCTGTATTTTCTTTCTGCTGGAGTCCGTCAGTTGTTTTCGAGTTTGTATTTTCTTTTGTTGGATTATAATAGTTTATTTTTGGAGTCTGTATTGCGTCTTTTCATCAGAGTCTGTTAGTTGCTTTTGGAGTCTGTTAGTTTTGAGTCTTTGTAATCAAAACATTTGCTTTTTATGAAAATTGAAAATCCTTAAATATTTGGTTATTTATTTCTCCAGAACTACGCTTGGTCTGATTCATGCGAGGTCATGATACATAGGCAATCTCTATAGGATTCGACCATAACCCAAAAGAAAGAAAAAAGCGATAAGTAAAAAGATGAAGAAAAGAAAATGAGAGAAAAAATAAGTGCGAAAAGAAAAGGAAGAGAGAAAAAGAAACCGTGAGAAGGAAACAATGACAAAACAAGAGAGGGAAATGAGAGAGTAAAAAGGAAATCAAGCAAAGGAAGGAAAAGAAAGAAAAAGATAAAAAAAAGAGAAAAGAAAAAGAGAAGAGAAAAAAAGAGAGAAAAGAGAAGTTGCAAATGGAAATAAGGAAAAGCCGGAATGACGCAAGCAACCGATCAAATGCATAATAGAAACGGTTAACTGCTTAGGTGCATTCACTCCTCAAACGTGTGGTTGCCTATCTGTTAAAGCCCTAATCGCTAACAAGTTTATTATTGATGAGATTCCAGTCAGGCAGGTGGTTAGTTTGATTGGCATTCTGGCAACTCACTCCTACAACACCCGATCTAAAAACAAGCTGAACATGGCCAACTAGGAACTTGAGGCAAGTATTGTCAATCCGTCAAAAGAGGTGGAAGAATCAGAGGTTAATCTGAAAGATGAGTTGTATAAGCTGAAGCAGCAGATGGCTGAAATGTACCAAGCATGGGCAAAAGGGCACCCACCTCCAGTTTACCCCGCCAACCCTGCTTTTATCCCTCCATTGGCTCAAACCCAGGAACCTCCCATTGTGAACTCATCTCTGGCCTTTCCTCTCTACCAACAGTGCTATGGCACCACTTCCCATACATCACAAGCTCTACCACCCAAACAAGTCCCGTACCCTTGTCCACCAGTCACTCCTGTTTTTGTGGTACCTCCACCTGCTGCATTACACCGATCCTCCAGTGAGCCTCTGTTCCAGACTCACGACAACGAGTATTACCCCCCGGAGCCCACTTTCAAGGTTCCCGAACCCTATTCATACACTCCTCATTTTGACCTCCCTGCGAAAACTGAAAAACCATCTAAAAATCCCGAATAGGAGGAGATGTTCAGGAAAGTTAAAAGCCTAGAACAGTCATTCAGGTACATGCGGGGGTTGGGAGGTCAAGTAAGTGTGGCTTACAAAGATCTATGTCTATTTCCAGATGTGCAATTGCCAGCAGGATTTAAGATGTCCGAGTTTGATTTGTATGATGGGCACGGTGATCTAGTGGCGCATTTGAGAGGTTTTTGTAGCAAAATGAGGGGAGCTGGCGGGAAAGACGAGCTACTAATGGCGTATTTCAGTCAGAGTCTGAGTGGATCAGCGCTAGAATGGTATACTCGGCAGGATCACGGAAGATGGTACACATGGGATGATCTAGCCCAGGCATTTTCTTGCCACTTCCAGTACAATCTCGAGATTATTCTGGATTGTCTGTCTTTGACAAAACTTGAGAAAAAACACAATGAAAGTTTCAGGGAATATGGTTTTCAGTGGAGAGAGCAGGCAGCAAGGGTTGACCCTCCAATGAAAGAAAGTGAAATGGTGGATTATTTTCTGCAGGCCTTAGAACCTACTTATTACGGTCATCTGGTATCAGCTGTAGGCAAGTCCTTTAATGAAGTGGTAAAGATGGGCAGTATGGTAGAAGAAGGGCTCAAGACAAACAAAATCATGAGTTAGTCGGCTATTAAGGAAACCACCCAGGCCATTCAAAGCAGAACTGGGGGAGTAATTGGAAAGAAGAAGAAAGAGGATGTAGCAACGCTTGATTCAGGAGCTTGGTTCGGACCCAAGGGTCCATCACATTACTATAACCAGCCTCGACCCCACCACCAAACCTACCCTCATACTCCATATAGCCCACTACAACACTACTACCCACCACCAGTCCCCCATTTTTCTGTCCACCATGCCCAAACATATAGCCAACTTCTGGCCCACGCACAATGGCGTGCACCAGTCCCACAAAATACATACCCAACTCCACAAAATGCCTATCCACCCCCAAGAGCCTATCGAAACCCTCCTGGATCAGGTTTCCGGCCCAACCAAGCATTTAAGAACCAGAAGTTGCAAAAGAAGAAAACCTTCACTCCATTGGGAGAATCCTATATACCAGTTTGTTCCACAGGTTGAGACAGTTTGGTATGCTGAGTTCGATCGAGCCGAAATTGCCAAATCCTCCCCCGAGGAATCTTGATCACTCTGTGAGTTGCGAATATTGTTCTGGTGCTCCAGGGCATGACACAGAGAAATGCTGGCAATTGAAAACAGCTATTCAAGAGCTCATTGATACTAATCGGATTGAGGTCCAAGCTCTGGAGGCACCTAATATTAACCAGAACCCATTGCCAGTCCATCATGAGACAAATATGATTGGGATAGTGCATAAGGAAGGGGAGCCTAAGAAGCCTTCGCAAACTGTCATGATGATTCGATCCAGTGAAGCCAGGCCGTTTGAAAAGTCAACAAGTGAGAAGTCTGTGATCAAGTTGAATGGGGCAAATAGTGAACCATCTGTGGTGGTCAAGAATGGGTCCTTAAGTGACATTGCAGGGAAACATGAAAGAGCGAAAGTGGTTGTGCCAGGAGGGGCGAACAAGCCTGTTGTAATTGTGGAAGGTGCCTACATAGACCCTGTCATTATCAAGCCGGTAACTCAATTACCAATAGTCAACAACAGGGCGGTCCCGTGGAATTATGAACGAGTGACAGTGACTTACAAGGGGAAAGAAGTTAAAGAAGAAGTTTGCGAGACCCATGGTTTGACTCTATCGGGGAGATGCTTTGCCTCCGAAGAATTGAGAAAAGCTAAAAGCTCCAAAGACAACCCAGTGCTGGTGAAGAAAGTTGTGACCAAAGAAGAAGCAGAGGAATTCTTGAGAAAGATGAAAGTGTAGGACTA
The DNA here is from genome assembly GCF_000715075.1 of Nicotiana tabacum. Lineage (NCBI taxonomy): Eukaryota > Viridiplantae > Streptophyta > Magnoliopsida > Solanales > Solanaceae > Nicotiana > Nicotiana tabacum. Next base: position 94,376,329 of record NC_134095.1, on the reverse strand, counting down.
TTCCATTGTGGAGCAATTGAGGAAGACACCGACTCAGATCTTACTATTGTCATTATTAATCCATTCAGACGAGCACCGTCGGGCTTTGATGAAGATCCTGAATGAGGTCCACGTTCCTGACAAAATCTCAGTAAACCACCTGGAAAAGATAGCTAACAAGATATTTGAGGTAAACAGAGTCACTTTTTCTGATGATGAGTTGCCCATGGAGGGCACTGAGCACAATAGAGCCCTCTATCTCATGGTGAAATGCGAAGATTCCGTGGTTACCCGAGCTGGTCGACAATGGTTCCAGTGCGAATATTTGCCCTCTCTCTACTTTGAACAAATTAAAGGCGGATGATGAAAGAATTCACAAGAAAAGTATCTGCATTCAGGGATTCGATGGTAGAGGGAAAGATTTAGTCGGGGACATGTGCTTGAGCTTACAATAGGGCCTGTTGAATTTACCATGGAGTTACAGGTGCTCGATGTGGCTGTTTCTTACAATCTGCTGTTAGGTCGCCCCTGGATTCATGCTGCAAAAGTGGTCCCATCTACTCGGTCGTGGGTTTATCAGGTTTTTGACACGGTATCGGTAGAGAAAATTCCAGAAGGGAAGTGTGTTCCAGCGCCGAGGGTAGCCGCTGCAGTAGTCATGGTAGCCGTTGAAATGTTGAAAAATGGTTTTGTACCAGGCAAGGGTTTGGGTGCATCTCTACAAGGTATCGTACAGCCGGTGTCTCTCCCAAAAAACTTGGATACATTTGGTTTGGGGTTCAAGCCCATAGTTGCGGACATAAAAAGAGCCAGAAAGCTGAAACAGAGGGCATGGGTCCTCCCAAAGCCCATCCCACATCTCTCCAGATCATTTGTCTAGGGGTGGGCGTTCGGTATTTCGGTTCAGTATTTAAGAATTTCGGTTTGGTATTCGGTTTATCAATTGTGTATACCAAATACCATACCAAAATATTTCGGTACAGTTCGGTATTTCTTATTTTGGTTCGGTACAGCTTCGGTTTAATAATCAATGAATAATCAATGCTAACAGTGCACATGCACAATTGAAATTTTCACTCTAAAAGAATCTGTTTTCCGATATATAACAGTGCACAACTGCACATGGCTGATCTGAATCTGATGGCACATGCACAATTGAATAAGTGAAAAGCAAAAGTTGAACAAGACAACAACTTCTCTACAATCTGCAGTTGCACGCCAGTATACTGTATATCATATTATACAATATTACAATCTGCATTCTGCAATCTAGTATTAGTATACAAGTGAAAAGCAAAAGCTGGCCAACTGCACAATGCACATTACATAACTATATTAAACAACTTAAACACAGTTGACAGTTCAATATTGCAATCAACTGGCCAACTGCACATTACACAACTTAACACTTAACACAGTACACAATTGAATCTGTACACAACTACACAACACATTACACAACTTAACACTTAACACAGTACATAGCCAAACCATCTGAACAGCATCTGCAAGCATGAACTAAGATGCAGCAGCAGAGAAACCAGTGATTGGAATTGTGGCCAAGTGTACCAGGAACACAGCAAATCCAATAGGCAATGGTGCCAAAAGAGGGACATGTGAATCCCTAGCACTACGCTTAGCATCAGTAGCAGAGAAAACAGTGTAAACAAGAATGAAAGTGCCAACGATCTCAGCACCAAGACCTGATCCCTTTGTGTAACCAAGATTTACAACATTGGCACCACCACCCTTTGTTTGATAAAGAGTTTTGCCGAACCCTTTGACTACACCAGCACCACAAATAGCACCAAGACACTTACTTTATACCTAATCAAACACTTGATCCAAAAAAATGAGTTTCGAATATAAAATTAATCTTCGCTAAAGAACATCGCTAGAAATCTTCATCAAATTCATTTCCATCACTAGAAAGTAGAAACATACCTTTGAAAATTGAAACTATCGCAAGTTCACAACAGCAGCATCTTCGTATGCCCGGAATTTGTGAGGAGTGAGGACTGAGGAGTGAGGAGTCGGAGCTCGGAACCTTGGTAAATTCTTTACGATTAGCAACCTTGGTAAATTCTTTACGATTATCAACCTTGGTAAAAATCCAACAAATCCCATCACAACAAAACCGATCGATGTACGAGTAGCAACCTTGGTAAATTCTTTACGATCAGGCTTGTGACATCTTTTGACGAGCCTAACGCTGTCTTTGGCGAAATCTCTAAGAGGATCGAACACAGAATCGAGAGCGTCCATTTGAATTAGATCTGATCTGAAAGAAGAAGCAGATCAGGGTTTCTCTTTTGTATCTGAATTGGACAAATGACCTTTAGAGTTTAGGCTTGGGCTTGGGCATAAGAATTAAGATGTGCTTGGTGTTTGGGGCTGGGGCGATGGGCTGGGTGTTTGGGGCTGGGGCGATGGGCTGGGTAGTAATAATTAAGAAAATGTCTTTTAAAAATCGGATTTTCGGTATTTCGGTATACCAAAATTTCAGAATTTTAATACCGAAGACCGTACCGAAATACCAAAATTGCAATACCGAATTGGACCAAAATACCGAAAAAAACCGAAACCGAAATACCGAATTAATTCGGTCCGGTTCGGAATTCGATTTTTCGGATTTTATGCCCACCCCTACATTTGTCAGGCCTAACGCCAAGAAACGCTCAGCAACAACAGTTCCTAGTCCTGTGGTTGGTCCTGATAAGGAGTTGCTTGAAAGGTTTGAGAAATTATTCGACGAGGTGAACATGGTGGCAACTAGAGAAGGTTCTAGCAAGGCAGATGTGCAATTTGTTGGGCCCAGTGCAAATATCTGGATTATTCTAGAGTTGTAATTCAGATTTTATGTTCCGTCCGTTTGGATGTATAAACCTTGTTATCTTTTAGTTTCAATGAAATGCAATTTCCCTTTTCCTCATTCCTGACAGTTTTATTTTTGTTTTCTTTTCTTCATTGTACAACTCTTTTTATTCCGGTTTTAATAACATGACATGCATGAGGAATCTTCGGCCCAGTCTTCAAAAGTCGATCTAATTCGAAAATAGTAATTCAAGAAATAAAGTGTGATAATGAATCAGAATACGACGAGGATGAGACCTTTGAAGAGATTAGTAAAGAACTAAGCCATTTTGAGGAAAAACCCAAGCCTAACCTGAGTGATACAACAACAATCAATATAGGGGACCCAGACAATATCAGAGAAACTAAGATAAGTGTCCATCTTGAACCTCAACTCAAGGAGGAGATAATTGAAGCATTGGTTGAATACAGAGATATTTTTGCATGGTCATATGACGACATGCCAGGTTTAAGCACTGATTTGGTGGTTCACAAATTGCCCACTGACCCGGCATTCCATCATGTCAAGCAGAAGCTGAGGAAATTTAAAACTGATATGAGTGTGAAGATCAAAGAAGAGGTTACCAAGCAGTTCGATGCAAAAGTTATTCGGGTCACTCGGTATCCCACTTGGTTAGCCAATGTAGTACCCATGCCAAAGAAGGATGGCAAGACCAAGGTATGTGTTGACTACCGTGATCTCAATAAGGCGAGTCCCAAGGACAACTTTCCACTATCAAATATCCACATTCTGATTGATAATTGTGCCAAACACGAGATTGGGTCTTTGTGGATTGCTATTCGGGCTATCATCAAATCCTAATGGATGAGGAAGATGCAGAGAAGATGACATTCATCACACCATGGGGAACATACTGCTATAGGGTCATGCCTTTTGGTTTGAAAAATGCTGGGGCAACTTACATGAGGGCAATGACAACCATATTCCACGACATGATACACAGAGATATCAAGGTCTATGTGGATTATCTGATCATAAAGTCTAGAAAGCAGTCTGACCATGTCAAAGATTTGAGAAAGTTCTTCCAAAGGCTTCGCAGGTACAATCTTAAGCTCAATCCTGCAAAGTGCGCATTCAGTGTGCCGTCTGGAAAATTGTTGGGATTCATAGTCAGCCGCTGAGGTATTGAATTGGACCCATCAAAGATTAAAGCTATCCAAGAATTGCCACCTCCAAGGAACAAGACTGAAGTGATGAGTCTATTAGGGAGGTTGAACTACATCAGCAGGTTCATTGCTTAGCTTACGACAACCTGTGCGCCTATCTTCAAGCTATTGAAGAAAGATGTCGCGGTCAAGTGGACAGACGAGTTTCAAGAAGCATTTGATAAGATAAAAGGGTATTTGTCAAACCCGCCTGTATTGGTGCCACCAGAACCGGGGAGACCTTCGATTCTGTATTTGACGGCCCTGGACAATTCCTTTGGCTGTGTATTGGGTCAGCATGACATCACCGGTAGGAAGGAGCAAGCCATCTATTATCTCAGCAAGAAGTTCACGTCTTACGAGGTTAAGTACACTCACCTTGAGAGGACATGTTGCGCCCTAACTTGGGTAGCACAGAAGTTGAAGCACTATTTGTCCTCTTACACTACTTACCTCATCTCTCGTTTGGATCCGTTAAAGTATATCTTTCAGAAGCCTATGCCTACAGGGAGGCTCGCAAAATGGCAGATCTTGCTCATAGAATTTGACATCGTCTATGTGACTAGGACTGCGATGAAAGCCCAGACATTGGCCGATCATTTGGCTGAGAACCCAGTGGATGAGGAATATGAGCCTTTGAAGACTTACTTCCCTGATGAAGATGTCATACACATTGATGAGTGGGGACCAGTTGGGGAGCCAGGGTGGAAACTTTTCTTTGACAAAGCTGCTAACATGAAGGGCGTTGGGATAAGAACCGTACTTATTTCTGAAACGGGGCATCACTACCCTGTTACCGCTCAACTTCGTTTTTACTGTACTAACAACATGGCTGAGTATGAGGCATGCATTTTGGGTTTGAGGTTGGCTACATACATGGGTGTCCAAGAAGTCTTGGTCTTGGGAGACTTGGACCTTCTGGTGCACTAGATCCAAGGGGAATGGGAAACACGGGATTTAAAACTCATACCGTACCGGCAATGTTTGCATGATCTTTGTCAGTGGTTTTAGTCAGTAGAGTTCAGGCATATTCCAAGGATCCATAATGAGGTTGCCGATGCTTTGGCTACTCTGGCGTCAATGTTACATCACCCAAATAAGGCTTATGTTGACCCTTTGCATATTCAGGTCCATGATTAGCATACTTACTGTAATGTCGTGGAAGAAGAACTTGACGGTGTGCCTTAGTTTCTTGATATCAAAGAATATATCAGGATGGGGATGTATCCAATACAAGCCACAGGTGATCAAAAGAGAATAATTAGGCGGTTGGCAAGCGACTTTTTCTTCAGCGGAGGGGTCTTGTACAAAAGGACTCCAGATCTTGGACTGTTGAGATACATAGATGCTAAGCAGGCCACAACTATTATGACCGAAGTACATTCTGGAGTTTGTGGACCGCACATGAGTGGTACGTGCTGGCAAAGAAGATTCTCCAAGAAGGTTATTATTGGCTCACTATGGAGCGAGATTGTATCAGTTTCGTGCGTAAATGTCATCAGTGCCAAGTGAATGGAGATTTGATTCATTCTTCACCATCTGAATTTTACACAATGTCTGCACTATGGCCTTTTGTTGCATGGGGCATGGATGTCATTGGGCCAATTGAGCCATCAGCATCAAATGGCCACAGGTTCATTCTAGTGGCCATCGACTATTTCACCAAGTGGGTAGAGGCTAAAACGTTCAAGTCCGTAACCAAGAAAGCGGTGGTTGATTTTGTGCACTCAAATATCATTTGTCGGTTTGGAATACCAAAGGTGATCATTACAGACAATGGTGCTAATCTCAATAGTCATCTGATGAAAGAAGTATGTCAGCAATTCAAGATTACACATCGCAATTCCACCCCTTACCGCCCCAAGGCAAACAGAGCAGTTAAGGCGGCCAACAAGAATATAAAGAAGATACTTCGAAAAATAGTGGAAGGTTCCAGGCAATGGCATGAGAAGCTGCCTTTTGCATTGCTGGGTTATCGCACTACTGTTCGCACTTCAGTAGGGGAAACTCCTTATTTGTTGGTATATGGCACTGAGGTAGTGATACCTACGGAAATTGAAATCCCGTCCCTTCGGATTGTCGCTGAGGTCGAAATTGATGATGATGAATGGGTCAAAACTCGCTTGGAACAGTTGAGTTTAATTGATGAGAAAAGACTAGCAGCAGTATGTCATGGCCAGTTGTATCAACAGAAAATGGCAATAACATATAATAAAAAGGTGCGTTCACGGAGGTTTGAAGTGGGTCAGTTAGTATTGAAACGTATCCTTCCTCATCAGGCTGATGCGAGAGGCAAGTTCGCCCCAAACTGGCAAGGGCCGTTCATCGTGATGAGAGTATTGTCCAATGGTGCTTTGTATTTAACAGATGTAGAAGGCAAATGTGTAGAAATGGCCATCAATTCTGATGCAGTCAAAAGATATTATGTATGATCTCTTTGGTTAAATTGCATTTGTTTGTAATTAGCATATTCTGAAGATTGGAATGACGAAGGCATTTTGTTCTGCTATCTAAACACTTTACCCTTTGTTACCCCTTTGAGCCTTATTTATTTTCTTTCATACCTCTCTTACGGAATCAGTAGCAAAGATTAGAAACGCAAGTGTAAAAATAAGTAAAGGAAAAAGAGAAAAGGAAAAGAAGAAAAAGAGAGAAAAGAAGAAGAAAAAAAAAACAACAATAACAAAACAACAAAACAACAACAAAAACAGAAAAGGAAGAAAAAAGAGGAGAAAGAGGAAGAAAAGGAAAGAAAAATTACAACAACAAAGTAATTCCTATGACATGAACTACGTTCGACCTGATTCCTTTTATGGATACGTAGGCAGCCTCACGGTTCGGTCCCATCAAAACAAAAATCCAAAGGTCCCCAGGCAAAGAAACTAGGGCAAAAGTTGTGTTTGTTGTGAGAAACCTGATTCCGAAAGTTGTAATTTCAACCCATTCGAAGTGTTTTGAGCCTTTTATATCCTTTCTTTCTAACCCTGTCCAAAAGCTCACGTTACGGTCCAAAGAAAGACTTTCTGATTAGTCTTCGAGAAATGCCAAGTCGAGCAGGTAGAGGCGAATCATATTAGGGGCAACACTCTGGTCCAAATAGGGAAAAATAATGAAAATGAGAGAGTCTTATTAGTGAAAACCCTCACTGGCACCGTAAGGCGACGAGAGCTGAGAGAAATAAAAATGAGAGAGTCTTATTGGTGAAAACCCTCACGGGCATCGTAAGGCGACGGGAGTTGAGAGAAATAAAAATAAGAGAGTCTTATTGGTGAAAACCTTCACAGGCACCTTGAGGTGAAATTGAGTTGAGAGATGAACAAATGAGAGAGGTCTGTTGGTGAAAACCTTTCAGGGCACAGCGGGATGAATGGGGTCAAGGTTTGGGTGAAGAAATCAGGTTATGGAAATTCTGGAGCAACAAAGTATGGCAACTGAAAGTTGATTGGTTGGACAGATTGGGCCGATTAATTCGAAATACATGTCATGATCATTAGTACCAGATGTTCCACCCAGATAAGTTTCTTTTCTTTCTCCCCTTTAGCAGTCATCCAGTTTTGGATTCTTCTTATCCTTAACTTTCAAAGTCATTGCATTTCATTTTCTTTTGGGTTTTATTTCTCTAAGATGTTTCAATGTTGATTTTGTTTGAGCAAGAAAGAAAGGGTTTCAAAGCTCACTACCAACTTCCAAATTGCAAAGCATAGTTTGGCCAGAACATACCAAAGATAGCATGATGTAAAATGGGATATAAGAAGTCTCCAGAAGTTTCATCGGTGGAACAACTTGGTAATTTTGTGGGAGATGCAAAGGTTCAGATAATGGGGTCAGAGATGTAAAACAATGGTTTGGGCACAGAACACTCGGGTCATCAAAGGTCATGAGGTTTGAAGGTCAGTCAGAAAGGCAAGCGGTTCAGGGCCAGTTCAGGGAAGCAGGTCAAAACAAAACACGATAGCAGAGAGACATTCAGCAAGAATGCCATCGACTAACCACTACATTTCAAACTGACAAATTTTCTTTGATTAAAATAGGGGCAGAAAATTTCGGTTGTTCCGGAGAAATCCTCCGCAAGGGAAAGGCAAGCACTAGACAGGTTTGATTTTTGATTCCTAGAACCCACCTGGATAATGGGGTTTAATTTAAAGTCTTCAGGACTCTCCTAGAAAATGGGACCTAGTTTAAAATTCAGAAATAGCATAATCCAGCATAAATGTATCCAAAAGGAATATAAGTTGGCTTAGAAGTTTGCATGTTCAAGATAGGATTCAATTAGGAGTTTTCAGGACCCTCCTGAATAATGGGACATAGTTTTAAGATTTCCTTTAGTTAACAAGATTTAGCATAGGTACTGTTGTAGGGTAGTATAACTCAGCCGTAAAATTATCATTCCTAAGATAAAACTTGAGTTTTGATTTTCAGGACTCTCCTGGATAATGGGACGTAGTTTTAAGGTCTGCTTAGATAACAAGATCTAGTGGAAGTCGTACCTTCAGTAGATATAACTTAGATTAAAACTGTCTTTTAACTAGAAGTTGTCAGGACCCTCCTGGATAATGTGGAGTAGTTTAAAACCCACTTAGATAACAAGATATAGTGGAAGTCGTACCTTTAGTAGATATAACTTAGGTTAAAACTGTCTTTTAACTAGAAGTTGTCAGGACCCTCCTGGATAATGGAGAGTAGTTTAAAACCCTCTTAGATAACAGGATTTAGCGGAAGCCACACCTTTAGAAGATATAACTTAGATTTAAAATTATTATTTAGTTAAGAGTTGTCAGGTCCCTCCTGGATAACAGGATCTAGCTTTCAAATTTTTAGTAATATTTGGTAACATGATGTGCCCAACTACCAAACTGGGGCAGAAGCTTTTCTTTGTTTTTGTCTATTTTATTGAAATCAGGAGCCCACCTGGAGAACAAGGGAATACATTTCAAGTTCAACAATCAGGAGCCCACCTGTAGAACAAGGGAATACAATTCAAGTTTGGCAATCAGGCGCCCACCTGGAGAACAAGGGAGTATAATTCAAGTTTCAGCTTTCAAGTTCTTATTGATATTTGGTAACATGATGTGCCCAGCTACCAAACTGGGGCAAAAGCTTTTCTTTGTTTTTGTCTATTTTATTGAAATCAGGAGCCCACCTGCAGAACAAGCGAATACATTCCAAGTTCAGCAATCAGGAGCCCACCTGGAGAACAAGGGAATACAATTCAAGTTTGACAATCAGGCGCCCACCTGGAGAACACGGGAGTATAATTCAAGTTTCAACTTCAAGTTCTTACTGATATTGGGTAACATGATTCAGTTTACACTCACATATATGCTCAGATACCAAATAGGGGTAGATGTTTTCTTTGTTTTTGTCTATTTTGGTTGAAATCAAGAGCCAACCTGGAGAACAAGGGAATACATTCAAGTTTCAGCAATCAGGAGCCCACCTGGAGAACAAGGGAATACATTCAAGTTTCAGCAATCAGGATCCCACCTGGAGGAACAAGGGAATACATTTCAAGTTTCAGCAATCAGGAGCCCACCTGGAGAATAAGGGAATACATTCAAGTTTCAGCAATCAGGAGCCCACCTGGAGAATAAGGGAATACATTCAAGTTTCAGCAATCAGGAGCCCACCTGGAGAACAAGGGAATGCATTCAAGTTTTAGCAATCAGGAACCCACCTGGAGAACAAGGGAATACATTTCAAATTTCAGCAATCAGGAACCCACCTAGAGAACAAGGGAATACATTTCAAGTTCAACAATCAGGAGCCCACCTAGAGAATAAGGGAATACATTTCAAGTTCAACAATCAGGCGCCCACCTGGAGAGCAAGGAAAAACATCTCAGAATATATTTCAAGTTCAGCAATTAGGCGCCCACCTGGAGAGCAAGGGAAAACATCTCAGGATACAATTCGACTTCAGCATTCAGGCGTCCACCTGAAGAAAGGGAAATATCTCAGATTATAATTCAAGACGACAACAAGGGGATTCCACCGGGAGAATACAAGTCAACAAGGTAGCAAGAACCACAAGAGCGAGTTTGAAGATATAGATAGGATTTAGTAATTCATAGATCATAGTTTAGGCTAGCTTCTTTTATTTTGTCGTGGTGTAATAAGGGGTTCAGTAAGCAGTAGCAGCAGTAACAACAACAGTGAAATCACAGCTTCATGGTAGTCCCAGCTACCGAAACTTCCCAAACTACACTGACTTGATTCCTTTATAGCCAAGGATATGTAGTCAACCTCGGAAGTAGGGTGCGGTCAAATCTTTCAAAAATGCTTTCCATAGAGTATTCAAACAGACAAAAATCACTTGTATCCGCTCACTTTTCTTTGCACGAAAACACTCCGTGCTTCCGAGGAAAGAGGGGCAGCTGTGAGCACGTAATTTTTGCCCTATAAGAATTACTCCCACAAATTCAAAACAAAATAAATTTTTCCATTATCTGTAATTTCGTAGATTTTTGTAGCATTTTTTGTTAAATTGTTTACATTTGTCTGTGCACGCTTATCCTGTTTTAATTCATGAAAAATACAAATATACTGCATTTGCATTTAGGATTTAATTTTATATTTTTGAATCAAGTAGTAAATTATTTGTTTTATAAGAATTGGAAAAATCACAAAAAAATAGTTATTTTTGCACTTTTAATTTTAATTTTGAATTTTGGTAGTTTTCCCTTTAATTTGGTTCTTAATTATTTGTGGTAATTATTAGTTAGAGTTAGTTAATATAATTTGATAGCATAATTTGATTAGGAATTAATTTAGGTTTTATTTTTAATTGTAATTTAAAAGAAATTAGAAAAAAGATTGAATTTGAAAAGAAAAACAAAAAGAGAAAAGAAGGATTAGAGGGGATTTGATTTTGGGCCTATTTTATTTCAAAATCCACAAGCCCAAATAGTTATTTTTCCCAAATACCCGTCCAACTCCAGTCTAGACCCATCCCCAATCCGGTCCAAACCCGTGCATAAACTAAACGACGACGTTTTTCCATCCCTTTATCTGAACCGTTGATTTTGTTTCATCCAACGACCTTGAAACTTCCCCCATCTCGAATAAGACTGTCCGAAATTCCCCATTGAGACCTAAGACCAAACAAACCCTCCCCTCACCTCCCTCATCAGATAACGCCATCTCCAAGCAAGTCTGCTATTATCGCCGGCGAAATAGCTTCAATCACTACCAAAATTTGGCCATGCAACCATCACCCCTCCCTGCATCCTAATCCATCACCATTTTCCCCAAAATCTTCACCAAATCGAACCTGTTTCAAATCTGAAATCAAAGGAGAAGAAAACATCTCAAGTCCTCGAGTTCTGATGAACGATTGGGCTTGAAATGAGTATTACTCATTTGTTCTCAAAAGGAACATACGGTTAATACCAGTTTGAGTCAAGTTGGAATCGTTGAGTTTGTCAAGCCATGTCCGTATGGCCATCGAGGTATTTGTTCTTTGTTCTTTTGTCTCTGTCGTCTGCTTCATGTTTGAACCGACCTTCTTCCGTTTCTTTTCTTTTTATTCTTGTTAATGTTTAAAGCCATGGTTCTGAGCCTTATTCCCCTTTAGTTTAAGTTTAACTTTAAGTTCAATCAAATGGGTTAGCATATCAATATCCTGGGTATAATGTGATTAATCAGTCATCTTAATAGCTAAATAACTGCTTTCCAAGCATCTCTAAGTGAACTTTTGTTTTCTGCTGAGTTTCAAGGGGTTGGTCTATTTGGAAGATTTCTGTTAAGTTCAGAGTGGGCTGTTAGTACAGGCTCATGGTTTGGGCTGGGTTTTGAATTAATTCAACCTAGGGTCAACTTTGACCCATATTGGTTTTGGTTTCAGGGGTAATAACAGGGGCTCATGGGGGCAATTTGGGAATTCTAGGCTAGGGAAATATTATGTAACTGAATGGGAAGCTTCTGGGAAGCTAGGGAAGGGGACTATTCTGAAATTCTGACATTTGAACTAAGGGTAGTTAAGCAAAATCAAAAATTGACTTTATTTTGCTAAGCTAAAATGAAAATATTGAAAGGGGCAAGGTGCAAAACTGATACTTTGAAGCTGCCCTAAATGACTTGCCTATAAAGGCTCTTTAACTTGGCATTCAAGGCAAGGGTTTTAGGAGAAAAAAAGTTCTAAAAAAATTCAAGAACGACTGACTGAGAAAGCTAAAATAAAGACTAAGTTTTAGAAGCAACTGATCTCTTTCTGAAATTCCGAAAAAATGCTGAAAATTGCTTGAACTAGTTTTGATTTTGGTTTTTAGTTCTTTGAATCTGTTGTTGGGTTACAATTTTCTGAAAAATTCCAAAGTTGTATCTGGGTGAAGAAATGGCTTGAGTGAGGGTTAAAGGTCTGGTTTGAGTCGCTTGGAGCTGGTTTTTCTTTGGAAGTCCGGGTTCATTTCAGCTGCTAACAGTGTCATGAGTTCATTGTAATAGAAGTTCAGGTGTAGGCTACATATGTTTGCTTCATATCTCTCTAAAATTATGAGTGTCAGTGTTGTTTTTTTGAGGGGATGATTTGAATTTGTTAAAGTAACATGGTTAAGCATGAAATCAGGACTGTATTTTTTTTCTTATTTGGTAATTATGTTTGCTACTATGGATTTTTCTAGACTTCAAGAGATAGGTTTATTGTGTGAGAATGGTCGTAGCATCAGTGCTATATTTGATCTAGGAACCAAATTTAACACCATGAATGTGCATTGTATTTGTTTAAAGTTGTAAGTGTGTCAAGTAATCACTTTAATTTTTCAGAATTCCATGAGGAAATATAGTTGCACCATTCATTAGCTTTAGTCCATGTTACTGGGGTGCAGTTTCAGGCCTAGTTGCAAAAGTGCAGTTTTATTTGGTGTGGGCTTTGTATGAGCCCATTCCTTCTTGTATACGTGGACGCATAAGTGCTTCCAAATAGCAACTGGACCTGCCTGCTTCAGATCTCCTCTGCATAGTTGAAATGGCATGACCCAGTTAACAAACAAATCTGTTTCCTTCTGTTTTATTCTCTTTTACACAAGGTTTCCCGTTTAGTTAACATAAACACTAGAATTAAAAAAAGGGCTAGAAACACTAGGATTAATTTAGTTTCGGGGCGTGCCATATTAAATAAAAATAGTTTATGGCCCTCACAATTTGATTTAGAAACCTCTTGATAATTCGAGGCGTGTCGTGCCAAACAAAAGTCTTCAAATACATGGCCCTCATTTAATTAATATTTTTATCTTTAGAAATTGAGGCGTGCCATTTAGCGAATTTTTTGTGGCCCTCGCAAAGTTGCAAACGCGTAGTTGCTTTAGGCGCGTTATTTTAGTAATTTACCTTCCTAAACTCGGGTGCGCATTTATGTGACCCAAATCCAAATCTCAACAATGTTATATAAAATGTGTTGCAGACTACAGGTGCATTTATGTGACGTAGTTCAAGACATATTTTAAATGACGTTGCAATCTTCCTAAAAATGAATAAAAGCGGCTATAGAATTGAACCATAGGTTAAAATATGTATTAAAATCAGATAATAGGCCAATTATAACAGTTGAGCTACCGTGCTAGAATCGCAGAACTCTGGAATGCCTAACACCTTCTCCTGGGTTAACAGAATTCCTTACCCGGATTTCTGTGTTCGCGGACTGTAAAACAGAGTCAATCTTTTCCTCGATTAGGGATTTGAACCGGTGACTTGGGACACCATAAAATTATCCCAAGTGGCGACTCTGAATTTGATAAATAAATAATCCCGTTTCGATTGTCACTTTAAGTTGGAAAAAAAATTTCCTTATACTCCCTTCCGGGGGTGGTAGGTAAAAAAGGAGGTGTGACAATAATACCCTTAGCTAACCTCGTCTATCTCTAGTTAACACAGCACCCGTATGCTTAAACATGTCAAGCAGGCCCAGCTAGGCTCATGCCAGGCCTATTAAGGTGCGTACACGGGTTCTCTAACCGGGCTCGACTACCTTAGTAGGCCGATTTGGTGGACCCAAAAAAGCGCAACTAAACAATAGTATATATAAGAATATTTACATAATCTTTGAAGGATAATTTAATTGGGATTTTGACATGATGTGAAAACACACTCATATAATTAGCAGAAAAAATTCTAGTTGTAAATATTTGGTACCAGATAGCCAATAAATGTATATCACAATAATAATATGATATCAAATTATATATAGCAACTTTATTTTCCTTCTCTATATATATCTAATGTGTGCTAAAATTTAATTTTTCTTTTTTGCATATCCAAAATATGAAATTATAAACATAGTTCTTTAAGTTTATTATTTTCTCTGTATAAATATGTATCACAACGAAAATAATTGTATTTTTATCTATAGCAGTGTATAATACATCAAAACATGTTTATCACAAGTTTATTTTTTTTTCGTTGTGTATATCAAATATTTATTTATTTTTCTTTGTATATCAAATTTTGTTTTTCTCCTTTGCATGTCTCTGTGTATAACACATAATTTCTTGTGGATATACACAAAAAATATATCTTAGAGATACACAACTAGTAATACTTGTGTCTCCCTCATAATAAAAGTCACATAATAAAAGTTCTCGTATATAAGCCCATATATAATGAGAACACATTCTACATTTATAAGTTCACTAGATCGAAAAGTTTTAACGCGAAGGAAAACTTAGTGTTTGTTAGTTTGATTGTTGTTTAGTGATTTGCGATGATGGTTGGTTTGGTCTTAGAAAAATTTGAGAGTGATTGGGGATACTGAGACCTCGTTTGGCCATAAATTTTGGCATCATTTTTTTCAAAAAAAATTTAAAATATTATTTGTTTCTGGACTATGATCAATTTTTGAAATTGGAGAGTTTCTAAGTTTGACCGGGAGTTGACTTTGATGATATTGGATTCAGATTGTTGTTTTGAAACTTGAAATAGGTTCGTTTTATCATTTTAGGACTTGTGCACAGAGTTTGAATGTAATCCGAATTGGTTAAGCTTGAACAGACGCTTGGTTGGAAGCTTGGAAGTTGTTGAACTTAAGAGAGGTTCAACTTGTATTTTGATAAATGATTCTTGATTTTGGTGTTATTCGTGGTGTTTTGAGCATGTGATAAGTTTGGATTAGGTATTCGGACTTGTTGGTATAATAGAACAGGGTCCCGGGATGACTCTGTTACACCCCACATTTTCGTATATAAAAGTACGCCATAAATAAATTGACGAGAGCTCGGAAATGAGATGTTATGTCCCGTATTTTTTTTACGTTAATGTTTCGTCATAAGTTAATCGACGTAAGCTCGGGAATGAGATTATTTTGGGATTATAAGTATTATGCTATTCCACACAAGTGATGAGAATATTCATGAAAGAGAGAGGTAAGCAAATCAGAGAAAAAAAAATTTCTCGAAGTTTTGACAATTTGGGATAAAATACGGTTTGAGCTATAATATCCGGTATTTATGGATTAGTGCCATAAAAAGTACCATATGACCGTGATAGTAGGATGTATAAAGTGTATTAAAAATAAGTAGAATATTAAGTAATTGAAGGCAATTCTTAATTATACGGGTAATTGATTAATTAAGGATAGCGGGATATTACCTAATTAAATTAATTAAAAATTTTGTATAATTATCAAGGGAAGAACGTGGCAGCACAAGCTAACCATATAAAATGACTAAGTACATATAATTCTAGGTGGAAACTTACCAAAGCCCTCGACATAAGTCAAAATGTCAAAAAGTATTAGAAAAGAAAGGTTGGAACTTTCAAAGACAAAACAAGGAAAACAGAATGGTGGGAAACATAAAATGAAAAAAGTGAATAAGGTGTAGGAATGGGGTTTTTCCCGCATCAATATTTTTGTCAACTTATCTTAGTGCACTTCCTTTAAAAGCTTAGATGGATGAGAAAGGAAGACATGGAAATTTATTTATTTGGAATTTTAATATTATACCGCATGGGAGAATATGAATAGGCTCCACTATATCATTTTCTCATTTTCTACTTAAGATTCCGAGTTTGGCCAAATCCCATTGTTGTTGATGTAATATAGTCATATAATCTTGCTACATATGACTAAATAGTCATATGTCAAATTCAATATTTTAGACAAATGAATCACTATATTTTCTAACGTTTTGAAGACTACACTTTGATAGGAGGTTGGTACAAAAGCAATGAATTTTCCTACAAAGTTCCTACAACCAGATACATTAGCGTTCTTGCAAATCCAAAATGTGTGCCATTAAGACATGAAGAAAGATTTCTTGGCACAGTAGCAACATATAATTTTGTGATTCTAAAGGAGTACGGTGCAACCTTTTCGAAGAATATCATACGGATTTTCCCCTACTCCAGGTATGTTAAGTCTATCCCTTCTTTCTTTTTGGCATGATCTATACGACATGAACGAAGTGAACAAATACACAAATTCCATTAATGACTCTATTCATAAAAGTATTAGAGATGTCTATATTCTTGAATTCCCATATCTTTTATTATTCTATCGTTTGTTCATGGGTCTCAGAAAATAAGTAAGTTAATAAAGTTTACTTCATGATGTTAATCAGAGGCAAAATGGTCTCATGACTCTCAGAAAGATTTTATTGACGTACTTCTCATGCATTGCATTCATTCACATTGACCCATGACCAGATGACATTATATATGTCATGTATATATGTATAATATATGTATATGGGATATGGGAAAGGGTTATGGCGTTATATAAGCACCACCACCTAATCAGCTGGTATACGTTAATAATTTTGCCCACAATGGTCGAGATGATATGATGGGATGCCCTCAGAGGCCTGATGATGTTATGAAACATGTACCTATGTACGACATGATATTCATACGCATATGTATGACACTATAATTATTTCATGATTTACAGAGTTATCCCGACTTATAGGTTGAATCATTTACTCTATGTTTCTCCCATGTCTGTTATGTACTTATTTATGTGCCTTACATACTCGGTACATTATTCGTACTGATGTCCCTTTTGCCTAGGGACGCTGTGTTTCATGCCCGCAGGTCCTAAATAGACAGGTTAAGAGTCCTCTAAGTAGGCTATCAGCTCAGCGGGAGGTATTGGTGCGCTCCATTTGCTCCGGAGTTTCTTCTTTGGTCGGTATGATTAGTACATGTATTGATTTGTATGGGGGAATCCTATCCCTACCTTTATGATATTATGTATTATTAGAGGCTTGTAGACATATGTCATGTGTGTAAAAGATTGTATGGCCATGTCGGCCTATGTTTAGTATACGAGTGATCATTTTGGTCCTATAGGTCCGCATGTCTTATAGATAAGTTGGTATTACATGTTTTATTCTAGTATCCTACGAAATCCTTTCTGTCTCATTTACTTTTGATATTATGATACGAAAAGATACATTATGTTGGCACTCGGTTGAGTAAGGTACTAGGTGCCCGTCGCGGCCCATCGGTTTGGGTCATGACAAAAGTGGTATCAGAGCAGTTCTGTCCTAGGGAGTCTACAAGCCGTGTCTAGTAGAGTCTTGTTTATGGGTATGTCGTGCACCATACTTATAAGAAGGAGGCTACATGACATTTAGGACTGTCACTCTTTCTTCTTACTCTAGATCATGTGGTAGAGCTCATTTGTAAGAACTCAATTTCCTAAATTCTATCTTATTCATAATATGCCAATGCCTACACCTAGAAAGACATTTGGTAAGGAATTGAATATGGCTATGGAAGAATTGAGTCAGAGGAACTCGATTTTGCATCATGCTTATGATGAATGTAAGGTCTCCAGCAGAACATGAGGATACTAAGACATGACAAGCTTCTTGATAAGAATCCCTAAGACAAGAATACTTATTCACTCTTACGGTAAAAAGGAATAACGGAATCGGAAGTTAGACACAAGTTGCAGCAAGTAAAAGAAACAAGATGAAGAAGGGTACAAGGTACCCAATTAATAAAGATTATTATTATTTACAATTCAGTAAGGGAGATATAAGCATTTCGAATTACCTTCAACAGTAATAGATGTACGTACAATCGGCCACACCTATCTCAGTCATGCCCTATAGGAGCTAACAGATATGGTTTAAGAGAAGGACAGGATAGTAGGATCCGGCTGGGGTTAGAGTAACCCAAAATGATGAATGGATGGTTTGCGTTAGTTGACATTTCCGAAGGATATTACAAAGGTGCTAGTAGATCTCCTTGTGAGACACCCAGATGGTGCACTCTAGAATATTATAATTAGATGTGAATACTAGCGTGATCAAAAAATTCCGAAGATAGGCACTGAAAGCCTAGAAGGGATAAATATTACCTTATTGTGACTCTCGTCCCTAGTAGAGCGAAGGGGTTGAACAACCCGAAGAGCTGATGAATGAAGCAAGGAGAGCTAAAAGCGAAAGAATATCTTGTTGAAGTTTCAGAATAAAGTGATAGACAGAAATGTTAGCAGGAAATAAGAAGAGAGCTAATGAAGCATTAAGAGTAAGATGTGATACATGGATGACAAAGGTAGGTCAAAAGGATGACAGTATTACAAAATCTATAGTCAAATGAAGAAAGAGACGAGGGGTGATGGGCCTTAAGACAACAAAAGAGTATATGCCATACAGTCACGTCCTCATTTTGAGAAATAAGTCGCGGCTCTAACATGATTAATAGAAGGAAAAGTTAGACCCTAGAGTAATAGAAATCAATACGGACTGGTGAACAAGATAAACTAAACATGAATTATGAACTGAGTGATTTGGTAATAGTCAGCATCATGAGAATTTCAGATTGCGTTCCGGCAGTAATAGAATGGAAAACAGAAGAAGATCCATGACGAATTAAGAGGATGGTTGTTTACCGTGAAAATGGTAATAATAATTAAATTTGATTTTGTGGTTCTAAAAATGCGGATCTATTTTTATGCTAGTAGTTAGGCAATGGGTGCTAAGTAAAAAACTAGAGAGCATGATTAAAGCTTAGAGACGATGTGATAATCGAACCGAGCGACTGAGGTCGGGGCCTCGAGCTGTCGATTATAATGCCTCAAGGTCGAGTTGGGTGACCGGCTAAGAGCAATCGAGAGGGGACTAACAATTATGAGAGCTAAAATGATGGTTCTTTATGATCAATGATAAGCAATAAATGATGAACATAAATAGAACACAATGAATGTAAGCAATAAATGGAAGTAATAAGATCATGAGAATATGTTAGAGAGCAGAAAGAATGTTCTTGTGTATTTACTATTAAGCAACAGGTGACTGCAAAATGATAAGGATCTCCTTTATATATGAGGGGAAATCCCAATGTAGTACAAATACATTAATTACAAAGATATGGAGATGGTACAACTAGTTAGTGTCTTGATTCATTTTGGGACTAGTCCACTAGACTTTGTCAGCCCTATTTATGTGCCTTGGGAACTCCCCACCTTCACTCTGTAACCGTCAGTCTGTGCTGCCCCGAGGTCGAGCATCGATGGCCCTCGAGGGATGAAACTCGACCGTAGTCCCGAGCTTTTGAGACGTGCTTACGAGGCGTCGTAACGACAAAAAATTGGACCCTCCGATTTTACCGTATATAGATAGTTCCTGCATTTGTTAGAGTGGAACAATAAGAAACGACTTTTATACCCATCTCTTCAAACTTCTCGCTACGATGCCATACTTATGACGCAAGCCTTTGAGATAACTAAGGCATCCTGTTGACTCATCTTTTCAGTGCCATTTAATGTACTATCGACTTTCATTCTCCAAAGCGATAATATCTCTACCGATTCAGTTCCTAAAAATGCATTGATTGCGCCTACTGATACATCTTTCAAAGATACTAATGGCATTGTTGGTTACACCGCCACATTCTATAAATAGGAGCCTCCTAGAACCAACTTTTCATTCAAGTGTCCTCCAATATCCTTACACCCTTTTCTTCTCCTCATCCCCATCCATCATTATCCCTCATGTTTGAGGCCTGCAGCCTTAAGGTTACATGACGGCATTCTCATCAGCCACGCCATGGCCTTTTTCCTGGGCTTTCCCTTATCGAGCGAGATCACACTGACTTGTCACCGTCGTTGTTGTTATTATTGTCACTGGCGCCGTTGTTGGCTCAAGGCGATGAGATAAGGGCCGATTTCTCCCGACTCAGGAAGATATTTGGACTCTACACCGCTGCTCAGGAGGATGTTTGGACTATACACCGCTTCTCACCTCCCTACCCCGGCCTGGCGTGGCACTTCATCCCTTTTTCTTTTCATGGGGTGAAGTGGCACTTCTGGCCAGTAACTTTCACGACACAATGTTCCAAGAATTAGACTCAAAATAGCTGTGCAGGTAAGGCCGACACTCGCCAAGTCTTCTATCGGGCCGTGATTTTCTTGGCCTGGTAAAAGCTTCTGCTCTTTGGTAGGCTATGGCTTTTTCTTCATTTTTTTTTGCTTCTTCACTTTCTTTTCTCCATCTTCTCACTTTCCTCTTCTTCATCTTTTCCCTTGGAGATACCATTTTGAAAGACCGATATGAGACCCCCTAGGAGATGGCGATCAAAGATACTGCCACCGAGGATGCACCCCCGAGAATAGATTAGGCTCTTGGCTTTTACTATATGTATACATTTTTGCTTCTTTATTTCTGTGTAAGGACCCCTTGTGGGCTTTTGTAATCATATGTAAGGACCCTTCGTGGGCTTTTGTAATCATGTGCTTATGAATATAAAGATGTTTCTTCAATTTATCTCAGATTTATGCTATATCTCTTTTTATCTGCGTTTGTGGAGAATCCGAATGCATAACTCCACCGATAGGTGCGAATATCGAGCCTGGGTGCAAGCATTTCTTCTGGCTCTTGATTGATTAAATCGATTCCCTGTAGAACCCTTTTTCGTACCTTGGATCGAGCCCGGATTGGTTTGATAAACTCGGGTCATCGGGATCCCTAACTTCGAGTTGAACAAGAGTAGAGTTTCGAACATTCAGTACTAGACTTAGCCGTTTATACCCCGCGATAGTTTTCGATGGGGGGATTCGCTCGGATGCCTAAGAATAAAGATAGCCTTTAGGCTCTCAGGAGCAGTCCCCAAATAGGCGTTCACTCAAGCTCGGGCTACCTGAATACTTGTTTAGAACTCAGTGTAAATAGCCTTAAGGGATTGCAGATAGATCCTGGATAAGGGCTTACCCGGGTTTAGATGGTACCTCGAGGCCAAGCCCATATGAGTAGAGTTTTAGCGCTTATCTTCTTCTTGAGAGAAGCCCTCGAGATTGGGTATCATCTCAAGTCTCGCAATGATATTAATGGCCCATTAGAGCATATCTTCTTCTTGGTGGAGGTCCTCGAGATCGGGCACCATCTCGGGACGTATAGTGATGTCATTGGCTTCCTGGAACCTATTTTCTTTTTGGTGGAGGCCCTCGAGATCGAGTACCATCTCGAGGCCTGTAATGAAGCCAATGGTTTCCTAAAGCCAATGGCTTCCTGAAGCCTATCTTCTTTTTGGTGAAGGTCCTCAAGATCGGGTACCATCTCAGGACTTGCAATGATGCCAATGGCTTCCTGGAGCCTATCTTCTTTTTGGTGGAGGTCCTCGAGATCGGGTACCGTCTCGGGACTTGCAATGATGCCAGTGGCTTCCTGAAGCCTATCTTCTTTTTGGTGGAGGTCCTCGAGATCGGGTACCATCTCGGGACTTGCAATGATGCCAATGGATTCCTAGAGCCTATCTTCTTTTCGATGGAGGTCCTCGTAATCAGGTACCATCTCGAGGCTTGGTTGATGCGGGGTCTCCAACCCCAAAACATCATATGGTGGCATTAAGTGTATGACAAGGTTATGAAATGAACGGGGCGATTCTGCCGGCATATCTTTCCAAAGTGATAAAAGCTTTAGCCAGTATTTTTAATCGGCCTTTGAGGTATGCGGGCGGTCGCCACTTTTTCCATATATAGGGTTGTCTCTTCCCCTTTGGAGATTCCTCTATTCTGAGTAGTTATCCTCTTTTATAGAGTTCTCTTTTCCTGCGTTAGGTCCTTCCTCATTTCAATTTTGACACCCTTGCTAAAGTTCTCGCTCCAATTCTCTAGTTTTACCACAGTCATGGCTGCTATGTCAGGGTCCATTTGGCAAGGATAAGGGAGCTCTGCCTCTGGGTATTTTGTTTCAGGAGGGAATCTCCCGTCAGAAAAGACTCCCAACATTCGAGGTTATTGGGAGTATGCCTCGAAGTTCATTTCTTTAATAGGAGAGGAGCACCTTGAGTTTGTGAGGAAGGACTGTGGATGTGGAGAAAAGGTAGCATTGCGGGTACCTCCCCCGGAGGAGAGCATCATGGACCATGCCGAGGGATTTTTGAATGTGTACACGTACCCCTTTACACTGGGCCCCCTTGATAGGGTTGTGCTCGACTTTTGTTGGAAGTACTAGGTTATCTTGGCGCAGATTCACCCATCATTTTGGCGGATAGTATTGATTATGAGGTTCTTTGCGGAAGAAGCAGGTCTTGAATTCACTCTTAGTCATCTCATCAGGCTGTATCGACCCTTTCACCATCGAGGCCTACTGACCATGCGATGCCGATCCACCACGCCTTTCATTGTTGACGATGAAGAAGACGGAGATCGGGGATGGATGAGCCGATTCGTCTAGGTACAGACTGCCAATATTATTCCAGTGGAGTTTCTGCCATTTCCTGAGGAATGGAATTTACATGTAAGTGGTACACTCGTGCCTTCGTAGTTTGGTTTATGGTGAAGGTGGGCTCCGTAAATGCGCCTTCTTTTCCTTTTCTGTAGCAATTTCGTGGATACCGGGAGAGATTCTCGATCTGCCGGATTGGGTTCGGAAAATGGCTGACCTACTCGACTTACACTAAGCGTAAGTGGCGAGCTTTATCTAAGGATAGGTGGGAGGCAAAACACCACGGTATGTGCTTTGCGATTTGCTCCCCCCTTTCTCTAGGAAGGGCATTTTTTCTTTCTGCATACTAACTCTGTCATCGTAGGCATTGGGGAGTCCCTTAAAGCGAGGTCATTCCCTTTAGGAGAGGGAGAAAGACCGTCGGATTCAAGACTGAGGGATGATAATATTAACAATAAGAAGGAGAGTCCTTTGCAGGACGACAATGATTGTAGCAAGACGAGTCTGGCCCGGAGGCTTAGAGAGGGCGTATCAGCCGAACTTGCAGCACCCGAGGTCTCTGGATCCAGAGAAACGGTCCCTCTTCCGCTGCCATCTTTCTTTACCGTTGAAGGTGCTTCAAGGAGCGATAGTTCTCTGCCGCTGGCTTCTTCTCCTATCGAAGGCACTTTAAGGGATGTTCAACGCCAAGGGGCGCATATATCGGGCGACCGTGTCTCAAACCGGTGCAGTTCTATCGGGGTAGATGGAGCTAGACTAGTAGATGTACGCTCAACTCTTGAGGAAGCTCAACGGCTTTACTCGGAGGTAGGTTTAGGTCGTTCATACTGGTTTTATAGTTTTGTAATTTTCACTTTCCTACCATGTTTCTCTTCCACAGGCTTTTAATAAGCTCAAATCTGAGCTGCTTCGCCGTGAGGCCAGATTGCAAAAAGTCGTTGACGGGGAGAAATCCCTTAGGCTTCTTTGCGATGAAAGGGAAGATGAGTTGGCACGTTTATGGTATGAGGCAAGTCAACGCTTGAATTATGAGAGTTACCTAAAGGAGCAGGTAGTATTGTTCTGAGGGAGTGTGTGTTCCTTCTTCTAGCTCCTGAGGCTAATGTTTTGTTTATTTTAGTTGTAGAAAAAAATGGAGGATCTGGAGTGCCTTCGGAATGAAGTTGGTCAAGCCAAGTACGAGTACGATGAGTTAAAGGCTTAGGCGGACGTTCAGGCTTTAGCGGGGAAGGGTGCTCTGGCTAAAGCCTCAGCCTTTGAGGTTCAGCTTTGCTTAGCTCATGATAATAGCTTGGTTCGAACAGAGATGATTACAAAGCTCGAGTCTAAGCTTTTGAAGATAAAGGCCGAGGCTGTGGATGCCCGGGCTAAAGCCGTAATGAGCCGAACTAAGGCCGACAAGAAAGTGGCGGTCTATTTTTAGGACGATGACGATACTCAAGCTGAGCTGAGAAGGACTCTTGATCAGGAGGGCAGGATCAAGGAATACACTCAGTGTAAATATCAAACGGAAACCCTCAAGGAGATCCATGCTAGGGGTTTTGACCTCTCGAAAGAGGTGAAGCAGGCAAAGGCAGACGAACATGACGCTAAGTCACTTCTGTCCGACACCGAGGATAGCGAGGATGAGGCCGATGGGCCATAGTCCCCAAGGGGACATAGATTTCCTTTTCTATTTACGTATATAGTATGTTCAAAGTACGTTGTAAACGGAGCTTGTATTTTCTTGCATATATGTATAAAAGGAAACCTTGCAGTTTTATTTCTCCTGCATTTCTTTTTGCCTTGATTCTAGCCAGATGAACTGGTCTTTGAGTTAAAAGGAATCCTTAGATTCATATTATGGCCCTAGGGCTCATTAGGCTGGCCTGTAGGCTCTTATACGCTTTGATCGGTATGACTTTTTAGCATAAGCCGACGTTTGAGCTCTTATGCTTGTGCTCTTAGGCATGTTTGGTCAATTGTTTTGGATTCAGTCTCCGAGTCGGATATCAACAAACCCTCAAGTTTTTGAATTTCAAGCTGCTCCTTAGGCTCTTACGTGTTGGGTCAGTACAACCTTTTCTGTGGGCTGACGATAGTGACTCTTACGCTTTGGGTCGATGCGACCTTTTATATGGGCTGGCGTCAGTGGATCTTATGCTTTGGGTCGATGTGACCTCTAATATAGGCTTTATTTTTCCCTCGATAAGGATTTTTTGAAATAATGTTTGCCTGACTCTTCGACGGTTTTATAAAAAACCTCGATTGTGAGTCATTATATGGTGATGATCGAGCACCTCGGGAGGTTTGGCTCGGTGGCTAAGTATCTCGAAGCTTGTATTTAGGAGTTGACATGGTCGAAGCTCTTTTGCCATTGTCGAGGGTAGCTTGTTTAACCGGCTTTTTTCGAAGTACATTTAAAGTAATTGACGGCCTGTGATTTTATAGCGACGGTCGGGCGTCCTCGAGTCATGTTATTTTGGCTTGTACAACCTTGTGACCGTAGTCATTTGTGTTTGGTCGGAGCCTTTTAGTCCCGAGTGAAGTAGTTTCGACGTCTATATCGAGGGTATGCCTTTTTAGGGGTATTACAAGTTCGATATATAGCCTTAACTTTGAGATCGGGTTTATGCCTTTAGTAAGGTCTTACAAGTTTTACATGCCTTTGAGGTCTTACAGTTTTGGATACTTGGTACAAGTATGGTTCATGCCTTGCTTGAGGTCTTATAGATATTGTCACTTGGTATAAGTGTAGTTCATGCCTTGCTTGAGATCTTACAGATATTGTTGTTGCCTTATATAGGTCTTACGAGACCGAGGATGCCCGCATGTGGTCTTATGGCCTCGGGTTTTGATAAGTCGATAGGGGTGGCGATCGGCGGCAGTTCCTAAGTCATCAAGGTTTTCTTGGCTCGAGAGCCATTACTTGTAAACTTGGTATTGCCTCATTAAGGGCTTGCGATTTTGGAGTTTCTGACCCGGAGGTCATGTGGCCTTGAGTTTTCGACGCCAGTCCCCTTGTGTTTGGGACGTTTTTGGCTCTGGAGCTGTTTTGTGATCTTGATGTTGCCTCATTGAGGGCTTACGACTTAGGAGCTCTGACCCGGGGGTCGCATTATTTTGAGTTGTTGACGCCAGTCCCCGAGTGTTTGGGACGTTTTTGACAGAGGAGCCATTTTTGCAAAAATACCGAGTTTCCTTGAAACGCAAAATGCTTTTGGGAAGTATTCTTTGATTACTTGGTACAAGTATACATGTCTTTGCTGTTAAGGGCTCAGTTGTTCTATACAGACACGGTTCGTTCGACCGTTTTGCCCGGTACATTATTTTCCTATCGAGATCTCGTTTGGCGTATCTTGGCATCTCCGATAGGTGACCTTCCGGGGGGATGCCCCCCAGTATTTGAGGTTGATTGCAAAAGAAGCCTTGAATACTTGTTGGGTCTTCCTTAGGTAGCATATAGATGTTGCCTCGTTAAAAACCTTGCTGGTAAAACCCTTCTTGGGATAAAAACCCGGTCGAACAAAAGGAGTGCAACGCATGCTTTTGAAACCTAAGGCCTTCGAGTTGGGAAGCGCTTCGGCCTTTTTGATTGGGTACATTCATTTAGGTTAGTATAAAAGGTAACTGAGAAGAGGGGGATGGCCGTACCTTAGTGCTGACGGTGCTTCGGATCTCGATGTGATTCAACCGCTTGTTACGAGGGCTCGGTATGGTCCTTTGTTTTGTTTAGTCGGGATTATCCAAAGACGTAGTTTGCTATCGCTATTTTACTATTTGATTACCTTTTGGCTCCTTCGAGGGTGGAGGTACTGGTGTCCGCGTCACATCGTGCACCGCGAACATTTCTCTTGCCTCATGCTGTTCCCCATAGTCAGTTTTAATCCCATCATTTGTCGGGAATTTCATTATTTGATGGAGGGTGGACGGTACTGTGCTCATGTAGTGTATCCATGGCCTTCCGACCAAGGCGTTGTACCTCATATCTCCTTCGATGACATGGAATTTGGCATTTTGGGTTGTGCCGGCCACGTTGACTGGGAGGGTGATTGCCCCTTTCGTTGTTTTGCTCACCATGTTGAATCCGTTGAGGACTGAGAGGCAGGCACGATTTCCTCAAGCAGTCCGAGATGCTCTACCACCCTCGACCATATAATGCTGGCCGAGCTACCTAGATATACAAGTACACATTTAATTTGAAATGTATTTACAAGGAAAAAGATTTGTATACGGTAAAATCGGAGGGTCCAATTTTCCGTCGTTATAACGTCTCGAAGGCTCGAAATCACGGTCGAGTCCCACCCCTCGAGGGCCACAGACACTCGACCTAGGGGCCGACGGTTACGGGAAGAAAATGGGGAGTTCCCAAGGTGTGAAGCTAGAGCCGACAAAATCTGTCAGGCTAGTCTGAGCCCGTATCGTGGCATTAGTTAGATGTCCCATCTCCATATCTTTGTAATAAATGCACTTGTACTATGTTGGGATTCCCCCTCTTATATAAAAGGGGATCCTTGTCATTTTGTAAACATCTGTTGCTTCAGTTGCTCCACACGAACTAAACAAGAACATTCTCTCTGCTCTCTAACACATTATCTTGATATTATTGCCCCCATTTATTATCTTCATTATTGTTCATCATTTATTGCTTATCATTGGCCATAAAGAGCCTTCGTTGATTTTATTATAACTGTTAGTCATACTCTGATCGCCTTGGATAGCTCACAGTCGAGCTCTGGAACCGACCTCGAGACCCCCGAATCAACAAGCTCAAGGCCCCGATTGTTAACCTATCGGTTTTGTTATCACCTTACTCCTTACTCTTATCTCGTTTCTAAACCTCACACATAGCATCAACTTCTTAACAAATAGCATAATAATAGATCACATATTTTTAGAGTCTCATAATCAAATTTAATTGTTATTACCATTTTCACGATAAACATTTTGGCGCCCACCGTGGGGCTAAAAATAATAGTGATTTTTTTCTTGCTGGTTTTACTACATAACGTAAGTTATGTTTCACGTTTTTTCTTGTCCAAGATCTTCGATTTCAGGTCAAAATGTATAACTCAGTGAATGGATGTGGAAAGGACCACAGAGAAAACGGTGTGGGTGTCCCAGGTGTTGGTGTGCCACCACGAAACCATGGGAATGCACCAGAACCAATCCCCATGGACACGGTCTCACGCGATGCCCAACACATCGACATAAGCTCCCGCACTGACAGAAGCGTGCACCTAGGAGATCCACAAGAAGCTAAGAAAACCCCGACTAGGGAAGAACGTGAGGTTAGCGTTCATGTTATTTTTGAAATGTTGCAGGCACAACAACTGGCTATTGCTCAGCTGCAAAGTCACCAGAAAACTCCTAGCACGGTAGCACCGGGGGCAACATCCCAATCGAGCAAATACCAGAGAGATCGAGAAATAACGATAACTGATCCTGTCTTTGTGAAGATGCTCGAGGACCTCACCAGAAGGATCGAATCGGGCGAGAAAATGATAGAAGCCAACGATAAGAAGGTCGAGACTTACAACTCCAGGGTCAACCAAATTCCAGGAGCGTCCCCGCTCTTGAAAGGTGGGGACTCAAAAAAGTTCGTACAGAAGCCATTCCCACAGGAAGCGGCCCCGAAACCTATTCCCAAGAAGTTTAGAATGCCAAATCTCCTAAAATATAACGGTACCTCGGACCCTAATGAGCACATTACCGCTTACACTTGTGCAGTAAAGGGAAACGACCTAGGGGACGACGAGATCGAGTCCGTCCTGCTGAAGAAGTTCGGAGAAACACTTTCTAAAGGGGCAATGATGTGGTATCATAACCTGGCCCCAAATTCTATAGACTCATTTGCTATGCTGGAAGATTCCTTCATAAAAGCGCATGCCGAGGCCATCAAGGTGGCCACAAGGAAATCCGATGTCTTCAAAATCAAGAAAAGAGAGAACGAGATGCTGCGAAAATTTGTATCTCGCTTTCAAATGGAATGAATGGAACTACCACTAGTATCCGACGACTGGGCAGTGCAGGCCTTCACTCAAGGTCTGAATGAGCGAAGCTCGGTGGCTTCGAAGCAGCTGAAACAGAATCTGGTCGAATACCCCGCCATGACCTTGTCGGACGTCCACAACCGATAACAGTCGAAAATCAGGGTCGAAGATGACCAGCTACGAGCACCCTCAGGCTCAGTATACCCAAGCAGGCTTCTGGCGAAAGTGACAAAGCCAAACAAAGAAAGATATCAGCCAAACCCCAAAGACAGAAGGAACGCCTCGAGGCACAACCCACCTCGCAACGATCGAAGGATAGACCATAGATAGAATCCTTGGGGACTCATCAACAGAGCAGGATTCGATAGGAATGCAGGGCCAACGGAGGCACCTCGCTTATTAGAATACAACTTCAACGTCGATGTATCGAACATCGTGTTCGCCATTAGTAAAATCAGAGATGCAGGTGGCCCAAGCCTGTACAATCAGATCCTTCACCAAGGAATCATAACTTAGTGTGTGAATTTTACAACACGCACGGCCACAAGGCCGAAGATTGCCACCAGCTCCGAGAAAAGGTCACCCGACTATTTAACAAAGGCCACCTTCGGGAATTCCTCAGCGACCGAGCCAAAAATCAGTTCTGAGAAAGAGAGGATGCCAAAAAGCACGAAACAAATGA
This sequence comes from Nicotiana tabacum, assembly GCF_000715075.1. Classification (NCBI taxonomy): domain Eukaryota; kingdom Viridiplantae; phylum Streptophyta; class Magnoliopsida; order Solanales; family Solanaceae; genus Nicotiana; species Nicotiana tabacum. The sequence goes on along the minus strand of NC_134095.1, from coordinate 94,347,075 downwards.
GCCACAACATGTCATCCAGATGATCTTGGGAGGCATTGATGCCTCACATGAATCCGTGATGAGAAGGACAAAAATATCCATCACCAGAGAAAAGCGAACCCGGGGGTACATACCCGAGGATGCCCTCACATTCAGCGAAGAGGAAACCAAGACCTTGTCTCAACCCCACAATGACGCACTGGTAATCTCTTTCCTTGTAAATACATTTCAAGTAAAACGTGTACTCATGGATCCAGGTAGCTCGGCCAACATTATCAGGTCGAGGGTAATAGAGCAGCTTGGACTTCTTGACCAAATCCTGACCCCCACTCGAGTCCTTAATGGATTCAACATGGCGAGTGAAACAACGAAAGGAGAGATCACCCTCCCAGTCAACGTGGCCGGTACAACCCAAAATGTCAAATTCCATGTCATCGAAGAAGATATGAGGTACAACGCCTTGTTCGGGAGGCCGTGGATATCGAAAATGTCCCTAACACTCGGGGACTGGCGTCAACAGTTCAACACCTGAACGACCTCTGGGTCAGAACTCCAAACTCGTAAGCCCTCAACAAGGCAACATGAAAATCACGAAATATCTCCAAGGCCGAAATGTCCAGAACACTTGGGGACTGGCATCAAAATCTCAAAAATCGCACGACCACATGGTCGGAATCTCCGAAATCGTAAGCCCTCAATGAGGCAATACCAAGTTTACAAGTATCGCTTCCCAAGCCAGGATACCCTCGATGACTTGGGGACTGTCGCCAATCACCATTCATAAAAAAAAACCCGAGGCCATAAGACCCCGAGCGGGTAGACTCGGTCTCGCAAGACCTATATAAGGCAGCAACAATATCTGTAAAACCTTAAGCAAGACATAAACCATACTTGTACCAAGTATAAAAAAACTGTAAGATCTCAAAGGCATGAAAATTTTGTAAGGCCTTACTAAAGGCATAAACGCGATCTCAAAGTTAAGGCTATATATCAAACTTGTAAGACCCCTAAAAGGCATACCCTCGATTTAGACGCCAAAACTACTTCACTCGAGATCAAAAATGGCTCCAGCCAAGCACAAATGACTACGGTCATAAGGCTGTACCAGCCAAACTAACGTGACCTGGGGACGCCCGACCGTCGCTATAAATCATAGGCCTTCATTTACTCTGAATATACTTCAGAAAGAACCGATTAATAGGCTAACCTCGATATAGGCAAAAGATCTTCGACCATGTCAGCTCCTAAACACCGACTTCGAGATACTCAGCCTCCGAGCCAAACCTCCTGAGGTACTCGATCATTGCCATATAACAACTCACAATCGAGGTTTTTATTAAGTCGTCGAAGAGTCAAGCAAACACTATTTCAAAAATTCCTTATCGAGGGGAAAATAAAGCCTACATAAAAGGCCGCATAGACCCAAGGCGTAACAGCCACTTTCGCCAGCCCACATATATTAAAGGTCGTACCGACCCAACGCGTAAAAGCCTAAGGGCCAACTTGCAATTCAAAAACTTGAGGGTTGAATGAGCTCGAGTCGTAACCCGATTCGGAGACTGAACCCAAAATAGTTAACTAAATATGCCTAAGGGCCAAGGCGTAAGAGCCACTGTCGCCAGCCCACATATATAAAAGGTCGTACCGACCCAACGCGTAAGATCCTAAGGACCAACTTGCAATTCAAAACCTTGAGGGTCGAATGAGCTTGAGTCGTAACCCGATTCGGAGACTGAACCTAAAATAGTTAACTAAATATGCCTAAGGGAAAAGGCATAAGAGCCACTGTCACTAGCCCACATATATAAAAGGTCATACCGACCCAACGCGTAAGTGCCTAAGGGCCAGCTTGCAGTTTAAAACCTTGAGGATCGAATGAGCTCGAGTCGTAACTCGATTCGAAGACTGAACCCAAAATAGTCAACTAAATATGCCTAAGGGCAAATGCATAAGAGCCACTGTCGCTAGTCCATATATATAAAAGGTCGTACCGACCCAACGCGTTAGAGCCTAAGGGCCAGCTTGCAATTTAAAACCTTGAGGGTCGAATGAGCTCGAGTCGAAACCTGGTTCGGAGACTGAACCCAAAATAGTTAACTAAATATGCCTAAGGACAAAGGCGTAAGAGCCACTGTCACCAACCCACATATATAAAAGGTCGTACCGACCCAATGCGTAAGAGCCTAAGGGCCAGCTTGCAATTCAAAAACTTGAGGGTCGAATGGGCTCGAGTCGTAACCCGATTCAGAGACTGAACCCAAAATAGTTAACTAAATATGCCTAAGGGAAAAAGCGTAAGAGCCATTGTCGCCAGCCCGCATACACTAAAAGGCCGCATCGACCAAAGGCATAAGAGCCACTATCGCCAGCCTAAAAATTCAACAACTTGTGGGTAAAATAAGCCCGAGTTAGTGCCTGACTCGGGGACTAAGCCCAAAACAGTTGGCCTAAATATACCTAAGAGCAAAAGCGTGTAAGAGCCTACGGGCCAGCCCAATGAGCCTCAAGTCAATACCATGAATCTAAGGATTCCCCTCAGCTCAAAGACCAGTCCATCTGGCTAGAATCAAGGCAAAAAGAAATGCGGGAGAAACAAAACCATAAGGTTTCTTCTTTATACAGACATGCGGAAAAATACAAGCTCCATTTACAAACGTGCTTTGAGAATGCTATATGCAAAATCGAAAAGAAAATCTACATTCCCCTTGAGGGCTATGGCCCGTCAGCCTCACCTTCGCTATCCTTGGTGTCGGACAGAAGCAACCGAGCACCACGCTCGTCTGCCCTCACTTGCACCAACTCTTCCAGGAGGTCAAATCTCCTAGCACAGATCTCCTTGAGGGTTTTCCTCCAAGATTTACACCGAGCATACTCTTTGCTCCTATATTAGCGACGAAGGATCTTTCTCAACTTAGCTTGAGCATCGACAATGTCCTTCAAATAGACCGCCACTTTTTGGTCAGCCTTAGTTCGGCTCATTACACCTTCAGCTCGGGCATCCACAATCTCGGCCCTTATCTTCGAGAGCTCGATCTCGAGCTTCGTAATCGTATCTTTTTGGACCAGGCTATTGTCACAAGCTAAGCGAATTTGAACCTCAAAGGCGGAAGCCTTAGCTAGAGCACCGTCCTCCGTCGAAGCCTGAGCCTTCAACTCATCATACTTACGCCTAGCTCAGATAAAAGCTCATCGCAGAGTAGAGCCGCTGTGCTTCCTCAAAGGTCGAGCGCACATCTGCTAACCTAGTTCTCTCATCGCCTGGTGCATATGATCCCGGCTTTCGAGTATCCCTAGTGGTGCCTCCAACGGAAAAAGAAGGCGACATCAGAGGATAAGCTGCCTCTCCAAAATTAGAAATCACGAGTGCGGCGGGCTCGATCAATGCTTCCGCTCCGGGCTCCCAGCCCAGGTTGGCCTTGCCCCGAGCACAATCTCCCTGCAAAGTTATCTCTTGGTTATTGTTATCATTATTTAGCTCGGAAGCTAGCGATCCTTATTTCCCCCCAAGGAGACGCAGCCTCACCATGGAAGGCTCCCCGATGCCTACAATAACAGGGTTAGCACGCAGAAAGAGAAAGTGCTTTTTCAACTAAAAGAAGGGAACAGATCGCACGACACGTACCGTGGTATTTTTCCTCCCACCTATCCTTAGACAAAGCTCGCTACTTATGCTCGTTGCAAGTCTAGTGGGTCGTCAACTTCCGAACCCAATCTGGCAGATCGGGAACCTCGCCCGACATCCACGAGATTGCTGCAGAAAAGGAAAAGAAGGTACACTTACAGAACATCCCTTCGCCATAATTGAAGAACTGTGAAGGCACGAGTGTACCACTTACGTGTATAATTCCATTCTTCAAGGAATGGCATAAACTCTATGGGGATAATATCTGCATTTCGTACTCGGACGAATCGACTCATCCACTCATGATCCCCGTCTTCTTCATTATCGACAACGAAAGGCGTGATCGACCGACATCGTAAGGTTAGCAGACCTCGATGATGAAAGGGCCGGTATAGTCTGATAAGATGGCTAAACGTGAATTCAAGCCCTACCTTCTCCGCAAAGAACCTCATCATCAACACTATCCGCCAAAATGATGGGTGAACCTGGGACAATGTAACCCGATACTTTCGATAGAAGTCAAAAACAACCCTATCAAGGGGGCCTAGCATGAAGGGATATGTGAACACATTCATAAATCCCTCGGCACGGTCCGTAATACCCTCATTCGGGGAAGATACCTGCGGTACCACCTTTTCCCCCCATCCAGTCTTTCCTCACCAACTCAAAGTGTCCCTCTCCTATCAATGAAGTAAACTTCAAGGTATTTGCCGTTGATCCTGATCATCTGGGCACTTTTCTGATGAAAAGTCCTCTCGAAGCAAAATGTCCCGAGCCAACAAGGTGAGAACCGGAGGCGGAACTCTCTCCTCCCTACCGAATGGGACCTGATGTAGCAGTCATGGCAATAGCTAAATTAGAGAACTGAAGCATAAATTCAGGCAAGGGCAATAATGCTGAAATAGCGAAAGGCTTAACGCAAGAAAAAGAAGAGTAACTGCTCAGAATGGTGGAATCTCCAAAAGGGCGGAAGCAGCCCTATATATGGAAAAAGTGGCAATGATCCGCCTTCCCCAAAGACCGATTAAAATACTGGTCGAAGTCGCTTTGGGAAGCTATGCCGGCGGGATCACCTCAGTTATTTTACAAGCCATGTCTCCAATCTGACAAGAGTCGTGTGACATTTTGGGGTCGGAGGCCCCTGCTCCAAGCAAGTCCCGAGGTGATACCCGACCTCGAGGACCTACATCAAAAAGGAGTTAGGCTCCAAGAAGCCATTAATATCATCACCAGTCCCGAGGTGGTACCCAACCCCGAGGACCTCCATTAAAAAGAAGAAAAGCTCCAAGAAGCCATTAATATCATCACCAGTCCCAAAGTGGCATCCGACCTCGAGGACCTCCATAAAAAAGAAGGGCTCCAGGAAGCCTTTGGCATCATCACTAGTCCCGAGGTGGTACCCGACCTCGAGGACCTCCATCAAAAAGAAGAAAGGATCCAAGAAGCCATTAATATCATCACCAGTTTCGAGGTGGTACCCGACCTCGAGGACCTCCATCAAAAAGAAGAAAGGCTCCAAGAAGCCATTAATATCATCACCAGTCCCGAGGTGGTACCCAACCTCGAGGACCTCTATCAAAAAGAATAAAGGCTACAAGAAGCCACTAATATCATCACCAGTCCCGAGGTAGTACCCAACCTCGAGGACCTCCATCAAAAAGAAGAAAGGCTCCAAGAAGCCATTAATATCATCAGTAGTCCCGAGGTGGTACCCGACCTCAAGGACCTCTATCAAAAAGAAGAAAGGCTCCAAGAAGCCATTAATATCATCACCAGTCCCGAGGTGGTACCCGACCTCGAGGACCTCCATCAAAAAGAAGAAAGGCTCCAGGAAGCCTTTGGCATCATCACCAGTCCCGAGGTGGTACCCGACCTTGAGGACCTCTATCAAAAAGGAGTTAGGCTCCAGGAAGCCTTAGCATCATCGCCAGACCCAAGATGGTATCCGATCTCGGGATCTCTCCAAGGGGCCATCGAAGTCATCACAAGACTCGAGATGGTACCCGATTTCGTAGGCTCGTCTCAAGGAGAAAAACAAGCACTTAAAACTCTGTTCGTATGGGCTTGGCCTTGGAATAACATCTAAACCCGGGTAGCCCCTCATCCGAGATCTATCTACAACGCCTTAAGGCTATTTACACTAAGTTCAAAACGAGTCTCCGAACGATCCGAATTAACCCTCACTCGGGGACTGCCCTCAAAAGCCTAAAGGCCGTCTCCATTATTGAGCTTCCCAGTGAATCCCCCTTGAAGATTATCGCAGGGTCTAAAGGCTAAATCAAGATTTGGGGGTTCGAAGCCTTACTATCATTCAACTCAAAGTCAGGGTTCTGACGACTCGAGTTTATCAGTCCAACCCGGGCTGATATTTGCACCGAACGATGCGGTCATGCACTTAGATTCTACACAAGCTTAAATAAAGAGAAAATAGTGTGCATCAGAGACAAATTAAAGAAACATTTTGCATTCATAAACATTCGATTACAAAAGCCCACAAGGGGTCCTTACACAGAAACAAAGAAGCAAAAAGGGTACATATGCAAGAAAAACCTAGAGTCTAATCTATTCTCATGTATGCATCCTCGGCGGCAACGTCTTCGACCGCCACTTCCTCGGGGGTCTCATCTCGGTCCTCCAAAAGGGAATCTCCAAGGGAGAAGACGAATGAGAGGAAAGTGAAGGGGCAGAAGGGGATGGAAAAATGCCATAGCCCGCCAGAAAGCAATGACTTTCACAAGGCTAGGAGGATCACGACCTAGTAGAAGACTTGGCGAGCATCGGCCTCACTTGCATGGCTACTTTGAATCCACTTCTTGGGACATTGCGCCGTGCAAGCTACCGGCCCGAGGTACCACTTCACCCCACAGAAAGCAAAAGGGGTGAAGTGCCACACCAGGCCGGGGAAGGAAGGTGAGCAGTGGTGTATAGTCCGAACACCCTCATGAGCAGTGGTGTATGGTCCAAATACCACCCTAAGATGGAAGAGATCATCTTCCCTATCTCCTCGTCTCAAGATGGCGGCGACAACAATAATGACAACAATAACAACAATAATAAGAAGTTGGTATAATCTCGCTCAATAAGGAGGGGCCCCAGGGAAAGGCCATGATATAACTGATGAGAACGCCACCAGGCAACTTTGAGGCCACGAGCCTTAGACATGGGAAACGACAAAGGATGAGAATGGAGAGAAGAAATTGGAGAAAGGCTGGTTGAAGAACACTTGAATAAGGAATTGGCTCCAAAAATCCCCATTTATAGAGAAAGGGCAGAGTAACCGGCGGGCACAATCAATGCTCTTTTGAAAAATGCAACCGAAGATGCCATCAATGCCCTTGAAAGACGTATTGGCAGGCGCAATTAATGCATTTTGGAAACTGAATCAGCAGCAATGTTATCGCTTAGAAGGATGAGGATCGACTGTGTATTGAGAGACACTGAAAAGACAAGTCGGCGGGGTGCCTCGGTTGTCACAAAATCCTGTGTCATGAGTATGATGCCATCAATATAGAATTATTGCGAGAAATTTGGAAAGATGGTTATCAAGGTTGTTTCTTATCATTCTACTCTAAGAAACACGAGGACTATCTGTATACGGTAAAATTAGAGGGTCCAATTTTCCATCGTTATAACATCTCGAAGGCTCGAAATCACAGCCGAGTCCTACCCCTCGAGGGCCATCGACGCTCGACCTCGGGGCAGTATGGGATCGACGGTTATGGGAAGAAAAGGGGAGTTCCCAAGGTGTGAAGCTAGAGCTGACAAAATCTGTCAGGCTAGTCTGAGCCTGTACCATGGCATTAGTTAGATGTCCCATCTCCATATCTTTGTAATAAATACACTTGTACTATGTTAGGATTCCCTCTATTATATAAAGGGGATCCTTATCATTTTGTAAATATCTATTGCTACAGTTGCTCCACATGAAATATACAAAAACATTCTCTCTGCTCTCTAACACATTCTCTTGATATTATTGCCCCCATTTATTATCTTCATTACTGTTCATCATTTGTTACTTATCATTGGCCATAAAGAGACTTCATTTATTTTATTATAACTGTTAATCATACTCCAATCGCCTTCGATAGCTCACAGTCAAGCTCCGGAACCGACCTCGAGACTCCCGAATCGACAAGCTCGAGGCCCCGATTGTTAACCTATTGGTTGGTTATCACCTTACTCCTTACTCTTATCTCGTTTCTAAACCTCACACATAGCATCAACTGCTTAACAACTAGCATAAAAATATATCACGTATTTTTAGAGTCCCATAATCACGTTTAATTTGAAATGTATTTACAAGGAAAGAAATTACCAGTGCATCGTTGTGAGGCTGAGACAAGGTCTCGATGTCCTCATCGCTAAATGTGAGAGCATCCTCGGGTATGTAACCCCGAGTTTATTTTTCTCTGGTGATGAATATTTTTGTTCTTCTCATCATGGGGTCTTGTGGGGCATCGATGCCTCCCAAGATCATGTGGATGACATGTTGTGGCTCATTTGTTTCGTTCTTCTTGGTTGCCTCTCTTTCCCGGAACTAATTTTTGGCCCGGTCGTTGAGGAGCTCTCGGAGCTCGCTGAGGAATTCTCGGAGGTGACCTTTATTGAGTAGTCGAGATACTTCTTCTCGGAGCTGGTGGCAATCCTTGATCCTGTGGCCATGTGTGTTCTGAAATTTACACACTATGTTATGATTTCTTCATGAAGGATCTGATTGCACAGGCCTAAGCCACCTGACGTCTCTGATTTTACTGATGGCAAACATGATGTCTGATACGTCAACGTTGAAGTTTTATTTCGACAAGCGAGGTACTTCTGTTGGCCCCGTGTGCCTATTTAATCCAGCTCTATTGATGAGTCCCCGAGGATTCTGGCCTTAGTCCATCCTTCGATCATTGTGGGGTATGTTGCGCCTCGGGGCATTTCTCCTATCTTCGGTGTATGGCTGGTACCTTTCTTTGTTTGGCTTTGGCTCCTTCGCTAGAAGCCTTCTTGGGTATACCGAGCCCAAGGGGGCTCCTAGTTGGTCATCCTCGACCCTGATTTTCGATTGATATCGGTTGTGAACGTCCAACTAGGTCACGATGGGATATTCAACCAGATTCTGTTTCAGTTGCTTCGAAGCCACCGAGCTTCATTCATTCAGACCTTGAGTGAAGGCCTGTACTGCCCAGTCGTCAGAGATTGGTGGTAGTTCCATTTGAAAAGCAAGATATGAACTCTCGCAGCATCTCATTCTCCTTCTGTTTGATCTTGAAGACGTCAGATTTCCTTGTTGCTACTTTGATGGCACCGACATGTGCCTTTATGAAAGAATCTGCCAGCATGGCAAATGAGTCTATAGAGTTAGGAGCTAGGTTGTGATACCACATCATGGCCCTTTTCGAGAGTGTTTCCCCGAACTTCTTTAGCAAGACGGACTCGATCTCGTCATCTTTTAGGTTGTTGCCCTTCACTGCACAAGTGTAGGCAGTGACGTGCTCGTTGGGGTACGAGGTTCCGTTGTACTTTGGAAGTTTAGGCATTCTGAACTTCTTTGGAATGGGTTTTGGGGCCGCTTCTTGCGGGAATGGCTTTTGCACGAACTTCTTCGAGTCTACCCCTTTTAGAATCGGGGGTGCGCCTGAAATTTGATCGACCCTGGAATTGTAGGTCTCTACCTTCTTGTCGTTGGCTTCTATCTTCTTCTCGCCCGACTCGATCCTCTTTGTAAGGTCCTCAAGCATCTTTACGATGGCGGGGTCGGCTGTCGACTCGTTGTTTCTTGATCTCTATGGTACCTGCTCGGCTGGGGGGCCGTCCCTGGTGCTACAGTGCTAGGAGTTTTCTGGTGACTTTGCAGGTGAGCAATCGCCAGCTGTTGTGCCTATAACATTTCAAAAATAATGTGAAGGCTAACCTCCCATTCTTCCCTAGTTGGGGTTTTCTGAGCTTCTTATTGGTCTCCTTGGTGCACGCTCCTGTTAGTGTGGGAGCTTATATCGACCTGTTGGGCGTCGCGTAAGACTGCGTCCACGGGAATTGGTTCTAGTGCATTCTCAGGGTTTCGTGGTGGTAAACCAACACCTGGAACATCCACACCATTCTTTCCATGGTTCTCAAAATTGTTGTTCACCGAGTCAGACATTTTGACCTGAAATCAAAGATCTCGGGCAAGAAAAAGTGTGAAAGATAACTTGCGTTATATAGTAAAACCAGCAAGAAAATAATCACTATTATTTTTATCCTCACGGTGGGCGCCAAGCTGTTTACCGTGAAAATGGTAATAACAATTAAATTTGATTTTGTGGTTCTAAAAATACGTGATCTATTTTTATGCTAGTAGTAAGGCAATGGGTGCTAAGTAAAAAACTTGAGAGCAAGATTAAAGCTTAGAGACGATGTGATAATCGAACCGAGCGACTGGAGGTCGGGGCCTCGAGCTGTTGATTATAATGTCTCAAGGTCGAGTCGAGTGACTGGCTTAGAGCAATCGAGGGGGGGCTAACAGTTATGAGAGCTAAAGTGATGGCTCTTTATGATCAATGATGAGCAATAAATGATGAACAATAAATAGAACACAATGAATGTAAGCAATAAATAGAAGTAATGAGATGAGGAGAATATGTTAGAGAGCAGAGAGAATGTTTTTGTGTATTTAGTATTGAGCAACAGGTGACTACAAAATGACAAGGATCCCTTTTATATATGAGGGGAAATCCCAATGTAGTACAAATACATTAATTACAAAGATATGGATATGGTACAGCTAGTTAGTGTCTTGATTCGTTTTTGGACTAGTCCACTAGCCTTTGTCATCCCTATTTATGCACCTTTGGAACTCCCCACCTTCACTCTGTAACCATCGATCTGTGCTGCCCCGGGGTCAAGCATCGATGGCCCTCGAGGGATGAAACTCAACTATAGTCCCGAGCCTTCGAGACGTGCTTACGAGGCGTCGTAACGACGGAAAATTGGACCCTCCGATTTTACCGTATACAATGGTCATTCAGGAAATCGCTTCCCTAAAACAAGCAATGTGAGCAAAGTTAAGCTTAAGGGACTATATATTCTAGTTACACTAAGTGCCACCATTGCGAGTGAGGAATTTTGTTATCCTTGGTACAGAAGGATTACCGCAAGGCGAGTAAGGGTCATTGATGATGCGAAAGGACGCCAAAGATGGAGAGGAAAAACATCTATAGGTAGGTCATTGTAGCTCCAAGTCTTAGTACTCCCCTAAAGGGGGAATATGGAATGATAAAGTAAGAATGCGATAAAAATAAGAAAGGGATGAGATTGCACTTATCCAAATCCTACAGATATGCTACAATTCCAGAACATTATGCAAGTACGACGTCAAGGAAATGAAGTAATGGTTCCTGCCTGAGATATTATTGATAGATAAGGAGCCAATGCGTAAGGTAAGTTAAGACAAAGGAAATAACCCAATAAAGATTACGCGGAATATGGATATGAGGATGGGCCAATGAGTAGTTAGTAGTTTATTCAAGAAGAGCCTCGTTATGACTAGACAAGAGGTTACAGACAAATCAGCAGATCACACAAGATAAATATAGTGAACCCTAACATGGAGAATTCAGCCTCGCAGTAATGTCATTATAATACTTGACATATATTCAGATAGGAGTCGGGGTAGTTAAAGTACCGTATGAATGTTACGGGAATAAAAGAGAGTGATATTGGGAAGACAATCAAAATATCAGTTCAAAAGTAACCCTACAAGCACAAGGCCAAGGGTATGGAGGTAAGTAATATCAGTTCAGAAGCAACCCTACAAGTACAAATGCATGAAGGTAAGTAACTACGGATAGTTATAGGCGAGGAATGACATTAAAAATTCTGTCGATATGCGATATAATAAGCTCGCAGCTTTACAAGAGTCAGAGGATCCTCCCTAAGTACTATAATAAAAGACTAGCTGAGGAAAGAAGGCTTCAACCTAAGCACAGTGACCTAAAGAGGAAATGGTCTTATAACAACAGTCTCACTACGACACTGTATGCACTCCACAAGAAATTGGCACCTACCATGGCTAATGAACGGGAAGTAATATCAAAAGCAATACTCGATATCATATGAAGTTGCACAAAAATTCCGGCATACGTGGTAACTAAGATAAGCTAAGTAGGCACACAACAAGGAGGCAGAAAGACCAGGGAAGGTAATAGATTACATTTAAAAGAAAGCGGAGAAGGAATGTAAGGAATTATTGGATCAATGATCCAGAATTAGTTACATTATGAACGCACTTAAATTTCAGAGTAGTATCCATGTAGAATATATGTTGACAATCATACAGTCGTAGAAGACTCCAGTATAAGTTAAAAGGAAAAAGTTGAGTCCAAATCATAAACCAAGAATTTAATCGTTAGATGATGGTATCACGGATATTCCATAGTGTCAATCAAAGGCTCAAGTAATAACTAATACCATGAGCCGCAGATCGAAAGATAGCTTAAGCCTACATAAAGGTTGATTAGAGGGAAGAGGAAACTAAAGAGTTACGTTGGCCAAGTAAATCAGGAGCCTGATTATTGGACCCAGAAAATTATAGAAATCATGATTGAGAACATGGAAGAACCACTCTTAATATCAGAGATACAAGAGAGATAGTACAACAACCATATTCTTTAACGGCTCTACGATGAAGCCAGTCAGAATAGTACCAACCTTATAAAACGTCAGTACGAAGCGCCCACCGGATTGTATATGCACCAGAAGTACAAGTATTATAATAGAGCTTCGAGTTGTGGATGTAAATTATACCTATAAGGAAGCGAGGTCATGAAAGAGATAGAAGATGTGATGCAAGATTAAGGTGGGTAAGGTAAAAATGAACAACGTACGAGACACTCAAATGCAGAAGGTTGTGAATTGTCTATACTTCAGACAAAAGGTTAGAAGCACTAGGATTCAGTATCCAGGAATGATAGCAGCATCGTTAGTGTCAGATCTTCCAACCTATGGTTTCTAAGTATCAAAAGGTCTAGCTAAGAGAGTAAATGAGAGTTATAGGATGATGCGATGTCTCGCTTGATGTTCTAGAATAACACAAGGAAATCTTTAGGGCAAGCAAATTGAAGGAAGGTGGCGAATAATAAATAGATATCTGTAGGTCGCAAGCTAAAGTTAGGTAAAGCGATAAAGTTTTAAAAAGATATGAGTAAGAATAAAAAAAAGGGGGGGGGGGGCAAGTGAGAAGGTGACGAAAATGGATAAGTCCTCAAAATTAAGCCCATGAAAACAAGAAAGCTACTGGTTTCTCTATGATATGAAAAGTTCAGTATAGCTTGAATGAACTTAAAGGAGTTTGAGACTAATAACGTTTAGAAGAGATAGAATGCTGCCCTGATAGTAGAATAATGGTGTAATTAAGATGTTTGGGCCTTCGATTGAGTAATGATTTGAAGAGGATTTTATGAATTATACGGAATTAAAATACCCACGTAAGGTGAATCGCATTGTGATGCTATAAAATACGATTACTGAAGTACAGTATCGCCCCTAAAGTGGATAAGGAAAATCACTTCAAATGTTCCACGATGCAACGTAAGCCCTAGTAGTAATATATTACATAAGAAGTTTCAAGTCATCAATGGAAGGATGTAGATCAACATTGAGGTGAATCAACAATGGATGGGTAAAAGTTGTAAGGTACGAGATGAAATAAGGCCATCAGTCTTGAGATGAACAGTAATGAAGAATCATTAAAAGACTCAGATTCATACGTATAGGATAAGCAACGAGAGTAACCTGGAATTTGATAACAGACCTTAGCAGCGATAAATTGAGGTAAGATTTACAGTATAGTACGACCAATCTTACCCAATAAAGTCATACGAATAGATAACTGGGTCTATGAAACAAGATATAGTAATATTCCTAAGTTTAACAAAAGTACCAAATGAAGAACTTCAGTATACCTATAGAATCCCAGAGGGATATCTTGTCAAGCTCTGTATATAAAGTGAGTCCTAGAGATTGGCTAAAAACTGGAGGAAAAAGGAAGGAAGAGTCGCATAGGCACACTTACAAGGTTAGAGTCGTATAGGCTGCATGATAGAAAGTATCAATAGTTACGAGATTGGAAGGATTCTGACTACAAGTCGTGGCGCGAGAAAGAGTCCTAAAGGGGGGAATGCCCTGGACTTTAGGATTCATTCACAAAACAATTGCCTAAATGGCAAAAAGAGTACTAAAGTATTCGCAAGAGTTGTGGGTTATAAGAATGACAAGTGCATTAGCCAACATTCGAGGACGAATGTTCCAAAGGGGGGAATGATGTTACACCCCACATTTTCGTATATGAAAGTACGCCATAAATAAATTGACGAGAAGCCCGGAAATGAGATGTTACGTCTCATATTTTTTTACGTTAATGTTTTGTCGTAAGTTAATCGATGTAAGCTCCAGAATGAGATTATTTTGGGATTATAAGTGTTATGTTATTCCAAACAAGTGATGAGAATATTCATGAAAGAGAGAGGGTAAGCAAATCGGAGAAAAAGAAATTCCTCGAAGTTTGACAATTTGGGATAAAATACGGTCTGAGCTATAATACCGGTATTTATGGATTAGTGCCATAAAAGGTACCATATGATCGTGATAGTAAGATGTATAAAGTGTATTAAAAATAAGTAAAATTTTAAGGTATTGAAGGCAATTCTCAATTATGCGGGTAATTGGTTAATTACCGGGTAGCGGGATATTACCTAATTAAATTAATTAAAAACTTTGGATAATTATCAAGGGAAGAACGTTGCAGCACAAGCTAACCACATAAAATGACTAAGTGCATATAATTCTAGGTGGAAACTTACCAAAGCCCTCGACATAAGTCAAAATGTCAAAACGTATCGGAAAAGAAAGGTTGGAACTTTCAAAGACAAAACAAGGAAAACAGAATGGTGGGAAACATAAAATGAAAAAAGTGAATAAGGTTTAGGAATGGGATTTTTCCCGCATCAATATTTTTGTCAACTTATCTTAGTGCACTTCCTTTGAAAGCTTAGATGGATGAGAAAGGAAGACATGAAAATTTATTTGTTTGGAATTTTAATATTATACCGTACGGGAGACTATGAATAGGCTCCACTATATCTTTTTCTCGATTTCTACTTAAGATACTGAGGTTGGCCAAATCCCATTGTTGTTGATGTAATATAGTCATATAATCTTGCTACATATGACTAAGTAGTCATATGATAAATTCAATGTTTTAGACAAATGGATCACTACATTTTCTAACGTTTTGAAGACTACACTTAGATAGGAGGTTTGGTACAAAAGCAATAAATTTTCCTACAAAGTTCCGACAACCAGAGACATTAGCGTTCTTGCAAATCCAACACGTTAGCCATTAAGACGTGAAGAAAGATTTCTTGGCATAGTAGCAACGTATAATTTTGTGATTCTAAAGGAGTACGGTGCAACCTTTTCAAAAAATATTACACGAATTTTTCCCTACTCCAGGTATGTTAAGGCTATCTCTTCTTTAGTTTTGGCATGATCTATACGACATGAACTAAGCGAACAAATACACAAATTCCATAAATGACTTTATTCATAGAAGTGTTAGAGATGCCTATGTTCTTGAATTCCCGTATGTTCTATTATTCTATCGTTTGTTCATGGGTCTCAAAAAATACGTAAGTTGATAAAGTTTACTTCATGATATTAATTAGAGGCAAAATGGTCTCATGACACTCTGAAAGATTTTATTGACATACTTCTCATGCATTGCATTCATTCACATTGACCCATGACCAGATGGCGTTATATACGCATATATATGTACATGGGATATGGGAAAGAGTTATGGCGTTATATACGCACCACCACCTGATCAGCTGGTATACGTTGATAATTTTACCCACAGTGGCCGAGATGATATGATGGGATGCCCTCAGAGGCCTGATGATATTATGAAACATGTACCTATGCACGATATGACATTCATACACATATGCATGACACTATAATTATTTCATGATTTACAAAGTTATCCCAACTTACTGGTTGAATCATTTACTCTATGTTTATCCTATGTTTGTTATGTACTTATTTATGTGCCTTACATACTGGGTACATTATTCGTACTGATGTCCCTTTTGCCTGGGGACGCTACGTTTCACGCCCGCAGGTCTTGATAGACAGGTTGATAGTCCTCCAAGTAGGCTATCAGCTCAACGAAAGGTATTGGTGCGATCCATTTGCTCCGGAGTTACTTCTTTGGTCGGTATGATTAGTACATATATTGATTGGTATGGCGGGACCCTATCCCGACCTTTATGATATTATGTATTCTTAGATGCTTGTAGACATATGTCATGTACGAAAAAGATTGTATGGCCTTGTCGGCCTATGTTTAGTATACGAGTGATCATTTTGGTCTTATAGGCCCGCATGTCTTGTATATAAGTTGGTATTACATGTTTCATTCTAGTTATTCTACAACACCCTTTCTGTCTCATTTACTTTTTATATCATGATACAAAAAGATACGTTATGTTGGCACTCAGTTGAGTAAGGTACTGGGTGCCCGTCGTGGTCCATCAGTTTGGGTCGTGACAGACTCAGGTGTGTTTTGGATTAATTTTGGATTATTTTGTTACATTTTGGCGGAACTGATTTAGGTTTGTCGCACCTGAGGAACTTTTGGCACAGGTGCGAGGTCACAGAAGGGAAGGGGAGGTCGCAGAAGCAGAGTTTGGCCTTGGCTTGGTAGTTTGCATGTGCGAAAGCAGATGCACAGAATCACTTATGCACCAGCGAGAATGGATCGCAGATACGATTCTGCAGAAGCGGACAGTGTAGTGCAGACGTGAAGGTCAACCGATTAAGTGGTTCTCGCATTTGCGAGGGTTTTGTCGCAGATGTGGAATTGCTAGCAGAAGAATATATTTCGAGGGTTTGGCATATTTTTCATTATTTGGGGTTTGGAGCTCGGCTAAAGGCGATTTTTAGGGAGATTTTTATCACAACTTTGAGGGTAAGTATTTTGCATTTAATTATGTATCTCAATATTTCATGGATTTGTACACTTAGAATATGGATTTGAAAGAAGAAAATTATGATTTTAGCCTACAACTTAAAGGAATGAATTTTGGGGATTTGAAGGTCGATTTGGACTTGTTTTTGAATCTAATCACATATTTGAATTTCGGGCTTATCGATAGTAGGATCTACCCCTTGACTCGGGTTTTGACTGCATGGCCCGTGTTAACTTTTTTTTGACTTTTGTGGATTTGATTAAAGATCAAAACTTTGTTGTTTGGAGTTATTTTCTATGACTTTGTTTGACATTATTGAGTTGTTTTTAGTAGATTCGAGTCATTTGAAGTTGAATTTGGGCGGTTGGGCGACTGTTACCTGATTTTGCTTACCGGATGGAGGTAATTCTCTTGCCTATTCTAGTAAGATGGATTCTCCCCATAGATGATCTATTTGCTACTTGTTTCATGATTTAGGAGCCACATATATGCGAGGTGATGAGCATATATGCATATATAGGTCTTGATCATATCTGTTATCATTGACTTGAATTGTGCTTTGTTGAATTATATGAAGTTGTTATCCATGTTCAAACTGATTCTATGACTACGTGATGATTTATATTCATGATTTAGGAGTATTCGTAGTGTTATTACTTGTTGATATGACATGAAAGATTATTTGTCAAGCTTTATTATAAATCAGTAGTTATACACTTTGTGTATGGTGAAATCGGAGGACCAATTTCTCATTGGCAAATTGCTTCAGGAGGTCACCTAGGAGGCTCGTCACCTCGAGCCGGTTACTTCCCTCAAGATATGTTGATACCTGGCCGAGGATAACATCGGCCGAAACCCCGACGAATATGGAAAACCTCCAAAGAGAGCATTCGAAGTCGATCAATTCTACCTGGCTAGCCTAACATTAGCCTACTTATACGTCATGAAGCTAGTTATCTGTCCCACCCCGTTTCCTTTATCACTCAACGTATCTTGTACTAAGTTTGGGCTCCCCCCTCTTATAAAAGGGGAGTCGTTAACTCTCTTTAAAAGAGAGCTCCAACTATTCCACATAAGATCAATAATCTCTCTGTCTCTCTCTCTCTCTAACTCATTTGCTCGAGGCTACTCTTTCCATTTATTATTTTCATATCCGTTCTTCATTTATCGCTTGGTATTGGACATAAAGAGCCATCTACAATTATATCCTAACTGTTATCCTTCCCCGACTACCCCTGATAGCTCGAGCTCGAGCCGGATATCGACCCCAAGGTCCTCCATCGACCAGTCCGAAGCCCGACAGCAAGCCCTCGGTTTGATCATTGCCCCATTTTAGCTTGTATCTCTTCGTTAAACTTTATACTCGTAGCATCAACTGCTCTAACAACTAGTATAAAAATAGATCACATATTTTTAGAATCCTATTTATAAATTTAATTGTTGCTACCATTTTCACGGTAAACAGTTTGGCACCCACCGTGGGGTTAAAAATAATAGTGATTATTTTCTTGTTAGTTTTATTGCACAAACGTAAGTTATCTTTCACACTTTTTCTTGTCCAATATCTCTTGATTTCAGGTCGAAATGTCTGGCTCGGTAAACAGGGTTGAGAATGATTACCTCGAAAATCACGACGAAAATGGTGTGGCTATTCCAATCGTTGGCGCAGCACCGCAGAACCCCGATAACACACTTAGACCGATCCCAGCGGACGCGGTTCGCAAGACGCGCAACAGGTCAACGAAACCTCACGCACCGACGGAAGCATACAACATGGTGACCAACATGAAGCCCAAAAAACCCCAGCCCGGGAAGAACAGGAAGTTAGTCTTCATGTTATTTTTGAAATGTTGCAGGCACAACAGTTGGCCATCGCTCAGTTACAAAGCCATCCAACAACTCCCAATATAGCAGCGCCGGAAACGGCTCCCCTAGTCGAACAAGTATCCGAGAGATCGAGCAATAACGGATCGGTAGCAGATCCCGCCATCATGAAAATGCTGGAGGACCTCACCAAAAGGATCGAGTTAGGCGAGAAAATGATAGCAGCCAACGATAAGGAGGTCGAAACTTACAACTTCAGAGTCGTCCAAATCCTGGGCGCGCCCTCGGTCCTGAAGGGTGTAGATTTGCGGAAGTTCGTGCAATGGCCGACCCCCGAGAAAGCAGCCCCGAAACCCATTCCAAAGAACATCAGAATGCGGAACTCCCTAAGTACAACGGGACCTCATATCCCAACCAACACATCACTGCCTATATGTGCGCGGTAAAAGGTAATGGCCCAAAAGACGATGAGATCGAGTCCGTCTTATTGAAGAGGTTCGAGGAAACACTCTAGAAAGGGGCCATGATGTGGCATCATAACCTAGCGTCCAACCCCATAAACGCACTTACCATACCGGTAGATTCCTCCATAAAGTCACACGCCGGTGCCATCAAAGCAATGACAAGAATGCCCGACACATCCAGGACCGAGCAAAGGGAGAATGAAATGCTGCCAAAATTTGCATCTCATCCCCATATGGAACGAATGGGATTACCCCTTGTCTCGGATGACTGGGTGGTACAGGTCTTGACTCAAAGCCTAAACAAACTAAGCCCGACAATTTCAAGGATGTTAAAACAAAACTTGATCGGGTACCCAGCCAAGATCCGGTTGGATGCCCAAATCCGGCACCAGTAGCAAACCAGGGTCATGTATGACCATCCAGGAGCCCTCTCAGACTCAGTATACCAAAGCAGGCTTCTGGAAAAGAAATCAATGCCAAATAGAGAAAGGTACCGCCCATACGCACAAATAGGAGGAACGCCCTGAGACGCAATCTACCTCGCAATGATTGAAGAATGGATCGAGGACAATATCCTCGAGGAATCGTTAATAGAGCCAAATTCGATAGGGACACACGGCCAACAAGGGTTCCTTGCTTATTAAGATACAATTTTAGCATTGCTGTATCAGACTATGTGTTCACCATCAGCGAAATCAGGGACACAAGATGGCCCAGACCTATTCACCAGAATCCCTCTCAGAGGAATCACAACTTGGTGTGTAAATTGTATAGCAAGTGCGGTCACGGGGCCGAGGATGGCCACCAGCTCCGAAGGAAAAAATCCAAGCCAATCAACAAAAATCACCGCCGAGAACTGATGCGCAACCGAATTCAAGTTCAGTCCCGAGTAGGGAAGGTGGCCAAGAAGAACGAGGCAAACGAGCCGCAACATTTCATCCACATGATCATGGGGGGAGCCGATGCCCCGCAGGAACCCGTAATGAGAAGAACAAGAATATCCATCACCAGAGAAAAGTGGACTTGGGGATATATCCCCAAAGACGCCCTTACGTTCAGCGAAGAGGACACTGAGACCCTGTCTCAACCCCACAACGACGCACTAGTAATCTGTTTCCTTGTAAATTCTTTTCAAATAAAACGTGTACTCATGGATCCAGGTAGCTCGGCTAATATTGTCATGTCGAGGGTGATAGAGCAGCTTGGATTGCTCAACCAAATCGTGTCCGCCTCTTGGGTCCTCAACGGATTCAACATGGCAAGTGAAACAACGAAAGGAGAAATCATCCTCCTGGTTACCGTGGCCGGCACGACCCAAGACACCAAATTCCAGGTCATCGAAGGAGATATGAGGTATAATGCCTTATTTGGGTGGCCGTGGATACACTGAATGAGAGCAGTGCCATCCACCCTTCACCAGGTGATAAAATTTCCAACAAAGGACAGAATTGAAACCGTCTACGGGGGAACATCACGCGACGAGGGAAATGTTCGCAATACATGATGTGGTACCAATATTCATGCCTCCACCCCCAAATAAACCAAAGGGCGAATCGGGCCTCATCCTCGATCGAACTTGACAAAACGAAGTAAAAAACCATACCGCATCTTCACCTCAGGCAATTGTAACAAATCAATCCCGAGGCATCACCAGCATATATCACTTCAAGGTACGACCATCTCCCTTTTTGTTTTGAATTTAGAACTAACCCTTATGCAGGCACTCAACCGGAGCTGTCATAATGCTAACACTGCCCGAAGACCTTGAGGCTCTAAAAACACACCCGTTGCACTCTTTTCCTTCGACCGAGTTTTTGTCCCAAAAAAGGGTTTTTACTGGCAAGGTTTTTAATGAGGCAACATTTGCGAGCTGCCTAAGAAAAACTCCGCAAATACTCAAAACATCTTTTGCAGGCAACTTTGAACGGTGAGGGGCATTCCCCCAGAAAGCTACCCGATCGAAAAGGTCTTGAAATGCCAAATGGGGTTCCTATAGGAAAGTAATGTACCAGGCCAAACGGTCGAACGAACCTTGTCCATATAGCCAGGCTCCCAATGGAAAATATGTGTACTATTATGTCGAGCAATAAAAGAATACCTTTTGTCAAATACACCTTCACAAAGTAAGGTAGCAATTCCTTCGCCAAAAACGTCCCGAACACTCGGGGACTGACGCTAGCAATTTAACACTCAGACGGCCTCCGGGTCAAAACTCTGAAATCACAAAACCTTTAGGTAAGGCAATGCAGAAATCACCAAGCATCACCAACATCAAAGGTACCTTAAGTACTAGGAGACTGCCTTCGGTCACCACGTACTAAAAACCTGAGGCCGTAAGATCCTGAGCGAGCAAACTCGATCTAGCAAAGGTCTATTCAACACAACAACACATATTCACGTCAAGCAATCAAAGAGTATCTTTCACCAAAAGCATCTCGTACTCCAAAAGAAAGTTCATCATGCTCACGACGGGGATCCCTCCACCAAGTACGTCCCGAAATACTCGGAGACTTAGCGTCAACAATTTGGCACCCGCATGACCTTAGGGTCAGAACTCTAGACTCATAAGGCTGCGACAAGGGAATTCTGAGCTCACGAGTAACGACCTTCGAGCCTAATCGTCCAGAGGCCTGCTTACTAGACTCGACTAGGTGTTTTGGGGTATAAACCCTGTCGGTTCTTGTCATACACTATGCTAAAATTGCTTCTCCAGATTTGGTTTTCCCTTTCCTTCTCGCCTCGGCGGTGTAATCCTATGGTATAGCCTTTGGGTGGACCGGTGTTACGGCTGTCATGGCCACCGGGATGGGTACCTTTGCCTTGGATGGTAACACAACCACTTCGAATGGTACAAGTGTCTTTGGAGACCCAAACTCGACCTTAATAGGTTCTGGCGTCTTTGCAGAAGAAGGTGCTTCAAACTCAAGTGGTATGAACATGTCTACTTCAGCATTTTCTGAAGGCTGGATCTGGACCACAATCGGATTAAGTGTAACCGTTGGTTCCTTTGGCTCGTCACTTTCAGCGACAATCCGATCGACCCTTTGGGGTCCCAATCATCCTCTATCTCAATCATGTGAATGGACATTCAGAGTTGGCTCCTTTGCTATGATGATATTATTGTAAATCAAAGCTTCGATCTTATCCTTCAGAGAGCAGCATTCATCAATGGTATGCCCCTTCATAGGTTGAGTATAGTGTGGTGTGGTTTCCACATAGATGGTGGTATTGTGGGGATGATCATTTGTGGAGTTTAGTGGTTCAGGAATGAGTAGTGGGGTGTTGTCTGAAGTGTGGCATGTGTTGTAGTGGTGATGGGGAGCGAGTTGGTTTTGTGGTTTCGGGATGCTTTGTGGAGGTGTGGGGTTTTGAGTGTTGGCAAAGTTGACATTTGGGGTAGTGAGGGAAAATGACAAATTTGCCAAATTCCAAACTTGGTCCAGTTCTTCCTGAAACCTCAATAACTTCTGTTCGAGCTGGGAGGCACTTTCCTTGGAAACCTGAATACCCTGAGGAACCTCTACCCTTTCAACTGAGTTCTCCTTTATCATGTTGCTCAAATCTTCCATCTTTCCCTTGTTATTGTTTCTGATAGGACTTGGAGGAGGAGGAGGTGGAGGGCCCTTAGATCTTGTAGAGTATGATGACGATGCCAGAGTTCACGAACTAACCTTTGGGGAGAGGAATAAGCAAAGGTATAAACAAAAAAGGTAGCAAGTTAGTGCGGATTATGAGAAGAAAACATTGCAATATTTAAACACGTAGTACAAGAATATAAATCGTGTCCTAATTTGGGAGCCTCGTTGTGCCCAAGGTAGGACTAGCGAAAAGTTGATTTGGAGAACTTATAATGCTAAATGCCTCATTTAATGATAAAAAATAAGGCGAATCCCAAAATGACACTAAAATAGCAGAAAAGTAAAATGTTACTAATGGCCGTTGGACTTATTACATTTTTAAAACAAAAGAAAAGACTCCTAACTACTTGGTCCCAGAAGGACCTTCCCCAGACTCGGCATCTTTAGCTTCATCGAACAACTTCACCAGCTCACACAGTCCCAGCAGCAAATAGGCTCTAGCCAAGTGTCCTCCTTTGTTTCCCTCAGCGTTCTGGCAGTTTTCAATCCTCTGGATGAACTTCCTTTCCAATTACACTAAACCCCGCTCCAAATACCCTAGTCGCTTGTTGGCGCTGACAACCATATCTTTCCATTCTTCAATCAACTTTTGATGGGCTTCTTGAATCTCCCGGTGCTCACTTTCGCATTCCCGTATCCTCTTGCGCAATTGGTTGTACTTGACCTGTGCTTCAGCCTTTTCATCGATGATCCTGTGACCTCGAACAAACCCAGGTTGGCCCAGACCATTGTGATTATCCTCCAGCCATCCCGAATAGTATGGGGTGCAGCTAGCACGGTATCTGTCTGGCTCGATAGTATCTCTTCCCATGATGATCTTGCAATGCCACATATGCTGAACTTGGCACTTATAAGGACTGTCATCAGCTTGGAAATCAGCCCGGAAGTGACTCATCTTGTCGACCCTCGGTATAACCTGCTTCCTACCAGCCTGTCTCATGACCCGGAGGGGGACATAAGGGTAGGTTCCTCTTAAATCGATTAGTATCAGAAACGGTGCGTCCCTGGATCGGGCGATGAACTCGTTAGTAGGGAACCATTCGAACATCCATTGTATTTGATCCCCAGTCATATTTTCAAATAGCTTCACCCATCCTTTGGCATCTTCTAGCTAAGCAAACATGTTAGGATGTAGTTCATTCGCCTTGGTTGATGGAAGGCTATATGATCGTCCTAGTCTCTCCGCTGAATCTCTTGTCAATATTCACCCCTTTGGAGATGCTCCATGAGCCAGAGCTGGAGTAGCAAGTTGCAGCCTTCGAAGTGTGGGGCTCCTTATTGAAACTTTTCCAAGGCTCGGTACATTTCTGCAAAGATCATGGGCACTATACTAAAGGGTTGCCCACCAATTCCCTCCATTAAGTTTTTAGTGACCATAGCTAGCCTGGTGTGAATCCTTGCTTTCTTCATAGGAAACACTATCATCCCCAAGAAGCAGAACATAAAGACAAAGACCCTTATGTGGATATGCCCCAATGAGGTGAGTGCAAATTCATCTGGGTAAGTGCGGTAGGACTTACTATGGCCGTACCTTTCGTAAAGATAGTCGAAAGGAATGTAGGAATCCTTCAAACAGGTCAAGTCTGTGTTTTTCTTTAGTCCCATCATTTTGAGAAAACCCCTACCCTTGTGATTTTCCAGCACAAGCAATCCCGGAGTCTCCCACGGAATACTAGCTAGTCCTCCTATTTCCTCGAGCAGAGGTGTCATCTCAATCTCCTCGAAGAGAAACACAGACCTATCACAGTCCCAGAACAGAGTAGCAACTACTATAATTTTGTTGTTGGGTTGGACCTCCAGGAGAGAAGGCAAATTTCCTAGGTATTTCTGGACAAGAGCCTAATCACTGGAGTGAAGATCCTCCCACCAGCTTAGCAACCTTGGGTAGATGTTGGTGACCATGCCAAATATGGGGACTTCGTGCCTCATTTTTGCAAAACAAAGTGTTAGACCCTTACCCCGCCGGACTCGACTATTTAAACCAATAATTAGCATAAGCAGCATTTAGTTCTCCAAATAAATGCACAGAATATGGTAAGGTCCGTTTGGGTTCCCAGGAAACCCAGTGGACTTTGGACAAAGCTATCTTAAAGAGTAATTATGTGGATAACATAACTGACTCGGTTAGGTTTTGATAATGATGCATGCACAATTGAACAGAGTAGGGTTTCTATAAGTTATTAGACTGGTACCCTTGAGTGGACAACTCAATAGGGAAAGGCACGAAACCGTCGACTACAACGTTGATCGACTATTTTATCGCAAATATGCCTTCGCCAAATTTAGGGGATAATGATATCGGAAGGGCGCAACCACTCATTATAAGCGTTGCTATGGTATTTTGTTTGGCACGAGTGGAATATGATGTTGAATATGCAGTTACAAGAATGAAACAAGTTGTCATGTATTTGCACGTTCATAAAGTAATGATTACAATATTTGCTCATAATTACAATAGTATTAAAGGAAAGCAGTAAAGGAAAGCATTAAATAAAAGAAACAAGGAGCCAAGTCAGTTTTGTAATAGAAGAGAAATAAAGACATTAAATAAAGGCAATAAAGAAGCAGTAAAGTCACAAATAACATGAAATGGTAAAAGCCTAAAAGAAATATCCCCAGCAGAGTCGCCACGCTGTCGCGCCCCCTTTTTCTCGCGAAATCGGGCTTGTGACATTTGGGAGGACAACTCGTTCCCTCTTGGGAATTGGGTTTTAGAACTTGAAGAGTCGCCACCTAATGATTAAGTGCAGTAGGACACTAAGAAGGGTTTGAGTTTGAAGAACCAGAGTTTGGGTAAGGGCTAGAAATTATCTCGAGGGAAAGGTGTTGGGCACCCCTCAAGATCCACTAGTGTGGTTCCCGACCATGTTACAATTGTGACATCACATAATCAAGTAAACAATTAAGGGCCTCAAATAGAATGAGATTTTCACATATTATTGCAAGCAAATTGAAAGTTTGGAGAGAATAAGGAAAGCAAAAATAGTTCGGACAATAAAACAAGTTAAAATGAAGGGGGGTCCTAGGTTTACAAACAATATGAATCACATCAATGCAATACCCGGCAATCGCTCCTCAAAAGAGGGGTTACACGTGGTATTAGCGCACCGGTCATCATATCCATATCTACCATTTCCCACCTCGTTAAGGTATTAAGCGCGGAATAGTATCATTACTTATTGCATGCTAGTACCCTCCCCAATCCTATCAGTCCCGGAGGCATTTGGGACTACTAGTCCTAAAGGGAAGGGAGATTTGGTTTTCAGAGTTTTAAAAGGACAAAATTCTAGGGCGACAATCAAAACATATAAGGCAGGTATGGAGAGAACACATAACAGTTTAAAGGGCTCAATCATGCCTCCTCATTTAAAGAGATAAATTGGCTAGCATGACTTACAAGTACTGGTTATGGTCTAAAATAAAATTAAAGCGTAGGATAGGCTGATTCATCACATATTTCTCAGATGAGGAGTTCGAATTAGCCTTCCCTGGTTGTAATTTATCAAAGACTGATGGAGTTAATCAATTATCTACTGGCTTGCCTAGGTGAAACTTATAGGCATGATATCTAACAGTGCTTACTCCGATTTTAAAGAAGGCTTACTGATTGTGGAAAACACATAAGTTCTGCAGATGTTAGACGACATTACTACTGATTTTAGGCTTGTAGATAAAAGAAACGAATCAGATTCAAATAGTTACTCCTACAGGCATGATTTCTAGGCGTTGTTGATTTTAAGACGATTATAAAAGTGTAGGAGTCCTATAGACATGGTATCTAGAATGCAGTTAATTATTGTTTTAACCTATAACTGTTTGCCTAATGACAAATAAAAATGCAAAAGTGCAGAACTATAGGCAGGATTTTTGTGTGACGTGCATGAATGCAAAAACTTATAGGTAGGATTTCTATATGACGTGCATGAATGCAGAAAACTTATAGGCAGGATTTCTATATGACATGCATGAATGCAGAAAATTTATAGGTCGGATTTCTATATGACGTGCATGAATGCAGAACACTTATAGGCAGGATTTCTAATGCGGAAGTGCAGAAACTATAGGCAGGATTTCTAATGAAAATGCGGAAGTGCAGAAATTGTAAATAGTAACCTATGAGCATGCTGTCTACCCTTTGCATACATAAGTGACCCTCCCCTTTCACTAGAACCCCATAAATTATTACAACATATTACAGATCAGAATGAATTAAGAAAAGTAAAATTACATCAAATATTAAGCTACAACCAATGAGCCTAATTTAGACTCAAGGTCCAACAATATGAGGTGAACCAACTTCCAGGATCGGGTTTCCAAAGCCTTCTCTTATTTGGGATGTGTCAAAGTTCCTCAAGAGCCTCAAATGGACTCCGGGTAGTGCTTACAACCCAAATATATTGCAGAATTAAGAGCATAGTTGTAAGCACGTGATTTTTGCCCGACGAAAGAATTACTCCCAAAAAATTCAAAATAAAATGATTTTCCTTGGTGTGCAATTTTGAGAGTTTTTGTGACATTTTTGGATAATTATTTGTATTTGTCTGTGCATGTTTATTTGTTAAATTAATAAAAAATACAAAAAATATGTCGCATTTTGCATGTAGGATTTAATTCTACAATTGTTACTAATTAAGTTTGTTTTACAAAAATTGAAAATTACAAAAAATAGGCACCTTTTACATTTTTAGCATTTAATGTCCAAATGTACAATTTTATGCTTAATTATTACTTAGTTATGCGTTAATTGTTATTGGGAGTTAATTTGCGCTTTTATAACTTAATAATAATTTAAGGATTTAGTTTTAGAAAAATAAAAGAAGAAAAGAGAGCAAAAATACAAGGAAAAATCGGATTGGGCCACTTCTTCAATTGTAAACCACAAGCCCAAAAATGCCCAACCTTCCCCTACGACCCTGTCCATTTCAAACCGGGTCGACCCAGTCCATAACCCAAATACCCAACACCCCCTATCTTACATTTTACAAAACAAAAAAAAAACCCTAAAAACCTAGACTAACCATCCGCCCCCCCTCCTTATCTTCTTCTTCTCCATCACCTTCCCCAAGCAAGCAACCATGGCTTCCCCCCCTTGCTGCTACCCTGCTGCCCAACGTTGACCACCCTCACACGACTTCCCCCTCCTCATCTTCTTCATCACATAACCCAAGCCATGAACGACCCCTCCAAGCTCTAGCCTCACAGAACCTCGCCATGAACGACCCCTCCTGCCAGCTCCTCCGTGCCGCTGCTGCTGCGTCGTCTGCTTCTTCAGCTCGTGCTGCTGCTCTTTCTTCTCCTCCGTGCTGCCACTGCTGTGTCTTCGTCGTCAACCACCATCCATGGATGCCATGGCTAGTGCTTCCATTGCTGCCACTGCTGCGTCTTCGTCGTCGACCACTCGCTTCCAGACCCAGCTGCTTCTGTTTTTGCTTCATCTTCTTCGTTCTGCGTCAAGCTCGAGCTTGAGCTCGACATCTATGGTTGCTTCAAGACTGCTGCTTCGTCATCGTCACGTTAGCTCCCTCTTGTAGCTTCCTTGCCTTCACGTTGTCGATTGTGTCGGAGGATTCGACCTCAAGGGTGATGGTCGTTTCCCAGTCTGCTTCCCGCTGCTTCTACCTTCATCTTCGACAACCTCCAGGCGACGCAACAACAACAAATGTCGTTGCTCCGGAGTTCTGTTGCCATTTGCTTCGTCCATTTCTTTGACGGTTTGCCACTGCCTCATTTTCGAAAGAAACCAAACGACCAACTCCTTTGGTCGTCCATTCATGGTCGTTTTCGGCGTCGAGCTATTTTGGCACGATAATTCTTTCCGGGCAGATTTGTTTTGGTCAAGTTTATCTTCGTTCCAATCCGGTTAGTTGTTTAACCAATTCGTGTTTATCGTTTTTCTTATTTTTCTTTAGTTTGTTTCATGTTTGTTCCATTTGTTCTTGTTTATTTTTAGGTAGAAATTGTTAGTAATTATAATGTTTTTAGTTTTAAGTTGAAGTTCAATGAATTTTGTCTTTAGTTTGTTCTGTTAATTTTAAAAGGATTTAGTATAGAAGAGTGTCAGTTTAAATCATTTGAATCTGTCATGTTTGTTGTTTAAGATAGATTTAATTCATGTTCATCTTTGTTTGAAGTTCGTTTTTAATCCAATGATTTAATGAGAGTTTATGTTTTGGTTTTTGATTTAGTTTGAATCATGTATTTCGTTGTTAATATTGTTGTTTACTTGCTCATCCATTTTTGGTATAAGTTAACCAGGATTGGTTCCCAATATGGTTAATTTATTTCTATTAATTTGAAGTTGTATGATTCATCTGTGTTCATATGATTTGTTGTTGAATTTGTTTAGAAATTGGTCATATTGACTATATTTTGGTTGAGATTGATTAGGTGAATTGGTTATAGCTGATGGGGTAGTTTGGTAAATTGCAGTACGTTCAGGGTTAAAATGGTAATTGCAATAAGGTCGGAGGGGTAGTTTGGTAATTGAACATTTTGAATAATTCTTTATGTTAAGCATGGGGGACAATATGTAATGGGCTGGGGTTGATAATAATTGTTTAATATAATGGGGGACAAGACATAAATTAGTGGGGGAATATTGTAATTGTTTATGTTTGGCATGGGAGACAAGATGTAATGGGTTGGGGTTGATATATTTATTTAATGTAGTGGGGGATAAAGCATGTAGGCATGGGGGACAAGGGTTTAAAATAAAGAAAACATTAATTAGTGGGGACAAAGCATGCCATTGGGGGAATATTTCGGGTTGGGGATTCAAGACAAGAGTCTTGTTATATATAGAGTCATTTGACACATTTTAGGGAGAGACTTTGACACTTGAAGAGAGTTTGAGGACTGAGAAAAAACTAAGAAGGTTCTTAGGACTTGAACAAAAAGAGGACTTTTACACTTGAGAGAAAAAAAACTTACTTAGAAAGAGAGGAAGACATTCTGAAAATCCAAAGAGAGTGTTGAAGAGTTTAAAAAGAGAAAACAAAAACAAAGTGAGAAACGTGTTTAGTTTTCAAGTTTAAAACACGCGTGGTTTGTTGCTGTTAAGTTTGTTTACAAACTTTTGGGTTTGCTCTATCGAGTTGTTCGGTTTTTCTTCAAAGTTTTCTGGGCCTCGAATCTGATTCGAATTGCTGCTGTTGGGTTGCTGTTGTTGCTGTGTATTTACACTACTGCTGCTTCTACTGATCTTCATCTTCTTTCCTTGCTTTCCAAATACCAGGTACACAAACTGATACACTGGTTCATCTTGTAAGCCACTCGAAGCATGAATGCAAAAATGAGAAAGATTTGAAGCTGTAGTTTAATGTAGTCTTTTCTTTCTTTTACTGTCTGTATATAGAACATTATATCCGTTATCCATGTAAACTCTTTAAACGACTCACTTTTGAAACTCGACTATAATAACTCGAAAGTATGTAAATAAAGTAGGACCTTTTCTTCATTTATTTTAGAAAACGAAAAAATAGAAAATGTAGTCATGCTAAGATTATCCTTTTAAAAATAATGAGACGAGCCTCGCCAAATAGAAAAATGCAAATTGCGGGGCCCTCAATAATTAGTCATAACAAATGCTTAGAATTTGGGATGGACCGTTTAGTAAATTTCGCTGCCTTCCCCAAAGATAATAACATGTTAGACTCTTTAGACGCGATTTAATTAAATTAATTTTCTTAAACTCGGGTGCACATTTATGTGAACCAAATCCAAATCTCAACGGAGTCGAAATGTGTCTCTAATCACGGGTACATTGATTGTGACGTGGTTCGAGATGCGTGTCCATGACGTTGCAAATTCCATTTTAAAAATAAGAATGAGATGAGCCTCGCCGAATAAAAATACAAAAATTGCGGGGCCCTCAGTCAATATTTGCTTTAAAATTGCTTAGACTTCGGGATGGACCATTTAGCAAAATTCCACGGCCCTACCCAAAGTAAATGATACGCTAGTCACTTTAGGCGCGCCTTTAATAATTTAATTTTCTTAAACTCGGGTGCACATTGATGTGACCCAAATCCAAATCTCAACGGAGTCAAAGTGTGTCAACGACCACGGGTACATTGATTGTGACGCGGTTTGAGATATATTTTCACAACGTTGCAATTCCTTGTAAAAATAATAATAATAATAATTATGAAAGCGGTAAAAAGATAAAATTTGCACATAAGTTCATATTTGTATAAAATCAGATAATCAAGCCGAATATGACAGTTGAGCGACCGTGCTAGAACCACGGAACTCGGGAATGCCTAACACCTTCTCCCGGGTTAATAGAATTCCTTATCCGGATTTCTGGTAAGCAGACTGTAATATGGAGTCATTCTTTTCCTCGATTCGGGATTAAATTGGTGACTTGGGACACCCTAAATCTCCCAAGTGGCGACTCTGAAATAAATAAACAAATCCCGTTTCGATTGTTCTTTAATAAGGAAAAACTCCTTCACCCCTCACGGTGGCGGAAAAAGGAGGTGTGACAGCTCTGGCGACTCTGCTGGGGAACATAAACCCAGAACCACTGGTTCAGGGTTAGAAATTCGAGCTTAGATGAATTGTCATATTTGGCTCTATTTATTATTTGATCTTATTACATGTTTTGGCCTAAATGTGCAAAATGATGCTTTTTACTGCTTTGATATTATTTGAACTGTACATATAAACCGTGCCGAAACCTTTTCTTCTTACCTCCGGGGATGTGTTTACTGGTTAAGACTCCCTATTCTGTTAGTGTCATACCCTAAATAAATGAGGCTCGGAAAGTTTCTAAGCCGGTTGGCCTTTTGGTTCCCGGAAAGGAGCTCCTTCCTCAACTCGAGTTGTCCGCTCGGGTACACTGTCTAGAATACCGACCCAGGTTTTGAACATAGAATAACGTGACTTCATGCCGGATCCCTAGTAGGAATGCTTATTTGCATCACGTTGCATTTGACTTAGGGGACTCAACACAGGGGTTGGGTCCGTCTAGGACTAGCAACCTGATATGAAAAGACCATCCTGATGCATCCTATTTGTTTTCCGTGCATTTATCTATCTCACGCCCGCATGCTGAGCGGTGTTTGAACATTAGGAATATTGTGAAATTGAAAAAAAAGAAATAGCGGTTAGAGAGTTAATTGTTTATTTTTGAAAAAATCAATGCCCAAATACCGTCGAACTCTGCCGAAATTTTGTGAAAATAATAATAAAAAAAATGTTGTTTTAATTTGTTTTACTAAAAGCAAAGGAAAAATAGAAAGAAAAAAAAATGTTGTTTGTCTCGTTTTCAAAAAAAATATAGAAAAAAAGAAAATAGTTTGTTCCCTTATGGGAAAGGAAAAAGAGTTTTGATTTTTGTTTCAAAATAGTTTATTTGCCAACGGAAGCGAAAATATGTTATTTTTTTTTTAAAAAAAATAGTTTTTTTATTTTATTCATTTATTTTGCTTGAAATGCTAAATTTTTTTTTAAAAAAGAGTCGTGTTTTAAAATAGTTTGTTTAAATACCCGAACTACGCGGGTTTGATTCTCACTGGATGTGAGATACGTAGGCAACCCTCATCGGGTCCAACCCCACCTTTTGCTAAAATAGACAAAATAAATAAATAATAAAAAAAAAACATGTCAAAATTTTAATTCTGTCGGGTGACGCTGTTTTGTCAAAACATAGCCGAATGTTCCCGAAAGGGACGCCGGAAGGCTGACTTTGCATAAACAACCACCTTTGGGTCATTTTTAAGATTTGGTCTAGTTGACCCACACAACCTTAAAAATCTTCGTCCCCGAGACGTTGAAAGACCGTGTTTGCAATATTGAGTTTTCTAATTTGAAAAACGATAAAAAGAGTCATAAATAAGTCAGGTGATGCTGTTTTGTCATAAATAGCCGAATGTTCCCGAAAGGGACGCCGGAAGGCTGACTTTGCATAAACAGCCACCTTTGGGTCATTTTTAAGATTTGGTCCAGTTGACCCACACAGCCTTAAAAATCTTCGTCCCCGAGGCGCTGAAGGGCCGTGTTTGCAACACCAGGTTTTATTGTAATTTGAAAAAAAAAGAGTCAGCGGTCAGGTGAATACTTTTTGAATTTTTAGTCAAAAATAAGTCGAGCCAGCTTCGGCCGCGTCTTAAACCGTTCTTGCCGAAATAGCCTTAGAGTATCTTTCAGTTGTCGAAAGGCTATTTTCGTAAAAGAACGGACAAGTTGGTAAAGTGTCATAAAATAACCCTCCCTGACCTCAAAATTCATGTGAAATTTGGAAGGGCCACGTTTGCAAAAATACCGTTCGGTTGCATTTGTCAAACGGAGAAAGGAAGCCGGCCATTTATTTTTGGAGTTTGTAAATCTTTTAATTAGAATATGTGGGTTGTTTGATTTTCGAGTTTGTAGGTCATCTTCAAACCTTTGAAACCCAGTTTGTTTTAATATGAAAATTGAAAAAAATATTTAGTATTGTTTATCTTTTATTGGTCCGAACTACGCAAGGTCTGATTCATGCGGGGTCATGATACGTAGGCAATCTCCATAAGATTCGACCACAACAAAAAAATGAAAAAAAAGAAAATGAAAAAAATGAAAAAAATGAAGAAAAGAAAAGATGTTGTTAATAATGAGGACCGACTGAGTCCATTCTAACCTGTTTTGTTTTGAATCACAAAGAAAGAAGGTGGTTGGTTTGTGGTAAGCCGGAAATACAAGATCCAAAAGCACACTTTGCGGGGATCAGGCCTGATGACAGAAGCATTCGAGTCCTATTGGGAACTTGTTGACTAAGGTTGATGATATTGAAGTTGGCTATAGTCTGGGCGATACTGATGCGAAGCGCAGTGGCTAAGATGCCAGTTTTGATGAAGTGGGAAGACGCTCCATTCCTTGGTTAGCAAGAGAGAAGCTTTTGGTGGCCTATTTTGTTGTCATTTCTGTTGTCCGGATTATTCTCAAGGTTGTAATCCGGATATTGTCTTGTGTCAAACCTTCATATCTTTCCATTTCGTCATAACGGCCTGTTTAAGTTTTGTCCAGTTTGTTTTAAGATTTTATTCTGGTTTGTTTTGTTTGTCTTGTTATTCAAACCATTTCAACGGTAATCTAATGGAAAATCCGGTCTTTTATTATTTCCAGTTTTCTTTTGTTTAGTCCTTTTATCATTTTTATTCAACGCCGATTCTAGTGACATGACATGCGCACACAGTTTGGGCCTAATCTTAAAAGTTAATCATAAAACCCTGGGAAGGTGATCAAAGCCATTTAAAGGAAATAAGAACGGTTTGAGATTATTTGGAGCCCGAGTCATGTGGAACTGGGGCAAGTAAAACATAAAGAAAACCGTTAAATGCAAGGTTTGCCAAATCGACATGAGGGTCGTTCATGATAATGCGAGTGAGAGTGTTGCCCAACGGTGCTTTAGAGATGACAAATGAAAAAGCAAATGTTGAATATAATTGTCAAGTCCAACACCATCAGAAGGGGCTGCAAATCTTTGTTTAAATTGTGTTGTTTGCACTTGGCATGTTTGAAGATTGGAATGACGAAGACATTTTGTTCTGCTACCTAAACACTTTATCCTTCGTTACCCCTTTTGAGCCTTATTTACTTTTCTTTCATACCCCTCGTTCGGAATCATTATCAACGACTAGAAAACACAAGCATGGCAGGTAAAGAAAAAAAAAGAAAAGAAAACAACAAATCGAAAAAAGAGAAAAGAAAAGAAAAATGATAACAAAAAAAAAAAACACAAAGTCAAATGAAAAAAGAGGAATTGGGAACTACGTTTGACCTGATTCCTTAAAGAGGATACGTAGGCGCTTCACGGCTCGGTCATAGGGTGCATAGGGCGCATAATGTGCGTAATATGCATAGTGTAACATAGTACAACAAAAAATAAAAATCCCCAAGCAAGAAACTGGGGAAAGGGTTGCGCTTGTTGTAAACAAATATGATTTCGAAGGTTGTAATTTTGAACCCCAAATTTTATTTTGTTTTTTGAGCCTTTAATACCCTTTCTTTCTAGTCCTATCCAAAAAACCCACATTACGGTCCAAAGAAAGACCTTCTGATCAGTCTTCAAAAGATGCCAAGTCAGACAAATGAAAGTTTTACCGGTGAACATAACACTCTGTTCCACAATAGAAAGGACTCTAATCTCCAGCAGAAAGAGTCATACCGGCAACACTCCAAATCCCCAGCTGGAAAGTGATACAAATGAGAGAGTCTTATCTGTGAAAATCTTTACGGACACCATAAGACGATGAAAGCTGAGAGAAAAACCAAAATGAGAGAGGCTTGATAGTGAAAACCCATCGGGCACTACAAGTCGAATAAGATTGGGATTCAGATGGGGAATCATCAAGGGAAGATCTTGAAAGACGATTGACGGCGGAGGATAGGCCACATGTGCATGTCATGACCATTAGAGTCGGTATCTGCATTTGATAGTTTTTTATTTATAGTTTCTTTTATTAAAGAGTCATCTTTTTCCTTTGTCTTTTTATTTTGTTCCCTTTTATCTTTTCCTTTCATAGAACTATTCCCCAGTAGAGTCTGTTTGGTCAGAACAAGTGAGAATTGACTTCAAAATATGCCATCAGCTTTACAATTATACAAGATGAGATCTGGCTAGTACATCCAGTGTCAAGAAAGATATCCCTAGCAAAAGGGAATTGACAAAAGGATTGACGAGTGTCAAGAGGGATATCCTTGCCGAAATCAAAGGTTATAAACCTCAAGGCCAAGGCCTGTGGACAAATCAAGAAGAGCAATGGGCATGATTTGGGAAATTTATGCAAGACTAAAAGGTCGGGAAAATGACAGTTTCCGAACTATGCCACAAAAGAAGAGGGATATCCCCAGCAGAAAGGGATCATTCCCAACAAATAATATCATCCCCAACAAGTTGTGGAACGCAGAGCAAGGAAGGAGAAAGGGAAAACCATCCTAGTAGGAGTATCACAACCAACCACCGCGTTTTAAACTAACAAATTTTGTTTGATTTGAAACAGGTAAAGGAAATGGCATTGATGACAGAAATGCATGCCACAAGGGATATTATCAAACTGGGGCAGGAAATTTTCCTTTTATTTAGAAAATTTTCTGGAAGTCAGGTAACCATTTGGGGAAGAATAAAGATAACACCAGTCTCAAGGGAAGTGGTCTTTGAACCAGTGTTGCCCCCAACATAATAAGTTTCAATGGAGGAAGTTGTTCCCCAGCAGACAGAACAAAGGGATGAAACTTGTGCTCAGAAAAGCAGAAGGCCAGTATCATTCCCAACAGCCTTCCGAAGAGTGAAACACTAGTTCTGAAGGAATCAGAATCCCCCAGCAGTGTTATCCTCGACAGCGTTATCCCTAGCTGATAACATTTTATCCCCCAACAGGTAAGTGAATAATTCCCCAACAATGTTATCCCCAGCAGTTTCGAGGAGTCCAACACAAGTTTGGTGAAAATCGGTATCCTCAGCGGTTCCTTTCGGGGAAAGGCAAAACGAGTCTTAAGGGAGGTAGTCTTCGAAGGAAGAAGCTATGCAAAAAAAAAAAAGGGGAAGTAGTTTGCAGAGGAATGAAACAACCTACTTAAAAGGAAGTAATTTTGGAAGGAGTAAGATAATATATTTACTCAGCAGAGTTATCCTCAGCAGTGTTATCCCCAGCAGGGTTACTCAGCAGTTCGCAGTGTTATCCCCAGCGGATCATCGAGATGTAGAAGCATCCTCGACAGAGTTTCGACCAAGTTTCAAGAGGGTCGGACAACCCAGAGTGGGTAAGGAAGAAAAGGAAAATTCATCCCCAGCAAAATAATCCCCAGCAATTACGAGGGAAGACAACACAAGTTTTTAAGGAAATGGTTTACCCCTAGGAGACGCACTTCCTAAGTTTATTTTTACCCATAGAAGATGCATTTCCTCCTAAAGTTTATTTTTACCCATAGGAGAGGCATTTCCTCCTAAGTTTAGTTTTACCCATAGGAGAGGCATTTCCTCCTAAGTTTGTTTTTACCCATAGGAGATGCATTCCCTCCTAAGTTTGTTTTTACCCATAGGAGATGCATTTCCTCCTAAGTTTGTTTTTACCCATAGGAGATGCATTTCCTCCTAAGTTTATTTTTACCCATAGGAGAGGCATTTCCTCCTAAGTTTAGTTTTACCCATAGGAGAGGCATTTCCTCCTAAGTTTGTTTTTTACCCATAGGAGATGCATTTCCTCCTAAGTTTGTTTTTACCCATAGGAGATGCATTTCCTCCTAAGTTTATTTTACCCATAGGAGATGCATTTCCTCCTAAGTTTGTTTTTACCCATAGGAGATGCATTTCCTCCTAAGTTTATTTTTACCCATAGGAGAGGCATTTCCTCCTAAGTTTAGTTTTACCCATAGGAGAGGCATTTCCTCCTAAATTTGTTTTTTACCCATATGAGATGCATTTCCTCCTAAGTTTATTTTTACCCATAGGAGATGCATTTCCTCCTAAGTTTATTTTTACCCATAGGAGATGCATTTCCTCCTAAGTTTATTTTTACCCATAGGAGATGCATTTCCTCCTAAGTTTGTTTTACCCATAGGAATGGCATCTTTTAAAGTTGTTGTTGAAGTCAGGAGCCCACCTGAAGAGAGGAATGACGTTTATTTTTAAAGTTGTTGTTGAAATCAGGAGCCCGCCTGAAGAGAGGAATGACGTTTTATTTTTAAAAAAAGTTGTTGAAATTTCGCGAGCCTAAAGAAAGGAATGACATTTTTATTTTAAAGTTGTTTTTGAAATCAGGAGCCCGCCTGAAGAGAGGAATGACGTTTTTATTTTTCAAAATTGTTGTTGAGGTCAGGAGCCCGCCTGAAGAGAGGAAAGACATTTATTTTTCAAGGTTGTTGTTGTAGTCAGGAGCCCGCCTGAAGAGAGGAATGACGTTTTATTTTTAAAAGTTGTTGAAATTTCGCCAGCCTAAAGAAAGGAATGGCATTTTTATTTTAAAGTTGTTTTTGAAATCAGGAGCCCGCCTGAAGAGAGGAATGGTGT
The DNA here is from genome assembly GCF_000715075.1 of Nicotiana tabacum. Taxonomy (NCBI): domain Eukaryota; kingdom Viridiplantae; phylum Streptophyta; class Magnoliopsida; order Solanales; family Solanaceae; genus Nicotiana; species Nicotiana tabacum. The sequence continues at coordinate 94,309,561 of NC_134095.1, read as the reverse complement.
TTTTATTTTCCAAAATTGTTGTTGAGGTCAGGAGCCCGCTTGAAGAGAAGAAAGGCGTTTATTTTTCAAGGTTGTTGTTGAAGTCAGGAGCCCTCCTGAAGAGAGGAATGACATTTTATTTTTCAAAGTTGTTGAAGTCAGGAGCCCGCCTGAAGAGAGGAATGGCGTTTTATTTTTTTAATTGTTGTTGAAGTCAGGAGCCCGCCTGAAGAGAGGAATGACGTTTTATTTTTAAAAAAGTTGTTGAAATTTCGCCAGCCTAAAGAAAGGAATGGCATTTTTATTTTAAAGTTGTTGTTGAAGTCAGGAGCCCCCCCTGAAGAGAGGAATGGCATTTTATTTTAAAGTTGCTGTTGAAGTCAGGAGCCCGCCTGAAGAGAGGAATGTCGTTTTATTTTTAAAGTTGTTGTTGAGGTCAGAAGCCCGCCTGAAGAGAGGAATGGCGTTTATTTTAAAGTTGTTGTTGAAGTCAGGAGCCTGCCTGAAGAGAGGAAAGACGTTTATTTTTAAAGTTGTTATTGAAGTCAGGAGCCCGCCTGAAGAGAGGAATGATGTTTATTTTTAAAGTGTTGTTGAAGTCAGGAGCCCGCCTGAAGAGAGGAATGACGTTTATTTTTAAAGTTGTTGTTGAAGTCAGGAGCCCGCCTGAAGAGAGGAATGACGTTTTATTTTTAAAGTTGTTGTTGAAGTCAGGAGCCCGCCTGAAGAGAGGAAAGGCGTTTTATTTTTCAAAGTTGTTTGTTGAAGTCAGGCGCCCACCTGTATAACGAGAGGAATACTTTTTAGTCTTATACTTCAAATTTTGAAATCAGTAACCCCACCGAAAGGTAGAAGGTTACAACTGGAATCCCCAACAGGAAACAATAAAAATCCCAGCACCGGAAAGCAGAAGGTGGCAACAAGAGGTCCCAGCACAAATTCAAGCGCATGAGTCAAAAGGAAGAAAAGACGCATCTTGAAAGAAGCGGCTTGTGAACATTAAATCATGCCCATCATGACAGATCTGATGAAGAAAACCGTATCCCTAGAGGAACCACCGAAAAGCTTAATGAAGAAAGCCGTGTCCCCAGCGGACCGAACAAAATGATGAAAACTGGTATTCAGAAAAGCAAAAGGCCAGTGTCATCCCCAAATTCACGGAAGAAAAGCACTGGAGGAAACACAAGCCGACAAGAAAGCAAGGAAACAAGAACAAGTTGCAGCCTAGCCTAGCTTCTTGTTTTCTTTTAAGCACGGTGTAACAAGGAGATCGGTAAGCAGTTGTAATAGCATGCAACAGCAGTAACATTGCAGTCCCATGGTAGTCCCAGCTACCAAAACTTCCCGAACTACATTAACCTGATTCACCTTTAGCCAGGGATATGTAGGAAACCTTTGAAGCAAAGGTTCGGTTAAATTGTTTTTCAAAAAATGCTTCACATGGAGTACTCGGATGGGCAAAAATCGCTCACTTTATCTTTGCACGAAAACTCTTCGTGTCTTCGGGCAAAAAGGGGAAGCTGTAAGCACGTGATTTTTGCCCTACGAAAGAATTACTCCCAAAAAATTCAAAATAAAATGATTTTCCTTGGTGTGCAATTTTGAGAGTTTTTGTGACATTTTTGGATAATTATTTGTATTTGTCTGTGCATGTTTATTTGTTAAATTAATAAAAAATACAAAAAATATGTCGCATTTTGCATGTAGGATTTAATTCTACAATTGTTACTAATTAAGTTTGTTTTACAAAAATTGAAAATTACAAAAAATAGGCATCTTTTGCATTTTTAGCATTTAATGTCCAAATGTACAATTTTATGCTTAATTATTACTTAATTGTGCGTTAATTGTTATTGGGAGTTAATTTACGCGTTTATAACTTAATAATAATTTAAGGATTTAGTTTTAGAAAAATAAAAGAAGAAAAGAGAGCAAAAATACAAGGAAAAATCGGATTGGGCCACTTCTTCAATTGTAAACCACAAGCCCAAAAATGCCCAACCTTCCCCTACGACCCGGTCCATTTCAAGCCGGGTCGACCCAGTCCATAACCCAAATACCCAACACCCCCCTATCTTACATTTTACAAAACAAAAAAAAACCCCTAAAAACCTAGACTAACCATCCCGCCCCCCTTCCTTATCTTCTTCTTCTCCATCACCTTCCCCAAGCAAGCAACCATGGCTTCCCCCCCTTGCTGCTACCCTGCTGCCTAACGTCGACCACCCTGACACGACCTCCCCCTCCTCATCTTCTTCATCACACAACCCAAGCCATGAACGACCCCTCCAAGTTCTAGCCTCACAGAACCTCGCCATCAACGACCCCTCCTGCCAGCTCCTCCGTGCCGCTGCTGCTGCGTCGTCTGCTTCTTCAGCTCGTGCTGCTGCTGTTTCTTCTCCTCCGTGCTGCCACTGCTGCGTCTTCGTCGTCAACCACCATCCATGGCTGCCATGGCTAGTGCTTCCATCACTGCCACTGCTGCGTCTTCGTCGTCGGCCACTCGCTTCCATACCCAGCTGCTTCTGTTTCTGCTTCATCTTCTTTGTTCTGCGTCAAGCTCGAGCTTGAGCTCGACATCTATGGTTGCTTCAAGACTGCTGCATCGTCGTCGTCACGTTAGCTCCCTCATGTAGCTTCCTTGCCTTCACGTTGTCGATTGTGTCGGAGGATTCGACCTCAAGGGTGATGGTCGTTTCCCAGTATGCTTCCCACTGCTTCTGCCTTCATCTTTGACGACCTACTGCGACGCAACAACAACAAATGTCATTGCTCCGGAGTTCTATTGTCGTTCGCTTCGTCCATCTTCTTTGACGGTTTGCCACTGCCTCATTTTCGAAAGAAACCAAACGACCAACTCCTTTGGTCGTCCATTCATGGTCGTCTTCGGCGTCGAGCTATTTTGGCACAATAATTCTTTCCAGGCAGATTTGTTTTGGTCAAGTTTATCTTCGTTTCAATCCGGTTAGTTGTTTAACCAATTTGTGTTTATCGTTTTTCATATTTTTCTTTAGTTTGTTTCATGTTTGTTCCATTTGTTCTTGTTTATTTTTAGGTAGAAATTGTTAGTAATTATAATGTTTTTAGTTTTAAGTTGAAGTTCAATGAATTTTGTCTTTAGTTTGTTCTGTTAATTTTAAAAGGATTTAGTATAGAAGAGTGTCAGTTTAAATCATTTGAATCCGTCATGTTTGTTGTTTAAGATAGATTTGATTTATGTTCATCTTTGTTTGAAGTTCGTTTTTATTCCAATGATTTAATGAGAGTTTATGTTTTGGTTTTTGATTTGTAGATTTAGTTTGAATCATGTATTTCGTTGTTAATATTGTTGTTTCCTTGCTCATCCATTTTTGGTATAAGTTAACCAGGATTGGTTCCCAATATGGTTAATTTATTTCCATTAATTTGAAGTTGTATGATTCATCTGTGTTCATATGATTTGTTGTTGAATTTGTTTAGAAATTGGTCATATTGGCTATATTTTGGTTGAGATTGATTAGGTGAATTGGTTATAGCTGATGGGGTAGTTTGGTAAATTGCAGTACGTTCAGGGTTAAAATGGTAATTGCAATAAGGTCGGAGGGGTAGTTTGGTAGTTGAACATTTTGAATAATTCTTTATGTTAAGCATGGGGGACAAGATGTAATGGGGTGGGGTTGATAATAATTGTTTAATATAATGGGGGACAAGACATAATGTAGTGGGGGGAATATTGTAATTGTTTATGTTAGGCGTGGGGGACAAGATGTAATGGGTTGGGTTTGATATATTTATTTAATGTAGTGGGGGACAAAGCATGTAGGCATGGGGGACAAGGGTTTAAAATAAAGAAAACATTAATTAGTGGGGACAAAGCATGCCATTGGGGGAATATTTTGGGTTAGGAGTTCAAGACAAGAGTCTTGCTATAAATAAGAGTCATTCTTGACATAGGAGAAGAGGATTATTATTTGGAGGAGTTTGAGGATTGAGAAAAAACTAAGAGGGTTCTTAGGACTTGAACAAAAAGAGGACTTTTACACTTGAAAGAAAAAAAACTTACTTAGAAAGAGAGGAAGACATTCTGAAAATCCGAAGAGAGTGTTGGAGAGTTTAAAAAGAGAAAACAAAAACAAAGTGAGAAACATGTTTAGTTTTCAAGTTTAAAACACGCGTGGTTTGTTGCTGTTTAGTTTGTTTACAAACTTTTGGGTTTGCTCTATCGAGTTGTTTGGTTTTTCTTCAAAGTTTTTTGGGCCTCGAATCTGATTCGAATTGCTGCTGTTGGGTTGCTGTTGTTGCTGTGTATTTACACTACTGCTGCTTCTACTGATCTTCATCTTCTTTCCTTGCTTTCCAAATACCAGGTACACAAACTGATACACTGGTTCATCTTGTAAGCCACTCGAAGCATGAATGCAAAAATGAGAAAGATTTGAAGCTGTAGTTTAATGTAGTCTTTTCTTTCTTTTACTGTCTGTATATAGAACATTATATCCGTTATCCATGTAAACTCTTTAAACGACTCACTTTTGAAACTCGACTATAATAACTCGAAAGTATGTAAATAAAGTAGGACCTTTTCTTCATTTATTTTAGAAAACGAAAAAATAGAAAATGTAGTCATGCTAAGATTATCCTTTTAAAAATAATGAGACGAGCCTCGCCAAATAGAAAAATGCAAATTGCGGGGCCCTCAATAATTAGTCATAATAAATGCTTAGAATTTGGGATGGACCGTTTAGTAAATTTCGCTGCCTTCCCCAAAGATAATAACACGTTAGACTCTTTAGACGCGATTTAATTAAATTAATTTTCTTAAACTCGGGTCCAAATCTCAACGGAGTCGAAATGTGTCTCTAATCAAGGGTACATTGATTGTGACGTGGTTCGAGATGCGTGTCCATGACGTTGCAAATTCCTTTTTAAAAATAAGAATGAGATGAGCCTCGCCGAATAAGAATACAAAAATTGCGGGGCCCTCAGTCAATATTTGCTTTAAAATTTCTTAGACTTCGGGATGGACCATTTAGCAAAATTCCACTGCCCTACCCAAAGTAAATGATACGCTAGTCACTTTAGGCGCGCATTTAATAATTTAATTTTCTTAAACTCGGGTGCACATTGATGTGACCCAAATCCAAATCTCAACGGAGTCAAAGTGTGTCAACGACCACGGGTACATTGATTGTGACGCGGTTTGAGATACATTTTCACAACGTTGCAATTCCTTGTAAAAATAATAATAATAATTATGAAAGCGGTAAAAAGATAAAATTTGCACATAAGTACATATTTGTATAAAATCAGATAATCAAGCCGAATATGACAGTTGAGCGACCGTGCTAGAACCACGGAACTCGGGAATGCCTAACACCTTCTCCTGGGTTAACAGAATTCCTTATCCACATTTCTGGTACGCAGACTGTAATATGGAGTCATTCTTTTCCTCGATTCGGGATTAAATTGGTGACTTGGGACACCCTAAATCTCCCAAGTGGCGACTCTGAAATAAATAAACAAATCCTGTTTCGATTGTCCTTTAATTGGGAAAAACTCCTTCACCCCTCGCGGGGGCGGAAAAAGGAGGTGTGACAATAGTGCAGTGTGGAAATGCCAGCCCTCAGATGTCCAAGTTTAGAGGTAACTCAAGGTCCCAAAGCAAGGCTCATAAGAGGGGGGCAGAACTTAGAATCTAAGAGTAAGTGTAAGTGCACAAGGAGAAAATCAGGGAGAGCCATGGCAGGCTGGTGGTCATGCCAGGCAATCAGAAGTGCTGGCACACCCCTGACTAGCCTATTAGCCACATTTTGAGAGTTGGGATCCATTGAGGATCAGGTTCGGACCTAAGCAACAATTTGGATACTATCAAGCCATGAACCTTAACTCAAACATATAAAAGGGGGTAGGGGTATAGGGAGTTCATAACAAACAGCAGATGCAAAGAGAGAGTAGTATTCTCAATACAGAACATGAATAACAAAGTAGACAGGAGTGCAACAACGGTAAAATAAACACATAGGGATGGTGCTGAAATCAAAATTAAGGCATACCAGTTTCAGGGAAACAAATAAGTGAAAGCTAAAGTCTTGTAAACCAAATTGCAAGCAAACAGTACAAAAGATCTTAGAAGAAAGTAGAGTATCGAAAGAGTATTGTAATTGAGAGGTGTGTGTAAAGTGTTGAATTCGAAGTGTTGAACTGAAGGTTCAAGGTGTCTAAGTGCAGACGAGTCGTGCCCCTTTTATAGTGCAGAAAACAAGTAAGAAAAGGTAAGGGAATAGTTTGCAATCAATCACACAGAATCTCCCTTCCGTTAAGGGATTCTGATTTCAAACAGGTAGAAGACAATTAAGGAAAGAATTGGATTAAAATCTTTTCCAAAATAGTACAAGAAGGGCAAATACATAGAAACTATTTAAGGAAAGAGTTTGATAGCACAGTTTGTGCAAATAAGGAAAGGCAATCAATCATCAGCCAGTAAAAATCAGAAATTGAGTTTTGGTATGAATGAATCCAACCAGAAAAGGTAAAGAAAGGTTTAATTTAAAGAAAATCAGTAACAATCAATCGAACCTTATTAAAAGGAATTCTGAATTAATCACAAATTGGCAAAATCTCTTTTGAAGGAAGAATTGCTCATATATAAAACATACAGACATGTCAAACAAGAAAGAACTGTCACGCTAATTAGAAAGAATCTAGCATAGAAAAGAGTTCAGAGTCAAAAGGGATACAAGTTCAATTTGGCAGACTCATAATGAGTCTGAGAGTCCAGGGTTTCAAAGTAGCCCTAGTCCAAAACAAAACTTGCCAAAACCTAAAGCCTAGGGTTTTCAACTTTAATCAGAAGCAGAGACGAGAAGATAGATAATAGGCTCAGAGGTCTCTTTCAAAAACTCATGAGAAACCAACACGCATGATAGCAGGTTCGAAACAAACATAGTGAAAAAGCTGATTTGAAGCATAAAGAACATGTTTTAAGAAAAGCTTGGAACTTAAACAAGTTCAGAAGACAAAGAGGTAGCATAAACTTAAGGAAGTAGTAGATGAAACATGTTTAGAAAGAACTCAAACAAAGTCCAGAAGAAGGCAAATAAGAACTAAGAGCTTAGTAGAAATTACAGTAAGGGAGCACAAGGTTAAACGAACACATAAGATAAACGTGTGAAAGCATGATATAGAACCCAGTAGAAGAAAGAACGGAGCACAGTAGAAGAATATGCATAATAAGGCAAACCTAGGAACACAGGAGAAGGACATGCAAGGTAGAAAAGAGAACATAAAAACATAGCATAGACAGATTCACACAAAGAAAAGAAGAAGAGGAGTCAGAAAACATTTTAAAACTTTTTTTTTTCAGAAACCCTAAATCGAAGAGAAACAAATTTTGAAAGAGAAGATTGGGGAAAACGTTTTTAAAATTCTAGTAGAACACAGATATAGCATATATCTAAGAAAACAACCAGAGAAAACCTCGAATAGCTTAGGGTTTCAGAGAAACCCTAGAAATGAGAAAGGCTTGGAAGAAAATCCGATCCTGAGTCGAAGAGACTCATATTGCTTGAACACGCCGGAATAATGGCCGGAAAAGCCATATATCTACAGATCTGAGAAGGATCTAAAGAGAGCCATTGGAGTTGGGCCTTTAAACATCAAACATCCAAGGTTTGATGGTGGAGGGGGTGAGTACCAACCATCCATGGCTTGAGAAGCCACGGATTCCGGTGGAAACATGGTAGAATAAGGTGGGAGATGGCTAGTGTTTCAGAGAGCTTGAGAGTGTTTTGAGAGACAAAGGGTTTCAAGGTGGCAGGTCAGGTAAGAATGAGGGAGATTAGGGTATTCGTTTAGGTTTAATTATGGAAGGGCGAGTCTTGGTCGTTGATCTTGAGTGATCAACGGTCCAAATTTAAGTGGTAGGTGGGGAACGAGTTGCGCCGTTTGTAATTGGGTCATGGGTTGGATCTAGATTGAAACTGGGTTGGTTTTAATTTGGGCCAGATTGGGGTTAAAATTGAAAGGAAATGAGGTTGTAATTGAAATAGAAATAGGCTAAATGTTAAATAGCCAGTTTTTCCTTTTATTTTATAAAAAATAGTAAAAATGATTTTAAAAGCAAATTAAAAGTACTGAGCTAATTAATAATATATAAATATCAATTTAAAAATATTGGAACAAATTTTACAATTATAGAAATGCTATTAATTTTAAAATAGGCTATAATTGCAATTATATGCAATTTAGTCTTTTAAATACCAAATAAATTTGTAAAAGTGTACACAAATTATTTTAACTATATTTTGGTATAAATATGGGAATAAAATAAATTATTCACCAAAATTGATAATTTTGGGAATAATTACGGATTTTGTACTACTAAAATGGATAGTAAATTGATTTTAAAACTCTTGAAAAGATTGGAAAAATACTAAAACACTTGGTTATGCTTATGTATGCATATATATGCTACTTTGAAAGTACTTTGTATATAAAAATACATAGGAAATAATTGGGTATTAACAAGGTCGGGGTACCATCAAGTAAGGGTTAAGGAGGAAGATATTCCAAAGACAACATTTAGGACCAGATACGAGCACTTTGAGTTTTGTGTTATGCCGTTCGGTTTGACCAATGCCCCAACAGTATTCATGGATTTGATAAACCGTGTGTTCATGCCCTTTTTATATCTGTTCGTAATTGTATTTATTGACGATATATTGGTGCATTCTCGTTCAGAAGCTGAGCAAGTAGATCATTTGCGTACTGTGCTCAGAGTTCTAAAAAAAGGGAAGCTGTATGCAAAATTCTCTAAATGTGAATTCTGGTTGAACTCTGTAGCTTTTCTTGGGCATATCATTTTAGGTGAAGGCATCCAGGTGGATACACAAAAGATTGAGACAGTAAAGACTTGGCCTAGACCCATAACACCGATGGAGGTTCGTAGCTTTCTCGGTTTGGCAAGCTATTACAGGAGATTTGTAGAGGGATTTTCTTCCCTTTCAACACCTTTGACAAAGTTGACTCAGAAGGGAACAAAGTTTCAATAGACTGATGCTTGCGAATGAAGTTTCCAAGCATTAAAGTATATATTAACTTCAGCACTGGTTCAAATGCTCCCAGAAGGGATCGATGGTTATGTTATCTATTGTGACGCTTCAGGAGGTGGATTGGGTTGTGTGTTGATGCAACATGGTAAGGTTGTAGCTTATTCTTCTAGACAACTAAGAAAGCACAAGAAGAACTACCCAACCTACGATTTAGTGTTAGCCGTTGTGATTCATGCTCTAAAGATGTGGAGGCACTACTTGTATGGCTTCCATATTGATATCTATACGGATCATAAGGGCCTCCTGTATATTTTCAAGCAAAAGGATTTGAATTTATGTCAAAGGAGATGGTTGGAGCTACTTAAAGACTATGGCGTTGATATTTTATACCGTTGGGGAAAAGCGAACATAGTAGCCGACGCCCTCAGCTGTAGATCTATGGGTAGCCTGTCATATTTATAGCTAGAAAAGAGGGGAATAGCCCATGAAGTTCATTAGCTAGCTAGTCTTGGAGTTTGGTTACTGGACTCAGGTGATATTGGAATTATTATTCAGAAAATGGCAACATCCTCTTTAGTAACTGAAGTAAAGGAACACCAGTACGAGGATCCTATGTTAGTTCATTATAGGGGTTCCACCCCCCAGAAGGAGAAGACACCATTTGAAATTACAGAAGATGGGGTCCTTAGATATGGGGGACGATTATGTGTCCCTAATGTTGCAGGGCTACGTCGGCAAGTTATGGGAGAAACTCACTATTCTCATTATTCTATCCATCCAGGAGCGACAAAGATGTATCATGATATCAGGGAAGTATATTGGTGGGATGGAATGAAAAAGGATATAGCGGAGTTTGTTGCGTAGTGTCCTAACTGTCAGTAGGTTAAGATTGAGCATCAAAAGCCCGGTAGATTATTGCAGGCTATGGAGATCCCGACTTGGAAATGGGAAGTAATCATTAAGGATTTCATTGTAGGCTTACCTTGTACCCACCGTAAGTTTAATTCGATATGGTTGATTGTTGATAGTCTTACAAAGTCAGCCCATTTTCTGTCCGTTAGGACTACATATTCCGCAGAGGATTATGCAAGGTTTTATATTAAGGAGATAGTACGACTGCATGGTGTCCCTCTATCTATTATCTCGGATAGAGGAGCTCAATTTACAGCTAACTTATGGAAGTCCTTCCAAAAAGGATTGGGGACTCAGGTAAGTCTTAGTACAATATTTCATCCCAGACAGACAGACAGACTGACCATACTATTCAGACATTTGAGGATATGTTATGAGCTTGTGTGATAGACTTCAAGGGTAGCTGGGATGATCATTTTCCGCATATGGAGTTCGCATATAATAATAGCTACCATTCCAGTATTTAGATGGCTCCATACGAAGCTCTTTACGGACAGAAGTGTAGGTTGCCTATAGGGTGGTTCGATGTTGGGGAAACTACGTTAGTAGGACCAGAATTGGTACAATAGGCAATCAAGAAAATTAAGCTTATACAAGAAAGGCTATTAGCAGCTCAAAGCCATTAGAAGTCTTATACGGATAATCGACGGCGAGACTTGGAGTTTCAGGTTGACGATTGGGTAATCCTAAAGGTATCACCGATGAAAGGTGTCATGAGGTTCAGAAAGAAAGGAAAACTTAGCCCTCAGTACATTGGACCATATAGGATCATACGCAAGGTAGGCCAGGTGACATATGAGTTAGAATTTCCTTCGGACATGGAGTCTGTACATCTAGTCTTTCATGTGTCTATGCTCCGTAAATGTATCGAGGATCTTTCCAGAATCGTGTCAGTTGATGACGTTCAGGTCATAGAGTAGCTATCATATGAAGAAACTCTCATTGCTATATTTGATAGATAGGTTCGGAGATTGAGAACTAAAGACGTAGCTTCGGTGAAAGTACTTTGGAGAAACAACAAGGTTGAAGAAATGACTTTGGAGGCCGAGGAAGACAAGCCATCTAGATATCCCTACTTATTTCCTCCTCTAGAGAAGGGTTCGACTGATACGTCACAGCCTTAAGGTACGTGTATGGATTCTTCTATTAGTTATTATCATTGACCATGTGAGGTCATTGTCGTTACAAATAAATGTGGTCCTAAGTGGCATTGAATTATTGAAGTTTTTTATAGAAAGGGTTGACAATAGTACTATTACAAAGGCGACTCTACCAAAATTTATATAGATCCCGGAAATTTAAACATTCGAGGACGAATGTTTCTAAAGGGGGAAGGATGTTACATCTCGCATTTTCGTACGTTAAAGTTTCATCTTCAGTCAATCGACATAGACACCAGGATGAGGTTATCTTGAGGTTAACATATTTATACTATTTATAATAAGAGATAAGCAAGTGCCGTGAAAGAAAAAGGGTAAACAAATAAAAAAATGAGTTTCGTTGAAGGTTGTCGATTTGGGATAAAATACGGTCCGAGCTATAATACCCGATGTTTATGGACGAGTACCATACAAGGTACCATATGACCGTAATAGTATGATGTAAAAGTATATTAAAAATGAGTAGAATTTTAAGTAATTTGAAATAATTCTTAATTATGCGGGTAATTAATTAATTATCAAGTAACGTGACATTATCCAATTAATTAATAAATTAATGGATAAAGATTAAACCCCCACCCCCACGTGGCAACAAGCCACTTCTTGAAAACATGACTATTAGTTATCTTTGGTTAGGTGGCAAGTAATGTGTCAAGAACAAAGACACCTCATTTCATAATTTAAATACAAAGACTTTAAGTAATGTGGTAAGTGCGAAACCCTTCATTTCTATTATTTTGAATAAAATGACTACAAATCAGTTGTGAACATTTGCACATAACACATAGCAACGAAAGTTCTTACCAATTTTCTTACAAATTCCTACACGTTTTCAACAAATTTCTTTCAACCAAACAATTCCAACGGGAATTATGAGCACCTTAGCAACGTAAAATTTTGCGGTTCTAAAGAAGTACGGTGCAACCTTTTTCAAGAATATCATACGGATTTTTTTCTACTCCAGGTATGTTAAGGCTATCCCTTCTTTCTTTTTGGCATGATTCAAATAACACTAATGAAAGGAGCAAAATATTCAACTTTCATAAATGACTCTATTCATAGAAATACTAGGGGTGTCTATATTCTTGATTCCCCATGTGAATTATTATTATATCTTCTATTCATGGGTCTCAAAAAAATATGTATTTGATAAAGTTTATCCAAAAGGCATATTGATTTTTATGGCATTCCGAGAAAACCTTAGTAACGTATTTCTTATGCATTTCATGCATTTATACATGTACATTGACCCATGACCAGATGTCGTTATATACACATATATATGTATATTATATGTATATGGGATATAGGAAAAGGTTACGACATTATATACGCACCACCATCTAATCAGCTGGTATACGTTGATGATTTTGCCCACAGTGGTCGAGATGATATGATGGGATGCCCTTAGAGGACGGATGATGTTATGTACACCTATACCTATGCATGACACGACATCCATATGCACGTGCATGACATTATAAATGTTTCAAGATTTGCAATGTTATTTGGATTTACATGCGGAATTCGTTATTCTATGTTTCATATATGTCTTTTATGTATTGATTTTCATTCCTTACACAGTACATTATTCGTACTGACGCCCTATTTCCTGGGGCCTGCGTTTCATGCCCGCAGGTACAGGTAGACAAGCAGATGGTCCCCTTCTTAGGATCCTTGATCAGCGAGAGTTGACATGCTCCACTTGATCCAGAGCTGCTTTTTATTTTGGTACGATATGCTTGTATACATATATGGGTATGACGTGGCTCAGTCCCATCTTTGTACAACTGTATTTCTATTAGATGTCTGTACACAGTTATGTATAGTTGAATAGCATGTGGCCTTGTCGGCTTCTAGTTTTAGATATATAGTTATCTATAGCAGCCTTGCTGGCTGCCCCACTATATTTCACATGTTTATCTATATATGTCTTTTGGAGCGGTTTCCCTCATGTACACTATTCATGTTTATATCTTAGCCATATGTTTAAGGGTGTTCGACAGGCAAGACTCGGGCATCCATCGTGGCCTCTCGGTTGGGGTCGTGACAGAAATGGCCCCCTATGAGGCATTGCACGGGAGAAGATGTAGATAACTAGATGGATGGTTCGAAGTCAGTGAAATAGAATTATATGGTCCAGAGTTGATTCACCAAGCCATTGAGAAGGTGAAAGTGATACAAGAGCGACTGAGGACGGTGCAAAACAGGCAAAGGTTTTATTCTGATGCCCGATGTCGTGATCTGGAGTTTGAGGTTGGTGATTGGGTTTTCCCGAGGATATCACCGATGAAGGGTGTTATGCGTTTTGGGAAGAAAGTTAAGATAAATCAATGGTATATCGGGCTATACAAGATTCTTCGACGAATTGGACAGGTTGCTTATGAGTTAGAATTTCCATCCGAATTGGAACTTGTCTATCTGGTATTCCATGTATCTATGTTAAGGAAATTTATTGGATACGCTTCTCGGGTTGTCCCTATCAAATATGTACAAGTTACGGAGAATCTATCATGTGAAGAAGTGCCAGTAGTTATATTAGATCGACAAGTCTGCAAGCTGAGAACAAAGGATGTAGCTTCCGTCAAAGTATTATGGAGGAACAAGAATATGGAAGAAATGACATGGGAAGCAGAAGAGGAGATGAAGTCTAAATATCCTTACCTATTCCAGATTGAAGATAACGAGGATTCCGGGGAAATGCATGAAACAATGGAAGCTAAAACGGCTCTATGAGGTAAGCAATAGCTTGAGAATACTCTTCCTTAATACAAAATGGTGATATGCAGGTAATGTACATATCCATAATGATTTGTATAACCTTGTGAGGCCATAGGATGGGTTTAACTGCTTGCAAGTTTTGCTAGTGTCCATTTTATAGGGGAAGCTTGTTCGGAAATTTCCATTGGAATACACAATGAGTTAGACTCCCCATAAAACCCTTACATTCGATGATGAATGTTCCTAAGGGAGAGGGTGTTACAACCCATATTTTCATACGTTAGATCATGCCATAAGTTAGTCGACATAAATTTGAGAAGATATTATCTTTGATATGATAAGAAGTTAATCCTATTGGTCTTAAATGATACAAGAGTGTATAATAGTGGTTAACAAGTATTAAAAGTTAAACGAATCAAGGATGTTGTAACCCATATGTTCAGGTAAAACTAGAGGTGCTTAATATTCTCAAAAGGCCATGTTTTAAGGTATTTGAATCGTATAATATCCATATCATAAGTCTTGAAGTCAAATGAGTTATGAAACAAAAGTCAACAAAAGTTGTCGCAACTTTCATAATTTTCCTTAAACTTTAGGTCAAATGTTACTAAGCTTTTCTCCCAATTTACTTGGAATTATTGGGTGATCTACCCTCCAAATTGAATATCTATGAGTCTAGTTTCCAAAACATTAAACCGTTCGTTGATACAATGTGGTAATAGAAAAATATTTGCATTTACGCGAGACTACGCAATCAAGTCTCTATGGGGCCCACATAGGCAGTTGAGATATATGGATATATGTGAGATGATTTAACCCCGTTTTAACTCATTATTTTTAATTCTCCTCAGACCCTAGACACCTAAAAACACTCTCTCAAGGTTCTCTCATGATCCAAGACCCAAACAAAGGACAAACAACACAAATCAAGTGTCGGGAATCCCGTGGCACTAGTAAGTTTTTTTTCTTCTTGTTGTTGCTGAGTTTTGTGTGGTTACATAAAGTGTGAGAGGTTTTTTTAAGTTTAAAATACTTCCTCAAGTTTTTAATATCAACCCTATATGATTTGAAGTCTTCCAAAGTGATTCTAGTGCCGAAAAACCCTAATTGATTGCTAGTTTCGCTTCCTTATTCTTGTGGCAGCATTGAAAGGATATTTCGTGGTGAATTAAGGTCAAATTGGAGTTTTTATATCTTTTTAAAGGTAGGGAAACTCTTAGTATACATGTATTTAAGATTATCCAAGTTGCGGCAAAGTCATTGAAGCTAGAACTTGTGAGTTATCTACCGAAAGGCTTGTTTGTAATGTTGTTGGTTGGTGGACTATTTTGGGAGGCTTAATATTATTATTATTGATGTTGTTTGGGATGTTTCGTGATTTTTTTAGCATGTGGGAAGTCATATAAATCAGGTAGGTTCTATCCATTTCATCGTAAAATAGGTTACGGTCGATATATAATAGTTACAACGCTTTAACGATAATGATAGTGTCATTTCTCTTGTTGTAGAATAACGAATCATGAAATTTGCATAGCTTGAGGTGGGGCATTATATACAAGGTATGTGAGGCTATCCCTTTCCTTCTTTTTCATGACTCCTATTTATCACGGCCCAAATCGGAGGGCCGCAACAGGCACCCGATGCCTTACCCAACCGAGTGCCAACGTAACGTATCTTTCTTATCATACCATCATGGGTAAATGGGTTGAAAGGGCCGTAACGATATAAGCTGAATAAACTATAAGGGAATACTTGACATAAGATGACCCAACATGTAATACAAACTTATACATGTGACATACGGTCCTATAAGACCAAAATGAACACTCGTACACTGAACATAGACCGACAAGGCCATACAATCTTTCATATACATGGCATCCATCTACAAGCCTCTAAGAGTACATACAAATCATAAAGGTCAGAACAGGGCCCCGCCATACCAATCAATACATATCCAAATCATAATGACCAAATAGGCAACTCCAGAGCAAGTGGAGTGCACCAACACCTTCCGTTTAGCAGATATCCTACTAGGAGGAATGTCAACCTATCTATCGGGACCTACAAGCATGAAACATAGTGTCCCCAGGAAAAAGGGACGTTATACAAATAAAGTACCGAGTATGTAAGGCAGGAAAGCATAAACAAGAATGGTAATGTGAATGAGAGATAGAGGAGATACAACATGTAACATCTGAGTGCCTCTGGGGGCTACTGACATGAAATGCATAAATACATATATATACATAAACCTTTAAAAACATATGCCTCTGTGGGCATCATCATCATCATATCGTACCCAGCCTTAAAGAGGACTCGGTAAAAATGTACCTGGCCATCATAAGGCTCGGTAGAATCATACATGGCCATGTGGAGCTCGGTAAAACCCAACTGATCAGTGGTTGCATAATAGATGTCGTACCTGGCCGACTATAGCACGGCTCAGTAGAGTAAAATAGATACATATATATAATGCATGCTAGACTCATAGAATCACGTTCTAAAACTTTTTGAGTGACTTAAGGTCGTTTCACCTTCGATTAACATTATGGACATCCATAACCTCAATATGAACCTCAGTAGGATTCAAGGATCATACGCACTTGCTTAGAATAACTTTACAAGTAAAGAACAACATGGACAACCATAGTTTCTAGGAGTAGATCCGTTATGAAAATAGCTTATTCATTTTACCTTAGATCATGCCAAAAGAAAGAAGGAAGTGCTTTAACATACCTTAAACCCGTTGGCAATACAACACCATAGAAGTGACTTAAGCTAATCCAAGTATTATCTTATAGTTTATCATCCTAACAACTTAACCAACATGCAAGAAAGCTTAAGCACAATTATTAGGCTATTATACTCACCTTAGACAACAGCAACAACTTGGAATTTCAGCCAAATACAGCCCATAACAATCCTCAATGACAACACAACCTCAAAGAGGTGTTGTTCTTCACTAGAACTAAGTTTTGATGTTGAAATATGGTGTAATCACTTTAGAATCACTTCAAACCCTTGTGGTATCTGTTTAAGAGGGTTAGAAGAAGTTTGGAGACAAATTTGAGTTGAAAATGAGTTAAAAATAGGCGTTCAAATCGTTTATAAAGTGAAGTAGGTCGACCACCGCCTAAGTGGGTCCCATTGGGAGCTACTAGCGTGGTCTCGCAAAAATGCAAATATCTCTCCACTCCGATGTCGTATCATTAACTGGTTTAATGTGTTAGAAACTAGATTTGTAGATATTCAATTTGGTAGGTAGATAACCCCATAATTCCAAGTAAATTTGGGGAACAACTCATCTACATTTGACCTAAGTTTCAGCAAATTTATGAATGTAACTTGTGATAACCTTTGCCAACTTTTGTTCCACAACTCGCTTGACTTAAAAACATAACACACGACTATCATACGACTAAAATAACTCATAACTTAACCTTATTATCATGTTAATTACCCTAGTCTCACCCCAAAAGTATATGTTATAATGTTTCAAACTTGTCGACTTTCGACGAAACTTATTTTCTTCAGTTCGTTTAGCGTCTAAGCTTTCCAACCCTTTTGGTACTTGTTATTTATGATCTTAAAGATTTGTAACCTCAAAGATAACATGATGAACTTAACTTATGTACTTTCAAAAATGATCTCATTTTTGAGCTTACATCAATTGGCTTACGACGTATTCTCACGTACAAAAACATGGGATGTAACATCATTCCCCCCCTTTGGAACATTTGTCCTCGAATGTTGACTGATGCATTTATTTGTCTCATAACCTGTTGTTCTTACGAATACTTTAATATTGTCATTGACATCTAGGAAACTGTTATGTAAGTAAATCCAAAAGCTAGGGTATTCCCCCTTTAGGCCTCTTTCTCATACCACGACCTGTGGTCGGAATTCTTCCAATCTCGTAACTGTTGTTACCTTCTGTCATGCATCATGTACAACCGTGTACTTGTATGTGTGCCTATGTGACTCTTCTCTCCTTTTTCCTCCAACTTTTAGCCAATTTCTGGACCTCACTTTGTGAACATATACAGAACTATGACAAGAAGTCTCTCTAGTCATCTATAAGTGTACTAAAGTTCTTCGCTTGGTACTTTGTCGAACTTACGACTATTGCTATACCTTGCTTCATAGCCTCGGTTATATATGCTTATGATTTTACTACATCTAGGTCGGTCATACTATATCCTAACTCTTACTTCGGTTTGTTATTACCGAGGTCTTCCACCCAGCTCCGGGTTACTCTTTCGTTGCTTGTCCTATATGTATAAATCTAAGTCCTTTAATGCTTCCTCATTACTATTCATCTTAATAATGATGGTGTAATCTCATCTCATACTTTGCAACTTTTATCCATCAATTGGTGAATCACCTTAATGTAGATCCATAATCTACCACTGATAACTTGAATCCTCTTACATAATACATTATCACTAGGGCTTACGTCTCATCGGGGAGTAACTGAAGTGATTTGTCTGATCCACCTAGGGACGATAGTATACTTTAATAACCATATTTCATAGCATCCTAACATGATTCATCTTATGGGGGTATTCCAATCTCGTGCAATTCATAAAATCCCTTTTCTTTAAATTATTCCTCAATCAAAGGCCTAAATGTCATCCTCTTATCTATCAATATTACACCCTTATTCTACTAGTGGGGCAACATTTCATCCCTTCAAATTGCTCCTAGTCTTAGACTCCTCTGTGTTCATTCAAGATTTACCGAGCTTTTTATTACATATGGAAATCATCAACTCCCTTGTTTTGATGGGTTTATTCCCGGGGACTTACATATTCTCGTCACCTTCTCACACACCTTTTCATATCCTTACTCCTATCTACCTAAAACCTTGTTGCTCTACATTATTTTACCTTACGACCTACACCTATCTATTTATGCTACTGGCAACCTTCCTTTGACTTGCTAGCACCATAAATTTCCTTTCGTGCCTTCTCAGTTATCCTTAAATGTAAGCAATTACTTTTCATGGTTGTTCTATCACTTGTTGTATGAATACTTGGGTTGTCTTATTGCCCACGAATACTGTAATTTTTTTTACCTCATATGATCTCAAACATCACCTTTGATTTTTTTTCCCATTCATTAGCCACGATAGGTGCCACTTTCTTATGGAGTGTATACAATATTGTAATGAGACTGTTGTTACAAGATCATTTACTCTTTAGCTCACTATACTTAGGTGGAAACCTTCTTCCTTATTTTCTCAGCTAGTCTTTTGTTGTAGTACTTAGGGAGACCTTCTGGCTCTTATAAATTTGCGAGCTTGTTACATGGTATACTCGAAGGAATTTTTGATGTTCTTACTTGCCTATAATTATCCTTAGTTACCTACCTCCGTGCGCTTGTGCTCGTAGGGTTGCTTCTGAACTGAAATTTTGGCTATCTCCCTGGTGGCACTTTCTTTTATCTCCGTAACACTTATACAGTACTTTTAACTACCCCAAATCCTATCCAAATATTTCTCAAGGATCACTATGTCATTATATCTGTGAGACCGAATTCACTATGTTGTGGTTTACTACGTTTACCTTGCACAATCTGTGTGATTTGTTTGTATCCTCTTGTCTAGCCATAACTAGACTCTTCTCGAATTAACTACTAACTACTCGTTGGTCCATTCTCATATCTATATTCTGCGTAATCTCTCTTGGGTTATTTTCTTTGCCTTAACTTACCACTTATATTGGCTCCTTATGTATCAAGTGTTCATTCACACTTATCAATAACATCTGGTGTGGGAACCCTTACTGCCTCTCCCCGGTGTGCTTGCATAATGTTCTGGAGTCGTAATATATCTGTAGGGTCTGAATAAATGCAATATCATTCCTTTCACCTTTCTACCACTTCTTCCTTTATTATTCCATAGTTACATGAACCAATAACTCTGACTTAATACCATATCACACCATCTTCCCCCTTTAGGAGAGTACTAAGACTTAGTGCTACGAATATCTACCTATAGATGTTTTACCTCTTCATCTTTGGTGTCTTTTCACATTATCAATGACCCTTACTCGCCTTATGGTAACCCTTCTGTACCAGGGATAACTGAATTTCTTACGCACGAAGGTGACACCTAGTGTACCTGCACACTTAGTCCCTTAAGATTAACTCTGCTTAGAGTGCTTGCTTTAGGGAAGTGTCTTCGTAAATGACCTTTAAAAGTTATTCATCTATTGTCTATTCTATTATTGTTGGAACACGATCTCTGAAATTCTCACGATGCTGACTATTACCAATTCCTTCGATCCCTAATTCATGTTCGATTTTTTTTAATCTTGTTTACTATTCCGTACTAAATTCTATTACTACAGGGGTCTAATTTTTCCTTCTAGTAATCACGTTCGAGTCACCAACTCAATTCTCGAAGGAGGATATAGCTTTTGGCTTATACTATTTTATTGTCTCAAGGCCTTTCAGCTCTTATCTTTTCCTTCACTAGACTTTAGACTCTGTCATTTTGTCATAATTTGATTTACCATTATCATCCATTTATCACATCTTACTCATAATGCTTCAATTACTCTCTTTTTATTCTCCGGCTAATATTTTTGTCTATCACATTACTCTAATAACTTCAACAAAACATTCTTTCACTTTTAGCTCCCCTTGTTTCATCCACTGGCTCTTCGGGTCGCCTAACATTCTCTCTTTACTAGGGACGGGAGCCATGCAAAGGTAAATATTTATCCCTTCTAGTATTCCAGTGTCAATCTTCTAAATTTTTTTCTAGACATTCTAGTATTCATATCTAAATGTACTATTCTAGATTGCACCATCGGGGTGTCTCACAAGGAGAACTATTACCATATTTGCAATATCATTCGGAAATGTTAGCTAATGATAATAATCCATCTACCATTTTGGGTTACGCTAACCCCAACTGGATCTTGCTATCCCTTCTTCTCTTAAACTATATCTGTCAACTCCCGTAGTGCATAACTGAGATAGCTGTGGCCAATTGTACATACCTTTGTTACTGTTGAAGGTAACTCAAAATGCTTATATTTCTCTGCTTGAATTGCAAATATTGATAATCTTCATTAGCTGGGTACCTCGTACTCTTTTTCAAGTTGCTTTTACTTATTGAAATTTGTATCCACATCTTGATTCTCTCGTTTCTCTTTACCATATGGGTGGATAGATATTCAGGCCTTGAGGATCCTTATCAAGAAACTCACACATCTTAGTACACACATGATATGCTGAACACCTTACATTTACTCATCATAAGCATGATGCAAAATCGAGTTCCTCTAACTCAGCTCTTCCAAAGCCACGTTCAATCTCTTACCAACTGTTTTTGTGGATATAAGTATCGTTGTATTACGACTAAAGTGGAATTTAGGAGTTTTAATTCTTACAACTGAGCTCTACCACACGATGTAGAGTAAGAAGAAAGAGTGACAGTCCTAAATGCCCTGTAGCCTCCTGCTTATAAATATTGTGCACAACACACCCATAAATAAGACTCTACTAGAAACGGTTGTAGACTCCCTAGGACAGAACTGCTCTGATACCACTTCTGTCACGGCCCAAATCGGAGGACCGCAATAGGCACCCGATGCCTTACCCAACCGAGTACCAACGTAACATATCTTTCTTATCATACCATTATGGGTAAATAGGTCGGAAGGGCCGTCATGATATAATCAGAATAAAACATAAGGGAATACTTGACATAAGATGACCCAACATGTAATACAAACTTATACCTATGATATATGGTCCTATAAGACCAAAATGAACACTCGTACGCTGAACATAGGCTGACAAAGCCATAAAATCTTTCATATACATGACATCTGTCTACAAGCCTCTAAGAGTACATACACATCATAAAGGTCGGGACAGGGCCCCGCCATACCAATCAATACATGTCCAAATCATAATGACCAAATAGGCAACTCCGGAGCAAGTGGAGTGCACCAACACCTTCCGCTGAGCTGATAGCCTACTAGGAGGAATGTCAACCTATCTATTGGGACCTGCGGGCATGAAATGCAATGTCCCCAGGTAAAAGGGATGCCAGTACGAATAAAGTACCGTGTATGTAAGGCAGAAAAGTATAAACAAGAATGGTAAGGTAAATGAGAGATAGAGGAATACAACCTGTAACATCTGAGTACCTCTGGGGGCTACTGACATGAAATGCATAAATACATATATATACATAAACTTTTAAAAACATGTGCCTCTGTGGGCATCATCATCATCATATTGTATCCGGCCTCAAAGAGGACTCGGTAAAAACGTACCCGACCATCATAAGGCTCGGTAGAATTGTACCCGTCCACGTGAAGCTCGGTAAAACCCAACTGATCAGTGGTTGCACAATAGGTGTCGTACCCGGCCGACTATAGCATGGATCGGTAGAGTAAAATAGATAGATATATATAATTCATGCTAGACTTATGGAATCACGTTCTAAAACTTTTGGAGTGACTTAAGGTCGTTGCACCTTCGATTAATATTATGGACATCCATAACCTCAATATGAACCTCAGTAGGATTCAAGTATCATACACACTTGCTTAGAATAACTTTATAAGGAAAGAACAATATGGACAACCTTAGTTGCTAGGAGTAGATCCGTTATGAAAATAACGTATTCATTTCACTTTAGATCATTCCAAAAGAAAGAAAGAAGTTCCTTAACATACCTTAAATCCGTTGAGTCCTTAATACCTTCCAAGCAACTCTTCAAATAAGTCAACTCAATCTATCATAGTATAAGGAGATTCAAAATCAGTGCTGAGCAAAGGCTAAATCTGTAACTTAAGCTAGTAGCTCATTTACGTAAATTCGGGTAGCAGCTCCCTTGTAACAAGGGCCTCCACCAATACCATATACCAACAACGACAACCAGAGAAATCCATCAACATATAAATGTCAATAACAAGACACCATATAACAACAAGAAGTCACAACTACTTCACGACGAGCGGCAAGCTCTGATTGGAATACGTATATCCCATATCACCCCTTATAGACATCTTACATTAAATTACTTACATTCTCATAAGATCCATGATGAAGAGTTAGTCCTAATAACATTTATGGAGGTTACCGACCTTACGTCACTCCGAAAGGTTCAAAATGTGATTCCACTGAGTCCAATATGAATTATATATATGTATCTATTTTACTCTACCGAGCAGCAATATAGTTGGCCAGGCATGACACCTATTGCACAACCACTAATTATTTGGGTTTTACCGAGCTCCTGGTGGCGGGGTACGATTCTACCAAGCCATATGATGTCTGGGTACGTTTTTACTGAGCCTATTGCGGTCGGGTAGGATATGATGATGATGATGCCCACACAGGCTTTTAAAAGTTATATATATATATATATATATATATATATATATATATATATATATATATATATATATATATATATATATATATATATGTGTGTGTGTGTGTGTGTGTGTGTGTGTGTGTGTGTGTGTGTGTGATGTCAGTAGCCCTCAGAGGTACTTAGATGTTACAGGTTGTATATTCTCTATCCTTGTTTACATTACTATTTTTCTTTATGCTTTTCGGCCTTACATACTCAGTACTTTATTTATACTGGCATCCCTTTATTTGTCGACGATGCATGTCATGATGCAGGTACTGATAAACAAGTAGGCGAAGCTCCCCCACCACAGTAGGTTGTCCAGTTCAGCGGTTATTAGTGATATCCCTTTTCTGGACTTATCATGGTCTTGGTATGCACTTTTGTTATAGACATTATGGGTATGTTAGGGCCCTATTCCGGCAAAGTTGCAGCAGTTATATTCCTTTAGAGGCTTCTAGACAGGTGTCGACTCATGTATAGTTTGGATTGCCTTTCGGCTGATTTTTGTTGTTTAGTCTCTCATGGCATCATGGAAGCTCGTACATATATATAGCTTCATGACAGCCTTATCGGCCCATGTTATGTATGTTCATGCCATTATTTGTCATTGTTGGTTGTTCATGATTCATATCTACCATTCATGTTGATCTCGTCGACCCTTATAGATGATAATAAAGGTTAGATAAAATGTACGTTGGTGCTCGGAAGGTATGGTCTGGGTGCCAGTCATGGCCCTCCAGTTCTGGTCGTGACATATGTAGACAGTCATGTATAGTTGGCTAGTATGTGGCCTTGTCGGTTTCTATTTTTGAGATATAGTTGTCCATTGCAACCTTGTCGACTCGCCCTACTGTATTCCACATATATATGTCTTTATGTCTTTTGGGCATGTTTCACGTATGTTATTCAAATGATTCAATAGTTTATTGGGAGATGTTATGCATGACCTACCCTTATTTCATGTTTGTAACTTAGACGTATGCTTAGGGGTGTTCGACAGGTAGGACTCGGGCACTTGTCATGGCCAAATGGTTTGGGTCGTGACAAAAGTGGTATCAGAGTAGTTCTGTCCTAGGGTTGTCTACATCCCGTGTCTAATATAGTCTCGTTTATAAGTGTGTTGTGCATCATACTTATAAACAGGATGTTGCAGGACATATAGGATGTTATCCTCCCATCATATCTTAGATCGTATGGTATAAGGATTCATTTTCCAACATGTTATGTTTTCGGTGATGCCTAAGAAGGCTACAACCGCCAAGAAGGGAAAGTGTAAGTCTATGGCTAATGAGACTACAAGTCGAGCCCCACGAGTAACCAGGGCTCAGGGAGAGTCTCAGAGTGAGACTCCATCTTAGACTTCACATACCCTGCCCTCTCTAGAGGAGCTCCGTTGGAAACCAGCTCCGGCGCTCGCCCAGTACCCGCAGATCCTCAGCTAGGTGCACCGAGATAGGAAATGAGAGATGATATTCAGCTATTGACTCGATTATTGGACACACAGGCTCGGCGCTAGGAGGTAGGTATTGGTCATGTAGATAGGGCCATCAGTGCAAGAGTTTGAGATTTCATTAATTTGGACCCTCCGGTATTCACTGGAGCAGATCCAAACGAGGACCCTTAGGTATTTATCAATAGGACATAGAGGACTTTGAGGATAATGAAGTCCATTAAGACTGAATCAGTTGATCTAGCTTCATATAGACTTCGAGATGTTGTAGTTAATTGGTACGAGTCTTGGGAGTTGTCCAGAGGTAAGGTTGCCCCTCCAAAAGTATGATAGGAGTTTACAGAGGCTTTACTTTATCATTATTTGATGCCTGAGCTTAGACGGGCCAGAGTTGATAGGTTCTTGAGCCTTCGGCAAGGTAATATGAGTGTCCGAGAGTACAACCTTCATTTTGATTCTTTGGCTAGGTATGCTCCCACTATTGTATCTAAGATGGAGATGAACATATGGAGGCCATATTTTCTACAACAATGGAGGCTTATTGAGCTCATTAAGGTGCCAATGGATTTGGAGAATTGGGTCACAAATTTAAAATGCTTACACTAATTAGCCTTAGTCCAATTGAGGACCAAGAATTTTAAGAAACAAGTCCAAAATCCATTCAATATTAGGATTTTTTTCCTTCAAGATTATTATTTCTTTTCCTTAAGGACTAAGATTTCTTAATTCTTGTTTTAGTAGGATTATATTTATAGTTCTAGTCAAACTAGGATTGTTACTGGTATCCCATTCCTACTAGAATTCCTTTTCCTATTTTAGTTAGGATATGTTTTCTTAGACTTATTGTTATTCTAGTTTAATTAGGATCTGTTTTCTTTAACGTTATTAATTTTGCTCATTGTAAGGCCTATTTAAAGGGCTTAATATGCTAAAAATAAACCCTGGTAATTAATTTCTTTGAGCATTAGCTTCAAAAATGTGATTGACTCTTTTATTTCCTCTTCTTCGCTTATTCAACGTCTCTTGCAATCTTGTGGGATTGAAGAGCGTGTGGGTAAGGTTTTTTTTCATCTTACATTCTTCTAACGTGAGTTTAAGAATGCTTTCGCTAATTTTATGAAAAACTTTAGCGGAGTGCTTTTGTTTTCTCTCTTCTTTGTGCTTGAGAGGTGCAAAACCTTGAAAGTATATCAATTTGGTTTCAGGGAATTTGTTCCATATTCAAATTCTTGAATTGCTATCTTGTTCATCATGTCACCAGATAAGAAAATTGAAAGTTTAGGATACTCTTCAATTGATGAACAAATTCGATTAAGAACTGCAGTCCTTGAATGAGATAATCGAAGAAATTAAAGTGCAACTAGATGAGTTAAAGAAATCATTGCAGAATTTGACTCAATTGGTTGAAGGTTTGGCGATTCAAAACCAGCCACCAAATCTGCTACAACGCCTACAACCTCCACCACCACCAAGAAACAACATAACAGTGCTACTGCGACGTCTTCAATTTTGAGATCCACCAATTCAACCACATAGAGCAGGACATACTGAGCAAGCATAAGAAGCTATAACTTTCCAAGGCATGAGAGTACCTAGGCGTGATGCTCACTATAATAAAAACTCAGATTTGAAATGCTCTGATAATCAAGGTAGTGTAGAGTATTAATCTGATGAAGTTCAGTATTAGCATAATTGAAGGATATTTCAGAGAAGGAAACACAATAATAATCGAGAGAGGTATCAACATGATAATATTAAGCGTGAAATTCTGGAGTATGATGGCAAATCTTAAGGCAATGAATTCATTTATTGACTTATAACAATTGAGCATGTTTTTGATTATAAAGAATATTTTAATGAGAAGAAGGTCAAGCTTGTTGCTATGAAGCTTAGAGATTATACATTGCTGTGGTGAGAAAACCTAAAAAATGAGAGAGAGTTTGCACTTGTGAGAGAATGAAGCGAGATTTGCGCAAACAGTTCTTGTAAGACACATATGAAGAATATTCTTACTTGAAGTTTCATTCTTTTAGACAAGAAACTTTATCTGTAGATGAGTACAAAAGAGAATCTAAATATCTTAGGCTCAAGAGTGACATTAAAGAAAAACCAGCCCGCTTAATTGCTCGATATTTGGCTGGATTAAATAAGCCTATTACGAATGTGATATGACTGTTGCCCCATTGGACCTTTGGAGATGTTGTCAAACTATCCAAGGTCGTAGAGACACAATAGAAGGCAGCCAAAGCCACATTTTCATTAACTACCATAAAAAAGCCGAACACTTTCAACCATGGGAGTCCTAGTTTGAACTCTACAAAGCCACAATTAGCTACAACAAAACCAAGTGTCCAGAAATTTGAAAGGAAGACCATGACTTTAGAAGCTATTTTTAAAAAAAGATGGCATAAATGTGGAGGACTTGGACATATACAAGCTGATTGTTCTAAAAAAAGGCATTCACCATACTTGAAGGAGCAACTGATGAAGAAGATTATCATGAAGAGCAAAATGATGACAACTTGGAAGAAGTAGTTGAATATGGTGATGATGGAGAATACCATATGATCCAATGAGTTCTTCATTCAGATTGTAGCAAGGAAGATCATGGTTGTGACACAATATTTTCCATACACATTATACATCTAAAGGAAATGTTTGTACACTCATTATTGATCCGAGAAGTTGTAAGAATATAGTTTCGAAATAAATGGTTACCAAATTGGGGTTTGAGACAGAGCCATTGCAGAAGCCATTCTACATTAGGTGGCTAGATGAAAGAAGGAATGTACAAGTTAACAAATGATGTCTTATTCCTTTCTCTATTGGCAAGAATTACCAAGATAAGGTCTGGTGTGAGTCATGTCTATGGATGCTTGCCACTAACTACTTGGGAGACCATGAGAATATGTTAGAAGGGAAATTCATGATTGCTTCAAGAACACTTTCTCTTTCATCAAGGATGGAAAGTAGATCAAACTGCTCCCCATGAACCCCGAAGATTTAAAGAAATCAAATCCTAGAGTGAAGGAGACATACATCACAAGAGCTAAGGTAGAAGAATACTTGAAGGAGGGATAGGAAGTACTTGTTGTAGTACCTAAGGAAGTGGAATCTATCATGAAGAAAGAGTCAATAGAAGTCATTGAATCATGACTTTAAGCAATATTGGATGAGTTTAATGATGTTGTGTGTGATACTACACCTTCTTCTTTACCACCAATGAGGTCGATTCAATATCAAATTGATTTAATTCTGGCACACTGCTCCCTAATAAATCAGCATATCGAATGAATCCAACACAACAACAGGAACTTCAGCGACAAGTCGAGGAACTACTAGATCGTGGACTAATAAGGGAAGTTTTTGTCCTTGTGTTGTACCTACCTTGATCGATCCTAAGAAAGATGGATCTTGGCGCATGTGTGTTGATAGTCATGCTATTAACAAGATCATCATGAAGTATAGATTTCTTATTCCTAAGATTGATGATCTTTTTTACCAATTACATGGGGCCAAGATATTTTCTAAAATTGATTTGAAGAGTGGCTATCACCAAATTTGAATGAAGGAGGGTGATGAATAGAATATAGCATTCAATACATGTAAGGGATTGTATGATTGTCTTGTTAAGCCATTTGGGCACTCTAACACTCCTAGCATATTTAAGAGACTCATGACCCAAATCTTTCAGCCATACATAGGAAAATTTATCGTTGTTTATTTTGATGATATACTTATTTATAGGAAGGATGATCAACAACCATTGAAGCACTTGAAAAGGTTTTCAATGTTTTAAGAGAGCAAAACCTTTATGCCAAGTTGAAGAAGTGCAAGTTCTTTTCTGAGCAAGTCTCTTTTCTCGGTTATATTGTCTCTAGTGAGGGAATTCATGCCGACTCAGGAACGATTGAAACTATTGCTATCTGGCCTATTCCAAAAAGCTTTACATAAATTCACATTTTTCATGGTATGGTTTCTTTTTATTGGCATTTTATAAAGAATTTTAGCTCTCTTGTTGCTCCTATTATCGAGTTTTTGAAAGGAAACCCATTTAAATGGACGGATACTGCCCAAAAGAGTTTTGAATTGATTATGACAAGGATGACTTAAGCACCTGTGCTTGCTTTCCCCAACTTTGATATAATCTTTGAAGCTGAAAGTGATGCTTCTAGAGTTGGTCAAGAAGGTAGACCTATTGCTTATTTTAGTGAGAAGTTAAACGAGGCAAAGTTCAAGTATTCTACTTATGACAGGGAGTTCTACGCTATTGTTAGAGCTCTTTCTCATTGGAGTCATTATCTTTTACATCAAAAATTTGTGCCTTATTTCGATCATGAGGCCTTGAACTATGTGAGTAGCCAACATAAACTCAATGTTAGGCATGCCAAGTGGGTAGAATTTTTGCAAGCCTTTCACTTTGTTATTAAACACAAGGTTGGGAAGGTTAATCAAGTAGTTGATGCATTAAGTCACAAGCCTTGTTTTGCTTTTCCATGCAAAATACTATTGCGGGTTTTGAACACATAAAGGAATTATATGCAACATATCCGAACTTTGGAGATATTTAGGGACAATGTTGGGAGGGTCGTCAACATATGTTTGTGCTTAGGGACGAATATCTTTATCATGGTATGTAGCTTTGTATTCCACAAGAAAGTTTGCATGAATTTATAATCCTTGAGTTCCATGAGGGAAGGTTAGTAGGCCACTTTAGGAAAACAAAGACTCTATGCCTAGTTCAAGAAAACTTCTATTGGCCTAAGATGGTTTGGGATGTCAATAAGCTAGTTGCAAGATGTGAAACTTGTATAAAGTCAAAAATGCACAAAAGTAATTCGGGTTTTTACACTCCTCTGCTAATTCCTTCTTAACTTTGGGAAGACATTATCATGGACTTTGTGTTAGGCCTTCCAAGGACTCAAAGTGGTAAGGATTCCATCTTCGTGGTTATCGATCGATTTTCGAAGATGGCTCACTTTATTCCTTACGATAAGACTTCAGATGCAACGAATATTGTTGATCTCTTCTTTGATCATATTGTCAAATTGCATGCAATTCCAAGAACTATTGTTTAAGAAAGGGATTCAAGTTCCTAAGTCATTTTTGGAGGACTTTATGGGCTAAACTTGGTACTAATCTAACACCTAACACTTCTCATCATCCCCAAACTGATGGGTAAACCGAAGTTGTCAATCAAAGTTTAGGTGATTTGCTTTGTGGGTTAATATAGAAGAACCTCAAAGAGTGGGAATCATTACTTCCTACTACTGAGTTTGCCTTCAACAAGTCAACCTACCTCACTACGGGAAAGAGTCCATTCGAAGTTGTCTATGGTAAGAATCCTCTTGGACCACTTGATCTTCCCCCTTTTCTAGTTTCTCATTCTTTTAGTGGAGATACTGCTGATCGAGTGAAGCAACTCAAGAAATTACATGAGAAAAGTTCAGGTACATATCAGGAAGCAAAATGCTAAATACAAAAAAAGGTTGATACACATACGAAACATGTGGTGTTCAAGGAAGGCGACCTACTTTAGATTCATTTGAGTAAGGATAGATTTTTGAACCGCAAGTTTTCTAAATTACAGAAGCAAGATGATGGACCTTTTAAGATACTGCAAAAGATTGGTGATAATGCTTATTGCTTGGAGCTTCCCAATTACTTTGAAATATCACCTATCTTCAATGTAGCAAATCATTCTCCCTACTATTCCGATGAATCGAGGGCAAGTTATTTTCAACCAGGGGAGAACAATGAACATATGGAGGCCATGTTTTCTACAACAGTACAGGCTTATTGGGCTCATTGAGGTGCCAATGGATTTGGAGAATTGGGCCACGAATTCAAAATACTTACACTAATTAGCCTTAGTCCAATTTAGGCCCAAGAATTTCAAGAAATTGAAGAAGTCCAAGAATCCATTCAAGATTAGGATTTCTTTTCCTTCAAGATTAGTATTTCTTTTCCTTAAATACCAATATTTCTTAATTCTTATCAGTAGGATTATATTTATAGTTCTAGTCAAACTAGGATTGTTAGTGGTATCCCATTCCTACTAGAAGTTTTTTTTCTTATTTTAGTTAGGATAGGTTTTCTTAGCCATATTCTTATTCTAGTTTAATTAGAATTAGTTTTCTTTAACCGTATCAATTTTACTCATTATAAGGCCTATTTAAAATGTGATTGACTCATTATTTTCTCTCTTCACTTATTCAATGTTTCCTGCAATCTTACGGGATTGAAGAATGTGTAGGTGACGTTTATTTTCATCTTACATTCTTTTAACATGAGTTTGAAGAATGATTTTGCTAGTTTTGTGAAACACTTTAGCGGGGTGCTTTTGTTTTTCTCTCTTCTTTGTGATTGAGAGGTGCAAAACCTTGAAAGTACATCAGATGGATGATTGGGTTTACCTGTTCGTGATGGGGTTGGAACCACACTTGCTTAATGACTGCATGTTGGTCTCACTTCAACTAGGTATGGATATTTTTTGTATTCAGGCATATGCTCAGGGTGTGGAGGACTGTAAGTAGAAGTAGAGGGCCGATCGTGAGCATGATAGGGGCTAGAGTAAGAGAGCAGGATCTTCAGGTCCTTCTGGTGAGTTTTGAGGTGGTTAGACACAACGGTACCCAATGTATCCAACTTATCCATTGGCTAGTGCACCCCCCTCAGTTTGCCAGTAGGAGATTTGAATGTTCCACATATTCAGGGCCCAGTCAAAGTTCCAGGGCCTCTAGTTCTCAATATAGGGGTGAGTCAAGTCAGATGAGGTTGCCCTTGCCACGATGTGCTTAGTGTGGTAAGCATCATGCCGAGCAGTGCCTTGTGCGATTGGGTGTTTGTAATACTTGTGGTTATCCAAGCCACGTTATGAGAGATTGTCTGACGAGTGGTGGTACAGGTATAGTTCAACTAGCGGGATTTGTAGTTGGCTCATCATTATCAGTATGCCCCATTGGACAAGGTTCACAAGCACCAGTCGATCATGGTAGAGGTAGAGGTGGAACATCTAGCTCGAGCGATATTGAGAACCAAATTTATGCATTAACGGGTTGACAATATCAGGCGTCATCACCTAATGTTGTTACAAGTATACTATCAGTCTCTTTATATGACGTATATGCATTGATTGATCTAGGTTCCACCTTATCGTATGTCACTCCATTGGTGTCTAGTAAGTTTGGGATAGAATCTGAGTTAATTAAACCTTTTGAGGTTTCTACACCTGTTGGGGATCCAGTGATAGCTAGACAGGTATATAGAGATTGTAAAGTAGTAGTTCATAGTCATTCTATAGTAGCAGACCTGATTGAGTTAGATATGGTAGAATTTGATGTTATAATAGGTATGGATTGGTTGACTTCTTATTATGCTAACATTGATTGTAGATCAAAGATTGTTCGATTCTAGTTTCTAGAGTAGAAATGTAATATTGCATCGCCAAGAGGTAGGTTCCTATCTCAAGGCAAAGAAGATGATCAGAAAGGGCTGTATTTATCTCTTAGTTCGGGTACAAAATTTGAATGCAGAGTCACCGACCCTTTAGTCTATCCTTGTGGTTCATGAGTTTCTCGATGTTTTTTATGACGAGCTTTCAGGCCTTCCACCAGTGCCTGAGATTGAGTTTGCTACTGACATATCACTAGATACTCAGTCGATATATATATTACTTCTTATAGAATGGAACTATAGAGCTGAGAGAGTTGAAAGAACAATTGAGAAATTTGCTTGGAAAAGGCTTTATCAGACCAAGTACATCACTATGGGGAGCACCTGTGTTATTTGTGAGAAAGAAAGATGGTTCATTGCGGATGTGTATTAATTACAGGTAGTTGAATAAGGCAATGATAAAGAATAAGTACCTTCTCTCGAATATTGATGATTTATTTGATCGGCTGTGGGGTGTCAAGTCTTTCTCAAAGATAGATTCGAGGTTCGGGTATTGTCAGGTAAGGGTTAAAGAGAGATATTCCGAAGATAGCATTCAGGACCAGATACATGCAATTTGAGTTTCATGTTATGTCATTTGGTTTGACTAATGCCCTAGCAATATTCATGAACTTGATGAACCGTGTGTTAATAAACCTTTCTAGATCTGTTTGTGATTGTATTTATAGACGATATCTTGGTTTATTCCCGTTCAGAGGTTGAGCATGCAGATCATTTGCATACTGTGCTCGGAGTTCTACAACAAAGGAAGTTGTACGCGAAATTCTCTAAATCTGAATTCTGGTTGAATTCCTTGGGCATATTATTTCAAGTGAGGGTATCTGAGTTGATACACAGAATATTGAGGTAGTGAAGGTTTGGCCTAGGCACATAACACCGACGGAGGTTCGTAGCTTCCTTGGTTTGGCAGGTTACTATAGGA
Source organism: Nicotiana tabacum (assembly GCF_000715075.1). Lineage (NCBI taxonomy): Eukaryota > Viridiplantae > Streptophyta > Magnoliopsida > Solanales > Solanaceae > Nicotiana > Nicotiana tabacum. The sequence goes on along the minus strand of NC_134095.1, from coordinate 94,276,542 downwards.
GATTCATAGAGGGCTTTTCTTCTCTTTCAGCACCATTGACAAAGTTGACTCAGAAGGCAACTAAGTTTTAGTGGACTGATGCTTGTGAGTGGAGTTTCTAGGCATTGAAGGACAAATGGACTTCAGCACCAGTTCTGACACTCCCAAAAGGAACCGATGGTTATGCTATCTATTGTAACGCTTTGGGCATTGGATTAGGTTGTGTATTGATAGATGGTAAGGTTGTCTCTTATGCTTCTAGAAAACTAAGAATGCACGAGAAGAATTACCCAACCCACAATTTAGAGTTAGCCGCGGTGATTCATGCACTACTACTTGTATGGCATTCATGTTGATATTTATATAGATCATAAGATCCTTCAATATATTTTCAAGCAAAAAGAATTGAATTTAGATCAGAGGCGATGGTTGGAGCTACTAAGAGACTATGATGCTGATATTTTATGCCATCCAGGGAAGGAGAATGTAGTAGTCGACACCCTCAGTTGTAGATCTATGGGTAGCCTGTCATATTTATAGCTAGAGAAGAGTGAGTTAGCCCATGAGATTCATCAACTAGGTAGTCTTGGAGTTCGATTACTGGATTCAGGTGATACCAGAGTTACTATTCAGGACAGGGAAACATCCTCTTTTGTAACTGAAGTGAAGGAACGACAGCATGAGGATCCTGTGGTAGCTCATTATAGAGATATATCCCCTCAAAAGGAGAAGACACCATTTGAGATTACAGGAGTAGAGTCCTCAAATATCGAGGTCTATTATGTGTTCCTAATACAGGTTATGGGAGAAACTCACTATTCTCGTTATTTTGTTCATCCAGGAGCGACGAAGATGTATCATGATATTAGGGAAATATACTGGTGGGATGAAATGAAGAAGGATATAACAGATTTTGGTTCTCAGTGCCCTAATTATTAGTAGGTTAAGATTGAGCATTAGAAACCCAGTAGATTATTGCAGGCTATTGAGATTCTGACTTGGAAGTGGGAAGTAATTAATATGGATTTCATCATAGGCTTACCTCGTACCCAGCGTAAGTTCGATTCTATATGGGTGATTGTTGATAGACTTACAAAATCAGCCCATTTTCTGACTGTTAGGACTACATATTCGGTAGAGGATTATGCAAGGTTTTACATTAAGGAGATAGTATGACTTCATGGTATCCCTATATCTATTATCTCAGATAGAGGTGCTTAGTTTATAGCTAATATCTAGAGGTCCTTCCAGAAAGGATTAGGGACTCAGATAAGTCTTAGCATAACATTTCATCCCCAAACAGATGGTCAGGATGAGCATACTATTCAAACACTTGAGGATATGTTACGGGCGTGTGTGATAGACTTCAGGGGTAGCTGGGATGATCATTTGTTGCTTAATGATTTTGCGTATAATTATATCATTCCAATATTTAGATGGCTGCATACGAAGCTCTTTACGGATGGAATTGTAGGTCAACATCGGATGGTTCGATATTGGGGAAACTAAGTTAGTAGGACCAGAGTTGGTACAACAGGTAGTTGAGAAGATTAAACTTATACAGGAAAGGCTATTAGTAGCTTAGAGTCGTCAGAAGTCATGTGCAAATAATCGACGACGAGACTTGGAGTTTTAGGTAGATGATTGGGTATTCCTAAAGGTATCACCGATGAAAGGCATTATGAGATTCGGTAAGAAACGCAAACTTATCCCTCGGTACATTGGACCTTATAAGATTATACACAAAGTAGGATAGGTAGCATATGAGTTAGACTTGCCTTCCGACTTGGAGTCTGTACATCTAGTCTTATATGTGTCTATGCTCTATAAGTGTATTAGAGATCCTTCTAGAGTTGTGCTAGTTGACGATGTTCCATTCACTGAGCAACTATCATATGAAGAAGCTCCCATTGCTATACTAGATAGACAAGTTTGGAGATTGAGAACTAAGGACGTAGCTTCTGTTAAATTACTTTGGAGAAACAAGAATGTGAAGAAGATGACTTGAGAAGCTGAAAAAGACATGTAGTCTGGGTATCCTCACTTGTTTATGCTTCCAGAGGAGGATAAGACTCAAACATCACAACCTTTTGGTGCATATATGTTATTGGATTCTTATGTTAGTTAATGTCATTGGTCATGTGTGTCATTGTTGTTATTGATGATTGTGGCCCTATGTGGCTTTGTATTAGTTGGGTTTTTGCATGACAACTTGGTAGTAAGTAGTACAGTTATAGAGGAGACCCTAGAAAAATTTCTATAGATCTTTGGGAGTTTAACATTCGAGCTGCCTAAAAGGGGGATTGCCCTGGCCTTTGGATTTATTAACAGAATAGATGCCTAATAACAAAGACAATATTAAACTATTCGTAAGTGATGTAGGTTATGAGACTGATAAGCGCATCAGTCAGCATTTAAGAATGAATGTTCCAAAGGAGGGAATGATGTTACACCCCATGTTTTCTTATGCAAAAGTACATCGCAAGTCAATTGATGCAAGCTCGAAAATAAGATCGTCTTTAAAAGTATATAAAGTGATTTAATGATGTTACATCCCGTATTTCCGTTCAACATCTACACGACTGGGTTGAGGATGAATGCACTTAAACATGAGAAAGTAGATTTTGAACAAATAAAAATGAGTTGATTTACTCGACATGCCTGCTTCACCAACTAACTTTCCTTCCTACTTGCTTGAGCTACTCGACACATGTCTAAATTATTTAACGAGGATGAGATAGGTATTTAAAAATGGAAAAAGAACCAACATGTATCACATACTTGATTAAGCAGGTGACAAGTAGGTGCTTCACCTACTTAGAGTTTGTGGACCAAATTAAAAGTGGGTCCATATATACATAGATATATCTCTATTTCACTTAGAGAACAATTCAAAATCCCTCTCTCTCTATTGCAATGTGAAGAACCTCCAATATATCATCTAAACCTCTCTCAATGTTACCCTAGGGATCAAGACGAAATCCACAAGTTGGTAAGACGATTTCTCTCTTGGAAGATCAAGATCACCTAGTTATCTCTCTACTTTGTTGTTTGGGGAAAAGAGCTTATTTGAGCTTGATGTAAAGCTTAGTTGGACGAGTATCCTTGCTTTCAAGGTAAGGTTCAACTTCTCCTATATGTATTTAATATCATCTATGTATATCTAGTTGATTTGATAAAGGAAACTTGTGAAGTAGGTTGCACTTCATTTTGAAGTGTTGTAGTTGCTGGACTATTTAGGAGTTGAATTATTGATGTTTTATGGCTGGAAATAAGTAGAAATAACTTTTGAATACCATTGCTATTGTGGTTGAGGCGTTTGGAAGAAGAGAAGGCCTAGAGAAGTGTTGTTGATATAGTAAAACCGAGTTTAATGCTCATTTATTATTATTAATGTTGCACCATTATTGGGTTGTAGTGAGCATATTTCTAAATTGAAATCTTGGTTGGGTTACTCGAGAAGGAGATTATTTAAATATTGTTTGTTGTGTTGCTCTATTTGAGAGAAAAGAGAAGTTGAAAATGCGTCGTTTAGTAATATGAAACCGAGCTTGTCGCCCTCGTTACCTTGTTGCTGAGTAGCTGGCTAGTTATAAAAATTCGTATGCCTATTATAGCTTGAGGAAAGTAATAAAATCAAGGGTGGTGCTGCCCGTTTTAATATAGAATAAGCTTATTTTTCGTTATATGATAATTGTATCTTTCATATTTTAATGATAGCGTCAGTATCATTATGTACATTAAGATGCAATGAGTGGAGTTCAACGTTGTTGTTGGATAGATTTTTATAAAGTATGTTAAGGTATCCCATCTTTCTTTTTAGCATGGTCCATATTATACAAACAAAACGAGCATATGTGCAACTTTCACAAATGACGCTATTCTTAGAAGTACTAGGGGTGCCTATGTTCTTGATTTCCCCATGTGTCCAATTATGATATCATCTTTTCATGTGTCTCAGAAAATATATAAGTTATTAAAATTTATTTCATGATATTAACTGAAGGCATATTGATCTTATTACTTTCCAAGAGATCTTATTGACTTGCTTCCGTATGCATTGCATTCATTTATATATGTACATTGACCCATGACTAGATGGAATTATATACACGTATATTATATATATATATATATATATATATATATATATATATATATATATATATGGTAATGGGGAAAGGTTACAGCGTTATATACACACCACCACTTAATCAGCTGGTATACATTGATGATTTCGCCCACTGAGGTCGTGATGATATGATGGAATGCTCTCAGAGGTTTGATGATGTTATGTACGCTTATATCTATGCTTGATATGACTTTATAAACATATGCATGACATTATAAATGTTTCATGATTCACAGAGCTATTCAGACTTACATGTTGAGTCCTTTACGCCATGTTTCTTTCATGTCTTTTATATACTGATTTTCATGCCTTACATACTCGGTACATTATTTATACTAATGCCTCTATTGCCTGGGGCCCTGCGTTTCATGCCCACAGGTGCAGGTAAACAGGCTGATGGTCCCCCTTCTTAGGATCCTTATTCAGTGAGAGTTGGTGTGCTCCATTTGATTCGAAGCTGCAATTGGGTTTTGGTACGATATTTTTGTATACATATATGGGTACGATGGGGCCCAGTCCCATCCTTTATATAGCTGTACACTCTATTAGAGGTAATATCTACTTATAACCGCAAGGACAACTCACGTGCCAATATCTCAATCTGCCCGGCATGATCACAGGCTCACTATCACAATTCGCCCAGCATGATCGCAGGCTCACTATCACAATGGAAACATATAATACAAGAATACATAGGCATGATCAATGAATGTCAAGTTTCATACTCCTGAACTAGTATAAGTGACATGCTACGGTGTATGCTTATGCGAGTGTACTATCAAAGTCCAAGTCAACAAGTAATATCGAAGACATCAAGTAGCTCATTGAAAGCAACACAACATCTAACATATGGTGCATGACATATACAAAGAAAATCGCACCATCACACTAATATCATCAACATAATGGCCCCGGTCCATCACATATCATCCCTGACATATCCACCCGTATCTCTCTGTATTGATAACATTGTAATAGCCACCCTTATTGCTCTGCCTAGACATTTAACATAATAGCCACCCGTATCACTCCGATAGCCACCCGTATCACTCCGATAGCCACCCATATCGCTCCGCAAAATTATCAACAGTGAGATGTCACCCTTATGCTATGCATAACAACCATTAATCCACACAACAAATTCATATGTGCTAACATCACAACAACACGATATATCAACTCGTACCACAAGTGCCCATAGGCCACAACCTCTTAACAACAACAACAATACCAATATCACCACATCACATAGCCCATGGCTCAAACACGATGTGTACAAAATGTCTATAAAAATAAAATGGACGAGGAAAGTAACTCAACAATGAACAACACCCTATTAAACAACAAATTCAACTAGAACAGATAAATGATTCTTTAAATTCAACTTCAATTAATTGCATAAGAATAAACTCGATAAGGAAGGTATTTCCATAAAATGGCAAACTTTGAATCCTACTGTGTGAAATAAGCTAACAATAAATGAGATGGTATGAACTAGCAACTACTTCTAAATACATGAGAATAACCCGACAACAAAAGGATATCATGTAACAAGAATTTCAATGAAGAATAACTTAGTTATGAAGGGGTCACATTACAATAAAAGAGGTACCAAGTTCAAATAAAGCATATAAGGGTAAACTTGACAAGTAAAGGATATGACATATGCTAACAACCTCAAATAAAGCATGTTAGAGTAGATATGCCAAATTAAAGATACAACATGTGCTAACAATTTAAAATAAATACACAAAAGAAGCCTAAGAATCTAAACCGGTCAATTTTCACGTATAAGCCCGAGTACACACTCCTCACCTCGCATACGCGTCGTTCACATAATTCAAATAACACAATAAAACCCAAATCCTAAGGGGTAGTTCCTCCACACAAAGTTAGGCAAGATACTTACCTTAAAGAAGCTAAATCGATACTCTAAAATGACCTTCTCGTGTGAAACAACCTCCAGACGACTCGAATCTAGCCAAAATAACTTAATATCATAAATAAAAGTCATAGGAAATAATTTCAGATAATAAAGCTTCGATCTTTAATGAAAAAAAAACTCAACCCCAAGCTTGCACCTTCGAACTCGACAAAACTCACAAAATCGGAACACCCATTCTGATACAAGTCCAACCATACCAAAATTATCCAATTTCGACATCAAATCGGCCTTTAAATCATCATTTTATATTTTAGAAAGTTTTTACAAAAATCTTCAATTTCTCCAATTCAAATCACTAATTAAATGATAAAAACAAAGATGGAATCATGAAATATAACCAAATCCAGGTCAATAATACTTTCCCCAATCAAAATCGTGAAAATCCCCTCCAAAATCGAGCTCTCTAACTCAAAAAGTGATACAGTAACAAAGCTCTTGAAATAGCGTACTTATAATTCTACCTAGAGATTCCCCTCCGCGATCGCGTAGCACAAAATCACAAGCATCCAAAAACATTCTTCGTGAACACGTGATCACTGCTGCGAATGTGACTCACAATCTCCAGCAAACATCGCGAATGTGTTATCTCCCTCATGAACACGGAGAGCAAACCCTTGATGACTCGTTCCAGCTTTCCTTATACGCGATCGCGTATCCCACAATGCGAAGAGAAAAGTCCTCAAATCTTCACGAACGTGGTCAAATCTTCACGACTGCGAAGAACAAAATGCCAGCCTCCGCAGAAATCTCTACGCGAGCGTGATTGATTCATCAAGAGCGCGATGAAGGACATCGGATAGTAGCTGACAACAAATTCAAAACAAGTATAAATGGCCCATAACCCCACCGAAATACACCCGAGGTCCCTGGGACCCCATCCAAACACACTAACCAATCGCAAAACACAATACAAACTCGCTCGAAAACTCAAATCACATGAAACAACATCAAAACTATGAATCGCACCTCAATTCAAGCCTAATGAAGTAATGAACTTTCAACTTCTACTACTCATGCCAAATGATATCAAATCAACCCTGCATGACCTCAAATTTTGCATGCAAGTCCCAAATGACACCATGTATCTATACCAATTCCCAAAATCACAATCTGAATCCGATATCAACAAAGTCAAGTCCCGGTCAAACCTCTCAACCTTTCAAACCTTCAGCATTCCTATTTTCGACAAAATGCATCAAATCAACCTATGAACCTTCAAATACAAATCCGGACATATGCCTAAGTCCAAAAGAACCATACGAAGTTATTGGAAACACCAAAACACCATTCCGGAGTCATCTACACAAAAGTCAAACTCCGGTAAACTCTTACGACTTAAGCTTCTAAAATAAGAATCATTCTTCCAAATCAAGACCCCAAAAACCAAACTCAACCACACACGCAAGTCATAATACACAATACGAAGATACACGGGACCCTAAGCCATCGAATAGAATGCTAATTCTCAAAACAATCGGTCTGGTTGTTATACTTCCAAACCTTCAACTTTACAACTTTCGACAATTAGAGCCAAAGCACCCTGGAACCTCCAAATCCGAATCTAGATATAGGCACAAGTCCAAAAGCACTATACGAACCTACTGGAACCATCAAATAACCAATGCAACGTCACTTACTCGAAAGTCAAATCTTGATAAACTCTTACCACTTAAGCTTCCAATTATGGAAATATGTGTTCTAATTCACTCCAAAACCTTTTCCAAACTGAACAAACAAACCCGGCAAGTCACAGAACAATACATAAACATATGGGAAGCATCAAATAGAGATCGTGGCTCAAATACACAAAATGATAAGCCATGTTGTGTTATTCTACCCCTCTTAAAGTCTGTCCTTGAACAGGTCTAGAATCATTCTCGGAATAGCAAAAAGGTGAGGATATCTGCATCACATATAATGCTCGGTCTTGCAAGTCACTTCATTGACCAATTGACCTCTCCATTGGACCTTCACTGATGCAATACTGACATGCCACACCAATACAACTTTAAGCCACAAAACATGCAATCCGAGCACTAATACGCAACAATTCAAGTGTGCTCAAACATAGAAAATGACTCAAATGAGAGAACTGTCCCACAAGCTCAACAAGTACCACCACAACGCAATGCGAAGAACCCACCACACATCGTAGAACTAAAATACACTAATCTAACACAAATGATCATATCCCAACATAACTTTTCTACAATGCGTGACCCGCAAACACTGGTCTATATGAAATACCTCAAGTTACAATGCTCACAATCAACAACACGTGCAATTTGATGTCTAGTACCAAAGGTGCATGGCCATAACCACTGAGAAGCGAACAACACCATATATCACAATCGGACAAAGGCCATAACCAAGGCACAATCAACCATTCAGCACCCCAATAACTATTCCACTCGAATTCTGCTAAAAGATCTAAATAGAATCGCACCATGTGTGCATATGACCAACAAATCACAACCCCTCGTAGCATAGAAGAGTAACTCATAGAACATATCAGAACACGAACAAGCTCAACTGTAATGACTGACTCACCTGCCAACACTAACCATGTTGAGTCAACAAATCCGATCGGGTGTAGGATACACATCATCATTAGGCCTACTAATGGGCCCCCAGATCAACCCTAGTCATCCACAAATAGATAAATAACCCTCCTAAAGTCCACAATGACCTAACCATAACACATACTATCATCTGACCAGCTTTGGCCACATCTTCACTGTCCACAATCATGAAACAATCTGCTTCTGAGAACTGTCGATCTCCAAATCCATAGAACACACGAATCACCATATCTGATCCTAACTCCATCGCCCGAATGTCTAACACATCTCTCACACATGATCATCCCATGAGGAATACTTCGATAATTCTTCCGTGCCACATAGCAAAATCTGAATATTAGTAGTCGATCAACTAGGCGAGTACCGCAATACCAATGAAGCATCCGTAAGTCAAAACTCAGTGTGCCTTTTGAGATGCGCACCCTTCTCAGGCATTACCAAATAGTTATAACATTCATCTAGACATCGAAAATCATCAATGTTATCTAAGAATTTATGACCTTCCCTTCAAAACTGACATGTGATCTTACACATACAAATCTCAATCCCACACAACACACCACATCTATCATGCCATCATATGAAAAGTACGAAAATCTCATAATCAACTCTGAGTCACAAGCAAACTACATACTCCATTAGCCAGGAACCTTCCATTTGATCTCATCCAAGAGAAAATCACAATACGCAACATGTTCCTCACGCCAGTAGAAAATATCCACCTCGAACCGTGGTAGAAATCCTCGAGAGCACTTTGAAATCCATTTGCACATAATCAAGCCATCAAAACTGAATCTCTCTAACTCAACCAAGCCACGTGAGTCGCCAAACCCAAGAGTACTACCACAAAGCACTTGTAGAGATCACCACATCATAAGAACAAAAAGAACTGAGCATACCATTACCATATTTGTCCAACCTACTACCAAGATGTCCTATTTCTTCGAGTTCCTTCCGAATTACCCTCAAGTTGACACTTCTCCTTTCCATAACACGACGATCCTTTGCCCACAACTCACCACAAGAGATTCTAGCATAAAACCACACTGTCCTAAGTCCCATAAGCAGTTGCATTCCCTCTTAAGAACCCTAAATGGACCACAATGGAGACACCCACTCTAAAGACACCTTCTGTGAATCCAAAACTATTTCCTTCACCTTCCTGATATTGAAATTTAGAATCCATAATCATATAGAAATACTGCGAGTCTTGATACCATCTAATGTACATCTCAGATTCTAGCCATATAAAAATTCGAAAAATTCTTAATTGCTACATATAAATCTTGAATCCATTAGATCCTTCTCAAGAGTCATTTACTCTGCTCATATCTCAATTGCACCACCCAAACGGGTCTAAAGACATGTGCCCCATTAGCACCACAACACCCAAAGAAGTAACCGTGCATTAACGCAACCGAGTAAATTCCTCCTCCATGCACACTACATCCATCATGAATAACAACTCAAATCATTCCATGATTTTCATGTACCCATAAAGTGTAATATAACCCATATTCACAAATTCTCTTAATCGAGTCATTCTCGATCTCAACCTCTGCAAGTCATAACGTATTCACCAGTATGCCTCCAACAGAAACCAGTGCAACACATAACCATGCAACCCAATCGACGATAACAGACTCCCCACTTGGCTCAAAGACATCGCCCATACTCTATTACTACCATAATATCGCAGCGATATTCAACTCAATCATTCTTAAGCTCATGTAACACACACCATATAATACCTCAAATCATCTACTAATTTTGCACTCATTCTCGTGACGGCCAGGTCAATTATTACAATAGATCCAAACTCAAATGGCACAAATATAACCCTTTGGTAGAAAAGAAAGCCTCCACACAACATCATAAGGATCACACATCCGTAGGTTACCCCGCAGGTGATAACCCACCCGCTTAGCCTCAAACTGACATCTCTCTATACTATTTCACAGCCATAACTACTACTCCATCACTTAATCTTTCCGAGTCTGAACTTACAACATGACATGAAAATCTATTTCGCTCCACAATTAAACAACATTGTTTATCTCGAAAATATGAGTAACAATTAAATTTGATTTATGATTTTAAAGATATGTGATTTAGTTCAATAAATTAATAATCAAGAAATATGAAGTAAAAATGAAAAAGAGAAGTGAATCAAACTAATGTTACCCAACAGCGGTGACCTCGAGCTTAATGACCTCGAGGTGGGCTTAGAACAATAAGAGCAATTTAATCAAGAAAAGTAAAGTAAGAACAATAGAGGTAAAGGATAATTCTGATGAACAATAGGTAAAAAGTAGAGAGTATGTTCTTTTCTCAATGATTAGATGATGTTACAAAATCATCGGGGTCCTCTTTATACAATGGGAGAACCCTAAATAAGGTATATTTCTATTTACAGTAAGGAATATTCTTGATACAACTGTCTAACCGCCTAGTACGGAATTGTACAATCCTATTCTGAGATCTGTGCCATAATCTTAGGGACGTAGCAGGAATCTAGCTCATTCAATTACAAATCTACAACGACACTAATTCGGGGTCGAGCATACTCGGCTTCGATATTCCTCGTACTCCCATCTCCGGGCATTGCATTCTATTTCCGAGATGAAGTCTGGTCCATCGAGCTCGAACTCGACCTCGCCCTTGAGCCTATAAATCGGGTAGCCCTGATTTCTATCGTATACAGATAATCCCCGCATTTCTTAGCATATAACGACAAGAAACGAATTGAGTCCTTGATTTTTACCCTGATTTGCAACGACATCATCATCGTGATGCAAACGACTAAGGAAATGAAAGCTCAGAAGCTGGCTTTTCCTAAGGAAAACTTTGAGAACCTTTAGCGAATCCGGCGGTGGGGAAGATTCTGAGAGCGAAGACTCTTCTGCCAATAAGGATCGTGTTGCTTAGGTTTCATGCTCTTAGTAATTTTTTTCTTTTGAGGTTGATCAGGCCTTGCGAGGAACTCTTGATCGTCACCTTTAACTCTTGTAAAAAGGTTTATACGAAACCTTTTTCCTTCCGTGGTTTCTGAATCTATTACCTTTTTTTGCGAATCAAAGCGCCTTATCATAAAATTCCCTTTAAATGTCCAGAGTTTGAGATGGTAATGACCGATAATAAGGTCTACCCTCGAACGTTTCTGATCAATGGTCCCTGAATGACCATTCGAACTTGAGTTTGAGTAGCTCTTAGGCTCACCAATCGATTGGGTAAGGTATACCTTGGGCTTGATAGTTGAGTGAGTGCACGCTCGAACTTGAAATGAAAATAGCCCTTAGGCCTTATGTCCAATTGAGGACATGCTCGAACTTGAGATGAGGTGGCCCTTGGGCTTGAAAGATAGTCCCCAAGTGAGAATTTTCTTGAACTCAGGTAGCCCTTGGGCTTAGTAGTCAATGAGTACTTGCTCGAACTTGAAATGAAGTTAGCCTATAGGCTTTTTGGATAGTCCCCGAGTGAGTGTTTGCTCGAACTTGGGTTAAGATAGCCCTTGGGCTTTTATGATCGAGTGAGGACTTGCTCGAACTTGGAATAGAGTTAGCCCTTAGGCTTCATAGATAGTCCCCGAGTGAGAATTTTCTCAAACTCGGGTAGCCCTTGGGCTTAGTAGTCGAGTGAGTACTTTCTCGAACTCGAAATAGCCCGTAGGCTTTACAGTCGAGTGAGGATTCTCTCGAACTCGAAGTAAAGTTAGTCCTTAGGCTTTCTCATATTGGCCTTTAGGCTCTTTTAGGTCGGCCCTTAGGCTCTTTTAGATCGGCCCTTAGGCTATTTAAGTTGGACCAATTCAGCCTCTAAGACGGCTATAATTTTTCCCTCTTTTCGGCTAAAACACTTAGTGAAAATTTCTTTATGCCTTAGCATGTGTTTTCTGTACCTGTTGGGTTTTTCAAGGGTTCAATCGATCAAAACCCATTCGTGTTAATACCTCTTGAGGCTTTTTCGAAGGCTAATGTTATCAAAGCCTTTAAATTATTCGAGGGATGATTTTATCGAAGCCCTTTTTTCTTTTGCCGAGGTTAGACGAGTTTAACCGATTTTTTGAAGTATTTGAAGTCCTTTAATTTATGGCAGAAGTCGGAATTCTCTGAGCCGCATTATATCGGTCGTGGCCTTTTACATGACCGTAGTCTTTAATATGGCCGTAGCTTTTTAATATGGCCGTAGCCTTTTAATATGGATGTAGCCCTCAGGTATATCTCTTGGACTTGTTTCCCGATAGCCTTTCGAACTTGTCCAAAAAGTTAGTCCTCGAGTATGATGGCCTTGGCTTGTATATCGGGGGGTGCCTCTTTGAGGTCTTATGATTTCGAACTTGGATAGATCGAGTAGGTACTCCCCGAGTATTTGAGGTACGTTCGCATTTGCGTTAAGATATTCCTTGGGCTTTTATGATCGAGTGAGAATTTGCTCGAACTCGAAGTAAAGTTAGCCCTTAGGCTTCATAGATAGTCCCCGAATGAGAGTTTGGTCGAACTCAGATTAAGATAGCCCTTGGTCTTTTGTATTTGTTACGGATTTCGGACGCCCCCGATCTACATTAACTTGGTTGTACCCCTTTTAGTTTAGAGCTTGCCCTTTGGGCTTATCTTCTTTTTCACTTCGATCTTAACCGAAGAGGTGGCCGTGGCCCGTAAAATCAAGGATCGCCTTTATGGTCTTATGGTATCAAAATGTTAGCAGTTTGAACTTCTGTTGTGATCGCCCCTTAAGCTTCTGTCAACAGACGATTATACATGCACGCATGTTTGATGTTAAGTCTCGAGAAACCTATATGGGCATAGATTATCTAACCGTTTGACCTTTACAACATTTTCCTATCAAGGCCCCGTTGTCATGAAGTAACTTCCTTGCAACAAAGCGGACATTCGAGGGTAATGCCTCCCAGATCTCGAGGCTTATCTCAGGGAACCTCAGATATTGTTAAACTGCCCTAAGTTAGCACGAACAATGGTTGCCTCATTAAAAAACTTGTCGAAAAAACCCATTTGGGACAAAAACCGGTCCAAGGGAAAAAGAGTGCAATTCGTGCTCTAAGATTTAAAGCTTTGTGCCGATCTCGAGAGCCTGCAAGTGTTAGTCAATAAAATAGAGAGAATTGGAATGTGGTCGTACCTTTATTCTGATTTTGGATATTTAATGTGACCTTCCTCGGCATTAGGCCCTTGTGAATTTTGACCTCGACCATTTCTCCTCTCATTTTGTGCGAAGCTTCACCTAGACCCGCTGCCTCTATGGTCTCCATTATACAGTTGATATCGATCTCTATTCGACCTCGGCTCTCAATCAGCGTCCCCTTTGATCCTACCCATGGGCCTGCTAGGATAAATGGACCCCGAAGGAGTCCCAAATTGATCATTTTTGACTCTAATCTTCAACTGGTACCGATTATGTACATCGGCCCAAGTGACAGCTGGGTATTCGAGCAAACTTTGCTTCAACTGGTGAGAAGCTATAGAACTCCAAGTGTTGAGATCTTGCGTGAAAGCTTGAACGGCCCAATCATCGGTGACCGGAGGCAAATCCATTCTCTCTACTTAAAACTGAGATATGAATTCCCTGAGCATCTCATTTTCTTTCTACCTTACTTTGAAAAGGTCCGACTTCCTCGTTGCAATTTTAATGGCTCCGGCATGTGCTTTTACAAAAGAATCAGCAAGCATAGCAAACGAATCAATAGAATTAGGGGGTACGTTATGATACCATATCAAGGCACCCTTGGACAGAGTCTCCCCGAACTTCTTCAGCAGCACTGATTCAATTTCATCATCTTCCAAGTCGTTTCCTTTGATGGCGCACGTATACGAGGTGACATGTTCATTCGGATCGGTCGTCCCGTTATACTTGGGGATCTCGGGCATATGGAACTTCTTGGGAATTTCCTTCGGAGTCGCACTACGGGGGAAGGGTCTTCGCACGAACTTTTTAGAATCTAGTCCTTCTAAGATTGGTGGTGCTCCCGGTATTTGATCAGCACGGGAGTTATAAGTCTCCACTTTTTTGTCATTATCCTCGATCTTCTTCTCCCTGGACTCGATTCTCTTGGTGAGTTCCTCGAGCATCACCATAATTGTGGGGTCAGTCCCTAGTTATTTCCGTTCGACCTCTCCGGCGCTGGTTCAACACATCAAGTGTCTTCATGTTCAGCTACGTTTAGAGTCTTATTCTAATTTTGAAGTTGAGTGATGGCGATCTGCTGAGCTTGTAGCATCTCGAATATCACTTGGAAGTTGATTCCTCCATCTGCCATTCCTTGTTCTCCTTGGCCACCGGATCGGGCTTCCCTGCATGCATTCCCCTTAGGGTCTGTGCCTAAATCCGCGTTTAGAGGAATGTGTGAACTAACATCAACTGGTTCCATATTTGGCACTTCCCCTAGGTTTATAGATGGTACACTGACCCCTGCATTGCTTTTTGCTCCAAGACCTTCATGGTCATAAACATGTACGTTTTCTGAGCTAGACATGTTTCAGTGTGAGAATAAAAAATCTTGACAAGAAAAATTGTAAAAATAACATGTGTAACGAGAATCAGTAAAGAAATAATCACTATTATCTTTAGCACAATGGTGGGCGCCAAACTGTTTACCTCGAAAATATGAGTAACAATTAAATTTGATTTGTACTTTTAAAGATATGTGATTTAGTTCAATACTAATTAATAATCAAGAAATATGAAGTAGAAATGAAAAAGAAAAGTGAATCAAACCAATTTTACCCAACAGCGGTGACCTCGAGCTTAGTGACCTCGAGGTGGGCTTAGAACAATAAGAACAATTTAAGAAAGAACAGTAGGCAAAAAGTAGAGAGTATATTCTTTACTCAATGATTAGATGATGTTACAAAATAATTAGGGTCCTCTTTATATAATGGGAGAACCCTAAATAAGGTATATTTCTATTTACAGTAAGGAATATTCTTGATACAGCTGTCTAACTGCCTAGTACGGAATCGTACAATCCTATTCCGGGATTTGCGCCATAATCTTGGGGACGTAGCAGGAATCTAGCTCATTCTATTACAAATCCACAACGGCCCTATTTCGGGGTTGAGCATACTCGGCTTCGATATTCCTCGTACTCCCATCTCCGGCCATTGTATTTTGTCTCTGAGCTCGAGTCTGGTTCATCGGGCTCGACCTCGACCTCGCCCTCAAGCTTATAAATTGCGTAGCCCCAATTTCTACCGTATACAAACATAAAAGAACCTTCAACACACCCATCAGTTGAGACTATACATCAAATCAAGACAGAAATCAAGCACCCAATAGCCCTTTTTACATCTCAAGCAAACTCTTTTCGTCACATTCCAACCATTTGAACACTTTCTGTAGTCACATCTTACTCATCATATAGCCATCCAACCACTCATCGAGCCATAATTCTACACATAGGAAAACTACCAGACATATAAGTCCAAAAAGAACACGCTCACACAACCAAAATCACTATGATTACGCTATGGTCAAAGCGCGACCTCAAGTCCTCCAGACTGGCCCATCATCAGCACACAGAAATCACATCTCGCACCTTATCCAAATAATTACAAGCCATCGATGCACAGTTGATACTGAGCTCTCACATGTGCAGATGAGTGCGTGGAAGGAAATCAAAGAGTTATGCTTCAAGCTGAATCAATGTCGCACGATAAGGAAAGAAAGATGGGAAGTTTATCCTAAATGCTTATAGCCTCTCAAAGATAGATATGGACGCCATCATACCGATCCGCAAGACTCTACTATACACTTGCTCATGACTTGTAGAACCTATGAACCTAGAGCTCTGATACCAACTTGTCATGACCCAAAATCCAACTATTCGTGATGGCACCTAATCCAACCCATTAGGTAAGCTAATTAACAACTATCCAATTTTAATGTGATTTATTAAGACAAATAAATAAATAATATCAGAAACTTATACATTTCCCAAGTACTGGCAGTACAAATCATGAACTTCTAAATTTAGAATTTACAAAGCTGGTATGAAATAAATACATCATCTTTTTGAAATATACATGTACAGATTAAAAATTCTAAAGCTACTAAGAACATGAGGCAGCTATGACCGGAACGTAGGTGCGTCTTCTAATCCAGCTCTCGCCATACACATCAACATCCAACATGTGCACACTAGGTGCAGAAGTATAGTATGAGTACAACCGACCCCATGTACAGAATAAGTAACAAACCTAACCTTAGGTTGAAAGTTGTGACGAGATGGGACAAGGGTCAGAATCCAACTCCAATAACCAGCAACAGTTCATAACAACATAATAAAAATGGTACAAGAAATAACTCAGAGGTATGATGCTCAACTCGTTCATAGTTATGGGAAAATAGGCATGTTTTTCAAATATATCAGTAAAACTCAATTATTTTCACCAATTCACCAAAAATATGAGTAAGTCTGAAAACTCTGATTTTTTTCTTTTCACAAAAACCTCTCAACAATAAATAAGATATTTCATTTTCAGATAGCATGAGGAAAGTACATCTCTATGCCTACATGTTAGTATGCAAGTGAAATCATGATTGTCAACAAAATCGGGCAGCATAAGGAAATGCATCTCTATGCTTGTATCTCAAGTATGCATGTAAAATGCTATGCATCTCAGTGATGAACTCATGTACTGACACTCTCACAGTACTCAATCTCACCATCTCACACTATCACTCATCACGCTCAATACTCAGTACTGTAAAGGGCTGCTCCAGCCCAAACATAAATAAATCCTCACACGTAGTCACTCAGTATTGTACAGGGCAGATCCAGCCCAAAAATCAATAGCAATTATGCTCATTCTGGGTGTGTAGACTCCGGAGGGGCAGATCCAGCCCAAGTGCTATAATAAGCCAATCATTGCATGAATCAATAATACCTCATACAGCGTGCAACCCGTTCACATCATGAATCAATAGTACCAAATGCGGCATGCAACCCGATCCCATAAAAATCCTCACAAACAGGCCCTCGGCCTCACTCAGTAATCAATCTCTCCAGTCTCTCGGGCTCATAATGTCATGAAATCAGCCCCAAAATGATGATGTGATGTATCAATAAATAATAACAGAAACTGAGATATGATATACAAATGAATGTGTAACACTGAGTATGTAATTGCAATGTAAGCATATAACGCAACAACAGAAATGACCTCAGGGTCCTAATAGGATAAGCATATAACTTAGACATGGTTTCTAATATGAATCATAGCTTATTTACTCTAGCAAGTAGAGATTTCATAGATACAAATAAGATTAGGTAACTACGCAGTACCACACAAATAACTGAGTCACAATTCGCACGATGAACGCCCACGCGGCCATCACCTAGCATGTGCGGCACCTCAACACCAAACACATATCACATATATTCAGGGGTTCATACCCTCAGCACCAAATTTAGAAGTGTTACTTACCTTAAACAAGTCTAATCCAATATCGAGGAAGCCACACGATAATCCAAAAATGCCATCCCGCATGTACCGACCTCCGAACGACTCGAAACTAGTCAAAAGCAACTAAAGAACATCAAATAATGCCTAATGAAACAATTCAAAATGATAAAGGTCGAATATTGAATCGAACCCCCAAAATCGACCAAAAAGTCAAAACCGGGTTCGCACCTCAAAACCGACAAACTTACAAAATCCGAAATTCATTCAATTACGAGTCCAACCATATTATTTTCCCTCAAATCTTACTCCGAATCAATGTTCAAATCTCAAAAAATCACTCTATGAAACTTTAGACAAAAATCCTCAAATTTCTCTTTTTAAATCATCAACCAAATTCCAAAAACGAGAATAGATTGATGAAATATAATCAAAACCAGGATAAGAATGCTTACCCCAATTCGTGTAGTGAAATTCCTCTTCAAAGTCGCACAATATCGAGCTCCAAGTCTCAAAAATGAGAATAAAACGACCAACCCTCGAAAATATAGCTTCTTCCCAGCATTGTTTTCATCTACGAAGAAAATAGCCGCTTCTGCGGCAGCATTAAGCTTTTGTGACCACAACTAATTAGCTGTCACCTCGCAATTACAGAATAATTTCTGCTTCTGCAACATCGCAGGTGCGAGCTCCACTTCGCTCCTGCTCAAGACCCTGTTTCTACGCCCATGACAATCGCTTCTGCGGAGTCGCAGATGCAACCCAAATTCTGCATCTGTGAAGATTCCAAGCCTTGTCTTCTCCCACTTTTGCAATGAACTTCCCACATCTGCGAAGTTGGTTTTGCAACCAATACTCCGCAGATGTGGCCACACCAGCACCAGAAATCTTTAGCAATACAACAAGAGGAAAAATGATCTGAACCTCCTCCGAAACTCGTTTGAGCCACTCGGGACCCCATACAAATATACCAACAAGTCTTATAACATAACACAGACCTACTCGAGGCCTGAAATCACATATAACAACATTGAAACGATGAATCACACCTCAAATCAAACTTAAATTAACTTTGAACTTTCAACTTCCCAAACCACGCGCCGAAACATATCAAATCAACCCGGAATGAACATAAATTTTGCACACAAGTCCCAAATGACATAACGAAGCTATTTCAATTCCCATAACCAAATCCGAACACGATATCCTCGAAGTCAACTCCCGATCAAACTTGTGAACTTTCCAAACCTTCAAATTTCCAATTGTTCCTTATTAGTGTTGAAACCTTCTAGAAATATCTAAATGTAAATCCGGACATACGCCCGAGCCCAAAATTACCATCCGGACCTAATGGAACTATCAAGATTCTGATTCGGGGTCAAATACACAATAGTCAAATTTAGTCAACCCTTTCAACTTAAAGCTTCAAACATGAAATTCATTCTTCTAAATCACTTCCGAATAACCTGAAAATCAAAACCGACGATTCACACAAGTCATAATACATCATATGGAGCTACTCATGCCCTCAAACTACCGTGTGAAGATCAAATGATCAAAATGATCGGTCGGGTTATTATAGATATATAGTAAATTGAAAGTGATTCCTCAGCTGCAAACATAAATGTCGCATATGCAACCTCGCATAGGCTAACAATATGCAAACCTAGAGGAACCTGACCAATAATGCATCTGCAGACAAAACATCGCATCTACAACTCCGCAGGTGTGAAAAACATATTGTAGAAGTGGCCTTGCATATGCGCCACATGCTCCGCAAATGTGGACTTCCAAGCTTGACCAATCCTCACATCTGCGACCAAAACCCTGCAGGTGCGACTTCGCACTTGCGCTTCCTTTTTCGCAGAATCGACCACCTCCAAACCACTTATTTTTTGCAAAAGCGACATCCCTTCCATAAAAGCGACATTGCACCTGCGACAAATTCTCCACAGTTGCGAAACATTAGTAACAGAACTGCCAAACAAGACCTAAAATAACTCAAAACTCGTCTAAAACGCACCTGAGCTCCTCAGAACCCCGTCCAAACATATCAATCAATCACAAAACATAACACGGACCTACTCTTGGCCTCCAATCATACAAAAGAAAATCAAAATCATAAATCATACCTCAATTCAAGCTTAATGAACTAATCGAACTTCCAAATTTTAAAACTCATACCGAACCACGTCTAACCAACTCGAAATAACCCCAAATTTTGCACACATGTCCTAAATGACATAACAAAATTGTTCCAACTTTTTGAAAAGCTATCTGAACCCGATAACATCAATGTCAACCCTATAAACCTTCCAAACATTCAAATTGCCAACTTTCGACAAATAGAGCTGAAACCTTCTAGGAGCACCCAAATTAAAAATCGAACATACGCTCAAGTACAAAAGTACCTTACGAACTTATTAGAACCATCAAAATATGAATTCAAGGTCTCTTACTCACAAGTCAAACCTTAGTCAATTCTTCAAACTTAAAGCTTCTAAATTGAGAATTGCTCTTCTGAAACAATCCCGAACTTCTTGAAAATTAAAACCAAACATGCACTCAAGTCATAATAAATTATATGAAGCTAATCAAAACCTTAAACCATCAATTGAAATACAAATGCTCAAAATGACTAGTCGGGTCGTTAGATAATATGGAGAATGATGTTTGATAGTTACCATATCTGTGTCAGTAGTTGGTGGCGCTCGATGGTCGTAGGTCATTGGTCAGTGGTTGGTGGTTGATGTTTGTCCGTACCATTCTATTATTCTAAGAATTGAATGAATTGAAAGGTGTTTAAGTTAGAGGACGTTTTTATCCAGCTAATATCACTAAACTTAATTGAAATTATTTTTGCTCACTAAACTTTGTTGCTGCCTCTGTTGACAAGAACCAAAAGAAAATAAGAAAAACACTACTTTCATGTTGTTTTTCCAATGACTCATAGGGTTAGCTCAATGATACCCACTTGTGTAAACCTATCCTCACTTTCTTTTCTCTAATGTCTAAGATATTTTATTTGAATTCTCGTTTAACCTAAGAAAAAAATTCGATTTACTTACTAACTAAATGATCAACCAAAATAGGCATATTAAATTACAAAAAAATTATATGTTAATATAAATCAGGGCCTATCATAGATGATGTGGCATTTCTTACAAACTAGAAAATATATTTACCTTTTTCTCATTTTTTTGATTTTTTTCTCCTACTTTTTTTGTTTATCTTATCATAGAAACCCCTTAAAGAACCTATGTAACCTTATTTAAAGAGAAAAATGGTTATGGAAAATAAACAACAAGCGTATGATTTCTTGAAGAAAAATAAAAAAGGAACCCAAAGCTTTCTTATGTTCAAACCGTTTCATTTATTACTTGAAAATGGTTAAGTAGCAAAAACCCAAAATTTTGCAAAGTTCACACATCTTAAACATTTTCATAAAGTATTTTACATAGTATTCAATATTGGGGGAATTTGATGCATATACTGGAACCAAGATATCTTCATAGATATTATTTCTCCCGTCGTTCACACTTTAGATGCCAGATTCTCTCTTCCTATTTTTCGTTTTGCCATCACGTCAATGTCTATTTTTACTTCTTTAGAAAACCTATGATTCAAAGAATCAGCCTAAGAAACTGAATTTTCTAGCCATCATAATCGACCAAAGATATATTTGCTCGAGGATTACCATTGCGCTTCCATATCTTATACGTATTGGAAGGCGCAATTTTTCCAGCAAAGAAAACAATAAAACTATCAAAGTGGAAACCTATCTCCATATATAAAATAACACATTTTGACATTCTACGAAGAAGAAGAACAAGGCGATGAAGGCCATACCTCTACTTGGACCATCACCAAGTCTAAACAAATTGTTGGAACGATGCCTTTTAGGTTCATATGTAATGTCTTTAGGATCTCTTCCTTATGTTTCTTCTTTTAGGGTGTATGATTTTTATAGGGAGAATAGCAACATAGATAGAAAGATTACAAGAGATAAAGTTCAAGAGGTAAGACTATCATAGTATTAATATAATGACCCGGCCGGTTATTTTGAGAAATCAAGCTTTGTTCGGTGACGTAAGGTCTGGAACAGCTTCATAATATGAGTATCGACTTGCGTGCATAGTTTAATTTAGTTAATGGATGATTTAGAGTCAAACTGGAAGAGGGAATCTAGTATCGAAAGTTTAAGCGGTGAGAATTTGACTAGAATTTAACTTCTGAGTAAACCGCCCCGGAATGGGTTTTGGGTGATCTCAACAGCCCTTGTATGATGATTTTGGACTTAGGCGCACGTCCGGATTCGGACTTGGAGGTTCGTAGGGTAAATTTAGGCATTTTGGCAAAAGTTGGAAAAGTTGAGGTTTGAAAAATGGAGAAGTTTGACCCATAGTTGACTTTTGTGATATCGGGATTGGAATGCGATTCTGAGAGTTGGTGCGACTCCGTTATATCATTTTGGACTTGTCTGCAAAATTTGGTGTTATTCCGGGTTGGTTTGATTGGTTTCGGCACTAGTTTTAGAAGTTGGAAGATTTGGAAGTTCATAGTTCGATTCATAGCGTGATTTGCATTTCTGGCATTGTTTGATGTGATTTGAGACATCGAGCGAGTCTATGTTACGTTATAGAACTTGTTTGTGTGCTTAGACGGGGTCTCGGGGGCCGCGGGTGTGATTCGGACGAGTTTTGAATGTTTTGCATGGTTTTGAGCATGTCTGATTTCTGGTGTTTTCGCACCTGCGACCTTGGAGCGCAGGTGTGGCTCCGCTTCTGCGTGAGCCTGGCCACTTCTACGGTCAAGAAGGCTTGGGAGCTTGCTCGCTTTTGCGTAGGCTGGCACGCAGGTGCGAATGCCACTTCTGCGGTCCAGCTATCATACCTGCGGTGAAATCTCACTCCTGCGATTTCACTTTCGCTTCTGCGGTGTCACTAATGCGGCTGTATATCCATAGATACGGTCACTGGCCTGGTCAGCTAAGTTCGCAGATGCGGACTCTCTCTCTCGCAAATGCAGGTTCTTGACCGCAGATGCGGAAGTCTTGGCAGAATCATATAAGTCGAGGGTTTTGCCATTTCTTCATATTTTGAGTTTTAAAATTCGAATTTGGGAGCTTCTTTTGGGGTTTTTTTCAAGAAAATCGATTGGATAAGTGTTCTTCACCTAGAATCTAACATATTCCATAATTTTATTTTCATTTCATCATTTAATTTGTGTTTTGAGTTGAGGAAAATATTGGTTTTTGAAGAAAATTTTCAAAATAAAAATTCATGATTTAAGGGACGTAATAGTATCGGAATTTAATATTTTTTGTATGGTTGAACTCATATAGGAATGTTTATTTGGATTTTGTAAAATTTGTCGGGTTCCGATGTCACACCCTGGACCTGGGGAGGTGTGGCTGGCCCCTGGTGCCGCACTGGCCCGAGCGAACCACTCTGTAACTTATTTGTTTTTCTTTTGTAACTATCATGGGCCAACAGGGCCACAACTCATAATGTATAACTATAAGTGAAAAACATTGTATCACTGAACCATTTTTATTAAAACATGAATATATATGGGCCGTCAAGGCCTCTGACATACTATACAAAATGAAGCTTTGTGTCTACAAAGCTTCTACGACTATTCGACATCAATGGGACAGGGTACCGGCCTACCCATAAGTCTATAGCATAACTCTGATACAATAACTCATAGACTCGGCTGCACTCCGATTGAGGTGGAGTCTTACCGTTTCTTTGCTAAATGCTAACCTCGTCTTCTATGAGGGTTCGTCAACCTGATTATCTATACCTGCAGGCACAGTGTCCCCAATAAAAGGACGTCAGTACGAATTATGTACTGAGTATGTAAGGTGGAACTGAAACATAATAATAATTCATCATTAATTAAGGGACATGATAGAATTGTGGAGTAAATAACTCAACCTGTAAGTCTGGATAGCTCTGTAAATCATGAAATATTTATAATTTCATGCATATGCATGTAAATGTCATGTAATGCATAGGTCTTTATGTACATAATGTCATCAAGCCTCTGAGGGCATCCCATTATATCATCTCAGCCATTGTGGGCAAATCATCAACGTATACCAGCTGATTAGGTGGTGATGTGTATATAACGCCATAACCTTTCCCATATCCCATATACATATACATACATACATACATACATACATAACATCGTAATATTATCACGCCTCTGAGGGCATTCCATCATATCATCTCAGCCACTATGGGCAAATTATCAACGTCTACTAGCTGATCAGGTGGTGGTACGTATATAATGACATAACCTTTCCCATAACCCATACACACACACACACACACATATATATATATACGCGTATATAACACCGTTTGGTCATGGTTCAATGTACATGTATAAATGAATGCGATGCATGAGAAGTACGTCAATAAAATCTCTCGTAACGTCATAAGACCATTATACCTCTGATTAATATTAGGAAACAAACTTTATCAACTTACGTATTTCCTGAGACCCATGAACATATGATAAAATAATAGGACACAAGGGAATTCAAGAACATAGGCACCTCTAATACTTCTATGAATAGAGTCATTTATGGAAGTTGTGCATTTTTTCATTTCGTTTGTATCGTATGGATCATGGAAAAAGAAATAAGGGATAGCCTTTAACATACCTGAGTCGATTCTCTCAAGAAATATTTCTCCATATTCCCTTAATATTGTAAAATCTCACGTTGCGGTATAATTAGTTAGACTTCGAATCGTGCCTTACAGTATCTAAAACAGCATCTAACCCACTACTAGTCGCAGAATCACAAGGCTCCATTCTATTATTATTCCCACTTCTCACATTTGAAGACAATGGAGGACTAGGACATTTATGCCTATAAGTAACTGAATTTAACCATCCTGAAATAGCTGAAAAGGGCTTATTATCATGGGAGGAAACATCACTCAATTTCTTGTTCTTTGTTGATGACGTTGACCCTTCTGAATCCACTTATTCATTTGGCATTAAATGGAGTTTCTTGAAAAAAAATTTCATCTTGTCTTTAACTAAAATTCTAAACAAAGTGTTAAAGAAAAATGAAAGCAGGCCATAAACCTCTCCATTGTCTCACTCCAAGCATGAATCTCAATACCAAAAATCACAATAAATACTAAGTGAAATTAGCATAATGAGCTAATTCCCCATCAAGTTTTTCCTAAGTATGTGAGCAAGCTAGAAGCTCCCTAATAATATGCCACCTAATCTCATATGACTTAAGAGTCATACATATGCTTTAAGGGGTGCTGCCACGTGGGGTGGGGTGGGAGATGTTAATTTTTATCCACTTATTAGGTAATTATGTAGTATCTCGTTAACCGATAATTAACCAATTACCCGCATAGTTAAGAATTGTCTCAAATTACTTAAAATTCTACTTATTTTTAATACACTTTATATAACTTACTACTACGGTCATGTGGTACCCAGCAAAATAAATTCACACACTATTATTTTATTAAAACATTCATGTAAAAATACATATATTTTCTCAACTTATAATTTTCCTAATCTCATATAAAGAGTAAAAAAATTTGTATGCTTAATTCTTAAAATAATAAAAATATAACCTTCTTTTTCTTGCGAAAAATCTATCTTTACAATAAAGAAAATCTCGTAAATTTTCTCATTTTATGTGTATAACTTAAAGTAGTAATAGTAATAACTATTTTTTACAAACTATTTCAGAAAATTATTCCACTCAAAATATCATATCAAAATATATCTAAAGGTATCAAGGTTTTCAACCTTACGGGGTGTAACATCCTTCCCCCCTTTAGAACATTCGTCCTTGAATGTTAATTCTTAGAGATTTACGAAATTTTTACTAGGGTCTCCTCTATAAACTAAACTAAAATCCAAACTATATATGTAGTCTCGACTATTCACAACTTTTTGTACTTGAGTATCTTGTATCTTCTTCACCTTTACCTTACTTACCTTTCAATCTCTCATCGTATCTTCTATTTCTTTCATAACCTCCCTTCCACATTACGCCTTAAATCTCTACTATGATACCTGCACCTCTGGTGCATACAAAATCCGGTGAAATCTTCATACTGAATTCTTACGACTCAGCTCTATGGCACGATCTGGAAAAAAAAGAAGGGTAACATTTCCTAAATTCCCTATAGCCTCTCAATTATAAATGTGGCGCGCAACACACCTATAAGTGAGACTCTACTAGGCATGGCTTTGTAGACTACATAGGACACGAATCGCTCTGATACCACTTTGTCATGCCCCGGACCTGGGGAGGCGTGGCTAGCACCCAGTGTCGCACTGGCCCGAGCTAACCACTCTGTAACTTATTTGTTTTTCTACTGTAACTATCATAGGCCAACATGGCCACAACTCATAATGTTTAACTTTAAGCGAAAAACACTGTATCACTTAACCATTTTTATTAAAGCATGAATACATATGGGCCGTCAAGGCCTCTGACATACTATACAAAATGATTCTCTGTGTCTACAAAGCCTCTAAGACTATTCGACATCAATGGGACAGGGTACCGGCCTACCCATAAGTCTGTAGCATAACTCTAATACAATAACTCATAGACTCGGCTGCACTCCGATTGAGGTGGAGTCTTACCGATTCTTCGTTGAATTCTAACCTCATCTACTATGAGGGTTTTTCAACCCGATTATCTATACCTACAGGCATGAATGTAGCATCCCCAACAAAATGACGTCAGTACGAATAATGTACTGAGTATGTAAGGTGGAACTGAAACATAACAATAAGTCTTCATTAATTAAGGACATGGAAGAAACGTAGGGTAAATGACTCAACCTGTAAGTCTAGATAGCTCCGTAAATCATGAAATATTTGTAATGTCATGCATATGCGTGTAAATGTCATGTAATTCATAGGTCTGTATGTACATAATGTCATCAAGCCTCTGAGGGCATCCCATTATATCATCTTGGCCATTGTGGGCAAATCATCAACGTATACCAGCTGATTAGGTGGTGATGTGTATATAACGCCATAACCTTTCCCATATCCCATATACATATACATACATACATACATACATACATACATACATATATATATATATATAAATACGCATATATAACACCATAACATCATCACACCTCTGAAGACATCCTATCATATCATCTTGGCCACTGTGGGCAAATTATTAACGTATACCTGTTGATCAGGTGGTGGTGCGTATGTAACGCCATAAACTTTACCATATCCCATATACATATATATACATATACATATATACGCGTATATAACGTCGTCTGGTCATGGGTCAATGTGCATGTATAAATGAATGTGATGCATGAGAAGTACATCAATAATATCTCTTGGAACGTTATAAGACCATTATATCTCTCATTAATATCATGAAACAAACTTTATCAACTTACGTATTTTCTGAGACCCATGAACATATGATAAAATAATAGGACACAAGGGAATTCAAGAACATAGGCACCTTGTTTACCGTGAAAATGGTAATAATAATTAAATTTGATTTTGTGGTTCTAAAAATACGTGATCTATTTTTATGTTAGTTGTATGGCAAAGGATACTAAAGTAAGAGACTAGAAAGCAAGATTATAGCTAGAAAATGATATAATAGTCAAACCAAATGGCTGAAGATCGGGCCTCGAGCTTGCTTATTCAGGGACTTGGGGTCGGGTCTGATGTCCTTCCAAGGGTGATCAAGGGGCGACTAACTATTATGAGAGCTAAAATGATGCTCTTTATGATCAATGATAAGTGATAAATGAAGAATAATGGACAAAACACAATAAATGTAAGCAATAAATGGGAGTAATGAGAGTAAGAGAATTTGTTAGAGAGAAGAGAGAGTGTAATTGTGTATTTAGTATTGAGCAACAGATGTCAACAAAATGACAAAGATCCCCTTTATATATGAGGAGGAATCCTAACATAGTACAAATGCAATAATTACAAAGATTTGGAGATGGTACAACTAGTTAATGCCTTGATTCATTTTTTGATGAGTCCACTAGACTTTGTCAGCCCTATTTATGCACATTGGGAATTCCCCAATTTCTCTCCTTAACCGTCGGTCCGTACTGCCCCGAGGTCGAGCACCAATGGCCCTCAAGGGATGAAACTCGACCGTAGTCTCGAGCCTTCTAGATGTGCTTACAAAGTAGTCCCAATAAGTGGACTCAAAGTATCCGCGTAGGTAAGGCCAACACTCACCAAGTCTTCTATCGGGCCATGATCTTCTATGCCTGGTAAAAGATTTTTCTCTTTGGCGGGCTATGGTTTTTTCTTCATCTTTTTCTGCTTCTTCACTTTCCTCTTCTCCATCTTCTCACTTTCCTCTTCTTCATCTTCTCCCTTGGAGATACCATTTTCGAAGACCGAGATGAGACCCCCGAGTAGATGGAGCTCGAAGATACTGCCGCCAAGGATGCACCCTCGGGAATTGATTAGGCTCTTGGCTTTTACTATATGTATACTTTTTTGCTTCTTTATTTCTGTGTAAGGACCCCTCGTGGGCTTTTGTAATCATATGTAAGGACCCTTTATGGGATTTTGTAATCACATGCTTATGAATATAAAGATGTTTCTTCAATTTGTCTCTGATTTATGCTATATCTCTTTTTATCTGTGTTTGTGGAGAATCTGAATGCATGACTCCACCGATGGGTGCGAATATCAAGCCCGGGTGCAAGCATTTCCTCTGGCTCTTGATTGATTAACTCGATTCCCCGTAAAACTCTTTGTCGTACCTTGGACCAAGCCCAGATTGGTTTTATAAACTCGAGTCATCGGGATTCCTGACTTCGAGTTGAATGAGAGTAGGGTTTCAAAATTTCAGTATGAGACTTAGCCTTTTAGACCCCGCGATAGTCTTCGATGGGGGGATTTGCTCGGACGCCTAAGAATAAAGACAGCCTTTAGGCTTTCGGGAGTAGTCCCCGACTGGGGGTTCGCTCAAGCTCGGGCTACTTGGAGACTTGTTTTGAACTCAGTGTAGATAGCCTTAAGACATTGCAGATAGATCCCGGATGAGGGCTTAACCGAGTTTAGATGGTACCTCGAGGCCAAGCCTATATGAGTAGAGTTTTATCACCTATCTTCTTCTTGAGAGAAGCCCTCGAGATCGGGTACCATCTCGAGTCTCGCAATGATATTAATGGCCCCTTAGAGCATATCTCTTCTTGGTGGAGGTCCTCGAGATCGGGTACCATCTCGCGTTGTATAGTGATGTCATTGGCTTCCTGGAACCTATTTTCTTCTTGGTGGAGGTCCTCGAGATCGGGTACCATCTCGAGGCCTGTAATGAAGCCAATGGCTTCCTGGAGCCTATCTTCCTTTTGGTGGAGGTCCTCGAGATCAGGTACCATCTCAGGACATGCAATGATGCCAATGGCTTCTTGGAGCCTATCTTCTTTATGATGGAGGTCCTTGAGATTGGGTATCATCTCGGGACTTGCAATGATGTCAATGGCTTCCTGGAGCCTATCTTCATTTTGATGGAGGTCCTCGAGATCAGGTATCATCTCGCGGCTTGGTTGATGTGGGGGTCTCTGACCCCGAAACGTCGTATGGAAGCGTTAAGTGTATGACAAGGTTATGAAATAAACGAGGCGATCCCGTTGGCACATCTTCCCAGGGCGATAAAAGCTCTAGCCAGTATTTTTAGTCGGCCTTTAAGGAAGGTGGGTAGTCGCTGCTTTTTCCATATATAGGGTTGTCTTCGCCCATTTGAAGATTCCGCCAATCTGAGTAGTTATCCTCTTTTGTAGAGTTCTCCTTCCCTGCGTTAGGTCCTCCATCAAATTTAGTTTCGACGCTCTTGCTCAAATTCCCGCTCCAATTCTCTAATTTTACCACAGTCATGGCCGCTACGTCAGGGTACGCTCAACAATAAGAAGGGAGCTCCGCTTCTGGGCACTCTGTTTCGAGAGGGAATCTCCCGTCAAAGAATACTCCCAACGTTTGAGGTTATTAGAAGTATGCCTCAAAGTTCATTTCTTTAATAGGAGAGGAGCACCTTGAGTTGGTGAGGAAGGACTGTGGATGGGGAGAAAAGGTAGCATTGCAGGTACCTTCCCCGTAGGAGAGCATCATGGACCATGTCGAGGGAATTTTGAACGTGTACACATACCCTTTTATGCTAGACCCCCTTGAGGGGTTGTGCTCGACTTCTGTCGAAAGTACCAGGTTACCTTGGCACAGATTCACCCCTCATTTTGGCAGATAGTATTGATGATGAGGTTCTTTGCAGAAGAAGCAGGTCCTGAATTCACTCTTAGTCATCTCATCAGGCTGTATCGGCCCTTTCACCATCGAGGCCTGCTGACCTTGCGATGTTGATCCACCACGCCTTTCGTTGTTGATGACAAAAAAGATAGAGATTGGGGATGGATGAGCTGATTCATCCATGTATGGACTGTTGATATTATTCCAGTAGAGTTTCTGCCATTTCCTGAGGAATGGAATTTTACATATAAGTGATACACTCGTGCCTTCGTAGTTTTGTTTATGGCGAAGACGGGCTCCGTAAATGCTCCTTATTTTCTTTTCTGCAGCAATTTTGTAGATGTCGAGCAAGGTTCCCAATCTACCGGATTGGGTTCGGAAGTTGACG
This sequence comes from Nicotiana tabacum, assembly GCF_000715075.1. NCBI lineage: Eukaryota > Viridiplantae > Streptophyta > Magnoliopsida > Solanales > Solanaceae > Nicotiana > Nicotiana tabacum. Next base: position 94,245,833 of record NC_134095.1, on the reverse strand, counting down.
ACCCACTCAACTTATAATGAGCGTAAGTGGCGAGCTTTATCTAAGGATATGTGGGAGGCAAAACATCAGGGTACATGCTATGTGATTTACTCCCCCCTCTCTCGGAAGGGCGTTTTTTCTTTCTGCGTACTAACTCTATCATCGTAGGCATTGGGGAGTCTCTTAAAGCGAGGTCGTGCCCTTTAGGAGAGGGAGAAAGACAGCCGGCTTCAGGATTGAGGGATGATAATAATAACAATAAGCAAGAGAGGCCTTTGTAGGAAGACAATGATTGTAGCAAGATGAGTCCGAACCGGAGGCTTAGAAAGGGTGTATCAGCCAAACTTGCAGCACCCGAGGTCTTTGGCTCTAGAGAAATGGTCCCTCCTCCGCTGCCATCTTTCTTTACCGTCGAATATGCTTCGAGGAGCAAGGGTCTCTGTTGCTGACTTCTTCTCTTGTCGAAGGCACTTCGAGGGATGTTTGATTCCAAAGGGCGCGTATATCGGGCGACCGTGTCCCAAACCGGGGCGATTCTACCAGGGTAGATGGATCCAGACCAGTAGATGTACGCTAAAATCTTGAGGAAGCTCAGCGGCCCACTCGGAGGTAGGTTTAGGCCATTCGTACTGGTTTTATAGTTTTGTAATTTTCACTTTCTTACCATGTTTCTCTTCCACGGGCTTTTAATAAGCTCAAATCTAAGCTACTTCGCTGTGAGGCCAGATTGCGAAAAGCCATTGACGGGGAGAAATCCCTTAGGCTTCTTTGCGATGAAAGGGAATATGAGTTGGTACATTTACGGTATTAGGCGAGTCAAAGCTTGAATTATGAGAGCTACCTGAAAGAGCAGGTAGTTTTGTTCCGAGGGAGTGTATGTTCCTTCTTCTAGCTCTTGAGGCTAATGTTTTGTTTATTTCAGTTGTCGAAAAAAAAGGAGGAACTGGAGTGCCTTCGGAATGAAGCTGGCCGAGCCAAGCGCGAGTACGATGAGATAAAGTCTCACGCGGACGTTAAGGCTTCAGCGGGGAAGGGTGCTCTGGCTAAAGCCGTCACCTTTGAGGTTCAACTTCACTTAGCTCATGATAATAGCTTGGTTCGAATAGATATGATTACAAAGCTCGAGTCTGAGCTTTTAAAGATAAACGTTGAGGTTTTGGATCCGGGCTGAACCTGTAATGAGCCGAACTAAGGCTGATAAGAAAGTGGCGGTCTATTTGAAGGACGCTGCTGATGCTCAAGCTGAGCTGAGAAGGACTCGTGACCGCGAGGGCAGGAGCAAGGAATACGCTCGGTGTAAATCTCAAAGGGAAACCCTCGAGGATATCCATGCTAGGGGTTTTGACCTCTCGGAAGAGGTGAAGCGGGCGAAGGCGGACGAATATGGTGCTAAGTCACTTCTGTCCGATGCTGAGGATAGCGAGGATAAGGCCGACAAGCCATACTCCCCAAGGGGGACGTAGATTTCCTTTTCTGTTTACGTATATAGTACTTTCAAAGTACGTTGTAAATAGAGCTTGTATTTTCTCTCATATATGTATAAAAGGGAACCTCGCGGTTTTATTACTCCTGCATTTCTTTTTGCCTTGATTATAGCCAGATGAACTGGTCTTTGAGTTAAAAGGAATCCTTAAATTCATAGTATGGCCCTAGGGCTCATTAGGCTGGCCCGTAGGCTCTTACGCGCTTTGGTCGGTACGACCTTTTAGCATAAGCCGACGTTTGAGCTCTTATGCTTTTGCTCTTAGGAATATTTAGTTAACTGTTTCGAGTTTAGTCTCCGAGTCGGGTTTTGACTCGAGCTCATTCGACCCTCAAGTTTTTGTATTTAAAGCTAGCCCTTAGGCTTTTACACATTGGGTCGATATGACCTCTAGTATGGGCTGGCGACAGTGGCTCTTACGCTTTAGGTCGGTACGACCTTTAATATAGGCTTTATTTTTTCCTCGATAAAGATTTTTTGAAATAATATTTGCCTTTCTCTTCGACGGTTTGATAAAAACCTCGATTGTGAGTAGTTATATGGCGATGATCGAGCACCTCGGGAGGTTTGGCTCGGTGGATGATTATCTCGAAGCCTGTATTTAGGAGCTGACATGGTCGAAGCTCTTTTTCCTATATCGAGGGTAGCCTGTTTAATCGATTCTTTTCAAAGTATATTCGAAGTAATTGAAGGCCTGTGATTTTATAGCAACGGTCAGGCATCCCAGAGTCATGTTAGTTTGGCTGGTACAGCCTTGTGACCATAGTCATTTGTGTTTGGACGGAGCCTTTCAGTCCCGAGTGAAGTAGTTTTGGCGTCTATATCGAGGTATGCCTTTTTAGGGGTCATACAAGTTAGATATATAGCCTTAACTTTGAGATCGGGTTTATGCCTTTAGTAAGGTCTTACAAGTTTTACATGCTTTTGAGGTCTTACAGTTTTGGATACTTGGTAAAAGTATGGTTCATGCCTTGCTTGAGGTCTTACAGATATTGTCACTTGGTACAAATGTGGTTCATGCCTTGCTTGAGGTCTTACAGATATTGTTGTTGCCTTATATAGGTCTTACGAGACTGAGGCTGCCCGTATGTGGTCTTATGGCCTCAGGTTTTGATAGGTCAGTGGGGGTGGCGATTGGCGGCAGTCTTCGAGTCATCGAGGGTTTCTTCGCTCGGGAACCATTACTTGTAAACTTGGTATTGCCTCATTGAGGGCTTGCGATTTTGGAGTTTCCGACCCTGAGGTCATGTGGCCTTGAGCTTTCGACGCCAGTCCCCGAGTGTTTGGGACATTTTTGGCTCTGGAGCTACTTTGTGATCTTGATGTTGCCTCATTGAGAGCTTACGAGTTAGGAGCTCCGACCCGGGGGTCACATTATTTTGAGTTGTTGACGCCAGTCCCCGAGTATTCCAGACGTTTTTGACAGAGGAGCCATTTTTTGCAACAAATACTGAGTTTCTTTGATTACTTGGTACAAGTTTACACGTTTTTGCTGTTACGGGCTCGGTTGTTCTATGCGGACACAGTTCATTCGACCATTTGGCCTGGTACATTATTTTCCTATTGATACCCCACCTAGAGCATCTTGGCTTCAGTAGGTGACCTTCCGGGGGGATGCCCCCCAATATTTGAGGTTGATTGCAAAAGAAGCCTTAAATACTTGTTGGGTCTTCCTTAGTAACATATAGATGTTGCCTCGTTAAAACCTTGCCGGTAAAACCCTTCTTGGGATAAAAACCCGGTCGAAGGAAAATAGTGCAACGTATGCTTTTGAAACCTGAGGCCTTCAAGTTGGGAAGTGCTTCGCCGTTTTGATCGGGTACCTGCATTTAGGTTAGTATAAAATGTAACTGAAAAAAGGGTGATGGCCATACCTTAGTGTTGACGGCGCTTCGGATCTTGATGTGATCCAATCGCTTGTTATGAAGACTCGGTATGGTCCTTTATTTTGTTTAGTTGGGCTTAGCTGAAGACGTAGTTTGATATCGCTATTTTATTATTTGATTACCCTTTGGCTCCTTTGAGGATAGAGGTACTGGTGTCGGTGTCACATCGTGCACCGCGAACATTTCTCTTGCCGCATATTGTTCCCCGTAGACGGTTTTAATCGCATCCTTTGTCGGGAATTTCTTCATTTGATGGAGGGTGGATGGTACTGCTCTCATGCAGTGTATCCATGACCTTCCGAGCAAGGCGTTGTACCTCATGTCTCCATCGATGACATGGAATTTGGCATTTTGGGTTGTGCCGACCACGTTAACTGGGAGGGTGATTTCCCCTTTCGTTGTTTCACTCGCCATGTTGAATATATTGTAGACTCGAGAGGCGGGCACGATTTGGTCAAGCAGTCCGAGCTGCTCTACCACCCTCGACCTGATAATGTTGGTCGAGCTACCTGGATCCATAAGTACACGTTTAATTTGAAATTCATTTACAAGGAAAGAGATTACTAGTGCATCGTTGTGAGGCTAAGACAAGGTCTTGATGTCCTCATCGCTGAATGTGAGAGCATCCTCGGGTATGTAACCCCAAGTTCGTTTTTCTCTGGTGATGGATATTTTTGTTCTTCTCATCATGGGCTCCTATGGGGCATCGATGCCTCCCAAGATTATGTGGATGACATGTTGTGGCTCATTTGTTTCGTTCTTCTTTGATGGCACCGGCATGTGCCCTTATGAAAGAATCTGCCAGCATGGAAAATGAGTCTATAGAGTTAGGTGCTAGGTTGTGATACCACATCATGGCCCCTTTCGAGAGTGTTTCCCCGAACTTCTTTAGCAAGACAGACTCGATCTCGTCGTCCTTTATGTCATTGCCCTTCACTGCGCAAGTGTAGGCAGTGACGTGCTCGTTGGGGTCTGAGGTTCTATTGTACTTTGAAAGCTCGGGCATTCTGAACTTCTTTGGAATGAGTTTTGGGGCCGCTTCCTGTGGGAATGGCTTTTGCACGATCTTCTTCGCGTCTACCCCTTTTAGAATCGGGGGTGCACCCGGAATTTGATCGACCCTGGAATTATAGGTCTCTACCTTCTTGTCGTTGGCTTCTATCTTCTTCTCGGCCAACTTGATCCTCTTTGTGAGGTCCTCGAGCATCTTTACAATGGCGGGGTCGGCTGCCGACTCGTTGTTGCTTGATCTCTCTTGTACCTGCTCGGCTGGGGTGGCCGTCCCCGGTGCTACCGTGCTGGGAGTTTTTTGGTGACTTTGCAGCTGAGCAATCGCCAGTTGTTGTGCCTGTAACCTCCCGTTCTTCCCTGGTCAGGGTTCTTTGGACTTCTTGTTGCTCTCCTTGGTGTACGCTCCTGTTGGTCTGGGAGCTTATATCGACGTGTTGGGCATCGTGCAAGACCGCGTGCACGGGAGTTGGTTCTGGTGCATTCTCATGGTTTCGTGGTGGTATACCAACACCTGGAACATCCACACCATTCTCTCCAAGCTCCTCAAGATTGTTGTTTCCACCTCCATTTATAGAGTTAGAAATTTTGACCTGAAATCGAAGATCTTGGAAAAGAAAAGGCGTGAAAAATAACTTGCGTTATGTAGTAAAACTAGCAAGAAAATAATCACTATTATTTTTAGCCCCACGGTGGACGCCAAACTGTTTACCATGAAAATGGTAATAACAATTATATTTGATTTTGTGGTTCTAAATATACGTGATCTATTTTTATGCTAGTTGTAAGGCAAAGAATGCTAAAGCAAGAGACTAGAAAGCAAGTTTATAGTTCGAAAATAATATAATAGTCAAACCAAACAGTTGAAGATCGGGCCTCGAGCTTGCTTATTCAGGGCCTCGGGGTTGGGTCTGATGTCCCGCCGAGGGTAATCGAGGGATGACTAACAATTATCAGAGCTAAAATAATGGCTCTTTATGATCAATGATAAGTGATAAATGAAGAATAATGGATAGAATACAATAAATGTAAGCAATAAATGGGAGTAATAATATCAAGAGAATATATTAGAGAGCAGAGAGAATGTTCTTGTGTATTTAGTATTGCGCGTCAGATGTCTACAAAATGATAAAGATCTCATTTATATATGGGGGGAATCCTAACATAGTACAAATGCATTAATTACAAAGATATGGAGATGGTACAGCTAGTTAATGCCTTGATTCGTTCTTTGACTAGTACACTAGACTTTGTCAGCCCTATTTATGCACCTTGGGAACTCCCCAATTTCTCTCCTTAACCGTCGGTCCGTACTGCCCCGAGGTCGAGAGTCGATGGCCCTCGAGGGATGAAACTCGACTGTAGTCTCGAGCCTTCGAGATGTGCTTACTAGGCGTCGTAACGACGAAAAATTGGACCCTCCGATTTTACCGTATACACACCTCTAATACTTCTATGAATAGAGTCATTTATGAAAGTTGTGCATTTTCTCGTTTCGTTTGTATAGTATGGATCATACCAAAAGAAATAAAGGATAGTCTTTAACATACCTGAGTCGATTCTCTCGAGAAAGATTACACTGTATTCCCTCACTATTGTAAAATCTCACTTTGCGGTATAATTAGGTAGACTTCGAATCGCACCTTACAGTATCTAAAGCAACATCTAACCCACTACAAGTAGCAGAATCACAAGGCTCCATTCTATTATTATTCCCTCTACTCACATTTGAAGACAATGGAGGACTAGGACTATTATGCCTATTAGTAACTGAATCTAACCATCCTGAAATAGATGAAAATGGCTTACTATCAGGGGATGAAACATCACTCAATTTCTTGGTCTTTGTTGATGATGTTGACCCTTCTGAATCCACTGATTCATTTGGCATTAAATGGATTTTGTTGAGAAGATTTTTCATTTTATCTTTAACAAAAATTCTAAACAAAGTGTTAAAGAAAAATGAAAGCAGGCCATAACCCTCTCCATTGTCTCACTCCAAGCACGAATCTCAATACCAAAAATCACAATAAATACTAAGTGAAATTAGCATAATGAGCTAATTCCCCATCAAGTTTTTCCTAAGTATGTGAGCAAGCTAGAAGCTTCACTAGTGACTAGTGCCCCTAATCTCATATGACTTAAGACTCATACATATGCTTTTGGGGTGCTGCCACATGGGGGTGGGGTGGGCGATGTTAATCTTTATTCACTTAATAGGTAATTATGTAGTATCTCGTTATCCGGTAATTAACCAATTACTCGCATAATTAAGAATTGTCTCAAATTACTTAAAATTCTACTTATTTTTAACACACTTTATATAACTTACTATTACGGTCGTGTGGTACCCAGCAAAATAAATTCACATATTATTATTTTATTAAAACATTCATGTAAATTACATATATTTTCTCAACTTATAATTTTCCTAATCTCATATAAAGAGTAAAAATTTTCATACACTTAATTCTTAAAATAATAAAAAAATAACCTTCTTTTCTTGCTAAAAATCTATCTTTACAATAAAGAAAATCCCGTAAACTTTCTCATTTTATGTGTATAATTGAAAGTAGTAATATTAATAACTATTTTTTTACAAACTATTTTACAAAATTGTTCCACTCAAAATATCATATCAAAATATATCTAAAGGTATCAAAGTTGTCAAACTTACAGGATGTAACATCCAAGGTGCGGGCCCGGGGTCGACTTTTGGACCAATTTTTGGATTTTGTTACAAATTGAGATTTTATGATCCGGAATAGTTTCTTATGTGTTTTATTTGTGCCTTGAAATTAATTTGGTTAGATTTGAGCCGTCCGGAGGTCTTTTCACTCGAGGAGTGCATTTTTGAATATCAGTCTGTCGTCTTTAAGGTAAGTATCTTGCATAACCTTGTGTGGGGACTTCCCCTTAGGATTTGAGTCTTCTATGTTGATTGTAGTTCATGTACGCGAGGTGACGAGTGCGTGCTCGGACTTATATGTGGAAAATTGGCCTTTTAGGGTTCTTAGGTCTTTATATTCACTGTGTATGAATGTGTTCTTGACATGACTGAGTTTTCTATTTACTAGTTTCACCTCTACATGCTTAATTGGAATTAATTGCTTCATGTTTCACTCTTATTGCCTAATCGACTCCTATTTGACTTAACTGAAGAATTTCGTCTTCCTAGTGTCATGCTATCTTTTCATAGCTGCTTGTCTTATTTGGGAATTATCATCATCTCCTCCTAACCTTGTTTAATCTTAAGTGAAGCTAAGATCATCTTTCCTTAATTGAATTGTCAAATATCCTCGTAATTGTCCAACCTTAAAATGGAGTTTAGATAACATATATCTTTGTTGACTTGCCTTTATTTGGGACTACGTGACTCGTGTTGATTTCCTTGTTATTTACTTGTGTATTGTGGGATCATCGCTACATGTTAGTTTTTCCTTTGTTGAATTGTTCCCATTATGCCAGCATTCTCTTTGTTGACTTGCCGTTGATTTACAGTTCTTGAGTTGATTTACTTGTCGTACCTTGTCTTATTGTCATTGTTGTTGTTGTACGTGTTGTGGTGATGTACGAGTTTTTTGTCGTGCTGTATAGTTGTCTCCATTGGTTGCGCTGCATATTTACTTTGGGACTACGGGACGGTATCTCGGGAGATCCTCTGCACATTCACTTTGGGACTACGGAACGGTATTCTGGGAGATCCCCCTGCATATTTACGATTTGGACTACGGGACGGTATCCCGAGAAATCCTCTGTACATTTATTTTGGAACTAACCGGGAGATCCCCCTGCATATTTACGATTTGAACTACGGGACGGTATCCCGGGAGATCCTCTGCACATTTACTTTGGGACTACGGAACGGTATTCCGAGAGATCCCCTTGCACATATACGTTTGGGACTACGAGACGGTATCCTGGGTGATCCCCTGTTATTATCACTGTGTTGTGAGCTGTTATTTTTATTGATCCTATCCCTGTGAAAACATTATATGTGCTATCCGTTCTTGTCCTTATGCTTGCTAGCTGGTATGAACTATATTAGGACACTTGCACAAGTATACACGTAGCTAAGCACCCTTATCGGATAGGAGGCTTCTTGATATTGCTGAGTATAGACGCACACCTTTGTTTATTGGCCTTCCATGTGAGAGTGGCTCCATTTGGCACGTGAGTTGTCAATATGATTATGTGGTGTGATGAGGGCACAGAACGCCAAGTGTTAGGGTTCTACTACTGAGACCTGTATTGTATGAATATGAGACGAGGTGTCACAGGGTGTCATATATTCGAAGTTTATCTATTTGAAAAGATTATATTTGAATAGTATTTATGTTGAAAGAACTATTTTTTTAAAAGAACATTTATTTGAAGGAAATATATTTAGAAACACTTTTTTATCACTTGAAAGGTTGACTATTTGATTGACGTTTTGCTGGTTAAAACTTAAGGTGAAAACCGTCGTAGTTGTTGAGTTATGACTTATCTTTACTGTATTGTGATTTCGAATTTGGGTTGTATTCTTGTTTACCTTTCTGTGTTTTCCTTATGGTGTTCCGCTGAGTACTTGCTGTTTTCTTTCCTTATTGCAATTACTATATTGTTAGCTCTATCGCGTAGTCTATATATACATATCATGTTTTGTTGTTTCTATATTTATACTTGTTCTGTTTATTAAACTAGTGGGTGTCTTGACTGTTCCTCATCACTACTCCACCGAGGTTAGTCTTAATACTTACTGGGCACCGTTGTGTGTGCTCATACTACACTTCTGCATATTTTTGTGTAGATCCAGATATTAATCGATAGTAGCTGTGTGGATTCTTGCCGAGGAGACTTAAGGTCGCCCTGTTGCTGCGTTCACAAGCTTCGGAGTCACCTTTCTATTTTGTATTCACACTGTTGTACTTATTTCCATACAGTTATGTTTAGAAGTTGTAGGAAACTCTGTGGAGCTTATGACTTGTACCACCGATTTTTGGGAAGATGTATATTTCATAAAAATTTCTATATTGAGACTGTTAGACGTTCTTTATTATGGTTGATATTTAGTAAATGTTAGGCTTATCTAGTCCCTAAGAGTAGGTGCCATCAGGAGATCCATCTGAGGAAGAATTGGGTCGTGACAATCAATATTAATCTGTGAAGAATATTTAAATATTAAAAGAAAGGTGAGAAGACTTCACAAAAATTTTATTAACTTTGATTGAGAGGGCTATTCCTCGATAGCAATGGTATTATAAAAAATTATGCAATGCTTTTATTTATCTATTTGAATTTGCTTTTCTATTCTATTTTTTCATATTCATTTTTTTCTTATATAGTTGATTTGTAAATTTTTCCTTATATCATCTCTGTTTGTTAAGATATTTTTTCTACAGACCTCTCTAACATGCTTACTCGTAACTTTATGCTGATTTTCATATAATTATTTAAATAACACAAGATATATATGTATAATATTACGAGGAAATTGCCATTTGTCACAAAGGGGAAAGTTTTTGGTAAGATCACTAACAATGAAGAGGAAGTTGAGAAGAAGAAGGTGATGGAATGTCGGATGTATATAGAATGAATGAGTGTATTTATAAGAAATAATATAGTGTTTTTAGAATGTTGTTATAAGGGCAAGTTAGGAGGAGAACAAAGAGAGAGTTTATCTTAGTAATAGAGGAAGTAACAAGTTAGGGGGAGACAGAGAAGAAAAGAAGGAAAGAGAAAGAGAATATTTCTCCTTTTTCACCTGTCAAAAATTTTGATTTTGTATCTTTTTTAATTCTTAAAACTTTCACATTTTATCTTTAATTTTTGAATATCAAGAATCAAACAATCGTGACTAATTGCGAGGGATAGACAACTGATAAAACTCATTTTTTTTTTTTTTTTTGAAATATCACTAAGTAGGTTGGTTTTTTTCCTTTACCTAAAATAGATTTAAGTCTCCTATGAAGGACTAATGAAATTGCAAATGCCTTTTCATATACACCATGAAAAACTCCTTAGAACTTTTCGCTAATAATGAGACAATAGTGCTTATACTAAGGGAAATATGCTTTTTTTGTGAAGACAGCTTTTATATAATATAGAAATAGATAGTCCTTTGGAAAAAAGAAGTATTTTTGTTAAGATTACATGCCAACCATTTTAGAAGATTTATTATTATGGTATGATGAAATGGAAAAAAATAAAGAAAGAGGAAAAGAGAAACAAAATTGTAAAATTGATTATTTGAAGAGTTTTGAAGCTATTCAGAAAAAAATATTGATTTTTAAAATTAGTTATAAAATTATAATAGATTTTTTCAAGAATTCACTAATTTATTTCTATGACCGCGCGAAGCGGGGCAAGTTAAATAGTAAAACAATAGAGGAAGAGAAAGAAATTGCGAGAAATGTTTGGATGGTTAAACTAAATGTTGCAGCTCTTTCAAAACCGTAGAATTGCTACAATTGATCCCAACCTACAACTCACAACTAGATTCAACCAATTCTGAAAGACCTATATTCATTTCTGTTTTCCAAATTTTAACAGTTTTAATCCACCGAAAATATAAAGCAGAAAAAAAAAAGGAACATGAAAAACTACTTCACTTCATACATGTAATCATGAAAATTCTCAATTTTGTGTGGAGGATTACTGAAAGAATTGTCAAGTACAGTGTCTTATTTATGTCCAAGGTACATTGTATGTTATGCATCTCTTTCTCCATTCTTGCTTATTTCATTCTTTTAATCTAAATTTGGCCAGACCCAAAATCCTTAAAATCACATTCGATTTTGAATTTTCAGGGATCAAATTCAGAAAGCAAAAAAATGCCAAGACGTCGTCCATTGTACACTTGTGTAGCTTCAATCTTTGCAATTATCCACATTGCTTGCAGAAAAACAGAGGACTTTAACGGACCTATCAGATCAATAATAGATAAAATTGCAATATGTATGAGTTATGTAATGCCAATTTTATACACCATGCAATTTCAATGGCTATTAGTCGTATCTTTTATAGATAATTGTATACTCACTTCAGAAATTATGGTAGAAAAGTTATTTCCACCAGCATCTAGACTTTTCGATAAGATAGATGAGCTAGCTTATGCTGCAGAAAGCCTACCTGGAAAATTTGATGATTCCATGGAAAAGTTGCCAATATTTATTCACCAGATACCATTTCTTGATTGGGCACTGTTCCATCTTATAGCGTGGTTGAACTTCTGGATTTCGCGTTTGACTCATTGGGGGTCCAGGAATGCTAGGGAGAAGGATATAACAATTGATGTAAATCACAATGATCAATATCTCCAACAAGAATCAACAGTTAAATCGGATTTGCCTGCTAAACTGTTTAGCCAATTGCATAACGCTGATGCTTCACATGAACAAATCATGGGAAATGATAAATCAGAATGTGGGGTAGATGAGAAAAAGATTACTGGGTCAGAAATTCAAGCATTTGTAGAGGCTATAAGTCCTGCAAGTTCATCGAGTTGTGATCCATTTGAGGACGCGGTTTCATCACCAATGTTTGGTTCTCATGAAGATGTAAGCAAAACAATTGAAATTAGTATGTCGAAAACCGATATTGGAAAGTGTAGCTACAAGGAAATGCTAGAGAAACGGTCTTAAGAAAGCAAAGAGAGCATGATCACAGTTTAGTGAAGACAAATATTGAAGATGAAAGAAGCATCATTAAAGGGGACAATTTTGGCACAAAAAATGAATGAATATTACAGAAAAAATCTCATTTCAGTTTTAGTAGCATATACATGTTTAGGATTGTAAACAAGAAGAAATTTATTGTAAAGCCAAGTAAATTTTGAAGTAGAATAGACTTGTGCATTTGTGTAATTCAGATTAAGCAGTTGTCTAACTCTCTCTTGCATCTTCAAGGGAGAGTTAATATTTTCCCGAGTGCATTACTCAAATAGTCACTCAATTATTTCAAATTATCTCCTAAAGTTACTTTACTTTCATTTGTAGCAACAAAGTCACTGAACTATACTTATTGCACTCAGAAGGTCACTCAACTAGATTTTCCAAATTTTGGATTGCCAAATACCTATTTTACCCTCTAAATTATAAACATTTATCTTCTTTTTATTTTTATTTTTTTGCTATTTAATATTATGATTTTCCCTTTTTAATTATATTATGGACTTACCTATAGAATAAATAAATATTATTTATAAATTAGAAAAATAAAAAGTATTTAAGCATGTATAATGCTGGAATAACAAAACAACGAGCATAGTAAAAAAAGTTAATTAGAATAATTTGTTAGTAATAATAATTTTAGTATTAACAACAAAACTTCAAAAATTTATACACAATTCAGAATGAAAGAAAATAAAGGTTGTAAAATATATATATATAACATAGTATAATACAAAAATAATTATCTAAATAGAGATATTTTTATAGTATACATTATATATTCTTGAAAATTATGCTCAATTATATTATTATGTTTCTATCAACTTTCTGATGATACAAAGTTATGTCACCGGAAAGTAAGGGGACTATCTGTATAGGGTAAAATATACTATGATAAGTCATGCATGTAATATATATAATATAATTGAGCATAATTTTCAAGAATATATATGTATATTATAAAAATACTTTTATTTAAAAAATTATCTTTATATTACATGCATGGAATATATATTTTACAACCTTTATTTTCTTTCATTCTGAATTGTGTAAATAAATTTTTGAATTTTTGTTGTTAATACTAAAATTATTATTACTAACAAATTGTTCTAATTAACTTTTTTTACTATGCTCGTTATTTTGTTATTCCAGCATTATACATGCTTGAATACTTTTTATTTTATAATTTATAAATGATATTTATTTATTCTATAGGTAAGTCCATAATATAAATTAAAAAGGGAAAATCATAATATTGAAAACTTTAAAAAAAAATAAAAGAATATAAATATTTATAATTTAGAGGGTAAAATAGGTATTTGGTAATCCAAAATTTGGAAAATCTAGTTGAGTGACTTTCTGAGTGCAATAGACATAGTTCAATGACTTTATTGTTACAAACGAAAGAAAAATAACTTTAAGAGATAATTTGAGAAAGTTGAGTGACCATTTGAGTAACTGACCCATATTTTCCTCTATATTTTTCGGTTTGTCCAAAATGAGGAGAGGAAAGAGAGTGTTACTTTTTGCTCTTTCTAACTTTCAAAAAGAGCAGTACACACATACTCTATTTTTTAGTGCTAATTTATTTTGTTTTTATATATCTATTTATATCTATATCATATCATATTATACTAAAAGCGTGAAGACCTAAATATAAAATTGAATTACCAAAATGTCCTTAAAAACTGAATGACCTTTTTGTCCTTCATTTAAACATCAATCCTATAACATTATTATTGTACCTAAAAGTAAAAGCATCTCATGATAAATTGAGTCTTTTCTACTACTCCTAACATTCCATGGTAAATAAATGAGTCTTTTTTACTACTCCCTATATTAAATCATAAATCTAATTTATATCTTTTGAAACTTGTGAAATCTTTTTGCATTCCCAATCAAATTCATCTAATGCTTCATTTAGTTAGAATAATAATTTAATATTCTTGAGCCGGTGTTCCACCAGGAAGAATAAGCATGCTGATGGAGTCCTTCTTTTCACTTTTCTTTGACAAAATTATGGTATCATCCGTTAATAAAATTATGAATTGGCATGTTCTTTTTGCTTATTATTTCACATGTGTTTACCCAAGAAATTGTGTGCCCTCATGTAAAATTATTTTTCTAAATTTTGTATATTCTATTTCTTGTATACATACCAGAGTTGCATATACTAATCCTTTGAATTGTATTTACAGATTGTGAGAAAAAACAACGAATGAAATTACCTAAAAGACAATTCTGCTTCTGGTAAATTTAAGTGCTCTCATATTTTTGATTCAATAAGAAGTCAGATGATTTGATCCGTGCACTTTAATATTTCTTCTTTATTGCATATAATTAGGGGATAAGGCTTCGCTTTTTGTTTGATTTTCAATGCTCCTGTTTCTACTTTTTTAATAAGCACTTTAAGAATACAACATGAATTTATTTTGCAAATAAAATTAAACAGACGAACAAGAGAATTTGAATTTCCTGATTCTTTAATATATAGGAACTCCACTTATAAATTTTAGCTTGTATTTTTTTACCTTTCAAATCTTGTTTTATATCTCATGATTAACATTTTAAAATAATATATATGTCATTTTAAGAAGTTTATATTGATTTCATGGAATACGCACGTGTCTATCTATATTTATATTATTATAAATATTGAAACATCGAAAGTTAAAAGTTGAATTACTAAAATACCCTTCTTAATAACCTAAATATTTTAATTCTGAATAAGTATTATTTAATATTATTAACCTAAATAAATATTGATGTTTAAATTTCATTTGTCCTTGAAAGGCTGTGACCCTTTAATTTTGTAACTAACCATTTGAATTATAGAATTAATCGTTGGTGGCTTGTATAAAATGCCACATTCTTACATAGAAGTTCTTGTTTATATCTGCCAATGAAATATGAAAAAGCATTCTTCTTAACATTGATCAACATTAAGAAAATTCAAAAGTCACGTTTTTTTAAGAAACTCAAAAGTCAGTTCACAACTACGATCTTAATTATATCTCTTAAGAACAGCAATATGTATCATTTGACTTTACAATGACATAAATACAGAAGAAGAAAACTTTCATTTGTATTCCAATGAGTTGACTTCTCTTTTATTTGATCTTGAGGACTCTTATGCATATTTACGTAATGATTTTGTTGAGTGTAAAAAGGAAAGTAAAGTTTTTGATGCCTGAACTAGTATTAATTGCTTTATTTATCTTATTCCCACTTTTGAAAGAGCATTCTTGTTGAATTTTGCTAATGCTTCTATGAGAAATGGTAAGAATATTTCTTTTGGTGTCTTGAGTGACCATTTTAAGTAAAAAGAACCTAATTTTATTGATTATTTTGTGAATATTCAACAATAGAAAGTTGCTAAGGGTAAGATAGGCCTTGAACAAACACTTTGGCATACTTTTTGTCAAAACTTTTTCTTTTGCCCAAAAGCAAAAATGGTATGTACGTTTGGGTGATGTTTATCTAAGGCCATTGAGGTAAAGACTCTTAACTTTGAGTATCGTGATATTCTTTATATGATGATTCATGATATTTGCATATCTCTTAAGTTGTCATGTGAAGTTATTGGAAAGCGTGCACATATTTGGGGATTAAAAATTGTGTTTGACCCCGTAGTTGTTTCATATCATGGTGAAGTATCTTTTTTTTTGGATTGAAGAGTATAATTTTTATTGCTTCTTATGATACTTGGTTATGCCATAAAAGTGTGTACTTTTGTTGAGGATTTTACAAGATTGTGGTTTTGTTGGAAGCAAACTTTACGCTCTCTTGATTCTTTTCATAAGTATTATTTTTCTTAGAGTCAAGTTTGTGTCATTCGTGTTGGAGATGTGTTCTTTATAGATTATGACATTTGGATATATCATAAGAGTGTCACTTTTAAGTGCAAGATTATGATCTTTGATCTGTTAGCGTGGACATACAATGCTTTGATTGTGATTGACTTGGTACTTAGGTTTGCCTCTTTCTTGATTTACACGGTCCAAATTCGAGGACGAATTTCTTTCGGGAGGTGGGGGGATAGTACGACCCAAGATAGCCAACACGCGTTTTGAATGTCAGTTGATGGCTACTATTGCAATTGGGAGGCTATGTGTGTAATTTGCCATCAAATGAGGACTGCATGTAATTGGAGGCTATACTTGTAATAATTGACCATATTTAGATCCTTAGAATTGGCTTAGGGGTATTTGATTCATTTGTAGCTAAATAACTACTCTAGTATAAATAGCCCTTAAGGATTTTATTTTAGGTAGACTTGATTAACGATAAACTTGAAGACATGTAAGTCTTACACTCTATTCTTATCTTTTAATTAATGCATTTATGTTTATGCCTTTAATTCCTTTATTGCTTTATTTATGCTTTTATTAGTGTTAAATTTCTCTTAGTTGGTGAGCAATTAGTAGTGAATACTTAATTGCTTAATTACTTTATCCGAATTTTCAAGAGTTGTCAATCTCTTGAGGGTTTTCTGTAACAACTCGACCAGTCGTTTTGAGCATTTGCACTTCACTCAGTATTTTACGGGCATGAGTAGCTCCGTATGATATATTATGACTTATGTGAATCGTCGGTTTTGGTTTTTAGGTTATTCGGAATTGATTTGGAAGAATGATTCTCAATTAGGAAGCTTTAAATTGGAAGAGTTGACCAAGTTTGACTTTTTAATAGTTGACCTCGGATTGTATTTTTTATGGTTCCTTTAGCTCCATTGGGTGATTTTAGACTTAGGAGAGCATCCAGATTGTGATTTGGAGGTCCGTAGTAGAATTTGGCTTGAAATGGTGAAAGATGAAATTTTGAAAACTTTGGCTAGGAGTGGACCTTTTGATATTGGGGTTGGATTCCAATTCCAGAAATTGGAACAAGTCTGTAATGTCAAATGTGACTTCTGTGCTAAATTTCAGGTCAGTCAGACGTGATTTTATAGGTTTCCGGATCGATTGTGGAAGTTTGAAGTTTCAAAGTTCATTGATTTCGAATTGAGGTGTGATTCATCGTTTTGATGTTGTTATGAGTGTTTTGAGGCCTCGAATAGGTTCGTATTATGTTATTGGACTTGTTGGTATATTTAGATGGGGTTCCGAGTGGCCCGAGTGAGTTTCGGACGAGGTTCGGAGCATTTTGGAAATTTTGGCTAAGGCTGGTGGCTGTTGGTTCTCGTATGATCGCACCTGGGGCTGGTTATGCGCATGTGCGATGGTCGCAAAAGCGAGGGAGTGTTGGCTGGGGAGGCATCACAGAAGAGTCAGGCGCAGAATTTGTAAGGCCCCGTCAAAATTTCACTCAAAATCTGGGATTTTGTGGTGCCGAGGTAGGCTTATGTGTTAAAAGTATGGACTTTTTTGGTTGAACAGTGCGCTGCAAAGTTGAAGGAAAATATTTGGCAGAATTGGGCATTTTTTTAGCTCATTATGCGACCGCATAATCACTCTATGGGCCGCAGAATGGCCGTAGAGTGAGTTAGTCTTTTGGGCCATTTATGATGTCATTTTTGTGGCCCATTATACGACCGCAGAACCATTTCGCGGGCTGCACTCTGATCGCATATCCAACCTTGAAGTTTTTTTAGATGGAGGTTCTGCGGCGCATTATGCGACCACAGACTGGTCGCATACTAAAGCAGAAAATGTCAGTTTTGGAGTGCCAATTATGCGGCCCACTTTGTGGACTGCAGAATCATTATGCAGTTGCATATGCGACCGCAGATCTGTGTCGGGACTCCTATATTTTTAATTTTTGAACCCGACCCCTTCCTAATATAACACCTTTGGGGGTCATTTTAGAAGGAAAAGTCTTACATTTCTAGAGAGAAGATGCCATAGAGTGAGAAGGGGAGTCCCTAAGCTCTTCATTCATCAATTCTTGCTCAAAGTTGAGGAATTTGTAAGAAGAACTCACTAGGTCTTCATCCTAAGATGTAAAAATCTATACCCTAGGCCTTAATTTTGAAAATTAACTAAAAATAAGTAATTATCAAGACAAATCTTGGGTAGAGGAGTTGTTTATCTTCCATGCATGTGATATCAAAGAGTGTAGGAAGATTGTAAGCTAAAAATTATAAAGGATGGGTTGTGGGATGATGAAGTCTTTCATAAAAGGACCTTAAAATCTTGATGCACACCTAGTGGTTGATAAAATGTTCAAATGAGCTAGAATTATGATCACCTCCCTAATTTTGGTTCAACTTGTTATATTTCCAAAATAGATTGAAGTTGCTAAGAAATTCGGAAATAATTTAGAGTTGAGGGAGCTCAATTGAGGTATTTTGGCTAAACCCCTTCTTCTTAGAATTGAATCCTACGGTGTTCATGTAATTGGTGTAAGTCCCAAATTGATCATTATAGAATTGGTTATTCCAAGTATGCTTTTGTTGAAAAAATATGTGTTCAATGTGTATTCCAAATGCTTTCATCATGTTATCTTATCATTTGAGGATGTGTTCAAAATATGAAAAATGTGTTAAAAATGTTAAGACTTCAAGTCAAGTTCGAATGAAGGTTGATATGCCAAATTGTATGAAAAGTGTCTATGTTCCTAAGACTCCCAAATTGCCCATATGTGCATTTAATGTCTTGAATAGAAAGCCTTATTGTTATTGATGATGACAATGATGTTGAAATGTGGAAAAAGAACTTGAATTATGAAATACGGCCAAGTGCCAAGTATGATATTACAATTATGGACACTAGTGCCGATGAAACTACAAAAATGTGAAAGAAGAATAAAGTGAGATGATTGATAGAAAGTGGTAATGTCTCAGGTGAGACAGCCTAGCTGATCGGGTCGTGATTGGACGCCATGCCGCACACATGGTGGTGGATGTGCTAGAAATATAATTGAAATTGTGATTGCGGTTAATGTATCAAATGAGAAGGTCTAGCCGATCGTGTCATGATTGAACTCCTGTCACGACCCGGATTTCCCACCATCGGGTGTCGTGATGGCGCCTACTATTGGAGCTAGGCAAGCCAAATATTTAAAACACCTTTCCTGCTTTCTTTCAAACAATATAATAAACGAGACAAAATTTAAGCAGAAGACTTTAAATCTAAATCAACTGAAAACCAAAAGTGTGGAAGTTTAATACACATCACTACCCAAGGTCTGGTGTCACTAGCTCACGGACTACTACAGAATACTACAAACAATGTCTGAAAGGAAATACATCATGTTTGTCTGATACAAGATGAACAAACGAAAAACATGGAAAGGGACTTCGGCCTGCGAACGCCAGCTAGGCTACCTCGAGAGTCCCTGGACTGAAGACAGCTCCCAGAAATCCTACTGCTGTGGTCCGTAAGCTGCTCCCTGATCCGTGCACAAAAATTTGCACATAGTGTAGCATCAGCACAACCGACCCCATGTGCTGGTAAGTGCCTGGCCTAACCCTGACGAAGTAGTGACGAGGCTAGACAGTACCTACCACATTTAACCTATACAGATATATATATACAACAAGTGCAAGAAAACAATAACAAGATAATACAAAGTAAAACTGGGAGGGGACATGTTATCGGGGAGTAACAGATAAAAATGAAATATCGGAAATAAGCAGAAGAGACTCTGGTTCCCATGATGTATATATATATATATATATATATATATATATATATATATATATATATATATATAAGTGGACGGCGTGCCACACGATCCCATAATATCATATATAAGTGGACGGCGTGCCACACGATCCCATAATATCATATATAAGTGGACGGCGTGCCACACGATCCCATAATATCATATATAAGTGGACGGCGTGCCACACGATCCCATAATATCATATATAAGTGGACGGCGTGCCACACGATCCCATAATATCATATATAAGTGGACGGCGTGCCACACGATCCCATAATATCATATATAAGTGGACGGCGTGCCACACGATCCCATAATATCATATATAAGTGGACGGCGTGCAGTAGACCCCTTCAGGGGAGAATAACAACTCAATACCTTTAACCCAGCAAGGGTACAGCTAACAGCCCAAAATATCCCGACAAGGGAGAATATATATATCAGTCTACACATCCTGGCAAGGGAGTATTTACAACACATTATCCTTTTAAAATCCATTCTTCCTCAACTAACACATTCATGTTCGAGCTAACGCTCAAAAAGTACACCAATCGCAATTTTACCTCAACCGTTCATATTATGTGAAACTCATCAAATAAACAAGGAGTTTGTGTCGCATTATTCGAATTAAAAGCAATCAAGACTCACGATCGTGCTAGACTCCGGTGCATAGATAACTGTCACCATGCCTATACACCGTACTCCATATTAGCAAGTAGCAAATATCATCCTAATCCTATTCCCTCAAGCCAAAGTTAGAACAAACACTTACCTCGAATGCTCCAAACTCAACTCACGCTTCTAGTATAGCTTTACCTCTTGATTCCACCACCAATCCGCTCGAATCTAGTCATAAGTTACTTAATCACATTAATAATTACTAAATGAATCATCCCCAATGCATGAAAAATAGATTTTTCAAGGTTTTTCCCAAAAAGGTCAAAAATACCCCCGGACCCACATGGTCGAAACTCGAGGTTCAGACCAAAACTCGGTTACCCATTCCCCTACGAATCCAAATATATGATTTGTTTTTAAATCGGACCCCAAATTGAGGTCCAACTTCTCAATTTGTAGAAAACCTAGGTTCTACCCAAAACACCCAATTTTCCCTATGAAAATCTTTGATTTGAAGTTGAAATTATGTTAAAAGATGTTAAGGAATAAAGAAATTAAGTTAGAAATCACTTACCAATCGTTTTGAAGAAGAAAAGTTGTTTGGAAAATCGCCTCTTAGGTTTTGGGTTTTTGAAAAGTGGAAAAATGACTGAAAATCCCGAATTTATATATATGTTGGGGGATGGCGCGGACTGCGCAGAAATGCACCGTGGCCACGTGGCTGCCAGCGCGGACTGTGCGGAAATGTACCGCGGCCGCGCCGAGGGAGGGAAGAAGTGGGCTCTCTCTGAACCCACCCAGCGCGGACCGCACTGATTTGGTGCGCGGCCGCGCTGGTCGACCCTCTGAACCCCACCACGCGGACCACACAGAAAAGCACCACGGCCGCGTGGCTGCCAGCGCGGACCGCGTGGAAATGGCCGCGGCCGCGCTGGGCCTGCAACATCTGAACCTGTATATTTTTTTTCTAAGTCCAAGACCTCCCGGGCCCCATTCAAAACTCACCCGAGCCCTCGGGGCTCTGATACCAAACATGCACACAACCTTAAAAACATCTTACGGACTTACTCGTGCGATCAAATCGCCAAAATAACATCATATACATAGGATCAAGCCTCAAACACATGATTTTCTTTCAACTTTCACAAAAACTCAACTTCCCCATTTTAAGTCCGAAACACGTCATATGACGTCCGTTTTTAGCCAAACTTTACAGATAGTGCTTAAAACATATTTAAGACTCGTACCGGGCGTCGGAACCAAAATACGAGCCCGATACCACAGTTTTCTGATCAATTTTCTTCTTCATTTTCCTTAATTAATTTCAGAAAACAATTTCACACAAAAATTCATTTCTCGGGCTTGGGACCTCGGAATTTGATTCCGGGCACACGCCCAAGTCCCATATTTTCCTACGGACCCTCCGGCACCGTCGAATCACAGGTCCGGGTCCGTTTACCCAAAATGTTGACCGAAGCCAATATTATGCATATTAATACTAAAATTCATCAAATGTTTCACATAATTTACATATTCTAACATAAAAACTTTCCGGCTACACGCCCGAACTGTGCACGCCAATTGAGGCAACTAAAAGCGAGGTTTTCAAGGCCTCGGGAGCACGGAACAAGGAAGAATTACGGTGATGACCCCTTGGGGTGTCACATTCTCCACCTCTAAAACAACCGTTCGTCCTCGAATGGACAAAAGAAAAAAGTACCTGAGTCGGAAAATAAATGAGGATAACGGCTCTGCATATCGGACTCGGACTCCCAGGTCGATGCCTCAGGAGGCTGACCTCTCCACTGAACCCGCACCGAAGGAAAACTCTTCGACCTCAACTGTCGAACCTGCCGGTCTAGAATAGCCACCGGCTCCTCCTCATAAGACAGATCCTTGTCCAATTGGACAGTGCTGAAATCCAACACGTGCGATGGATCCCCGCGATACTTCCGAAGCATAGATACATGAAACACGGGATGCACAGCTGACAAGCTAGGTGGCAAGGCAAGTCTATAAGCCACCTCTCCCACACGATCAAGAATCTCAAATGGACCGATGAACCTAGGGCTGAGCTTGCCCTTCTTCCCAAATCTCATCACGCCCTTCATAGGCAATACACGGAGCAATACCCGCTCACCAACCATGAAAGCAACATCTCTGACCTTGCGGTCTGCATAACTCTTCTGTCTGGACTGATCTGTATGAAGTCTATCCTGAATAATCCTGACCTTGTCCAAGGCTTCCTGAACCAGATCCGTACCCAATAATCGAGCCTCTCCCGGCTCAAACCATCCAACTGGAGACCGACATCGCCTACCATACAATGCCTCATACAGAGCCATCTGAATGCTGGACTGGTAGCTGTTGTTGTAGGCGAACTCTGCTAAAGGAAACAACTAGTCCCACGAGCCTCCAAAATCAATGACACGGGCTCGGAGCATGTCCTCAAGAATCTGAATAGTCCTCTCGGACTGACCGTCCGCCTGGGGATGAAATGCTATACTCAACTCAACCTCGGTGCCCAACTCTCGCTGAACCGCTCTCCATAAATGCGAGGTAAACTGCATACCCCGATCCGAAATGATAGATAGCGGCACCCCATGAAGGCGAACAATTTCCCTGATATAATTCTCGGCTAACCTTTCGGATGAATAGGTGGCTGCAACAGGAACAAAATACGCTGACTTGGTCAGCATATCAACAATGACCCAAACTGCATCAAACTTTTTCCGAGTCATCGGAAGTCCAGTAACGAAATCCATCGTAATCCTCTCCCACTTCCACTCGGGAAGTGCAATCCTCTGAAATAGACCACCGGGTCTTTGATGCTCGTACTTAACCTGCTGACAATTCAAACACCGAGCCACATGCACCACGATGTCTTTCTTCATCTTACGCCACCAATAGTGCTGCCTCAGATCCTGATACATCTTCGTGGCGCCCGGGTGAATAGAATACCGAGAACTGTGGGCCTCCGCTAAGATCAACTCTCGAATCCCATCAACATTGGGCACACAAACTCGCCCCTGCAATCTCAATACACCATCATCATCTAAGGTTACTTTCTTGGCACCTCCACGCTGCACCGTGTCTCTCAAGACACACAAATGGGGATCCTCAAACTGCCGCTCGCGGATACGCTCTAATAGTGAGGAACGAGCAACCGTGCAAGCTAACACTCTGCTAGGCTCAGAAATATCCAACCTCACAAGACGATTGGCCAAGGCCTGAACATCCAAAGCAAGCGATCTCTGGCTGACTGGAATATAAGCAAGACTACCCATGCTGGCGGACTTCCTGCTCAATGCATCGGCCACCACATTGGCCTTCCCCGGGTGGTATAAGATAGTAACATCATAATCCTTTAGCAACTCTAACCACCTCCTCTACCTCAAATTCAACTCTTTCTGCTTGAACAGATACTGAAGACTCTTGTGATCAGTGTAAACCTCACACGTCACGCCATATAAGTAATGCCTCCAGATCTTCAAGGCATGAACAATGGCTGCCAACTCGAGATCATGAACCGGATAATTCTTCTCGTGGATCTTCAACTGCCTCGAAGCATAAGCAATGACCTTGCCTTCTTGCATCAACATTGCACCAAGCCCAATACGAGATGCATCACAATAGACCGTATATGGCCCTAAACCTGTGGGCAAAACCAATACTGGTGCCGTAGTCAGAGCCGTCTTGAGCTTCTGAAAGCTCGCCTCACACTCGTCCGACCACCTAAACTGGACACCCTTCTGGTTCAATCTGGTCATAGGGCTGCAATGGATGAAAACCCCTCCATGAACCGACGGTAGTAACCTGCTAACCCCAGGAAACTCCGAATATCCGTAGCTGAAGCTGGTCGAGGCCAGTTCTTGACTGCCTCTATCTTCTTCAGCTCTACCTGAATACCTGCTGCTGATACGACATGACCCAGGAATGCGACCGAACTCAACCAAAACTCGCACTTTGAGAACTTAGCATACAACTGACTATCCTTTAGGGTCTGAAGGACCACTCTGAGGTGCTTCTCATGCTCCTCCTGATTGCGGGAGTATATAAGAATATCGTCAATGAAGAATATCACGAACAAGTCCAAATAAGGTCTGAACACTCGGTTCATCGACTCCAGGAACGCTGCTGGGGAATTAGTCAATCCAAATTACATGACTAAAAACTCATAGTGCCCATACTGAGTGCGAAATGCTGTCTTGGGGACATCAGACGCCCTAATCCTCAGTTGATGATAACCAGATCTCAAATCTATCTTTGAGAACACCCTTGCACCCTGAAGCTGGTCGAATAAATTGTCGATCCTCGGCAGTGGATACTTATTCTTAATTTTAACCTTGTTCAATTGCCGGTAATCGATGCACATTCTCATCGAACCATCCTTTTTCTTAACAAACAACACCGGCGCACCCCAAGGTGAAACACTAGGTCTAATGAAACCTTTCTCAAGCAAATCCTGCAGCTGTTCCTTTAACTCTTTCAACTCCGGCGGGGCCATACGATATGGCGGGATAGAAATGGGCTGAGTGCCCGGGGCCAAATTAATACAAAAGTCGATATCCCTTTCGGGCGACATACCCGGCAAGTCTGAAGGGAAAACCTCAGAAAACTCCCGAACAACGGGCACAGAATCAATAGAAGGGGCCTCCGCGCTAGAATCGCGAACATACGCCAAGTAGGCCAAACATCCCTTCTCGACCATACGCCGAGCTTTCACATACGAGATAACACTGCGGGTACAATGACCAGAAGTCCCTCTCTACTCTAAACGGGGTAAATCCGGTAAGGCTAAGGTTACGGTCTTGGCATGGCAATCCAAGATAGCATGGTACGGGGATAACCAATCCATCCCCAATATAACATCGAAGTCGACCATGTCCAAAAGCAACAGATCAACACGGGTCTCAAGACCCCCAAACACTACGATACAAGAACGATGAACTTGGTCGACCACAATAGAATCACCCACTGGTGTTGACACATAAACATGAATACTCAACGAGTCACTAGGCATAACCAAATAGGGTGCAAAATAGGACGACACATATGAATACGTAGATCTGGGATCAAATAGCACAGAAGCATTCCTATCACAGACCAGAATAGTACTTGTAATCACAGCATCTGATGACTCAGCCTCTGTCCTGGCTGGCAAAGCATAACAACGGGGCTGGGCCCCACCTCCCTGAATCATATCCCTGGGACGATCTGCTGCGGGTTGACCCCTACCTCTAGCGGTCGAAGCTCCACCTCTAAGACCTCTACCTCCACCTCTATGTCCTCTACCCCCGCCTCTAGCTGGTTGGGCAGGCTGTAGGGCAACTGGTGCCTGGATCATCGGGCGAGGACCCTGCTGATGCGAGCGGCTGGAAGCTCGAGGGCAATATCTGGCAATGTGACTCACATCGCCGCAAGTATAACAAGCCCTCGGCTGCTGAGAATAACGACGTGGTGGTGCACTGATAGGTGCTGATGGTGAACTGAAGAGCTGCTGGTCAGAATACTGCGGCCGAGAACCGCGACCACCTAGTGTACCATGAGAAGCTTGGAGAGCTGACTAAAAGGGACTCGAAGGATGGCCTCTACCATAAGAATCCCTACCTCCAGATGAGATACCACTGAATCTACCAGAATGACGGGGCCTCTTATCAGACCCATGACCACCTCCCTGAGAAAGTGCCATCTCTATTCGGCGGGCACCATCTACCGCCTCCTGAAATGAAATCTCACTACCGGCACTCATGGCCATCTGAACACGGATCGACTGAACTAACCCATCAACAAACCTCCGCACCCTCTCTCTCTCGGTAGGGAGTATCACAATGGCATGGCGTGCAAGATCAATAAACTGTGTCTCATACTGGGTAACTGACATCGAACCCTGCTGGAGACGCTCAAACTGCCTGCGAAGGGCATCCCGCTGAGTAACTGGGAGAAACTTCCCCAGAAATAACTCTGAAAACTGATCCCAGGTCAATGATGGCGACCCTGCTGGCCTGGCTAAACAGAAATCTCTCTACCAAGTCTTGGCCGATCCTGCCAGGCGAAAAGTGGCGAAATCGACCCCATTGGTCTCTACAATACCTATAGTCTGTAGAACCTCATGACAGCTGAATATGAAATCCTGAGCATCCTCTGAGGGAGTGCCACTATATGTAGTAGTGAAGAGCTTGGTGAAACGATCAAGCCTCCACAAAGCATCCGCGGACATAGCCGCACCATCACTGGGCTGAGCCGCAATAGCTGGCTGGGCTGCCATAGCTGGCTGAACTGCCATGGCTGGATGAACCGCTGGAACCTGAGCCTGAGGAGCTACCGGCTTTGGAGTACGAGTATCGGGAGTCTGAACTCCTCCCCCAGCCTGAGATGTGGCTGGAGCTACGGAAAGCAAACCCGCTCTAGAAATTCCCTCCATAAAGTCTACCAGTCGGACCAAAGCGTCCTGAAGCACTGGAGTGGCTATGAAACCCTCTGGGACCTGAGCTGGGCCCACTGGAACAGCTGGGGCCAGAACCTCCTCCTCAACATCGACCTAAGGCTCCGTCGCTGGAAATGCTGCTCGGGGCTGAGCTCTGCCCCGGCCTCGGCCTCTGGCATGGCCTCGGCCTCGCTCTCTGCCCCTAATAGGGGCTGCTGCTGGGGGTTCAGGCTGTTGCGCGGTAGAAGAGGAAGCACGTGTCCTCGCCATCTGCGAAAGAACAGAGTGGAAAGACAATCAGTACTTGAGAAACAGAATCGCACGACAAGAATGAACAAGGTAAAGTTTTCCTAACTCAGTAGCCTCTGCGGGATAAATACAGACGTCTCCGTACCGATCCCTCAGACTCTACTGAGCTTGTCCGTGTGTTGTGAGACCTAAGTAACCTAGTTCTCTGATACCAACTTGTCACAACCCGGATTTCCCACCATCGGGTGTCGTGATGGCGCCTACTATCGGAGCTAGGCAAGCCAAATATTTAAAATACCTTTCCTGCTTTCTTTCAAACAATATAATAAACGAGACAAAATTTAAGCGGAAGACTTTAAATCTAAAGCAACTGAAAACCAAAAATGTGGAAGTTTAATACACATCACTACCCAAGGTCTGGTGTCACTAGCTCACGGACTACTACAGAATACTACAAATAATGTCTGAAAGGAAATACATCATGTTTGTCTGATACAAGATGAACAAACGAAAAACATGGAAAGGGACTTCCGCCTGCGAACGCCAGCTAGGCTACCTCAAGAGTCCCTGGACTGAAGACAGCTCCCAGAAATCCTACTGCTGTGGTCCGTAAGCTGCTCCCTGATCTGTGCACAAAAATTTGCACATAGTGTAGCATCAGCACAACCGACCCCATGTGCTGGTAAGTGCCTGGCCTAACCCCGGCGAAGTAGTGACGAGGCTAGACAGTACCTACCACATTTAACCTATACAGATATATATACAACAAGTGCAAGAAAACAATAACAAGATAATACAAAGTAAAACTGGGAGGGGACATGCTAT
Organism: Nicotiana tabacum; assembly: GCF_000715075.1. Lineage (NCBI taxonomy): Eukaryota > Viridiplantae > Streptophyta > Magnoliopsida > Solanales > Solanaceae > Nicotiana > Nicotiana tabacum. The sequence goes on along the minus strand of NC_134095.1, from coordinate 94,218,098 downwards.
CGGGGAGTAACAGATAAAAATGAAATATCGGAAATAAGCAGAAGAGACTCCGGTTCCCATGATATATATATAAGTGGACGGCGTGCCACACGATCCCATAATATTATATATATATATATATATATAAGTGGACGGCGTGCCACACGATCCCATAATATCATATATAAGTGGACGGCGTGCCACACGATCCCATAATATCATATATAAGTGGACGGCGTGCCACACGATCCCATAATATCATATATAAGTGGACGACGTGCCACACGATCCCATAATATCATATATAAGTGGACGGCGTGCCACACGATCCCATAATATCATATGTAAGTGGACGGCGTGCCACACGATCCCATAATATCATATATAAGTGGACGACGTGCCACACGATCCCATAATATCATATATAAGTGGACGGCGTGCCACACGATCCCATAATATCATATATAAGTGGACGGCATGCCACACGATCCCATAATATCATATATAAGTGGACGGCGTGCCACACGATCCCATAATATCATATATAAGTGGACGGCGTGCCACACGATCCCATAATATCATATATAAGTGGACGGCGTGCCACACGATCCCATAATATAGTTCATAATATCTGACTTCATATAGTAGACCCCTTCAGGGGAGAATAACAACTCAATACCTTTAACCCGGCAAGGGTACAGCTAACAGCCCAAAATATCCCGACAAGGGAGAATATATATATCAGTCTACACATCCCGGCAAGGGAGTATTCACAACACATTCTCCTTTTTAAATCCATTCTTCCTCAACTAACACATTCATGTTCGAGCTAACGCTCCAAAAGTACACCAATCGCAATTTTACCTCAGCCGTTCATATTATGTGAAACTCATCAAATAAACAAGGAGCTTGTGTCACATTATTCGAATTAAAAGCAATCAAGACTCACGGTCGTGCTAGACTCCGGTGCATAGATAACCGTCACCATGCCTATACACCGTACTCCACATTAGCAAGTAGCAAATATCATCCTAATCCTATTCCCTCAAGCCAAAGTTAGAACAAACACTTACCTCGAATGCTCCAAACTCAACTCACGCTTCTAGTATAGCTTTACCTCTTGATTCCACCACCAATCCGCTCGAATCTAGTCATAAGTTACTTAATCACATTAATAATTACTAAATGAATCATCCCCAATGCATGAAAAATAGATTTTTCAAGGTTTTTCCCAAAAAGGTCAAAAATACCCCCGGACCCACGTGGTCGAAACTCGAGGTTCGGACCAAAACCCGGTTACCCATTCCCCCATGAATCCAAATATATGATTTGTTTTTAAATCGAACCCCAAATTGAGGTCCAACTTCTCAATTTGTAGAAAACCTAGGTTCTACCCAAAACACCCAATTTTTCCCATGAAAATCTTTGATTTGAAGTTGAAATTATGTTAAAAGATGTTAAGGAATATAGAAATTAAGTTAGAAATCACTTACCAATCGTTTTGAAGAAGAAAAGTTGTTTAGAAAATCGCCTCTTAGGTTTTGGGTTTTTGAAAAGTGGAAAAATGACTGAAAATCCCGAATTTATATATATGCTGGGGGCTGGCGCAGACCGCACAGAAATGCACCGCGGCCGCGTGGCTGCTAGCGCGGACCGCGCGGAAATGTACCGCGGCAGCGCCGAAGGAGGGAAGAAGTGGGCTCTCTCTGTACCCACCCAGCGCGGACCGCACTGATTTGGTGCGCGACCACGCTGGTCGACCCTCTGAACCCCACCACGCGGACCGCATAGAAAAGCACCGCGGCCGCGTGGCTGCCAGCGCGGACCGCGCAGAAATGGCCGCGGCCGCGCTGGGCCTTCAACATCTGAACCTGTATATTTTTTTCTAAGTCCAAGACCTCCTGGGCCCCATTCAAAACTCACCCGAGCCCTCGGGGCTCTGATACCAAACATGCACACAACGTTAAAAACATCTTACGGACTTACTCGTGCGATCAAATCGCCAAAATAACATCATATACATAGTATCGAGCCTCAAACACATGATTTTCTTTCAACTTTCACAAGAACTCAACTTCCCCATTTTAAGTCCGAAACATATCATATGATGTCCGTTTTTAGCCAAACTTTACAGATAGTGCTTAAAACATATTTAAGACTCGTACCGATACCACAGTTTTCTGATCAATTTTCTTATTCATTTTCCTTAATTAATTTCAGAAAACAATTTCACACAAAAATTCATTTCTCGGGCTTGGGACCTCGGAATTTGATTCCGGGCACACGCCCAAGTCCCATATTTTCCTACGGACCCACCGAGACTGTCGAATCACAGGTCCGGGTCCGTTTACCCAAAATGTTGACCGAAGTCAACATTATGCATATTAATACCAAAATTCATCAAATGTTTCACATAATTCACATATTCTAACATTAAACTTTCCGGCTTCGCGCCCGAACTGTGCACGCCAATCGAGACAACTAAAAGTGAGGTTTTCAAGGCCTCGGGAGCACGGAACAAGGAATAATTACGGTGATGACCCCTTGGGTCGTCACAACTCCGTGTAAGAATATGGTTGTCACGACACAAATTTTCCACCCTCAGGAGTCGTGATGGAGCCTACTAGTGAAATCTAGGAAAGCCAACCAACTGAACTATCTACCTTATTTCCATTTTTAATCCAATAACAGTTAAGAGCCAACAATTAGATAACAACAAATTGAATAAGTGGAAGACTGCATTGTAAAGATTTAATAATACTGCTAATACCAATCCATAACAAATCTACCCAAGACTGGTGTCACAACTTCACAGACTGTCTAGGAGTACTACAAATAAAGGTCTGAAAGAAATAAATACAACACTGTCTCTGGAAATACATGAAAGAAACATGAATAGTAGATAGAAGGAGACGCCAAGGCATGCGGACACCTGCAGGAAAACCTCGGATCACCTGATGAACAAGAAACAATAATCTCACTGCGGTCCGAAGTCTACAACACTGGGAACTGCACAAAAAAGTGCAGAGTGTAGTATCAGCACAACCGACCCCATGTGCTGGTAAGTGCCTAGCCTAACCTCGGCGAAGTAGTAACGAGGCTAGGACCAAACTACCAAATAAACCTGTGCAATATAGCGTACAAAAATAATAGGAAGAAGATAACAATGATGACAACAATGATCAACCAATGATATAAATAGCAGGCAACAAGAACACCATAAATGTTTCTCAACAAATAATAAATACAAGTGCAATTAATTAATCAAGTCCTTCAAATATAAATTTTTCGCCTATAAATCCTTCAAGTAATAATCTCTAAGATAATATGTTTTTCAATAAATATATTTCCTTCAAATAAATATCGTTCAGATAAGCATCTTTCGAATATAATTCTTTCGAGTAAAGGTCACCTTGTGACACTTCATTTCATAATCATAAATAATATAGGTCTCAACCCACTTTCATATTTTCACGGCACCTCGTGCCCATATTTATGTCACAACTGCACGGACAACTCACGTGCCATTAAATAAAATCATAATATGTTCCCCGACACCTTGTGCCCACATATTCCTGTCTCACATTGCACAACAATATTCTCATGTTACTCAAATCATAGGTTCCATAACCCAATACAATTAAGAATGTTCAAGGAGCCTCCTTCACTTAACATAAAGCAGAGTACAACTTCCAACCCAATTTGAAAATCAACAAGAAAAGATGAAGTTATTTTTAGAAATCATTTGATAAAGAAAATACCATTTTCAATTAAAGTACAATATCGAAGGAATCGTTACCTTTAATATGAGAAATTAATAAATCAAAATATAGTAGAAATTCCTTTTTAAGTAAAGTACAATCTCAAACGGTTTAAGGAAACTTTAGTTGAAAAATCAATTGAGTTAAAAATGTAACAATTCTTGAAATTTGAAGTATTGGACATATTAAAAAAATAAGGCGAGGTATTGTAAACACTATGGATTCCAACACAAAGGATCACAACAGTAAATGGATCTAAACAGTTAATACACTTGAATTGTTAATAACAAGTAAACACAGCAAACAGAAAGTGCACGGCATCATCCTTCGTGCTTTAACACTCTCTCACCAAAATAATACACGGCATCACCCTTCGTGCTTTAACACTCTCTCAACAAAACAACACACGGCATCACCCTTCGTGCTTTACACTCTTCCTCACCCAAGCAACAAACAAAAGGCAAATAGGGTAAGGGAATCTATAACATCGAAATAAAATTAAGTAATAACGGAAAATCAGTAAATAAACGTACAGGACAACATAACTCAGTTAGAATCAGGAAAAATCAAAGACAAATGCACGGCATCACCCTTCGTGCTTTTACTCTCGTCCTCACCATAAGAATCAATATAAACTGCATGGTATCACCCTTCGTGCTTTATACTCTTCCTCACTATAAAATCAATATAATCGGCACGAAATTGTGCATCGTGCGGCACGGCATCACCCTTCGTGCTTTAACACTCTTCCTCACCCAAACAACAATCACAAGAAATAAGGGCAAGGAAATAAATGAAATCACAATAAAATCCGGTAAGAGAACAATAGTACAACAATCAAATCCCGGCAAGGGAAACAACATCAAAACAATAACATCCCGGCAATGGAGACAATATCATGATTCTCTCTCTCCTTTCTTCTTTCACGTTTACTTCACAATTCTATTCACAACTTGAGCCAATGCTCTACAATGTTCAATAATTCAATTCTCAACTTGAGCCAATGCTCTACAATGTTCAACAATTCAATTCTCAACTTGAGCCAATGCTCTACAATGTTCAACAATTCAATTCTCAACTTGAGCCAACGCTCTACAATATTCAATTAACAATAACACTTCCACAAGTCATATTCCTCAATAGAAATTATCATATAGAGCATATACAATACGAAACGGAGTCACATTAATCAAAGTATAAGACTCACGGGCATGCTTGACACCAATGTATAGATACTCGTCACCATGCCTATACGTCGTACTCAACAAATAACACATAACAAATAGGACACAACTCCTAATCCCTCAAGCTAAGGTTAGACCAAACACTTACCTCGCTTTGCAACCGATTCAAAATTCCAACAAGCCTTTGCCTCGCGAATTCGTGCCCGAAATTCTCAAATCTAGTCATAAACAATTCGATTCAGTCAATAAAAATTATAGTAATTAAATCCATATGAAATTCTACATTTTCCATTAAAAATCTGAAATTGCACTAACAATTCGCCCGTGGGGCGGAACCCGACAAGACTTATGAAATATGAAACCTCATCCAACCACGAGTCCAACCATACCAATTTTACTAAAATCCGACATCAACTCGACCCTCAAATCTTCAAATTAAACCAAGAGGGTTTTCAAGACTTTCCCAGCTAAAATCACCAATTAAATGCCAAAACTAGTAATAGATTCGGGTAATCTAACCAAAATTAAGTTAAGAACACTTACCCAGTTGTTTTCTTTGAAAATCTCCCGAAAATCTCCTCTCCCCGATCTCCAATTTGATAAAAACGGAAAATGGGGGCACTGTTCACGCGTTCGGGTACTATTCACGCGATACTGTTCACTACACTATTCACGGGGGTACTGTTCACCGACACTGTTCATGGGTACTATTCACGGGCATTGTTCATGGATACTGTTCATGATGCTGTAAAAAAAAGACAGTAGCTTCCCAAAGAGAATTTCAGCAGCTTTTTCTACCCGTTGACCTTCCGAAATTCACCAGAGGCCCTCGAGACTTCAATAAAATTCACCAACAAGTCCTAAAACATGATACGGACTGAGTCAAAACCTCAAATCGCATAAAATAATGCTAAAACCATGAATCACACCCCAATTCAAGCATAATGAAACTAAGAACGTCCAATTTCTATATTCGATGCAAAAACCTATCAAATGAAGTCCGATTGACTTCAAATTTTGCACACAAGTCATAAATGACATAACGAAGCTAAGAAAATTTTCAGAACTGGATTCTGACCCCGATATCAAAAAGTAAACTCTCCGGTCAAACATAAGAAATCTTTAGCCTTAGATTTCTAGATTCTGTTAAATGGCGATAATTTGATCTGGGGACCTCCAAATTCGCTTTCGGGAATATGACCAAGTCCCAATTCATGATACGGAACTATTGAAATGGTCAAAACTTTTATCCGGGTTCGTTTGCTCAAAATGTTGACCGAATTTAACTCAGTTGAGTTTTAAAGCTCTAGTTCACAATTTAATCCATTTTTTCACATAGTAACCTTCCAGAAAATTAGACGGACTCTGCACGCAAGTCGATGAATTATTGATACCGCCTTTCAATGTCTTAAAAATACCGTGATGATTATTTTTTAAAAATGACATTTTGGGTCATCACATTCTCCACCTCTAAAACAAACGTTCGTCCTCGAATGTACTAAAAATTATTCTCAGGTTACCAAATTGATGCTTTTACTTCTACACAAATATTCGCGATTGATCCCACATTACCACATTCGACATAAGTCCGACAACACCATTTCAATTGAGATTATTTCCTTTATCCATATTTGTAAACTTGAAGACCAAATTTTCTTACACTCCAATCATTTTTAGAAAGGTCCGATTTTCACGTCAACACACGATATTAATCTTGACTAGATATAGCAACTTGTGCCTATGCACCCATCAAATACGGGGTATTACATTCTCCCTAATTTCGGGTCATTCGTCCTTAAATGAGAAGTAGAGTCTGTCCTCCAACACATAATGTAACTTATCTCTTTCTTTGCACATTTCAATATCCCAAATTTTTCTAACTCCCAAATTTTGCAGAAATTTCGGCAGAGTTTCCCCTGTAATTGGGCCTATCCACCTGTCAGAGTAACACCAAAACAAATCCTAACAACATGTCCACAACCCAACAACGCACCAAAAAGTATATATCAATAACACTCATCTCCGCATTACAAGCACGACACTATCACAATGATATCTTGACATAAAACGCATAATATGTATGACTATAACCACATCTCTGGTCTTAATGGTTGTTCATAATAGATTACAACATCGCCAATTAACCTCGTGTTAACAAAATTTTGTTTCAAACCTCCAGTTTACTAACAACAAGGCATGAAGATCTTATAATTATTTACCCGAATTAACGAGTCACAATTTAACGCCACCTGGGCTCTCACCTTGTAGGTTAAAACTCAATAGTTACAATACAATTTTGGCAAATTATGCACAGAGATATTCATACAAAAATTTTCAAATAAGCCTAATAGGGATGACTCCCTACTAGTGCTATAGCACAAATTTTAATTTTCACAAAAGGAGAATTTAAACACATAAATTTTTTTCACCACCAGGACCTCGTCCTTATATAACATCCACCTCAGCTTGTAGCCCGGTTTAAATATTTCATATCATATAAAATGTGAGGATCTCATCCTCAACTCTGAATCACAAGTATTCTGCACATTGTGCCAACTAAAATTTTCCATTTCCTTTCTTCCTTTTTTCACATGATTTTGGTTAAAAAAATCACAACATACAATGATCCCTCATACTGATAGGGCATAGATTTTACAACTAAAATTAATTATTTAGAAATTACATCAAACTCATCGAATTGATTCACAAAAGTCACTTTTAGCCTCACAACTATTTTATTGACCAACACATAATGATAGACATGACTATCTCCATATAATCTCCCAACATAAGTATTCACATATGTAGATTTAAGAATTACGAAGCTCACTCATAAGTGGAGCACAATAGGAGAACTTTCCTCGATACTCAAAACCGAATCAAGTTAAGGAAATTTTGACTTTATAATAATTCGAGACCGTACTTATAACGATACCGTCTGGTGTAGCAACCTCAGCCATACTATAGAAAATATATCAACGGACTGGGTCTCCACCTCTAGGAGTCTCACCTCCACCTCTAATATCCTGACCCCTACCTATTGTTGGTCATGTAAGTGGAGTAGTAACTGCAATGGGACATGTAGCCTGAGTGCTTTGATGAAATATGTCTCTCCCAAGTCTAGGATAATTTCTCAGGATGTTCCTAGTATCACCATTTTCATAACAACCCATCCGCAGTTCGACTGCTCATACTGAGTCTGTACCGGATAACTTAAATAACTATTGCAGGAAATTCCATGCCACTGGTACATTAAAAGATGACTGCCCCATGCGAGTGTTGTGATTAACTTAAGCACTAGGAGTATACTGAATATGTTTCCATAACCCCGCTGATATTGAAATGTAGAATTATTAAGGACGAGGGAATATCTCAAGTCTCATCATCATCCCATTCAAATATCAACTCTTAATCATATACGAGTTTTTGGAAAACCTTTCAATACCACATAAATACATCTCAGGCCAAAATTGGTATAACACATGACCCCGCAATTTAATCGTTGACAGTGGAATCCCCTCATTTGGCACGAAGCCATAGGTCACAACATCCGATAATCCACAATATTTGACCTTCACAACTCAAATAAATCAACTAGATGTCAAGGTATGTTGAACCCCAACACAATTCATTAGGTGATCTCTTGATACGTCTACATCTTCCGTCGGAGCCATAACTGGTCTAGTAAATACATTATCTTTCCACTACCTCTACTTGTCATCTGAAACACAACAAAATCAACCCCATCACTTTCAACTATTCTCACGTTCTGCAATACTTCATAGCAGCGGTCAATATAATCCTGTGGGTCCTCAAAAGATGCACCGCTGAAAGTGGTAGCGAAGAGCTTGGTGAATCCTATCCAACCTCCGCAAAGCCTCCGAAGACGTAGTTGATTTATCCGGTCTGTGATGTTGTTCAGCTGAAGAAGCAGTACGTGACTTTGCCATTCGTGAAAGGACAAGAGTAGAGGTTTCAATTTAGCAATGAGAGAAAAAAATCGCACGACAGAGAAGAATGAGAGCGAAACTTTTCCTAACTCTGTAGCCTCTGGATAAATACAGACGTCTCCGTACCGATCCCTCAAACTCTACTAAGTTTGTCTAAGAATTGTGAGACCTATGTAACCTAGAGCTCTAATACCAACTTGTCACGATCCGAATTTCCCACCCTCGGGAATCGTGATGGCGCCTACTAGTGAAATCTAGGCAAGCCAACCAACTGTACTATCTACCTTATTTCCATTTTTAATCCGATAACGGTTAAGAGGCAACAATTAGATAACAACATAATTGAATAAGTGGAAGACTGCATTGTAAAGATTTAATAATACTGCTAATACCAATCCATAACAAATCTACCCAAGACTGGTGTCACAACTTCACAGACAGTCTAGGAGTACTACAAATAAAGGTCTGAAAGAAATAAATACAACACTGTCTCTGGAAATACATGAAAGAAACATGAATAGTAGATAGAAGGAGACGCCAAGGCCTGCGGACGCCTGCAGGACTACCTCGGATCACCTGATGAACAAGAAACAATAATCTCACTGCGGTCCGAAGTCTACCACACTGGGAACTGCACAAAAAGTGCAGAGTGTAGTATCAGCACAACCGACCCCATGTGCTGGTAAGTGCCTAGCCTAACCTCGGCGATGTAGTAACGAGGCTAGGACCAGACTACCAAATAAACCTATGCAATATAGCGTACAAAAATAATAGGAAGAAGATAACAATGATGACAACAATGATCAACCAGTGATATAAATAGCAGGCAACAAGAACACCATAAATGTTTCTCCACAAATAATAAATACAAGTGCAATTAATTAATCAAGTCCTTCAAATATAAATTTTTCGCCTATAAATCCTTCAAGTAATAATCTCTAAGATAATATGTTTTTCAATAAATATATTTCCTTCAAATAAATATCGTTCAGATAAGCATCTTTCGAATATAATTCTTTCGAGTAAAGGTCACCTTGTGACACCTCATTTCATAATCATAAATAATATAGGTCTCAGCCCACTTTCATATTTTCACGGCACCTCGTGCCCATATTTATGTCACAACCGCACGGGCAACTCACGTGCCATTAAATAAAACCATAATATTTTCTCCGGCACCTTGTGCCCACATATTCCTGTCTCACATTGCACAACAATATTCTCATGTTACTCAGATCATAGGTTCCATAACCCAATACAATTAAGAATGTTCAAGGAGCCTCATTCACTTAACATAAAGCAGAGTACAACTTCCAACCCAATTTGAAAATCAACAAGAAAAGATGAAGTTATTTTTAGAAATCATTTGATAAAGAAAATACCATTTTCAATTAAAGTACAATATCGAAGGAATCATTACCTTTAATACGAGAAATTAATAAATCAAAATATAGTAGAAATTCCTTTTTAAGTAAAGTACAACCTCAAACGGTTTAAGGAAACTTTAGTTGAGAAATCAATTGAGTTAAAAATGTAACAATTCTTGAAATTTGAAGTATTGGACATATTAAAAAAATAAGGCGAGGTATTGTAAACACTATGGATTCCAACACAAAGGATCACAACAGTAAATGGATCTAAACAGTTAATACACTTGAATTGTTAATAACAAGTAAACACAACAAATAGAAAGTGCACGGCATCACCCTTCGTGCTTTAACACTCTCTCACCAAAACAATACACGGCATCACCCTTCGTGCTTTAACACTCTCTCACCAAAACAATACACGGCATCACCCTTCGTGCTTTACACTCTTCCTCACCCAAGCAACAAACACACAAGGCAAATAGGGTAAGGGAATCTATAACATCGAAATAAAATCAAGTAATAACGGAAAATCAGTAAATGAACGTACAGGACAACATAACTCAGTTAGAATCAGGAAAAATCAAGGACAAGTGCACGGCATCACCCTTCGTGCTTTTACTCTCGTCCTCACCATAAGAATCAATATAAACTGCACGGCATCACCCTTCGTGCTTTACACTCTTCCTCGCCATAAAATCAATATAATCAGCATGGAATTGTACATCGTGCGGCACGACATGAGCCTTCGTGCTTTACACTCTTCCTCACAAAATCATGCACGGCATCAACCTTCGTGCTTTAACACTCTTCCTCACCCAAACAACAATCACAAGAAATAAGGGCAAGGAAATAAATGAAATCACAATAAAATCCCGGTAAGGGAATAATAGTACAACAATCAAATCCCGGCAAGGGAAACAATATCAAAACAGTAACATCCCGACAAGGGAGACAATATCATGATTCTCTCTCTACTTTCTTCTTTCACGTTTACTTCACAATTCTATTCACAACTTGAGCCAATGCTCTACAATGTTCAACAATTCAATTCTCAACTTGATCTAATGCTCTACAATGTTCAACAATTCAATTCTCAACTTGAGCCAATGCTCTTCCCAAAGAGAATTTCAGCAGCTTTTTCTACCCGTTAACCTTCCGAAATCCACCCGAGGCCCTCGGTACTTCAACAAAATACACCAACAAGTCCTAAAACATGATACGGACTTAGTCGAAACCTCAAATCGCATCAAATAATGCTAAAACCATTAATCACACCCCAATTCAAGCACAATGAAACTAAGAACGTCCAACTTCTATATTCGATGCAAAAACCTAACAAATCAAGTCCGATTGACTTCAAATTTTGCACACAAGTCATAAATGACATAACGAAGCTATAAAAATTTTCAGAACTGGATTCCGACCCCGATATCAAAAAGTCAACTCTCCGGTCAAACTTAAGAAATCTTTAGCCTTAGATTTCTAGATTTCGCTAAATGGCGATAATTTGATCTGGGGACCTCCAAATTTGCTTTCGGGCATATGACCAAGTCCCAATTCACGATACGGAACTACCGGAATGGTCAAAACTTTTATCCGGGTTCGTTTGCTCAAAATATTTACCGAAGTCAACTCAGTTGAGTTTTAAAGCTCTAGTTCACAATTTAATCCATTTTTTCACAAAAAAAAACCTTCCGAAAAATTATACGGACTGCGCACGCAAGTTGATGAATTATTGATACCACCTTTCAAGGTCTTAAAAATACCGAGATGATTATTTAATTTAAAAATGACATTTTGGGTCATCACAACGGTGGTATTGTAAATGATGATATATCGGTAATAAAGATCTCCCAACCTAAAATCATGGAAATTTACTTGAAAACTTATGTGTTTCTTAACTTGATATTTTGGTATTTTTTGAGGCTTTTCTTGATTTCATGATTGTTCCTCCTTGTATTGTTGTTCATTTTATTGAGATGATTTTTAGTTAAACATATTAGTACTATTCGACTATACTAACGTCCCTTTTGCCGGAGGTGCTGCATCTTTAAATAGATGCAGGTGGTTCTATAGTAGGCAGTGTTGATCAGCAATAGTGGTACACCCTCTTCCCAGCAGACTTGATGAGCCCCACTTCATCCCGGGGTCATGTATTGTATCTTTAGTTCATATTATTATCAAATTTTGAGGTATAGTTGGAGCCTTGTGTAACGACCCGACCAGTCGTTTTGAGTTTTTACATTTTGATCGCTAGTTCTCGGGCATGAATTGCCCTGTGTGATGTAATATGACTTATGTAAATAGTTGGTGTTGGGTTTTAGGTTAATCAGAATTTAATTTGAAAGAACAGTCTCCGATGAAAGCTTTGAATTTGAAAGATTTGACCAAGAGTTGACTTATTTGTATATGAGCTCGGAACGGAATTTTTATGATTTTATTAGCTTCTTTGGGTAATTTATGACTTAGGAGCGTGATCGGAATTTGGTTTTGGAGGTCCGGAGTAGAACTAGGCTTGAATTGGCGAAGTTGAGATTTTGGCGATTTCCGATTGGTAGGTGAGATTCTGATGTGGGAGTCGGAATAGAATTCCGAGAGTTGCAGTAGCTTTGTTATGTCATTTGAGATGTGCGTGCAAACTTTCAGGTCATTCGGGCGAGGTTTGGTTGGGTTTTTGATCAAAAACGTATTTCGGAAGTTTTTAGAAAACTTAGGCTTGAATTCGATGAGTATCGGGTAATTTGATGTTGTTTGAGGTGTTTTGATGATTGGAACAAGTTTGAATGATGTTATGGGTTATGTTGGTAGGTTTGGTTGAGGTCCCAAGGCTCTCGGGTGTGTTTCGGGAGGTTAAACGGATCAATTTCATGTTTTGAGAACTTAAGAAATTGCAGGTTTCAGTTGCAGGCATTTTGGCCTTCGCGTTCGCGAAGGGCCGGGGTTCTTAAGCATTCGCGTTCGCGAGGGTCCATGACATGTTCGCGAAGGTTTGTGAGAGGACTGTATCGCTATCGCGAGGGTGTATACGCGATCGCGTAGGAGGAATTGGATCTGATGGTCAGTTAGTAATCGCGTTCGCGATAGAACAAACGCATTCACGAAGGTCAACACTATGGAAGCACTGCGTTCGTGACTGGCATGTCGCGTTCGCGTAGGGTAAAGTTGGTCAACGCAATTTTTGTGCTACGCGTTCGCGGGTGGTTGACCGCGTTCGGGAAGAAGGTAAGTCAGGCTTGGGCAGAATGTTTTTAAGTCGTCTTGTCCGCGATTTTTGGGTCTATTTTCACCCATGGCTGCTCGTTTTTGGATATTTTTGAAGGAAATTAAAGAGGGATTCAAGAGGTATCGACTTGAGGTAAGAATCTTGGTCTTAAAATTCGATTATATTGTGAAATCCACCTAGAAATTCATGGAAAACTAAGCCTAAAATTGAAGAACTAAGGCTTGAGAAATTGGACTTTTGATTTGGGATTTGAAGGACCATTTGGGGTCGGATTTGAGAACCTTTGATATGTATGAACTCGTGAGGAGATAAGGAATCTAATGATGTGAAAATTTCTGAGTTTCGAGAAGTGGTCCCGGGGCTCGGGTTTTGGTAATTTTGGGATTTGTGCCGGATATTGATTGTTTTCGCTTGGGCTTTATTTTCCTAGCATATTGTGATGTATTCGTTCTGATTTTGGATAGATTCGACACGCGTGGAGGCCGATTTGAGGGGCAAAGGCATCACGAGCTAGGGATTTCGCCGGTTCGAGGTGAGTAATGATTGTAAATGATACTCTAAGGGTTTGAAACCATGGATTGCATATCGTAGTGCTATATTGAGGTGAGACACGCGCTTGATGATGAGCGTGTGGTCGTTTACTATTGGGGAGTGTCACTTGGTCCGTCCTGATTGATGATTTTACCGCGTATTTGACTAAAACTTATTTGTTATCATCATGATTTGGGCTGATCGCCATATTTGGACTTCGTGCCAACTATCTGAACCCTTCGGGGATTTTTATCACTATTTCCTCACTATTTTTGAATTATTACTTGAACTCATTCCTATTGATATCTATTGTTTTACAAACTCAGCCACTTTTACTCAGATTTGAAACTTAAATGATATTTCTAAATGATGTTTTGGGCTGAGAACTACTGTTTTACTTATGCCCGAGGGGCTTGTGATGATTTTTGGACTGAGTGAGGCCGATGGCCATATGTGAGGATATATTAAGTGATATGAGGCCGAGGGCCTAGATTTGATGCGACGAGATGGCTTGATATTGCGCTTGGGCCGTAAGGGCCCCCTCTCGGAGTCTGCACACCCCTAGTGAGCGCGGGTACCCATTGTGATCATAGAGTGAGCTCGAGGGTCTGGTACTGTTCTATGTGTTTACTTTATTTCCATTTGTCTGTCATTACCTGTTGATTATGTTACTTGATGTGTTATCTTCCTGATTGCCTGGCATTACCTGTTAAATTGAGTATTGAGCCCGAGGGGCGGATTTCTGTGCTTATCTGCACTAATTGTTTTGCATTTATTTGCATAACTGTTGAAAAACCATTTTAAAAAGAGGTTTAAACTAAGCTAAGATATTTCTAAAGATTTCACAACTTCACTTTTTTTTCTCAAGGGTTTTACACCGCTTCTATACAACATGTTGGTTTGTTTTACGTGATTTCTTACTGCTCAGTTGTTATTTACCTTTATTTCTTACTAAGTTGGAGTACTCACTTTACTCCCTGCACCTCGTATGCAGATGCAGGTATGTATTCACCTGGTACCGGGTGTTGAGTTGATCGGAGGCTGAGTCATTGGAGTTTAGCAAGGTGGCTGTCAGCGTTCATAGCACCGCTCTTCTCCCTTCTCTTTCATCAGTCCTGTTTTGTACATTCAGACCTTTTAGTCGTATTTATACTCTAATAGATGCTTGTGACTTGTGATACCCCGGTTTGGGCTGTGTCAGGATGGTTTCTACTATTATTATCGTTATTTTCGCAAATTATGGTTATTATATCATGTTTTAGAACTACTTATGGTATTTAACTGTTTAAAAGAGGCGGTATATTTTGGTCTGGCTAGACCTGTCTTCACTAGAGGCGCCATCACGACTGGGTTCGGGGTTAGGATCGTGACAGTTGGTATCAGAGCCTAGGTTACATAGGTCTCACGAGTCATGAGCAGGTTTAGTAGAGTCTCGCGGATCGGTATGGAGACATCTGTATTTATCCTCGAGAGGCTGTAGAACCTTTAGGAAAACTTCACATTCTTGAATTCTTATCGTGCGTCTTTGATTCAGCTTGAAAAGTAACTTTTGAAATTCCTTCCACGCATTCGTATGCGCGCATGAGCGCTCAGTATCAGATATGCATCGATGGCTTGTATTTCCCTGATCAAGGGGCGAGATACGATCTCTGTGTGTTGATTTTGGGCCAGTCTGGAGGACTTGAGGCCGGATATTTTGTCTATAGCTTGAGCACCGAGGTGCTGATTGTGTAAGCAAGTGCTTTTGAATTTATATGTTCGGTATTTTTCTCTATTAATGGAAGTGACGGCTGGATGGCTATGTAATGCGAACGTTAGTGCTGCGAGATGTATTCGTATGATTTAGAAGTGACGAGAAAGGTCTGCTGGAGGATAGAAGAACTATTAGGTTCTCGATTTCTGTCTTAATTCGAGTTATAGCCCGAGTTACGGGCGTGTGAAGAATCTTTTCATGTCTCCTAGTTGGGAGTGGATTAGATTTCATATTGCGGTATGAGTTCAGACTCAGGAAGACTAAGCGACTGCGTAATGGTTATGACGGTGGAAGGTATACATAAAAGTTAGTTTAAGGAGAAGCAGGTGGGTTATCTCCTGTGAAGTGTTCTGGAGTTGTGTGATCTGTATGTTGTCTGTTAGAAGATCCCATTTACAAGTGAAACATATGTATGAATTTAATTTGGGTCACCTAAGAGATTGGGTTTAATTGTTACGAGAGTAAATGCAAGATTTGTAGAAGATATGAAGTACCAGATGGTGTGTGTTCCACGAGCTTATGAAGGATTGAGTTAATCTCACTATGGTATTATGGCAGCAATAGAGTATATGCGTTATGAGTTATTGAGTGTGTTTTGATCTATGGCTTCGGGCCAAGTGGGGGAGTCTGCTATTGATTAGTTGATTGCACGTTTATGTGCTATGTTGGCCCCAATTTGAGGCGTTCGGGTGAATCAGTTATGGCCTACGGGGATTGAGACCGAGGATGGCTCGAGTAAAGTAAAAATTCTTAACAAGGTGTATAGTATGCTTCATAAGTGTGTAAGAATCATGGAATGTCTTGAGTTGTTATTGGTAAAGGATGCTCGGTGCATAGAGCATGAAGTTGCTTGGTTGTAATGGAATGATGTCACATTCTGCGGTGTCGGAGTGCTAATGAGGCATAGGTTGATCGGTTCATTTGATCAGACTAATTGTAGTTTGAGTAGAGTGAATAACTCGTGGGAGTGGTTCTAATGTGTTCAAGATTCTACATGTAACAATAGGGTACGTTAAAGTTGTATATGTGGTTAGAGACTGAGTTTTCATTGGAAGATGTCAAGATTTGTGGTGTTTTCTATATTAATTATGGGATTCTATGTATCAGTATCAGGAGGTAACGAATTTAGATTTGCAGGAAGTTCTTCAGAGCAAAGTATATCGAATGTGGTGCTTTTGAAAACATTTAAGAGAGTACTCAGCAGCTTATGAGCCTTAGACAGTGTAGTTTCATGCTTGGGTCTCGCGTGGTGAGTATGGGTTGAGGAATTGTGGTATTTTAGCAAGAAGAAGTGTCAAGCTAATGGTAGATCAGAGGGAAACTCGAATAGATAGGATAGCGTAGTAGTAGGCCAGATCGGTATGGTAAGGATATGATTAGTTCCTTGGGTGTTTTCGAGGTAACGAGTCTCTGCAGGTGTTTCACCGCAATTCTTTTGGGTTTTAGTGACATGCATAGCTCGGTTGAGTTAGAAGGATTCAGTCCTGATGAGTTAGTGTCGTGCAAGAGGAATTCGGGGAGTTCTAGATGGTTTCCACCACAGTTAGAGAGGTATATTTTTCCTATTGGCATTAGAAGCATGGGATATATAGTGGTTCTTTTCTAGATGGGATAAATGGGAAGTTCTTGGCTAGTGGAATGCATAGTTGCTTGCAGTTCGGAAGGGATATGAAGTTCTCATGGTTATCCTAGAATGGTATGGGTTATGCGGTATGTTGTAAATGATTGAGAATTACGTGTGTGAGGTTGCGGTTAGGTTTTGAGAGGAAGGTCATAAAATTCTTAGGCAGCACGAGCAGTTTCAGATGATTAGAGGAATGATCTTCAGATGATTAAGGAAATGGTATTGCTAATTGGAGTGATTTGACGAGGTTATATGTTTCAGAAAAGGCAATGTGATTTAAGTTGATGGCACTTCGATAGTATTGCGGCACTTTCTCGTTAGATGGACTGCTGACATTCGAGTTTGCTTGGGGGAACAAAGGAATATTTGAATACCTCCCGTGGAGTGATTTGGTATTTGAGGTGTGGTATGTGTTCAGACGACAGAATTGGGATCAAGTATGAAGATTCATGTGCTATATGGAGTTGGAGACTAGGAGTCCTCATGTTTAGGCTATGTAGTGGTTGTGAGTCGCGTGTGTCGGTACTGTGTAGTGACTATCGAGGTTTGGAGACCCGAGCGGATCTTTTGTTGTTTGGTATATTAGATTTTGGATGTGATATTGGGGTTTAGACTGGTTGTCTCCGTGTTGGGTTATTCCGAACTATTGCGCTTTGGGCTATGCCGAAAATGCCACGGGTTGAGTGGCGAGGTGCGTCGGATTATGTTCTAGTAGAGTGGTTTATATTTCAAGGACCCAATAGACGGTTGGGAAGGATTGCCTTTCTTAATTGGGCCTTCGTGATGGATGTTAGTGCAGAGGTTTCTACCATTGATTCAGTTCCGGTGTTGAGGGACTTTTCGGATATGTTTCTTGTAGCCGGGCATGTCGCCGGGCGAGGTTGCGGATTTCGGTATTGATTTGGTGCCGGGCACTGTATTGTATGGCTTCGGCAAGAGTTATAGTAGTGGAAGGAGCAACTTCAGGCTTCCTTGGTAAGGAGTTCGTTGGCAGGCCAATGTGGATGCGTGTTCTAGCTTGAGTCGGCTTGGTTGGCCCCGAATTGTATTGTTGAGGGATAGGTTGATTCGACTGTTATTGAGTTTATTATTGATATGGGGAGATCTATGAGTTGCCTTTCTGTGTTGCGAAACGTTATAATTTGTTGGTTATGGGCACACATGGTGCGGTTCTATTGGGGTTCGTAGTGGAAGTCGAGCGGGAAGAGTAATTGGGTGTTGCTCGGTGAACGGTGTATTGGTTATGTCCTATCGGGTTTGCGTGGTATATGTTACTTGTTTCACCGTGGGTGTAATGATCTGATATGGTTCCAGACATAAAATCGTGCGTGGTTGTCAATTTCGAGCATAGTGACTTGAGGTGTTTCATGTGGAGCAGTGTTTGGATAGGATCGCACATTGCAGCGAAGCTATATGGGATATGACCTTACAGGTTAGATTTGTGTGTTCTATTCTATGATGTGAGACGGGTTCCAGCCTTGTGTTGTGGCGGCACTGGTGAGCTTGAGTTGTGGCTTAGGCCTCTATTGATGTGTCATGTCACCAGAGTTGTGTGTTGGATTAGAGGAGATTGTTGGGATCATCAATGAATACGAACGGAGTCGATTTCAGCATGTTAGAAGGTTAATATCGAGGTTCGGCTCGGAAATTTGCTATGGAATTTGTCAGAGGAGAAGTGGCTTCATGAATGGGTGATCTGAGAAAATGGTTATGGTTTATTGCGTATTTCATTTATTGTTGGCAGTATATGACAGTGTTGGAATGAGACTTTGGCTGATAAGAGGTTTTCTACCAGTATTCGGTTGTTGTGGACAACTGTTGTGAATAGAAGTTATCGCTACGAGTGTTTGAGTTATGTGGTATATCATGGGATTGCTCCTGAGGTTGCAGGCATGGGTTATTACAGCTGGTTCAGGTCTATTCAGAGTATAGGTGTGAGGTTTTGATCGTATTGATGGTTTCAGAAGTGGAAATGTGGTTCTATGGCTTAAGGGCCAGACTGGATTGGGTAATTTCAGTTGCAATGTGTTATCGGACCTATATGAGATAGGGTGACATGGGATCACCCCCGGGTATATGCATGGTAAAGTTATTCAATTATTGGTTGGCTTCTAGAACAACTCTGGGTACGTTCGAGGACGAGCGTGTGTTTAAGTGTGGGAGGATATAACGACCCGACCGGTCGTTTTGAGCTTTTGCACTTTGATCGCCGGTTCTCGGGCATGAATTGCCCCGTGTGATGCAATATGACTTACGTAAATCGTTGGTGTTGGGTTTTAGGTTAATCAGAATTTAATTTGAAAGAACAATCTCAGATGAAAGCTTTGAATTTGAAAGGTTTGACCAAGAGTTGACTTATTTGTATATGAGCTCGGAACGAAATTCTTATGATTTGGTTAGCTTTGTTGGGTAATTTATGACATAGGAGCGTGATCGGAATTTGGTTTTGGAGGTCCGGAGTAGAACTAGGCTTGAATTGGCGAAGTTGAGATTTTAGCGATTTCTGGTTGGTAGGTGAGATTTTGATCCGGGAGTCGGAATGGAATTCCGAGAGTTGAAGTAGCTTCTTTATGTCATTTGGGATGTGTGTGAAAAATTTCAGGTCATTCGGATGTGGTTAGGTTGGGTTTTTTATCGAAAACGTATTTCGGAAGTTTTTAGAAAACTTAGGCTTGAATTCGATGAGTTTCGGGTAATTTGATGTTGTTTGAGGTGTTTTGATGATTGGAACAAGTTTGAATGATGTTATGGGTTATGTTGGTAGGTTTGGTTGAGGTCCCAAGGCTCTCGGGTGTGTTTCGGGAGGTTAAACGGATCAATTTCATGTTTTGAGAACTTAAGAAATTGCAGGTTTCAGTTGCAGGCATTTTGGCCTTCGCGTTCGCGAAGGGCCGGGGTTCTTAAGCATTCGCGTTCGGGAGGGTCCATGACATGTTCGCGAAGGTTTGTGAGAGGACTGTATCGCGTTCGCGAAGGTGTATACGCGATCGCGTAGGAGGAATTGGATCTGATGGTCAGTTAGTCATCGCGTTCGCGATAGAACAAACGCGTTCGTGAAGGTCAAGGCTATGGAAGCACTGCGTTCGTGACTGGCATGTCGCGTTCGCATAGGGTAAAGTTGGTCAACGCAATTTTTGTGCTACGCGTTCGTGGGTGGTTGACCGCGTTCGCGAAGAAGGTAAGTCAGGCCTGGCAGAATGTTATAAGTCGTCTTGTTAGCGATTTTTGGGTCTATTTTAACCCATGGCTGCACGTTTTTGGAGATTTTTGAAGGAAATTAAAGAGAGATTCAAGAGGCATCGACTTGAGGTAAGAATCTTGGTCTTAAAACTCGATTATATTGTGAAATCCACCTAGAAATTCATGGAAAACTAAGCCTAAAATTGAAGAACTAGGGCTTGAGAAATTGGACTTTTGATTTGGGATTTGAAGGACCATTTGGGGTCGGATTTGAGAACCTTTGATATGTATGAACTCGTGAGGAGATAAGGAATCTAATGATGTGAAAATTTCTGAGTTTCGAGAAATGGTCTCGGGGCTCGGGTTTTGATAATTTCGGGATTTGTGCCCGATATTGATTGTTTTCGCTTGGGCTTTATTTTCCTAGCATATTGCGATGTATTCATTCTGATTTTGGATAGATTCGACGCGTGTGGAGGCCGATTTGGGGACAAAGGATTCGCGAGCTAGGGATTTCGCCGGTTCGAGGTGAGTAATGATTGTAAATGATACTCTAAGGGTTTGAAACCCTGGATTGCACATCGTAGTGCTATATTGAGGTGAGACACGCGCTTGATGATGAGTGTGTGGTCGTTTACTATTAGGGATTGTCACTTGGTCCGTCCCAATTGATGATTTTACTGCGTATTTGACTGAAACTTATTTGTTATCATCATGATTTAGGCTAATCGCCATATTTGGGCTTCGTGCCAACTATCTGAAACCTTCGGGGATTTTATCACTATTTCCTCACTATTTTTGAATTATTACTTCAACTCAGTCCTGTTGATATCTATTGTTTTACAAACTCAACCACTTTTACTCAGATTTGAAACTTAAATGATATTTCTAAATGATGTTTTGGGCTGAGAACTATTGTTTTACTAATGCCCCAGGGGCTTGTGATGATTTTCGGACTGAGTGAGGCCGAGGGCCATATGTGAGGAGGATATATTAAGTGATATGAGACCAAGGGCCTGAGATACTTTTATACGTCACGATGTGGCTTGAGTGAAATGAGGCTGAGGGCCTAGATTTGATGCCATGAGATGGCTTGATATTGCGCTTGGGCCGTAAGGGGCCCCTCCCACAATCTGCACATCCCCAATGAGTGCGGGTACCCATTGTGATCACAGAGTGAGCCCGAGGGTCTGGTACTGTTCTATGTGTTTACTTTATTTCCATTTGTCTGCCATTACCTGTTGATTGTGTTACTTTATGTGTTATCTTCCTGATTGCCTGACATTACCTGTTAAATTGAGTGTTGAGCCCAAGGGGCGGATTTTTGTGCTTATCTGCACTAATTGTTTTGCATTCATTTGCATAACTATTGAAAAAGCCATTTTCGAAAGAGGTTTAAACTGAGCTAAGATATTTCTAAAGATTTCACAGCGTCACTGTTTTTCTCAAGGGTTTTACATTGATTCTATACAACATGTTGGTTTGCTTTACGTGATTTCTTACTGCTCAGTTGTTATTTACCTTTATTACTCACTGAGTTGGAGTACTCACTTTACTCCCTGCACCTAGTGTGCAGATGCAGGTATGTATTCATCCGATAGCGAGTGTTGAGCTGATCGGAGGCTGAGTCATCGGAGTTTAGCAAGGTGGTTGCCAACTTTCGCAGCACCGCTCTTCTCCCTTCTCTTTCATCAGTCCTGTTTTGTACATTCAGACCTTGTAGTCATATTTATACTCTAATAGATGCTCGTGACTTGTGACACCCCGGTTTGGGATGTGTCGGGATGGTTTCTACTGTTGTTATCGTTATTTCTACAAATTATGGTTATTATATCATGTTTTAGAACTACTTATGGTATTTAATTATTTAAAAGAGGTGGTCTGTTTTGGTCTGGCTGGCCTTGTCTTCACGAAAGGCGCCATCACGACCGGGTTCGGGGTTAGGGTCGTGACACCTTGTTGCGGGCACTATCATAATACTTTTTTGTATCTTTTAGAGGCTCCGTAGACACGATGTGGGTTATACATTGGTGCTAGAAAAGTCCAACAACCTATATTGTATTTTGATCACTTATTCTACTTCAGACCACATGAATGTGGGTATTTTGAGGCTTTAAAATGAAGTAACTAATGAATTGATTTAGTATTGTATAAATGATCTCTCTATTATCGAATTAATGAAAAATATGTCTTCTCTTTATTCATGAGTGAGTTTGGGTAGAAAGAATCTAAGCTTGCTCAGCCATGTTCACTCGGTTGAGCGTCGGTCGCGCTCCCCAAGTTTGGGGCATGACAGAAGTGCAATCGCAGATGCGACCATGGCCATCGCAGAAGTGGCCTGTCTCGCAAATGCGAGCCTTTTCCCGCAAATGCGGAATCTGCTAGGCAGAAGCTATAAAATTGAGGTTTTGGTTCTTTTATCATATTTTGAGCTATGGACTTTGGAATGGAGCAATTTTTGGAGCAATTTTAATCACAAGGATTGGGGTAAGTATTATACACTCGGTTTTGATTACATTTCATGAATCCATCTTCATTTTTAGCAATTGGTTGATGAATTTAAAGAGAAAAATTGGGGGTTTTGGCCTAAAGTTTCATAATATGACTTTTTGAGTTTTGAACACTAATTTGGACTAAGATTTGAGTGAAACTCGTAGGGTTGGACTTGTAATTGAATGGGTTGTCAGATTTTTTGAGTTTCATCGGGTTCCGAGGTGCGGGCTCGAGTTGGAATTTTCGGCCGATTTTGGGCTTTTGATTCAAGATTTGACATTGTTCGATTGGGATTGGTTCCTTTAGCATTGTCTGATGTATTTGAGTTGCTTTTGGCTAGTTTTGAGTCGTTTGGAGGTTGGTACGCATGAGATGGCATTCTTGGAGAATCGCTTGGCTTCATCGGTATTGCAATTTTCTTGTTCGAGGTAAGTAACACTTATAAACTTAGTGCTGAGGGTATGAAACCCTGAATTACGTGTTATGTGATTGATATTAAGGTGACACACATGCTAGGTGACGGGCATGTGGGCGTGCACCATGTGAATTGTAACTCCGACTACAAGAGAAGTGATTATTAGCGATGAAACATCCAGACGTTAAAAGCCCAAATATGGTCGCTATAGGTCACTAACGACCGGGCAAAAACTGGTCGTCACCGGTCACTAAATGCGCCGTCGTTAAAAGTTAACGACCAGATTGGAGTTCGGTCATTAAAGATTCTTTAGCGACGACATATTTTATGGTTGTTATACTTACTCTTTTGTGACCGAATTTTCCCCTCGTTGATTTGTCATCCGGTCGTTAAAGCTCTTTAAAAACAACCACAAATTCGATTACTATAATTACTTTTAGCGACTGGAGTTCTTTTTGGTTAATTTTCTGTTACTTTTAACGATAATATTTTTAACGACTAATTTTATTTCGCTAATACCTGTTTAACAATTTGACAATCCAATCATTAAATAGTTGTAATGACCATATTTTCCTTCACTTATATGAAATTTTAATAAATGCAATTAGATAATTCATAAATTTTTCCATGTGTTTGCAATAATATTCATTGTTCCATAAACTTATACATATACATCAGAAAAAATAATAAATAATCACATGGATTCACATAAAATTAATCTGTCAATTAGAAAGAACAATAAAACAACACATTACTAGAATATACACACATCTAAACTGTATGACTTTCTCACTATCAAATCCTATAAGATAGAAAACAAAATTATAATATATGTACAATGACAACATCCCTACACAACTGCCAAGAGAGCTATACGATCTAATACGCATCAACTTGCTTTGTACTTCTTCAATGACATCCTCATACTTCAAATTTTTTATCTGTTAAAAGAACAAGCTTATGTCAATTTAGTAAAAACTTCTCTAACTATTATATTTAAAAAAAATAAATGAATAAATTTAATCACTGTGTTAATTGAATAATTGGAGTAAATAAATCAAACATGGCAATTATAAATCTAAAGCATAAGACACAAATTTTTCTGGAATTCAAATAACCTTTATTAAAAAGTTTCAAACATGGTGAAAGAGAAAGCTAATAATACTAAATGTATAAGCATAGGGTATAACTGTGCAAAAAGTGAATGAGCATGATAAGAACAGATAGTTTGGCCAACAACAAAGGAGAAGACCAAGAAGAGTTGTGCAAGAATGGAGATAAAAAAAAGCGAATGTTGAACAGGGTGATATTTCAACTACAAGTGAATTAAAACAACAACATCAGCTAGTTAAGAAAAGTCAAGAATATGATTGGGAAAACTATCACTAAAGATGCAACAAATCGGAAACATATACAGAGAAGACATCAAGGGAAAGGGACAAATGAAGCCAACCCACAACATTCTTAAGAGGGAAGGATGTGATCACTGAACCAACTAGGAGTGTATAGTTTTGAGGCTTTACAAATAGCAGAACATGTAATTAAGAATACAAAACCACCAAATCATGGTGGAGGATCCTCTTAATAGATGGCTTGGGTGATTTAGAACATAAGGGGCATCAATAAAAGATATAAACAAAAAGGGTTAAAAACAACAGCATTTCTAAAAACAGAAATTATTAGAAGCAGGCAAAATAAATCAGCACACATAATTACAACAATAACAACTCAATAAAAACTCACAAGTGGGATATGGAAGGGTAGCATGTATGAAGATCTTACCCCTACCCCGGAGGGATAGAGAGGTTGTTTCCTAGAAACCCTCGGCTCAAGACGAAAATAGACAATAGAATCTATGACAACAACAAAAATCAGAAAGATAATATAAGCATTGTAGGAAACATAAAATGGATGGAATTCACTATATTCTAGTGTAAAACATTTTTTACGTGATCAGTTTAAGCTGTGATAGCAAATACAACCATATTTAGCAGATCACCATTTAATAAATATCATACAATCTTGTTGTAATTATCTTACAAGTGACCCGATTGTGTAAATCTTTTTATACCGCCAATACGTTTTAAGCTCCTTCCTTTATTCTCCTGTCACGTCTCCCAAAATCTTGAAAGAGCTCTTCTGTTACTAACGACTGAGATAACCCAAGAAAGCGAAAAAGATATACTAACCAAATAAGAGGCTGAGTTTCTTATTTTTGTTCATTGATGCAAATCTGTTCACCATCAAGTTAATTTCGGGTGGGGACCTACTCTTGTTTTCATATTTTTTACTAATGTTTATCATCTTCTTATTCATAAGAGTTCGTATAGTATTATAACATTAACGACATTCATATCATCACACGAGCAACATATACTAATAATCACTATTGCGAGTGAACTTTACAAATGATAAGAGCTAATGTACTGTAAAAAGTTTTCCAACTTTAAAATTAACTGATGATAACTGAACAAAAAAGGTAATGTACCGTTATAAGAAGCGATTGGTATGACTGGTAAAAGGGTGTTACATTATCATAATATAAGAATCAAAGAAAGTGAGGTTCCAATGATCAAAGCTAATGGATGGTTGATGTCCATATAGATAGTCATGAATATCTTAATAATTGAAGTAAAAGAAAATACAAAAATCTGTGCTCTCCTATTTTATGAAATTATGCACCAGTTCAAACCAAGTAATACAGAAGTCAAACATTACTTCACCTACATGGACTAGTTCAAACCAAGTAATACAGAAATCAAACATAACTTCACCTATTCAATATGTGAAAGCCATGATACCAATTATAGTTAAATATATGTATTCACAAGTAAAGCTGCAAATGGCTGGAGATATTTTCTCCAATTAATCTAGGGACTTTCCTTTTATCAAGAATCTTTTTTGGTATCAGCACACATAATACATTGAGATAAAAATATCAAACAAGCTAATTCATGAAACTTATGTCATCTTTTTCCTACTACTATTGTGTTTGTTTGTATCTTGAATGACACTATCTAATGCTGCTCAATATCAATAAAGAGTTAAAAATAAAAATAAAAAAGGCCGCAACTCCATATGGTAGAGACACTACCATTTCTTTTTATACCTACAAGCACTTGCTACTACTTTTTGTATATTACTAATAAAACTATGTGCTAAAGCATATTTGAAAGTGACACTTCGAAGAACAAAATAGATATCTCTGTAGAAATCCAGGAATAGAGGTATCTGATTAGTTGACTGCTATCCAGTAATGTCATGACCCAAATCCCGGTCGTGATGGCGCCCAGCACACTACTAGGCAAGCCCGACCATTATTCAACACTTAACCCAATTTATCAAAAATAGTGGAAAGAAATATCAATTAAGCAAGATTAAAGTACTGAAGATTTTAACAAAATACACAATATAATCTCACTAGGACCCGGTGTCACGAATCTGAGCCTCTAGAATACAGAATATCATCCTAATACATGGTATATCCAAAGTCTGATATGCGGAAATAAAGAGATATGATAGGAGGGAGAAGATCAATGGCTGCAAACGCCATGCAGCTACCTCGATACTCCCAGAGGCTGGATCTGCCGATCAACTGGATCTACTGAGCCTGAGACTGCCCTGGATATGCACACAAGGTGCAGGGAGTAAAGTGAGTACTCCGACCTAGTGAGTAATAAAAGTAACTACAGTCTGAAGATAAGAAAATCTAGTAAATACACAAAGTAAGCTAAAATCCAAATATACAGCAACATATGGAACTGAGCAGCTAAACACCAGTATAAATACAAAAACATGAATGCAATGCAATGCATATGATGGTACATTCCAGTACCCACTGCGGTGTGCAGCCCGAGCCATCCATATTTATTTATCGTCGACGGCGCTCACTGGGGGTGGGTACAGACTCCGAAGGGGCTCCTACAGCCCAAGCGCAATATCTTGGTCAGTCATTGTTACCTGACCGGTCAGCCATTGTTACCTGACCAATTTATATCATACAGTGCCATTGTTACTACTGTTCAAGTATATCATCCAGTGTCATTGTTACCACTATTTTAAGTATATCACACAGTGTCATTGTTACCACTGTTTCAAGTATATCACACAGTGTCATTGTTACCACTGTTTCAAGTATATCACATAGTGTCATTGTTACCACTGTTTCAAGTATATCACACAGTGTCATTGTTACCACTGTTTCAAGTCACTTTATAATCAGTCCAGAAAATAATATAATAAGCCCCTTGGGCATTTACCAAAACAGAAGTTCCCAGCCCGGAATACATTTAAAAATATCATTTAAGTTTTCAACACTTAGAATTATGGCTGAGTTTGCAAAACAACATTTAAAACCTTGGACTGAAATTAAATGATATGCAAATCATGCTAAGCAGTAATATCAATCCTCGAAGGATTTTACAAATCGGCACAAGGCTCCAAACATGGCATCAAGCCCAGTAATATCAATGAAGTATGTGTATCAATCACCAGTATAGTATAAACATCACACGGGATGGACCAAGTCACAATCCCCAATAGTATCCGACCCCGCACTCGCCATGGAGTGCGTGTCACGCCTCAATATAGCGTTACGATGTGAAAGTCCGGGGTTTCAAACCCTCAGAATAGCATTTACATCTATTACTCACATCTAACCGGCCGTAGACTAGTCCGCAATGCCCTTTCCTTTTGAATCGACCTCTTTGCACATCGAATCTAGTCAAAACCACAACGAATACGTTACAATAGACTAAGGGAATATAACCCAATCGAAAAGACTCGAAAAATGTCGAAAATTCCGAAATTAGCAAAACCCGAGCCCCGGGCCCACTTCTTGAAAAATTACGAAAGTCACATCACCGGATTCCTCGTCTCTCCACGAGTCCGTACATATAAAATTTACTAAAATCAGAGTTCATTTGGCCCCTCAAATCACCAAATCTTATTTTCAAATCCCTAGGCCTAAATCCTCAATTTTTCTACAATTTTCATGCTTAAATCCATACATAATTGATGTACTTAACTCAAAATAGGTGGGGATAACTTACCTTCACATTGATGATGAAAATCCCCTCTTGAAGCTCCCCAAAAATCGTCCATACTTTGAAGAAATGAAGAAAAGTGAGCTAAATCAGTGTATAAAAGAATCTGTATGTGCTTCGTCGAGTTGTACCTTGCACTTGTGCTATACAAGTTGTACATCCTATTAAAATTTTTCCTTGTCGGACACCTTCTGTTTAAACACCCATAATGTCTTGTATAAATATCCAAATGACAAACAGTTTGAAGATTTAGAAACTACACTCAAAAATCTTTAATTTTATAGGTTGTACACCACATAACTCTTTATATATCCCGAGATATGAGCTTCTAAAGTGCATCGTAAATTCTGCCGAAATTGCTCCAGTAGCCCTTTTCGATCCATCGTAACTTTCTTAGATGATATCCAAATCGCAAATGGTTTAGCTTTCCGAAAACTAGAATGTATGTGCTACAACTTTAGTGTTTTGCACTTTTTCTGATTTCTTATAAATTACAAGATATGAGCTTCCAAACTGGACTACTCGCAACAGAATTTCTGCAATTTTCTGCAATTTTTCCTAAGTCCGAAATCACTCCGAGACACCTCCGAAACACTCCCGAGCCCTCGGGGCTCCAAACCAAATATGAACACTGACTCTAAAACATCACACGAACTTGCTCGAGCGATCAAGTCACCAAAATAACATCAAAATCAATGATTTGAGCCTTAAATCCAAAAATTCTTTCAAATTTCATAAACTTTCAAATTTTCCAATTTAAGGCCGAAACCTGTCAAACAACGTCCGTTAGTAACCAAACTTTACAGGAAGCGCTTAACCAACATATATGACATGTACCGGGTGTTGGAACCCAAATACGAGCCCGATACCATTACTTTCTGATCAAATTTCATTTTCATTTTCCTTAAACATTTTCAGAAAATAATTTCACGAAAAAATTCATTTCTCGGGCCTGGGACCTCGGAATTCGATTCCGGAAACACGTTCAACTCCCATATTTTTCTATGGACCTTTCAAGACCGAAAAATCACGGGTCCGGGTCCGTTTACCAAAAATGTTGACCAAAGTCAACTTTAACAATATTAAATATCAAAATTCTTCAAATTTTTCACATAATTCATATATTTCAACACAAAAATATTCCGGACACACTCCTAAGTCCCAAATAACCTAAAGAAGCTATCCAAAGCATAAAATTCGCATTTCGAATCCGATATCAAAATTTCCACTTCCGGCCAAATTTTCTCAAAATCCTTCAATTTTCCCTCTTTAGCCGAACGACTCCAAAATGACCTACGAACCTCCGAATCCACTTCCGATTGCGCTCCTAAATCCAGAATCACCATACGGAGCTACTCCCAGTCTCGGAATCCCAAACGGACATCAATAACACTAAAATGCATTTTAAACCAAACTGATGCAATTTCTTCTAAAATGCTATCTTCCACAATAGGCGCCAAAACGCACCCGGGTTATCCAAAACCCGATCCAGGAATACACCCAAGTCCGAAATCATCATACGAACCTGCTGGAACCTTCGGATCCCAATTCCGAGGTCGTTTACTCAAAATTCCAATCCTAGTTCATTTCTTCAATTTTAAGCTTTCAAAATGAGAATTTCCATTTAGATTTGACTCCAAACTTCCTGAATTTTAATTCTGACCATACACACAAGTCAATATACCTGGGATGAAGCCGCTCATGGCCTCAAACTGCTGAATGACACGCCGGAGCTCAAAACGATCAGTCGGGTCGTTACAATCTCCCCCACTTAAACATACGTTCGTCCTCGAACGTGCTGAGAACTACACTGAAGTAGTCTGAAATCACTTGTTTAACACATCATGCACCTTCCAATGCTACCACTACTCCGTTGAGCACATTAGCTCGATAATTCTGTAGATATACTTATTTATTCAAGCAAATAAGCCATTAGGCCCAATTCCAACATCCTGAATTTCCCTGCCAAGCCTGTTTCCATCAAACGACCACCATATCAATCTCCACATGCTGTACCCAAACATGACTGCATAACTTTGCTGAATTCACACTTTGCATCACTTTACTCATAGAACCACAATAACATTCTTTAAACATAATAGTCGAAATTCCACGAATCTGATGCTCCCATTGCATCTCATGATCTACACAGGTCTTGCTCTAGTTTATTTTATTATTATTTTTTTTACACCGATACGACTGAAGAGATGTGCCGAAATTCACAACCAACTGCTGAATCAACAATTCATTGGATCTACACTCCTGACAAGTTCCATTACCTTGTCCCAAACTAAAGAATGTTCTTTGATCTATAATATACTTCATATAATCAGTTTGCACTGACCCCAAATCTAGTAACCTCGTCTCACCCAGTACGAACTGATCAGGCAATAAGCCACCTCAGACATAATCAAAAAATCCCACAAGATGCCACAATGTGCCAGTATGCTATCAATTCGAACGCGATACAAAAGGAAGGCAAACTCTAGAAGGAACTACTCAACTCGCACACTAACATAGACTTCCTCAGAAAACAGGGAAACAGAACACACAAAAGCAAATATGGGCACTGAACTGAACATCACACTGTTGCGGAGTGCAACCCGATCCAAACAACATACCCATGGCGGTGTGCCACCCAATCCACATATAGAACTCACATAAGGAGATATACGTCGAGCTGAATAGCTCATCACATCAAAATACCGAATATCGGTCATAAACACACTAAGGTGCATAATATCATTCCCAAGGAAACATATAGCGCTATAGGCTACAAACTCAAGCACAACTGAGGTACGATACATGATCTAAGTCTCATCCTGCTCATATAACATCACCGCGAGCGGAACCTCGACACATAAGGAATTTACCAAGCCGTCTCACAACTCATACGGTGCAATATATCTTTACATGAATTAACTGACCACGAAATAAGACCGCGACTATCCTTCCATAAAGAGCGCATTGCTGAAATAAACACAACTGGCCTGACGTAAGGCTCACTTCCACATTTAAATCTATCCACCGACCTCAAGTCGATCCTGATCGTGCCAAGCTAGGCCAATAATCTTTCACAGGTCCATAACCCAATAAACAGAGTGCCCTCCAGGCATAAATTCTCAAATGGATGATATTACCAAAATCCTCATACTTGGTTTAAATTTCTAATTAATCAAGTGACTACATGTCACACTTATACAATATTCCTGTGGGACAAGCTCCCACCATCTTCCGAAATAATTAACGTGTTTGCACATCCAAACCACCAGCTGCACTAACGCTGAAAAGCGATCAAGAATCCCTAACCAGGATGCAAAGCCTTTCTCACAAAACACCGACCTCAGGTGATACTGACGTCAATACCCGTCTTACTCGAAACACTGAAACTTATATACTGCTCATCCGAGATCGTGACATCACAGTCATTGACCAAACTGCAACCTTGGTCCTTACTTCAAATTCCATACCACTCACTGCACCTCACGTGCCAATATACGATAGACGTGATTTCCATCACAACTCTTGAACCGCCGATAGGCTAATACTTCATCACATAAGACTTTCCATTTAACTCACTTCAGGTGAACTATAGCAGCATACAGGCGAATCCTCATAATCGTCGAATATGCCAATCTCTAAGTAGTTGTCCAAGCCACCATAACACTTTCTGGGATCCGCCTACTCATAATAGGCCCTAACAGAAGAATGATTCATAATAACATCAATCACTACGGCCGACAAGCCTCACACGCACCGCCACAAATCTCATGCATAACTCAATCACGCTGAACGAACCAATCACTGACACCAATATACCAACTCAACTATGGCTAGTCAATCTACTTCCTTCCAATTTATCCTTGATTGCCTTAGAAATAATAATACCTCCCTTTAACACCTAACGTATTTCAAGCAAACTCACCCCGAGTGACCTTAAATCACAAGACCATGCTGTCTCAAATACCATGACCATTTCATGTCTCTCAAATGCTACACCGCAAGTCAAAACATCATAGAACATTCTGTGCCTTTCTTCATAAGCTGCTTCAAAAGCTTGACTCTTAACCGTACTTATAGACTCAAAATCATTAGGCACCACACTTTACCTCTTGAATTAACTAGGACCGCTATTGAGAGCCACCCAGCTTTGACTTGGCCCCGAATGCAACCAACTCTACTGAATTTTATAACATATGAATACCCTCTTGATAAAGCACCTAGAGGGATCACTTCCCTCGAAGCCTGCACCTATACGAGGCATAAATCATGAATCTTCCCTCAAGTCTGAACATGAGCCAATAAGGCTAACCATAGCATGCATCCAACATTTCATTTACTCAAATTACCACTCATGGTCCTTTTCCGTAGCTGCAATAACCTACCAATACGCCAATAACCAGAATTCACGCAGGTAATAAACCGTGCAATCAGCTAATCCACAGCAAGCTCCCCAACTTAGCTCGAAGCCATAGATCACAACACATATACTCTATTAATGTCGTAATATCATGGTGAGATTAAACTCACTCCATCATAAGCTCGTGGAAACACGAATCATCTGGAATTTTAACTCTTCTGTAATTCTTGCATTTACTCACACAACAGTTAAGCCCACTCTCTAGGTGACCAATTTTTTTTTTTTACTAAGTCCTAAATTTTTCAAAAATTTCGGCAGAGCCTCCTTTGTAATTGGTCCTATCCACCTGCCAGAGAATCACCAAAACCATCCTAACAACACATCCACAACTTGACAAAGCATCACAATGCATATCAATTACATAAATCTAAATTGATACATGGACATGCGTTGCACCTATTTGAATCATAACACATAGAAAATACCCTTCAACCCTTCATTATTGGGCTATTCAACCAAGTAGGAATATATTCTTCCTTTAGTATTTTCGACCTTCGAGGTGGTCTCCTTGACTCAATGATTTCCTCATAATATATTTACGGAAGCGATCTGAGCTCCCAGACTTATCTAACTAGGAGACACGAAAAATATTCTTCACGCACCCATAACTCGGGCTACTCAACAAATTACAATAAGAAATGAATCACTTAACAGTTCATCTACTATCCAGTAGGCTTCCTCGCCACTATCAAGTCGTACAAATACACCTCGCAACACTAACATACTCATCACGTGGATATCCAACCGTCATTCCGGCTAAAAAGGACAATAATGAACATATGAGTTCAATATAGCGTTACGATGTGAAAGTCCGGGGTTTCAAACTCTCAGAATAGCATTTACATCTATTACTCACCTCTAACCGGCCGTAGACTAGTCCGCAATGCCCTTTCCTTTTGAATCGACCTCTTCGCGCATCGAATCTAGTCAAAACCACAACGAATACGTTACAATAGGCTAAGGGAATAAAACCCAATCGAAAAGACTCGAAAAATGTCGAAAATCCCGAAATTAGCAAAACCCGAGCCCCGGGCCCATTTCTCGAAAAATTACGAAAGTCACATCATCGGATTCCTCGTCTCGCCACGAGTCCGTACATATAAAATTTACCAAAATTGGAGTTCATTTGACCCCTCAAATCACCAAATCTTATTTTCAAATCTCTAGGCCTAAATCCTCAATTTTTCTACAATTTTCATGCTCAAATCCATACATAATTGATGTACTTAACTCAAAATAGGTGGGGATAACTTACCTTCACATTGATGATGAAAATCCCCTCTTGAAGCTCCCCAAAAATCGTCCATACTTTGAAGAAATGAAGAAAAGTGAGCTAAATCCGTGTATAAAAGAATCTGCCTGTGCTTCGTCGAGTTGTACCTTGCACTTGTGCTATACAAGTTGTACATCCTATTAAAATTGTTCCTTGTCGGACACCTTCTGTTTAAACACCCATAATGTCTTGTATAAATATCCAAATGACAAACGGTTTGAAGATTTAGAAACTAGACTCAAAGATCTTTAATTTGATAGGTTGTACACCACATAACTCTTTATATATCCCGAGATATGAGCTTCTAAAGTGCATCGTAAATTCTATCCAGCAGCCCTTTTCGATCCATCGTAACTTTCTGAGATGATATCCAAATCGCAAATGGTTTAGCTTTCCGAAAACTAGAATGTATGTGCTACAACTTTAGTGTTTTGCACTTTTTCTGATTTCTTATAAATTACAAGATATGAGCTTCCAAACTGGACTACTCGCAACAGAATTTCTGCAATTTTTCCTAAGTCCGAAATCATTCCGAGACACCTCCGAAACACTCCCGAGCCCTCGGGGCTCCAAACCAAATATGAACACTGACTCTAAAACATCACACGAACTTGCTCGAGCGATCTAATCACCAAAATAACATCAAAATCAATGATTTGAGCCTTAAATCCAAGAATTCTTTCAAATTTCATAAACTTTCAAATTTTCCAATTTAAGGCCGAAACCCGTCAAACAACGCCCGTTTGTAACCAAACTTTACAGGAAGCACTTAACCAACATATATGACATGTACCGGGCATAGTAACCAAAATACAAGCCCGATACCATTACTTTCTGATCAAATTTCATTTTCATTTTCCTTAAACATTTTCAGAAAATAATTTCACGAAAAAATTCATTTCTCGGGCCTGGGACCTCGGAATTCGATTTCGGAAACACGTTCAACTCCCATAGTTTTCTATGGACCTTTCAAGACCGAAAAATCACGGGTCCGGGTCCGTTTACCAAAAATGTTGACCAAAGTCAACTTTAACAATATTAAATATCAAAATTCTTCAAATTTTTCACATAATTCATATATTTCATCACAAAAATATTCCGGACACAATCCTAAGTCCCAAATAACCTAACGAAGCTATCCAAACTGTAAAATTTGCATTTTGAATCCGATATCAAAATTTCCACTTCCGGCCAAATTTTCTAAAAAACCTTCAATTTTTCCTCTTTAGCCGAACGACTCCAAAATGACCTACGAACTTCCGAATTCACTTCCGATCGCGCTCCCAAATCCAGAATCACCATACGGAGCTACTCCCAATCTCGGAATCCCAAACGGACATCAATAACACTGAAATGCATTTTAAACCAAACTGATGCAATTTCTTCTAAAATGCTATCTTCCACAATAGGCGCCAAAACGCTCCCGGGTTATCCAAAACCCGATCCGGGCATACGCCCAAGTCCGAAATCATCATACGAACATGCTGGAACCTTCGGATCCCAATTCCAAGGTCGGTTACTCAAAATTCCAATCCTAGTTCATTTCTTCAATTTTAAGCTTTCAAAATGAGAATTTCCATTTAGATTTGACTCCAAACTTCCTGAATTTTAATTCTGACCATACACATAAGTCAATATACCTGGGATGAAGCCACTCATGGCCTCAAGCTACTGAATGACGCGCCGGAGCTCAAAACGACCGGTCGGGTCGTTACAAGTAATATGCTAGTGAATTAGAATTTTCTAAATACTTGAAATAAATTCATTGTCTATGCATAAAAATTTGTGAAAGTTTTATAGAACATTCTTGAGTGTAGAAAAATACAAAAATTAGATAAAATATTATATAATTTTGTCGATTTAACATAAAAGAAAAGGGAAAACTTTAGCGAAGGAAAAATAAGTTCTATAAGTGATCGAAAAATAAGAGATTGAGAAATATATAAGCCTTTCAAAGTGAAGCAGGATGGTGATCAACCAGTTCATGCACAACAATTATTTATTTATTTCATCCTTCAACAAAAAAGAGCGAGGGACCTGAGTTGTTGACATGAAAAATAGAAGAAAGTTCTGCTTATTCATTTGATTAAGAAATACTCATCATATCATAGTGGAACTATAATTTGCTTAAAGAAAGACATGACAATAGAAAGTGACAAGGTGGATAAATAAATGAATATGACATGTGATAATTGTAACAAGTTGGTAAAAGTTTACTAACCTTTCAGATGCATGTATCTGGTTCAGTTGAAGATGGTGTTGATGAAGGCTGACCAGAGTATGTGCTTGCAAGTTGTGCAACTGTATTCTCCAAGTTATCCAGGCGTCTATTTAGTGATAGATTTTTTTTCCGAGTTGCATTCAACTCATCCAACAGTGCAGCCTTAGAGGAATTACCACCTTTTAACTCCTTAGCGGTTATTCCACCACCAAATCCAACAACATTGCTCTTGCATTGAGGTCCAAAGCACCTTTTTACAACCTCAATATTTGTAAGAGACGGCTCGGATTGTACCAGTTCTTAAATTTCGGCCTAAAAAGGTATAATATTTGAAATAATGTAATACTTTGATAAAAGGAAGGGTGTAAAATGAAATTTATCAATCAACATACATATTTTTCATTGGTTTCAGGTTCGACAAGCTTATCGTCCTTCTTACGAGTCTCAAAGAAAATAGTCTCCATATCTGGTGAATTACCATTTTTGCCTCCCTTCGCATTTAAATAAACAAGTCACACAATTCTTTTAAACAAAGATGGGGTTTCTTAATACAATAGCACAATTTATTTACCAGATCGTAAATAATCTCTCTGATAGGCTTGCTGCCCGTACGATGAGGCATAATAAACTTAGACCTATTCACTGAGTTTCTCATACTTCTTTCCTATAACAACAACAGAAAATAGAAGGTGTGGTCTGCCGCTTAAAAATTAAGATGCTATAAATATTTATGAAGCCATACCTTAAACTTTTCAGATAAGAAGTACTCCTTGACCAACCATTCCCAATCACTCTTGTCGACCCCCTCTGGCACATCCTTTAGAATGTCGCGCAATGGCTTAGACTTCACAATCAAGTGCAGTTATCCTCTCCAATTACTCCATAACCTTCTCATATGTTTCAAGACATTATCTCTTTGACTATTTATGTCAGCACTGTCAAATTTGTCCTATAATATTTAAAAACATCATCAAACATGAAACTCAAAAGTTTGAGATAAACAAAGAAGAAAACTTAAACCAACAATATGAAATTAAATATTTGAGAGTTACTAGTGACAAATTAATTTATCTCTTAAGATGACGTGATTATTAAATGCAAAAATAGTCTCGACATCATAATTCGACCTTATATGAACATTCCAAAACAACATGAGAGAAGAGCAGATTCATCGATATGATTCATAATATACATTCAACAAACAAAATGCTCTACTATAAGCCTCACCAGGTCATGTCATCTTGTTTTGCAAATTGAACACTTACTTTTGACTTTGAAACATCAACTTCTCAAGTTGAACTATTTGGTAAAGTCCATCTCAGCTAAAGGTCAAATATGTTATGTTCAGCTAACTACATGCTTAAAGACATATGTGCTTTATTAGCTTTTGGAGATTAATATATGGCTGTAGTTGGTTTCTAGTGTTGTATAACTTGTTCATGGTCTTTTTGTAGTTGGAAGAAGGGCAAGTGAGAATGCAATCAAGACTGGAAGAGGAGGAGGAAGCCAAGGTAGCTCTAATGAGCAGGATACAGAGGCGAACTAAACTGATCCTTGTTTCTTCAGAGAATTCAATCCTTGGGTATTTGGGTGATGTTGTCGGGCCTCAGAAGCATTCATTTGTCGAACATCTGAGTCAACAAGCAACCAAATAAGACTGATTCACCTAATGGGATGTAACCACAACACACTCGTAGTGCTGATTTTTTATATCTTTAATAATTTATACCATTTCAAAAAAAGTTTCTAGTTCCTATTACATAGATACTTCTCTTCTAAAAGTGTATCAGTACTCATTAACATAAGGAATGACATGATTTGATGATTTTTTTGTACTAAAAAAAGGATGTTATTGTCTTTCTAGGGGAAAACATTTCTTACTACCTTTGAAGATGAGAAAAAATACAATAAAGACCATAGGAAAAGATACTGCTAAGAAATGGATATTTTTCTCAGTTTATGATGCAGAAGAAATAGGATATTGGGGTTCTTTAGGAAAGCACAATAAACTATATGTTTCTACTCATTTAATTCTCTTTTTGAATTCCTATAAACCAAAAAAAATAATATAACAACTCGACAGATGTAATGATGTAAAGTCACTAGTATTTTATTTTCATTTGTGAACGAAGAAAAGGAGAAGGCAAAACAACAAGATAATACTTTAAATTCTTACAGTAACAGCTTCCCACATATGGTCCAGTTTATATTCTTCAATGTCTGCCCATGAGTGTACGCGCAGTGGGCACATATTATGGTCACGAACTAATATACCTAAGTGTCTCACAAATGAGGTTGAACCCAACAACTCGATTGTGGTAGAAAGTGACGCTGAACGTTTCTCCAACTTTGAGTCTTAGAACATTTTTACACCAATTCTTCCTCTCACTTTTTTGCCTTTTCAGATTCGCATGGACCTGATAATTTAAAATTTAATTCAAACAATAAAAAAGTGGTAAGTGGCAGTGCAATAACAACAAAAAGATATTACAACTTGAAACAGTGAAATACTTATTTCGTTTCTTTGAGTGTCTTGCATCACTTCAACTTCTTGTGGGAGGGAAACATCATCTTCTAGTGGATCAAAACCAGGAGGTGCAAGACTCCTATTCTGAGCTAGTTCGTTCAGATAAGAAGCTTGTGCATTACAATTTTTACTTTTGCCAATCGGGAGTCTCTGTTCAGCGTTTACTCTTACCGAACCCAAAGTTCTGAAGTTTTGCCCTCGTCCCCTTGCTAAGGCGCCAAGTGCAACAAATGAATGCTTAACAGTCTTTGAAGTTGATTCCATTTTAAACTTCTGAGATTTTGATGGATTCATCTCAACCTAATACAACAAAAGAAAGCAGAGTGTTGCTAAGCTAACTTGATAAGAAAAAATAGTTCAACAATTTGTCAATAAGAAAAGGGATGCCTACTAGCACTTTGACTCTTTTTGAGGAATGGGAGTGCATTACAACCTAAATGTATTAACAAGAAACAATATTTGGATTATAAAAATATCCCCACAATTCTTCACAATTGTTTCCAACAACTGAAACATGGAAACTAAAATGAGTAATCATTCTATTCATAGATATAATTGCAACCCAAGAAGGTGATACAATGTTTATAAAAACTTTATAGTTTAAGCTCTAAGGAGTTCATAAGAGTTCAAGGGTCTTTAACAAGTAAGATGTTGTTTGCACTAAAAGAAGAGTATACCGACTTTTTCTCTCAAGCTTATTAGATATTTACTTCTCTTTCAAAACATCTTGAACTTTAGCCGTAATGTCTATCCGATGCAAAGAGGAATAGCATTCTAATATTTTCTTATCTTTTTATGCACCGACTATCCTCCCACATCCTGAAGCACTCTCCCAAATAGTTAGGCATATTCCAATGGAGTCCATAGAGATTGGAGAACGTGCTCCATAGATCAGTATCCAGCTTTCACTGAGGGAGCAGGTGACTGATTGTCTATTCTTTCTTTTCACACATAAAGCATCTCTTACGCTGTTGTATCACCTTCATAACCTGGAGTAACGCTGCTCCTAAGTATGCTATTGGCACCTCATTTGCCTTACAGAGAGTTAGCTCAATATATGGCTAAGGTCTTGTGAGATATGCAGGTTTGAGGAATCCTTACGTTTCCAAAAAGTTAAATCATTCCAACTCAAAGCCTTCTTGATCATCATGCTGAAGCTTTTCATCACGAACAGGAGAAGCAGAGGAGATATCAGAACTTTCCCTCCCCCTCTCTCCCCCTCCCACCCCCAAGTCCCTCTGGTGAAACCGTTTTGGTCCTCAGACACCAAGCTGTCTATGCCAATTGGCTACACAACACTAGCCTTCCATGTGACCTCTAAGCATCCCATGCTCCTCCTAGGGTGACTTGAACATGAACAGTATACTTGTCCACTCTAATCATTGTCCTAATTTGCTTCAGCTGTTTGACTACCAGACACATATGCATCCTAAGACAACACCTCTTCAGTAATATATAGGGTACAATTAAGGTTCTAGGATTTTAAATTTTTCCAAAGGAAATATAGAAACTGGGAAAAGAATAGATTATAAAGCCTATGCCACTAAAGTAAGGTATACATATGTCCATATTGATCGACAATAAAGTACTGAGATTTGCATGCATGCACTTTAGGTTTCAACGGGGATCTAACTAGTGCAACTAAACGCGCTAATTAGATGAGTCCAATATGAACATTGTAAAGAGTTTAACAAATTAAAAGCAAACATGATAAAGTTCCAAACCTCAATGAGTTCTTTTCCTTTTCATTTGTGTAGAATTATCTAACTCCTCAAAATCACCATCCTCCTTCTTCATAATGTCAACAAAATCATGAGGTTGAACTTTTTGTACAACATGCCATCCTTTATTGGAAAGATCATCAGCATAAAATACTTGTAATGCTTGGTTGGCTAATACAAAAGGCTCATTTATTTTCAGAAAGCGTTGGCGGTTAACACTTACAATGCCATATTCAACTACTTTAACTCCCTTTTCTTGGTCATATATATCAAACCACTTACATCGAAACAAAATCACTCTTCTACTTCCAACAAATTGTAACTCAAGAATCTCGGTTAGTTCTCCATAGTAATTAATATTTTTATTCTCTTTATCTGTCTCACCAACTACAACCACCCTACAATTCTGAGTTCTTAAATCTTTATCATAGTCTTGCACATGAAACCTATATCCATTAACAACGTAGCCATGGAAACTTGTTACATATGGCGTAGGACCACGTGACAATGAGACCAAATCTATCATTTTCTTACTATCATCGTGTTTGTGCAGACCTGCAACCTATCATGAACAAGTACATAATTTAACAAATACTATTTGCATACTTGGTTTGAAAACTAATAATTTCTTATTAGTACTCACCTTTTCTTTTAACCAACTAATGAATTGCCGATCCAAAGTTTCTTGAGAGTTAATAGCTGGATTTTGTGAAAACTCTCTACAAAAATTGAAGAATAATATGTCATTTTAAATAAAAAAGTTAGAGAATGTATAAGTAAATTATTGGATCAAATCATTGCTTACTCGAGAAATGGTTGAACTTCATCACAGTTCTTTAAAATATAAATATGTGCTTGCTCGAATTCATATGAATCAAATCTGTATTGTTTTCCACCTCTTAAAGCTCTTCCAGATTCACAAAAAAAAATTGTTAAACCTCCATCACATTCTACAACACCACCATCACAATTCCATTCAAGGCGATTAAATTTTGTTTCCATTGTATGTAAATACCTTGAACATAAGGTCAAACATTCAGTTGCTAAATACCCCTCTGCAATAGAACCTTCTGGGCAAGCCCTATTACCAACTAAAGACTTCATAAAGTATATGTATCGCTGCATTGGATACATATGCTGATATTGAGTAGGTCCAGCAATCTTAGCTTCATTAGCTAAATGAATTGGCAAGTGCTCCATGGCATCAAAAAAGTAGGAGGGAATACCTTTTCTAACTTGCACTCAGTTTTCGGAATTTGGCCATCAATTTGTTCTAATTCTTCCATGCTTAAACATTTTGCTCCAAGAATGTTGAAAAATAAAGACAACTCAATAAGTGGTTCACTCACAGATTTGCAAAGCATTCCACGTATCGCAAGTGGGGCTAATATTGTAGTAATATGGCAATCATGACTTTTTAAGCCTGAAATTTTACGATCTTTAAGGTTGACACATTGAGAAATGTTTGATGAAAATCCATCCGGGACCTTCAGATTTTTTAAGAAATCACAAAACTTGTACTTCTCTTCAGGAGATAATGTGTAACATGTTGTTGGTAAGTCATATTTATCCCCATTTTTTATTGGATGCAAATTCTTTCCTTATATTCATCGCTTGCAAATCTATCTGAGTTTTTATGGTGTCTTTGGTTTTTTCATTGATATTTAAGAGTGTCCCCAAAATATTATCACTTATGTTCTTCTCAATATGCATCACATCTAAATTATGACGCAACAATAGAGTTTTCGAATATGGAAGATCAAAGAAAATACTCTTCTTATTCCAATTATCACCCCTGCTCTCGTGTGATATTTTAATCTTCTTCTTTGGATCCTTTGTTAGTTGTAACCCATCTAAATCAGCCACTTGACCAAGTATATCTTCGCCGGATAATATTTTTGGTGGTAATCGTCACTCCTTATTGTCATAAAATGACTCTTTATCATTCCTCTATTTAAGATCAAGAAAAGAAAGCGTTTATGGCCCATATAACACTGCTTTTTACCATTTTCTAACCTAATTGAGGAAGTTTCTTTATTGTAACAAGGGCAAGCCAATTTACCTTTTGTACTCCATCCAGACAAATTCGCATATGCTGAAAAATCATTAATGGTCCATAGCAAAGCTACATGTAACATAATGTTCTTTCTAGCCGACGCATCAAAGGACTCCACTCCAGTTTTCCATAATTCCTTTAATTCTTCAATCAAAGATTGGAGATAAACATCAATAGCATCTCCCAGACTCTCAGGACCAGGGATAAGCATCGACAAAATAAAATTCTCTTTCTTCATGCATAGCCAAGGTGGTAAATTATAAGGAATAAGTACCACTGGCCAAATGCTATATGGAGTTTTGAAATTTCCAAATGGTTGAAAACCATCTGTAGCAAGTCCTAGTCGAACATTACGAGACTCAACAACAAAAGATTGGTGAAGTTCATCAAACGTTTTCCATGCTATTGAATCAGCTGGGTGCCTCATTATACCATCATCAACTCTTTTGTCATGATGCCATGTCATCAAAGAAGATGTCTTTGAGGACATAAATAATCTTTGAAGTCTTGGCTTAGAGGAAAATAACGTAAAATCTTATATGGTATTTTTTTTCCACTTCTACATTTTATTTCCCTGCTATGTTTATCCTCTTTCCACCTAGATGCACCACAAACTTTGCAAAATTGAAGAAGCCCATCATCCTTCCGATATAACATGCAATCATTCTTACATGCATCAATCTTCATGTAAGAAAGCCCAAGGTCCCGAATTATCTTTTTTGCTTCATAATATGAAGCTGGCAAATTTGATTCATTAGGAAACAAATCTTCCTTCAACATTTTCAACAACATTGTAAATGACTCATTACTCCAACGACCAATACTTTTAATGTGAAGCAATTTAATCACAATAGAAAGTTTAGAAATTTTTGAACCTTCGTACAGTGGTTGATCAAAATCCTTTAAGAGCCTATAAAAAAAATTTGCTTCCGGATTTGGTTCCTCCTCAACAAAATCATCACCGCCCGTTTCTATATTGTCTCTATCGAAATTGGGGTATAAATATCTTAAAATCACATGTATTTCATCTTCACCGTCACTATATTCAACGTCATTATCATCTGCAAGCTCAGAATCTGAATGTGGGTCACCTAACCTCTCCCCGTGGTGATACCACAAAGTATAATTTTGAATTATTCCATATACTATTAAATGTGACTTAACCTGCTCACGTTTTCCTAAATATGCATTACCAAATTTGACGCATGCACAACGTATTGTGTGTGTTTCTCCTAGTCTTGTAAAAGCATAATCCAAGAATTTCTCCACCCCAAGTTTATAAGCATCATCAAGTCGATCATGAATAAGTTGCATCCATTGTTTGTCAGGTTCCATAATCTAGTACATGCATAATATGTATACAATAAAATTATATTAACAAAATAATGCAAAAGGAGTAAGAAGTAAATGGAATAAAATTCATTTACATAGATTAAGAATCTATGAATATTCATATAGTTGCATAAATAATTTAACTGGTTAATTAAGAATTTATGAATACATTAGATTGTCAATTATCTTTATCAATGTAATCTAACATGACTTGTAATCTTTGTAGTTTATATAAATATTGGCTTGATTAACCGTATTTCTAATTTTTCTAGCACGAGTTCCGGCATAATCGATTGTGTTCTGGCCATTAACTTTTCCTTTTCCCTAGTTAGAAAG
Organism: Nicotiana tabacum; assembly: GCF_000715075.1. NCBI lineage: Eukaryota > Viridiplantae > Streptophyta > Magnoliopsida > Solanales > Solanaceae > Nicotiana > Nicotiana tabacum. The sequence continues at coordinate 94,173,704 of NC_134095.1, read as the reverse complement.
TCTTGTTTTTTGTCATCAAGAGCTTAAAACTATGTACTTTCACAAGTTTTAATTTCAAAATAAAGATGGTAACTTTTTGGTTTATCGGCTGCTAATTTTTATCTGTTTAATTGGTTTTGCAAAATATGAAGCTCCACTTTTGAGATAAACACAGAGATCCCATAATGAGATTTGATGCCTATTACGTATTCAGTTTATCAATTTACACAACAAATTTGCATGACAAATTTCCATAAAAATGCAGCAGCAATTGTCCGTTTTCATACAGAAATCCCACCAAATTCATATAGCAAAATGAAAGCAAGGTAACAAATAAGACGTCCTCTGGTAAACCAACAGATTATACAAACTCACAAAATGAAAATGCAGCAAAATCCACTCCCAGTAGCGCTGTTGACCTTGCGAAAATTCTGAAATTCTACTTATTGTTTAAGGGGTTCAAAGCAGAAGTTATTCTACGTATTTTGAGTCTAGATTACTTAAAGTTGAATGTTCTGTTATATATATATATATATATATATATATATATATATATATATATATATATATATATATATATATATATATATATTGGTGATTGATAAATCGGTCTGGGGCCGATCCTTTGGACCAACTGTAACCTTCAAAACTTGGTAGATAATGGGCCCGCCCCTCTACTGTAACGACCCGACCGGTTATTTTGAGCTTTTACACTTTGTTCGTCAGTTCCTGGGCATTATTTGTGTGATGACCCGGCCCGTCGTCTCATGAGTTACCGCCTCGTTTCCCCCATTTTTATGCTTCTTCATGTTTCGTTATCGGTATTCGGTGTTAGAGTTAAATCGGATTGGCTTTGATAGGAAATGAGACACTTAGTCTCTTTAAGGAAGACTTGTTTTGGAAAAAGTTAACCGGATGTTGACTATTGAGTTAGAGGGCTCAGATATGATTTCCGGTGATTCGGTTAGCTTCGGGGGATGATTTGTGGCTTAGGAGTGTGATCGGAATTTATTTTGGAGGTCCGGAGTAGAATTAGGCTTGAATTGGCGAAGTTAGTATTTTGGCAAATTCCGGTTGGCAGGTGAGATTTTGATACGGGGGGTCGGAATGGAATTTCGAGAGTTGAAGTAGCTTCGTTAGGTGATTTTGGATATGTGTGCAAAATTTCAGGTCATTCGGACGTGGTTTGGTCAAGTTTTTGATCGAAAGTGTATTTCAGAAGTTTTTAGAAAATTAGGCTTGAATTCGATGAGTTTTGGGTAATTTGATATTGTTTAAGGTGTTTTGATGATTGGAAGAGGTTTGAATAATGTTATGAATTATGTTGGCATGTTTGGTCGGGGTCCCATGAGGCTCGGATAAGTTTTGGAAGAGTTTTTGGAAGATGTTGTCGTTTGAGCATAAGCATGTAATGATCCAAAGGTCCATTTTTAGTTCTAGAGATCGAAATTTTATTTCAAGATTTCCAGAATTTAAATAATGAATTATAGGAGTGATCTGGAAAGTTTGGTCTAACTTAATCAAGTCGCGATTGGGTTTTTGACACGAAACATGAGTTAATTGTTTAACGAGAAAAATGGGTATTGAACTGAGAAAAAGAGCTCCGAATTGAGTTCCGATTGAAGTTCTACGTTCGTACTATTATTTTTGACTCATAGAAACAAGAATCATCGAATTCCGAGTTCGTATGATGGAGTTTGAGCCATTTTAGTGAAAAGAAAAGTGATGCAATTTCTTTGGTTGCTGCTGTATTTTTTTTAGCAGCATGAACAGTAACCCCCGCGCGCGAACAGTGACCTCGCGCATGAACAATAACCGCACGCGTGAACAGTACTTCCGAAAAATTCTGGGCAGTGAGTTTATAAAACACTTCATCCGCGATTTTGGATCATTTTTCCTCCATGGTTGATCATTTTGAGAGCTTCTTGGTGGAGATTAAAGAAGGATTCAAGGGGGAACGACTGAGGTAAGTTTCTTGGACTTAGAACTCATTTTTATTGTGAACGCCACCGAGAGATTCATGAAATATAAGCCTACAAATCAAGAATTAGGGCTTGAATTTTGAAACCAAAAAATTAGGATTTGATGGGTCATTTGAACTCGGATTTGGGAGTTCTTGGTATGTATAGACTCGTGGCGAGACAAGGAATCCGGTGATGGTAATTTTCTGAGTTTTCGAGACGTGGGCCGGGGCTCGAGTTTTGTCAAATTCGTGAATTTTGATATTTTGCGATTGCTTTCGATTGGGTATTGTCTCTTTAGCATAATGCGACATATTCGTTGTGATTTTGGGCAGATTTGTCGCACGAGGAGGGTAATTTGAGAGGCAAGGGCATAGCGAGCTAGACTTCGACCGTCTTGAGGTGAGTAATTGATGTAAATGATGTCCTGAGGGTTTGAAACCCCGAAATTTCACATCATAATGCTATATTGAGGTGACTTGCACGCCGGATAACGGCGTGGGGTAGAGCACCATTGGGGATTGTGACTTGGTCCGTCCCGAGAGATATTTGTACCGTGTTTTCTACTTGAACTAAATTGAGAATCATCCTTACTTAGATTTAATTGTTACATTTGGGCTTCTTGCCAATTATTTGAATCCTTCAGGGATTGATATCACTGCTTTCACATATTTTGCATATCATTTGACCTCAGTCCAAGGTTTTAAATACTGTTTTGCAAACTCAGCCATCTTTCTAAGATTTAAAAACTTAAATGATATTTCTAAATGATATTCCGGGCTGAGAACTACTGTTTTACAAATGCCCAAGGGGCTTATGATGGTTTCTGGACTGAGCATGGATCGGGCTGCGCGCCGCAGTAGTATTACATTGATATTGAGGCTGAGAGCCTGGTGAGTACATTGATATTGTGGCCGAGAGCCTAGTTGATTATACTGAGATTGATATGAGGCTGAGGGCCTAGATTTGATGCCACGAGATGGCTTGATATTGAGCTTGGGCTGTAGGAGCCCCTCCGGAGTCTGTACACACCCCCAGTGAGCGCCGTCGACGATAAATAAATGGATGGCTCGGGCTGCATGCCGTAGTGGGTACTAGAGTGTACCATCATATGCATTGCATTGCACTCATGCATTTGTTTTTATCGGTTATACCTGTCTCAGTATTTGGTACTCTGATTTAATTGACTTGTTGTTTCACTATTTGTTGTTCTAAATTGCCAGTTATAGTTTACTTTGTATTTTTCCATGATTTCTTATTCTCAGCCTTTATTTATGTTTATTACTCACTGGGTCGGAGTACTCACATTACTCCCTGCACCTTGCGTGCAGATCCAGGTACACCACAGGCTGAGTGAGGATTTGTTTAGCTGAACAGCAGTATCCGGGAGTATTGAGGTAGCTGCATGGCATTCGCATCCTTGATCTCTACCCTCTATCTCTATCTTTTATTTCACATTTTTTTTCTAGATAGACTTGTAATAGGTGGATATTCTGTATTAGAGGCTCATATTCGTGACACTGGATTCTATTGGGCTATGGTGTGGTATTTTAATTGAACTTCCGCAGATTTTATTATTAATTATACACTTGAATGTAATGACTTAGTAAATTCTCTATGATATTTATCTATAATCTGAATAAGAATTTGGGATAATGTTGTTGAATGGTCGGGCTTGCCTAGCAGTGTGTTGGGCGCCATCATGACCGGGTTGGGGTAGTGACAAGTTGGTATCAGAGCCTAGGTTAATTGGTCTCACGAGTTATGAGCTGGTTTAGTAGAGTCTCGCGGATCGGTACAGAGACGTCTGTATTTATCCTCGAGAGGCTGCAGAACCTTTAGGAAAACTTCATATTCTTGAAATTCTTGTCGTGCGACTTTGTTGATCCGAACACTAAAAATTTCTATCAATCTATTCTCTCGAAGATGGCGAGGACTCATGCTACTGGACGAGGTGGACGACCACCAGTACCACCCACTGATGCCACCAGAGGCCGTGGACGCGGTCGTGGGCGTGGCAGAGGTAGAGTAGCGCGGGTAGCACCTGTTAATCCACCAGCTGCCCCAGTTCCAGATCAGGCTCCAACAACTGTACCAGTTCAAGCACTAGCTATGCCTATTGTGATTCTGGGTCTTCAGGAGACCTTGGCTCAGATTTTGACAGTTTGCACTGGGCTAGCTCAGGCGATCTCAGCCACTACGCCGCAGCTACTTCACAGGCCAGGGAAGGCACCCAGACTCCTGTTAATCGCACAGCTGAGCAGGTTGTGCAGGGATTGCAGACACCGAAAGTTGTTCCAGCTCAGTTGGTTGCACCAGTTCAGAACCTTGTGGTCCCAGCTATGCCAGACAATGAGCAGCGTCGTCTCGAGAGATTTGGTAGTCTCTAGCCTCCGACATTTAGTGGTGCAGAGGGCGAGGATGTCCAGGGTTTTCTCGACAAGTGTCAGCGTATGCTTCGCACCGCAGGGATTTTGGAGTCGAGTGGTGTATCTTTTACTACATTTCAGTTCCAGGGAGCTGCATTTACCTGGTGGGAAGATTTTGAGAGACGTAGACATGTTGGTGCAGCGCCCCTTACTTGGCAGCAGTTCTCCACTCTATTTCTGGAGAAGTATGTACCTCAGTCCCGCAGAGAGGAGCTGCGTAGGCAGTTTGAGTGGTTGACTCAGGGAGATATGTTCGTGACTCGGTACTAGATGAGATTTTCACAGTTGGCTCATCATGCTACTTGGATGATTCCGACGAATCGTGAGAGGATCCGGAGATTCGTGGATGGTCTTAACTACTCTCTCCGCATTTTTATGACTAGAGAGAGAGTATTAGGTGTTTTGTTCGAGGGTGTGGTTGACATTGCTTGTGATATTGAGACAGTTCGCCGCAGAGAGAGAGGAGAGGGAGGCCAAGAGGCCTAGAGGTTCAGGCAGTTTCAGTGGTGCTCCGTCTAGGGGCCAGTTTCAGCGTGTTAGAGGTCGTTCCTTCAGACCTCCTCAGCCGACCCATCCAGAGTATAGTAGGACATCTTCAGACCGTGGTCATCAGGGATTTCAGCAGGGCCAGTCATTACTTAACGCTCTCCCAGCTCAGAGCTCATCCTATGCCCCTTCAGTTCAGGGTTCATCTGCACCGAGTGCATCGGCTGGTCATTCAGGTGTGGGGGGTTCCCTCCAATTCCCTTCTCTAGTACCTGGTAGTTGCTATGAGTGTGGAGAGTTTGGTCATATAAAGAGGCAGTGTCCTTGACTTCGTGGTGGTCAGTTTCAGTAGAGGGGCCAACCTTCATTTTCTGCTCCAGTTTCTTCAGCACCCGCCCAGTCAGCTAGAGGTGGAGGTCAGGCATCCAGGGGTCGCCCCAGAGGGGAAGGTCAATCAGGCGATGGCCAGGCTCGTTTCTATGCTATTCCAGGCAGGACAGATGCTATTGCTTCAGATGTTGTCATTACAGGTATTGTTCCAGTCTACCACAGAGATGCCTCTGTATTATTCGATCCCGGATCCACCTATTCTTATGTGTCCTCATATTTTGCTCATCATTTGGGTACGACCCGAGGGTGTCTTGCTTTACCTATGCACGTATCTACCCCGGTGGGCGATACTATTATTGTAGACCATGTGTATCGGTCTTGTATTGTGACTATTAGGGGTTTGGAGACCCGAGTTGATTTATTGTTATTGAGCATGGTAGATTTTGATGTTATTCTGGGCATGGATTGGCTATCTCCATGTCATGCTATTCTAGACTGTCATGCGAAGATAGTTACTTTGGCTATTGCGGGTGTTCCGAGGATCGAGTGGCATGGTATGACTGATTATGTTCCTAGCAGAGTAATTTCCTTCTTGAAAGCCCAGCGTATGGTTGGGAAGGGTTGTCTATCATATCTAACTTTTGTGCGAGATGTTGGAGCTGAGACTCCTAGTATTGATTCTGTCCCAGTTGTGAGGGATTTTCTAGATGTATTTCCTGCAGACCTGCCGGACATGCCACCGGATAGGGATATCGATTTTGGCATTGACTTGGTGCCGGGCACCCAGCCCATTTCTATTCTGCCATATCGTATGGCACCAGCATAGTTGAAAGAATTGAAGGAGCAGCTTCAGGATCTCCTAGACAAGGGGTTCATTCAGCCTAGTGTGTCACCGTGGGGTGCGCCAGTTCTGTTTGTAAAGAAGAAAGATGGCACAATGAGAATGTGCATTGTCTACATGCAGTTAAATAAGGTAACAATGAAGAACAAGTATCATTTGCCTCGCATTGATGACTTATTTGATCAGTTTCAGGGAGCGAGGGTGTTTTCAAAAATTGATCTCCGTTCGGGCTATCACCAGTTAAAAATCAGGGACTCGGATATTCTTAAGACAGCTTTCAGGACTAGATATGGTCACTATGAGTTTCTAGTCATGTCTTTCGGGCTGACCAATTCCCCAGCAGCGTTCATGCATTTGATGAACAGTGTATTTTGGCCTTATCTGGATTCTTTTGTTATTGTATTTATTGATTACATTCTAGTGTACTCGCGTAGCCAGGAGGAGCACGCCAAACATTTGCGTGTAGTGTTGCAGAGATTGAGGGAGGAGAAGCTTTATGCAAAATGACATTCTTGGGACATATAGTGTCCAGCGAGGGTATTCAGGTTGATCTAAAGAAGATAGAAGCAGTGCAGAGTTGGTCTCGACCGTCCTCAACCACAAAGATCCGTAGTTTTCTCGGATTAGCAGGCTATTATCGCCGGTTTGTTCAGGGGTTTTCATCCATTGCGTCGCCCTTCACCAAGTTGACTCAGAAAGGTGCTCCATTTGTATGGTCAGACGAGTGTGAGGAGAGCTTTCAGAAGCTCAAGACAGTTTTGACCACAACTCCAGTATTCGTTTTACCATCAGCTACAGGTTCATATACTGTATATTGTGATGCTTCGAGAGTTGGGATTGGCTGTGTGTTGATGCAGGAGGGTAGAGTTATTACATATGCTTCTCGTCAGTTAAAGCCCCATGAGAAGAACTGCCCTATTCATGACCTAGAGTTGGCTGCTATAGTTCATGCCTTGAAGATTTGGAGGCACTATTTATATGGCGTATCTTGTGAGGTATTCACTGATCATCGTAGTCTTCCGCATTTTTTTAAGCAGAAAGACCTTAATCTGAGGCAGCGAAGGTGGCTTGAGTTGCTAAAAGATTATGACATCACTATTTTGTATCATCCGGGAAAGGCCAATGTAGTGGTAGATGCCTTGAGCCAAAAGGCAGTCAGTATGGGGAGTTTGGCGTACATTCCAGTTGGGGAGAGGCCATTTGCAGTTGATGTTCAAACCTTGGCTAATCGGTTTGTGAGACTGGACATTTCTGAGCCCAGTCGGGTGTTGGCTTGTGTGGATTCTCGGTCTTCCTTATATGATCGCATCAGAGAATACAAGTATGATGATCCACATTTGCTTGTCCTTAAGGACAGAGTTCAGCATGATGATTCCAGGGATGTGACTATAGATGATGATGGCGTATTGAGGATGCAGGGCCGTATATGTGTGCCCAATGTAAATGGGCTTAGAGAGTTAATTTTGGAGGAGGCCCGCAGCTTGCGGTATTCTCTTCATTCGGGTGCCGCGAAGATGTATCAGGACTTGAGACAACACTATTGGTGGAGAAGAATGAAGAAAGATATTGTACGTTATGTAGCTCGGTGTCTCAACTGTCAGCAGGTGAAATATGAGCATCAGAGACCGGGTGGTTTTCTTCAGCGGATGATTATTCCAGAATGGAAGTGGGAGAGAGTTACCATGGATTTTGTGAGTGGTCTTCCTCGGACTTTGAAGAAATTGGATTCTATTTGGGTGATTATGGATCGGCTGACCAAGTCCGCGCACTTCATTCTGGTGTGTACTACTTATTCTTCGGAGCGGTTGGCAGGGATATTTATCCGAGAGATTGTGCGATTGCATGGTGTTCCAGTTTCCATTATCTCAGATAGAGGTACTCAGTTTACTTCCCAGTTTTGGAGGACTTTTTAGCGAGAGTTGGGTACCCAGGTGGAGTTGAGCACAGCATTTCATCCTCAGACGGACGGACAATCCGAGTGTACTATTCAGATATTGGAGGATATGTTCCGTGCCTGTATGATTGATTTCGGAGGTTCTTGGTATGAGTTTCTTCCGCTTGCAGAGTTTGCGTACAATAATAGCTATCAGCAGATCGCACCGTATGAGGCTTTGTATGTGAGGCGGTGTAGATCTCCAGTTGGCTGGTTCGAGCCCGGCGAGGCTAGGCTATTGGAGACAGATTTGGTTCATGATGCCTTAGAGAAGGTGAAGGTGATTCAGGAGAGGCTTCGTACAGCGCAGTCGCGTCAGAAGAGTTATGCGGACCGGAAAGTTCGAGATGTGTCCTACATGGTTGGTGAGAAGGTCTTGCTGAAGGTTTCGCCCATGAAGGGTGTTATGAGATTTGGAAAGAAAGGAAAGTTGAGTCCACGATTCATTGGACCTTTTGAGGTACTTAGAAGGATTGGAGATGTGGATTATATGCTTGCTTTGCCACCCAGCTTGTCGAGTGTGCATCCGGTATTTCATGTTTCTATGCTCCGGAAGTATGTTGGGGACCTGTCCCATGTTTTGGATTTCAGCACGGTTCAGTTGGATGGTGATTTGACCTTTGATGTGGAGCCAGTTGCTATTTTGGGTCGTCAGGTTTGGAAATTGAGGTCAAAGGATATATCTTTTGTAAAAGTGCAGTGGAGAGGTCGGCCCATGGAGGAAGCTACCTGGGAGACCGAGCGGGAGATGCGGAGCAGATATCCTCACCTATTTGAGGCTTCAGGTATGTTTCTTGACTCGCTCGAGGACGAGCGTTTGTTTAAGTTGGGGAGGATGTGACGACCCGGCCCGTTGTTTCATGAGTAACCGCCCCGTTTCCCCCATTTTTATGCTTCTTCATGTTTCGTTATCGGTATTCGGTGTTAGAGTTAAATCGGATTGGCTTTGATAGGAAATGAGACACTTAGTCTCTTAAAGGAAGGCTTATTTTGGAAAAAGTCAATCAGATGTTGACTATTGAGTTAGAGGGCTCATATGTGATTTCCGGTGATTTGGTTAGCTTCGGGGGATGATATGTGGCTTAGGAGTGTGATCGGAATTTATTTTGGAGGTCCAGAGTAGAATTAGGCTTGAATTGGCGAAGTTAGTATTTTGGCGAATTCCGCTTGGCATGTGAGATTTTGATACGGGGGTCAGAATGGAATTCCGAGAGTTTAAGTAGCTTCGTTAGGTGATTTTGGATATGTGTGCAAAATTTCAGGTCATTCGGACGTGGTTTGGTCGGGTTTTCGATCGAAAGTGTATTTCAGAAGTTTTTAGAAAATTAGGATTGAATTCGATGAGTTTTGGGTAATTTGATATTGTTTGAGGTGTTTTGATGATTGGAAGAGGTTTGAATAATGTTATGAATTATGTTGGCATGTTTGGTCGGGGTCCCATGAGGCTCGGATAAGTTTTGGAAGAGTTTTTGGAAGATTTTTGTTGTTTGAGCATAAGAATGTAATGATCCAAAGGTCCATTTTTAGTTCTAGAGATCGAAATTTTATTTCGAGATTTCCAGAATTTAAATAATGAATTATAGGAGTGATCTGGAAAGTTTGGTCTAATTTCATCAAGTCGCGATTGGGTTTTTGACACGAAACATGAGTTAATTGTTTAACGAGAAAAATGGGTATTGAACTAAGCAAAAGTGCTCCGAATTGAGTTCCGATTGAAGGTCAATGTTCGTACTATTATTTTTGATTCATAGGAACAAGAATCATCGAATTCCGAGTTCGTATGATGGAGTTAGAGCCATTTTAGTGAAAAGAAAAGTGCTGCAATTTCTTTGGCTGCTGTTGTATTTTTTTTAGCAGCGTGAACAGTAACCCCCGCGCGTGAAATGTACTGCATTTGCTGTAGCGTTATGACATGGTTTACGTGTTTTCTTACTGCTCATCTTTCATTTATTTTTATTACTTACTAAGTTGGCGTACTCACATTACTCCCTGCACCTTGTATGCAGATTTATTGGAGTTAGCAAGGTAGCTGCCCGACGTTTGCAGCATTGCTCTTCTCCCTCTTGTCTTCCTTAGATTGTATTTAGTATATTTTTAGACTCTTCGTTGTATTCAGACCTTAGTAGATGCTCATAACTTGTGACACCCCGATGTCGGGCTTGTGTATTTATTCTGCACTGTTCATTTAGACTTACATTATGAGATATTTAATTAATTAAAAGCTTAAAATGACTTTTGAATAATGGTTAATTCGGGAATTGTGTCGGTCGGCCTAGTTTCACGATAGGTGCCATCACGACCGGGTCGGTATTAGGGTCGTGACAGAATCTCTTTGGAATCAACTCCAGGGCCATACTTGGTTTGAACGATAATAGCATATACTTCTTTGAATCCGGCCCTTTCAATACCGGTGGTGCCCCTAGGATCTGATCCATCCGAGCATGGAATTCTTTAGCATTTTGATCCATCCGATCATTTATTTCCCTCATGAACCTCATGATCTCAGTTTTAAAAGGATCATTTGTGTTATTATCATTTTCGGATCCATTGCCTACACCACCTGCTTATTTATCATTAAATCTAAACTCCTTCCTTGAAGCGATGTTACCGGCTCTTTGCACTATCCGATTTGCAAGCACGCTATTAGGGGCTCAAACTCCTCTATTGGAATTATTAGAGCCAACCGAAGGTGCTAGCTTGAGCTCAATCATAATCCGTTCATGTCTTGACAGATGATTCATAATATCCCTTTTCTGCGCACTCAGAACTTTCCCTATTTCGACAATAAGTTCATCATCCATATCATCAGGGTAGGACTCATCACACGCCGAGGATTTCGTTTTTCTTCCAAACTGGAGTTGTCTTATCATCGTCATTACAAGTTTTAGTTGTTGAATCATCACGATGATCTCCATCACAGAAAATATCCTCACGCTCGTTGTTTTTCCCAACATTAAAAGAGTTGTTAAATTCATTATTTGCCATATCTGCTTTTACTTTACTAAAGAAAAATGTCAAAATACTTTAGTAATAGATGAATAGATCAATGTAATACCACAACTGTCTATGCCCCACGGTTGGTACCAAACCGTTTACTCGTAAAATGGTACAATTGAATTTATAACGTAGTTTATAGACATGTAAGAATAAGAAGTATCTAAGTACAGAAATAAATTAATTAAGAAAATTTAAAGAAAATACAAACTGGTTGTGACCTTCTCCGGAAGTAAGAATAAGAACAGAGTATTGAGCAAAAAGATGTAAATAGAAAGCAAGAGTAAGTTTTGCCCTTTTGCGTACAAGTATTTCGTGTCTACAATGAGTAGAAATTCTTCTATTTATAGCTAAATTCAAGGAGACAAGATCCCCAAATCTAGTTTTCTTTAATATGAATAAAGACCCCTCTTGATAGATGCATAACGGTTGAGTATAAGTGCAAATATTTTTTGTAACGGTCGCTTCTTAAATGTTTCCTTCTTCAACTAATACCTCACTTTCAAACTTTCATCTCTGGTTCCAATATCTTCGGAACTCACACAACAGCGGTTACATAGGCAGGACCGATGCCAGCTATTTGCTGACTCATACCTTACTTGTCTTTACTACGTGTTAGCTCGGCGAACGTTCACCTGGCATTCATCAATTATCCCTATACAATTGCTACATAAAATATCTATCATTACGTTTTGAGATGCTATCTATCTCTAATTCATCACTAAATTAGATTTATGATGAATTTTTATTGTTTAACTCGATAATTTGCTCATTGCTACTTTTTTCGTTGCAGTTAACCAGTCTAGAATACGTGGTACCTAGAAGATCATATTGTATATAATTAAAATTTAAAAAAAGGAAACATAGTAGATTATTGACTTTCAAAACTATCTTGGTCATTGTATAATTTGTCAGGCCATTTTCTACTTTGTTGATTAAATAGGACCAATATTCTTATTTTTAAGAGCTTGTATTTTTTCAGATTTTATTTTATAACATAAATATACTATTTAATACTTCCTCCATTCCAATTTATGTGAACCTATTTTACTGGGCATAGAGTTTAAGAAAAAATGAAGACTATTTAAAATTTGTGGTCCTAAACATGTCAAAAAGGGGTCCAAAGTATTTGTGTGGTTATAAAGCTTCTTATTAAGGGTCGAATTATAAGTTTAAGCTAAATTATTTTCAAATTTAGAAATGGGTCATTCATTTTAAGACGGACCAAAAAGGAAATAGGTTCACATAAACTGGAATAGAGGGAGTAATATTTATATATTTTTTAAAATTTATATTCATTGATATAGAATACGCGTGCATTGCCCGTATCCTAGGACTATTACATTTAAAAGTCCAGCTCATACTTATTTCATTATTCAAATAACAAAATAAAATAAACAAAAAAAATTAAATAATGGAATTACGTGTTGTAACGACACGATTGATCATTTTGTATAATTGCGCGTTGTTTACCCATTTTGTGCTTCACACATTTGGACCCTTTGATTCTTGGCTTAGAAGCCTAAGTTCTTTATGTTGACCAATGGTTGATTTTTGTAAAAACGACCCCAAAGCGGTGTTTGATGGCTCCAATAGCTTTGTATCGTGATTTTGAACCTAGTCGTATGCCCGAAATCGAATTCGGAAGTCCGTAGGTTGATTTGTGTTGTTTTGCCAAAAATTGGCAATTTTAGATTTAGAAGTTTGACCGTAGGTTGACTTTTAGCTATCGGGTTCTGAATTTGATTTTGGGACTTGGAATAGGTCCATTATGCTATTTAGAACTTGTCTGCAAAATTTGATATCATTTGGAGTTGAATTGATAGGATTCGAACGCTTAGTTGTAATTCTAGAAGTTCTTGAAATTTGCTTTGAAATTCATGCGTTTTAATGTTTGATTCGTAGTTTTAGATGTTATTTTTTTGTTTTGACTATGCAAGAAAGTTTGTATGATATTTTTAGACTTGTGTGAATATTTGGTTTGGAGCCCCGAGAGCTCGGGTGACTTTCGGACATGTTTTGGAGTGTTTTGGATTGAAAACCGGAAATTTGGTGTGCTGATGCGTCTTGTGTCGCATTTGCGAACACCGGGTTCGTAATTACGACCTTAGTAAGGGATTATAGGTATCACAGTTACAATGCCTGGGTCGCAATTACGAAGGAGGCTTGGGATGGGCTAGGTTCGCATTTGCGACAATTTTATCGCGTTTGTGAGGGGAACAGTGTTCGCATTTGTAAACCTATCTTCGCATTTGTGAGAATTTCTGTGATGACCCGATAGGTCATTCTGAATTCTAGCACTTATTTTGGTGTTACGAGACCTCGATTAGCTTCGTGTAGTGTTTCTTGATTTGCATGCGCAATAAATATCTTTTTCCAGAAAGTTTTTATGTGAAAAAGCTGAAGAAAATATGAATTTTGGCCTTAAAAATGATTTGAGTTGACTGTGGTGAATATTTTATATAAACGGACCTGGATCAATATTTTGACGATCCCGATGGATCCGTGTCATGATTTAAGACTTGGGCGTATGCCCGGAATTGAATTCTGAAGTCCCTAACTTGATTTGACATGATTTGTTGAAAACTAGTCATTTGAATGTTTAAAGATTTTCGAAGTTCGACTGTAGATTGACTTTATTGCTACCGAGTTTGAATTTTGGTTTCGGAACTTGGTATAGGTCCATTTCACTATATAAAACTTGTTTGCAAAATTTGGTGCAAAACAGAGTAGATTTGATAGGATTCGTACGCTCGGTTGAGAATTTGGAAGTTCTTGAGTTTATTTAAAAATTTCATGCATTTTGATGTCTGGTTCATAGTTCTAGGAGTTATTTTGGTGTTTTGATCACACGAACGAGTTCGTATGATGTCATTACACTTATGTGCATGTTTGGTTTGGAGCGCGAGGGGCTCGGGTGTGTTACAGACAAATTACGGATCATTTTTGTACTTAAGGAATCAACTGGTTTTGCTGTTGTTGGTGTCTGAGAATTTATGCTTCGCGGTCACGAAGGCGAAATTTGGGGCTAGGGTGGATTCCTTCATCGCGAACGCAATGGAATGGTAGCGAATGCGAAGAATTGTAGGGTTTACCCTTCGCGAACGCGACCAGCCTCTCGCGAATGCATAAGGTTATAGGGCCTGGGAAGGGAGCTTGGCCGTTACTCATCGTTAATGCGATCATTGGATCGCGTCAGGTCTTTCGCGAACGAGAAAAAGACCTGATGCCAGTGATTAAAACAGACCAAAAATTCGGGATTTATCCCATTTCTCAATATTTTCAAGTTTGAACTAGGCCTAGAGGCAATTTTGAAGAGGTTTTTCATCCCATCTTCATAGGTTAGTAGATTTTAACTTGTTTTATTACATTTCCATACATACCCATTGATTTTAACCTTTAATCTATGCTTTTTATGGTAGAAATTAAGGATTTAGGAAGAAATTGGGAATTTTGAGAAATTGAGATTTAGACCTCAAATTGAGGTCGGATTTCGAAACTAATCATAAAACCGGGCTCGGGGATTGATGGGTAATTGGGTTTTGGTCTGAATCTCGGATTTTGACAAGTGGGTCGGGGGTTGACTTTTGTTGACTGCTTTCAAAAATATTAAAAATTGAATATTTTTCGCTCGTCGATAGTTTCTAAAGCTTATTTTGAATTATTTGAACTATATTTGGTTAGATTTGATTGGTTTAGAGGCTAATTCTTGTCACGTCCCAACCTCCGGGAGCGCGATCGGCGCTCAATCGAGATAGCCCGGTCAAGCAAGCCTACACAATACCTTCTAGCAGAACTCACTCATAATAAAGATAAGATCTATCTCATTAATTGGACAATGGGGAGGATCATTAACAACACCAATTCATTATCATTAGGTACATCGCTTGTAATTCTCATAATACATACACATCCATAGTTTGAAATGGAACGTGTGTATTAATACAATATTACTAGTTTCACTTTCCCAGCACCAACATACCACCCACACTATGTCTACAGAGCCTCTAATAGATACAAAAGAGAACCATGATAGTGCTGGCAACAAGGCCCCGGCTATATCTCAAAATATAATACACAAGGAACAAAAGATATACGACCCCGATATGAAGTGGGGCTCACCAAGTCAGCTAGGAAGAGGGTGTACCACTATCAATGATCAAAGCCGTCTGCTGTGGAACCACCTGCATCCATTAAAGATGCAGCGCCCCCGGCAAAAGAGACGTTAGTACATATGGAATAGTACTAGTATGAATGACTAAGAACCCTCTCAATAGAACGAGTGATAACACAAGGAAGCACAATCATACAATCAATGGGAGCCTCAACAATTCCAAAACATCAAGTTAGGAGCAAACAAGTTTCAAGTAAATTTCCATATTTTAGGTTTGGAGATCTTATCACCGATATACCACCATGATTTTTGCAAGGAGTCCGATCACGGACCGATTGACTAGGCCGTCTCACCCAAAGACACCAACCACAATTACAATCATTATCTCAATCATAATATCAAGCATAATATCAAGAAAAATCACCATTATGTGTGTGGCATGTTGTCCGATCACAACCCGACCGGCTAGGTCGTCTCACCACAATGCCGTGTGGATCGACATCACCCTTTTTCTCCAGCAATCATCTCATCCCAGTAAAGGGGAATATTCTTATCATATCAATCTCATCCCAAATAAGGGAAATAATCACAATGCACTTCTACACCGGCATGTGTAGTTTCGGGGTTAGGTTATTTCAACGTACCCTTCATCGGTGACTAACAATACTCCCAAGTTGTTTATTACTTAAAGGACTTTTACATGTCTCTCAATTTTATTGGCACTAGTGGCCCCAAATGTAATATCATTCTTGGCACGTTGGCCGTATTTCATATTTTATGCGCACCTCTTTTCACTTTCAAACATCATCAAGGATCATCAACAACAAAGCATTTCTATGCAAGACTTTAAGTCCACATGTGAGCAAGTAAGAGTCTTAAGAACATAGAGATTTCTTACGCAATTTGGCATAATAGCTTTCATTTTAAACAGGACCTAAAGTTATAACATTTAGATATACAATCCATACTTTGAACACATTCTTAGGTAGTAACACAACATAAAAAGAATATTTGAAACACACATTGAGCATATATCTTTTGTCACAAAGCTTATAAGGACATTGTGGGGTTCAATTCTAAGAGAAGAGTTTAGTCAATATACTTTGCCTCGAGCTTTTTAAATTACTACGATGTTCCATAATTCCTAGCCACTTCGATCTATTTAGAAATATAGTAAAATTTAACACAAATTAGGAAGGAGTTCATGGTTCCAGCTCATTTGAGCATTTTATCAAACACTAGGTGTGCATTAAGGTTTCAAAGTCTTCCTATGGAGGATTCCTTCATCCCACTGCCCAAAGTTTACCCAAATGACTTCAACAATCTTCCTACTACCCTTGATGGTACATGCAAGCATAATCAACAACTCCCACACCCAAGAATTTCTTTTCTCATTACCTATTTCCAAATTAAATCCCGGAATTAAAGGCTAGGGAGTAGAATCTTACCTCTAGGATGAAGACCCAATGAGTTTTCTTGTGAATTCTTCAACATCGAACAAGAATTGATGAACAATAATCTTAGGAAATTCCCCTCTCACTCTAGACCACTTCTCTCTATCTAAATATCAGTTAGGACTAGCCAAAATAACCCACAAGTTGTTTTTATGAAAATGGGATCGGGTGAAATTTTCCAAACTTAAACACTACGAAGAAGGGTCTATGGTCGCGGACCGGACTGCAAAATAGGTATGTGACATGCAAAGGGGATCGCAGAAAAGGGTCCCAAAACTGGGTTGTTCGGGTTGGTTCTGCGGCAAATCTGCGGCCCACAGACCAGTTATGCGGTTGCATAATGTGTCGCAGAACTTCCCTCCAAAAATCTTCATTTTGGGTTCTGCAACTAATGTGAGGCCCGCGAAACGATTATGCGACCGTATAATTAACTGCAAAAATAACATCCAAAATTTTTCCAACTCTCTACTTCACTCTACGGAAAATCTTTGGTCCGCAAACCAGTTTTGCGACCGCAGAAAATGCCCTGTTCTGCCAAAATTTTCTCCAACTCCCCAGCGTACTGTTCAACCTAAAAAGTATGTACTGCTGTACAATCATCACTACGTAAGTCTATCTTGGCACCACAAAACCCCGAGTTTTAGGTGGAATTTTATGGGGCCTTACATCTTCCCCTACTTAAGATCGTTCATTCTCGAATGAGGGCCAAAATCCGCTATTAGAAACCAATGTGACTCAGTTGCTATTTCACACACCAATAGTTCCAATTTTTGTACTAACTCCCTGAATTTGCAAAAAATTTTGCTAGAGTTTCCCATGTAACTAGGTCTATCCACCTGTTAGAGAATCCCAAAAACCAACCCTAACAACATATACATGAACCAATGATGCAACGTAACATAAAAACAACAACAACTGTGGCTTCACAAGCAGTATATTACCAAAAAGAAACACCCTTAACATAAACTGTACAAATGATACATAATTCATACGGAACAATTTCATAGTATCGATTACATAAATAATCAAACAAATGGGAGTACTTCATCTTCATCTCTTCCTCGGCATCCCAGGCGGCCTCTTCTACCTGTTGTTTTTGCCATAGTACTTTCACGGAGGCAATTTCTTTATTTCTCAACTTACGGACTTGCCTATCAAGAATGGCAACTGGAGTTCTTTATAAGTCAATTCCTCGTTAACCTTAATAGTCTCAACTGGAATAATAAGCGATGGATCTCCAACCACCTTCTTCAACATGGATATGTGAAACACCGGGTGTACTGAAGACATCTCTAGAGGTAGTTCAAGCTTGTAAGCCACCCGACCAATCCTCTGAATGATTCTGTACGGTTCAACATGCATCGAACTCAACTTCCCTTTCTTACCAAACCGCATTATACCCTTTATGGGATAACCTTCAAGAATACCCAATCATCTTCTTTGAACTCCAAATTCCTGCAATGCACATCCGAATAGGACTTCTGATGACTCTGAGCAGTTTTCAACGGTTCTATAATGATCTTAACTTTCCCCATAGCCTGATGCACGAGGTCTGGCCCTATCAACTCTGCTTCCCCAATCTCGAACCATCCAATGGGAAATCTACATCTCCTACCGTACAAAGCATCGAACAGTGCCATCTGAATGCTAGAATAATAATCGTTGTTGTAGGCAAATTCTATGAGTGGCAAATGATTATCCCAGCTACCCTTGATGTCAAGAACACAAGCACACAACATATCTTCAAGCATCTGAATGGTCCGTTGTGCTTGTCTGTCGGTCTATGGATGAAAGGTTGTACTCAAATTCACCTGAGTACCCAAACCTTGCTGAAATTTCTTCCAAAAGTTTGCCGTGAACTTTGCCCCTCGATCCGAGATAATAGAAATTGGAGTGTCGTGCAACCTAACTATTTCCTTTATATATAACTGAGCATATTATTCTGCTATATCAGTAGCCTTGATAGATAAGAAGTGAGCTAATTTCGTGAGTCGATCAGCAATTACCCAAATCGAGTCATACTTACAAGAAGTGCAAGGTAGTCCTACCACAAAGTCCATATTAATCATCTCCCACTTCCACATTGGAATTTCTATGTTTTGTGCCAACCCACCAGGCCGTTGGTGTTTTACTTGCTGAACATTTGGACATCTCGCTGCAAAGTATGCTGCATTCCTCTTCATATCATTCCACCAGTAGACTTCCTTAAGGTCATGATACATCTTTGTAGAGCCCGGGTGCATGAAATACCTAGAAGTGTGAGCCACGGCATGATTCTTTCTCGAAAACCATCTATATTTGGAACACATAGTCACCCTTGGTATCTTACTATACCATCATCCATGGCAAGAGAAAAAGTTGTGGTCTTACGTTTATGAATCCCCTCCTTCAATTTTACCAACAATGGATCGTCGTACTGCTTCTCCTTGACTTCCACAACTAGTAATGATTCAGCCCTACTTTGCACAATTACCCCTCCTTCACTAGAGTCTGCGAGACGAACTCCCAAACTAGCAACCTCCTTGGCTAACAACCTTTGATATACCTTCAAGTGAGCTAAATTACCTATAGATTTCCGGCTAAGAGCATCTGCCACAATGTTAGCATTCCCTGGATGATATAGAATATCGATGTCATAATCCTTGAGTAACTCAAGCCATCTTCTCTGCCTTAGATTCAATTCTTTCTATTTGAAAATATATTGAAGGATCTTATGGTCTGCGAATATATCCACACGGACCACATGTCACACCTCCTTTTTTTCATCCTACTCCCCCGGAAAGGGGGGCGTGAAGGAGTTTTTCCATTTAAAGGACAATCGGAATGGGATTTAATTATTAATTATTCAAAGTTGCCACTTGGGAGATTAATGGTGTCCCAAGTCACCGGTTGCATCCCGAACCGAGGAAAAATATGACTCTGTTAACAGTCCGCGAACCAGAAATCCGAGTAAGGAATTCTGTTAACCCGGGAGAAGGTGTTAGGCATTCCCGGGCTCCGTGGTTCTAGCACGGTTGCTTAACTGTTGTATTTAATTGTATCTAATCTTAATACATGTTAGCTTATCTGCCTTTTATTCGTAAACCGCTTTTTATCATTATTTATTTTATAAGAATTACGATGTCGTGAAAACGCGTTTCGAACCCCGTCGCAATCAATGCGCCCGTGGTTGTTGACACATTTCGACTTCATCGAGATTTGCATTTGTGTCGCATCAATGCGCACCCGAATTTAAGAAGGTAATTTAATTAAATCGTGCCTAAAGATGCTAACGTAATATGATTTTAAGGAAGACCATGGAATTTGTTAAATGGCCATCCCAATTTCTAATCATTTTAATAACTCATTGTTGACAGTCCGCGCATGTGATTTATTTAGGCGAGGCTAGTAGCAATCCCGAAATAGCTACGATTTCCTATTTATTTGTGTGTCTCTACAAGACTAGTTAATTTGGAAATAGATTACACTGAAATAGACTAAGAACCAAATTTAAAAGAGAATTGGGCCTGTCTCATGGCCTTGATGCGGTCTGAACGGCCCAACGAAGAGGGGTATATTTCCATTGCAACAATCAATATAATATCCCTGAGTCATTACACTGAACATGCATACCTTCCTTTTAACAAAAGCCATGAAACTCCAAAAATCCCTAACCGATCTATCCTACCAATTGCCTATTAAGACCTGCTGTTTTTAGTGAACTAAGTCAATTATGAATGAGTTTGTCTCATGGTTTCCAACTGATTTCAACACCAATCTACTTACCATAATTACGATTTGCCTTCCACGCGATTTCAAAATCTTAAAACAAAAGCAAGCCTTCTACTACACTATAACGACGAAAATACCAATAATTAAGCTAAATGTAATCAAACTTACTCATGAATTCGCATGTCATGTACATAAGTCTAATTGCTACTGATGACTATTGAATTCACACAAACTTTTAGATCAGACCAGGCCCATGCTCAAAGCTATTTCAAATGCCCAATTCAACAGTTCAAAATTGCGCATCATTCAACATGCAATCGACCCCTACTGAACAAGTTTAATTGTACACATATCTACCAATTACATAACAGGAAACTACACTATCAAAAATATAGGATGCTTTCAGTTGAATAACAGGCCCTGGAACATTTTGTTTCAACTTCACCGAGCATACATCAGTGAGATTCAGGGAAATGTACCTGGAAATTGGAATGTAAATAGAGAAAAGGAGAGGAATCAGCTATTTTCAACAGCAACAGCAACCAACCCAGAAGTGTTACACCATAGAAACACAGGCAGATTGCTATGAAACCAAAATATAAGCAAATTCCCACAGATCAGTTTAACATACTCCTAACATACCCCTGACCCTCACAGCTAAAACCAAAAATAGTAATGAAACTGTGAAGCTGTTTCAGATTTCTCCATATTTTGATGTTTTTGCTTTCTGAATAGTTTTTGGAAAACAAAATGCTGATTGAAATCAAAAGCAATAATGAATGCTCCGATTGAGACTTAGAGTTCAAGGCAGAAAGATGGAGAGCAGACCCCCTTTCCCAAGGCATTTTATGCCGTTTTATAGGCAACCCCAAAGAGAATAGACTAGAATCTGATTTACCAATCAGTCCCTCTCTATTTTCAAATTAGTCCCTCTAGTTTTATCTTTCTAAACAAGTAACTGCACTACAATTATTTAAAATTTACACTTGAACCCCATTCTAGAAGGCCCTAAGGTATTCCTCTACCCATACAATTCCTATACTGCCCTTCCATATACCTTGGTATTACTATTCCTATCAGAACTACCCTTTTCCATACCTAGATTACCCTTGAAAGCCTTTCAAAATCACTGAACCTACCCTCATCCTTAACAGCTATACCCAATATCCTAAACCATTCTGAAACTAACTGAAATTAATCAACTAGCATTCAGAAACTAGCTAATCAGACTGACTGAACCAATTTTGTTCAATTATACCACTCAGACAAGCTAAACGAAAATAAACTGAGCTTAAGCTACTACGACTAATATTAAATGAACTTAAAACTAATTCTTAAACCATGAACTTATAATCATTCAACCAAATATCAAGCTCAGAATCAACAGTAATTAACAAAACTTAAACTAACACATTCAAACCATGAAATTAACATAACAAATAACGAACAACAACTGTAAATAATACTTCAATCATGAGAGTAAAAGAAGCAGTAAAAAAAATACTCACAAAGGCATAAGGGATTCCGGCGAGTCATGAACATCTGAATCCTTTCAGATTTTTGACGCGTAACATCCCTAACCATGTGTTCTTACAAGAGAAAACATGGTTAAGGATACTACGGTTCGAAATCAAAAGGATTTGGTTTTAGGGTTTGTCAGAAATTTTCAGATCTAAGATTTGGGCCGTTTCAGGGTGATTTGAAAGAAAACAACCACGGATTAGTGTTGAGGAAGGGCTGGGGGTTGTGGGGTGTGATTTTGGACTGATTTGGACGAACTTGTAACCCGGCCGGAAAACTTCAAATTAAGATTCGAAGAGTTCCGGCCTTGTTCAAGTTGAACCAATAGGTGCAATGGAAAGAGGAGAGTGAGGGGGATCTGTGGTGTTAATCTCAGGGTGAATGGCATAGTTTGTGTTCACCGCCGACAAGGGATTTAGGGGCGGCGCGGATTAGGGTTTGAGGAGAAGGGGTGGGGTGAAGAAGACGATGCAAATGGGGGTAGGGGGGAAGGGTTCGGACACTTAAATACTAAGAACCTCGTGAGTTCCGGACCGTCGGATTGATGAGATCCAACGGTCCTGATCCAAGGACCCCGAAACGACGTCGTTTCATTTAAAAGGGGGGCAGACCGGGTAGGGACTTGGGCTGGACTGAATCGGGATGCTTGGGGCGTTTGGGCCAACGGATTAAATGCAAAAGTGGCCCAAATTTGGCCATTAATAACCACTCCCTCTATATTCTTTTTAATAATAACTTTTCCATTTTTCATTTTGCAATCTTGTATTTTTGTATTTATTTTTCTGATTTTTACAAAGATGTGAAATTAAACTAACAATTAAGCTAAAATCAATTAATGCCTAAAATTAACTTAATAACTATTTGCGACCGTTTCACAATTAAATAATAAAATGCAAAAGTGAACTATTTTTGTCATTTTCTTTATATCCTATTCTAAAACAAATTAATTCCTAATTAATACTAAAGTATAAAATTATATCCTAAGTGCGAATGCATATTTTATGTATTTTTTGTATGAGTTAACGTGCACAAATAAAAATGCAATAATTATCAGAAAATGACACCAAAATGCACAATAATGAAGAAAAATCATTTTGCTTGAATTTTGGGAATAATTCATATATAGGGCAAAAATCATGTGCTCACAGCTGCCCCTCTTTGCTCGAAAATATGAAAGGTTTTCGGGCAAAGATAAGTGAGCAAATACGAGCGATTTTTGCCCGTTCAAATATTCCGTTGTGAAGCATTTTTGAAAAGTTTGACCGCATCCTGCTTCAGAGGTTGCCTACATAGTTCGGGAGTTCGGGAGTGTCTGGTAGCTGGGACTACCAGGAACAGTGATTGCACTGCGCTTGTTGCTGTTACTGCTGCTGTTGCTGTTTGCTGACCTCCCTTATTACATCGTGTCAAAGATAAAAGAAGCTAAACTAACTATGCTCTATGAATTATAACAATCCTATCTAAATCCTTCAAACTCGCTCTTGTACTTCCTTGTTGCCTTGTTGTCTTGTTCTTTCTTGTTGTCTCATTGTCTTGTGCTTTCTCGATAAAAATCCATATTGCCATTCCCTTAGGCGGACCCCCAACTTCTGAAACTTGAACTGTATGTATTCCTCTGTGATACAGGCGGGATCCTGACATGCTGGACTTAAAACCAAAATCACTCCTCTATTATCCAGGCGGGCTCCTGATTTCGACTGCTTAAAATATTCAACACCTCCATTTTCCAGGCGGGCTCTTGATTGCTGAACTTAAAATTGAAATGCTCCTCTATTATCCAGGCGGGCTCCTGATTGCTAAACTTAAAATATTTAACACCTCCATTTTCCAGGCGGGTTCCTGATTGCTAAAATTCAGCTGTATGCCTCTATTCTCCAGGCGGACTCCTGATTGCTAAAATTAAATTGTATGTCTTTATTTTCCAGGCGGACTCCTGATTACCAAAATTAAATTGTATGTCTCTATTCTCCAGGCGGACTCCTGACTTTCCAAAATTAAATTGTATGTCTCTGTTTTCCAGGCGGACTCCTGATTGCTAAAATTAAATTGTATGTCTCTATTCTCCAGGCGGACTCCTGACTTTCCAAAATTAAATTGTATGTCTCTGTTTTCCAGGCGGACTCCTAATTACCAAAATTAAATTGTATGTCTCTATTTTCCAGGCGGACTCCTGATTACCAAAATTAAATTGTATGTCTCTATTTTCCAGGCGGACTCCTGATTACCAAAATTAAATTGTATGTCTCTATTTTCCAGGCGGACTCCTGATTACCAAAATTAAATTGTATGTCTCTATTTTCCAGGCGGACTCCTGATTACCAAAATTAAATCGTATGTCTCTGTTTTCCAGGCGGAATCCTAATTACCAAAATTAAATTGTATATCTCTATTTTCCAGGCGGACTCCTGATTACCAAAAATAAATCGTATGTCTCTGTTTTCCAGGAGGACTCCTGATTACCGGGTATATGACCTACATCCTATTATCCAGGAAGGTCCTGACAATTTACACTTGTTCTAATCGTGCCAACTTTGCAATCAAATTCGATTCCCCTTATGCATTTCAAAATTATCTTGTATTTAATCAAACCGCACTTTGCAATTAAACCTGGTTACTACTTATCTTCCTTCTTGGAGAATTTCTTTTCAACGACTAACTTTCTGCCCCTGTTACAATCAAAGAAAATTTCGTCAGTTTAAAATGGTGGTTAATTGATGGCATTCTTGCTGAAAAACCCTTCCCCTACATTGCTTTGTGTTGACTGGTTTCCACATACTGTCCCTGAACCGTTTGACTTTCTGACCCACTTTCAAATTTCCCGACATCCGGCGACCGAAATGTTTTACACCCCTGCTGTTGTTTTACTTTTCTGACCTTTTTGTTTGAGCTTTTGCCTTTCCCACGACATTTCCCAATAATTTCCCCGATGAAACTTCCGTTAATTCCCTGTATTCCAGTTTACATCATGTTGTTTTTGACATGCTCTGACCACGTTGTGCTTTACAATTCCGGAAACTGGTAGTGAGCTTTGAAGTCCCTTCTGCTTGCTTTGACCAAAGCTAGCACTGGAATATCTCAGTTAGATAAAACCCTCAACAGAAAAATGAAATGCAACGATTTTTGAGTTAAGGACAAGAAGAATCCAAAACCAGATGATTGTTTTAAGAAGAGAAGAAAAAGAAACTTATCTGAGCGAGACGGCTGGTACCCATGGTTATGACATGCATTTTGGATTAATCGGCCCAATCTGTCCAAATAACCAGCTTTTAATTGTCGTACCTTGTTGCCCAGAACTCCCATCAATGGTTTGAATCACTCAGACCTTACCCTTGTTTTCCTGCGGTACCTCGAAACATTTTTCCACCCACAACCTTTTTGCCTTTTAACCTTCTTTCAACTCCCTTTCGCCTCAAGGTGCCCATGCGGGTTTTCACCAATAAGACTCTCTCATTTATTTTTCTCTCGGCTCCCGTTGCCTTATGGTGCCCGTGAAGGTTTTCACCAATAAGACTCTCTCATTTTACTTTCATTTTTCTTGCTTGAACCGAAGTGTCGCCACTGATACGAATTACCGTCACCTGCTCGACCTGGCATTTCTTAGAAATTGATCAAAATGTCTTTCTTTGGACCGTAATGTAGGCTTTTGGATTGGGTTAGAAAGAAAGGTATAAAAGGCTCAAAACAATTTGAATGGGTTCAAATTACAACTTTCGGAATCCAACTTTCCTAACACTCACAACTTCTGCCCTAGTTTCTTGCTTGGGGATTTTTGGATTTCTATTTGGTATGACTGAACCTCAGAGTAAGGCTGCCTACGTACCCTTTCGGGATCAAGTCAAACGTAGTTCGTTTAAACCTTTGTTGTTGTGCTTTTCTTTCTTTTCTTTTTCTTTCGCTTTTCTTTCTTTTCCTTTTCTTTTTTTCTTTTCTTTTCTTTTCTTTTCCTTTTCTTTCTTTTCTTTTCTTCTTCTCTTCTTCTTTTCTTTCTTTTCTTTCTTTTCTTTTTGTTTTTATCTTCTTTCTTTTCCTTTTGTTTTTCTCTTCTTTCCTTTATGTTTGGCACCTGTATTCCCTTATAGTGCCGTTGATTCCGAAAGAGGGGTATGAAAAATAAGTAAGGCTCGAAGGGGATAACAAGGGATAAGAGTGTTTGGATAGCTGGACAAAATGCCTTCATCATTTCAATCTTTAAGATATGCCAGACACAAACATATACATTCAGAAAATAAAGAAATCATGCATAGTATCTCTTGACCGCATCAGAATTGATGGCCATTTCTACACATTTTCCTTCCACATCTGTCAAATACAATGCTCCGTTAGACAACACTCTGGTTATTACAAATGGTCCCTGCCAGTTTGGAGCAAACTTTCCTTTCGCTTCAGCCCAATGAGGCAAAATCTGCCTCAGGACTGATTGCCCGACTTCGAATTTCCTTGGACGCACTTTCTTGTTGTATGCTCTTGCCATTCTTCGTTGGTATAGTTAGCCATGACACACCGATGCCAATCTCTTCTCGTCAATCAAACTCAGCTGCTCAAGACGGTTTTTCACCCATTCATCATCATCGATCTCAGCCTCGGCAATGATTCGCAGGGATGGGATTTCCACTTCTGCGGGTATTACTGCCTCGGTACCATATACCAGTGAGTAAGGAGTCGCCCCTACCGAGGTGCGAACAGTGGTGCGGTATCCTAACAATGCAAAAGACAATTTCTCGTGCCACTGTCTAGATCCCTCAACCATCTTCCGGAGTATTTTCTTTATATTCTTATTGGCTGCTTCAACCGCACCATTTGCCTTGGGATGGTACGACGTAGAATGCCTATGAGTAATCTTAAACCGCTCGCATGTCTCCTTCATCAAATGACTATTAAGATTAGCCCCATTATCTGTGATGATTACCTTTGGAATCCCAAACCGACAGATGATATTCGAATGCACGAAGTCGACTACCTCCTTCTTAGTCACAGATTTGAACGTCTTAGCTTCCACCCATTTGGTAACATAATCTATAGCTACCAAAATAAACCTGTGCCCATTTGATGCTGCTGGATCAATTGGCCCAATAACATCCATGCCCCACGCAACAAAAGACATGGTGCAGACATCGTGTGTAATTCTGATGGTGGAGAGTGAATCAAATCTCCATAGACTTGGCATTGATGACACTTACGTACAAAACTGATACAATCTCGTTCCATCGTGAGCCAATAATAACCCGCTCGGAGAATCTTCTTTGCTAGAACATACCCACTCATATGCGGTCCACAAACTCCAGAGTGTACCTCAGTCATAATAGTTGTGGCATGCCTTGCATCTATACATCTCAACAACCCAAGATCTGGAGTTCTTTTGTACAACACTCCTCCACTAAGGAAAAACCCGCTTGCCAATCGCCGAATTGTTCTTTTCTAATCACCGGTGGCCTGCGTTGGATATACTCATGCTCTAATGTACTCTTTGATATCATGGAACCACGGCTCTCCATCGATTTCCTCTTCTATCACATTACAGTAAGCATGCTGATCACGGACTTGTATCTGTAGTGGATCAACATAAGCCTTATCGGGATGGTGCAACATTGAAGCCAAAGTCGCCAAAGCGTCGGCAACCTCATTATGAATCCTTGGAATGTGCCTGAATTCTATGGCCTGAAAATGCTGGCAAAGCTCATGCAGACACTATCGATACGGTATAAGCTTCAAGTCCCGTGTCTCCCATTCCCCTTGAATCTGGTGTACTAGTAGGTCCGAGTCACCCATGACCAAGACTTCCCGTACACCCATATCCACAACTAATCTCAATCCCAACATAGACGCCTCATATTCTGCCATGTTGTTTGTACAGTAGAAACGAAGCCGAGCTGTAACAGGGTAATGCTGACCTGTTTCCGAAATAAGTACCGCTCTTATTCCCACGCCTTTCATATTTGCAGCCCCATCAAAGAAAAGTTTCCATCCCGACTTCTCAGCTTGTTCCAATTCATCAATGTGCATCACCTCTTCATCAGGGAAATAGGTTTTCAAAGGCTCATAATCTTCATCGACGGGGTTCTCAGCCAAATGATCGGCTAATGCCTGTGCTTTCATGGCAGTCCGTGTCACATAGATAATGTCGAACTCTGTAAGCAAGATCTGCCACTTTGCAAGCCTTCCTGTAGGCATGGGTTTCTGAAAAATATACTTCAACGGGTCCAAGCGAGATATAAGGTAAGTAGTATAAGATGACAAATAATGTTTCAACTTCTGTGCCACCCAAGTTAGGGCGCAACATGTCCTTTCCAGATGGGTATACTTAACCTCGTAAGATGTGAACTTCTTGCTGAGATAGTAGATAGCCTGCTCCTTTCTGCCCGTAACATCATGCTGCCCCAGTACACAGCCGAATGAACTGTCCACAACTGTCAGATATAAAATCAAAGGCCTCCCTGGTTCTGGCGAAACAAACACAGGTGGGTTTGACAAATACCCCTTTATCTTATCAAAAGCCTCTTGACATTCATCAGTCCATTTGACCGCAACATCTTTTTTCAACAACTTGAAAATTGGTTCACAAGTTGCGTGAGTTGAGCAATGAACCTGCTGATATAGTTCAATCTTCCCAACAAACTCATCACCTCGGTTTTGTTTCTTGGAGGTGGCAACTCCTGAATAGCTTTGATCTTTGACGGGTCTAATTCAATACCCCGCCGGCTGACTATAAACCCCAACAACTTCCCGGATGGCACCCCGAAAGCACACTTTGCAGGATTGAGCTTAAGATTGTACCTGCGAAGCCTTTGAAAGAACTTTCTCAAATCTCTGACATGGTCGGGTTGCTGTCTAGACTTTACGATCACATCATCCACGTATACCTCGATTTCCTTATGTATCATATCATGGAAGATGGTTGTCATGGCCCTCATATAAGTTGCCCCAGCGTTTTTCAAACCAAACGGCATGACCCGATAACAATATATTCCCCACGGCGTGATGAATGCTGTCTTTTCTTCATCCTCTTTGTCCATTAGAATCTGATGATAACCCGCATAACAATCCACAAAAGAGCCAATGTCATGTTTGGCGCAATTGTCGATCAGTATGTGGATGTTGGGCAGTGGGAAGTTATCTTTTGGACTTGCCTTGTTAAGGACTTGATAATCGACGCACACCCGGGTCTTGCCATCTTTCTTTGGCACAGGCACGACATTAGCTAACCAAGTGGGGTACCGTGTAACCTGAATAACTTTCGCCTCAAACTGTTTGGTAATCTCTTCTTTGATCTTCACACTTATGTCCGTTTTGAACTTTCTCAACTTTTGCTTGATAGGAAGGAGTGCTGGATCAGTGGGTAATTTATGAACCACCAAATCAGTGCTTAGACCTGGCATGTCATCATATGACCATGCAAAAACATCTTTGTACTCATGCAATACTTTAATTATCTCCTATTTGAGTTGTGGCTCCAAATGAACACTTATTTTAGTTTCCCGCACATTGTCTTGGTCCCGTAGATTAACTGCTTCTGTGTCATTTAGGTTAGGTTTGGGTTTTTCTTCGAAATGACTTAATTCTTTACTAATTTCCTCATAAGCTTCATCATTGTTACGATCCACCCCATTATCACACTCGATCTCTTGTATTATTACTTCTGAGCTAGATTGGCTTTTAAAACTGGGCCGAAGATTCCTCATGCATGTCACATCATTGATATCAGCATAAAAAGAACTGTACAAAGAAAGAAAAGAAAAGAAAATGGAAAAAGAATTAGGGACGAAGAAAATTGCATTTCATTGAATGTAAAGACAACAAGGTTTTAACTCATCCAAACGGACGGAACATAGCAACTGGATTACAAACCCTGGAATAATCCAGGTGACAAAAAGGAAAACAAAACCCACTACCACGACTCCCTCCGAACTGGAAGAGGAGTAGCTTCCCAATTGTTGATGTTAGCATGTGGTCCGATGTACTGTATGTCTGCTCCGCTTGACCCTTCTCCGGCCTCAACCATGTTTACTTCAGCAAATACTCTCTCGAATACCTTATCCAAATTCCCTTCTGCCCCAATTAACGACCCTGACATCTTTGCCAATGACTGTTTCTTGATACCCGACCTGACGAATGACCTAGACAATCGAGGAATTGGTTTAGGAAGAACCCAAGCTTTCTTCTTCAATTTACGGGCCCTTCTGACATCTGCCGCTGTTGGCTTGAACCCTAACCCGAAGGTGTCCAGATTTTTGGGCAAGGACACAGGTTGAGTAATGCCCTGAAGTTCGACCTCTAAACCTTTCCCGGGCACGAATCCGTTATTCAGCATTTCCGACACTACCATGACAGTTGCAGCTGGCATCCTGGGACATGGCATGCTTTTACCCTCGGGCACCCTGCTCACCAGAACCGTGTCAAAGACCTGATAAACCCATGGCCCCCTATCATCTTCAGTCTCTATAAAGGGTACAAGGGCATCATTCATGGAGCATGTGGGGTCTTCCCCATGTAACACAATTTCTTGTTTGTCCCACTCGAATTTGACCATTTGGTGCAGCGTGGAGGGCACGGCTTTGGCCGCATGAATCCATGGTCGACCTAGCAAAAGATTATAGGATACTTGAGCATCCAACACCTGAAATTCCATCGTGAACTCGACTGGACCAATAGTCAATTCGAGTACAATATCCCCTACTGTGTTTGTTCCCCCTCCGTTGAACCCTCGAACACAAATGCTATTTTTGCGGATTCTATCCTCATCGATCTTTAACTTGTTCAATGTGGATAACGTGCAAATATTAGCGCTCGATCCGTTATCGATCAGTGCCCGAGTAACCATTGAGCCTTCACATTTGACCGTCAAATAGAGAGCCTTGTTGTGTTCTGTGCCTTCCATTGGCAATTCATCATCAGAAAATGCTACCCTGTTCACTTCAAAGATCTTGTTGGCAATTGTCTCTAAATGGTTCACTGAAATTTTGTCAGGCACATGAGCCTCATTCAATATCTTCATTAAAGCTCGGCAGTGCTCATCAGAGTGAATTAATAATGACAACAACGAGATCTGGGCCGATGTTTTTCTCAGTTGTTCAACAATGGAATAATCTTGTACTTTCATCTTTTTCAGACACTCTTCTGCCTCTTCTTCCGTTATAGCTTTTTTGACTGGCATTGGATTGTCTTTAGCGCCCTTAACCCTTCTCAATTCTTTGGGAGCGAAACAACGTCCCGATCGGGTTAGTCCTTGTGCTTCACAACTCTCTTCCTTAATTTCCTTTCCTTTGTATGTCACCACTACCTTGTCATATTTCCACAGTACGGCTTTGCTATCAACCATGGGTAACTGGACTACCGGTTTTATGACAACCGGTTCTACATAAGCTCCCTTCACAACCACCACGGGCGCAGATACTGACCCTGGTACCACTATCTTGACTGGCTCCTGCTTTTTCTCGACCACAAACGGTCCCTTTACCATTACTAACACTGGCTTGTCTTTTATTGCTTTTAACTGAACCACTGGCCTTGCACTCACTGTCTTTTCTTTGGCTTCTGTAGAACGAATCATCATAACCACCTGCGAAGGTTTCTTAGGCTCAGCCCCCTTATGTATCAGTTCGATCATGTTGGCCTCATAATGCGCTGGTAACGGATTTTGATTGATGTTCAGGGCCTCTGGAGCCTGTACTTCAATACGGCGATTATCAATGAGCTCTTGTATTGCGTTTTTCAACTTCCAACATTTTTCAGTATCGTGCCCCGGCATCCCTGAGCAGTACTCACAGCTAACAGAATGGTCCAGGTTTCTGGGAAGGGGGTTTGGTGTTTTGGATTCATTTGGGGTCAACATTCCCAACTGTTTCAATCTATGGAAGAGAGCAGTGTAAGATTCTCCCAACGGAGTAAATGTTTTTCTGTTTGGGGCCTTCTCACTTCTAAAAGCTTGGTTTGGGCGGAAGCTAGTTCCTGGTATGTTTGCCCTGGGCGGTGGATATGTGTTTTGTGGGGGTGGATGTGTGTTTTGGGGGTTTGGTGCACGCCATTGTGAGTGCACTAGGGGCTGAGTGTAGGTCTGGGCGTGGTGAATAGAAAAGTGTGGTTCTGGTGGTGGATAATAGTGTTGCGGTGGGCCATATGGGGTATATTGGTAGTTTGGGTGGTGGGGTCTGGGTTGGTTGTAATAGAGTGGGGGGTTATTGGGCCTGGACCAAGCATTAGCTTCAATTGTAGCAACTTCTTCTTTCTTCTTTTTTCCCAAGCACACCACCAGTACCGCTTTGGATAGCCTGGGTGGTTGCTTTCAATGCCGAGTAGCTCAATATCTTGTTAGATTTCAATCCTTCTTCAATCATGGCTCCCATCTTTACCACTTCATTAAACGACTTTCCGACAGATGTTACTAGATGACCAAAATAAGTAGGTTCCAATGTTTGCAAGAAGTAGTCTACCATCTCACTCTCCCTCATGGGAGGATCAACCCTTGCAGCTTGTTCCCTCCATCGGAAACCAAACTCTCTAAAACTTTCCCCAGGTTTCTTTTCCAGTTTCAATAATGACAAACGATCGGGTACTATCTCGAGGATATATTGAAAATGGCCAATGAATGCTTGTGCCAAATCATCCCATGTATAACATCGACCGGAGTCTTGCCTCGTGTACCATTCTAGCGCTGACCCGCTCAAGCTTTGACCGAAATATGCTATCAACAATTCATCCTTTCCCCCAGCACCTCTCACTTTGCTACAGAAACCACGCAGATGGGCTATTGGGTCACCGTGCCCCTCATATAAGTCAAACTTCAGCATTTTAAACCCCGTAGGCAACTGGACATCCGGAAAAGGGCACAAATCCTTGTATGCGACACTAACTTGGTTACCTAAACCATGCATGTTCCTGAAGGATTGCTCCAGGCTTTTGACTTTACGAATCACTTCCTCTTGTTCTGCATTCTTAACCGGTTTCTCAACTTCTCCCGGGATTTCAAAATGGAGAGAATAGGTATATGGCTCAGGCGCTTTGAAAGTGGGTTCGGGAGGGTAATATTGGGTGTCGTGAGATTGGAATAACGGCTCACTGGATGATCTATGTAGTGGAGCTGGGGGAGGTGCCACAAAGACGGGAACCATGGGTGGTGGAGGGTTCTGCTTAGGAGGTGGAGCTGGGGGAGCGTATGAAGTGGTACCATAACCCTGGGCCTGATAAGGGAAAGCTGAAGATGCGTGGGGAGTGGTAGGCTCCTGAGCTTGAGCCAGGGGTGGGATGTAAGATGGGTTAGCAGGATATAGTGGTGCCGGATGTCCTTGAGACCATGCCCGATGCATTTCAGCCATTTGTGCCTTTAATTTCCTCATCTCTTCTTTCATAGCACCCACATCTGTTACCTCAACCTCATTCGAAGGGTCTACGATGCTGATTTCCAAATCTTGCCCTGTCATTTTTACTTGATCTTTCGACCGTGTGTTATACGGGTGAGTTGCCAGAATTGCCAATCAACTAACCATCTGTTTGGACTCACACATTTAGACAACCACTTTGTTAGCGATTAGGTCTTATCAGATTTTAATAACCGCACGTTGGCATGAATGCACTTATACAGTTATTCATTTCTATTATGCGTTTGCTCGATTGCATGTATCATCCCGGCATTTCGTTCCTTATTCCCTTTACTATTCTTTCACCTTATCCCACTCTTGTGTTTTTCTTTTCTCTCTCTGTTTTCCGCTCTTTTCTTTCTTTCTCTTTTTCTCGTTTTTCCTTCTATTCTCCTTTTCATTTTTGTTTGTTTTCTTTACGGTTATGGTCGAATCCTATGAAGATTGCCTACGTATCGTGACCCCGCACGAATCAGACCAAGCGTAGTTCGTGCAGATAAATGTAAAAATAAGGGTGGAAATAAAATGCTCAACTTTCATTAATAAACCAGACTCTTACAAACCCGACATCTTTTGTTTTGGAAAGAAACTAACAAACGCAACCTGAAAACAAACCAAAAACTCTAAGCCTGCAAACATACTCAATCCAGAAAGATAACGGACGTACAAAAGACTGACTCGAAATGGTAGACACTCACAGACACGGACTATGCATATTCTAGTGCTTCAAACTTAGGTGTCAGCGGGGCGTCGTTCGGCCTTGCCGCGGGTCTAGGATCCAAATCCCTTTCAAGCTGCTCTAATTCATTCATGGTTAGCTTCACATAGATCATCACTGCTGAGATAAAAGTAGTACGGGTCATGTCTTCATAAACCCGGCATCTCCTAACAATAGCATGAGCAATGGCTCTAATCCTGTATTTTGTTTGCTTCTTTTCTATGAGCAAGCGTCTTATCTGATCGCTGCATGTTTTTAAAGCTCGGGAGTCTTGCAAGTGCTGGTCTTGCAGTTGTTGCACTTCTGCCTCCATTTGGGCCAATAAGTTGTAACAATGTCCACTTTCAGTTTCAAAATCTCTAGCCAGCCTGACTGCTTTACCCTCAAGGGCAACCACTTTTCTCTTTAAATTGGCAACAATGTTCCCATGGTCCCTTTTCAACTGATTCAAGTATTGGCGACGCTCTTCGGTTCTCGTCGCCCACTGTGCTTTAAGTTCTGCCATGACATTTTCAGATTTTTCTAACTCATCCCGCCATTCTCCGACTTCGCTTTCCAATCTTTTTACCAATTGTTCATCGGATCGGCTCCTCGGTTGCTTATCGATGGTTATCTTCAACTGTCGGATTTGGGCCCTAAGTGCTTCATTTTCTCGGGCTAGTCTATTCTTTTCCCCTTGATCCGCGGCAACCTGTACACTGTTTTCGAATTTTAAACTTTCAACTTGCTACTTTAATTTACCAATCTCAACTCGATAGCTTTCTTCCTTTGCTAACCAGTCCCACTGTTCTTGGGATGACTTAGCGAAATCTTTGAGATGAGGTTTTTTAGCTGGTCTCCCACATGCCACGTCACCTCTGAACCACTCGTGATACCCTGGAGCAATTTCCCCTTTGACCCTATCAGACACACAAGTGTTTGCCATCAGATATTGACACTCACTCCAAATTTGACGAACTTCTTCCTCAGGGAAACGACCGTCAGGACTAATTTCGACCACCTGGGTACTCAAATCTTCATCTCTTGGTACTACTTGATATCTCCCGAGTTGCCTCAGAACTCGATATGGTGCATAGGGCTGTATGCTTTTGAGTCCCATCAACAAAAAATGCGGTCGAGCTGCTGGCATATATATGACTTCTTCGATAGGCAACCATCCAAGCACCCACTATATCTGGCTAGCCTGGAGGTTCCGAAATAATAATGCCCAAGCCGTGACTCCTTCAGGTAGACTAGCCCCTTTGATTCTCGTACAAAATTCTCCTATACAAGTTTTCTCAGCCGAACCATAACTCCATAACTGAGAGCGCGGGCACAAATGCTCAATCATCCACATTTGTAACAATAAGTTACATCCCTCAAAAAATTTGCCCCCAGCTTTGCACGCAGTGAGAGCTCGGAAAATATCAGCCACGATCATAGGTGCTAAAGTGCTTTTCCCCATGGTTTGCAAAGGGCTGACGACGCCCGCTACTTTCAAGTCAATATTACCATCTTTCCTCGGGAATATTACGAGGCCCAAAAAAGCTATCATAAATGCCCCTCGTCTGTGTTCCTCCCATTTTTGTCGGCTATTTCTGCTGCAAAGCTTAAAGTCTGGATTATTGAACCCGCCC
The DNA here is from genome assembly GCF_000715075.1 of Nicotiana tabacum. NCBI lineage: Eukaryota > Viridiplantae > Streptophyta > Magnoliopsida > Solanales > Solanaceae > Nicotiana > Nicotiana tabacum. Next base: position 94,138,269 of record NC_134095.1, on the reverse strand, counting down.
ACATGGCCATATCTATCATACATGAAGCGGAAACTGCAGAAACCCTTTGCAAAATCTGGGTGATGAACTGTTCGGGGTATTTTCAAGGAATCCAGCAATCGGTGTACGGTAATGGCCCTAGGAGCAATTAAGTATTTTAAATCTCAATGGAGCTTGATCACTTCCAATGTACCCCGCTATTTCTTCCAATGTTGGGGTGAGTTCAAAGTCTGAAAAATGAAATACATTATGTGCTGAATCCCAATGGGCGACCAGTGCCCTGATAATATCCCCCCGAGGCTGGATGTTTAATAAATCCGGAAGGTCTTTCAAATATTTTCTCACTTCGTCTTGCCCTTCTTTGCCCAAATCATTCCACCACAATTGTAGCTCAAAAGGGATTTTGGTCATTATTGAAAAGGGCTCATTCACCATTGTGCTCATCCTGCACATTTATTAAAGCGTTTAAGCAAAAAGAAAACTTTTCAAAAAAAACTATCCATATTATTGACTCAAAATTACCCCTATATTTTCAAATGGCTGTGAGGGTCAAAAATCAAAATACGACCAAAGGTGGCTGTTTATGCAAAGTCAGCCTTCCAGCGCCCCGTTTGGGAACCTTTGGCTATTTTTGACAAAAACGGCATCACCTGGTTTATTTATGACACAATTGAAATTTTGATATTTTTGGTTATTTTTGCAAAGGGGAGGTTGGACCCGATGAGGGTTGCCTACGTATCTCACGCCCTGTGAGAATCAAACCATGCGTAGTTCGGGCAAATTAACCGAACTATTTTAAAACATGACTCTTTTCCATTTTTATTTTTTGCATTTCATAAGCGAATAAAACTATTTTTAGAAACAAGACTCTCTTTTTTCTTTTTTCTTTTCAACAAATAAAACAGCCTATTTTTCCAAGCTAAAAATAACAGACTCTTTTTTTTCTTTTTCATTTTCAACAAATAATGAAACAACTTATGTTTCTCAAACTAAAACAAAAACTTTTCTTATCCTTTTCTCTATCAACAAACAACTTTCCAAAAATAAAAGACTCTTTTTCTATTTTTTCTTTGCTTTTTTTTTAGTAAAACAAAATAAAACATTTTCCTTTTTTTCAAAATTTCGGCAGAGTTTCGCCAGTAATTGGTCATTGATTTTTTATTTCTAAAATAATCAATTAACTCCCTAACTGATATTTCTCTTTTTTTTCTTCTTTTTTTTCTCTTTTTTTTTTCTTTTCTCTTTTTTTTCTCTCAATTTTCCAACATTCCCGAGATTCAGAAACCGGTCAACATGCAGGTTCGAAACAAATATATGTACAGAGCAAGTAGGATGCATTAGAATGGTCTTTTCATTTCAGGTTGCTAGTCCTAGACGGACCCAACCCCTATGTTGAGTCCCCTAAGTCGAATGCAACATGATGCAAATAACCGTTCCTACTAGGGATCCGGTATGAAGTCACGTTATTCTATGTTCAAAACCTAGGTCAGTGTTCTAGACTGTGTACCCGAGCGGACAGCTCGGATCGAGGAGGGGGCAACTTACCGGGAACCAAAAGGCCATCCGGCTTCGTAACTTGTCCGGCCTCTTTCTTATTTAAAGGTATGACACTAACAGAATAGGGAGTCTCAACCAGTAAGCACATCCCCAGAGGTGAAGAGAGAAGGGTGTCGGCACAATTTATATATAGTTCAGATAATATCAAAGCGGTAACATTTAGCACATTCAACATAAAGTATGTATGAAAATCAGATATAATTAAATACAACAATTTTTCTAAGCTTGAATTCTGAACCCTGAACCAGAGATTCTGGGTTCGTTCCCCAGCAGAGTCGCCAGAGCTGTCACACCTCCTTTTTCTCATCCTACACCCCCGGAAAGGGGGGCGTGAAGGAGTTTTTCCAATTAAAGGACAATCGGAACGGGATTTAATTATTAATTATTCAGAGTCGCCACTTGGGAGATTAATGGTGTCCCAAGTCACCGGTTGCATCCCGAACCGAGGAAAAATATGACTCTGTTAACAGTTCGCGAACCAGAAATCCGAGTAAGGAATTATGTTAACCCGGGAGAAGGTGTTAGGCATTCCCCGGCTCTGTGGTTCTAGCACGGTCGCTTAACTGTTGTATTTAATTGTATCTAATCTTAATACATGTTAGCTTATGTGCCTTTTATTCATAAACCGCTTTTTATCATTATTAATTTTATAAGAATTACGATGTCGTGAAAACGCGTTTCGAACCCCGTCGCAATCAATGCGCCCGTGGTTGTTGACACATTTCGACTTCATCGAGATTTGGATTTGGGTCGCATCAATGCGCACCCGAATTTAAGAAGGTAATTTAATTAAATCGTGCCTAAATATGCGAACGTAATATGATTTTAAGGAAGACCATGGAATTTGTTAAATGGACATCCCAATTTCTAATCATGCTAATAACCCATTGTTGACAGTCCGTGCATGATTTATTCAGGCGAGGCTAGTAGCAATCCCAAAATAGCTACAATTTCCTATTTATTTGTGTGTCTCTACAAGACTAGTTAATTTGGAAATAGATTACACTGAAATAGACTAAGAACCAAATTTAAAAGAGAATTGGGCCTGTCTTATGGCCTTGATGCGGTCTGAACGGCCCAACGAAGAGGGGTATATTTCCATTGCAACAATCAATATAATATCCCTGAGTCATTACACTGAACATGCATACCTTCCTTTTAACAAAAGCCATGAAACTCCAAAAATCCCTAACCGATCTATCCTACCAAATGCCTATTAAGACCTGCTGTTTTTAGTGAACTAAGTCAATTATGAATGAGTTTGTCTCATGATTTCCAACTGATTTCAACACCAATCTACTTACCATAATTACGATTTGCCTTCCACACGATTTCAGAATCTTAAAACAAAAGCAAGCCTTCTACTACACTATAACGACGAAAATAAAAATAATTAAGCTAAATGTAATCAAACTTACTTATGAATTCTCATGTCATGTACATAAGTCTAATTGCTACAGATGACTATTGAATTCACACAAACTTTTAGATCAGACCAGGCCCATGCTCAAAGCTATTTCAAATGCCCAATTCAACAGTTCAAAATTACGCATCATTCAACATGCAATCGACCCCTACTGAACAAGTTTAATTGTACACATATCTACCAATTACATAACAGGAAACTACACTATCAAAAATATAGGCTGCTTTCAGTTGAATAACAGGCCCTGGAACATTTTGTTTCAACTTCAACGAGCATACATCAGTGAGATTCAGGGAAATGTACCTGGAAATTGGAATGTAAATAGAGAAAAGGAGAGGAATCAGCTATTTTCAACAGCAACAGCAACCAACCCAGCAGAGTTACACCACAGAAACACAGGCAGATTGCTTTGAAACCAAAATATAAGCAAATTCCCACAGATCAGTTTAACATACTCCTAACATACCCCTGACCCTCACAGCTGAAACCAAAAATAGTAATGAAATTGTGAAGCTGTTTCAGATTTCTCCATATTTTGATGTTTTTGCTTTCTGAATAGTTTTTGGAAAACAAAATGCTGATTGAAATCAAAAGCAATAATGAATGCTCCGATTGAGACTTAGAGTTCAAGGCAGAAAGATGGAGAGCAGACCCCCTTTCCCAAGGCATTTTATGCCCTTTTATAGGCAACCCCAAAGAGAATAGACTAGAATCTGATTTACCAATCAGTCCCTCTCTATTTTCAAATTAGTCCCTCTAGTTTTATCTTGCTAAACAAGTAACTGCACTACAATTATTTAAAATTTACACTTGAACCCCATTCTAGAAGGCTCTAAGGTATTCCTCTACCCATACAATACCTATACTGCCCTTCCCTATACCTTAGTATTACTATTCCTATCAGAACTACCCTTTTCCATACCCAGATTACCCCTGAAAGCCTTTCAAAATCATTGAACCTACCCTCATCCTTAACAGCTATACCCAATATCCTAAACCATTCTGAAACTAACTGAAATTAATCAACTAGCATTCAGAAACTAGCTAGTCAAACTAACTGAACCAATTCTGTTCAATTATACCACTCAGACAAGCTAAACGAAAATAAACTGAGCTTAAGCTACCACGACTAATATTAAATGAACTTAAAACTAATTCTTAAACCATGAACTTATAATCATTCAACCAAATATCAAGCTCAGAATCAACAGTAATTAACAAAACTTAAACTAACACATTCAAACCATGAAATTAACAGAACAAATAATGAACAACAACTGTAAATAATACTTCAATCATGCGAGTAAAATAAGCAGTAAAAAAAAATACTCACAAAGGCATAAGGGATTCCGGCGAGTCATGAACATCTGAATCCTTTTAGATTTTTGACGCGTAACATCCCTAACCATGTGTTCTTACAAGAGAACACATGGTTAAGGATACTACGGTTCGAAATCAAAAGGATTTGGTTTTAGGGTTTGCCAGAAATTTTCAAATCTAAGATTTGGGCCGTTTCAGGGTGATTTGAAAGAAAACAACCACGGATTAGTGTTGAGGAAGGGCTGGGGGTTGTGGAGTGTGATTTTGGACTGATTTGGACGAACTTGTCACCTGGCCGGAAAACTTCAAATTAAGATTTGAAGAGTTCCGTCCTTGTTCGAGTTGAACCAATAGGTGCAATGGAAAAAGGAGAGTGAGGGGATCTGTGGTATTAATCTCAGGGTGAACGGCATAGTTTGTGTTCACCGCCGGCAGGGTATTTAGGGGCGGCGCGGATTAGGGTTTGAGGAGAAGGGGTGGGGTGAAGAAGACTATGCAAATGGGGGTAGGGGGGAAGGGTTCGGACACTTAAATACTAAGAACCTCGTCAGTTCCGGACCGTCGGATTGATGAGATCCAACGGTCCTGATCTAAGGACCCCGAAACGATGTCGTTTCATTTAAAAGGGGGCAGACCGGGTAGGGACTTGGGCTGGACTGAATCGGGATGCTTGGGGCGTTTGGGCCAACAGATTAAATGCAAAAGTGGCCCAAATTTGGCCATTAATAACCACTCCCTCTATATTCTTTTTAATAATAACTTTTCCATTTTTCATTTTGCAATCTTGTATTTTTGTATTTATTTTTCTGATTTTTACAAAGATGTGAAATTAAACTAACAATTAAGCTAAAACCAATTAATGCCTAAAATTAACTTAATAACTATTTGCGACCGTTTCACAATTAAAATAATAAAATGCAAAAGTGAACTATTTTTGTCATTTTCTTCATATCCTATTCTAAAACAAATTAATTCCTAATTAATACTAAAGTATAAAATTAAATCCTAAGTGCGAATGCATATTTTATGTATTATATGAGTTAACGTGCACAAATAAAAATGCAATAATTATCAGAAAATGACACCAAAATGCACAATAATGAAGAAAAATCATTTTGCTTGAATTTTGGGAATAATTCATATATAGGGCAAAAATCACGTGCTCACACAACATACAAATAATGACGCCAAATCTTCAATGCAAATACAACCACTGCAAGTTCTAAGTCATGTGTTGGATAATTCTTTTCATGATTCTTGAGTTGCCTAGAGGCATAAGCGATCACTTTACCATGTTGCATCAATACACACTCAAGTCCGATTCTTGAAGCATCACAATATACCACAAAGCCATTTGTATCCTCTGGTAGGGTCTACACCGGCACCATAGTCAATCTTGATTTCAACTCTTGGAAGCTCCTTTAACAAGAATCTAACCATTGAAACTTAATTGCCTTCTGCGTCAATTTAGTCAATGCAGAGGCAAAAGTAGAAAAACCCTCCACAAATTTCCTGTAATGCCCAGCTAAGCCCAAGAAACGGCAAATCTCCGTTGGAGTTGTAGGTCTAGGCCAATTCTTTACAGCTGCAATCCTCTTAGTATCAACCTTAATTCCTTCTCTGGAGTCAACATGACCCAAGAATGTGACAGATTCAAGCCAAAATTCATACTTCGAAAACTTTGCATACAACTTGTGCTGATATAGAGTCTACAGAACTGCCCTGAGGTGGTTGACATGGTACTTGCAATTTCTTGAATATACAAGGATATCATCAATAAACACTATCACAAAAGAGTTGAGGAATGACTTGAAAACTCGGTTCATAATGTCGTGCCCCGATTTCTCACGAAAGCGGGTTTTGACGTTGTGACAACTCTTTTGGATGGGAAATGGAGTGCTAAGAGAAGAAGAGTTGCCACCTAACAGTTTTTAAGGGGCGTTAGGGCACCTATTAGGCAGATAACTCGGTTTGACTAGTCAATACAACCAAAGATCGGGTAAGGTCTCAAATTACCTCAAAGAGAAGGTGTTAGTCACTCTTCGAAACAACTATGGGTCCTAGCCAAACTTAAACTATGTGGATTAAAATTAGGCAAGATAAACAAAGAGAGTACGGGTCAAATAAATCTATTATAACATGATGAGAAATAAGGATTGCAAGGATATAACTATCAAGTCTATGTTAAATGACTAAATGTATAAAGAAAAGAAATGGGGCCCTAAGTATTTTAGCCTAAAGGACCACCCCGTGCAACATAAATAATACTTCGCAACTCCCTTGAGGTAGGAAATTACTCATATTATTCAGCTAGCACAGACTATCATCTCCTACTACCCGATTACTATGTTGAAGTTGTTTACCTAAAAGTGTTCTAATTCAATTCTAAGTCGTGCTCTATGTGTGAACTACCCATCCCATGCTTGTGGTCCGGGAGGCATTGGACCTCTATTTAGGGTGGTTCTAGACTTAACTTAGTGTCACAACCCAAACCAATGGGCCGCGATAGGTGCCTGAGTCCTACCTATCAAACACCCCTAAGTATGCGTCTAGGATATGAACCTGTATAACATCTGTTGCATTACGAAAATAACATACGTGAAGGAAACCTGTCATCAAGGCATATGTACGTATACATGCAGAATACAGTGGGCGAGCCGACAAGTCTGTTATAGACAACTATACGTCCAACACTAAAAATCGACAAGGTCACATACAACCAAACTAGACATACTGTCCACAGACCTCTAACATAAACATAACTGTACAAAGATGAGACTGAGCCACATCATACCCATATACATATATACATACAAACGTATCGTACCAAAATCAAAAGCAGCTCCAGATCAAATGGAGCATGCCAACTCTCGCTGATCAGGGATCCTAAGAAGGGGGGCCGTCAGCTTGCCTACCTGCACCTGCAGGCATGAAACACAGGCCCCATGAAATAGGGCGTCAGTACGAAAAATGTACTGAGTATGTAAGGCATGAAAATTAGTACGTAAAAGATATAGTTGAAACATGGAATAAGGAAACACATCTTTAAATCTGAATAAATTTGTAACTGTAATGTTTATAATGTCATGCACGTGCGTATAAATATCATGTCATGCATAGGTATGGGTGTACATAATATCATCAAGCCACTAAGGGCATCCCACCATATCGTCTCGGCCATTGTGGGCACATCATCAATATATACCAGCTGATCAGGTGGTGGTGCGTATATAACGCCATAACCTCTTCCCATATCCCATATACATATATGTGCATATATACGCGTATATAACGCTGTCTGAGTCATATTTCAGCCATTGTTGGCAACATCATCATCATATACCAGCTAATCAGGTGGTGCGTATATAACGTCGCAACCTTTTTCCCGTATCCCATACAAATACAATATACATATATACGCATATATAACGCCATCTGGTCATGGGTCAATGCACATGTATAAATAAGTGAAATGCATGAAAAATACGTAATAATCTCAATATTCCTTTCGGATAAACTTTTTTCAACTGTGTATTATTCTGAGACCCATGAACATAAGATAATAATATTTTTCATGGGGAATCAAGAATATAGACACCCCTACTATTTCTATGAATAGAGTAATTTATGGAAACTATGCATTAACTTGTTTCTTCAGTATAATTGGACCATTCCAAAAGAAAGAAGGGAGGGCCTTAATATACCTGTTCCTGAAATTATTTGAACGGAATGAAGCTTCTGCTTCTGAATCCTTGAACGAAATAGTGGTTCGAAATTTTGACTAAGGATTTAGATTGTTTGAACGAAATAATTCCTTTCTTGTTCACGTTCTTTGTTTCAAACCAAGAACAGATTTGAAGCTACGAAATGAAATGAAGTTAAAGACACCAAAATGAAGCTTGTTTTTGAAAATGAGATTTGCTTCTGCTTCAACACTTCTTTTGAGCTTAAGGATAATACATTAACCAAATGATCCCTTATCTGATCCTAAATAAATGAGATTCCTACTAAGGATACATTGTACCTTAGGTGGCCACATGTAAAGGTGAGATACGAGTCACCTTAACTAAAAGGGGGGCTGCCACATTTCTTGGGGGTGTGATTTTGTTAATTTTTATCCACTTATTAGTTAACTGGGTAATGTTTCGTTATTCGGTAATTAATCAATTACCCGCATAATTTAAAAATTACCACAAATTACTTAAAATTCTATTTATTTTTAAAATACTTCATATATACTTTATATATTATACTACCGTGGTCATATGGTACCTTCAATGGTACTAGTTCATAATTATCGGGTATTATCGCTCGACTCGTATTTTATTCCAAATTGGCCACTTTCAACGAAACGTTTTTTTCTTTATTCCGTGTACCCCTTTATCCTTCATAACACTTATTTATCGCTTGTTATAAATAGCGTAAGTACGTTAACATAAAGATGATCTCATCCCCGAGTCTATGTCGATTAATTGAAAAACGAAATTTTAATGTACGAAAACACGAGATGTAACATCCCTCTCCCCTTAGAAACATTCGTCCTCAAATGTTCAACTCCCCGTGATCCATATAACTTTGGTAGGGTCTCCTTTGTAACAACACCATTACCAATTTTCCTCGTAGAGGCTTAATAACCCAACGACATATAGGACCACAATTATGAATAACGACCATGGCCTTACACGACCAATGACAATAGCTAATAAAAGAATTTGTACACGTACCTTATGATTATGACGTCTCAATCGAACCCTTCTCTGGAGGAGGAAATACGTATGGATATCTAGACTTCATGTTTTCCTCGGACTCCCAAGTTATTTCTTCCACATTGTTGTTTCTCTAAAGTACTTTTACGGAGGCTACTTCCTTATTCCATAGCTTGCAGATCTATCGGTATGGAAACCGGAATTTCCTCGTATGACAAATCCTCTGTAATCTGTACATCATTCGTGGGCACCACTCGGGTAGGATTGTCAACGCACTTCCGTAACATAGATACGTGAAAAATCGGATAGACAGACTCCAATTCCGAGGGCAATTCTAACTCATAAGCTACTTGGCCCACTCTCCAAATGATCCTATAAGGCCCATTATACCGTGGGCTAAGTTTTCCTTTCTTGCCAAACCTCATCACACCCTTCATAGGTGACACCTTTAAGAATACCCAGTCATCAACCCCGGACTCTATATCTTGACACCGCACGTTAGAATATGACTTCTGATGACTCTGAGCTGTCAATAGTTGATCTCGAATCAACTTATTTTCTCTATGGCTTGTTGAACCAAGTCTGGCCCATGTAATCCAGATTCTCCAACATCGAACCACCCTATAGGCGACCTACACTTTCGTCCATAAAGAGCTTCGTATGGAGCCATCTAAATGCTGGAATGATAGCTATTATTATACGCAAACTCAATAAGCGGCAGATGATCATCCCAACTACCTTTGAAGTTTATTACACAAGCTCGTAACATATACTCTAGTGTTTGAATAGTACGCTCAGCTTGTCCGTCTATTTGGGAATGAAATGTTGTAACAAGACTTACTTGAGTCCCAATCCTTTTTGGAAGGACCTCCAGAAGTTAGATGTAAATTGAGCTCCTCTATCCGAGATAATAGATACAGGGACACCATGCAGTCGTACTATCTCCTTAATATAAAGCCTCACATAGTCCTCTGAGGAATATATAGTCCTGACAGGCAGAAAATGGGCTGACTTTGTAAGCCTATCAACAATCACCCATATTGAATCGAACTTGCGCTGGGTACGAGTTAAGCCTACGATGAAGTCCATATTGATTATCTCCCATTTCCAAGTCAGAATCTCCATAGCCTGCAAGAATCCACCGGGTTTTTGATGCTCAATCTTAACCTGTTGACAGTTAGGACACTAAGCAATAAATTCTGCTATATCCTTTTTCATTTCGTCCCAACAATATACTTCCCTGATGTCATGATACATCTTTGTTGCTCCTGGATGGATAGAATAACGAGAATAGTGAGTTTCTCCCATAACTTGCCGACGCAGCCCTGCAACATTAGGCACACATAATCGTCCTCGATATCTGAGGACCCTATCTTCTGTAATTTCAAATGGCGTCTTCTCTTTCTGAAGGGTGGTATCCCTATAATGAACTAGCATAGGATCATCGTACTGGCGTTCCTTTACTTCAGTTACTAAAGAGGATGTTATCGTATCCTGAAGAGTAATTCCAATGTTACCTGATACCAGTAACCGAAATCCAAGACTAGTTAGCTGATGAACCTCATGGGTTATCCCCCTCTTTTCTGGCAGTAAATACGACAGGCTACCTATAGATCTATGGCTGAGAGCATCGGCTACTACATCTGCCTTCCCCGGATGGTATAAAATATCAACGTCATAGTCTTTAAGTAGCTCCAACCATATCCTTTGATGAAGATTCAATTCCTTTTGCTTGAAGATGTACTGGAGGCTCATATGGTCCGTATAGATATCAACATGAATGCCATACAAGTAGTGCCTCCACGTCTTTAGTGCATGAATCACCATAGCTAACTCTAAATCGTGGGTTGGGTAGTTCTTCCCGTGCTTTCTTAGTTGTCTAGAAGTATAAGCCACAACTTTACCATGCTGCATCAGCACACAACCCAATCCAATGCCTGAAGCATCGCAATAGATAACATAACCATCAGTCCCTTCTGGGAGTGTTAGAACCGGTGCTGAAGTTAATCTATCCTTTAATGCCTAGAAACTCTATTCACAAGCATCATTCCATTGAAACCTTGCTCCTTTTGAGTATATTTTGTTAAAGGTGCTGAAAGGGAAGAAAATCCTTCTACAAATCTCTTGTAATAACCTGCCAAACCGAGAAAGCTACAAACTTTCGTCGGTGTTGTAGGTCTAGGCCAAGTCTTTACTGCCTCAATATTTTGTGTATCCACCCGGATACCTTCACCCGAAATAACATGCCCAAGGAAAGCTACAGAGTTCAACTAGAATTCACATTTAGAAAATTTTGCATACAACCTCCCTTCTTGTAGAACTCTGAGCACACTACGCAGATAATTTGCATGCTCAGCCTCTAAACATGAATATACCAATATATCGTTAAAAAATACAATTACGAACAGATCTAAAAAAGGCCTGCACATACGGTTCATTAAATCTATGAATACTGCTGGGGCATTGGTCAGACCGAACGACATAACTGGAAACTCAAAGTGTCCATATCTAGTCCGGAATGTTGTCTTTGGAATATCTTTATCCTTAGCCCAGACCTCAAGTCTATCTTTGAAAAACACTTGGCACCTTGCAACTGATCAAATAAATCATCAATTCTTGGGAGCGGGTATTTATTCTTGATCGTCACCTTATTTAGCTGCCTATAATCAATACACATTCGTAAGGAATCATCTTTCTTTCTCACAAACAAAACAGGTGCTCCCCACAGTGATGTACTAGGTCTGATAAAGCCTTTTTCAAGTAAGTCCTTTAGTTGTTCTTTCAACTCTTTCAGCTCTGCGGGGGCCATTCTATAGGGAGGAATATATTCTTGGGTGAGTATCTGGTAGTAGGTCAATAGAAAACTCTATTTCTCGCTCTGGCGGGAGACCTGGAAGTTCATCGGAAAAAACATCAGGAAACTCATTACCCACTGGGATGGACTGAATGGTTGGTGACTCTACTTCCATATCCTAAACCCGAACTAAGTGATAAATACAACCCTTATTAATCATTTTCCTTGCCTTGAGATAGGAAATGAATCTTCCTCTCGGCGATGCCGTATTATTTTTCCACTCCAAAACAGGCTCCCCTGGATATTGAAATCGGACTATCTTTGATCTACAATCAACGTTGACATGACAAGAAGCCAACCAATCCATACCCATTATAACATCAAATTCTACCATATCTAACTCGATTAAGTCTGCTACGGTAGATCAACTATGAACTACTATTATACAACCCATATAAACCTGCTTAGTTATTACCGAGTCCTCAACAGGTGTAGATACCTCAAAAGGTTTAACCAATTTAGGTTTTATTCCAAACTTACCAACAACTAGCGGAGTAACGTATGATAAGGTGAAACCAAGGTCAATCAGTGCATATACATCATATGAGGAGACTGATAATATACCTGTAACAACATCAGGCGATGACTCCTAGTCCTATCGTCCTACCAACGCATAAATACGGTTCTGAGGGCTGCTCGAGCTAGATGCTCTGCCTCTGCCTCTACCACGACTCATTGGTGCTTTGGGACCTTGCCCAGGCAGCGTACTGATGATGACGAACCAGCTACAGATCCCGCTGGCTGAGTTATGCTTGCATCACCTCTCATCAGACAATCCCTTATAATGTGGCCTGGATAACCACAAGTATAATAAATACCTAATCCCATATGGCATTGCCCGGTATGTTGCTTACCATATTGAGTACATCGTGGCAAGGGCGGCCTCATCTGATTTGGCTCACCCCTATACTAAGACCTTGAGGCCCTGGAATTCTGACTAGACCCTGAATATGAAGAACGGTCAAATCTCTTACTGCCAAATTGAGGGGGCACGCTAGCTGAAGGCTGGGATGGATACCTCGAGTACTGCTGCCTCTGACCACCTCGAAACTTACCAGAAGGACCCGAAGACCTTGCTCTCTTATTCTGGGCCTTATCATGCTAATGATCGGCCCTCTATTTCTGTTTACGCTCCTCTACACCTTGAGCGTATGCCTGAATACGAGAAATATCCATGTTTGGCTGAAGTGAGACCGACATAAAATCATTAAGCAAGTAAGGCTCTAATCACATCACGAACCGGTGAACCCGATCCTCCATCTTAGATAAAATAGTGGGAGCATACCTAGCCAACAAATCAAACTGAAGACTGTACTCCTGAAAACTCTTGTTACCCTGTCGAAGGGTCAATAACCTATCAAATCTAGCTCGTCTAAGCTCTAGTGGCAGATAATAACGAAGAAAAGCTTATGTAAACTCCTGCCATACTGCTGGAGGGGCATCCTCACCACTGGATAATTCCCAAGACTCGTACCAATTAACTGCAATATCTCGGAGTCTATATGAAGCTAGCTCAACTGATAGTGGCCTTCATTACCCTTAATGTCCTCCACCCGAAAGGGTATATAAGGGAGTTTTTCCCCCAGTGAATACTGGAGGGTCTAAATTAATAAAGTCACGAACCCTCGCACTCACGGACCTATCTGCATGACCAATACCTACTTACTAATGCCGAGCCTACGTGGCTACTAATCGGGTTAATAGCTGAATAGCATCTCTGATCTCCTAACCTGATGTATCTGGCTGAGGAGTTGGATGTACAGGGGCAGGCGCTGGAGCTGGTGCCCCTTGGAGCTCTTCTGCAAAAGGAGGGGTATGTGAAGTCTGAGATGGAACCTCACCATGAGACTCTCCCCGAGCCCTGGTAACTCGTGGTGCTCGACTAGTAGTCTCACCAGCCACGGACTTTCCCTTCTGGGTGGTCGTACTCTTTGGAGGCATTGTTGAAAATATAACGTACTGTTAGGAACATGAATTTTTGTATCACACGATCTGAGATAAAAACAGAGGATAACATCCTATATGTCCTGTAGCCTCTTGTTTATAAGCGTGGTGCACGACACACCCATAAATAAGTCTCTACTAGACACGGTCTATAGACAAACCTAGGATAGAACTGCTCTGATACCACTTTTGTCACGACCCAAACTGATGGGCCGCCACGGGTGCCAGAGTCCTACCTGTCAAACACCCATAAACATGCGTCTCGGATATGAACCTGTATAACATTTTCTGCATTACAAAAAATAACATACGTGAAGGAAACCTGCCATCAAGGCATATGTACGTATACATGCAGAATACTGTAGGCGAGCTGGCAAGGCTGTTATAGACAATTATACATCCAACACTGAAAGCCGACAAGGCCACATACAACCAAACTAGACATACTATCCACAGACCACTAACAAAAATATAATTGTACAAAGACGGGACTGAGCCATGTCATACCCATATACATATATACATACAAATGTATCGTACCAAAATCAAAAGCAGCTCCGGATCAAATGGAGCACGCCAACTCTCGCTGATCAAGGATCCTAAGAAGGGGGACCGTCAGCTTGCCTACCTGCACCTGCGGGCATGAAACACAGGCCTCGTAAAATAGGGCGTCAGTACGAAAAATGTACTGAGTATGTAAGGCTTGAAAATTATTACGTAAAAGACATAGCTAAAACATGGAATAAGGAAACACATCTTTAAATCTGAATAACTTTGTAAATTCTGTAATGTTTATAATGTCATGCACGTGCGTATAAATATCGTGTCATGCATAGGTATGGGTGTACATAATATCATCAAGCCACTGAGGGCATCCCATCATATCGTCTCTACCACTGTGGGCACATCATCAACATATACCAGCTGATTAGGTGGTGGTGCGTATATAATGCCATAACCTCTTTCCATATCCCATATACATATACGTACATATATACACATATATAACACCGTATGAGTCATATTTCAGCCATTGTGGGCAACATCATCATCATATACCAACTGATCAGGTGGTGGTGCATATATAATGCCGTAACCTTTTTCCCATATCCCATATAAATATAATATACATACATATGCGTATATAATGCCATTTGGTTCATGGGTCAATGCACATGTATAAATGAGTGAAATGCATGAAAAATACGTAATAATCTCAATATTCCTTCTGGATAAACTTTTTTCAACTGTGTATTATTCTGAGACCCATGAACAGAAGATAATAATATTTTTCATGGGGAATCAAGAATATAGACACCCCTACTATTTCTATGAATAGAGTAATTTATGGAAACTGTGTGTTTACTCGTTTCTTCAATATAATTGGAACATGCCAAAAGAAAGAAGGGAGGGCCTTAACATACCTATTCCTGAAATTATTTGAACGGAATGAAGCTTCTTCTTTTGAATCCTTGAACGAAACAGTGGTTCGAAATTTTGACTAAGGATTTAGATTGTTTGAATGAAATAATTCCTTTCCAGTTCACGTTCTTTGTTTCAATCCAAGAACAGATTTGAAGCTACAAAATGAAATGAAGTTAAAGACACCAAAATGAAGCTTGTTTTTGAAAATGAGATTTGCTTCTGCTTCAACACTTCTTTTGAGCTTAAGGTGAATACATTAACCACATGATCCCTTATCTGATCCTAAATGAATGAGATTCCTACTAAGGTTACATTGTACTTTAGGTGGCCATATGTAAAGGTGGGAAATGAGTCACCTTAACTATAACTAAAAGGGGGGCTGCCACATTTCTTGGGAGGATGATTTGTTAATTTTTATCCACTTATTAGTTAACCGGGTAATGTTTCGTTACCCGGTAATTAATTAATTACCCGCATAATTTAAAAATTACCACAAATTACTTAAAATTCTATTAATTTTTAAAATAATTCATATATACTTTATATATTATACTACCGTGGTCATATGGTACCTTGCATGGTACTACTTCATAATTATCGGGTATTGTTGCTCGACCCGTATTTTATTCCAAATTGGCCACTTTCAACGAAACTTGTTTTCTTTAATCTGTGTACCCCTTTATCCTACATAACACTTAGTTATCGCTTGCTATAAATAGCGTAAGTACATTAACGTCAAGATGATCTCATCCCCGAGTCTACGTCGGTTATTTGAAAAACGAAATTTTAACGTACGAAAATGCGAGATGTAACACTTAGGCTGCTCAAAATGATAAATCTAGGCAAATACAAAACAAGTTGGACTTCAAATATCGGCAGTTAAGGGCTCAAGTTAGCCTCCACACATAAGCAACAAACGCACGCGAAAATAGGTTTTCATGTTAGGCAGTTTCTGAATTAGAATCCTTAAGCCCTATAGACATGATTTCTATTTTGAATTTAAATGTGCAGTCAGTTTCATATGCAAGGCCCCGCTTATAGACATAATTTTTAAACAATCAAACAGTTATCGCATGTTGATTATTGAGATTACAGGTTTTCAGTTAATAAACCTATAGAATTTGTGTCTAAATGATTTACATAGTAAGGGATAATGAAATCTGTTGGAAAATACTTAGAATTACTCATGCTTTTTGACAGTGGCATAAATAAGCAATAAACAACATTTGAAAAGCTCAATAGTAACACTTTATAGCGAGTAGTGATACCCTATAGGCAGGATTTCTAAAGGTTGGCGATTGGAACTAAATTTTGGTTATACTTAGCCCATGTAGGCATGTATTGTAGGTGAATAGTATGATACAAATGAAATAACTAAAATCCTATAGGCGTGATTTCTAGTAGATATGTTGTAGTTATGCAAATTGAAAGAAAGTTCATTGGCATTTGTTTCCTCTAGGCATGTTGTCTATTAACACGTAGCAGTAGACATGGAAATAAATGAAGCCTTTGAACTCATGCTTTGATGGTAGACAAGTAGTGTGTATGTGTGTGATTCTCCTAATGACATGATTTCTAACAGTGCACATAAAAAATTGAAAGGCATATATAGCAGGTTGGATAACAAGTAAATCACATGAATCCTATAAGTATGTTTGCTACCCTTTCATGCAAACATTAAGTATACATGTTTCCCCCATTTTACTAACTCCCCTAATTATTCATTATAAAGTTATTACAGGCCCAGTAATGAATGTAATTACAGGGATTATACAAACAATAATAGTAGGCCTACTAAGGCCCAAAAAAATCCTTAAAATTCCCTGTGCCTTCAGCAACTCTTTCGTTACCAATTAGCATACCCAAGTCCCAACAAGAAACCATATCCAGCAGCAGAACCCAGAAACCATAGAGGAGCTCAAGCCAAACCAAACAGCCATAGATTTACCATATGACCCCAACACAAAAATCACTCAAACAAACTAATTTGCAAATTCGATAGACAGAAGGAGGAAAGAACTGAGTGTTAAAGATAGCTCAGGTCTCAGAAGTAAAGAGAGTGGTCAAACGACCCCAAATCCTAATGTGTTAGAGTTCACAAGGGTCTCAAGTAGACCCTGAGCAGTGCTCACACTAGGGAGGTCAATAATGATAGGCTCAGAATAACATAGGTAACAAATAAGAGTGAGTGGACAATAGTTAAGGGACAAAAGTTGAAGAAATACACTTATAGTTTAAAAAATCGACATAGCAAAGTTGAGAACACAGAACAGCTAATCAAGAAGGTCAACAAGACTTAGAAGCAAGATCAACATTTAGCAAAATGGCACATTGGCAAAAAGTATTACAAGAGTTAGAAAGGAACAAGTTTGCAAAATTAATAAGATTATCATACAAAGGTGCATAATACCAAAAACGTTTAAGTAGGGCACTAACTTAAGAGGTTTAAAGCTTAAAGGTCCAAATTATGCTAGGGATTCATCACAATATTATAAGACAGCCATGTTAACTTATATCATGAAGCAGAAAAGTATTAAACATGGTATGGAAACACAAACAAAGATAATTATACTAAAGGTTTCAAACAGTTTCTAGGGATATAGGATTAAGCAAAACAGAGACATGTTGTGAGGCACATTAACAGAGGAGCAGATCATAGTTGATAGAAAAGGTCTTAACATAGGTTATAACACATTATAGATATATGGTATTCATTACAGGGATTCAGAACAAAGTAGTAAAGCAAGCTCATGCCAAATAGCAAATGTAGACATTCAGGCATCAACCAATAGACTAATAAACTTAAACAGGTCCAATTTATTCAGATTAAGCACATTCAAATAACATACCTCAAAATTGGCAACTTTTAGGCAAAATTAAATACTAAAGAGGTTCAAAACAAATGCAAAAGTAACAAAGTTGCATACAAGAGTAGCCCAGAACATATTAGCTAAACGAACTTAAGAGCGTTCAAATTAGTCAAATTAGGCATAAACATGTCTCAGAATTGGCAGCATTATGTGAAATTAAAAGCTAAAAAGGCTCAAAGCAAATGCAAAGCTAATCAAAGATGCATACAAAGTAGTCCAGAAACTCATTAAGCCATCAATTTCAGAGGTAAGATATGCAAATCATAAATACATAAGAACGAAATTGCAAAGCCCGGTGACTTACCAGTTAAACGGAAAATAAGAAACGACACATTCCACAATGTTCTGAATATCAATAAAGAACAAAAACCAAAATCTCAATGCGTCAAAGTTCCCAAGGGCTTCAAAGGAACCTCGGGCAGTGCTCGCACCGAGGATAGGTTGAAAAGTTGAATCCCGGTGGCCTTGGCTTTCAGCCGGCCAAGAATCAAGTTATAGAACAAGAGAACAAGAAAACAATAAAGTAATAGCTCCAATTGTTTGTAAAAATCTAGCGATTAAGGGTCTCTCTTAAAGGGGAATGGGTAGGGGTTCATATAATAGTAGAAATTCGGCAAACAAACAAGGAAGTACTGTAAAATCAACATAAATAAGGAAATAATATCAAGCAGAATCGGTAAAAGTCAGATTAGGGAAAATTTAGGTAAACCCTAGTTGATAGAAATCGAAGATTGGCTGGAGATCCTGGCTAATCAGACCCAATATAGCCTTGTCATGATGCATATGGACGAGATTTTGTCCAGATTCAAGCGATTAAAGTTGAACGGACCCAATCTGAGAGATGGTACTTGCCAAGTTTAGGCAAGTACTAAGTGATACCATAGTCTCACAAGTAGTACTAAGATAACACATAAAAGGTAAGGAAATCATGGAAAGAACCCATGATCGAGACGGACTCAGAGAAGATTAAGAGAGCGGCTAGGGTTTATGAGGAGAGGAGAACAGAGGATTCAGAGGCGATGTCTGAGAGGAAATGATCGGGTTTTGGGGCCGGTTAGGTTAATTAAAATAGGGGAATGGCTATGGGTCGTTGATCATTTGAGATCAACGGCCAGGATTTGAGGAGAAATGGGGCGGGTCGCGGAATGGGTCCTGACCAGGTTATAACTAAAGGGGTCTTTGGTCTTGGGCCAGGGGATTGGGTTAAGTATATTGGGCCAATTTGATACAAAAATTAGTTTAAAGCAAGGCTATTATTTAAATACACAAAAATAATTTATAAAAAATACTTGATAAATAAGTAAAAATATTATTTATACACTGAAATTCTTAAATAATAATAGCTTAGTATTATAAAATATAAAATGCTATTTTTTACACAAATAATATAAATAAAGAGCATTTCTGTATGAGTCTGGGCTATTACTGCAAAATTATGCAAACAACTTAAAAATACTAATGTAATTATAAAAATGAGATAAAAATATTTGAAACATATATTATAGATGCAAATAATAATTTTAGATAACTTTGTCAACACAAAATAATTTGAAGGAGTAATTAATAATTATTCAAGTAATTTAAATACAGGAAAATCAATTTAGAAGCTCTAAAAATCATGGAAAATTGTATAGAAATGCTTGCATAGATTTGTAAACTAAATAATGATGCAAAATTATGTTTTGAAAGAATTTATATTATTTGGAAAAAATATGAGAGCAAAAATTAGGTATCAACAGCTGCCCCTCTTTACCCGGGTATGATGAATGAGTTGTTGGGTAAAGAAAATGATGACTAATTTTGGCCGAATTGAGTGAGGAATGATGTGATTTGAAAAAATGGAGGCCGGACCCTGGTTCTTGAGTTGCTTACATATCCCTGGTATTACGGGAATCAGGCCGTGTGTAGTTCTAGATCCAATGGTGAACGAAACCGGTGGAATTGTTCTAGACGTTTCGGGGGAGGGTTCTTTTGGTAAGATAATATCAAATGAAATTATGCAAAGTCATGAATAGATGTATCATGTAGCAAATATCTGAACGGTCATAGAGTAAAAGGCGGGTAATTGATGGTGGTCGGTTATGTTTGAAACAATTGCAGGATGTGTACGTTGTGAAAGGAAACTGGAGCGAAGATTGCTCCTGTTTGAAGAATGGTTACTCCCTGGATTACCTGCAAAACTTAAAACACGATGCATGCAAATATATATGGGTTATTGCGCGAATGTAAACATGATGCAAATTTCCTTTGGACCATGAAGGTTGTCTTCGGACGGTGAGGATGATATCCTTAGACCAAGATGTCTGGAGCCATGAAGCGTGTGATAAGGGATTCGCAGGCCATGAAATGATGTCCTCGAGCCATGAGGATAGTTCCTCTGGACTATGACACCTTTGAATAATGATGTGCAATTTGAGAGATCCTCAGGCCATGGAATGGTGTCTCCCGGCTATGAGGATGATGTCTTCGGACTATGATGCCTTTGGACAAAATGGCGATGTTTCAGCACATGAAATGCAAAGAACGATGCTTGGTCATACGCAAAATGAGACAAGACAAGGCTTAGTTTTGTGTAAGATGAGGGCAATGCTTAGCCTTAGGTGAATAGAGGATAGTGCTAAGTCTTAGATAGCGTAATGGAGATAGTATTTGATCTTATGCAAGGACAAGGCAATGCTTAGCCTTATGCAATTAAGGAGGTTGTGCTTAGCCTCATGCAAGAAGAGGAGACAATGCTTAGTCTCATGCAATTAGGGAGGCAATGCTTAGCCTTATGCAATTAGGGAGGCAGTGCTTAGCCTTATGCAAGAAGAGGAGAAAATGCTTAGTCTCATGTAATTAGGGAGGAAATTCTTAGCCTCATGTAATTAGGGAGGTAGTTCTTAGCCTCAGGTAGGAAGAGGAGACAATGCTTAGTCTCATGCAATTAGGGAGGCAATGCTTATCCTCATGCAAGAAGGGAGGCAGTGCTTAGCCTCATGCAGGAAGGGGAGACAATGCTTAGTCTCATGCACATAGGGAAGCAGTGCTTAGCCTTATGCATGAAAGGGAAGATAATGCTTAGTCTCATACAATTAGGGAGGTAATGCTTAGCCTCATGCAAAGGAAGGCAGTGCTTAGCCTTATATAGGAAAATGATGAGCAGTAGTGAGAAAGTAAAGTATTCTTAGCTAGAGGTGTTTGCGCTAGGTAATTCTTTGTCATGAAGGTAGTGACTTGAAGTATCTGCAGATATTGTTGTCTTATCGTGCCTGCACCCAAAAAAAATCATGAGTTCTGTGGGGGAAGGTCGGTTCGTGCTTTTGCTTTGTCTTTGCTCCTGTCTCGAGATCTTGTTGGAGTTACCCTGGGCAACATTTGGCTGCCATAGAAATAAAGTTTTCGAACAGTTGGAGTTACCCTGGGCAACATTTGGCTATCATAAAAGTTTTCAAAAAATATGCAATGTATTTGATAAATATAGTTATTTGAAATGTAATAGTATGTGATATCAAATAATTTAGATGAACCGGTGACTGTGATACATTTAGAGACATTACGACCTCCTTGCCTTAGAATTTTGAGGGTTCCCCTCAAAATTCTACTCCAGTTTAAATGCAATGCTTCTGACAATACTTTTGGTTGTTCTGCATATGACGAAGTTAGTTAAACTTGCGATCTTGCCCCAATTTCGGATCAAGAGAAAATGAAGACTTTATTAAGATGTGACCAAACCCACATGCCTACCTATGTATCCCCTCTTAAACGGGAATCAGGTCAAGCGTAGTTCAATTACATCAAATGAAGAAATGTAAATAATCCTAAATATAGTATCTCTTGACTGCGTCTGAGTTAATAGGTTTTGGCCAAATCTCTCCGTCCATTTCTGCAAATATGAGTGCTCCTCCTGTTAGTACTCGGTGAACCATTTAAGGACCTAGCCAGTTGGGTGAAAACTTCCCTTTGGCTTCATCCTGATGTGGGAAGATTCACTTTAGCACCAATTGCCCCGGTGCCAATTGCCTTGGTCTAACCTTTTTGTTGAATGCTCTAGCCATTCTATTCTGGTAGAGTTGACCGTGACAGACTACATTCATTCTTTTTCCGTCAATGAAAGCCAGTTGTTCATATCGGCTATGTACCTATTCTATGTCGCTGAGCTCAGCTTCTTGTATGATTCTTTTAGAAGGAATTTCTACTTCGGCGGGAATGACTGCTTTAGTACCATAAACCAAGAGGTAGGGAGTTGCCCCAGTTGATGTGCGAACTGTGGTACAATATCCAAAACAAAGCAAATGGCAACTTCTCGTGCCATTGTTTGTAATTATCTACCATTTTCCTCAATATCTTCTTGATGTTTTTATTGGCGGCTTCTACAGCTCCGTTTATTTGTGGTATGCATGCTGTGGAATTGTTATGCTTGATCTTGAAAGTTTCACACATGGCCTTCATTAAATAACTGTTGAAATTGGCAGCGTTTTCGGTGATGATTGACTCTGGTACTCCGAACCGACAAATAATGCGATCACAGACAAAATTTGCTATGACCTTCTTAGTTACAGCTTTGTAAGATATGGCCTCAACCCACTTTATGAAATAATCTATGGCCACCAGAATGAACCTATTCCCATTTGAAGTAGCGAGTTCGATTGGACTGATGACATCCATGCCCCAAGCAGAGAAACGCCAGGGTGCACTTGTTGCATTAAGTTCATTGGGTAGTACTCGTATCATTTCAGCATGTATCTGGCATTGGTGACACTTCTGAACATACTTGATGCAATCTGTTTCCATAATCATCCAGAAATACCCTGCTCTTAGTATTTTCTTGGCTAAGACGAAGCTATTCATGTGCGGTCCACAAGTTCCGGCATGTATGTCCTCGAGCAATCTGGATGCTTCCTTGGCGTCGACATACCATAATAATCCCAGGTCTAGACTCCTTTTGTACAGAATTCCTCCGCTTTAAAAGAAATTGTTGGCTAATCTTCAGAGGGTGTGCTTCTGAGAAAGACATGTGTGCTCCGGATATTCCCCCTTTTCCAAGTATTCCTTGATGTCGTGGAACAATGGATTTCCATAACTTTCTTCTTCAACATGAGCACAATAAGCTGGTTGTTTATAAATTCCTACTGGGATAAGATTGATGAAATTCTTGTGTGGGTGTTGTATCATGGAAGATAAAGTGGCCAATGCATCTGCAAACTTGTTCTGAACCCTCAGATCATGCTTGAACTCTATCTTCGTGAACCTCTAGATAACTCTTGTACACAGTACAGATTTGGTAATATCTTGGTGTTCTTTGTGGCCCATTCTCCTAAAACCCGAGGTACCAAAAGATCAAAATCTCATCACCAACAACTCCTGAACATTGATGTCAACGGCCAACCTGAGTCCCAAGATGGAAGCCTCATATTCTGCCATACTGTTGGTACACAAAAATTTGAGTTTTGCAAATACTGGATAGTGTTGGCCTATTTTTGACACTAAGACAGCTCCAATACCCACTCCTTTGAAGTTTGTGTCTCCGTCAAAGAGCATCCTCCAACCATCATATACTTTGGTGATGTCCTCTCCTACAAATGATACCTCCTCGTCGGGAAAATAAGTTTTCAATGGATTCGTATTCTCCATCTATAGGATTTTCTGCCAAATGATCTGTCAACGCTTGCCCTTTGACCATATTCTAAGTTACATAGATGATGTCAAACTCACTTAGCAATATCTGCCATT
The DNA here is from genome assembly GCF_000715075.1 of Nicotiana tabacum. Lineage (NCBI taxonomy): Eukaryota > Viridiplantae > Streptophyta > Magnoliopsida > Solanales > Solanaceae > Nicotiana > Nicotiana tabacum. Next base: position 94,114,476 of record NC_134095.1, on the reverse strand, counting down.
TTGCTAATGTTCCCATAGGCATGGGTTTCTGGAAGATGTATTTTAGCGGGTTCATCCTTTATATGAGATATGTGGTGTATGCACGAAAATATCTTTTGAGCTATCCATATCAAAGCACAGCAGGTAAGCTCCAGCAAAGAGTACCGGTCTTCATAAGGTGTGAATTTCTTAGTCAGATAATATATTGCCTGCTCCTCTCTTTCAGTCTCATCGTGTTGACCTAGAACACAACCAAAAGCCCTATCTAGAACAGACAAATAAAGCAGCAAAGGTCTTCCTGGTTCTAGTGAGACCAGAACAAGTGATTTAGATAAATACTCCTTGATTTTGTCGAAGGCCCTCTAGCATTCTTCAGTCCAGCTTGTTGTAGCATCTTTATTCAGCATTTTGAAGATTGGCTCACAGATCATGATTGATTGTGCTATGAAACGACTGATGTAGTTGAGACGCCCCAAAAAGCTCATCACATCTTTCTTATTCTTCGGAGGTGGCAAGTCCTGGATAGCTTTGACCTTTGATAGGTCAAATTCAATCCCTCGACGACTGACGATGAATCCCAACAATTTTCTGGCAGGGACTCCGAAGGCACACTTTGCAGAATTCAGTTTTAGATTATAACTTTGAAACCGATCAAAGAATTTCCTCAAGTCTTCTATTTAATTTGTGCTTCTTCTGGATTTGATGATGACGTCATCCATGTACACCTCTAATTCCTTGTTATCATGTCGTGGAAAATATTTATCATCGCTCTTATGTAAGTAGCTCCAGCATTCTTTAAAACAACCGACATCATTTTATAACAGTACTTCTCCCATGGCGTGATAAAGGTTGCCTTTTCGACATCCTCTTCATCCATCCAGATCTAATGATACCCTCTGAACCACTCCACAAAAGATTAGATTTCATGCTTGGCACAGTTGTTGATCAGTATGTGTATATTGGGCAATGGAAAGTCGTCCTTGGGACTCGCCCTGTTCAAATCCCGATAATCAACACATACTACTCTAACTTTCCCATCTTTCTTCGGAACCGGCACAATGTTGGCCAACCGGGTCGGATATTCCCCAACTCTGAGAACCTTGTCTTTGATTTTCTTAGTGACTTCCTCTTTTATCTTTAGACTCATATGCAGCTTAAGTTTTCTGAGCTTCTGTTTTACAAGTGGACACATGGGATTAGTAGGTAACTTGTGAGCTACTATGGATATGTTCAGACCAGTCATATCATCGTAGGACCATGCAAACATCTTCATACTCTTTTAAGAACTACACATACTCTTCCTTCTCTGATGGTGATATGTGAATGCTTATATGTGTTTCCTTGACTATTTCAGAATCACCTAAGTTAACTATCTCAGTCTCGTCTAAATTAGACTTACTCTTGTTTTCAAAGTTTTCCACGTCTCTGACGATTTCCTCAAGTATTATATCATATTCCAGATCCTCCGAATCACTATCCTTATGTTGAGTTGTCTCATTACATGTCACAGTCATAGGTTCATTGGGATAAGTGATGATAATGCTGTAGAGAGAAAAATGTAAAGAATAATAATAAATACTAAAACTAGCAGTGAATTAACAAAATCTTGAAAACGTCAACAAGTATGGCTCGATGAGTCGAGCAATTATTTCAAAACAAAATATGTTCAGAACAAAACACTAAAAACGTCTTAAATTCTCAAAAAAATGCTTTAAAAATAATTGATGCTAATAGCCAGGCTACCCAAGAAATCGACGGTCCCGGGAAGGTGCAGTAGTCCAGTTCTTGAGAACAGCTCCTCTCTCCACGGTCTGCATAGTAAGGTTTTTGTCACGCCCCGAACTTGGAGGGCGAGACCGGCACCCAGTGCCTGACCTACCCTCGTGTACCAACTTGCAACTAAGGGACTCTGAACATATGATGTCATACTTTGGCCATGGGCCACATTGCAAGACGACTGCAAATGCTAATTAAATGTCAACATAAAACTGGGCCGACAAGGCCGTCATAATTATTACAGTTGACAAACCAACCCAAAAATACATACAAGGCCTGAAAGCCCGACATACTGCACTAACTGACAGGATATGTCTACAAGCCTCTACTGATGGATATACTGTAATTGGAACAGCTCTCCAACCTACTCATAACATATATAGGTATATATATAAGATGTACATAATGCTCTAGACCCGAAAACTCCGAAAGACATGGAGGTTACCGATCAAGCTGAACTCGGGCAACACTTAATGAGGAGGCCAACCCGTCAGACTGTCTAAACCTGCACGCATGAAATGCAGTGCCCCCCCAGAAAAGGGACGTCAGTACGAAATAATGTAGTGAGTATGTAAGGCAATATACTGAAAGTTGAAACTGAACTGATAATATAATAATTGCAAGTAGCTGGAAGTCAAAGATAATCTGAAGATATGCTTACCTGCTGATACTGACTCAATTCTCTCAATATAGTAAGTAAAATAGCTGTCCGGCCCTATAAGGCTCGGTATACATATATATCTGCTCTGCCGTAGTAGGCTCGCTCATAAGCACTCGACCATACTAGGCTCTGTATCTCGACCAACTAGGCTCGCTCATATGCGCTCGGCCACAGTAGGATCGTCATATAACTTACCATCTGATCAGAGGTTGCCCAATAGGGGCCTGCCCATCGATTATAGCTCGATGGTAATGAAAATACTTTTAATACTGTATATATGCAACTTCTCTACTCTCTTGACTGGAAAAAGGAAATACTCAACTCAGTATGAAGTCCCGATAAGGAGAATATTATAACTTACAACACTAGAAAAATATACACAATTTGCGAGACTAGCAAAATATACGTAAATTCCGGGATATGAATGTAATGACGAGATCATGACAAATGAAAGAAGAGCTTAGCCTTAACATACCTGGAGTAGAGAAAAATCTGTATGATATTCTTGGAAAAGATTGTATCGTGCTCTCTTAGAATCGCAAAATCCCATTAGGATTTCACAGCATAACTTCGTTACAAAACAGCCAACGTTTGATATTCTTTGATATGATGCAGGGTTGTACCTTCTAGTTGTACTATACCAGCTATCTATTTCGTATTTCGTATTTCGTATCCTGTATTTCATATTTCATATCTCTTATATATTGTTGTTATTTTTATTACGCATTTTTATGGTACTAATATATCATCTCCTATTGCTTTTTTGAGCCGAGGGTCTCCTGGAAACAGCCTCTCTACCCTTCGGGGTAGGGGTAAGGTCTGCGTACATATTACCCTCCCCAGACCCCACTTGTGGAATTATACTGGGTCGTTGTTGTTGTTGTTGTTGTTGTTTGGAATTGAATTTTCAAAGGTAGGTGGAAATGTTCAGGAGGTAATGAAGTGATTTCAGAAAGTACTGAAACCAGATGAGGTGTAATTTAAATTTATATGTTTCTCAAAATCATTTGCTGAAAAAGATCCATACTCAAGATAATTCAGTTCTTGATTTCCAAAAGGCTTATTTCATGATTTCTTCAATCATCAGTTAAAGGTGATGGTCTAGTATTTGCATGAAGTGAAATTAAACTTAATATACTAAACCAGTTTCATTGCAATTGTCAATATGACTAAGCCAACTAATATTCCTAATGTGCCACATATAGGTGAGTTGTTAAGAGTCACATTGTTGTGACTTTGTGGGCTTCCACGTTCGTTGTTCAAGATTTTATCCAAAAAGTTATCCACTTATTAGTTAACCGGGTAATGTCCTGTTGCCCGGTAATTAACCAATTACCCGCATAATTTAAAAAAATTATTCTAAATTACTTAAAATTCTATTTATTACTAAAATACTTTATATATACTTTATATGTTATAGTACCGTGGTCATATGGTACCTTGCATGGTACTAGTCCATAAATACTGGGTATTTTAGTTCGGGCCATATTTTACCCCAAAATGCCAAACTTGGACAAAATTTATTTTCTTTGACTTGCTCCCCCTTTCACCTTCATGAATTTACTAACCACTTGTGAAATAGCATAATCCTTATATCCCCAAATAACCTTTTCCTTGAACTGATGTCAATTACCTTACGATAAATTCAATGTAACATACTGTAGGGTACAAAACGATCGTAACTTAATACAGCAGGACGTAATATCAATCGTAATATATTACTGTAGAGGGTAACATCACCATAATATATTACTGCAGAGAATAACATCAACGTAATACTACAGGGCGTAATATTATTCCCCCCTTTGGAACATTCGAGGATGCACTTATCATTTTCTTAACTTATATCTTCCGAATACTTTAGAACTTTCCTTACCATCTAGGCGACTGTTCTGTGAATAAGTCCAAAGTCTTGGGCATCCCCTCTTAGGCCTCCTTCTCACACCACAACTTGTAGTCGGAATCCTTCCAATCTTGTAACTGTTGCTACCTTTCATCATGCAGCCTGTATAGTTTTGATCTTGTAAGTGTGCCCAATCTCTAGGCTTCACACGTAGAGCTTGATAAGATGTCCATTTGGGCATTTATGAGTATACTGAAGTACTTCGCTTGGTACTTGGTTGAATTCACAAATATTGTTATATCTCATCGCATAGGCCCGTTTAATTATCCGTATGAATTTACTGCCATAACTCTTACTTTAATTTATCGTTGCTGAGGTCTGCTACCAAATCCCAGCTTACTCTCGTTGCTCATTCCATATGTATAAATTTAAGTCCTTTAAAAGAATGACGGTCTAATCTTATCTCATTCTTTATAACTTTTGTCCATCCATTGTTGATTCACCTTAATATTGATCTACAATTTACTGTTGATAACTTGAAACCTCTTATGTAATCACTAGGGCTTGCGTTGATCGTGGAACATTTGAAGTGATTTTTCTGATCCACCTAGGGTGATACTATACTTCCATAACCGTGTTTCATAGCATTCTAGTGTGACTTACCTTATGTGGGTATTTTAATTCGTACAATTCGTGAAATCTTCTTCAAGTCATTACTCAATCGAAGGTCCAAACATCATTCTTTATCCATCACAATTACACCCTCATTATACTACCAGGGCAATATTCCATTTCTTCCAAATGCCATTAGTCTTAGACCCCTTTGAGTTCATTCAGGCTATACTAATCTTTGTATACCTTAGAGAAACCATAAGATCTTTTTGTTTTCATAGGCTTAATCGTGAGGACTTATCCATTCTCGTCGCCTTCTCACTCGCCCTTTCTTATCCTCATTCCTGACTTCCTAAAACCTTGTTGCTTTACCATACTTTAGTTTGACACTTACACATATCCATTTATACTATTCGCAGCCTCCTTTCAACATGCTTGTATCATAAATTTCCTTGTGTTATTCTAGAACATCAAGAGAGACATCATATCATCTCTAACTCTTATTTACTCTCCTAACTAGACCTCTCGATACGTAGAAACCGTAGGCTGGAAAATATGCCAGTGAAAATGCCGCTATCATTCCTGGACATTAAATCCTCGTGATACTGCCCCTTTTATCCGAAGTATGGACTATTTACGATCTTCTGCCTTTGAGTATCTCATACGTTGTTCGCCTTTACCTTACTTACCTTAAAATCTCGCATCGTATCTTCTATCTCTTTCCTGACCTCCCTTCCACCTAGGTGTAATTCACGTCAATAACTTGAAGCTCTATTATAATACTCGCACCTCTGGTACATACACAATCAGATGGGAGCTTCATACTGACTTCTTATGAGGTTGGTACTTCTTATAACTAGCTTCCTTGTAGAGTCATTATAGATTATGGTTGTTGCGATATTGTTGTTACATGACCATTTCCTCTTTAGGTCGTTGTGCTTAGGTTGAAGCCTTTTATATTATTTTTCTAGGTCCAATAATCAGACTTCTGATTTACTTGGGTGATGTAATTCTTTAGTTTCCTCTTCCTACTAATCAGCCTTTACGTACGCTTAAGCTATCTTTCGGTCTGTGGCTCATGGTATCAGTTATTACCTTAGCCTTTCATGGGCGTTATGGAATATCCATGATACAATCTTCTAACAATTTAATCCTTTGTCTATGCCCTGGGCTCAATTCTCTCTTTTAACTTATACTGGAGTCTTCTATGGCTGTATGATTGTCAACAAATATGTTGCCTGGATAATGCTCCAAAATCTTGCGTGTATCCATAACGTACTAACTCTGGATCATTGATCAAATAATTCTTTCATTTCATCTTAGCTTTCTTTCAATGTAAGCTGTCACATCTCCTTTATTTTTGGATTTTTTGGGAGTAATTCTCATATTGGGCAAAAATCACGTGCTTACATAAGCTATTACTTTTCCTGGTCTTTCTGCCCCCTTGTTGCTTCTACACTTAGCTTATCTTAGTGCCCACACTTGCCAGAGTTTTCATACAACTCATATGATCTCGAATATTACTTTTAATTCTTACTTCCCGTTCATTAGCCACGGTAGGTGCCACTTTCCTTTGGAATGCTTACAATATTGTTGCGAGATTGTTGTTACATGACCATTTCCTCTTTAGGTCGTTGTGCTTAGGTTGAAGCCTTCTTTCTTATCTCCTTAGCTAGTCTTTCGTTGTAGTACTTAGGGAGAATCCTTGACTCTTGTAAAGTTGTGAGCTTATTACGGATCTTTTTGATGTCCTTACTTGCATGTAATCATATGTAGTTGCTTACCTCCATGCCCTTGTGCTTGTATGGTTGCTTCTGAACTGATATTTTGACTGCCTTCCCAGTGGCACTTTCTTTTACCCCCGTAACACTCATATGGTATCTTTAGCTACCCCGACTCTTGTTTGAATATATCTCAAGTATTATAATGATATTCTTCGAGGCTGAACTCTCTATGTTGGGTTCTACTATGTTTATCTCACACGATCTGATATCTCGTTTGTAACCTCCTGTTTAGCCATAACTGGGATCTTCCTGACCAATTCTAACTACTCGTTGTCCTATTCTCATATCAATATTCCTTGTAATCTTTCTTGGGTTATTTCATTTATCTTAACTTACGTCTCACACTGGCTCCTTATTCATTAATAACAGCTCGGGCAGGAACCTTTGCTTTCTCTCCTTGACGTCGTGCTTGCACAATATTCTTGAATCATAATGTATCTGTAAGATTTGGATAAGTGTCATCTCACTCCTCTTTCATTTATCACATTCTTCCTTTACCATTCCATAGTCACTAGAAAAACTTAATTCTGACTTAATGCCACATCATTCCATATTCCCCCCTTTAGGGGTGTACTAAGAGCTAAAGCCACGAGGGTCTACCTATAGATGTTTTACCTCTTCATCTTTGGTGACGTTTCTCAACGTCAATGATACTTACTCGCCTTGCGGCAATCCTTCTGTACCAAGGATGACAAATCCCCTTATTCGTGAGGGTGGCACTTAATCTAACTGGTACATATAGTCCCTTAAGCTTAACTTTGCTAGCATTACTTGCTTTAGGAAAGCATCTTCCTGAATGACCATTCTCTAAATTTCTCATGAACCTTCTTCTATTGTCCATCCTATTATTGTCGGAATGCGATCTAGAATTCTCATGATGCTGACTATTACCAAATCACTCAGTCCCTAATTCATATTTAGTTTATCTTATTCACCAGCCCATACTGATTTCTATTACTCTAGGGTCTAACTTTTCCTTTTGTTAACCGCGCTAGAGTTGCGGACCTATTTCTTGAAATGAGGACATGACTATATGGCCTATATTCTTTTGTTGTCTTAAGGCTTGTCACCTCTTGAATTTCCTTTCACTTGATTATAAACTCTGTAATATTGTCATTTTTTTTCTATCGTTATCATCCATGTATCATATCTTACTCATAATGCTTCATTAACTCTCTTCTTATTTTCTTGCTAACATTTCTGTCAATCACTTTATTCTAAAAACTCGAACAAGACATTCTTTTGCCTTTAGCTTCCCTTTGCTCCATCCAGTGGCTCTTCAAGTTGCTTAACGTTCTCGCTTAACTAGGAACACGAGCCACACTAAGGTAATATGTATCCTTTCAAGGCTTATAGTGCATGTCTTTGTAGTACTCATATCTCGCTGCACTATTTTAAAGTGTACAATCTAGGTGTCTCATAAAGAGATCTATTAGCACATTTGCAATATCCTTCGGAAATGTCAGCTGACACAAACAATTCATCTATCATATCTTCTTACACTACTTTTATTAACCCCCATAGGGCATATCTAGAATGGGTGCAACTAATTGAATATACCTCTGTTACTATTGAATATAACTCAAAAAGCTTATGTTCCCCTGCCTCAATTATAAACGTTGTTAACCTTCATTAACTGAGTGCCTCATACTTTTCTTCATCTTACTTCTTTTACTTGTTGATACTTGTATTTACCTTCTAAATCTCTCATTGTCTTTCACCATTAAGGTGTATATGTATTCTTGCCTCAAGATCCTTATCAAGAGGCTTACACCTTTTAGTACGCACATGATCTGCAGGAGACCTCACATTTACTTATCATAAACATGATGCAAAGTTGAGTTCCTCTGACTCAACACTCACATAACTATATCTCTTACCACCTGTCTTTCTGGATGTAGGCATCATCGTATTATGAATAAGGTAGAGTTTAGGAAATTGAGTTCATACAACTGAGCTCTACCACACAATCTAGAGTAAGAAGAAAGAGTGACAGTCCTAAATGCCTTGTAGCCTCTTGCTGATAAGTGTGGTGCACGACACACCCATAAACAAGACTCTACTAGACACGGCTTGTAGACTCTCTAGGACAGAACTACTCTAATACCACTTTTGTCATGCCCCGAACTTGGGGGGCGAGACCGGCACCCAGTGCCTGACCTACCCTCGCGTACCAACTTGCAACGAAGGGACTCTGAACATATGATGTCATACTTTCGCCATGGGCCACATTGCAAGACGACTGCAAATGCTAATTAAATGTCAATATAGGGCCGACAAGGACGTCATAATTATTACAGCTGACAAACCAACCCAAAAGTACATACAAGGCCTGAAAGCCCGACATACTGCACTAACTGATAGGATATGTCTACAAGCCTCTACTGATGGATATACTGTAATCAGAACAGCTCTCCGACCTACTCATAACATATATAGGTATATATATAATATGTACATAAGGCTCTAGACCCGAAAACTCCGAAAGGCATGGAGGTTACCGATCAGCTAAACTCAGGCAACACTTAATGAGGAGGCCTACCTGTCAGTCTGTCTAAACCTGCACGCACGAAATGCAGCGCCCCCTAGAAAAGGGACGTCAGTACGAAATGATGCACTGAGTATGTAAGGCAATATACTGAAAGTTGAAACTGAACTGATAATGTAATAACTGCAAGTAGCTGAAAGACAAAGATAATCTGAAGATATGCTTACCTGCAGATACTGACTCAATTCTCTCAATATAGTAAGTAAAATATCTGTCCAGCCCTATAAGGCTCGGTATACATATATATCTGCTCTGCCGTAGTAGGCTCGCTCATAAGCGCTCGACCATAATAGGCTCTGTATCTCGACCAACTGGGCTTGCTCATATGCACTCGGCCACAATAGGATTGTCATATAACTTACCATCTGATCAGAGGTTGCCCAATAGGGGTCTGCCCATCGATTATAGCTCGATGGTAATGAAAATACTTTTAATATTGTATATATATAATTCTCTACTCTCTTGACTGGAAGAAGGAAATACTCAATTCAGTATGAAGTCCCGATAAGGAGAATATTATAACTTACAACACTAGAAAAATATATACAATTTGCGAGACTAGCAAAATATACGTAAATTCCGGGATATGAATGTAATGACGAGATCATGCCAAATGAAAGAAGAGCTTAGCCTTAACATACATGGAGTAGAGAAAAATATGTATGATATTCTTGGAAAAGATTGTATCGTGCTCTCTTAGAATCGCAAAATCTCGTTATGATTTCACAGCATAACTTCGTTACAAAATAGCCAATGTTTGATATTCTTGGACTATTCCAACGTTTGCTGTTTGGAATTGAATTTTCAAAGGTAGGTGGAAATGTTCAGGAGGTAATGAAGTGATTTCAGAAAGTACTGAAACCAGATGAGGTGTAATTTAAATTTTTATGTTTCTCAAAATCATTTGCTGAAAAAGATCCATACTCAAGATAATTCAGTTCTTGATTTCCAAAAGGCTTATTTCATGATTTCTTCAATCATCAGTTAAAGGTGATGGTCTAGTATTTGCATGAAGTGAAATTAAACGTAATATACTAAACCAGTTTCATTGCAATTGTCAATATGACTAAGCCAACTAATATTCCTAATGTGCCACATATAGGTGAGCTGTTAAGAGTCACATTTTTGTGACTTTGTGGGCTTCCACATTCGTTGTTCAAGATTTTATCCAAAAAGTTATGCACTTATTAGTTAACCGGGTAATGTCCCGTTACCCGGTAATTAAACAATTACCCGCATAATTTAAAAAAATTATCCTAAATTACTTAAAATTCTATTTATTACTCACTTTTCACATACCTTATACACCTTAATAGCATGGTCATGTAGTACCTTGTATGACACTAGTTCATAAATATCGGGTATTTTAGCTCGGGCCGTATTTTACCCCAAAATGCCAAACTTGGACAAAATTTATTTTCTTTGACTTGCTCCCCCTTTCACCTTCATGAATTTACTAATCACTTGTGAAATAGCATAATCCTTATAATCCCCAAATAATATTTTGCTTGGACTGATGTCAATTACCTTGCGATAAATTCAACGTAAAATACTGTAGGGTACAACACGGTCGTAACTTAATACTGCAGGATGTAATTCAATCGTAATATATTACTGCAGAGGGTAACATCACCGTAATATATTACTGCAGAGCATAACATCAACGTAATACTACGGGGTGTAATAGTTTTCCTCCTTCTCCTCCTCAACTATCACACTGCAATCCATGCCTTCATCATCCAGAAATAGCTTTCTCATGCCAGCTAAGGCTTCGTCCTCCTCAAACCCCCACATCATGTCAGCTTGATGAAATGTCTGGTGCAAATGTTGTACCAGTTGTTCCAGCGTATAATAAGGACCTCGCCATGGCGGCAACCAATTCTGGTATTCATGCCAAGTATATTCGTACCCAAGCCCAAAAGTTGTACCATGACGATTTGGTTGCATCGGCTTGGTGATACCCTAGAGGTTTTTGCCCAGACCCTTGCCAGGTTCATACCCTATCCACAATAGTATGCTTTGTATCTTGTTGCTCCACCATTTGTCCTTTTCAATTGCGTTGACATGCTCGATAAGATGGTATGTTTCTCCACCCAGCTTTTTCTTATTCTCGATAATTGGAACAGTCTGACTGGTATAAATGGGATTACTTCCATCCCCATGGATGATCACCTCCTGATGGTTCCATTCAAACTTCACAACCTGATGCAGAGTAGAAGCCACTGCCCTAGCGGCATGTATCCAAGGCCGCCCCAACAATAGGTTATAGGTAGCAGATATATCCAGTACTTGAAACTCAACATCAAACCAGGTTGGTCTCATCTGTAGGCTGAGGTTGATTTCTCCGATTGTGGCTCTTTGAGACCCATCAAATGCCTTTACATTCATACTTCCCATCCGTATCTCGTGCAGGTCTTTACCCAACCTCTTTAGAGTAGTCAATGGGCATATATTGAGACTTGAACCCCCATCTATCAGGACCCTGACGATGAACTCATCCTCAAATTGCACTGTGATATGTAGTGCCCTGTTGTGACTTAGTCCTTTTGGTGGCAGTTCGTCTTCATTAAAGGTGATTTTATGGCTTTCTAGTACTTTCCCGACCATGTTGGCCATTTCCCCACTAGTGATGTTGGTGGGTACATAGGCTTCACTCAGCACTTTCTTCCTATATGTCTCGGAGTTTTTCAGCAGTGATAAATTGGATATCTGAGCAGGAGTTTTGTTCAAATGGTCAACCATAGAGTATTCTCTCACTTGAACTTTTCTCCAAAGGTCGTTAGGGCTAGTCTCAATGATAGGCGACTTGGATGCAGTTTTCTTGCTTGTTCCTCCCAAGTGTTCAGGTGTATAAACCTTGCCCGTTCTGGTCATACCTTGTGTTGCACTTGTTTCTTCCGTTTTTGCTTTTCCTTTCCTCCTTGCTTCTGCAACATAATCCCATGGTATAGCTTTAGAGTTGTAAGATAGTGTGGGTGCTAACATCATAGTGAAGGGAGCGGTTACCTCAACTTTAAATAGTGCTGGTACGGTTACCTCGACTTCAAGTGGTGCTTGGGTTTATACCACTATGGGTGTAAGGGTGACTGGAGATGTTTTAGGATCGTCTCCCTCCCGAAGGAGTCCAATTGACCCCTCCGAATCCCATTCTTCATCGATCTCTATCACGTTCAACCCCTCACCTTTGTGATACGGGAAAGGGTTGTTATGAACATTGGGTGTGGCTTTTTTTGCCTGTATGACCTTGGTGTCGATCAACGTCTGAATCTTGTCCTTCATAGTGCGACACTCATCAATGGTATGGCCCTTCATGCCTGAGTGATAGGCGCATGTTTTGTTTGGGTTAATCTACTGAGAAGCATTTTCCATAGCGATAGTGGGAGTGGGAATGACATAACCAGCAGCCTTCAGTCTCTCATACAATTTGTCTATAGGTTTAGCAATTGGAGTGTATTGTTTAGGTGGTCTGGGGTCAAAGTTTGGTATTGGTTTTTGGTAATTTTGGTGGGCAGGTGGTGGTGAGTGATAATATGTAGGTTGGGTGTTATAGGTGTGGTAGGCGGTAGTGGGTTGTTCGTATCTGGGGGGTGAAGGCTGGTATATGGGTGGAGGTGTTTGGTATGTGATAGGAAACTTTGGACCTTGGGCTACCATTACAGCACCTACTTCCTTCTTCTTAGAGATACCTCCTGGCTGCAAAGCTTTATTTGTGGCATGTAGTGCTTCGAAATTTGTCACCATTCCACTCTTGATCCCTTCTTCTATTCTTTATCCCAGCTTGATGATGTTAGAGAATTTATGGTTTTCAATAACCATCAGCATTTCATAGTACTACGGGTCTTGAGCTTTGACGAAGAACTTATTCATTTGTTCTTCTTCATGTGCTGGCCTTACCTTTGCAGCTGCAGATCTCTACCGAGTAGCATACTCGCGAAACGTTTCTGGAGGTTTCTTCTTGAGATTTTAGATGTGGAAAACATCTGGTGCATTTCTATGTTGAACCTGAATTTGTCCATGAAATCTGACGCCATGTTCACCCAATTAACCCACTTCTTCAGGTTATTACTGATGTACCAAGACAAAGTATCTCCTATGATACTTCTCATGAACAACTTCATACGGATTCGTTCATCTTTGCCAACCCCTACAAGTTTGTCACAATATGTCCTTAGATGTACCTTTGGATCACCAGTTCCATCGAATATTTCAAACTTGGGAGGTTTGTAACCCTCCTATATTTCCACTCGAAGTCCCTTTTGTGTAACCTCCTATACTTGACCTGTGCTTCAGTAGTGTCATCTATGATCCTGTTTTTCAGATTAATTCCCGGCTTGACGTCTTCTGATATATCGTCCACCAGCCATGATGGGTAGAAGTACACATGAATGGCGTGATACCTATTTGGCTCAATAGTATCCTTTTCCATAATGACCTTTTGATTTCACATATGTTGTGCCTGGAACTTGAATGGAATGACGTCCCCCTTAAAATCGGCTTTGTACTGGACCATGTTGGAAACCCGAGGTATAACCTGTTTTCTTCATGTTTGTCTCATTACCCTTATAGGAGCATAATTATAGATACCCATCAACTCGATCAGCACTAGATAAGTAGTCTCCCTTGACCTGATGATGAACTCACTGCTAGGAAACCATTCAAACATCCAATGTACATGCTCGTCTATCAGATTGTTGAAGAAACGCACCCAAACTCACAGCATTTCTAGTTTGAACAAACCTATCTGGGATAAATGTCATCTTCTTTGGGTGATGGTAAGCTATGTAGTCATTCAACAGTCGACACAGAAGCTCTTTGCGATATTCTCCTCTTTGAAAATGTTCTAACAACCAGACTTGTAATAACAGATTACAACCTTCGAAGTGCCTGAATCCCTATTTGCACCGATCTAAAGCGTGGTACATTTCAGCTAAGATCATGGGGATGATAGTATAGGTTTGTCCTCGATGCCTTCCATAAGGGTCCTGGCGACCATGGCTAGACGAATGTGGATCCTTCCCCCTTTTTATCGGAAATATCAACAACCCCAAGAAGCAGACAATGAACACATAAACTCGACGGTGCATCCAACCCAAGGAAGTAATGGCAAGTTCATCATGATGAAGGCGATATGACTTGCTGTGCCCATAAGACTCATAAAGGAATTCGAATGAGATGTATGACTTCTTCAAATAAAGAAACTCATATTTTTTCTTGAAACTTAGCATTTTTAGAAAACTGCAAGGGGTTCGATTCTCTAGCACTAATAACTGTGGACTATCCCATGGCAGCTTAGTGAAGCCTCCTATTTCATCTAGGAGAGGAGTCATTTCTATGTCACCAAAGCGGAAGACGACCCTTTTCTCATCCAAAAATATAGTGGCAGCCTTAATCAATGCTCTATTCGGTCGGATGTATAGCAAGGACGAAAAATTACTGAGTACCCTTCTCACATGACTCTTGTCGCTAGGCGCAAGATTTTTCCACCAATCAAGTAGTAGAGGTGGGATATTTTGGATCATCCGAACTTGGGGACTTCGTGCTTCATTTTCTGCAAACAAATAAGTTTAGCCTTTCCCCCTCCAGATTCGACTATTCACACACTAATGATCAACATATTGGCATATTTTCTCTAAAGTAATGCACATAATATGATGGTGTCCATTGGGATTGTCGAAATCCTGTTGGACTTTGGACAAGGCTTATCTTAGTGGGCTATCATGTTAATAACGTTCTAACTCGTACTAGATTTAACATGATGCATGTACATTTGATATTGGATTAAGGTTTCTAGAATGGCCTAGACTGGTACTCTCAAGTGGACAACTTTATAGGAAAAGATACGGGACCGTTGATTGCACCGTTGATCAACTAGTTTACCGCAAATGAGCCTTTCCAATTTAAAAAGGGTAATTTTGGAAGAGCGCGGACACTCATCAAGCGTCGCTATGTTGATAATTGGCATGAGTGGAGTATGATGTGGAGCATTCTTTATGAAGAGATAATAACACGTTGTCAAGTATTTGCATGATAACTATGTAAAAATAGTAAACACAGTAGTGAAGTAAAACGTGAAAAACATAGAAAAGAAATGACAAAAGGAAGAAGTTATTTCGTGGAATATAGGCAAAAATGTAATAAGCAAGTAAGGGAGAAGGGATAGGAGAGGCATGATATAGTAGTCTTTAAGCAAATGAAGAGCAGTTATAGCAAATAAGGGTGAATAGGGAAAGGGATGTGCATGTAATAACAAATTTAAGCAAATAAAGGTAGAGAAGGGAAGGGATGTGCAAGTCATAATGGATTTAAACGAATAAGGGTGAATAGGGAAAGGGGTGTGCATATAATAGCAAAATTTAAACAAATAAAGATGGAAAAAGCATGTGCATTTATAACAAAGAAAAATAATCCACATAAGCCAAGTCATTATGGTAAGAGCCTAAGTGTAAATCCCCAGTAGAGTCGCCATGTTGTCATGCCTCGTTTTCTCGCGAAAGCAGATTTCGACGTTGTGACAACTCTTTTGGATGGGAGATGGAGTGCTAAGAGAAGAAGAGTCACAACCTAACGGTTTTTAAGGTGCATTAGGGCACCTATTATGCAGATAACTCGGTTTTACTAGTCAACGCATCCAAAGATCGGGTAAAGGCTCAAGTTACCTCAAAGAGAAGGTGTTAGGCACTCATCGAGGTCCACAATTGTGGGTCCCAGCCGAACTTAAACTATGCGGATTATAATTAGGCAAGATAAACAAAGAGAGTATGGGTCAAATGCATCTATTATAGCATGATGAGAAATAAGGATTGCAAGGATAAACTATTAAGTCTATGTTAAATGACTAAATGTATAAAGAAAAGAAAGGGGGGTCCTAAGTTTTTTAGCCTAAAGGATCACTCCTTGCAACATAAATAATACTACGAAACTCCCTTGAGGTAGGGAATTACTCATATTATTCAGCGGGCATAGACTATCATCTCCTGCTACCCGATTATTATGTTGAAGTTGTTTACCTAAAAGCTTTCTAATTCAATTCTAAGTCGTGCTCTATGTGTGCACTACTCGTCTTGTGCCTATGGTCCAAGAGGCATTGGGCCTCTATTTAAGGTGAATCTATACATAACTTAGGCTGCTCAAAATGATAAAACTAGGCGACATACAAAACAAGTTGGACTTCAAATATGGGCAGTTAAGGGCTCAAGTTAGCCTCTACACTTAAGCAACAAATGCACTCAAAAACAGGTTTTCATGTTAGGCAGTTTTAGAATTAAAATCCTTAAGCCTTATAGACATGATTTCTATTTTGAATTTAAATGTGCAGTCAGTTTCATATGCAAGCCCCCCTTATAGATATAATTTCCGAACAACCAAACAGTTATTGCATGTTGATTATTGAGATTATAGGTTTCAAGTTATTAAACCTATAGACATTGTGTCTAAATGATTTACAAAGTAACAGATAATGAAAACTGTTGGAAAATACTCATAATTACTCATGCTTTTTGACAGTGTCATAAATAAGCGATAAACAACGTTTGAAAAGTTCAGCAGTAACACTTTATAGCGAGTAGTGATACCCTATAGGCAGGATTTCTAAAGGTTGGCGATTGGAACTAAATTTTTTGTTATACTTAGCCCATGTAAGCATGTTTTCTACAGTATGATACAAATGAAATAACTAAAGTCCCATAGGTATGATTTCTAGTGGATATGATGCAGTTATGCAAATTGAAAGAAAGTTCAATGGTATTTGTTTCCTATAGGCATGATGTCTATTAACACGTAGTAGTAGACATGGAAATAAATGAATCCTTTGAACTCATGCTTTGATGATAGACGAGTAGTGTGTGTGTGTGTGTGTGTGTGTGTGAGAGAGTCTCCTAATGACATGATTTCTAACAGTGCACATAAAAATTGAAAGGCATATATAGCAGGTTGGATAACAAGTAAATCACATGAATCCTATAAGCATGCTTGCTACCCTTTCATGCAAACATTAAGTATACTCGTTTCCCCTATTTTACTAATACCCTTAATTGTTCATTACAAAGTTATTACAGGCCCGGTAATGAATGTAATTACAAGGGATTATACAAACAATAACAGTAGGCCCACAACTTGCCCAAAAAAATGTCCGGCATTGCCTGGGCCTTCAGCAACTCTTTCTTTACCAATTAGCATACCCAAGTCCCAACAAGAAACCATATCCAGCAGCACAACCCAGAAACCATAGAGGAGATCAAGCCAAACCAAACAGCCACAGATTTACCATATGACCCCAACACAAAAATCACTCAAACAAACTAATTTGCAAATTCGATAGGCAGAAGGATGAAATAACTGAGTGTCAGAGATAGCTCAGGTCTCAGAAGTAAAGAGAGTGGTCAAAGGACCCCAAATCCTAGTGTGTCAGAGTTCACAAGGGTCTCAAATGGACCCTGAGTAGTGCTCACATTAGAGAGGTCAATAGTGAGATTCTTGGTGGCCTTAACTTTCAGCCGGCCAAAAATGATAGGCTCAGAATAGCATAGGTAACAAATGAGGGTGAGTGGACAATGGTTAAGGGACAGAAGTTGAGGAAATACACTTATAGTTTAAAAAATAGACATAGCAAAGTTGAGAACACAGAACAGCTAATCAAGAAGGTCAACAAGACTTAGAAGCAGGATCAACACTTAGCAAAATGACACATTGGCAGAAAGCATTGCAAGAGTTAGGGAGGAACAAGTTTGCAAAATTAACAAGATTATCATACAAAGGTGCATAATACCAAACAAATTTAAGTAGGACACTAATTTAAGAGGTTTAAAGATTAAAGGTCCAAATTATGCTAGGGATTCATCACAATATCATAAGAAAACCATGTTAACTTATATCATGAAGCAGATAAGTATTAAACATGGTATGGAAACACAAACTAAGATAACTATTCTAAAGGTTTCAAACAGTTACTAGGGATATAGGATTAAGCCAAATAGAGACATGTTGTGAGGCACATTAACAAGGGAGTATATCATAGTTGATAGAAAAGGTCTTAACACAGATTATAACACATTATAGATGTGAGGTATTCATTACAGGAATTCAGAACAAAGTAGTAAAGCAAGCCATGTCAAATATCAAATGTAGATATTCAAGCATCAACACAGTAGACTAATAAACTTAAACAGGTCCAATTTATTCAGATTAAGCACATTCAAATAACATACCTCATAATTGGCAACTTTTAGGTAAAATTAAATACTAAAGAGGTTCAAAACAAATGCAAAACTAACAAAGTTGCATACAAGAGTATCCCAGAACACATTAGTTAAACGAACTTAAGAGGGTTCAGATTATTCAAATTAGGCACAAACATGTAGCTAAACGAACTTAAGAGGGTTCAAATTATTCAAATTAGGCATAAACATGTCTCAAAACTGGCAACATTAGGTGAAATTAAATGCCAAAGAGGCTTAAACAAATGAAAAGCTAATCAAAATTGCACACAAAGTAACCCAAACACATTAAGCCATGAATTTCAAAAGTAAGAATATGCAAATCATAAACACATAAGAACGAAATTGCAAAGCCCATTGACTTACCAGTTAAACGGACAATAAGAAAGAACAAATTCCACAATGTTGTGAATATCAATAAAGAGCAAGAACCCAGAATATCAATGTGTCAAAGTTCCCAAGGGCTTCAAAGCAACCTCGGGCAGTGCTCGCACCAAGAAAATATTGAAAAGTCGAATCCTGGTGACTTGGCTTTCAACCGTCCAAGAATCAAGGTATAGAACAAGAGAACGAGAGAGCAATAAAGTAATATCTCCAATTTTACTGAAAATCTAGCAATTAAGGGTATCTCTTAAGGGGGAATGGGGAGGGTTTATATAGCAGTAGAGATCTGGAAAACAAACAATGAAGTACCGTAAAATCAACATAAATAAGGAAATAATATCAAGCAGAATCAGTAAAAGTCAGATTAGGGAAAAACTAGTTAAACCCTAGTTGACAGAAATCGGAGATTGGCTGGAGATCTTGGCTAATCGGACCCAATATAGCCTTGCCATGATGCATATGGACGAGATTTTGTCCAGATTCAAGCGATTGAAGTTGAACGGACCCAAATCTGAGAGATGGTACTTGCCAAGTTTAGGCAAGTACTAAGTGATACCATAGTCTCACAAGTACTGAGATAACACATAAAAGGTAAGTAAATCATGGAAAGAATTCATGATCGAGATGGATTCAGAGAAGATTGAGAGGGCGACTAAGGTTTCCAAGGAGAGAAGAAGAGAGGATTCAGAGGCAGCGTATGAGAGGAAATGATACGGTTTTGGGGTGGGTTAGGTTAATTAAAACGGGGGAATGGCTATGGGTCGTCGATCATTTGAGATCAACGGCCAAGATTAGAGGAGAAACGGGGCGGGTAGCGGAATGGGTCCCGACTGGGTTATAACTAAAGGGGTCGTTTGGTCTTGAGCCAGGGGATTGGGCTAAGGATATTGGGCCAATTTGATCCAAAAATTAGTTTAAAGCTTGGCTATTATTTAAATACACAAAAATAATTTATAAAAAGGCTTGATAAATAAGTAAAAATATTATTTATACACTAAAATGCTTAAATAATAATAGCATAGTATTATAAAATATAAAATGGTATTTTTGACATAAATAATATAAATAAAGAGCATTTCTGTATAAGTATGGGCTATTACTGCAAAATTATGCAAATATCTTAAAAATACTAATGTAATTATAAAAAATGAGATTAAAATATTTGAAACATATATTATAGATGCAAATAATAATTTTAGATAACTAAGTCAACACAAAATAATTTGAAGGAGTAATTAATAATTATTCAAGTAATTTAAATACAGGAAAATCAATTTAAAAGCTCTAAAAATAATGGAAAATTGTAGAGAAATGCTTGCATAGATTTGTAAACTAAATAATGATGCAAAATGTTGATTTGAAAGTATATATATTATTTGAAAATATGAGGTCAAAGTTGGGTATCAACACATAAGATCCATGAAAGCTGTCGGGGCATTTGTTAGCCCAAAAGACATTACCAGAAATTCAAAGTGCCCATATCGGGTTCTGAAAGATGTTTTCAGAATATCCTGCTCCCAAATCTTCAATTGGTGATACCCGGATCTTAAATAAATCTTGGAGAAGTACTTAGCACCCTTCAATTGGTCAAACAAGTAATTTATCCTTGGCACTGGGTACTTATTCTTGATTGTGACCTTGTTGAGCTGTCGATAGTCAATACACATCCTTAGTGTCCCATTTTTCTTTCTTACAAAGAGAACTGGTGTGCGCCAAGGTGACACACTCGGCCGAATGAAACCTTTCTCTAACAAATCCTTCAATTGTTCCTTTAGCTCCTTCAATTCTGTCGGTGCCATTATAGGGTGGAATAGATATAGGCTGCGTACTCGGCATCACATCAATCCCAAAATTAATCTCCCTGACTGGTGGGATCCCAGGGAGGTCATCTAAAAAGACCTCCGAAAATTCATTCACAACAAGCACGGGCTCAAGTGTAGGTGCCTCAACATCGGTGTCCGTAACCCAGACCAAATGGTAAATACACCCCTTGTTAATCATCTTTGTAGCTTTAAGGTAATAAATAAACCTACCCTTCGGCACCACATCATCCCTCTTCCATTCAACCACTGACTCATTTGGAAATTCAAACCTTAGGGTTCTGGCTCGACAATCAAGCTTGAAAAAACATGAATAAAGCCATTCCATCCCCATTATTACATCAAAATCACCATCCTCAATTCAATGAGATCGGCCATAGTGTCCCAACCACGCACCATGACAACACAATCCCTATAAACCTGCGCGGCCACAGTAGACTCACCAACCGAAGTAGATACAAAGAACGGCTCATAAAGCTATTCCAGTTCTATCCCAAATTCCATAGCAACATAAGGAGTGACATAGGACAAAGTGGAACCGGGATCAATAAGAGCATACATGTCATGAGATTGGACAGTCAATATACCTGTGACAACATCTGGAGAAGCCTCTGAACTCTGGCGACCCTACATAGGATAGAATCGGTTGGGTCCTCCTGAACTCTATGTACCACCTCTAGCTACACCACGCCCTGCGGGTGCTGGAGTGCCTCGAGCTAGAAGAGGTGCTGCAAATGTAGTAGCTGCAGAACTGGCTAGTTGTTCCGTGCCCCAGGCCACACCCTGGAGGGACGAACGGTAATCCTTCTAAATGTGACCCCTCAATCCGCACCCATAGCATATGTGGAGGTCCATGTAGCAGATTCCAAGTGCATCTTTCCATACCTAGGGCATGGGGGCCTCCGTTGCTGCTGGAATCTCCCACCAGGCCGACCCTGCTGGTAGGATCCCCTATTGCCCTGACCGGGCCTAAAATGACTCCAATACTACTGATTGGGCCCTGATGGCGGTGCACTGATTGAAGTTTGAGCAAAATACTGGGATGGCCTTGATGACCCTACTTTGGAAGCCATCGCCACCATCGAAAGACCCACCAAAGTTGCCCGCGTACCATGCCTTGTTGATACCCTCTCTCTCTGTTCTATTCTTCAACTTACGGTTCTCTGTAGCTAGAGAAAATGCCACCATCTTCACATAGTTTATATCAATATTCAAGGCAGTTGTAGCGGCCTCATTTATAACCAAGGGGCTAAGGCCTGTACAAACCGGTGCACTCTATACTCCATAGTGGGTAACATGTATATTGCATACTTGTATAGGCGCACAAATCTCATATGGTACTCCCACACACTCAAGCTACCTTGCCTTACGCTCTCAAACTCCACGACATGAGCAGCCTTAGTGTCAGCAGGCAAGAAATGATCAATGAAGGTATCGGCAAACTCAGTCCACCTCGCTGGAAGGGTCCCCTCCTCACAGGACTCTTGCAAGTTCAAACCAAAAATATGCCACCTCTTTCAGGTGGTAGGAAGCCAACTCCACTGCTTCCATCTCAGTAGCATGCATAACTCGAAGAGTCTTGTACATCTCATCAATAAAGTACTAGGAGTCCTCCTCGGGATTAGTACCCGTGAACACTAAGGAGGATCTAACTAAAGAAAATTGTTCACCCTAGAACTAGCAGATTCCCCTGGCTGACTCAAAGAAGTAGGCACAATATTTAATCTCTGGTCCTGAGAAGCCACTATCTGAGCCAACATCTGTATGGCTCCCCTAAGATCCCTTTCAGAAACATCGATACCGGAAGGTGGGGCTGGAGGTGGAACTGGAATATCAGTTAGAGGGATTGTTGAACCCTCACTAGGTGCAGGAATTGGTGCAGTCTGATCCGGTGTAGTAGAATCAGGCAGTGTAGTAGTCGGGGGAATATTCTCGCCCCTCGGGTGCTCACCCGCACCATCAAGTAAAGAATCAATTTCCACTCCTAAGGCAGCATTGGCTCCTTGGCCAGTTATTGCTTTCTTCCTAGGAGCCATGTACTAAAAGTTATAGCAATGCACGAGTTAGAGGAGGGACAGTCTTACAATCAGCATGATCGCGTGATCCAGAACATCAAAGAAGGGTGTTATTCCTAAATTCCCAAGTAGATTCCTAATTATAGATGAGGTCGACAACACACCAATAAGGACTCTACTAGACACGGATCCGAGACATCCTAGGACACTTTAAAACCTTAGTCTCTTATACCAAGTTTGTCAGGCCCCAACCTCAGGGAGCGCGACCGATGCTCAACCGAGATAACCCAGCGGAGCAAGACAGTACAATACCTTCTACCCGAACTCACTCCTAATAAAGAAAAAATTTATCTCATTAATTGGACAATGGGGAGGATCACTAACAACACCAATTCATTATCATTAGGTATATCGTTTATAATTCTCAAAATACATACACGTTCATAGTTTGAAATGGAACGTGTGTACAAATACAACATTACTAGTTTCACTTTCCCAGCACCAACATACCACCTACACTATATCTACATAGCCTCTTATAGATAGTTTGAAATAGAACATGTATACAAATACAACATTACTAGTTTCACTTTCCCAGTACCAACATACCACCCACACTATATCTATAGAGCCTCTAAAAGAGTACGATGATAGTGTTGGTGTCATGCCCCAAAACCGAGGAGCACGACCAACACTCAACCGAGTAAACCTGACTGAGCAAGCCTGTTAGGTTCCATTCTACCCAAACGGATTCATGAAAAAACTAGGAGATAGACTCCATTAATCACACTTAGTAAGTATTTCATTAACAACTTCCGTTTCATTTCCATTAGCAGCTTAAATAATAATTATAAAAATATTACAAGTTTTACAAATCTTTGCCAAACATCAATAATTCTACTTTAATTCCAATACCTAACACTACCTACAACCTGTATACGGAGCCTCTAAATACAACTGAAGAGTAAAGTAATATGAAAATGTCGGTAACAAGGTTCCGGCTATACCTTAAATACAAAGTACATGATGAATAGATGAAACAGGACCCCAAAACGAAGTGGGGCTCACCAAGTCAGCTGAAAGGATGATGTGGCACTAGCTACGACCAACACTGCCTGCTATAGAAACACCTACATCCATTTAAAGACGTAGCGCCCCCGGCAAAGGGGACGTTAATGCCATCGAATAGCACTAGTATGTATAACTAAACACCATCTAGTTAGAAAGAACTTTCATACAAGAGTAAGAAGAAATCATAAAGACAACAAAGTTTTAAATAAGCACCATGTCAACAATATAAGGAGGTTCATATGATTTTCACATAGTTTCTGAAATTTTAGATTGGAGCAACCCACACTGTTGCATCATTATCCACTTTGCCACCGCTTCTTTAAGTGGAGTCCGATCACGGCCCGATCGGCTAAGCCGTCTCCCGGAGACATTACCATTATTTCATTCGCACTTTCCAGTTTCAATCATCAATACATTACTACCATGTGTATATATCATGGCGTCCGATCATGGCCCGATCGGCTAAGCCGCCTCCCCGAGACGTTACCATTTTCCATTATTCATCTCACTCCAATCTTTGGATACACATGTATTAGTTTACCCGCACTTGGGGCCATAATTTTCACGTTCCATAATTCACGTTTCACATTGTTCCCATTTTCAACATTTACCTTGCCACTTAAAGTCATAGGCATATACAAAAGCAATTTAAGTCATAAGCATAGAAGGAAATTCATCACGTTTGGCATATTAGTTCCAAAGTAACCTTGGCATGACATTTAGGCATTTAGCACATAGATCATGTTCTCCACACATCCTCCATCTACAAAGAATAACACATTAAACATATGAAGAAGTACCTACCACATACATTTTCATAACAATAATTCAATTAACATAGCAAGTACTGCATCAATCACGTTTCGAACTTACAACATTTACGCGGGCACCATGGAAGCTCAATTTCTAAGAGGAGGGGTTTTTTAGCCATACATACCTTATTTAAGCTTTCCTTAAGTTACTACGACGTTCTATAAATTCTAGCAATCCCAATCTACTTGAGACATAACAAAATTGAACATAAATTAGGAAGGTATTCATGGTTTCAGCTCATTTGAGCATTTTATCAAACACTAGTTGAGCATCTTGATTTTAAATCTCTTTTACAAGATTTCCTTCATTCCCCAACCCAATCTTTACTTATTTATGTTCAATAATCTTCCCATAAACCTAATTTGTACATGCATGTATACATAATACTATTACACCCAAGAATCATACCTCAATAACCCATCTCACAATCTCTACAACACCAACACAACCTAGGTTAGGCAACTATGGCTTCCAATCACCATCCCATGAGTTACAATACTTAATTTATACTCATATTTCCATAATAACTCCATATATGTAAGTCTAAGGGTAAAAGATTACCTCTTGTAGACCAAATCTTGAAAGACAACTTTTGGGATGTTCTTGAGATTTGGAGAAATCCTATGAAATCCAATCAAAACCATGTTTTAACTAGTGATTGAGAAGTGAAATCACCATGAAAACACACTTAAAAACTCACCTTAGGTGTGCAATTGGATGCCTTGGACGGATTGGGGATGGAGAGGATGCCCTAGTCTTGAAAAATGACTTAAATCCTCTCATTTCCCGTCCTTAGGTATATTTAGAGGTCTGATATTAGCGCGCCAGCGCTAATGACCGCGCTCATGAGGCGGAATACTTCTCAATATGCGTGGTCGCACACCTGGGCGCGCATATGACACATGCCCAGTAAAATGGTCGTAACTTTCTGTATACACCTCCAAATGACGAACGGCTTGATGCGTCGGAAACTAGACTCAAAAATATTTAATTGATAGGTTGTGAATAACACAACACCTTATATGATTGTCCAAAGTGACGTCTTGTGCGTACTCATTCACACCTTTAGTCCATTATGAAATTTTCCAACTTTGCTTAGACTTAGGCCTCTTCTTAGACCTCAAATCACTTATAATATGACGTATACACTTATTAACATATTCAATTAATATCCATTATATCATGAATCCTCATTTGCACACAAAATAAAATAATTAGCCTACCTTGGCACCACGAAATCTTAAATTACTTAGCAAAATTTTCTGGGGCTTTACAGCCGGCAACAAGGCCCGGGCTATACCTCAAGACATTATACGCAAGGAATAAAAGATATACGACCCCGATATGAGATAGGGCTCACCAAGTCAGCTAGGAAAAGGGTGTACCACTATCAATGATCAAAGCCGCCTACTGTAGAACCTCCTGCATCCATTAAAGATGCAGCACCTCCGGAAAAAGGGACGTTAGTACATGTGGAATAGTACTAGTATGAATGACTAAGTACCTTCTCAATAGAATGAGTGATGACACAAGGAAGCAAATTATACAATCAATGGGAGCCTTAACAATACCAAAAAATCAAGTTAGGAGTAGACAAGTTTCAAGTAAATTTCCATATTTTAGGTTGGGAGATCTTAGCACCGATACAGCACCATAATTTTTGCAAGGAGACCGATCACGACCAGATCGGCTAGGCCGTCTCACCCAAAGACATCAACCACAATCACAATCATTATCTCAATCTAAATCATTGATTCAATCATAACATCAAGCACAATTACCAACATGTGTGTGACATGGCATCCAATCACGACCCGACCGGCTAGGCCATCTCACACAATGTTGTATGGATCGACATCACCCTTTTTTTCCAGAAATCATCTAATCCCACTAAAGGGGAATATTCTTGTCATATCAATCTCATCCCAAATAAGGGGAATAATCAAAATTCACTCCTACACCTGCACGTGTAGTTTCAGGGTTAGGTTATTTCAACCTACACTTTCTCGGTGACTAACGATACTGTGACGACCCAAAGGGTCATCACCGCAAATCTTCCTTGTTCCATGCTTCCGAGGCCTTGAAAACCTCATTGTTAGTTGCCTCAATTTGCATGTGCAGTTCGGGCGCTTAGTCGGAAAGCTTTTATGTTGAAATATGCGAATTATGTAAAACATTTGATGAATTTTGATATTAATATGCATAATATTGACTTCGGTCAATATTTTGGGTAAAAGGACCCGGACCTGTGATTCGACGATCCCGGAGGGTCCGTAGAAAAAAATGGGACTTGGGAGTGTACCCAGAATCAAATTCCGAGGTCCCAAGCCCGAGAAATGAATTTTTGTGTGAAATTGTTTTCTGAAATTAATTAATGAAAAGGAAGAAGAAAATTGATCAGAAAGCTGTGGTATCGGTCTCGTATTTTGGTTCTGATGCCCGGTACGAGTCTTAAATATGTTTTAAGCACTATCTGTAAAGTTTGACTAAAAACGGACGTCATATGACGTGTTTCAGACTTAAAATGGGGAATTTGAGTTTTATGAAAGTTGAAAGAAAATCATGTGTTTCGAGGCTTGATCCTATGTATATGATGTCGTTTTTGGCGATTTGATCGCACGAGTAAGTCCGTAAGGTGTTTTCGAGATCATATGAATGTTTGGTTTGGAGCCCCTAGGGCTCGGGTGAGTTTTGAGTGGGGCCCGGGAGGTCTTAAGCTTAAAAAAATGCAGGTTCAGATGTTGCTGGCCCCAGTGCGGCCGCGGTCATTTCCGCGCGATCGGCCACGCGGTCGCGATACTTTTCTGTGCGGTCCACGTGGTGGAGTTCAAAGGGTCGACCAGCGCGGTCGCGCACCAAATCAGTGCGGTCCGCGCTGGGTGGGTTCAGAGAAAGCCCACTTCTTCCCTCCCTCGGCGCGACCGCGGTGCATTTCTGCGCGGTCCGTGCCAGCCCCCAGCAAAAGTATATATATTTGAGACTTCAGTCATTTTTTCCACTTTTCAAAAACCCAAAACCTAAGAGGCGATTTTCCAAACAACTTTTCTTCTCCAAAACCATTGGTAAGTGATTTCTAACTTAATTTCTTCACTTCTTAACATCTTTTAACATGATTTCAACTTCAAATCAAAGATTTTCATGGGGAAATTGGGTGTTTTGGGTGAAACCTAGGTTTTCTTCAAATTGAGAAGTTGGACCTCAATTTGGGGTCTGATTTCAAAACAAAACATATATTTGGATTCGTGGGAGAATAGGTAACCAGGTTTTTGGTCCGAACCTCGAGTTTCAACCACGTGGGTCCGGGGGTATTTTTGACCTTTTTGGGAAAAACCTTGTAAAAACTATTTTTATGCATTGGGGTTAGTTCCAATAGTAATTATTAATGCATTCAAGCAATTTGTGACTAGATTCGAGTGGTTGGGTGGTGAATTCGAGGGGTAAAGCTATTCTAGAAGCGTGAGTTGAGTTTGGAGCATTCGAGGTAAGTGGCTTGTCTAACCTTGTGTTGGGGACCTTTCCCCTTAGGATGTGCTATATTTGATAATTGAAATGCCCTGTACGTGAGGTGACGAGCGCGTACTTGAGCTAATTGTTGAAAACACGGTTTTTCCTTAAGTATTTCAATTGAGTTCTTTTCTTGTTTTATTCTACTTGTCAATTTAGCATGTTGCTAGTCTAGAAAGGCATGTTTAGTTGACTTAATTGCCTATTTGCTTAAATTGCCTGAATTGCATTACGTGAAGCATGTTAGGCTAGAAGTAAATGTTTACTTTGTACGAAATTAGCGTTTAATTTAATATTCTTGTGTTGCTGCTCTATGTTTTAAATTGGGACTACGGGTTAGATTACCGGGAGATTCCCCCTTCACATTTACTTTGGTACAACGGGTTAGATTCCCGGGAGATCCCCGGCACATATATTGAGGATACCGAGAGATCCTCGAGATACCAAGAGATCCCTAGCACATATTGAGGATACCAAGAGATACCTGGCTTATATTGAGGATACTGAGAGATCTTCGGGATACCAAGAGATCCCTAGTACATGTCGAGGATACTAAGAGATCCTCGAGATACTTAGAGATCCCCGGTTACTTTCCTTATGGTTTGCTTTCATCATTGTTTCCGTTAGTGTACTCTTATTATCCTGCATAGATTCTTACTGTAGGTTTTCAATTGCACTACTTAACTTATCCTGCCATCTTTATATTTTATTTAACCTCAGTATGGCCCTGACCTTCCTCGTCACTACCCAACCGAGGTTAGGCTTGGCACTTACTGAGTACCGCTGTGGTGTACTCACGCCTATTCTGTGCATGTTTTTTTTCATGTGCAGATC
This sequence comes from Nicotiana tabacum, assembly GCF_000715075.1. NCBI lineage: Eukaryota > Viridiplantae > Streptophyta > Magnoliopsida > Solanales > Solanaceae > Nicotiana > Nicotiana tabacum. The sequence continues at coordinate 94,085,620 of NC_134095.1, read as the reverse complement.
CTGGTACCTCTACTCAGGCGTACTATCAGTGAGGCAGGAGGACTACGGAGACTTCGAGGTAGATCTGCAGCGTTCGCAAACCGACGAGTCTCCCTCTTTATTCTATCTTTAGTACTTAGTTCTCTTTCCTTCCGTTTGTTAGATATTCTGGAGTTTGGAGCCTCACTATACATTTTTGTAGCCTGTGTTTTCCCGTGAGTTTCCGGGTTTTGGGATTTGTTTTAGTCTTGAGATATTGAGTCGTATATGACGAGCGGCATTCAGTACAATTTACTTTTTAAATAATTAAATATGGTATTCTATTTTTCCGTAATTATTATGTTTCCGCAAGTGTTAGGCTTACCTGGTCACGGACACTAGGTGCCATCATGACATGTTCACAGTTGGTGAACTAGGGTCGTGACAAGTTGGTATCAGAGCTCTAGATCATAGGAGTCACGGAACACAGGCCGGTTTATTAGAGTCTCGCTGATCGGTATGGTGACGTCTATACTTATCTACGAGAGGCTATGTAACTGTTTAGGAAAAATCCTTCACTTCATTGATCTCCTTGTCGTGCGATATTTTTGACATCAATTCTAAACTTTTGTCTTTTATTCTCTCACAGATGGTGAGGACACTTGCTACTCGGGGCGATCAGGCACCTGCACCCACTCCTGCAGCCGTCAGAGGCAGGGGTCGGGGCAGAGGTCGTGGACGCGCACGGGGTGCAGCCAGAGCACCTGCGCGAGCTACCGCTGAGGTACCGCCAGCATATCCAGTCGGAGTTCAGTCACCCGACACGCCTACAACCACTACTACTCCAGCCCTTCAGGAGACATTGGAATAGTTTATGAGTATGTACACCACGCTGGCTCAGGCAGGGTTACTTCCCCTTGCTGCAACCACATCCCAAGCCGGGGGAGGGGCACAGACTCCCGCCGCCCGCACTCCTAACCAGCGAGTGCAGGTTGAGCAGGTCCTAGAGATCATTCCTATACAGACTACAATACCAGTTCAGCCCGAGGATGGCGCAGCTGCTTCTGAGGATGAGCAGCGAAGACTCGAGAGGTTCAAGAAGTATGATCCTACGGTTTTCAGTGGACTAGCGACAGATTATGCCTTGGGATTTCTGGAGGATTGCCACCGTATTCTTCGCACTATGGGTATTACCGGATCGAGCGGGGTTTCCTTCACTGCTTTCCAACTTCAGGGAGCCACCTATGAGTTAGACAGTCCAGACGAGGCTGCTTCACTGACTTGGACCCAGTTCTCAGACATATTTTTTAGAGAGTTCATCCCTCAGAGCCTCAGGGACGCATGGCGTGCAGAGTTTGAGCATTTGCGCCAGGGTGCTATGACTGTTTTAGAGTATGCTATCCGTTACACCAGATTGGCTAGGCATGCACCAGCCTTGGTTGCTACTGTCCACGAGAGGGTTCGCCGGTTCATTGAGAGGCTTATTCCTCCCATCAGATCTAGCATGGATCGTGAGTTGGAGATGGACATTTCTTATCAGCAGGTGGTGAGCATTGCTAGGAGGATTGAGGGTATGCATGCTAGGGAGAGATAGGAGAGGGAGGCCAAGAGGTCTCGTAAGTCGGGCCATTATTCTGGTGCCCGTACCCCAGCTGCAGGTCATCATGGTAGGGGCTATATGAGTCGCCCTATTCATTCAGCTCTTCTAGCATCCAGCAATGCTCCAACTCCTCCTAGATCTCAGGAGCCATATTATGCACCTCCGGTTTCTAGCGCGCCTCCTGCGCGGGGTGCTTTCAGAGGCCAGTCTAGCATACCTGGCCCTAGCCAGTCACAGCCACCACGTCCTCCCAGAGCTTGTTTCGAGTGTGGTGACACACGCCACGTGGTGAGGGATTGCCCTAGACTTGGGAGGGGTGCACCTCCATACACTTCTCAGCCACAATGTGCCCCACAGAGTTCTCAGGCTATGGTTGCAGCTCCAGTTGCTACCCCACCTACTCAGCCAGCTAGAGGTGGAGGTCGGGAAGGTAGAGGTCGCCCTAGAGGGGGAGGCCAGGCCAGATATTATGCCATTCCTGCTCGTACCGAGGCTGTTGCCTCCAATTTCATCGTCACAGGTATTATACTGGTTTGTCACAGAGATGCATCGATTCTATTCGATCCAGGCTCCACTTATTCTTATGTGTCTTCTTATTTCGCTCCGCATTTGGGTGTAGCCCGAGATTCGTTGAGTTCTCCTGTTTATGTATCTACTCCTGTGGGAGATTCTATTGTTGTGGACCGCGTTTATCGGTCGTGTTTGGTCACTATTCGTGGTTTTGAGACCAGAGCAGATCTATTGTTACTCAACATGGTTGATTTTGATATTATTCTGGGCATGGACTGGTTGTTGCCCCATTATGCTATTCTTGATTGTCACGCCAAGACCGTGACGCTGACTATGCCAGGTATTCCGCGTGTTGAGTGGAGTGGTACTTTAGATCACACTCCCAGTAGAGTTATCTCTTTTCTTAAAGCTCAGCGTATGGTTGGAAAGGGTCGTGCCGCGTATTTAGCTTATGTGAGACACGTTAGTATTGATACTCCTTCAGTTGATTCAGTTCCAGTAGTACGAGATTTTCCCGATGTGTTTCCAGCTGATCTTCCAGGCATGCCGCCTGATAGAGATATTGATTTTGGCATTGATCTATTGTCGGGCACTCAGCCCATTTCTATTCCCCCATATCATATGGCTTCTCCTGAGTTGAAGGAGTTGAAGGATCAGTTGCAAGAATTGCTTAATAAGGGTTTTATTCAGCCCTGTGTATCGCCTTGGGGTGCTCCTGTCTTGTTTGTAAAGAAAAAGGATGGTTCTATGCATATGTGTATTGATTATCGCCAGTTGAACAAAGTTACAATTAAGAACCATTATCCTTTGCCTCGTATCGATGATCTGTTTGACCAGCTTCAGGGCGCACGAGTGTTTTCTAAGATTGATTTGCGCTCAGGTTACCATCAATTGAAGATTCGAGAACCAGATATCCCGAAGACTGCTTTCAGGACTCGGTATGGCCATTACGAGTTCCTTGTTATGTCATTTGGGCTGACCAGTGCCCCAGTAGCCTTTATGCATTTGATGCACAGTGTGTTCCGGCCATATCTTGACTCGTTCGTCATTGTCTTTATTGATGATATTCTGGTGTATTCCCGGAGTCGGGAAGATCATGAGCAGCACCTGGGAACTGTGCTTCAGACTCTGAGAGAGAAGAAGTTATATGCTAAGTTCTCAAAATGTGAGTTTTGGTTGGATTCAGTGGCATTCTTAGGCCACGTGATTTCGAGTGAAGGTATTCAGGTGGATCTGAAGAAGGTAGAGGCCGTGCAGAGTTGGCCCAGACCATCCTCAGCTACTGAGATCCGCAGTTTCCTTGGTTTGGCTGGCTACTACCGTCGTTTTGTGGAGGGGTTTTCATCAATTGCAGCCCCTATGACCAGGTTGACCCAGAAGGGTGCTCCATTTCAGTGGACGGAGGAGTGTGAGGTGAGCTTTCAGATGCTCAAGACAGCCTTGACCACATCCCCAATTTTGATACTGCCTACAGGTCCGGGCCTTATATAGTCTATTGTGATGCCTCGAGGGTTGGCCTCGGAGCGGTGTTGATGCAGGATGGTAGGGTGATTGCCTACGCGTCCAGACAGTTGAAGATAATGAGAAGAACTACCCTGTTCACGACCTTGAGTTAGCCGCCATTGTTCATGCCTTAAAGATTTGGCGCCATTACTTATATGGTGTGATGTGTGAGGTGTTCACGGATCATAAGAGTCTTCAATATTTGTTCAAGCAAAAGGAGTTGAATTTGAGGTAGAGGAGGTGGTTGGAATTGTTGAAATATTATGACATCACTATCTTATATCACCCGGGAAAGGCCAATATGGTGGCCGATGCCTTGAGTAGGAAGTCAGCTAGTATGAGTAGTCTTGCTTATATCCCGGTCGGTGAAAGACCGCTTGTTTTGGATGTTCAGGCTTTGGCAAATCAGTTTGTGAGGTTGGACATTTCTGAGCCTAGTCGAGTATTAGCTTGCACGGTCGCTCATTCTTCATTATTGGGGCATATCCGTGATCGGCAGTTCAATGATCCCCATTTGTGTGACTTGAGAGACACGGTACAACGTGGAGGTGCTAAGAAAGTAACCTTGGGAGATGATGGTGTATTGAGATTGCAGGGTCGAGTTTGTGTGCCTAACGTGGATGGGCTTCGGGAATTGATTTTAGAGGAGGCTCATAGATCCCGGTACTCTATTCATCTGGGCGCCGCGAAGATGTATTAGGATTTGCGGCAACATTATTGGTGGCGTAGAATGAAGAAAGATATTGTGGCATATGTGGCACGGTGTTTGAATTGTCAGCAGGTTAAGTATGAGCATCAGAGTCCTGGTGGGTCATTTCAGAGGATTGAGCTTCCCGAGTGGAAGTGGGAGCGAATCACTATGGACTTCGTTACTGGACTTCCGTTGACTCGGAAGAAGTTTGACGCGGTTTGGGTTATTGTTGATAGGCTGACCAAGTCAGCGCATTTTATTCTGGTTGCAGCCACCTATTCATCCGAGAGATTAGCTGATATTTACATCAGGGAGATCGTCCACCTTCATGGGGTGCCCATATCTATCATTTCGGACCGGGGTCCGCAATTTACCTCGCATTTCTGGAGAGCAGTTCAGCGAGAGTTAGGCACCCAGGTGCAGTTGAGCACAGCATTTCATCCCCAGATGGACGGTCAGTCCGAGAGGACTATTCAGATTCTTAAAGATATGCTCCGAGCCTGTGTTATTGATTTTGGAGGCTCGTGGGACCAGTTTTTGCCTTTAGCGGAGTTTGCTTACAACAACAGCTATCAGTCCAGTATTCAGATGGCACCGTATGAGGCTTTATATGGGAGACGGTGTAGATCTCCAGTTGGATGGTTTGAGCGGGGAGAGGCTCGATTATTGGGTACTGATTTGGTTCAGGAGGCCTTGGATAAAGTCTGGATTATTCAGGATAGACTTCGTACAGCTCAGTCCAGGCAGAAGAGTTATGCAGACCACAAGGTTAGAGATGTTGCTTTCATGGTTGGTGAGCGGGTATTGCTCCGTGTATCACCTATGAAGGGCGTGATGAGATTTGGGAAGAAGGGCAAGATCAGCCTTAGGTTCATCGATCCATTTGAGATTCTTGATCGTGTGGCAGAGGTGGCTTATAGACTTGCCTTGCCACCTAGCTTGTCAGCTGTGCATCCCGTGTTTCATGTATCTATGCTCCAGAAGTATCACGGCGATCCATCGCACGTGTTGGATTTCAGCACTGTCCAATTGGACAAGGATCTGTCATATGAGGAGGAGTCGGTGGCTATTCTAGACCGGCAGCTTCGACAGTTGAGGTCGAAGAGTTTTCCTTCAGTGCGTGTTCAGTGGAGAGGTCAGCCTCCTGAGGCATCGACCTAGGAGTCCGAGTCTGATATGCGGAGCCGTTATCCTCATTTATTTCCCGACTCATGTACTTCTTTCTTTTTCCCGTTCGAGGACGAACGGTTATTTTAGAGGTGGAGAATGTGACGACCCAAAGGGTCATCACCGTAATTCTTCCTTATTTCGTGCTTCTGAGGCCTTGAAAACCTCACTGTTAGTTGCCTCGATTTGTGTGCGCAGTCCGGGCGCGTAGCTGGAAAGCTTTGATGTTGAAATATGCGAATTATTTGATGAAATTTGATATTAATATGCATAATATTGACTTCGGTCAACATTTTGGGTAAACGGACCCGGACCTGTGATTCGATGGTCCCGGAGGGTCTGTAGAAAAATATAGGACTTGGGAGTGTGCCCGGAATCAAATTCCGATGTCCCAAGCCCGAGAAATGAATTTTTATGTGAAATTGTTTTCTGAAATTAATTAAGGAAAAGGAAGAAGAAAATTGATCAGAAAACTATGGTATCGGGCTTGTATTTTGGTTCCGACCCCCGGTACGAGTCTTAAATATGTTTTAAGCACTATCTGTAAAGTTTGGCTAAAAACGGACGTCATATGACGTGTTTCGAACTTAAAATGGGGAATTTGGGTTTTATGAAAGTTGAAAGAAAATCATGTGTTTCGAGGCTTGATCCTATGTATATGATGTCGTTTTTGGCGATTTGATCGCACGAGTAAGTCCGTAAGGTGTTTTTGAGATCATATGAATGTTTGGTTTGGAGCCCCTAGGGCTCGGGTGAGTTTTGAGTGGGGACCGGGAGGTCTTAGGCTTAAAAAAATGCAGGTTCAGATGTTGCAGGTCCCAGTGCGGCCGCGGTCATTTCCGCGCGGTCCGCGCTGGCAGCCATGCGGCCGCGGTGCTTTTCTGTGCGATCCGCATGGTGGAGTTCAGAGGGTCGACCAGCGCGGCCGCGCACCAAATCAGTGTGGTCCGCGCTGGGCGGGTTCAGAGAAATCCCACTTCTTCCCTCCCTCGGCGCGACCGCGGTGCATTTCTGCGCGGTCCGCGCCAGCCCCCAGCAAAAGTATATATATTCGGGACTTTAGTCATTTTTCCACTTTTCAAAAACCCAAAACCTAAGAGGCGATTTTCCAAACAACTTTTCTTATCCAAAACCATTGGTAAGTGATTTCTAACTTAATTTCTTCACTTCTTAACATCTTTTAACATGATTTCAACTTCAAATCAAAGATTTTCGTGGGGAAATTGAGTGTTTTGGGTAGAACCTAGGTTTTCTACAAATTGAGAAGTTGGACCTCAATTTGAGGTCCGATTTCAAAACAAAATATATATTTGGATTCGTGGGAGAATGGGTAACCGGGTTTTGGTCCGAACCTCGAGTTTCAACCACGTGGGTCCGGGGGTATTTTTGACCTTTTTGGGAAAAACCTTGTAAAAACTATTTTTATGCATTGGTGTTAGTTCCAATAGTAATTATTAATGCATTCAAGCAATTTGTGACTAGATTCGAGCGGTTGGGTGGTAAATTTGAGGGGTAAAGCTATTCTAGAAGCGTGAGTTGAGTTTGGAGCATTCGAGGTAAGTGGCTTGTCTAACCTTGTGTGGGGGACCTTTCCCCTTAGGATGTGCTCTATTTGATAATTGAAATGCCCTGTACGTGAGGTGACGAGCACGTACTTGAGCTAATTGTTGAAAATCCGGTTTTTCCTTAAGTATTTCAATTGAGTTCTTTTCTTGTTTTATTCTACTTGTCAATTTAGCATGTTGCTAGTCTAGAAAGGCATGTTTAGTTGACTTAATTGCCTGAATTGCATTACGTGAAGCATGTTAGGCTAGAAGTAAATGTTTACTTGGTACGAAATTAGCGTTTAATTTAATATTCTTGTGTTGCTGCTCTGTGTTTTAAATTGGGACTACGGGTTAGATTCCCGGGAGATTCCCCCTGCACATTTACTTTGGGACTACAGGTTAGATTCCCGGGAGATCCCCGACACATATATTGAGGATACCGAGAGATCCTCGGGATACCAAGAGATCCCTAGCACATATTGAGGATACCAAGAGATCCTCGGTATACCAAGAGATCCCTGGGAGATCCTCGGGATACCAAGAGATCCCTAGTACATGTCGAGGATACTAAGAGATCCTCGGGATACTTAGAGATCCCCGGTTACTTTCCTTATGGTTTGCTTTCATCATTGTTTCCGTTATTGTACTCTTATTATCCTGCATAGATTCTTACTGTAGATTCTCAATTGCACTTCTTATCTTATCCTGCCATCTTTATATTTTATATAACCTCAGTAAGGGCCCTGACATTCCTCGTCACTACCCAACCGAGGTTAGGCTTGGCACTTACTGAGTACTGTTGTGGTGTACTCACGCCTCTTCTGCGCATGTTTTATTTTCATGTGCAGATCTAGGTACCTCTACTCAGGCGCACTATCAGTGAGGCAGGAGGACTACGGAGACTTCGAGGTAGATCTGCTGCGTCCGCAGACCGACGAGTCTCCCTCCTTATTCTATCTTTAGTACTTAGTTCTCTTTCCTTCCGTTTGTTAGATATTCTGGAGTTTGGAGCCTCACTATACATTTTTGTAGCCTGTGTTTTCCCGTGAGTTTATGGGTTTTGGGATTAGTTTTAATCTTGAGATATTGAGTCGTATATATCGAGCGGCATTCAGTACAATTTCCTTTTTAGATAATTAAATATGGTATTCTATTTTTCCGCAATTATTATGTTTCCGCAAGTGTTAGGCTTACCTGGTCATGGAGACTAGGTGCCGCCATGACATGTTCACGGTTGGTGAACTAGGGTCGTGACAGATACTCCCAAGTTGTTTATTATTTAAAGGACTTTCAATGCATTTCAATATCTTTCACACGTCTCTCAATTTCATTGGCACTAGTGGCCCCAAATGTAATATTATTCTTGGCACGTTAGCCGTATTTCATATTTCATACTCACCTCTTTTCACTTTCAAACATCATCACGATCATCAACAGCAAAGCATTTCTATGCAAGACTTTAAGTACACATGTGAGCAAGTAAGAGTCTTAAGCGCATAGAGATTTCTTACACAATTTGGCATATATAGCTTTCATTTTAAACATGACCTGAAGTTATAAAATTTAGATATGCAATCCATACTTTGAACACATTCTCAGATAGTAACACAACATAACAAGAATATTTGAAACACATATTGAGCATATATCATTTGTCACAAAGCTTATTCGAAATAATCAAATTATAATTAACAACTTGGGACTTACAAGGACATTATGGGGTTCAATTCTAAGAGAAGAGTTTAGCCAACATACCTCGCTTCGATCTTTTAAAATTACTACGATGTTATGGAATTCTTAGCCATTTCAATCTATTTAGAAATATATCAAAATTGAACACAAATTAGGAAGGAGTTCTTGGTTCCAGATCATTTGAGCATTTTATCAAACACTAAGTGTGCATTATGGTTTCAAGGTCCTCCTATGGCGGATTCCTTCATCCCACTACCCAAAATTTACCCAACTGAGTTTAACAATCTTCCCACTACCCTTGATGGTACATGCATGCATAATGAAACACTCCCACACCCAGGAATTGCTTTTCTCATTACCTATTTCCAAATTAAATCCTGAAATTAGGGCTAGGGAGTAGAATCTTACCTCTAGGATGAAGACCCAATGAGTTTTTCTTGTGAATTCTTCAACTTTAAGCAAGAATTGATGAACAATAATCTTAGGAACTTCCCCTCTCACTATAGACCACTTCCCGCTCTCTAAATATCATTTAGGACTAGCCAAAATAACCCACAAGTTGTTTTTATGAAAATGGGATCGGGTGAAATTTTCCAAACTTAAACTCTACGAAGCCGGGTCTGCGGTCGCGGATCGGACCGCAAAATAGGTATGTGGCACGCAAAGGGGACCACAAAAAAGGATCCAAAAATTGTGTTGTTTAGGTTGGGTTTGCGGTAGGTCTACGGTTCGCAGACCAGTTTTGCGGTCGCATAATGCGCCGCAAAACCCCCATCCAGATATCTTCATGCTGGGTTTTGCGACTGATATGCGACCCCCGAAATGATTATGCTGCCGCATAATTGACCGCAAAAATAACATCCAAAATTGTCCCAACTCTTTGCTTCACTCTGCGGCAGATCTGCGATCTGTGGACTAGTTCTGCAACGCAGAATGGACCGCAGAAAATGCCCCTCTACCAAAATTTTCTCCAACTCCCCAACGCACTTTCCAACCCAAAAAGTCTGTACCACGATGCAATCATCACCACGTAAGTCGATATTGGCACCATGAAACCCTAGGTTTTAGGTGGAATTTGACGGGGCCTTACAATTCTAGAGGAAAAACTGTATATATAAGGTGACAAGTACCTATGCGTTGTCATTGGGTTAAAGCATGCGAGTGGAAATTGTTCTTTTGTATTATATTGTTCCGTTAATTATGATATCTATGCTTAGGTTAGATTATTACTTATTTGATTATTCATTTCGTATTTATTGCTTATTTCAAAATTGTTGAATATTTTTGGAAGTTGAAGTTTCATATTATGGCACCATATTTGAGGTTAAATTATTCTTCGCATTGTTTATTATTCGAACTCATATTATCATTATTACATGGTGATGAAGAGAGTGAAAGATCGAAAGGTGATGTGATGCCATTTCATTCATATTATCATTATTACATGGTGAGGAAGAGAGTAAAGGCACGAAGGCTGATCCCGTACCATTGAATTCATATTATCATTATTACATGGTGAGTAAGAGAGTAAAAGCATGAAGGGTGATGCCGTGCCATTTCATTCATATTATTATTACATGGTGAGGACAAGAGTAAAAGCACAAAGGGTGATGTCGTGCCATTATATTCATATTATTGCATGGTGAGGACGAGAGTAAAAGCACGAAAGGTGATGCCGTGCCATTTTCATATCATTGATTTGACTGATTTCTGATTGGTGGTTTACTTGGTTATTTCATGATTTCATACTTGCCGTATTTATCTTCCCTTTTTCTCATGTCCCCTCCCAGTTAGTACGTTATCATTCTTTGTAATTATTGCTGCTTTATATACACTTATACAGGTTTATTTACATAGGTGTCTTGTCATAGCCTCATCACTACCTCATCGAGGTTAGGCTCGACACTTACGAAGTACATTGGGTCAGTTGTACTCATACTACATTTTTGCACTTCTTGTACAGATACTGGTATTGGTCCCAGTGGTGCGTGAGGTGCATCAGCTCAGTTCATTGTATAAGAAGACTCGAGGTAGATCTGCTGGCATCTGCAAACCTTGAAGTCCCCTTCCATTTCCCACTTTTACTGTTCATTTCTTTCGAAACTGTTGTATTTATTTTAGACTTTTCTTGTAGACTTCTAATTGCTCGCGTACTCGCGAGTCCGAATTTTTGGGAGCAAAAATTATCACGTGGTTTATATTAGTATTTTGTTAGACTTGTCTCTTATTTCTCGTTGAATATTATTATTATATTCTTAACTGTTAAAATTGGTTAATTAATTATTTCACGTCGGTTTGCCTAGCAAGTAGATGTTAGGCGCTATCACGAACCCGAGGTTGGAATTTTGGGTCATGACAATTTCCCTAAGCCTGTCAGTGCCGCAATTGCAAGCTTTGCAATTGCGAACCCATGCCGCAATTGTGACATCTGCAACATAACAAAAGGTTAGGAAAGTCAGAATTTAGTCTTATTTCTAACATTTTAGAACACTAGACTCGTTAGGAAGCGATTTGGAGAGGGGATTTTCACCTAAAAACATTGGGTAAGTGAACATAATCAATTTCCAACTATATTTTATGATTATATCTTAGATTTAACATCAAAACTATGTGAATTAAAAAGGAAAAAATTGGGAAATTTTGTTAAGTTTCTTAAAAGTGAGAAATTGAGTTTTGAAAGTCAATTTGGACTCGGATTTCGAAACTAATCATATATATGGACTCTTGGGATTATGGGTAGTCGGAATCTACCTTTGGACTCGAGTTTTGATTGGACGAGTCCCGGGTTGACTTTTTGGGAAAAGTGTAAAGATCATAGTTTTATCTATTGTAATTATTTTCCCTTGCCTAGTTGAGGTAAGTATATTTCCTAACTTTGTTGGGGGTGGGGGGGACTACCCCTTAGAAATTAGGGTTGATTGTGCTATTTGTGTTATGTGAAGGTCGTGTACGCAACGTGACGAGTGGGTACATGGGTTATATGTGGTATTTCCCCGGTTTAGGTTATTTAGACTCGTTACATGCCTTTAATTGAATTGTCATATCATGTTTTAACTCTCATTGTTAATCTATTCTTACATGTGTTAGTCTATCCTTACATGCCTTATTTGACTTTGTTAACACTTGTTCTACCTCTTACTTGTTGTTTTGCTCTTATATGCCTAGTTGAAGTTATTGCCTTCCATGTTGCCTTGTTACGCCTTTAATTGATGAATTACTTTTAACTGAAGTTGTTATTCCATGAAATATCTTCTTGTTGAGCTATTGGTGTTGAATTATGAAAATTGTTATCACATTGAGGTGAAGTTGTTAATTGTTGAGATATCTTCCTTATTGAGAATTCACATTCATTATTATTGTTGATAATCTTGTACACATTGTGATTGATCCATGGGTTGTTGTTGTGGAAGCATTGATATTGTTGATTTTTGGAAAGTTGTGGCATATGGGCACTTATGGTGCGAGTTGTTATTATATTGTGATATTGATACGCATATAGCGGTATAAGGATAGGGGTTAATGTGCATGCGGTGGCATAAGGTGGGATTTACGTCCGTGTTTCTAGTAAGGGAATTACTTGAAGCCACGTGGCATCATAAGGTGGGCTAAAGTGAGTGTAGCTATTTCGGGAAAAATGTTTTAAAACCTTTTTAAACGTAAGGCTCACGCGGCGGTATAAGGGAAGATTGTGATTGAAATTGAGAAATGTAAAAATGATATGGTACCTCTGTCATGCCCCAAACCTGGGGGGGCATGGTCGGCACCCGGTGCCATATTTGGCCCGAGCGTACCACTCTATAAATGAAAGCTAGAGGGGTAACCCTTACCTTAGGCCGACGAGGCTTACCTTACAAATTAAGGACGGCGACGCCACCATAAATGTCTACAACCAACAATACCAAACTAACATATACACAGGGCTAGCAAGGCCACAATACTGATATAAAAAATATACAGGACTCGTCTACAAGTCTCTAGAGATAGCTGAACAGTATTATGGTTGGGACAGGGCCTCGACCTACCCATCAAACCAGTATATATAAAATGGACTTCAAGGTCTACACCTCGTAACTCCAACCAAGCTGATGTTTGACTCTATCTACTAGGAAGATCAATCTAGCTGTCTATCAGGACCTGCAGACATGAAATACAGTGTCCCCGACAAAGGGACGTCAGTACATAATAATGTACCAAGTATGTAAGACACCAGAATAACTGAAGGCTGAAACTGAACTGATAATATAATAACTAAAAGTAACTAGGAGTTTAAGATAATCTTAAGATAGGCTTACCTATGGATATTGACTCGACTCTCTCAATATAGTAAGTAAAGTAGATGTCTGCCCTATAAGGCTCGGTATGTGTAACTACTATGCCGTAATAGGCTCGCTCATAGGAGCTCGGCTATACTAGGCTCTGTATCTCTACCATTCTGGGCTTGCTCATAGATGCTTGGCCACAATAGGTTCGGTATATAACTTACCATCTGATCTAAGGTTGCCCAATAGGGCCCTGCCCACCAATTATAGCTCGGTGGTGGTGAAAATATTGTAATACTATATATATATATATATATATATATATATATATATATATATATATATGTGTGTGTGTGTATATATATATAGACTCTCTACTCTCTTGGCTGAAAGAAGATAATACTAAACTGAATATAAAGCCCGATAATGGAGAATACTGTAACTTATGAGACAAGGATAATGTACATAAGTTCAGGAATACGAACTTCTCTTTATGTCTCGTTATCAAACGCATGTAGTTACGGGATCATGCCAAAATGAAGGAAAGGTTTAGCCTTAACACACCTAACTCTGTTGAGTCCGATACCTTCCAAGCAATTCTTCAAACAACTCAACTCAATTTACCATAGCATAAAGAGATTCAAAATCAGTATTAAGTAAAGGTTATGTCCTCAAATTAAACTAGGAGCTCATTTATGTAAATTTGGGTAGCATCTCCCCTTTAACAAGGGCCTCCTCCAACACCATATACCAACAAAAACAACCAGAGCAATTCAATAAGAACAACATCAACAATAGGGTATAAGATATTTCATTAACAAGTCATCAACATATCACGACAAGCGGAAAGCTCTGATTGAATCCCTTTAGCACCCTTCAACTTCATTATAATTCATTCTTGAACATAGTAATATATGCAGTATAATAACCAATACCTTTTAAAGGATTTCCAACCTTGTACTCATTTTTAAAAATACCCGAAATAGCCCAAAATATCATTGTCGACAACTTCCAAGTGCTTTATAGCGATTGCCTTTTCCTTTTACCAATTTCCTCAACAAGATTGACATGTAAACCAACATAGTCATACTAAAAATATCATAGCCAACTTGTTTTCCATAATTTCCAGCCACTTAAAGTTCACAAGAGCAACTTTCAAACCAATCCATCAAGAACAACATCTCAAGCTAATCCATGTATTATCTTGTAGTTTATCATCCTAATAACTTAACCAACATACAAGAAAGCGTAATCACAATTACTAGGTTGTTATACTCACCTTAGACAATAGCAAAAACTTGAAATTTCAGCCAAACACGGCCCACAATTATCCTCAATGACAACATAACCTCAAAGAGGTGTTTTTCTTCACTTGAACTAACTTTTGATGTTGAAATATGGTGTAATCACTTCAAACCCTTATGGTATCTGATTAGGAGGATTAGGAGGAGCGTAGGGACAAGGTTGGGTCGAAAATGAGAAATATAGGTCGTCCAAATCATTTTTAAAGTGAAGTAGTTGCCCGCCTCCTAAGTGGGTGCCATTGGGGGCTGCTTGTGTAGTCTCGCAAAGATATAAATATATCTCTACTCCAATGTTATATCGATGAATGGTTTAATGCGTTCAAAATTAGACTCGTAGATTTTATTTTGGTAGGTATATCACTTCATAATTCCAAGTATATTGGGAGAAAAGCTCAGCTACATTTGACCTAATTTTCAACACATTTATGAATGTAACTTTTGATGACCTTTTCCAACTTTTGTTCCACAACTCGTTTGACTTCAAAACATAACACACGACTATCATACGACTAAAATAACTCATAACATAACCTCTTTATAGTGTTAAGCACCCTAGTATCACCCCAAAAGTACATGTTGTAATATTCCTAACTTGTCGACTTTCGACAAAACTTATTTTCTTCAATTCGTTTATCTTCTAAGACTTCCAACCCTCTTGGTGCTTGGCGTTCATGATCTTAAATATTTGTAACCTCCACGGTAATATGATTAACTTAATTTATAAAATTTTCAAAGATGATCTCATTTCCGATCTTACATCAATTGACTTACAATGTACTCTTACGTACGAAAACATGGGGTATAACATCATTCCCCCTTTGGAACATTCGTCCTCCAATGTCGGCTGATGAATTTATCAATCTCATAACCTATAGCTCTTACAAATACTTTACTTATGTCCTTTCCATCTAGAGAACTATTTTGTGAATAAATCCAAAGGCCAGGGCATTCCCCCCTTTAGGCCTCTCTCACACACCACGACTTGTGGTCGAAATTCTTCCAATCTCATAACTATTGCTACCTTATGTCATGCAGCCTATACTACTCTATCCTTATATGTGTGCCTATGTGACTCTTCTCTCTTTTGTCCTCCAGCTTTTAGCCAATTTCTAAGCCTCACTTTGTGAACATATACAGAACTATGACAAGTTGTCCCTCTATGCATATATAGGTATACTGATGTTCTTCGCTCGGTACTTATCGAACTAACGACTAGTGCTATATCTTGTTTCATAGCCTCGGTTAGCTATGATTATGGGTTTTTCTATATCTAGGTAGCTTATACTATACCATAACACTTACGTCGGTTTATTATTACTAAGGTCTACTACCCAACTCCAGGTTACTCTCTCGTTGCTTATCCTATATGTATAAATCTAAGTCTCTTAATGCTTCCTCATTACTGTACATCTTAAGAATGAGATCCTAATCTCATATCATAATATGGAACTTTTATCTATCTATTGTTGATTCTTCTTAATGTTGATCGATAATCTACCACTAATAACTTGAAACCTCTTATGTAATATATTGCCACTAGGGCTCATGTCTCAATAGGGAACATCTGAAGTTATTTGTCTGATCTACTTAGGGGCAATACTATACTTCAATAATCGTATTTCATAGCATCTCAATGTGATTCACCTTATGGGGTATTCTAATCCTGCACAATTCATGAAATCCATTTTCTTTGAATCGTTACCCAATCAAAGGCCTAAAAATCATCCTCTTATCTATCGCAATTACACCCCTATTCTACCAGTAGGGCAGAATTCCATCTCTTCTAAATTCTCCTAGTCTTAAACTCCTCTGAGTTCATTCAGGCTATACCGAGCTTTTTATAACTTACGGAACCATCCGCTCTCTAGTTATTGGGTTTAATCCCGAGGACTTACCTATTCTCGTCACTTTCTCACTCATCTTTCCTTATCCTTACTCCTGTCTACCTAAAACCTTGTCGCTCTACCATACTTTAGCTTGCGACCTACATATATCTATTTATACTACTCGCAACCTTCCTTTAACTTGCTAGCACCATAGATTTCCTTATGTTATTCTGGAACCTCAAGTGAGACATCACATCGTCTCTAACTCTTCTTTACTCTCTTAACTAGACCTTTCTATACCTAGAAACCATAGGCTAGAAGATATGCCACTGACGACACCACTATCATTTCTTGATACGGAATTACGACGCTTCCAACCCTCTATCTGATAACTGGACTATTCATAACCATCTATACTTGAGTATCTCGTACTTTATTTGTCTTCACCTTACTTACCTTTAAATCTCACATCATACCTCCCGTCTCTTTCATAACCTCTCTTCCTCTTAGGTGGAATCCACATCCATACCTTGAAGCTCTACTATAATACTTGCATGTGAATACACAATCTGATGGGAGCTTCATACTGACTTCTTATGAGGCTAATACTCTTCTAACTGGCTTTATCGTATAACCATTATAGAATATGGTCAATGTACTATATCGCTTGTACCTCTAACTATATCGCTTGTACCTCTGCAATGTTCTGAATCACGATTTCTATAATTATCTGGATCTAATAAGCAGACTCCTGATTTACTTAGCTGATGTAACTCATTAGTTTCCTCTTCTCTCTCAGCCTTTAAGTAGGCTTAAGCTATCTTTCAATCTCCGGCTCAGGGTATTAGATATTACTTCAGCCTTTCGCGGACGCTATGGAACATCCATGATATAATCTTCTAACACTTCGAGCCTTTGTCTGTGACGTGAACTCAATTCTTTATTTTAACTTATACTAGATTCTCCTATAGCTATTTGAATGTCAACATATATGCTGCATGGATAATACTCTAAAATCTTAAGTGCATTCATAACGTAACTAACTCTGGGTCATAGATCGAATAATCCCTTTCGTGCCATCTGAGTTGTCTTCAAACATAAGCAATTACTTTTCCTAGATGTTCTACCACTTGCTGCATAAATACTTGGCTTATCTTAGTGCCCACACATATTGGAATTTCATGCAACTCATATGATCTCGAAAATTACTTTTGATTTTTTGTCTTCCTTCATTAGCCACGATAGGTTCCCTTTTTTTACGGAGCGTATACAAGGTTGTAATGAGATTGTTGTTACAAGATCATTTCTTTTTCTAGTTACTATGCTTAGGTTGAAGCCTTATTCCTTATTTCTTTAGCTAGTCTTTCATTGTAGTACTTAGGGAAGACCCTCTGATATACAGTATCTTTAACTACCCCAACTTCTATCTAAATATTCCTCAAATATTATAAGGTCATATCTGCGAGACTGAATTCCCCACATTGGAGTTCACTATGTCTATCTTGCTCAATCTATTGATTTGTCTATATCCTCTTGTTTAGCCATAACTAGGCTCTTCCTGAATCAACTACTAACTACTCGTTGGCCCGTTATCATATCAATATTCCATGTACTCTCTCTTAAGTTATGTCCTTTGTCTTAACTTACCACTCGCACTAACTCGTTATATATCTATTCACACTTATTTATCAATAACATCATGGCCGGGAATCCTTACTGACTCTCCCCGATGTCTTGCTTGCATAATGTTTTGGGGTCCTAACATATCTGTAGGATTTGAATAAGCGCAGTCTCATCCCTTTCACATTTTTGTTGCATTCTTCCTTTACCATTCCATAGTTACCTGAACCACTTAACTCCAACTTAATACCATATCACACAATCTTCCCCCATTTATGGGAGTACTAGCATTTAATGCTCTGAATTTTTACATCCATATGTTATACCTCTTCATATTCGGTGTCTTTCCATATTTTTTTATGGCTCTTACTAGCCTTGCAGTAACCCTTCTTGTATCAGGGATAACTGAATTTCTTACACGCGAGGGTGATGCCTAGTTTAACCAGCACACTTAGTCCCTTATGCTTAACTCCGCTCGTGGTGCTTTCTTTTGGAAAGCGTCTTCCTACATGACCTTTAAAGGTAATTCTTCTGTCGTCCATTCTATTATTATTGTAACGCGGTCTTTGAAATTCCCATGATGTCGACTATTATCAAATCATCTAGTCCCTAATTCATATTCGATATTATCTTGTTTTCTAGCCCATGCTGATCATTATTGCTCCAGGGGCCTAACTTAGCCTTCTAATAATCATGTTGTAGTCAACAACTCATTTCTCGAAGTGAGGGTATGACTTTATGGCTTATACATTTTTATTGTCTCAAGGTCTGTCACCTCTTGTCTTTTCCTTCACTCGACTATAGACTCTATCATCCTGTCATATTTTTGTAAGGCCCCGTGAAATTTCTACTCAAAAACCCGAATCTCATGGTGCCAAGTTAGGATCATATGTTAGAAATTCATAAAATTCTTCTAACCCTTTGGATTGATCTGTGCATTAAAAAGTTAAGAAATTATATTTTCCAGAAAAGTGCGTTTCCGCGGTTCGTTATGCGGTCACATAATAGATATGTGGACCACATAGTTGTCGCAGAGTCAGATAGTGTGACGGTTAATTTGAGGTCAACTATGCGGCCAATTATGCGATCGCATAATTGATATGCGGGCCACATAGTCATCGCATAATCCTCTTGGAATTTTTGTGAGAAGCAGTTTTGCGGTGCATTATGCGACCGCAGAACAGGTACGCAGACCACATTTTTGTCGCACACCCAGATAGTTTGTTTAGGTTTTTAGGACCATTTTTGCGGTCCATTTCGCGGACCGCATGTCTATTATGCGATCGCAGATTTCGTCGGGGCTCCTATTTTCTAACTTTTAAAACCCGACCTCATCCTATTAAAAACACCCCCATTAGACCCTTTTTATGTTATTTTGAGTGAGAGAGGGATTTCTAGAGAGAGAGGGTGATCTTCACAAGTCCCCATTCAATTCTTGCCTAAACCCTTGAAGATTATCAAGTAAAGCTACTAGACCTTCACCCGAAGAGGTAAGAACTTGAGCCCTAACCCTTGGTTTCGAAATTCACACTAGAATGAGTAATTAGCTTGAGGGTTCATGGGTATAAGAATGGATTTTCTTGCATGCATAAAAGATAATAGGGTATGGGGAGGTTGTGAACTAAAAGTATAGCAATTGGGGTGTAAAATGATAGAAATCTCTCACAAAAGGGTCCTATAATCACAATGCACACCTAATTCTTGATAACGTGCTCAAATGAGCTAGAATCTTAATCATGTCTCTAATTCTTGGTTCAATTTGTAATTGTCATAAAATAGATTGAAGTTGCTAAGAGTCCCAGAATTTTGTAAGAAATTACGGAAAGCTTTATTGAGGTATGTATGGCTAAAACCCCCTCCTATTAGAAATTGAGCTCCGTTGGCATGTGTATGTGCGAATGTGGTAAGACCGAAAACTTGATTGATGTATTGATTGTTATTTTACATGGATTGGTTTTGAAATTGTATATATATATATATACATGAAAGGTGTGACTCATTGTGTGCAAAGTACTATTCTAGATATTTAAGAATATGCAAAGAATATGAACCACGTATTGAAATTGCCTAGACTTTACGTCAAGATTTAAAACTGAGATTGTCATGATAATTATGTGAAATATTACCTATGCTTACAACTTGAATTACTTTTGTATGTGCCTATGATCATAAATAGCAAGGTTGACATTGAAAGTGGAAATGATGTGATAATTGTGGCCTTAAGCACCGATGAATTTGGTATGACATATGTGAAATAAAGATTCAAATGAGATGATTGATGAGAAAGGAACAACGCCTAGGTAAGGCGGCCTAGGCGATCGGGCCGTGATCGGACATCATGCCGCACACATGGTGGTAATGTTCTGATATTGAATTCAGGAAAAGGGAAATGAGATATTGATTGAGATATATGTCTCAAATGAGGCAACCTAGCCGATCGGGTCGTGATCGGACTCCGCTAAAGATAGCGGTGGTATTGAGAACAATGATAAACATATGAAATGCACTAAATTAAAGTTATGGAAATCACGTGAAAGTTGTATGATTCATTATTTGATGATGTGGTGTTCGGTTAAAGCTATGATTGTCTCTTGTGATTTCCTTGAATTCTTGTATGATAGTTCTTTCTAATAAGATGGCGTTTAGTTATACATACTAGTACTATTCCATGGTACTAACGTCCCTTTTGCTGGGGGCACTACATTTTTAAATAAATGTAGGTGGCTCCATAGCGGACAGTGCCGCTCGCACGTAGCGGAGTATCCTCCTCTCATAGTCTTAGTGAGCCCCTTTTTCCTTCAAGGGGTTATTTTGCACATCGTTTGTTGTAGGTTTCCACTTCTGAGGTATAGCTGGGGCCTTGTTGCCGGCGTTGTCATAATTGTCTTTTGTATCCTTAGAGGCTCTGTAGATGTTTGTGTGGGTTATGTACGGGTGTTGGATGGGTCTATGAACTAAGTTGTAATCTCAAACTCTTGTTTCTCTAAATTGTGACTGTATGTAATCTTGGAACTTAACTACGGTTTAAGGTTGTAATATGAAATGATCTATCAATGTTGAATGTACAATCTTTCCTATTGTCTAAGTAAACGAAAGCATAGTTCCCTTAATCATATTGAGTTGGGTAGAAAGTGTTAAGAAGGCTTGCTCAGTTAGGATCACTCGACTGAGCGTTGGTCGCACCTTCCGAGGTTGGGGTGTTACAATTTTAATTTACCGTTATCACCCATTTACCACATCTTACTCATAATGCTTCATTTACTCTCTTCTTATTCTCCTACTAACATTTCTGTCTATCACTTTATTCTGAAAACTTCAACAAAACATTCTTACCCTTTTTTTTGCTTCCCTTGCACCATCCATTGGCTCTTCAGGTCGCCTAACATCCTCACTTTACTAGGAATGAGAGTCATACTAAGGTAAATATTTATCCCTTCTAGGATTTCGGTGCCTATCTTCTAAAATGTTTGAACATTCTATTATTCATATCTGACTGTACTATTTAGAGTGCATTTTCTGGTGTCTCACAAGGAGAACTATTATCACGTTTACAATATCCTTCGGAAATGTCATCTAACGCTAATAATCCATCCACCATTTTGGGTTACTCTAACCCCAGCTGCATCTTGATATCACATCCTTCTCTTAAACTATATCTGTTAGCTCCCATAAGTCATAACTGAAATAGGTGTGACCAATTGTACATACCTCTATTACTATTGAAGGTAACTTAGAATGCTTATATTTCTCTATATGAATTGTAAATACTAATAATCTCCATTAACTGGGTACCTCGTATCCTCTTTCACCTTTCTTTTGTTACTTGTTGAAACTTATACTTTTACCTTCTGATACTTCCATGGCCTCCTATTCACGGGGTGTGTTTGATATTCTCATCTTAGGGTCTTAATCTGGAAATTTGCAAATTTGGTATGCACAATCTGATAGGGCCTCAAATAGGGCCACGTCATCAAGAACTCTCTCTCTATTAGTGCCCTTACCTATTGTTGTATTAGCCCTCTAGCTAGCTGTAATTTTTCGAATTTCAAGCATCTCTATAATTAGAAAACATAAGTCTTAGCTTGAACTCTTATGACTCAGCTCTATAGCACGATTTGGATTTGAAAGAAGGGTAACAGACTCCTAAATAACTTGTAGCTTTATGTTTATATAATGTGGTGCACAACACATCTATAAACGAGGCTATACTAGACATGGCTTGTAGACTCCCTAGGATAGAACTACTCTAATACCACGTTTGTCATGCCCCAAACCTGGAGAGGCATGGCCGGCACTCAATGCCATATTTGGCCCGAGCGTACCGCTCTATGACTTTGAACTCTAGAGGGTTAACCCTCAACTTAGGTCGATGAGACCTACCTTACAAATCAAGGCCGACGAGGCCACCATGAATGTCTACAACCAGCAATACCAAACTAACATGTATACAGGGCTGGCAAGGCCACAATACTGTTATACAAAATATACAGGACTCGTTTACAAGCCTCTAGAGATAGTTGAACTGTATTATGGTCGGGACAGGGCCTCAACCTACCCATCAAATCAGTATATATAAAATGGACTTCAAGGTCTAGACCTCGTAACTCCGAGGAAGTGGATCTTAACAACCAAGTCGATGTTTGACTCTGTCTACTATGAAGGTCTATCCAGCTGTCTATCAGGACCTACAGTCATGAAATGCAGCCTCCCCGACAAAGGGACGTCAGAAAAAAATAATGTACCGAGTATGTAAGGCACCAGAATAATTGAAAACTAAAACTAAACTGATAATATAATAACTAAAAGTAACTAGGAGTCAAAGATAATCTGAAGATATGCTTACGTGCCGATACTAACTCGACTCTCTCAATATAGTAAGTAAAATAGATGTTCGGTCCTATAAGGCTCGGTATGTACAGCTGATTTGTCACAGTAGGCTTGCTAATAAGCGTTCGGCCATACTAGGCTCTGTATCTCGACCATTCTAGGCTCTCTCATAGGTGCTTGACCATAGTAGGATCGGTATATAACTTACCATCTGATCTGAGGTTGCCCAATAAGGTTTGCCCACCAATTATAGCTCGGTGGTGGTGAAAATATTATAATACTATATATATATATACACACACTCTCTCTGCTCTCTTGGTTGAAATAAGACAATACTAAACTGAATATAAAGTCCTAATAAGGGAGAGTATTGAAACTTATGAAACTAGGATAATGTACATAAGTTCGGGAATACAAACTTCTATTTTTGTCTCGTTATCAAACGCATGTAGTGACGAGATCATGCCAAAACAAAGGAAAGGTTTAACCTTAACATACCTTAACTCCTTTGAGTCCTTAATACCTTCCAAGCAATTCTTCAAACAACTCAACTCAATCTACCATAGCATAAGGAGATTCAAAATCAGTGTTGAGTAAAGGCTAAGTCTGCAACTTAAACTAGTAGCTCATTTATGTAAATTTGGGCAGAATCTCCCCTATAACAAGGGCCTCCTCCAACACCATATACCAACAACAACAACCAGAGAAATTCAATAAGAACAAGATCAATAATAGGGTATAAAATATTTCATTAACAAGTCATCAACATATCACGACGAGCGGCAAGCCCTGATTAAATCCCTTTAGCACCATTCAACCCCATTATCATTCATTCATGAACTTAGTAATATATCCAGTATAATAACCAATACCTTTTAAAGGATTTCCACCCTTGTACTCAATTTTAAAGTTACCCTAAATATCCTAACACAAGATAATATCACCGTTGACAACTTCCAAGTGCTTTATAGCCATTTCCTTTTTTAGTTACCAATTTCCTCAACAAGATTGACATGTAAACCAACATAATATTGCTAACAATATGATAGACAACTTGTTTACCATAATTCCAGCCACTTAAAGTTCACAAGAGCAACTTTCAAATCAATCCATCAAGAACAACAACATCTCAAGCTAATCCAAGTATTATCTTGTAGTTTATCATCCTAAAAACTCAACCAACATACAAGCAAGCTTAAGCAAAATTAGTAGGCTGTTATAATCATCTTAGAAAGTAGCAAAAACTTGAAATTTCAGCCAAACACAGCCTATAATTATCCTCAATGACAACACAACCTCAAAGAAGTGTCGTTCTTCACTAGAACTAACTTTTGATGTTGAAATATGGTATAATCACTTTGGAATCACTTCAAACCCTTATGATATCTACTTAGGAGGGATAGGAGGAGTGTAGGTCTACAACCACCTAAATCCAAATCTTTTTTAAAGTGAAGTAGGTCGACCACCGTCTAAGTGGGTCCTATTGGGAGCTGTTTGTGCAGTCTCGCAAAAATACAAATATCTCTCTACTCCAATATCGTATCGATGAATGGTTAATATATTAAAAATTAAACTCGTAGATCATAATTTTGGTAGGTATATCATCCCATAATTCTAAGTATATTGGGAGAAAAGCTCAGCTACTTTTGACTTAATTTTCAGCACATTTATGAATGTAACTTATGATGACCTTTTCCAACTTTTGTTTCACAACTCGCTTGACTTCAAAACATAACACACGACTATCATACGACTAAAATAACTCATATAATAACCTCATTATAATGGTAAGCACCCTAGTCTCACCCCAAAAGTATATGTTATAACATTCCCTACTTGTCGACTTTCGATGAATCTTATTTTTTTCGATTCGTTTAGCTTCTAAACCATCCAACCCTCTTGGTACTTGGCATTCATGATCTTAATATTTGTAACCTCCATGGTAATATGATTAACTTACTTAATAAACTTTTTAAAAATAATCTCATTTCTGAGCTTACATCAATTGACTTACGACGTACTTTTACAAACGAAAACATAAGGTGTAATAACCTCGATTGTGATTCTTATTGTATACGAGGCGGTTTATCAATTTTGATTCTTGTTGTATACAAGGCGGTAACTCGGTTGTGATTCTAGTTGTATACGAGGCAGTGCCTCGGTTGTGATTCAGGTTGTGCATCTCATGTTGAAAAGAGTTATTGGTGGAATAGTTCTTGTTACCTTTATTCTTCCTTGTCTTATAAGTTTTGTCCGTATTTGAATATTGTGGTTCTCTTTAATTGCTTCCTTTATGTTATCTCTATACAATTCTGTCATTTGTCTATCTTATTAACTTGTTTCGTATCATTTATTTATCTGCTTCCTATTATTTTTTGTTGTTATATTTTTGTTCTATTTATTATGTCCTAGTAGGTGTCTTGGCCTAGCCTCGTCACTACTCTACCAAGGTTAGGCTTGATACTTACTTGGTACCGTTATGGTACTCATATTATGCTTCTGCATATCTTTTTGTGCAGATCCAAGTATGTCTGCTCGTGTTGAACGTTACTGATTAACTGTTAGTTTCCTTCCAGAGACTTCAAGGTATACCTGCTCAGTGTCCGCTGGCCTCAAAGTTACCTTCCATGTCATTTCATTTCGTTGTTTCTTATTTAGACAGTACTATAGTAGACATTCTTGATTATTCTATAGAGCTTATGACTCCGTTTTATCAGTTTTAGGAGAGTTATGGTTGAGATACTATTTTGGAAGTTTATATGAGTTTATCAGTCTTGCTTAGTATTTCTATTGATTATTTATATTAAGTTATTATTAGATGTTTGGCTTACCTAGTCTTAGAGACTAGGTGTCATCACGATATCCTAAGGTGGGAAATTGGGATTATGACAAGTTGGTATCAGAGCTTTAGATTCATAAGTGTTACGAGTCATAAGAAGGTTTAGTAGAGTCTTGCAGATTGGTACGTAGATGTATGTACTTATCTTCAAGAGGCTACGAAACTATTAGGAAACTTCCACTTCTTTGTTCCTTATTGTACGAATTGGTTGACCTCGAAATCTAAATCTGAGACTTTCTATTCTCTCACAAATGGTGAGGACACACACTGCTGGATCTCACGATCAGACACCCATGCCCTACTGGAGCCGCGAGAGCCCGGGGCTGGGGTAGAAGCCGAGGAGGGGAACGTGGTCCAGCTAGAGAACCTGCCCGAGCTGCGACAGATGAGCCATAGTAGCTCTAGTTGGGGTAGGCACCTGAGTCACCTATTGCCACCCCTACACTTCAAGAGACCCTCGCATAGTTCTTGAGCATGTTCGGTACTTTAGCCCAGGCAGGGTTGATTCCACTTGCACCAGCCACATCTCAGGCTAGGGGAGGAGCTCAAACTCTCGCGGCCCGTACGCTAGAGCAACATGTCTATATTGATCAGGTCCTAGAGGCTATGCCAACACAACCTATTATTCTGATTCAGCCCGAGGTTAGGGAAGTAGAATTTGAGGATGATGAGCATAGACTTAAGAGGTTCAAGAAGTATCACCCCTACTTATAATGGCCTAGACACAGAGGATGAACAGGGTTTTCTAGAGAAGCGCCATCATATTTTCCACATCATGGGTATTGTAGAGATGGCCAGAGTTGCTTTTACTACCTTCCAACTGTCAGGAGCAGTTATCAGCAGTGGCAGGCTTATGAGGAGGGTAGCCTAGTCGATGCAGCTTCGCTCATGGACTCATTTTTCAAAGATTTTCTTGAGAGAGTTTGTTCCCCAGACCCTTCGGGATGTATGGAGCACGGAGTTTGAGCAGCTGCGTCAGGGGACTATGATAGCATTAGAGTATGAAATCAGATTCAGTGAGTTGTCCAGTCATGCACCCACCTTGGTTTCTACAATCAGGGAGTGAGTCTTCCGATTCATCGAAGGGCTCAATAATGGTATTAGATTCAGCATGGCTCGAGAGTTGGAGACAGATACCCCATATCAATAGGTGGTAGAGATTTCCTGGAGGTTGGAGGGTATGCGGGGCCATAAGAGAGAGGACAGGGAGGCCAAAAGGCTTTGAGGTAATTAAGGATTTAGTGGTGGCCATGCTGCAGCTACAACCCGTCATGGTAGAGGCTATGTGAGTCATCTAGTTCATTCAGCACTTCCAGCTTCTAGTGGTGCTCCGGCTATCCCGAGGTCTTAGGCTGCACACATTGCTCAGCCACTTTCTATTGCACCTACTATACGGGGTGCCTTCAGCAAATAGTCTAGCCAACTAGTCCCGAACCAGTCCTAGCAGACACACCCACTAAGTGCTTGCTTTGAGTGTGGTAATATCCGTCATATGGAGTGGGACTGCCCCAGACTTAGGGGGTGCACCTTTATAGACTACTCGGGTTCCACAGATTCAGCTAGGTCTACAGACTTCACAGGCCAAGTTTACTGTTCCAGTTGAATTCCACCGGCACAGCTAGCTAGGGATGGGGGATGCCAGGCCAGATTCTATGCATTTTTGGGTATGACGGAGGCCATCGCATCAGACGCAGTCATTACAGGTATGGTTCCGGATTGTCATAGAGATGCATCAGTCTTATTTGATCTGGGATCCACTTATTCATATGTTTCATCTTAATTTGCTTCGTATTTGGATATATCTCGTAATTCTTTGAGTTCTCTTATTTACGAGTCCACAACTATGGGAGATTCTATTATTATGGATAGTGTGTAACAGTCGTGTTTAGTTGTTATTGGTAGTTTTGAGACCAGAGTTGATCTATTGGTACTCAGTATGGTAGACTTTGATGTTATCTTAGGCATGGACTAGTTGTCGCCCTATCATGTTATTTTGAATTGTCATGCCAAAACTTTGACACTAGCTATGCCAGGTTTGTCGCGGTTAGAGCAGAGGGGTACATTGGATTATGTTCCTACCAGAGTTATGTCCTTTCTAAAGGCTAAGCGATGGCTGAGAAGGGGTGTGATGTATATCTAGCCTTTGTGAGAGAAGTTAGCATTGATAATCCTACCGTTGAGTCAGCTCCGGCAGTGAAAGACTTCCCAAATGTATTTCCAGCAGATCTTTCGGGCATGCCGCCCGATAGGGATATTGATTTTGGCATTGAATTGTTGCTGAGAACTCAGCCCATTTCTATCCCACCATACCATATGTCCCCAGCGGAGTTGAAGGAGTTAAAGGAGCAGTTGCAAGAGTTGCTTGATAAGGGTTTCATTCTGCCTAGTGTGTCTCCTTGGGGGTGCTTCAATTTTGTTTGTGAAGAAGAAAGATGGTTCTATGTGCATGTGTACTGATTATCAGTAGTTGAACAAGGTTACAGTGAAGAATATATACCCATTGTCGCACATTGATGACTTATTTGACCAGGTTCAGGGTGCTAGAGTGTTCTCGAGATTGATTTGCGGTCAGGGTATCATCAACTGAAGATTCGGGATTCGGATATTCCGAAGATTGCCTTTAGGACTCGGTATAGTCACTACGAGTTCCTTGTGATGTCATTTGGGCTGACCAACACCCCAACAACATTTTTGCACCCGATGAATATTGTATTCCAACCATATCTTGATTTGTTCATCATTGTATTTATTGACGAGATCTTGGTGTACTCCCGCAGTCGAGAAGATCATGAGCAGCATTTGATGACCGTACTCTAGACCTTGAGGGAGAAGAAGTTGTATACAAAATTCTCAAAGTGTGAATTTTGTCTTGATTCAGTGGCATTTTTGGGTCATATGGTGTCAAGTGAGGGGGTCAAGGTAGATCCAAAGAAGATTGAAGTAGCTCAGAGTTGGCCTAGACCATCTTCAGCTACTGAGATTCGGAGTTTCCTTGGTTTGGCTGGGTATTATCGCCGTTTCGTGGAGGGTTTCTCATCCATTATTGCACCTATGAATAGATTGACCTAGAAGGGTGCTCCTTTCACATGGTCCGAAGAGTGTGAGGCGAGCTTTCAAAAGCTCTTGATTGCTTTGACTATATTCCCAGTGTTGGTATTGCATACGTGTTTGGGGTTTTACACTATGTACTGTGCTACGTCACGTATTAGCCTTGGCACAGTGTTGATGCAAGATGGTAGGGTGATTGTCTACGCATCTCGGCCTTGAAGGTTCATGAGAAGAATTATCATGTCCACGACTTGGAGTTAGCAACTATTGTTCATGCATTGAAGATTTGGTGGCACTATTAGTACGGTGTCCCTTGTGAGGTCTATATCGACTACCGGAGTCTACAGCATCTATTCAAATAGAAAGATCTTAACTTGCAGCAGCGGAGATGGTTAGAGTTGCTTAAAGACTATGATATCAGCATTCTATATCATCCCGGGAAAGCCAATGTGTTGGCCGATGCCTTGAGTCGAAAGGCGGAAATATTTTGGGCAGATTAGCATATCTACCGGCAATAAAGAGACCACTAGCCATTAATGTTTAGGCTTTGGACAATCAATTTATTAGATTGGATGTTTTAGAGCCCATCCAGGTTCTTGCTTGCATGGTTTCTCGGTATTTTTTATATGATCGCATCAGAGAGCATTAGTATGACGACCCCCATTTGCTTGTCCTTAAGGACATAATACATCACGGCGATGCCAAGAAGTTTTCGATTGGAGATGAT